>NC_139613.1:3641484-4994818 GCF_964270895.1 Podarcis filfolensis | reverse complement strand
GATTTTGTTGTTGCTGTTACTTTCCTTTAGTAGTGGAAGAAGCCAAACTGCCTGTATCACCAACCAAAGACAAAAAAAGGAGGTGGGAAGGTAGGGAATGTGTTTGAAGCAAGAAAATCCTGAGAAATTAACTGTTGTCCAATTTGTGAGGGGTGGTGGGGTGAAGATTCAGGTTTGGGAGGGCTTTTGTGCTGCTGCTTCCCTTTCACAGTCAATTTGCTGGGAGTGGGATCTTGAAAAGAACATGCTGACATCCAGCAAAAGGGCTAACCTTTCAGGAAGCTTTTCAATATTTATACATTGGAACACTTGTTAAGATTTCCTACATTTTTCCTAAGGGGCCTTTTACATCTTCAGTCTGCATTTATCTTACCCCCTTTCTGTTTCACCAGAGACACGTGTCTAGGGATGAGGGGGGAAATTCGACTCAGTTTGCATTTAAAGGTGAACCTACCTAATTCACACTTTCTGGAACAAGATGCAAAGCAGAGCACAGAGACATCTTTCGAAATTGTGTAGTGCAGTTCTCCAGCCAACTAATATGTTCCCCTCAAAAATGCATATACAATACGGTAAAGCGTACATAAAAATGCATATGTTCGTGAAAATGGGAGAGAAATTGCATCAGATTAGAAGGGATTGCTTTGCAAATATGTCAGCTAAGGAAGTCTACAGATAAAAGTGTGTCTGTTAGGAGATACTTGTAATAAAATGCTGATGGAATTTCATGAGGATGTTTTCTTTTTAAAATGTAAAATAATTTTAAAAATTGCAAACTGGTGTGGAAATGTGGAGAACTTAGCTGAAGATTGATAAAATGAGAAAGGGATGGGATCCAAAATGGGCAAAGCATGTTCTCCCTCATGGAGAGCACGTGTTGCGGTGGGGGGGGGGGAGGGCAGACAGGACACTCCAAAGTTGTGGGGCGGGCTAATTGATCATTGGCCACTGTTGTGATTGGACTTCCCTTGTTGCTGGGAAGAAGTTAATGTTACCATTTGTTGACTGACAGGCAGAAATGTTAAAACTCCCTGCACAAGGCGTAGAGCTTCCTCTTTTTGCCCCGTGCATCGGATTGCCCGTCCCCCCTTCCTATATTTAGGGTTGTTCGCTTTGACCTTGCTATGCCT
This sequence comes from Podarcis filfolensis, assembly GCF_964270895.1. Lineage (NCBI taxonomy): Eukaryota > Metazoa > Chordata > Lepidosauria > Squamata > Lacertidae > Podarcis > Podarcis filfolensis. Next base: position 4,993,688 of record NC_139613.1, on the reverse strand, counting down.
GTCATGGGGTCATCTGCTATTGGGGCAGGGGCCCGATAGGAATTTTGTCCATTTGGGTGATTGGCTAGTACTATTTGGTTTTTGCCTACTGCGTAGCAAATCGTCACAACTTGTAAGGTTGCGGTTAGGCATTGGTTTATGGTTTGGTTGGTTGAGGGGCATGGATTGGCTGTGCCTGCCCCTCTAATGCTGCTGCTGCAAGGGATTCCGTTAAAGGAATACAGGGGCTCACTATTGCTTTTGTCCGAACCCTTTCAAGGGGCTAGGGCCATGCAAGAAGCCCCTGGTTGCATTTGGAGAGGGCTGAGGGCAGGTTTCCTGCTTCGTCGCTACCCCCAGATGTATTACCCTTTTCAGACTTTCGCAGGCGTGCGGAATATCAATCTGTCCCTCACTGGGGGGGGGGGGGGTCAGATAGTCGCAACCAATGCCTAAGCAACCACTCACATTTTTGTATTTTAATAAAGTTGTGGCCAAAATTATGCCAAAAACCTTAAACAAAATTTCTGTGTGATGTGTGAGTTATTTGGGGTGGCCCTGGGGACCTCGACACGCAACTGTTGCAACCTAGTGACATGAGCTGGAAGGTGCCTTTCTTCAGCCACAAACTCCTTAGGTAATAATGTCCAAGTGGAACAAGGTGAGGCATCTCCAGATGTTTCAAAGTCTGGAACATGCAGAGAGAAAATAACATATTAGCCACCAGTCCATGTGGCCTTGAGAGATCTTGCAGCAGACTCTCCCCACCAGTGGTAAGTTGGACTTATTAAATGGAACCATTAGGAAGATTGCACCCAGCATCTTAAGTAAGAGGCCATTGAAATGGACCAAATAAATGGGGAATTCTTTTCAGGTACAAATAAGTCAAGGAATGACTATTGTGTTTCATTTTTTTTTCATATGGATAAACACAAATACTTATTCTCTGCCTGTTCCTTCCATCCCTGAACTTCCTACATTGGTTTATTATGCACCTGAACTGTGTCTGTTTACTCTGTGGCAAATCCTAGTAGCTTATAAGCAAATTAAGGGATGCAGTTTGAGGATGCATATTTTATTTTGTCTGAGCCAATGGGGGCATCTTTCCTATTCATTCCTTCATCACTCTTCCCAACAACCTTCTCCAAAATGTTGCTACAGCCCTCTGAGGATGCCAGCTTCTATTGCCAACCTGAAATATTAAGGGGGGAAGCTATTAAACATTCCCTTTACATACTGTCTCCCTTTTATATCTGAATTATTAGAACGATGAATGCCGGTCATCAAAAGAAATAATGAGTTTGAGAAAGCGAAAATGAAACTCACAAAGACAAAAAGGAATCGCGGCCAGGCAGAAGGGTCCTCAGAGAAGGTGGAACAAAGAGGTAGAGGATAAAAAGAGAAAAATCAAGAATCAACAAAGAAGAAGACGAGAAGAAAGAGAGAGGGAGGGGGAGCAAGAACTCTGTGAGAGGAAGAAGGTTTCTCTTCCCTTTACTGCAGAGTCAGGGATTATCCAGACACTAAGTCCAAATTGCGCACCCTACGCAAACTTAGGCATCCTAGAACACCCCTCCAAGCCTTTCTCAAACCCAACATTGTAATATCAAGTCCAGACACAATGGAGGTGTGGGAGATATGTTTGCTTTAGGGATGGGCACATTCTTATCATTCTGATTATCAGTTTTTAACCTGTGATGTGCCCTTAAGGTTGGGACGTGGACACTTCATCCAGCGATGCTGCTGAGAGCAGGTTTGGTGTTCCCTCTCTGGTCAGACAGGAATCAGTTAATTGCTTGGAAGCTTTTTCAGTCAACCCATACAGTTCCAAGCTAGTGTGGAATTGATTGCTTAAAATGTGCAAGAGAAGTTTAGGCAAAACCTCCTTGTAAATTCCTAACTGGATCTAAGTTTTCTTCAGGAAAAAGTGTGTGGGTGAAGAAACCCCATGTATTGGGGGGCGGGGAGTTTGTCTAAGCAGAAACTTCTAAATCTCATTGCATTTTCATACCCTCCAACAGCGCTTTTTTCCTTAAAAAAAAATGTTTAGGAGTACTCTCATTTTGACTCAAGAAAATCACTATTTCATTGTTCAAATCGGGTGAAATTAATACAGTAAATGGACAAAGGTACAAAGAATATGCATTACACCGGGAAAGGAAATGAAGCCGCCATCGGAGGTGGTAACAACAAAACTGATCAATCATCGTGCTAGATTCCAATTCCTGCTTCACACATTAAACGCTCGCTTCCGTCTGAGACTCAGGAAACACCGTGACAGGAAATGAGGCCGCCATCGGGGGTAGCAACGGAACTGACGATTCACCGTGCTAGAGAAGAAACTTTAAAAAATAAATAAAATAGTTTCTTCTCCTGTTAAAGTCACAAGGTAGGTTAGACAGTAACTAGCCCAAGATCGCCCCATGAGTCTTCTCTCAATTTTGTTATGTTGTTCTCCAGCACTCCCAAAATGCATACCCATATGTACATTAGGACCAAAAAAATGTTAATGTTAGAGAAAATAATGTACAGATAGACATTAGTAGTGCAGCAATAAAACTTCTAGCACATTTGCAAAGTGAATTAGGGTCCAATACAGTTTCAGAGTGGATGAGGGACCTTGTATTGTGATTCCTGCATTGCAGAGTGTAGGCGAAATAGCGCTTGGATCCTTTCCAATGATACAATTCTATTCTTGTATTGGAGACCATTGCATTTTTTTTTTAAAGTGTGTATTAGGGGAGAGGCCCTTGGATTTGAATTTTCAAGTGGATTTTTCAAAAGCAAATTCACAGGTGGACGTGGAAATTCGGAGAGATGGACTTAAGATGGTAGAAACAAGAAAACAAAATTGCCCATCCCTCTTACGGAGAATGCACTATTCATTTATTTAATCAATACATGAATCACTTCCCATGAAAACATTCTGAAGCAATGAACAACAACAACAACAAAATTGACGGGAAGAACAATTTTTGAATCCAAATCAGATATTGAATGGGATTAAATAAAAAAATCTCTGCTTAAAAAGCTGGTTGGGAAAGGAAGGCCTTTGATAAATGGCAACAGGACAATAGGAAAGCTGTCTGTCTTCAATGAAAGGGGAGGCAATTCCACAGGGTAAATGCTATCACACTTAATGCCCAATTCCTGCAGCATATAGAACGGACCTCCTGATGTGATGGTAGCTGCAGGAGGCCATCTCCAACTGAGAGCAGTGATCAGCTGAATATATAAGAGGTGAGATGGTCTTTGAGGTATCCTGGTCCCAAGCTGTAGAGGGCTTGGAACCAGCACCTTGAACTTTGCCCTGGCTACTTATTGGGCAGTGGAGTAACATGAATACATTTTCCTGCCCCAGTGAGCAGTTGAGATGCTGGAGCTCATGTTCAGGAATGAGGGAATAGTGAAAGTAAATATGCAAGGCATTCTACCTTAAACCTGCTTCTTGGCCTGTATGAGTTCTCAGCTGGAGAGCTAAAGGAGGTTGCCTTAGCCCCAAGTACGCCCTCAAAGTGCAGCACCTACACTCCGGAACTACCTGCCACTTGATATCAAGCAGGCACCTTGACTGTACTCTTTGCAGTGCCTGCTAAAAACATTCTTGCTGAGACAAGCTTGCCCAGCTGCTTAGAAAGTTGGTGCAAATCTTAACCTGTTTTAGTATTTTAACTTTTGGTATGTTTAAAACTTTAGTCATAATTTTTTTCTTGTTTTTCTTGTTTTGTCTTTTTTGTAAACCACTTTGAGTTTTGTTTGGGTGTTATTGTTTTTTGCAAGCATGCAGGGTGTAAAATTTATGAAAAAAATAAATAACTGGGAGCGAGTAGGACACCTTCGTACTATTACACACAATTAGGAAATATTGGGGAAGGGGGCGGAATATGCAGATGTTTGCAACAATGCAATTATCACTATAGTGCCTAAGATATGCAGAACCAACCTGGGGGGGAAATTTGCTAGTTAAACCAAACCGCAATGAAATTGCTGGATCATGTTTCTGAGCAGATGCCTCAAAAATTGTCTGAAATGCTTGCAATTCACATGTTCCTGCCCTGAGACATCTTAGTGTTCTTTGATCAGGTAGAGCAGTCCACCTGCATCATCTCATTGCAGTCTTTACAACAATCCTTGGAGGTAGGTAGCCATTGTTTTTTCCTTGTTGCAGGTGACTTGATAGCAGAAGTGAGAGATGATGCACAGCTCATTTGTTTAGCGATTGTACTACCTTAGCTTCCAGCCTTAAGAAGAGAATCTTTTGAAACTGCTTTCCTGGAAAATTCTTCAGATTTGACCTGAAGCGGAAACCTCCAAGCCGGCCTAAATATTGGCAAAAGGGTGAAATCAATAAGGGTTTTCTCCATCTTTATAATTAATGAGTCATTTATGCATGAATCTCTTATAGGCATTAATCAGTTCATTTTGTCAAATTATTGCCAGCTCATTCCAAACATCATTTTCAGAAAGCCCCAGCACTTTCTGTCGCTCTCTGCTTTGTTGATGTGTGGCTCCAGAGAAGTTCCCCTCTGCACCTCAACCGAAGGATCACACCCCCAAATCTGGAGATAATTGGAATTAAGATTACACCTCGTGTCCTGAGCTCCTGTCTGCTCCAAATGCATAAAGAGGAGAGGTAATGAAAGCAGGGGGCAATTATTCTAATTAGCCACCAAGGTCAGAACAAGAAGGAATGGGATGAAGAAGCAGCAAAGGGGAAATTTAAGTTAATGATTAAGACAAACTTTGTAACCATTAGGACAGTTATAGGCACTGAACAAGCTGCCAAGGGAGGTCATAGAACTACTTCTGCTCTGCGGCTTTCAAGGGCACAGCCCTCATCAGTCTCGAGGTAATGGCTTAAAGGAAATGAGTTCAGCCCCACTGAAAAACAGGAGCATGGACTGGGCTACCAAGTCAAGCTCTTGTCCCAGTTCTAATGATTCGCTGGTGGACTGGTGGAAGGAATTGCAGGCGGATCACTAAGTCTTTAAATAAATAACCCAGTAAGGTGAATGGAAAGAGAACTAATGAATCATTTCACAGATATAATATACAGACACAGGTAGAGAACCTCTGCTCTGTACCTGCCTAGGAACAGGGGATCGGTTTGGTTCGGTTGGCAATTAAAGCCATTTGAACTTTCGAAAACGACTCACAAAATGAAACGCCTTCAAACTTCGCAGTTCTCTGAATCTTGCGTTGCTTTTAACCAGCAACACAGCAAGTTCTTGTTTGCTAACCCATTGTCTGCATCTCCTAAGTAGGGGATGGGGGGAAAATGTGACTCAGTTCACATTTAGAGTGGACCTACCTAATTCACACTGTCTGAAACAATATGTGAAGGAAAACACAACCCTCTTGCAAAACCTGCACTTCTCTGAAGCCTGCAATGTGGTTCTCCAGCCAAGTAATTTGTACGTCCTAGGGTCAAGTGTGCATATTTTGGTGAAAGCAGAATTGGAAAAAAAAATGCATTATATAAAGGAAATCTGCTTTGTAAAAATGTTTATATTGCACAAAACAACATTTTAAAATGTGAATATCGGTATAAACTTGCACTAAACGGCATGCATGCATGCATACACACACACAAAAAACAGGCAAATTGACATGGAAATATGTGGAACTGAATTTAAGACTCAGGGGGAAATGAGAAAGTGTGAGAAGCTGAAATTGACAGAATCCCTGTCTCTGCTTCCAGAGTGCTGGAGTTCCTCCTCTGCTTTCTTCGCCCACCCCCAGCACTGCAGTAATGTATTATCAGTGCTATTTATGTCATTTATGATTTGCTTGCTATCCAGCATCTTGAAGCAATTTCACAATACAATAAAAACCATATACAGATTGATTCCATATGTGTGTTTGTGTGCCTATACACACACACAGCCTTTAACAAAGAACAGCCTTTACCAAAGGTGTCATGGGCTTTGAAGACACTTGAACTCAGGACGCAAGGGAGAAACATGCTAAGAGCTTCGCAAATCCACACCGTGATCAGCTCCTGCCCGGAAACCAATGTCCCCACTGTGGAAGGACGTGTGGATCCAGAATTGGCCTCCAAGGTCACTTATGGACTCATTGTTCAAACCGTGCTTATGGAAGACAATCTTACTCGGTTATGAGGGATCACCAAAGAAGACACACATACACACACTTGAATGTATAAGACAATTTCAAATACATTCAGATTCCAACTGGGATATAAAAGAGAACTTCAGTTTGATGGCTTGTTGAAAGTGGAAAGTTTCAACAAGCAAAGTGACGCTTCAACAATCATGAAAAGTCAGAGGCTGCAGATTATTTGGGTTAAGGATGTAGCAGGAAATACAAGTTGCATGCAAGCAGAGGAAACACACTGAAATTAACAGGCCTAAGTTAGCTACAGGCTTTTATTTCAATGAACCCACACTGGGTAAAAGTTAGTTGAATAAACCATATGTCAAGAATCATATTAGGAAATGCATTCAATAAAAAGAAACTTCATTAGGAAGGGCTGGTTACTGCTTCACACTTACCTTCATGAAAGCTAGAAACTTGATTGATTGGTTTGCTTTCCAGGGGGAATCTGAGACTTAATACATCCTTGGATGAAACATCCAAGAACTGGGGTGGTGGAGACAGGAGTTCCTGTTGGGGGATGCATACTACTGATCACAAATTCTGCTGTGGTAATGTGAATGTTCTTGGCTTAATTCTCCTTCCATTCGCTCATGCTCATCTTAGCTGTATGGGTGGAACTGACAGCAATTAACAAACATGCACCAAGCCTTCAGCTGGTCTAAACTGATGTTCCTCCATTGACTTCACCGCAGCTACATTGATTTATGCCAGCTGAGGATCTGTCCCTATGGGTTTATTGAATGCAGAGTGTTGCTTTAATTACAGTACTTCCTATTAGAGGAAATTGCCTACCCAGCATCCTTAATGGGAAGTCGAATGCATCTATGTTTTTGGAAAGCAAAAGAGAAGGGAGACACGGAAAAGCTCTGTAAAGTCCCCATGATGTGCTGCCTCGAGATACACACACCTGGGGATTTAGGTTGAGTGCACATCTTCGTACTATGTGGTTTGTCTCACTTGCCTGAGCCACTCAGTGCTGCCTATGCCAGGGGTTCTCAAGCTTTCTACACCCAGGGACCACTGGAGAAGGCTGAAAATTACTGGTATCCATCAGTCACAAAATAGTGACAAGTGCAGACAGTTGGGCACAATTATCTGTCAGTTACTGAGATCACTCTCTACTGATCCAGCTAATCCATCTGTAGGAATCACTAAACTCTTTGCCAGAACTTTTGCTTTGTGGCAAGGAGTTCCGCTGCTCAGCTTTCCTCAAGCTAACTATAGATATTTGCTCTAGAGATCTTATATGACTCAGTCTCCCCGTTTTAGGGACGTGGGTGGTCTAAACCACTGAGCCTCTTGGGCTTGCCAATCGGAAGGTTGGCCATTCGAATCCCCATGAAGGAGTGAGCTCCCGTTGCTCTGTCCCAGCTCCTGCCAACCTAGCAGTTCGAAAGCACACCAGTGCAAGTAGATAAATAGGTACCGCTGTGACAGGAAGGTAAACAGCGTTTCTATGCCCTCTGGCACTCGTCACAATCCTCCGTGCGCCAGTAGCGGTCTAGTTATGTTGTCCACATGACCTGGAAAACTGTCTGTGGACAAACGCCGGCTCCCTCGGCCTGAAAGCGAGATGAGCACCACAACCCCATAGTCGCCTTTGACTGGACTTAACCGTCCAGGGGTCCTTTACCTTTCACCTTTACCATTTAGGCAAAACTGTTGATCAAGAGGCTTTAAGTAAAGAAGGTTTTTCCCATTTATATCTTCCCATCCTACCTGCATCTCCACATGTCTCCCAAACTATCTTTTATCCACTTCCTATAATTTCTTCTCTCATTCTCCTTTCACACTCAAGCTACTTTATCTTTCCTCCCTGGACCTATTTACACCCACTTGTTCCTTCTGTAACAGTTTCGCTCCTTCACCCCCTTCCTTTATACACACTGCTTGCATCCCAGGGAATTCGCTTTGGTGCTGCTAACAGAGTGGTTTGACTACACTCCCAGAGGTGCACTCCATTGTTTCTTGAGACACGGATGCCAACAACTGGATGGACAAATGATGTGTAGGGCAGCTTTCTACATTGCTATGCAGGAAAACTGGGGAAAGTAATGCGACGAGTCTCACTTTCTCTTTCTAGGGTCCTAGACAAGGTCTCTTCCCCTGTTTCCTTGCAGTCGCACAAACCTATTCCCTCAATTAATCCCCGAACCTCATTTTCTACCATCTTAACTTCCGCACTCAGCACTTTCTATGCTTCATCAATAAATCTTTCCTACTCATTTATCTCTCGGCATAATCTCAGTTTCTGCCTCAAATACTCTCCCAGTCTCAACTTAACATTTCTTTCCACTGCGACAGCCCCTGATACTCAACCAAAACCAGAAGCAAGTTTTGACGGGTAGGGAGGGGCTCTTGCATGATTTGCAGCAGAAGCTACTGCACGAAGAAGGGAATCTCATATTACACCTGGGTCAGACTCTGGAATGAAACTTGAAGGTTGTAAAATACATGAGCAAATTCATCTCTCCAAAAGGCATAGGGTCAAGGGCTCAACTTGCGCCTGCATTCATCCCTGCTCCACATTATATATATATATATATATATATATATATATATATATATATATATATATATAAAATAATACACCTTGATAGACCTGTTCTCCAAGGAGGGAAGCAGGCTATTTGAGCTAATGCTCATCATCACCACTTCTTGTGAAAACTGATTCCATAATGCAATTATCTGTTGCCTGAAGAATTGCAATTGCTTTGACAGCTCTGGCCATTCCTGGACTGGGAAGAAGCCTGGCCACAGCAGTTCATGCACTGGTTACTTCAAGACCGTATTACTGCAGTGTGCTCTATATGGGGCTTCTCTTGCACTTGAGCTTGAGCCTGCAGTGAGTACAGAATGCAGTTGGTACAGAGTGAGACCTGGTCAGCATATAACACCTATGCGCAGAGATTTGCACGGGTTGTTGATTTGCTACGGGGTCAAGTTTAAGGTGTTACTATTAGTATACAAAGGTAAAAGGTAGGTAAAGGACCCCTGAACAGTTACGTCCAGCCAAGGTGACTATGGGACTAGTGAGCCGGTGTTTGTCCACAGACAGCTTTCCGGGTCATGTGACCAGTAGGACTAAACCACTTCTGGTGCAATGGAATACTGTGATGGAAACCAGAATGCAGGGAAACACAGTTTACTTTCCCACTGCAGTGATACCTATTTACCTACTTGCACTGGCATGCTTTCAAACTGCTAGGTGGGCAGGAGCTGGGATGGAGCAATGGGAGCTCACCCTGTCACGGGGATTCGAACCGCCGACCTTACAATCAGCAAGCCCAAGAGGCTCAGTGGTTTAGACCACTGTGCCACCTGCATTTCCTATTAGTATACAAAGCCAGTCTACAAAGCCCTTATCAACTTGGGACCAGTATAAGTACAAACTCGCCTTGACACATATACACTCAGTGGAACTGGCACTATTACAGGTTTTACATCCTACCTGTTCCACATTTGTAAGAACTTGATATTTTGGTGTGGCAGCACCTACACTTTGGAACTCCCTGGCTATTGACACCAGGCAGGCGTCTTTGCTGTACTTTTTTAGTGCCTGCTGAAAACAGGGTTTTGTTTAGGCAAGCCTACCCAGATGTTCAGAAAGTTGATGTGAGTTTTAATCTGTTTTTAGTCTATTGCTATTTTAACATTGCGAAAGTCTTAAGTTAAATTTGTTAATTTTTCTTATTGATAATTTTATTGTTGTATCTCTTTCGTAAACCACTTTGAGAGTCTCTGTTTGTTTCTACAATCAAGTGGTGCCTAGATTTTATGAAATAAATAGATATATAAGGAAACTTGCTGCTCAGCTGAATGTTCTCAGAGAAGAACTTTCAGTTCAGTTCAAAATCTGGAGTTGGGGTGCTGGGAAGATGAAACTGTTAAGTTGTGGGTGAACATATCAGACGACACAGCGATTCTCCAAACAGCTCTTGTTTATTCACAGGTCAGAACAGAACTGAACTGAAGGGTTCAGCCAGCCTGCTTATATAGAGCTCCAGTACAACGTAACTGTAACAACTTTCTGTAACTATCCAATCACTGAACGTCACTTTTGATCCCTTATTTGCATATGTGGACCTGAACTATCTAAAGTATCCCCCTGCTGGCCCAGGGTGAGAACTTCAGTACATAACAGAAACCTTGAACTGTCTGCTGGATCAGCCCAATGGCTCCTCTGGTCCAGTATCCTGTTCTCACAGTGGCCAGCCATATGCCTGTAGGAAACTCACAAGCAGCGTCCAAGCTCAAGAGCACTGTTCCCTCCTGTGGATTCCAGCAACTGGAGCCTCCAGTGCTCCAATGCATCAACAATAGAGATTGGGAAAACTCAACAGTGTCAATCAGTGTTCCTCCCGAGGACAACCAGGCAGTGGCCCCATTTGGCTTTCTCAAAATCCCCAGGGTTGACTCTACATAATGTCATGCCATTGTTATGAAGTGCCTTTGGGAAGGGAAAATTGTGTTTGTCAGACTGTGGCCCACTGTAAGAAGCACTAGATCAGTCGTTCTCAACCTGTGGGTCCCCAGATGTTGTTGGACTACAACTCCCATCATCCCTAGCTAGCAAGGCCAGAGCTCAGGGATGATGGGAGTTGTAGTCCAACAACATCTGGGGACCCACAGGTTGAGAACCGCTGCACTAGATGGTGTCGTGGGCCAGGAGTCAGCTTCACCTGCTGAGCAGCAGCCAGAAAGAAGCAGAAGGCGAAGTGACTTCACCAGCTGTCGATCAGTCTTCTTGCTCCTGATGAGAACCAGCTGGCTCCAGATTTCTTGAGCAGGATTCCTAGCCTCAGTCAGTTGCTGGAAATAACATTTGTCATTCCTGACCAGACCTAGCTGCTTCTTGTGACCTTGAACCCTTGACTTTCTTGACCCCCGGATTGTCTGACTATGTGAACTGAGATACTCCTGACCTTAGGATTGGACTGGACCTTGTACACAGACTCTGACTCCAGGCAAGTACGCCCTGAGACTCGGTTGGCTTCTCCCTCCCCTGAGCTCTGCCGTGGCTGGCAGCAGGACTATGACAGATGACAGCAATGAGTGCTATTCAACCAAGTCCTGCTCAGAGTAGACACAACAACATCAATGCACCTACATTATTTTATTTACGGTATTTCTATGGCATTCACATTTCTAAGTGAAGAAGCCACATTGCCGTTCTAGTAGCGCTGGGGACATCCCCTAGAGTCCCCAATGGGCCCCACTTTCCCCATGGCAGGACCATGTCTGTGAATTGAGAACCTTTCCATGCATGAATATTCAGTTCAGCTCCAGATATACCTGACTTAACTTTTCCTGGCAATCAAACACAGGCTGTGCAAACAGTTTGTTCTATTTGAAATTAAAGAGCTCAATTAAACCTGACATTTCTTAGAAGCTTGGCAGCAGCTTTCCTAAACGGGGGAAAAATATAATGGGTACATCCTGTTATCTAGCTTCTTATCCTGTGCGGTCTTTGTCTTCCTGCACATGTTCCCTTCTTTTCCTCCTTCAAGTATTTAAAAGCCACGTCGGAAGGCAGGAATGCAGCCCGTCGCCCTGCTTTGGTTCTAGATGTACTTAGAAATGTGGGTGGAAATGCTTATTCAAATGCAGGTCCCAATGCCAGCAGAAAGTATTCAAACTCACAAGTGCTTGAGTGAATACAGAACCACAGCTTTGTTGATTCAACAGTGGGACATGCAATGGGGGGAACTTGAACTATCCATCTAAAACCTACCTAGTCCAGGTACCGGGGGAGAAAGCATGTTGCTGTTGTTTAGTCATTTAGTCATGTCTGACTCTTCGTGACCCCATGGACCAGAGCACGCCAGGCACTCCTGTCTTCCACTGCCTCCCACAGTTTGGTCAAACTCATGCTGGTAGCTTCGAGAACACTGTCCAACCATCTCGTCCTCTGTGTTCCCCTTCTCCTTGTGCCCTCCATCTTTCCCAACATCAGGGTCTTTTCCAGGGAGTCTTCTCTTCTCATGAGGTGGCCAAAGTATTGGAGCCTCAGCTTCAGGATCTGTCCTTCCAGTGAGCACTCAGGGCTGATTTCCTTCAGAATGGATAGGTTTGATCATCTTGCAGTCAAACATAGCAAGAAGATCTTGCTATGTTTGCATAGGAGAAAGCATATTCAACACTTGATCTTGCATAGGAGAAAGCATACTCAACACTTAAACCATAACCAACTTTCCTCAAACTGCAGCGAATGGCAGATGCACTGATAGTGCTCAGAGGAAGCTTTTCTATCAGAAGTCACTAGTCTTCTAACTTCCCCCATGCCTGTCTTGAACTACCTATTTGCCTCTCCCCCTTTGCTGTGTGAAAATCCGCCAGTCCAATATGGAGGGTGGGGAACAGGAAAGGATGTGGATCTGGTACAAATCCAGTTTGCATTTGAGCTCCTAACCCAGATAGCGCTATGAACACCGAAGTCGTCTTATATTCACAGATCAGGGGCATGAAATTGCCAAGACTTTTAACACCTTGGAAAACCGACATTTGCAATACAGTTTCTGGAAAGTAAAAACGGAAGACCTGTTCCCTAGCAGTAAAAAGAAGAAGAAGAAAGAAACTCCTGCTCTCTGTTACACTGGTTTCTATTACTTTAAAACTTTCCGGGCACTTTATCGCTAATAAAAAGAGACAATAAAAATAGTGGGCTGTTCTGGAAACAAAAAGGTCCCCAAGGGCTGTTCTGTTCTGTTCTCTCTCTCTAAAGTTGCTTGTTGTAACTGAACACACAATGGCTTTCTTTACTTACACTCAAAGTGGATTTAACAAACTCCCATATCCCACTATTTCAATCTTGCATGCGTATCACTTTGCCCAGCTGTTTGCCTCTCAGAGATGCTACCTACCCCAAACAACAGCCCCATCCATGTTTATATCCCCCTTTTCTTCTCGGTGGAATATAGAAATGAGCCATTAGTTGTCTAGCTCATCATGGAAACCCAGTGTGATGTCTTCCAGATGTTGGACTACAACTCCCATCAGTCCCAGGCAGCACAACAATGAAAAAAGGATGTCCAAGACACCTGGTAGGCACCATGTTAGGAAGACTGGTCTACTTAGACTGGCAGCAGTACCAACTGAGCTAAGGACCAATCCCTGGTGATTTGATGGAACCACCTGCTCCGGGATCTGGTGATGGTTACTAGTTCTCATAGCTTTGAAATTCACTGAAGGCAAAAGGGCTTATCGATGATTGCGAGTTAGAATTGTGGAGTCTTCTTCTGCATGCCAGTTAATGGGACAGAGAGATATAAGCAAGAGACAGTGACAGTTTCCGATACTTCTTGTGGCCTTCTCAGAGGCTACTGTGTAAAACAAGATGCTGGAGAACATAAACCTTTGGCTGATCAACTAGGTCCGTTTTTTAAAATTACCACTTTACCCCATTTCCTGGCATCTTTATACTATGTGTTCCAGCTAAGAATTTGAGTTCAGGGCTGCAGCTTGAAATAAACATTTAAAAACGTATTAGGAATGTTTTCAGATTCCACTATGAAGTTGAACGTTCTCCCACATGCTGAAATGACTTTTAATATTCAAATCTTACCAAACTTATGGATTTGCACAAGGAATTTATACTGTATGTCATATAGTGATTCTGTTTGGTTGGGATTTGTAAAATGCTTAGATATTTTGTTATTTTTGAAATGTGAAGCGCTATATAAAATAAGTAAATAAATAAAGCAGCAAAATGTAGACTGCCAAATTCATTTCTTTTGTCTCTTCAAACACCCCTTCTATAAACAAACAAACAAACAAGACCCCAAATCCAACAGTCAAGACAGGACCATTACCAAATCTCACCATAAAGTATATTGTGTGTGTGTGTGTGTGTGTGTGTGTGTGTGTGTGTGTGCTTAAACTAGAGTAGAACGTGATGTTATATTTGATTGCATCATATGCAGTTTGAGTCTTCTTTACTTATTTTCACAATCCTAAGGTTGTAGCTAAATTCTGGGATGGACAGCACAGGCCGGAATCCAATATAGTGCAAAGTCCCTCATTCCATCCATGTGAGGATTTTTGCATGCACATGGAAACATTATCCACTTTCATCCCACTGGGGGCCATCTAAATCTGTTATAGGGGTTCCCCCAAGCCTCTCAAGCAGATCTGAGGAGAGTGGGGGGCAGAAGCAAAAGGAGGAGGGGGGAAAGTCCCATTGCACAAGTGGAAATCATCGCGCTGGTGCGATGGGGTGCTTAAATTACAGGGCATGTATTGTGCAGGATGCTAGGGCATGAATTGTGAAATATATAGGATGCTCATGGTGATGACATTCTTCTCCCCATCATATGAACCCAAAGCCATTGGAATGGGGTGAGTTTTATAACTGAACTCAATAAGCACGTAGAGTTTCCGGCTTTGAGAAAAGCTTAAAGAGCAATTCTGCAGAAGGACGGCTGCCTTTGCAATGATGGAAAGCTTGGTGCATTCTGCACATCCTCGTTGTGGCAAATCCTACTTTAAGTTAGAGCAAACAAACCCATTACAAACACACTCCACTTCAAACTCCAGCAAGGCAGCAAGCAAACACACTCCTGGAAATAAAAATGAAATGGGGAAACGGAGGAAGAGAGAGTTGTCTTCCATTGTGGCGATTAGAATTCTGAATTCAAGTTTAAGTATGGGCACAGTGGTTCACCCAAACAACCCACCTCCTCTGTGAGATATAGCATGGTGCCCACCCGCAAATATGCATGGGTTAAAAAGGGGTTTGGACAAATTCATGGAAGTGAAGATGGCTATTTGTCATGGCAGCCAACTATCACCTCCAGCTTGTCATGTGTAGCAGGGTGAATGTCAGCCTGCAGCCCTGCAGTAGCTGCCTGGGGACGGCTTTTTAGGAAAAGCACTAATATAGCCACACTTCCTATATGGGCTGCCATATGCCCAGAGTTTTCCCAGCCCAAGTTTTTGCCGCTTTCCAAAAATTCCACCCAGACGCAATTTTCAATGGATGATTCCTGGCTATGTCCATCAATTCTCGACTGATGGCAGCTCTACTATAAAGTCTGCCTGCCCTGGGGGCAGGGCCTCCCTGAAGGAGAGGCACCAAAGGTTGTCCTTTAGGTAGCAGTGCTTCAGGAGCGGAACGAGGGCGTGGGCCAGCCCCTTTGTGTTGAAATTTTTGTTTTAATGGAGATGCAGTTTTAACTTGGGCGGGTGCTGTTTTATTTGGAGGGTGGGGTTGTTTTTAGTTGTTGTTAAAAGCTATATGTTCATTTGAATTTTTTTATTTGTGGGCTGGAGAATTGTTATGGGACTTTTGTTGGGGAGTGCATGGTTTACTGGTGTATATACAACAGTATTAATTGTTTTGATAATTTGTATTATGTTTTGATAATTTGTATTATGTATTTTGTGCTTTGATTATTTTTATTATGTATTATGTATTTTGAGTTTTGATTATTTTTTATTATGCATTTTGTGCTTCGAATGCTGTAGCTTTCTGTTGAGAACTGCCCTGAGACCTACGGGTATAGGGCAGTATACAGATTTAATAAATAAATAAATCACCACCATCACCATCATTTATTACCCATCCTTCACCTTAAAGTCTCAGGATGGGTTACAAAGCTTCTCATATCCAAGGTGTTTGTAGCAACGATTAAGTACTCCTTCCCATCCTTTGCCCAGGTGCAAGGAGAAAGTTGATCTCTACCGCCTTAGGGAACTTCGCTGCTATGCCTATATTTTGATTCAACTGTTTATGTTTCTTCGTTGCTTGAAGGTTCTCCATGACACTGTATTTTGAATAGGCATAACATTTCCCACCAATCTGATGTTCTGAGTCTTCTTTGTGGGTGTGCTGGGCATGACATATTGAAGAATGGACCCCCCCCCCTCAAAAAGGGGGGATAACCAGTCTATAGCTAGGTCATAGTTCATGTATCACCACTCTATCCTGCCTTGGTCAGGCCCCACCTGGAGTCCTGTGTCTAGTCTGGGGCAGAACAGTTTAAGATAGATATTGACAAGTTGGAACATGGGCAGAGGAGGCGACAAATACGATCAAAGGTCTGGAAACCATGCCTTATGAGGAATGGCTGAAGGAGTTGGGTGGGTTTAGATTGGAGAAGGGAAGGCTGAGGTGTAATATGAGAGTCATCTTCAAATATCTCAAAGGCTGATGAAGCAGCCCTGGTTTCTGCTGCTGCAGAGGGTAGACCACAAACCAATGGATTCAAATTACAGTGGTACCTCGGGTTACGAACCTAATTCATTCTGGAGGTCTGTTCTTAACCTGAAACTGTTCTTAACCTGAGGTACCACTTTAGCTACCGCCGTGCCACCGCCTTGCGATTTCTCTTCTCATCCTGAAGCAAAGTTCTTAACCCAAGGTACTATTTCTGGGTTAGTGGAGTCTGTAACCTAAAGCGTCTGTAACCTGAAGCGTCTGTAACCTGAGGTACCACTGTACAAGAATGGAAATTCTGACTAAACATTGGGAAGAACTTTCTGACAGTAAAAGCTGTTTGACAGTTGAACAGATTACCTCAGAAGCCTCCCTTGGGAGGTGATGGGCTCCTCCTTCATTGTAAAACCTTCTTCACTGGAGATTTTAAAGCAGAGGTTGGATGGCCGTCTGTCAGACATTATTTTGCTGTGATTCCTTCATTGCAGTGGGTTGGACTGGATGACCCTTGGACCCTTTCCAACTCTAAAGTTCCACGATTCTATGATTTACCCAGATTCTAGCTGTGCTTTCTTCTGCTGTTGATAGTTCTCCTTGTCATCGGAACAAGGAGCTCAGCTGAACAGAAGACTGGCCATTTCTCCTTAAAGAGCGATATGACTTTTGTATTGCCCTAGGGTACAAGTGGATATATTTGCATTAACTTCCCTTTTTAGGTCCTCTTCGTCTTCCAGATCCTGCTGGATTAATTAGCAGTGAAGGGGGAAGTCCTGAAGGCCTTTCCTTGGCCCTGTATTCTCCCATTGGCAACTTCAGGCATGAGAGAGAGAGAGAGAGAGAGAAGGAAGCTGGAATGTCATTCCAATGTGAATCCTGCAAAAGCAGTGCCCTTATTTCCTTGGGGTGCAAAACTTGAAGATGAAGAGTCAGGCAAGCTAGGAGCCCTCAATTCTTTCCGAGAAGATCTCCAGGGCTTTTGAAATCCCCACAGCTTCAGGATGCCGGAACAAAGCTGAGGCTGCAGCTGAGTTCAGGGTCTGCTATCTTGAGATAACATTTTTATGTAAACAAGCGTAGACTATTGAGCCAACGCTTGAAAGGACCCCTTTTCCTTGTGGTGCTGGAAAGGTTAATTCCTCCTTCCTCTTTTGCAGAAACATCCACCACCACCCCCAGCTCTCCCCCCTACCCACCCGCCTTCTCCTTTTACTTGAAGCGAGAGTTATGCTTATCCGGGATCTAACATGGGGAGGTTGGATTTCTTGAGACAGCCTAAGGCTTCCAACAAAAGCCTTCACATTCAATCAGCGTCGAGAGGCAGGAGAAGAAATTCATTTCGTGAACAGTGAGAGGTCCTTCCCTGCCCATGTGTCTGCTGAGCACACACCATCCTGTGCATATGCCGGTGGCAGCTCAGCGGGGTTCTTGCCATTTTCCCAAACCGCTCGTTGCTCAAATGCTGATAATTAAACACCATTTTATTCTGTTCGCTTAATAAAAAAACAATCTCTCCCCGCCCCCCGCCACACGCAGACACCCAACCAAAACTGTAAGCTTGGAGAGATTGTCATTGACCTTGGCAGCTTCCGTTGACAAAGCTCTCGGGTTCGTGCAGAGTGGATTTTCAGCAGGATTAGTCTCATGAAGGCAATCAACCCCCTACTCCTCTCTCGCCTTCCCAATTCCTTCACGCAAGCCGATCATTGTGGCATTCCTCATCCCGTTTCTCTCTAGGAAAGATCTGTGGGCTATTACAGTTCACGAACTTCGATATTCAGTGTGATCTTCTCCCTGCCTGCATCTCTTACAAAACTTCTGCATGTGTGTTTGTCTTTAACTTCTATCTCTTCTATCGGAACCTGGTGCAAGATTCAAGGTGTCCCTTTGCCTACGAATCAAGGCTGCATGACATTATTTCTTCCTCCTCTGCTTCTTGCTCCTTTGCCCTCACTGTCCTCAAGCTCACTTGCCCAAGTTTACATTTTATTCCATTGGCAGTAGTGGCCCAAATGATTTTTTATTATTATTATCTACAGGCGTCCATAATATAATCAAGGCTTTTTTCTTTTCCCCATGATGACATCATTGATAAAAAGAATTGCATGGGGTGTCACGGCTAATTAAAGAAAGTGAAGGCAAGCATGATGGAGGACAACAAAGGTGTGAGAAAATGAAGGTGAGAAGGCCAGCGTGGCAACAGAATTTTATCATGATGAAATCGGTGGCAAAATTTGCATGGGGTGTCACATCCAATTAAAGGAAGTGAAGGCTAAATGCAGCTGAGGACAGTGAGGGTGAAATAAAGTGAGGGTATTTGCAACAGGCTAAATAACATTGGTTACAATTATTTAAACACTCCTGGGTATGTGTCCGACTAATAATCCTGTGCGTTGCAGCCTAAAATTAGAAAAGAATGTTGCCTAATTGTTGATGTAAGAGAGGGCAGGAGATGAGGCAGAGGCAAAAAAATCACATGACTGAGCAACTCACGCATATGGTGAAATTTACACAACATTCCTTATGTGGCTCAGTTTCAGAATGTGTTGCACTGTTCTCCTTCCCCAAGCCCGGTTCCCCGATGCACTTGCTGTTACGAATGATATAGCCACATAGTTTGTGCTTTAATTAGTTTTCTAAACACATGACAAAGTAAACAGAATAAATCACAGTGACCTTTAAATTCCCAGAATTACAGCCGACTTAAATGACCATAATATGGTAATAATAACCAACCCTAATAGCCAGCCTCCGTTCAGCACTGTACCCTGCGTGATATGCTGTGTTATTAATTTCAGTGTGATCACAAATTATTCCCATAGTTCAGGTTTAATACTTTATTGATGTTGTTATTAATATAGATTTGTCAGTAAAGATACAAAACTAAGCCACTCATACTTAATGTCAGTTGAGAAAGCCAACTGGGGAAAGGAAGGAGGAGGTTGGGAGAGGAGAACTGGCTTCTTCTTACAGGGGGGTTGGGGAGCAGTTGAAAGAAGGGAAGACTTAATGAGTCCATTTCATTAGGGGCATAGTTAATCTGAATTAAAGAAGATGAAGGAGGTGAAGACGCACACTGTAGAGAGCTGCTTTGGTTTCACTCAGAACCCCTCACCCTGTAAAACCTCAGACTCAGCCTATTTGCACTTGCTGTGATTTCCTTTACTTTTCAAAGAAATGGTGAACTGCACGAGGCTATGAAGCACATGGTTTAGGCCTGTACCAGGGAAGGCATGCCAGGGAGAGAGCCAGTGTGTTGTAGTGGCTAAGAGTGGTAGACTGGTAATCTGGTGAACCGGGTTCGATTCCCCGCTCCTCCACATGCAGCTGCTGGGTGACCTTGGGCTAGTCACACTTCTCTGAAGTCTCTCAGCCCCACTCACCTCACAGAGTGTTTGTTGTGGGGGAGGAAGGGAAAGGAGAATGTTAGCCGCTTTGAGACTCCTTAGGGTAGTGATAAAGCGGGATATCAAATCAAAACTCTTCCTCTTCTTCTTCAGGGCAGTTATAAAACATAAGAAAGGCAGCAACTCACCTATGAGGAAAGGTTGCAATGTTTTTGTCAGGGAACTGCCATTGGAGCTAGAGGCGGAGGCAAGGCTCCACAGCGATGCTGGAGAAGGGCCCAGCAGGGAGAGAGGCAGCTCTTCGGCTGGGGAAGGAAATCAGCGTAACACCAGGGATAAATGGGGGCCGATGGGGGAAGCGGAGAGGGGGCTCCAGGACTCCTCGCAGGAGACCAGCGAGGAGAGCACGGGTCCTCCGCTGCCCACACCCACCCTGCGCAGAAGACTTCCGCGCAGGGAGAGTAGGCGGCGACTTGGCGTCAAAGAACTTCTTTGCTGGAAGAGGTTCAAGAAACGCCCACTGACGGATTCTGCTAGCGACTGAAACAGCCACGAAGTGAAGGGCTGTCCAGACAGAAAACGTTTAACCAGGCAACCTAGCCAGGAGTGGCGGCAACTTACGCACGAGCAACCCCTATAACCATTACAGTTTTGGACCTTTCAGGGCTCATCCAGACTTCCTTTTGTGCCACGTTTCAAGTGTCAAAGCGCTTGTTGTTGGATTGTTGTTCGGTTTTTGTTTGCTTGCTTTTTTGCTCCTGTGCTGTCTCCGCAAACCATCTCTTTACCACTGAAAACATTTCTGCAGAAAACCTGAAGTGAAGTTTCTTCAGCCTGAAAGAGCATGTTTATGTGTGGAAGGTGCTTGGACCCCTCTCCTGGGCTGAAAAAAAAGCCCTCTCGGCCACAGTGGTGTAGCGTGGGATGCCAGCTTCCAGGGCTGTGTGGAGGGGTGGGTGAGAGGGAGTGAAATGGATGGGAGTTCAAATGCACTTTCAACAGCCTAATGGCATCTGCGTGACCCAGGAGATCACAGACAAAGAGATTAGAAAAGAAGAGTCGTTCCATTGTTTGGAGAGGTCACTTCCTGCTTACCATGGAGAAGCCATTTTCAATGGAGCCCAGTGACGCAGGTGCACAGCAACACCGGGTGTTGAAATTTTGAGCTCGGTTCAGCTGCCCCTGCGCCTCCCCACAAGCTACGCCACTGCTCTGCCATTCTTAACACCTGAGATGAGTTTGTAGAGATGGAGGTGGCCATTCAGATACAGTGGTACCTCAGGTTACATACGCTTCAGGTTACATATGCTTCAGGTTACAGACTCCGCTAACCCAGAATAGTACCTTGGGTTAAGAACTTTGCAGAAGTCGTGCTCTGGCGGCGTGGCGGCAGCAGGAGGCCCCTTTAGCTAAAGTGGTGCTTCAGGTTAAGAACAGTTTCTGGTTAAGAACGGACCTCCAGAACGAATTAAGTACTTAACCCGAGGTACCACTGTATTTGAGGCCAAAGTTGTTTAGGGCTTTAAAACAGCAGTGTGAGGACCTTGAAATGAGCCTAGAAGCAATCCACATCCTCACAAATCAGGTCCAGAAACAACCTCCAAGTTCTCTTAAAAATATTGCCTCAAATGTTTATCATTGGTCCAACACATCACATGCTCCATTATGTACAAATATTCCCACTGAGAGATGCATCTCAGGTTTGTAGCTTATCTGCAAAGAGCCCTGCCCCATCCTTAGACAAGCAGCCTTTCCTGAATCCATCTTCCACCACCCCACAGCCATGTAAATTATTCCAAGGAAGCGCCATGGAAGACAGCCAAGGTCTAACAAGAAATGCCCTGTGGTCATGTTTATGACACGTGACTTAGAAATTCTGCTTCAGGCTTTTTTCTTGCTTTCTTTCCTTTCCTTTTTTTTTTTTTTTCCTTTTTAGAAAGAGAGAAGGGGAATATTTATACATGAGGTCTGCCAATAGACCGTAGAAGCCTGACTAGAAGATGTCTAGGGACACCATGCCAATTAGCTTTGAACGTAAGAGAAATTGCTGGCATTGGTGTTGGGCATGCAGTGGATTGAAAAGAAATAATGAGAAATATTCAAAGGTACTTCTTTCCTTTTCCTTTCTCCTTCTCGGCTGCTTTCTGTCTCCACCACAGAAAAAGCTTCCTCAAACTTTTAATGTGGTCTTCATTCAAAGTCGCATCGCTTGACTTTGCCTTTCACCATTCACCAGAAGCATGTTAAGTCAAGAGTGGGCAACTCTTGAGAGGTGCGTGGACCTTGGCTTAATTTCATTTGGGCCTTGGCCTAATTTCATGCAGGTGGAAAGGAGGCAGAAATGAATAGACAAGAAGGAGAGGAAGGCAGATAGAAGGTCAATCTAAGACCAATTATGACAGCATTGCATGACTCACAATAATAGATCTGCCTTTAAGTGAACTGAATCCAGAGTCAAACATGTTTGGGGCCACCTCCTCATGTTTGACTCTGGATTCAGTTCACTTAAAGGCAGATCTAACTATTGTGAGTCCTGCTATGCTGTCATAATTGGTCTTAGATTGACAGGCCCAAATGGCGAATGAGGAGGAATGGGGTGGGAGAAGATGAACTGAGCAGAAAACCTTTCAGGAGGATGCCCCGGCAAGACAACCTCTCCACTCACTTTTAAGATGTTGCTTGGAGGGAGCATAGACATTGGAGAAGACTCCATTAGGGCAAGTGAGGCAGTTCCCTACTGTTAGGAACAAGTAAGCAAGAATTCGCAAGGTGTCAGTGAAGTTAACTCTTTATTCAGAGGAACAAAACAGCTCAGGCCTAGTGAGCAGAGAAGAGCAGAGCAACTTCCCCCAACAGATCTTACCCCAATGAGGCAGGACTGAAGGTTTCCACCTTCCCACAGATAAGTCTCCTTTCCCCCAAGGTCCTTCCCAAGCAATCTGAATCTCCGACACCTTGTCTGCCTCTGCTCCACCTTCTTCATACCTCTTTGGTTCTGGGAAACCAGGATGAAGGGGAGTTGGACACAGCAGGAGAGGGATACCCCATGGCTTCTTCAGCAGTCTGCCTCATCTCTGCCTCTTGCCCCACTCCCCTCTGCTCCAGCCTCCCCTCCTCCTCAAGTTCTGGACTGCTGTCTGCCACATACTCTTCCTGCTCACTAAACCCTGTTACCTCTTCAGTTTCCAACACCTCCTTCCCCACGGTCTGTTCCATCTTCTCCCTCTTGATCTCATCATTGTCCCTGGGCTCTGAGCTTTCTTCACTTGGGGGTCCACCTGAGGGTTCCCCAGCTGGTGCCTCCCACTACTACTCTGCTTCCAGCCTGTCCATGACATTTACTACTCCAACCCAGCCCTCACCTGCCTACATATCTTCTTACTTACATCCTGTTCAAGGTGTGGCATTCTCAGCATCCTGCCCTTGTAGAACTTGTCTGGGTGGAGGATGGGGGTGGGTACAACACTGCTGGTCACTGGCTCTGGCGCCACCTACTGTTGGTCCTCTCTGCATTCTGCCCCACCAGACACGAGTGACACCTGCCACCAAAGGGGGTAGGCCGGAAAGCTTAGCCTCAGTCCCATTATGGGACTCCTTCCCTGAATAAATTGCAGGCTTTGCCTTATTAGTTTTAATTGGTTCCCACACTGACAGCTTTCTCTCTGAAGATATCTTGTTAATTAAATAAAGTGGCCCACAGTTTAACCCAGATACCTGTGTCCAACTCTCTATTTCAACCTTCGGTGGCAAGCAGTCTTTCCTCCTCAAACCTTTAAACAGTTCTTCTTACTCCCCACTCCTAATTTTGTCATCCTCTCTCCTTTCCTCCCCCACCCCAAAACAGAACTAAGCGATGCTTTGAATCCTTATCGAAATATGTATATGCAAGCAAGCAAACCAAACAAAGAAACATGATTCGACAAAGCAGAGATCAACATGCAATAAGACAGGGCTTTATTTTTAAAGGAAGGAAGGAAAGAGAGCGGGAGATGAGAGTCAGGAAATGGTCGTGCAAGTCTTTATGCAGAATAAGGAGGTATGTCAAGAGGCTGGGATTCTGGAGTGCAACACTTCAGATGGTTCATCATGAGAAACATGCACGCACACCAGAAACCTTAAACACTCTTTGCAAAATGTATAGTAGCTCATCAGGCGGAGGGGAATATCAAAGCTCTACATGGGGCTGCCTTTGAAAAGTGTTCAGAAGCTTCATTGGGTCCAGAAGGCTGCAGGCAGACTGCTGACTGGGGCTGGTTACAGGGAACATGTTACTTCCTTGTTAAAATAACTTCTGTTTCAGGGTGCAATTCAAAGTGCTGGTTATGACCTATAAAGCCCTATATGGCTTGGACCAAGGCTATACTTAAAGCCTATACCAGTGGTTCTCAAAGGGTGTGGCTTGCCACACTGGTGTTGCAGGAGAGGATGGCAAGGGTGGCAGGGAGAGTCAAGGACAATTAATAATAATAATAATAATAATAATAATAATAATAATAATAATAATAATAATAATTTATTATTCACACACCGCCCATCTGGCTGGGCTTCCCCAGCCACTCTGGGCGACTTCCAACAAAATATTAAAATACAGTAAACCATCAAACATTAAAAGCTTCCATAAACTGGACTGCCTTCAGATGTCTTCTGAAAGTCTGGGAGTTGTTGTTCTCTTTGACATCTGGTGGGAGGGCGTTCCACAGGGTGGGTGCCAATACCGAGAAGGCCCTCTGCCTGGTTCCCTGTAACTTGGCTTCTCACAGTGAGGGAACCGCCAAAAGGCCCTTGGCGCTGGACCTCAGTGTCTAGGTAGAACGATGCGGGTGGAGACGCTCCTTCAGACTGAGGCTGTTTAGGGCTTTAAAGGTCAGCACCAACACTTTGAATTGTGCTCGGAAACGTACTAGGAGCCAATGTAGGTCTTTCAAGACTGGTGTTACGTGGTCTCGACAGCCGCTCCCAGTCAACTGTCTAGGTGCCGCATTCTGGATTAGTTGTAGTTTCCGGGTCAACTTCAAAGGTAGCCCCACGGAGAGCACACTGGAGTAGTCCAAGCGAGAGAGAACCAGAGCATGCACCACTTTGGTGAGACAGTCTGTGGGCAGATAGGGTCTCAGCCTGCATACCAGATGGAGCTGGTAGACAGCTGCCCTGGACACAGAATTGACCTGTGCCTCCATGAACAGCTGTGAGTCCAAAATGACTCCCAGGCTGTGCACCTGGTCCTTCAGAAACATTTGAGCATTTCAGTGCAGTATAATATAGTATAATATCTATTATTATTATTATTATTATTATTATTATTATTATTTGCAGAATAGGGATAGATAGCTTTTCAGAATGAGAGCAAGGGCATCAAATGATACCGGGATAATCCTAGTTATGATCCAGAATCGCCGTTCTAACCCAGTGCTGTAGAAGACCTGTCTATAATAATATTTTGGGAATATTCTTGTTCTTATGTAGTGGCATCGTTTTGTACTTTCTGGGTGTCCCATGATCATACGATAAAGTAGTTGAGCCCTCCATTTCCTCTCCACTAGAGGAGTGGCTGCCTTCCTCCGCTGAGGAAGTGCTGCTTCCCACGATCTTTGGGATCTGTAATCCATCCGGCTTTCCCCCTCTTGCCCCTGAGCCGATGGCAGTTCCCAGACAGCTAGGCATTGTTTCTTTTTGTTTTCCAATTCATTTCTTATCAGTTAAAAAAAAATGGAGTGGTGCGAGCAAATTTTTATACCGAAGTGTGGCCCAGAGAAAAAAGTTTGAGAACCACTGCCCTATACAAACCTGCCTGGGGAAAAGATCCTCAGGTGAGCACCTTATTTGGTCCCAACAGCATCAGAAGCACAGTGGGTGGTGATGGAAGAGAGACAGCCTTTTCTGTGGCTACTCCATCCCCAAAGAGATTGGACTGGCTCCCTCCTTGTTATCTTTCCACCAGCAGTCTAAGACTTTCCTGCTCAGATGGGCATTTTTAAAGTAAGGATTCATCCAGACTTCCTTTTGTGCCACATTTCTATTTTTCCCCCAATTTTTTTTATTCATTTTATAACACTAATAAGGGACACGGGTGGTGCTGTGGGTTAAACCACAGAGCCTAGGACTTGCCGATCAGAAGGTCGGCGGTTTGAATCCCCACGACGGGATGAGCTCCCATTGCTTGGTCCCAGCTCCTGCCAACCTAGCAGTTCGAAAGCACGTCAAAGTGCAAGTAGATAAATAGGTACTGCTCTGGCAGGAAGGTAAACGGTGTTTCCATGCTCTGCTCTGGTTTGCCAGAAGCGGCTTAGTCATGCTGGCCATGTGACCCGGAAGCTGTATGCCGGCTCCCTCGGCCAATAAAGCAAGATGAGCGGCACAACCCCAGAGTCAGCCACAACTGGACCTAATGGTCAGGGGTCCCTTTACCTTTTAACACTAATAAACGACACACACACAGAAAAAAAACACAACCCAATACAAACAAATTATTGTCTTACCCTTATTTTTTCTAAACATTGTTAAGTGAGCTTCCCTTGATATACATATATCAGAATTTTAAACCATTTTTTATCACACTTACTTTTACCATTAAAATCGTCACATATTATCCCTTACAAATAATACTATTTTAAAATACACTATCTTCTACTTCTAACCCTACAGCTTATATCAGCTTCCAAAGCTATTCTAAGATTTAAATATTAATATATTTTTTCAAATATTCTTTAAACTTCTTCCAATCTTCTTCCACTGTCTCTTCTCTCTGGTCCCGGAGTCTCCTGGTCAGTTCAGCAAGTTCCATATAGTCCATCATCGTCATCTGCCATTCTTCGATAGTTGGCACATCTTGTTTCTTTCAATTCTTCGCTAGTAATATTCTCACAGCTGTTGTGGCATACAGAAAAAAAGTAACATCCTTTTTGGGGATTTCACCCCCCCACTATACCAAGTAAAAAGGCTTCTGGTTTCTTAACAAATGTGTTTTTCAACACTTTTTTCAGTTCATTATAAATCCTTTCCCAGAACCTTTTGTGACACATTTCTAGGCACAGGTCTGCATCTTAAAGTGCAGTGTCTGGACTTTTTCTTTTAACCTTGGTGCTTTCCTTGTGAGAACCCACTCTTTACCACTGAATTGGGGCAAAAGGCAATCTGCAGAAAACTGTAATTGCTGTTTCTTGTGATTCAGCGGTAAATAGTAGGTTTCCGTTGGGAAAGCGCCAGTGCAAAAAAAGAAAAAGAAAATAAAGCGTCCAGACATGCAGCAATTTAAAGTGTAGTCCTTTGCTTAGAAAGCAAGGAGGGAAAGGTAAGGGCCTTATTGGTAGTGGCACCCACTCTGTGAAATGCCCTCCCATCAGATGTCAAGGAGATAAGCAACTATGCGACCTTTAGAAGACACCTGAAGGCAGCCCTGTATAGGATAGTTTTAATTTTTTTATGTTTTATTTTGTTTCTGTATATGCTGGAAGCTGCCCAGAGTGGCTGGAGCAACTCCAGTCAGATGGACGGGGTTCAAATAAATATATATATATTCTTATTAAGTGTGGATGAGCCATATGCTAATGACTAGGTTGCTGTGAGCGCAAACTGTATTTAAATTGCTGGTTCTAAATGTGTTAGGATGCATTTTAGCTACTTTGCATCTTATAATGTTGTAAGCAAACTTGAATCCCAACTTGGGAGAAAGACATAGTTTAAATGCACTAAATTAATAAGTATAACTTTCTACACAGTGTCCCTACGACCAGCAGTTGTTGTTGTTGTTGTTGTTTTATATGGAGGGAGAAACACTTATAGCAGTGTCTCCCCATCTGAAGTCTGCAGTGGTCCAGTCTGGAACAACTTCACCCACCCATATCCATTTCAAGTACTCGACTATTGCTGGAAAATGAAATGAAAATATTTGCAAGAAAGGTCAACTCAACATTTATCTTCTAGTTCAAGGGAATGAGCACAGATGATTTTTTTTTCCCTGTCTAGATGCTCAGCTTGATTTGCTCTGTGTGCAAATACACACACACACACACACACACACACACACACACACACCCTTGCATGTAAAACCACAGCATACTTTCCTCCATTATTCCCCAGAATTTATCATATCAATAAACACGCACATACAATGCCCAAATAGATAACAAACTGAAATGACTTATTTATAATCAGGAATGCTCGGGTACCAGATGGCATTCAGTACATCTTCATATAATGGGTTCTCTAGTACAGTTCCAACTCCACAGGAACAAACAGTGGAATATTATTAAAATGTCAATTAGTTTAATTTCTGCTCAAATCTATAATAGGAGGGGGTGGGGAGCGCTGGCACATGCTTGATTTTAATTTGGTTATAGGGTTCTGAATGCTAATAAACACACAAAACTTTGAAACGCGTCAAGATGAACAGATGCAAAAGAGGGGATGAATGAAAAGAATGTGCAGAGGGGAGAGAAATAATATTTTTAAATGAAACTGACAGAGTCTTGTGTATTTCAAACCACAAAGACACTTTGTTGCACCTGGTTTAATTAGACATGTTGCCAATTCTGCGGCAAGTTCAAGCTCAATTATCTTAAGGATAGCCCTCCTACTGGGCAAGGATGACAGCAGAGGAAGGATGCCACAAATATCCATATTTCCCGTTCCTGCAGTGAAAATTGCACATTCGTTATTGTTACGGAAAAGCCACAAATTATATGTACCAGATACAGATCTATTAGTTTAGACCCAGGTCTCTTTTGATAGGGCTGCGCACCGGATCTGGCCAAGTCTCAAGAAAAATTGGGCATTTTTGGAGGGGCTTGGGTGTCAGAAACGTCCAGTGCCACAGCTGGATGTGAGTCGTGTTGTGTGGCCTAGAGTGATCCATGATTGTCAGAGGGTGGGACATCAGGCAGGAAGAAGAGGAAGGGTAAGAAAACTACTCAAAAATGCAGAGACCATTTTTGAACCATGGTCTGCATCTTCTGAACCATGGCTGCATCTTCTCAGGAGAAGGTAGGCACCACCCCACAGTTCTCCTTCCTGCCCCACAAGACCCATGTCACTGATCAAGAGCTGTTGAGTGGAGCCATCAGTACTGTAAGGTGCTGCTTTATAGAATCATCTAGCCCAACCCCCCTGCAATGCAGGAATCTCAACTCAAGCATCCATGACACTTGACGCTGCTTCACACAAGCTGCAAGGAAGAATGGAATCTTTCTGTTCTCACCAGCTTATTCTAGGAGGATCCAATCTTGCAGGGTAGTGGTCCTTTAGGAGTGGCTCGTCTCCCTTGCATGAAGGGAAACTGCTTGTGAAAGACCAGCACCATGCAGGATCAGACCCTCCAGCTACTCAGTTGGTAAACAGAGGGCTCTCATCCTGTTTGGTACCCTCCTAACTGCATATTTAAACCCCGTTTTAAACTTATGTGAAAATAGGGTGCAGAAAAACCCCTTAGCCCTGCTCCCTCAAAATTTTGGGGAACAAGTTCAGGATGGGGTGGGTGGTCCCTAGGGCAGGTAGTAAAAAAGGTAGTAAAGGACATCTGGATGGCAAAGTCCAGTCAAATTTGACTACTGGGTGCAGCACCCATCTCCGCTTTCAGGCCGAAGGAGCCAACATTTGTCTGTAGACAGCTTTCTGGGTCATGTAGCCTGCATGACTAAACCACTTCTGCTGCACGGGACACCGTGACGATTGCCAGAGCGCATGGAAATGCCATTTATCTTCCCACCAAGGTAGTACCTATTTATCTACTTGCACTGGTGTGCTTTCAAACTACTAGGTTGGCAGAAGCTGGGACAGAGCAATGGGAGCTTACCCCTTCACACGGACTCAAACTGCCAGTCTTAGGATTGGCAAGCTGAAGAGACTCTGTGGTTTAGACCACAGCACCACCTGCATCTCTTCTAGGTCCCTAGGGCATCACAGGGTGGATCAGCCTGATCCAGGGGTCACAGATCAGATCCCTGGGATGGACTGAGGGGCTGTGCACATCCCAAAACATATAGTTGGATGTAATGGCCAGCTTCAACAGCAAAACTGGTACGTGAGTAGGGATGGGAGAGCTGGATTGAGCTGGTTTGTGGGTTGGTGCAGCTGCCATGTCCACAGGGAGCAATTCCTCCACATGGGTTCTTATGCATCCTCCTCCTCTCACAGGGCCCAGTGGGACCTCAGGAGAAGACAGACACTACCTGAAGGAGCATCTCCACCCTCATCATTCAGCCCAGACTCCGAGGATCTTTTGGTGGTTCCTTCACTATGAGAAGTGAGGTTACAGGGAAACAGGCAGAGGGCCATCTCAGTAGTGGCACTTGCCCTGTGGAATGCCCTCTCATCAGATGTCAAGGAAATAAACAACTATCTGATGTTTAGAAGACATCTGAAGGCAGCCCTGTTTAGGGAAGTTTTTAATGTTTGATCTTTTATTGTGTTTTTAATATCCTGTTGGAAGCCGCCCAGAATGGATGGGGAGTACCAGCTAGATGAGTGGGGTATAAGTATTAAATTATGGTGGTGGTGGTGGTGGTGATGGAAAGGCTGGTCAGCTCCACCATCCCACACCCCCTTGAAACTGACGGATTCATCCATCCCTAGATGTGACAGAGTTGACCTTTATCCTCCTGCATCTTTTGTAAGCTCACTGCAACTAGAGGAGTCCAGCTGGGGGGCAATTTTGTGCATTTGACTGAGGGAGAGTAGCTTCCAAAAGGTGGTATTTTTTCTTTTCTCTCCCCTATGCTCATTCTGCTCAACAATCCCACTGCCACTGCCCACTTTACATGAGATTTGAAGCCAGATATGAATGGATCAGACAATTTCTGGTCCACGTCCATTGCGTAAGTATTCAGTCGTAAGTCCTCTGCGTTAATCTGTGATGACTATATATGCATCAGAAAGCACACATTCCTGAATGCACTTTATCCTAAAATACACATGTTTGGATGCATTCTGGCACATCGTTTTGAGTTGCAACACAAGATTTGGAGAAGTGCAGCATCTGAAGGATATCTCTACCCTGATCCCTGAATTGATTCAGAGGTTTTGGAGCAGGCCAGCTCCTATCAGAATTTGCCAATAGCAAATTCCTCAAGCATATACATTTTAAACAGGCCTGGATAAAAACAAACTGCTCTGTTGCTGCTGTCACAAGTCGTTTCAGCCTAAGTGTCCTAAACAAGGTCTAGAACTTTCAGTTCTGGAAAACTGTGCAAGGGCGACAAAAATCTCAGCTAGATACACCTGTGTTTTGCACAAGACAAAGGGAAAAAAGGATTCAGATCAGCAGTTGATCTGTCTTTTTGAATAGACAGTGATGCTCAGCAAAACCAGGTCTGTGAAGACTTTTGAATTGGGAATTATGCTCAATTAAGCCTATTGCACATGCAGGGAGCAACTGCGGCACACATTAATGATTTGGGAATGTTATGCATTAATGTGATAACCGCATAACCTGCCTTAGCTCTTTGCATATCCACTTTCACAGATCAGTGTGCCAATGTTTGGGAAAGCAGACGTATCTGAAGAAATAAATGGAAAGGTCTTGCGTGTCCCTGCAGTGATGACTGATGAGTTCATTACTAGGGGTATTCTTTCTACCTCCTGATGAGTAATGGCTTGAATTCCCAAGCTAGGAATTCACAGGTGCAAATCAGCAGATTTGCATATATTGAACTGGTCTTCTGAATAGCTCTGCCCATCTCTAAGCACAATCTAACGCATCATTCCCAGAAAACAAGTGAGTCTCGTTGAAATACTGAATTTGCGTCAATAATAAATGCAAACTTGATATTATTATTAACACTGTTGCAACAGATAAACAAAGTTTGCATTTGCCTCTAAGGGTCTTGTGAGGAACACTGTTTAGCTCACCATAAACTAAAAAATCTGGAATATAGAAGCTAAGGGAGTATTTAAAGTGTATTTATAAATTGTATCTATGTGAGCAACAGATAATTAAAGATATGAATTAGGCTCTATAGGGCAAAGGTCACCAATGTGTTGCCTGCAGGCAATAGCGCATCCAAAATTACCTCCCATGGTGCTTATGAAATATCTCAGTAAATATTGCCTCAAGAATCCCTAATACATGAAAGACTGTGACTTTTTGCTCCACTGGGTGAGTCAGTTTTCTCTGGCTTGACCACTCCTACCTTCAAGATGTTCCCTTAAATATGTGGACATTTCATTGGATGGACAGGACACCCATCTCCTTTCCCTTCTAAACACAGGAGAGTGCAAAGAGCTTCTCAGAGAAGACGAAGAAGAAGAAGAAGAAGAAGAAGAAGAAGAAGAAGAAGAAGAAGAAGAAGAAGAAGAGGAGTTTGGATTTGATATCCCACTTTATCACTACCCTAAGGAGTCTCAAAGTGGCTAACGTTCTCCTTTCCCTTCCTCCCCCACAACAAACACTCTGTGAGGTGAGTGAGGCTGAGAGACTTCAGAGAAGTGTGACTAGCCCAAGGTCACCCAGCAGCTGCATGTGGAGGAGCGGAGACGCGAACCCGGTTCACCAGATTGTGAGTCTTAACCACTACACCACACTGGCTCTCCAAGAGACCCTCCAAGTGTCCTTATTATCCAGGGGAAGTCCTGGATTTACAGAAACCATCCCAGTATCTGATTTGATCCCAGAATGTCCCACTTTTCTTTAGGACGTCCCTATTTTCATCGGTGAAATGTTGGAGGGTATGGAGTTCTCCAATCCCCAAGCCATCTGAAGGCAGCCCCAATTGGGAAGTTTTTTTTATCTTTAATATTTTATTATGTTTTTACAGTACCTTGGTTTTCGAACAGCTTAGTTCACAAACAGCTTGGAACTTGGACACCGCAAACCTGGAAGTAGGTGTTCTGGTTTGCGAATTTTGCCTCGGAAGCTGAACATCCAGTGCCAATCCTGCAGCCAATCGGAAGCCGCGCCTTGGTTTCTGAATGTTTCGGAAGTCAAACAGACTTCCAGAATGCATTATGTTCGAAAATCAAGGTACGACTGTATGTTGGAAGCTGCCCAGAGTGGCTGGGGCAATCCAGTCAGATGGGTTGTTGTTGCTGTTGTCATTATTATTGATGAAATATACTCAGAGTCGCAAAGTGATTTCATGCTCTTTATTCAGCTCATAGTGGTGAGGAGGAATGAATGAAAGTCCCCTCAAAGTATCTGCTTTATATACATTATTTACACAATGGGCTGCACATGATTGGCTAATTCCGGAATTCTACTGTAAGCCAATCAGGTTGTGGATTCACTTCTATCTGGAGCATGATTGGGTGGTTCCTGCCAACCAATCATACTGCTGCATTGTTCTAGGAACAATCAGACTGCTGCATTCTGAATCCTATTGTTCTAGGACCAATCAGACTGCTGCCTTTTGGATCCTATTGTTCTAGCACCAATCAGACTGCTGCAGTTTGGATCCTATTCAACTCAGTACATAACAATTGAATAGCATGTCCCTACTTCCATTGGAGAAACGTTGGACACTATGTTCTCACTGTGTGTGAGAGCACAGGGGTAGCTGATTTAAGATGCCTTTTTCTCATGGACATGGACATCCTTCCATTATTTTGGGATCCTGTCTCCTTTTCTGCTCTTTTAGCTGTGGCAGCCATTTTGTGTTCTGCCACAACGCACACCAGCCATTTTGCAATTGGTGCCCATGGCACTTTCTCAAAATCCAAACTGTGTCCACTGGCCTGAAAAATCTGGTGACCCCTGCAATAGCATTAGGGTGTGTAGTCAAGCAAGCTCAGAGACTGTCCAGTTTCATGTTCTCAAACTGCTGGAGTTGCCAGCAGTTCACTGGAGCCTTAAAAATCACAGTTTTGAAGTATACCTCTGCCTGAAGTGTCAGCCGTGTTCATAACTTAAATCCAAAATTAGAAAGGCTATACAGAGATGAAATGTTGAGGAGCAGTTGAAAATTATAAGGCGTAACCAACATAAGGAGTCAATTTAGAAGTCTTGGGGGGAATATAACGTTGATGATATATTCTCTAATGCTTATAATTGTATCCCAAATTTTCAGCTGTATAAAATCTGGAATAAATACAACAAAATACTAAGAGAGAGACAGAGACAGAATAAATTTATTCACTGGTTGTTTTTTCTTCTCATTCTCAAAAATCAGAGCCCTAAAATTCCAGACCCCTACATCATTCAAAATCTAGTGGAAAATATAAGATTTTGGCAGGTATCAAGAACCAACCAGAGTATTGTGTGTGTGTGTGTGTGTGTGTGTTTAATTGCATTTATATCCCACTTTTTTTTTCTCCAAGGGGCTCAAGTTAGCATATATGGTTCTCCTCCTTATTTAATCCTCACAACAACCCCGTGAAGTAGGTTAAGTTGAGAGGCAGTGATTGGCCCAAGATCATCCAGTGAGCTTCTTGGCTGATTGCAGATTCAAAAACTGGTCTCCCAGGTCCTGGTCAGACACTCTAACCACTCTACCACCCTGGCTGTCTGAGTTGCTACTAGAATACATTCTGTAGCTTCCTTTAAGTGTTAGGATGTCAGATTCCAGACTGCCTCCTGAAAGATGTCTCAAAAGCAGTAGGTTATGGATGGAAAGAGGGCAGCTGAGCTAGAAGTGAGCTGGAACAACACTACTTTTAACAAATGGGATTATCTTAATAAATGGTCCTCATCGCGGGCAGGCTCTCAACCTGGTTCCACCGACCCTGGCATGGGTGGAGTTATCACCCTCACACCGGGGTGGCACGCCGGGGTAGCTATTGCCCAATCATGTCAAAGGGTGATAGTGGGGGAAAGTATAAAAGCGGCAGCGCGATGTTTGCCAGGCTCCTGCTTTGCGCTGCCAAACACCCGCCCACCCTCCCTTTAATTTAAGTGTCCTTTGGCCTTGCTTTGGCCTTTGGTTGGTTGCCCGTCTTGAGTCGGGGAGCAGGCCTCTGGGAACACTGGGGGAGATGCAGACGGGTTCCCCCGGAGCAATTTCCCTTTGGGTGGTTTACCCTTACAGACTTCCTGCAAAGGGGGCAGGAGTCAAATATAGTCTTGCCAATGCCTAAGCTAATACCACTCTCATTCCTGTAATCAATAAAGTTTTGGCCAAAATTTTGCCC
This sequence comes from Podarcis filfolensis, assembly GCF_964270895.1. Lineage (NCBI taxonomy): Eukaryota > Metazoa > Chordata > Lepidosauria > Squamata > Lacertidae > Podarcis > Podarcis filfolensis. Next base: position 4,959,035 of record NC_139613.1, on the reverse strand, counting down.
AAAAACCTGAAACAAAATATCTGTGTCTGTGTGAATTTCTTTACTCTAATGGGGGGTCAGCTTGAGGGTCTTGCCATGCAAACATTTATGTTGCTGCAGACAGGGAATGGTTCCTTTGGGGAGAGTTTTTCAGTTCCTCTTCCAAAGTGTTGACCTAGCCATCTGCATTGCCATTATCTGCATTTGCCTTCAGTGATGTCACGACAGAGTCAGATCTGCTAGCTATGAGGACCATGCTGTGTTGAACTGCGGCACCATCTTGTCCACTGTGTGATTCCTAAGTGGCTGGGCTCACACTTGTGATTGATCTAGGATGAAGGAAGGAACAGTAGTCAGAGGGGGGCAGTCCAACAGCTCTACCTTCTTTCTGGTGGGGGGGGGTGCTTGTGGGGGAAGACTCTGGTCCAGCAAAAATGGCTATTTTCTACATCAGATCAAACCTAGAAGATATTTGGTACACCTCTAAGTTGGGGATGGCACAGGTAGAAAAGCATGGAATTTGCTAGTATGAATTCTTCCAATGAGTACCAGTTTGGACTAGTTAAGTCGGTGGGGGTTGATCAACATTCCCCTCATGCATTAACACTTTTGGAATCTTAATTTGCAATGTAGAATTATGGATAATGAAATTACACTTGCAGGTTTTAATATATTTCGTTTTTGATTGCAAAAGATGTGTTGGATTACTAACTCAGTCCAGGCGTCTACGTTGCAATGCCTTCTCAGCTGCTTAAGGGGGGAAGCAGGGGGTGGCGAGGAGAGATGGAATTTGGTAGAACCCAAGAGTCATTTATTTTCCGTTACACCGGATTTTTCAGAACAGCAATTTTGTATTTATTTATAATGTTTATCAGCACTCTAATGGCATTTTTTAAGAGATTAAATTAGCATCAGGCTTGTAATGAATGATACATTGGGAAACAGGGAATTGATAATGTTTAGCCATTTGAATATGGGCAGAATTTCTTGTTTAGATGTACACTTAGGAATTATTTATATCCTCTTATGTCATATCAATTTAAATAATAATCCACGCATTGAGGCAGAAAGAATAATGTTAATGCTAAAGGTTCTATTTAAAATTTGCTAATTGCACAAGAAGGAGCTCCATCTCCTTTAGTCAAAAGGAGATTTTTTTTTTCATTTCATTTTTAATTTAATTTAACTGTATTAAAAAGAATCCATGAGGTTAAGTCTGCAGAAATTATTGCTTTTAAATGTTTTCTAATAAGGACTGTGAACACCGAAAGGTATTCTGCCATCCTTGAGCAGGTTTTCCTTAAAGGGGTTGGAGAAACTTTTATGGCAACAGGATCTGATTTCTAATAACCATATTGGTAGAGTTCAGCCTAATATAAACAAGGAAAAGAAGTCATGCTAGCCTGCAAAAGGGGGATCCATATTTGGGCAATACTTTCATAAGACCACTCAAAATGTCACAAAATACCGTAGTGTGCAAGGTTTTGAGTTATCCATAACTCTTCATTGAGATACCTGGTAAGTAAAAGGGAAGAGGTGAAGAAAACTTTGCTTATTGGGCTTTTTATCTGGTCAGAAGCAGGAAAGAGCCATTCAGATAAATTCCTGATAGGTGCATGCGGAACCTGTAAAGAGAAACATTCAATGAATGAAAACAGATTTCGGGGGAAATAAAATCCAGGTGTTACCCAAGTCTGCCTCCATCCTTAGGCAAGTCACAAAGGGTTGCTTAGAAGGTGGAAAACAGAGATGATAAGAATCAAAACATTTTTTTTTTTCTTTAACAAAGATGGAAATTAATTTTAGGTGGTTTGCTAGGTTGAAGGAAAAACCAGCAGAAGCCAAATTGGGTTGCTTGACCTAGCAGCTAGAGGGAGTGTTCCCTCAGAAAATAAAATCTCATCTTCAACTGGTGTAACATCCTCTACCTCCATAGAAATCTATGTAGGTAGGGTAAATTAGATGAGCCATTTCTTTGATTAGTATGGTCTACACTGACTGGTAGCAGCTCTCTGGGATTTCAGACTGAGGACATTCCCAGCTCTTCTTGTAGATGCTGATGATTGAACTTGTGTCCTTTGCATGCAGTCCTATCACTGAGCTGTGTCCCTTCCCCAGATCCCCCAGTTTAGGATCCTATTGTTGAATGGCTAAATGTGGTCCTCACAAAGTCATACAAAAAGTAGAGGCAACCACATTGGCCCATAGCAACAGCAGCAACAAAACACCATCTGTATTAAGGCAGCCAGACTACTGCCCTGAAAGGAAAGGCAGAAGGGCAGAAGATAAGCAGGTTATCTTCCCATGTAAGGCTGAGACTTGACATCTGGCATCTTGAAGGCCATAGTGGGTTAACGATCAATGCCATTGTTGCGATCACACAGGGTCCCCGGACGTTTAACGATCTATTGATCCCTGTGCCACCACTGTGCTCACTTCCCCGCTGCCACCAACCAGTTACTCTCTGGTAAAACACTGAGTCCAGTCACTTGTTAAAAGTGAACAAAAACAAAAAACAAAAAAAAACAAGTTTATTTTACAAACATTAACAAGTCTATGGTTTCTCAGATAATATTCCTGTCAGTATCTTACCTTTAGTTTATTTACCGGCCTATACCTTCCTAATACCTTCTGACTGATTATCTCAACTGTTTGACTGACTCCTCTTAACAAATTCTCTCACTCTCTCACAGCAGACTAGCCCAACCCACAGACTTACCTTCTCTGTCTCTTCTAACTCCAGACTGTCTTCTCAACCATCCTAACTCTAACTCTAACTCCTAAAAAACACACCTCTGTGTTTAAACCTTATACAGTGGTACCTCGGGTTACATATGCTTCAGGTTACAGACTCCGCTAACCCAGAAATAGTACCTCGGGTTAAGAACTTTGCTTCAGGATGAGAACAGAAATCGTGCTATGGCGGCACAGCGGCAGCAGGAGGCCCCATTAGCTAAAGTGGTGCTTCAGGTCAAGAACAGTTTCAGGTTAAGAACAGACCTCTGGAATGAATTAAGTACTTAACCCGAGGTACCACTGTACACAGTTAACTCTGCCCCCTGGGTTCCCATTGGTTAGTCATTTTATAATTAGTTAACGCTTGCTCTATGAATCCAGTATGATGTCACACACTTAGGAGGGCAAACGCCACAGTCATCTATGGGGATATTTGGGGGGTCGAGGGTAGCTAACTGCCAGAAACATTTTGTTATAATTTGTGGTGGATAAAGTAGCATTTGTGGCCAGTGGCGTAGCGTGGGGGGTGCAGGGAGGGCCGGCGGCACCGGGCGCAACATCTGGGGGGTAGGGTTAGGGGGCCCAAATCCACGGGTTAGGGGGTGCAAATTACTTGCCTTGCCCCGGGTGCTGACAACCCACGCTACGCCACTGTTTGTGGCCTTCAGAAAGTCTTCCAGCAGCAAATGAAATTCTTTCCCTCTCCCTCTCTTGCTCTATTCCAACATGGCTCCAAAGATAAAAAGCTTTCTAGTTCATCATTAAGTAAGGTGTGCAGTGCTAGAATTCATTATATCCCCTTTTTTCCCAGGCTAGTGATAACAGTTCTGTTATACAAACCGAGGGATTTGTAAGGGGAGGATGCAGTCAATACAATCGATATCAGTAAGTAAAATTTACTTTAGCAGTATATTTTATTTGGAATGCATATGGAATAATCTATTTATTTGCACGCAAACACAAGCAAACATCATAAATTGGGGGGCCGACTGCCACCTAATTTCTGCTTGCAAAGCCCAAGTCTAAAAATTAAAATTGACCCATTGCAAATGCCCAGAAAGATCACACCAGCCATTCCACATTTTCCCCTTCTTCCTGAGTTAAGACACCACCACTACTCACAAATAGCCAAAATAAATCTCAAAAGTTTCCCCATAAACCGGTCTCCGCTTCTACTACCTGCTTGCATTCATTGATTAAGCTGTTTTATAAGATAATAAAAAAAACCACAAGTAGAAAACATTATTTGCCCTAAGGCTGTGCAATGCTCCACTCTTCAAAAGAACTTCATAAGTCATAACTGGAGCTCTGCAAAGTTGCCTGGCTAAGACCTCATAGCAGTTTTGGAACTGTACTACAAAGGCATCAGATGCACGTGATGGATCAGAGTCAAGTGAAAGAGCCGAAAATCTGCATCAGATTCAGATGAACCTCAAGAAACCTGGTGTAAAATGGGATATTTGGGAGGTGATTTGGGGTTGTCAGAGGTGATGTGAAATCTAAGAGTTGTTGCAAATTGAAGCAGGGACACTTGAAGCACTTTGGAGCACCTTGGTGATCCTTACATCAAAATTATGCTGCAGACAAGCATCTGCTTAAAGCAAAAGTAATTTTTCTATGCTTGCCATAACCTCATAATGTCAGAGTGGGATGGCAGAGGAAGGGAGAGATAAGGTACAAGGAGGACTCTGCAAGTATAGTGTAATAATAATAATAATAATAATAATAATAATAATAATAATAATAATAGACTGAATACCGTAATTGTTTCCAAGGACTGTGGGGGTGATTGGGTGGCAGAATGTGCTTGAAGAAAAGGTGAACAGCTAAGACTATACCTATATCTATCTAATATGGATATAGATATAGATATAGATATAGATATAGATATAGATATAGATATAGATATAGATATAGATATAGATATAGATGATATAGATATAGATGATATAGATATAGATATAGATATAGATATAGATATAGATATAGATATAGATAGATATAGAGATATAGAGATATAGATATATATTGCCTATATGCTGTGTGTTACAGTTGGAAACTATTGCATAGTCTGTCATGTAATGCATCGCTGAACGAAGTCTGACCAATTAGGAATTTGATATGAGCCTCCATGCTGAACCCTCAAGGGAAATTTCTCCCACATAGGTGTGTCTTTAAAAGTGAATTAAGTCAAAGTTCTCCTCCATCCCTATTTGGGATGCCTTTGCTTGCGTTTCATCAGAGTTGCTTGGGAACTTTTCAGTCCCCTGATTCTAATCAAATAAGTGAAGAAATGCATTCTGACCCCCCCCCCGCCCCGCTCGCGTGCGCCTCTCTTGATGGAATTCTTTCTTTCTCCCTTTCTTTTGTTTTTCTTTTAGCTACCTCCATCTTTCCCACAAATCAGCGTCTTGGATTTTAATCTTTCTCTCAGAGAGTACATCCCAGAATGAATGCCCAAAGGAACAGTAGCAGCTGTGACTTTTATCTTGGGGAAGTGCAATCCATCTGCTTGCTGGGGGGGGGGAGTGTTGCAAATTAGCCAAAGGTGTTTATATTTTAAGATCTGTGATTTTAATAATAATAATAATAATAATAATAATAATAATAATAATAATAATAATAATAGTTTAGTGTGTCACTTCGAATTTTCAAGATCCCATTCTAAATATCAAAGCTAAATATGGGTACTGGGTAAAAGGGGGTTAGCCATGAGCTTGAGAAATCATGGCATTTTGCTGCATTGTATTCTCTTAGAGAACTCCCCTATGAGTTTTTCCCCACCTGGCATCATGGAATAGGTTTCATCTGGAACATCTGACTTTGTTTTGGAATGCAATGGGCATATTATTACACAGTGCTAGGCCAGATTTAAGATGTAGGTTTGCAAAGCCCTCAGTCACTTGGGACTGTGTTATTCGAGGGACTGCCTCCCCCCTGGTGGAACAGTCTGATCAGTAAGGGCTGGATCATCTACACTTAGCTTTGCTCCACATTTCTAGGCACAGGTCTGGGTTTTCCAGGTCTGGGCCTGAGTGCTCCCCCAGCCCCCCCCCGCTTTCCCCACAAAACCACACTCTTTACTGCGGGGAGGCAGAATTGCTGTTTGTTCAGATTCACAGACCCTCCAAGTGCCCCTATTTTCCAGGGACAGTCTAACATTCACAGAAGCCGTCCCAGTTTCTGATTTGATCCTGCAATGTCCCAATTTTCCTTAGGATGTCCTTATTTTCATTGGAGAAACATTGGAGAGTAGGGAGTTAAGCGACCCCTGATCCCAGTAGAGAAGTAAGTACAGTGGTACCTCGGGTTAAGTACTTAATTCATGTGTAACCTGAAGTGTATGTAACCCGAGGTACCACTGTATACAGCTTTTAGGAGACATCTGAAGGCAGCCCTGTATAGCGAAGTTTCTTAATGTTTAATGTTTTATTATGTTTTTATATATGTTGGAAGCCACCACCACTACCAACAGTGATATATAATATGTTTTGAGGTACTCTTATTTTGGCTGCTCCCTCTCACACCCTTCCTTCCCCCCAACCCCTCCCAACCCCCAGATGAGGGACTCAAGGTGGCAGCTGAGAGGATGGGAAAGTCCCCAGCAATGGCGACAGTGGGGTCGGCTTGAGCGAAGAGGGGCGAGCAACTGCCGGCTGGTTCTAGCCCAACAAGAAGAGGAGGGGGCACCGTCACCTCCACCACGGCTGCCCCAGATTCCCCTCCCTGGGCACCAGCGGGGAGAATGTCAGAACTCCAGTCTGTGCTGCTACTGTGGAGACAACTGGAATGTCGGTGCATTGGTCAGTCAGGACAACACAAAATGTTTAGGGGTACGCGTACCCCTGCATCCCCCCAGAAAAAATGCACTGATCATCATTATGGAATAGGACATCCCTATTTTCATCGGAAGAAGAAGAAGAAGAAGAAGAAGAAGAAGAAGAAGAAGAAGAAGAAGAAGGGAAGAGTTTGGATTTGATATTCCACTTTATCACTACCCTTTGGAGTCTCAAAGTGGCTAACATTCTCCTTTCCCTTCCTCCCCAGCAACAAACACTCTGTGAGGTGAGTGAGGTTGAAAGACTTCAGAGAAGTGGGACTGGCCCAAGGTCACCCAGCAGCTGCATGTGGAGGAGCAGAGACGCGAATCCGGTTCACCAGATTATGAGTCTACCGCTCTTAACCACTACACCACGCTGGCTCTCGGAGAAATGGTGCAGTTATAGTAAAGGTAAAGGTAAAGGACCCGTGGATGGTTAAGTCCAGTTAAACTTGACAGTGGAGTGTGATGCTCATCTCACTTCAGGCTGAGGGAGCTGGCATTTGTCTGCAGACAGTTTTCAGGGTCAAGTGGGTTATGGATTCAGCATTAAAGCGGTGGGGGGGGGGGGAGGAAGCACTCCAACACAGATGGGGAAAGTCCATACCTGTGTCTAGAAAGTGTGGGACTAAAAGTAATTGTGGATGAGCCTTAAGATACGTCTCTCTTGGTAGTTCTGCAGCCTGCAGGCCTACTTCAGGAGGACAACCTTTTTCTATTGGAAAACAGAGATCTCCACTATTACGAGTCAGACCATTGGTCCATCTTATTGTCTACACCGACTGGCAGCTGTTCTCCAGAGTTTCGGATAGGATACTTTCCCCGCCCTACTGGAGATACCAGCGATTGAACTGGAGAAGTGTGAATGCTCTACTAATGAGCTACAATCCTTCTCCAGCCTATGAAGGCTGGTCCATTTAGCAGCTTCCCTTCTGAGATAAGGTAGGTTCCTACAGTTATAGGTTTCTAGCACTTGCCGAAATCTTACTTCATTCCCCAGACCCTTGCTGACTATTCATTCCAGCATCTTGAGCTTCTCCTCACAGTGTTGCTGCTCTATTTATTGTTTGCATGGTTTTATTGTTTATCTTGTTTTATGTCCTCGAGATGTTTGTTTTTGAAAGGTGGTATAAAAAGGTACATGGAAATCACGAATCTGATAAAGTACTGCTGAAATATGCATTCAGATATTTACATCTTCCCTTCCTTTAGGACATTTGAAGTGGCAAGCACCACCATCATAAATCATAGTCAATTAGAACAATAAATGGCACAACAAAACCAATAATAAACAACAGCAATAATGGCTAACCTTGCCAAACGTTTCATCAAATAAGTGCATTAAAAATATAAAAACAATCCTATCTAAAAGAAATGGACAGGACAGGACACCAAATAAGCATAACTCATCTTTCCCCCATTTTTTCTCTTTTTTTCACAAGGATGAAATATGTAACTTTAACCAATCTGGTTATCTACTACTGTATATGCTTTAGAAAGTTGCTTGTTTGTCTGTTTGCAATGCATCTTAAGTTATTATAACCAGATTTTGCATGATGGTTTCTGAGATCAAGGATCAACTTTGGGTTTTGTTTCTTCGTCACTGTTTCCATACAATTGCATGCCATTTTGAATGACGATGGAGGCTTGAACCATTCAAAACTGCACTGACAGTAACCATTTATTTCGCAACAACCCCGATTTTTTGGGTTTCTTATAATTCCCAAGTAACAGTTAGTATTGCATAAAGTAGGTATTGCCTCCTCAGTGGTAGTGCTGTGGACTACCCTTTTGCAAAAACATTCCCCATCCCCTTTTTTATTTTTGTAAATATTCCTATTTGCATCCCACAAATGGACTCATGGGATGGGGATTTACCAGTTTTGCTTTCACTGTGGCCTTGGAGGTGGGTTAGACAGTGATCACAGCTTTCTCAAGATCACAGAATGAGCTTCGTGGCCAGAATCCAAGGCAGCTTAGGGCAGAGTGACTGGTTCCCCCACAATGGGCATTGCCAATGGGGGGGGCAGCACAGGGCCTCACAACTATGACATTGTGCACATGCAGAATGGAAGGCGAGAGGTGGGAGGGTGCCAAATTTAGGCCACACACAAGGTGTAGATAAAGTGACAGGAAGGATTTGAAACCTGCGGGACCAGAGATTCACAAAATTTGAAAGACCAAAGTTCACACCTGGTATCTATCATAGTCCCATCTTCTCTCTGTTGCTTTTGATTCATAATTCACTGGAGCAAAGTTTGCCGCCATGAATTCAGAGCCTCCATCATCCCATCAAACTCAGAAACTAAAGCGGCTATCCTGTGATACGCTTTACCCAACAACAACCCCCTGGCTCTCTGGGAAAGGATCCAGACATTGTGGTGGGCATTCTCTCCATATGTTGATGAGTCACAATGACCATCATCCCTGTTCGTTGACCGTGCTTTCTTGGGTTGATGAGAGCTGGACTTCAGTGACATCTGGAGGGCCATTGGTTTTCCATCTCTGGAAGACGGTATGCCTGCAAAGCAAATCCATAGGAACATAGGAGACTGCCTTATATCAAGCCAGGCCATGGGTCCATCTTGCATGGTATTGTCTATATTGAGATGGGGTGACCCTCCAGAATTATAGACAGGAGTTCTTCCCAGCCCTCCCAGGTTGAACCTGGGACCTTCTGCATTCAAGACTGATGCTCTACCACTGAATTATAATTCCTGCCAGGATGTTAAATTGTTTTTATATGCAACAACAGCAGCAAGAGTATTGTTTGCCCTGAAATAGAGAAGAAATTCTGACGAAAGAAGAAAGGCAGACAAAATTAATGGACTACGCAGAATTAGATAAAGTGACAGGAAGGATTCGAAACCTGCGGGTCCAGAGATTCACAGAAGATTGGAAGAAGTATACGAAATATTTGAAGAGCTACTGTAATCAACAAATTACGCTAATAGGACCACAAGAAGTTCTGTAAGGAGAAATACAGGAAACATTGCAAAACGGAGAAAGATTAGAGATATTAGTTATGAGATTTAAATAATGTAATAGTGAAAGTAAGAAATGTATATTAAGTGATTAGATTGGGAAATTTTCAGATGTGATTGATGGAAGTAAAAAAAAATGTATAAGATGTAAAAGTATGTTTAATTATTCTTGAAAATGAAATGTATGTATGTGTGTGTATATATATATATATATATATATATATATATATATATCCTGCCAATATGACCCCTTGTCAAAGCAGATCCAACTCTTCGTCCTCTTCTTCTTCCTCCTCCTCCTTCCTCCAACTGTGTGTTCATTTCTGGCTTCTTAAATATTTTCTCTATTATCTCAGCCATTTACTCAACTCTTTCTTTCTTTCTTTTTCTTTTTGCAGTGATGTCTCCGTTTCACTCTAATTTGATGCCATTCATTTTCTTCTTCTTTTTTTCTGGGGTGGGCGCTAGGGATATTAACTATTGTGGCTAATTATACAGCGAATTCAAATCTGAATGATTTTTCCCCCCTTCTTCTTCTCAGGCTGCGACTTGCCTCTTCTTTAATTTTCTGTTATCAGGCAAATTACTGCGCTGCTGATTGCTGGTCTTTCCCTGCAAACAGCCCCACCCTCATTTTCTTTTCAATCCTTGGCCTCTTATGAAGGTTTGAATCTGACAAGGTCATTCGGAAAACCTTTTAAAAAGAGAACGTGGGGAGGGTACCCAACATTTTGATAATAATTCCTCATTTAACTCTTAGTCTGCCCAATAGCATAGCTAACAGCCACAGCATCAATGGGGAGTCAGCACTGAGTAGGGGAGTTAAATCTTTGTGGATTGTGGTACAAACTGACCAAGAAACTGACCTGATATACCCTGTGCTTGCTCAGAGTATGCATTTAAACTGCAATGACACACTGTGGAATTTTGCATGGGGTTAGCCACATTTCAAATAGAGTGGTACCTCGGTTTTTCGAATGTCTCCGTTGACGAACATTTTGGTTTTTGAACACTGTAAACCCAGAAGTAAATGCTTCGGTTTTCAAACACGCCTTGGAAGTCAAACACCACATGGCTTTAGTATTGAGCTTTCCATACTGATTTTTCTGTATCGAGGCTTCCATATTGAGTTTTCGGTTTTTGAACGTTTCGGAACTCAAATGGTCTTCCAGAATGGATTATGTTTGAAAACCGAGGTACCACTGTACTAGCATTGAATCTCAAACAACCTATTGATAATAATAATAATAATTTTATTTATACCCTGCATTCCCTGGCCAGAACCGGGCTCTGAGCAGCTAACATCAAATATATAACATATTAACATAAAATCAGGCAATCAATTAAAGTACATCCTAAAATCAAATCAGAATCAAAGTGAAATCCAATCAGATGGCAACCCACAGATTAGGGTTGGGGACCTTAAATGCTCACCGGCCTGTTTGTACTGATCTTATATGAGCTGTGAGAAAAGTTGGGGGGCCACTTTCATACAAGTTCTTATAAGGAGAGAGGGGGAGTCTCTCCTTATATGGACCCTGACCAAAGGTCTGGCGGAACAGCTCCGTCTTGCAGGCCCAGTGGGAAGATGTCAGATCCCACAGTGCCCTGGTCTCCTGTGACAGAGCATTCCACCAGATCGGAGCCACAGCCGAAAAAGTCCTGGCTCTGGTTGAGGCCAGTCTAATCTCCTTGAGGCCCGGGACCTCCAAGATGTTATTATTTGCGGACCATAAGGTCCTCCGTGGGGCATACCAGGAGAGGTGGTCCCATAGGTACGAGGGTCCTAGGCTGTATAGGGCTTTAAAGGTTAAAACCAGCACCTTAAACCTGATCCTGTACTCCACCGGGAGCCAGTGCAGCTGGTATAGTACTGGATGAATGTGATCCCGCGGCGAGGACCCCATAAGGAGTCTCGCCGTGGCATTCTGCACCCGCTGGAGTTTCTGGGTCAATAACAACAAAAACTCTGTACAACTGCACATTGCAGCAAATTCTGCTTCACCTGGATTTTAAACCCAGGAGCTAATGCACAGGGGTGAAAGGGGAAAGGTGGGGAATTGCAAGATGAAATGCACATCAAAAGTTCATGTGCAGGCATCGAAAGAAAATATACAAATCAAAACAGAGGAATGGTAGGTAAGTGATGGGTCAATGCAGCAACCACATTGTTAACTTAAGACTCCAAAATGTGGAGGGCAATTTAACATAAGAACAAAAGAAGACCTTGCTGGATCAGGCCAGTGGCCCATGTAGCTCAGTATCCTGTTCTTACCATGCCTAACCAGATTCCATTGTGAAGCCTGCAAGCAGGACCTGGGCACAACAGTGCCCTCCCCACCTGTGACCCCCCCCCATACTGACTCTAACAGTGCAGGTAAAAAATAGCCACCATGGCTAATAGACATCAATATCCTTCTCCTCCATGAATTTGTCTCATCCTCTTTTAAAGCCATCCAAGTTGGTGGTTGTCGCTGCCTCTGGTGGGACTTTCTGGTTCAACTCTGTGCTGTGCAATGAAGCGCTGTCTGTCCTGAATCTTCCAAAATCTTCCAACTTCTCTCAATGCCCCTGCATTCTAGTCTTCTGCGAACTACACCCCATGAATGTGCATATGAAATCTGACCACTTTCTTGGCCATCTATAAATGCCCTAACTTCAGCAGTTTTCATGTGATTAACAAAGAGAAAAGATGGTCCTTGGGACTGCATCTGGCACCGGAGGAAATCCCTAGCCATCATGACTAGTAACTATAGTCAGAGTAAGGTGTTTTTTTGTTTTTTTTTAAAGGTAAAGGACCCCTGGACAGTTAAGTCCAGTCAAAGGTGACTATGGGGTTGCAGCACTCATCTCGCTTTCAGGCTGAGGGAGCCGGTGTTTGTCCATAGGCAGCTTTCCGGGTCATGTTGCCAGCAGGACTAAACCACTTCTGCTGCACAGGACACTGTGACAATTGCCAGAGCGCATGGAAATGCCATTTATGTTCCTGCCGTAGTGGTACCTATTTATCTACTTGCACTGGCATGCTTTTGAACTGCTAGGTTGGCAGGAGCTGGAACAGAGAAACAGGAGTTCACGCCATCGCAGGGATTCAAACCACCAATGTTCTGATTGGCAAACGAAAAGGCTCAGTGGTTTAGACCACAGCACCACCCGCGTCCCATCCCTTATAGTCAGAGTACACAGGATAGGGCTGGGTGGTCCAAATGGGTGTAATAGTTTAAGTCAATTGAGGTTGAATCCTGACAAGACAGAAGTACTGTTTTGGGGGGACAGGAGGCGGGCAGGTGTGGAGGATTCCCTGGTCCTGAATGGGGTAACTGTGCCCCTGAAGGACCAGGTGCGCAGCCTGGGAGTCATTTTGGACTCACAGCTGTCCATGGAGGCACAGGTCAAATCTGTGTCCAGGGCAGCTGTTTACCAGCTCCATCTGGTACGTAGGCTGAGACCCTATCTGCCTGCGGACTGTCTCGCCAGAGTGGTGCATGCTCTGGTTATCTCCCGCTTGGACTACTGCAATGCACTCTACGTGGGGCTACCTTTGAAGGTGACCCGGAAACTACAACTAATCCAGAATGCGGCAGCTAGACTGGTGACTGGGGGCAGCCGCCGAGACCATATAACACCGGTCTTGAAAGACCTACATTGGCTCCCAGTACGTTTCCGAGCACAATTCAAAGTGTTGGTGCTGACCTTTAAAGCCCTAAACAGCCTCTGTCCAGTATACCTGAAGGAGCGTCTCCACCCCCATCATTCTGCCCGGACGCTGAGGTCCAGCGCCGAGGGCCTTCTGGCGGTTCCCTCATTGCGAGAAGCAAAGCTACAGGGAACCAGGCAGAGGGCCTTCTCGGTAGTGGCGCCCGCCCTGTGGAACGCCCTTCCAGCAGATGTCAAAGCGATAAACAACTACCTGACATTCAGAAGACATCTTAAGGCAGCCCTGTTCAGGGAAGTTTTTAACGTGTGATATTTTACTGTATTTTTGGTTTTTATGGAAGCCGCCCAGAGTGGCTGGGGAGGCCCAGCCAGATGGGCGGGGTATAAATAATAAATTATTATTATTATTATTATTATTATTATTATTATTATTATTATCATCATCATATGCAGAAGCCACCTATTTCTTGTCCCCGATATGTGACACTCCAAGGAATTCTGTTCTTGAACATGGGTGATCTATTTATCGGCCATCGCTAACAGTCACCCGAGAGCCCTGTGTTACCAGTGTATCATGCTGCGATTTGACCATGATTATGTAAAGTCTGCAAGTTGATTACACCGAGCAAGGAACTGTGTGATACATTTCTCTCCCTGACCCAAATATGCTGTAATGTGTGCATGTAATAAGAAGCCTTGCGGGCTGTGAAGGCATCATGGTGACAAAAAGATGTGAGCTATGATTTCCCCTGCCCCTGTAAAAAGTCCTCTGTGAAAGAAAATTGTCCAAAGTGCATATAATCGATGTGAATGCATAGTTTACATTGGCTATTAAACATGACAAGCTCTATTAAAACTGATGCTTCTTCCCCCAAAGCTAATGGAAAAGAAGCAACTTGCAGGATCGTTCCTTAAATGGACTGGGGAGAGGGGGAGTTGGAGGAGGAGGAGGAAGCAGAGAGAGAGGGTGTGTGAGAGCGAGAGATCAGCTAGCAGGGGGCATGGATGGAGCAAGGAGAGCTGAAGACAAGATGTTTGCTGGGAATCAGGTCGAACTCTACCAACACTGATTCAGTGGTTCCACAGTGCAGTGGCATGCAGTCAATGGACTAGGGGGACCAAGCTAGTCCCTTAAATGTTCCCAGTAAATTTGTTACTGAAATATTAAAGCCTGGCACCTCCTTCCCAAAGCCCAGGAAGCTTCTGCCTGCCTTCGGAAGGGAGGTGCAATACTCCAACGTGGTCCAAGCCCTTTTGCCAGAGTCCACCTGGCTTTGGGAAGGAGGCAACAGGGTGGCAGCATTTATGGGAGGCCTGACATCTCCTTCCCAAAGTCTGGGAAGCTTCTGCCCAGCTTAGGGAGGGAGGCTTAATGCTCACAAGTGCAACATCAGAACGTCAAGATGTTTGTTGTTGTTGTTTAGTCGTTTAGTCATGTCCGACTCTTCGTGACCCCATGGACCAGAGCGCGCCAGGCACTTCTGTCTTCCACTGCCTCCCGCAGTTTGGTCAAACTCATGCTGGTAGCTTTGAGAACACTGTCCAACCATCTCGTCCTCTGTCGTCCCCTTCTCCTTGCACCCTCCATATTTCCCAGCATCAGGGTCTTTTCCAGGGAGTCTTCTCTTCTCATGAGGTGGCCAAAATATTGGAGCCTCAGCTTCGGGATCTGTCCTTCCAGTGAGCACTCAGGGCTGATTTCCTTCAGAATGGATAGGTTTGATCTTCTTGCAGTCCATGGGACTCTCAAGCGTCTCCTCCAGCACCAGAATTCAAAAGCATCAATTCTTCGGTGATCAGCCTTCTTTATGGTCCAGCTCTCACTTCCATACATCACTACTGGGAAAACCATAGCTTTAACAATATGGACCTTTGTTGGCAAGGTGATGTCAAGATGTTGCTCCCCCCAATTGCCCCCACAAGTTGGCACCTCTGGCCCTAACTGGCCCCCTATGAAAAATTTCACCATCCATCATGGCCACAGTGTTTAATGCATTTTCTCCCAGATATCTGCAGATATATAATTCCTGAGACATAGAGAAAGGGGATATCTTACACTGATACATCCCATTTATATAGTGAAATTTTCCAGAACCTCCCCTAACAATCCTGGGGCTTGTGGTTGCATTACAATTCTAACATACCAGTATAGGAAGTGGCCTTATACGGAGACAGGACATTAACTCATCTGGCTTGGTATCATCTGCACTAAGTGGCAGAAGCTATCCAGGTTTTCAGAAATGGGGTCTCTTCAGGCCATGCCTGGAAATGCTAGGGATTGAACCAACGACCTTCTGCATGTGAAACAGATGCTCTACCACTGGGTCCTTCACATCCACCCCCACCCCCCAAAACATTTTGAGCATTAAGAAATACAGTGATACCTTGGTTCTCGAACGCAATCCATTCTGTAACCCCGTTCGACTTCCAAAATGTTAGAAAACCAAGACGTGGCTTCCGATTGGTGCAGGCACCCCAGAAACAATAGCCAACAACCACATTGGATGTTCGGCTTCTGAAAAACGTTTGAAAACCAGAACACTTACTTCTGGGTTTTCGGCATTCGAGAGCCGAAATGTTTGAGTATCAAGGCGTCCGAGAACCAAGGTGCATAGATATTCTTTCTAGTTATCAAGGTCCTGTAATAGAACTTCTTAGACTGTAGGGAAGGTTCCACTGAATCCACTGGAACTTACATCTGAGTAAATATTTGCAGAAGAAGACTATGGGATGTGCACCACAAGTTTCTGGAAGGTTTGGTGTTATGCATGTGAGGTGTACTATAAGAATTTACTTCTAGTGTGTCAAATAAATGCCCAAAATATACATCAATTAAAAGGAGGGGGTCCCTTTTTCAGAGAGATGAATTTGATTAGTACATTTTTTTCCCTCTGACTCTCTTGCAAAGAGCCTTTTTGACATTCCTAAAGGAACCCGAGTTATGTTTATCCAATTTACTCCTTCCCAAACTCTCTCACACACTCTCACACACACTTTGTGTACTAGGAGAAAAGGCGAACCAATGTAAGGTGTAATGGAACTGCTAATGAGCTGATGCTATCTAGCAACCAATTTTGAATTCAGTCTTCTTCTGCATCTGTGGGGTTGTAATTTAAAATTACCAGTGGAGGTTTTTGTGTTGTTGTTTTTTTGCTGTTTTCCCTCTTTTCCACCTTGTTTCCACTGTTTGATCCCATTGTACAGAGTGCCTTTGCAAGTCATGTCCAGAGAGAGAGAGAGAGTGTGTGTCCACAAGCTTAACATGAATCAACTGTGTGATGCAGCAGCAGGAAAAAAAAAACTAATGAAATTCTAGTCTGCATCAACAGAAGTATAGTGTCCAGGTCAAGGGAAGTAATAGTACCGCTTGATTCTGCCTTGGTCAGACCACATCTGGAATACTGTGTCCAGTTCTGCTTACCACAGTTTAAGAAGGATATTGACAAACTGGAAGGTGTGCTGGAGGGCAACTGAAATGATCAAGGGTTTGGGAACCAAGCCTTAAGAGGGAGCTGTATATGTTTAGTCTGAAAAAGAGGAGACTGAGAGGAGATACGGTAGCCATCTTCAACTATCTCAAGGGTTGTCACAGGGAAGATGGAGCAAGCTTATTTTATGATGCTTCAGAGGGTAGGACTTGAGCCAGTGAATTCAAATTACAAAGAAGGAGTTTCCAACTTAACAGTAGGAAGAACTTTCTGACAGTAAGAGCAGTTTGACGGTGGATCGGATTTCCTTTGAAAGTGGTGAAATCTCTTTCACTGGAGAGGTTTTTAAGCAGAGGTTGGATGCTCAACTGTAAGGGATTCTTTAGCTATGATTCCTGCATTACTGAGGGTTGGACTAGATGAGCCTCAGGGTACCTTGCAACTCTATAATTCTATGATTCTAAGTTCTTGAGGCTCTTGAGTTTGGGAGGATGTGGAGTAGAATGCCTTGGAACCCTTCAAGATGTAACATTTCAGTGTTCACCCCTCTCCAGCTGCTTTCTCTAGGAAGACCAACCCTCCACAAACATGTGTTGGCTTGAAAAAAAGCTAAAACACCATCCTCTCCAGCCTAATTGTGTGGGTGATTAAGCAAGAGAGAGAGAGACCAAATTACTCCTGCTCAGAAGAATCTCTTCCTTTGGTGCTGTGGAATTTTGCTTCCCTTTAATAGTTCATGTGGTCTTTGGAAAACATTTGGTTGGTAGCAGAGGAAGACTGGCAGGGGAACAGACTTGCAGTGGTTGATATGAAGGAAGAGGAAAAAATAATATGAACAGAGGATGGAGCTGATGGTTGGAGGGGGGAGTGTTAAATAAGACAAATCATGCTCTCCCCTCCATCTTCCAATAGCACCTCAGGTACCTCTTGTGGTGAATTTAATTATCAGAGAGTGTGGGGGGAGATGACATGAATGGGGCCAGCATTGATTCTGTACAAGGCATTCTGAGCATCAAACCCCTTTTATTGCTTTAATAATTCTAAAGCAAGTGACCAGGAACAGCCATCTGGCTATAGGTTTATGATTATTATAGACTTGGTGTGCTCGTCTGCTCCCGTTTAATCTCCTTATGCCCTGTCAACCTCCAGAACGTTGCAAGCCTCTTCCAAATCATGCCACTTGGATGCTCTAGGTCTAGCTATTTGGGGGGGGGGAGGGGGTGGCTTAAGGGAATAGTAGTTTTGAGATTCCTTGTTGTGTACCTCACGCGTCAAAGCAAGAAAAAAGGGAGCAAGAAATGTATTGGGGGGGTGGAGACACCCACAGTTATTGTTGGAAGCTTGGAACATGGCTCAGTCTTGCAGCAGTCTTTGCTGGCATCATGGAGAATCTGAGGATGAGTCGAGATTAAACTGAAGGGACTTAGAAGTCGCTGCATGGAAATGAATGAAGATAGTGGGAGAGGGGCGCATTGAATTTGGGAACATCGCTTTCAAAAACGTGCATATCAGACAGAAGCTGCATACAAAATTTTGTAAATTAGGAGAAATTCGCCCAGAAACGCTGGTGAATTTTCACATGGAGCGTTTAAAAAAAGAAATAAAGACAAAAAAAAAAAAAGGAAAACTGATGTGTTGGGTTATTCTGACTGGCCTTTCAATGTGTGTTCATGATTTGGTCTGCTTGGCATTTAGTGTGGGCAGGTAAGAGAATTGAAGAAGTTAATGTACAGGCACCCCAAGGCTTTATTAAGTTAAGGGTACTCTTGGGTCACCTTTCACAACCTTTGGGGTTTTTTTTAGGGGGGGGTGTCCTTTTTGTCTGGCATGTGCACCTTGATCAGCTCTCGACAACATGACGTGGGTATGCATACTGGGTTCACGTAGCCTCTCCTTAGCAAGGAGAGATAATTTACACCAAATCATTGGCTTAGGGGCCACAGAAAGCAGGGTCCATGTGAACCCTCAGAAAGACCCCTTCCTACAACCCCAGAGAGCTTCTGTCAGTCAATGTGGAAAATACTGAACTACATGGACCATCACAGTGATACTTTAGCTGTGATTCCTGAATTTTAGCTGGCGTTCCAAATGCATTTGGACTTCTGGATTTTTCATTTACTTTATTAGATCTTACATTTAGCTGTATGTTTCCTATACTGTGCCTCACCTTGAGCAGTTGCGACTGGAGCCAAAAAAGAGACCCAAACAATTAAATTCATGAATGAGCGCCATCATTTCTTCGCCTCCTTTTCAGGCACTGAAGCCGAGCTGAGCTCATAGATTTGCAGCAACGTTGCAATCTCTCCCCTGCCCCCGTGTCAATTTAATTTGAAGCAATTTGACAATCTTGATATGAACAGAGGATGGGACACTACAATAATGGGACAACATCCTTCTCTTGTTAAGACTTCGGCACCTGCTATTGCCTTTTACAGTAATTGCCCTAGATCAAGAGACCGATTGTAAATGTGTTAAGTTTTGCTGACAACACAAAGTAGGGGAGAAGTGAAAACCCAGGCTTAAGAGGCAAGGAAAATGCAACGAGATTTGCCAGCAGTTTTGGGTGGTTATGCAGCAAATGAAATTCAGTATTGACAAACACGCATTAATGCGATTGGCTGGGGAAAGGGAGGGAGCAGCCGCAATGAAATGCCACTCATATCTGGAGAAGTGAGAATCCGAGTCTGTGAAGCAGAGGCGATGGCAATAGCCTTAATACAAAATAGATCCTCTCTGGATGGGATATATTCTATTAATGCTCTTTTGCTTTGCTTTCCCTAAGTGATGAACAGCCAGAAAGAGCAATTATGGAGTCTGGGAGGCGGGGGGAAGAAACAGCCTGCGCGTGATCTAGTCAAAGATAAGAACATTGAAATCCCATTGACTGTGCTGCAACATTTTAGCTCATGCCACAAACTGACACTCAAATGAATAGGATTTGAAAGTGAATGCAAGAAGAGACCTGCTCATCTCATGGGTAGGGAACGTCAGACCTGGGGGGCAAGTGGAGACCTCTGAGCCTCTCTATGTGGACCCCAGGACCTTTATCAGGCCATACCCCTCTCCTGACCACAATCACCCACTTTTCATCATCCTGGCTTCACACCCCACTCAATTTTCTTTTTTGCTTGTTTAATAAGTTTGAGACAGTAATGCTTCTGAATACCAGTTGTTTGAAAGCGCAGGAGGGGAGAGGGCTCTTGCGTTCAGGTCCTGCTTGTAGTCTTCCCACAAACAACTTGTCAGCCACTATGAGCATAGGATGCTGAACTAAATGGACTTTAGACAAAAAAAATGTAGTATAAACACTGACAACTGGGAAACACTGGCCTGTGAGCGCTCCAGTTGGAGAACAGCCTTTACCAAAGGTGTCATGGGCTTTGAAGACACTCAAACTCAGGACGCAAGGGAGAAACGCGCTAAGAGGAAGGCACGCTTGGCAAATCCACACCATGATCAACTCCTGCCCGGAAACCAATGTCCCCACTGTGGAAGGACGTGTGGATCCAGAATTGGCCTCCACGTTCACTTATGAACTCATTGTTAAAGCCGTGTTTATGGAAGACAATATTACTCAGCTACGAGTCATTGCAGCAGGAGGAGGAGGAGGAGGAGGAGGAGGAGGAGGAGGAGGAGAAGGAGAAGGAGAAGGAGAAGGAGAAGGAGAAGGAGAAGGAGAAGGAGAGGAGCTCATACCAGTTGCTAGATGCCACAGGAATCATAGAAGCCTGGAATTGTAGAACTGAAAGGGACCCAAAGTGTCATCTAGTCTAAGGTTACCAGATTTTTTTTTCAATGAATCTGAGGACACTCTTCAACTTCAATAATTTTGTATGGGGACAGATTTGTAAATCCAGGGACTGTCCCTAGGAAATGGGGACATCTGGTCACTTTAATCTATTCCAACTCCCTGTGATGCAGGAATCGCAGCTAAAGCTGGGGAGGGGAATACTCTTGTGCTTGCGGTTTTCCCACAGACATCTGGTTGGCCCCTGTGAGAACAGGATGCATGACTAGATGTGCCATTGGCCTGATCCAGCAGGCTCTTCTTATGTTCTTAAGGAAAGATAAGATTTTTGTTCACACCCCTGAAAAGTCTAGAACACTGCAGAGAGCATTTGTAGAATGATGGAAAGGACACTCCCTAATACCCTATGGCAATCATAAAAGTAAGATCGACCCAACAAAAGCCCTGAATCCCACCCATGAACATTTGTAGGAAATTTTCTCTCGCACCTTTCATACTTTTCAAATGTCTTTTTTTCATAAATTGGCAAGAATGTCGTCATCATTATCATCATCCATCACAGCATAAATATTAAACATGAATGGGCCAGGAAGCAATTGCAGGACTCGAGTAGCTCCATAGAGCTAAAACAATTTTTGAGGAAGGGGGGCTGTTTACTCCCTGAAATTTGGAATCCCTCTGTTGAATCTCTGTGTCTCAAGATTTGATTCCTGCATGTTAATGGGATTACAAATGTGTGAACCATTTTTTAGGCAGTCCAACTTCCATCCTAAATAAAAAGGGCCAATTTTGGCTTTGTTGAAATTCCATAAGTTTTTGCTTGCTGACTTGTGCTTGGTGAACCTTGAACTGTAGCAAAGCACCAACAGAGATCTTTGTTTCTCTGGCTTGTACTTAACAGCTGATGAGTTTAAAAATGCAAAAAGAAAAAAGGGGTGAATATTCCAAGGAGAATGTTAATTTCAAAATCTTCTCAAAAAGATGGAAATTCAGAAGCCTTTAGCGCAACTCTGAAGAGTTGAGAGAAACCTGTGTTATTATTTCTAAAACAAGCAGTATCAAGTGCAATGCCTACAGTGTTTTCCTTGGTGCCTCCCTGTTGCGAAAGATCTTTCCGATCTATTATAAGTTCTTTGTTATTGTCCATCCTATTTCCACTCATGCAGGGAGGGAAGAGGAGAGTGGAAAGTTGATTTCCTTCCAGTTGCTGGGAGAGTCTATACTGGTCCTTGGTTATTACTTGAGCTATTAGTTAATTTAAGCAGCAGGAAGGCGATTAACTGACCAGCAAGATTTCCTGCCCAGCATCTGCTAATCAATGAGCTGTGATTTGGGCAATAAAAATGAAATTGTGTCTGGACAATAAACTATATGTTGCCTTTTAGACCAATGATGGGAAAGAACCCAGAGTCACGGAAAGAACAAGATGGTTGTGACTGAAGGTGACCTATAGCATGGTCCAGCAATGCGCCAGAGAGTAAGCTGCAAATCTATCCAAGGGTAGACTGGGGAAGAGAGATTAGCGTGGGAACAAACAACCAGGGTTAGGTCTCTAACTAGAAAATGAGAACTGAAAGTCATATGATGCATTGAGTCATATGGTAGCTGCAGCCATTCTAGATAGGCTGAGATTGGCTCTGTAGAAGGTGCTCTATGTCCCTAAGTCAGAAAAGGGTCACATTGTTCTTCAAGAAGTTGCAGGATGCTGAAAATTTGGAGGTGGCGAGCCAAGATGGAGTTGCCACCATTCCAAAGGTTGAAAGGCAAAACAGTATGCAAACTTCTATTTTATTTAAAGCATTTTCATCTTGCGCTTCAGGTGGAAAAGGATCCCAGAGCAGTTTACGGACATCAGAAATGACTTCAACCTTGCAGTCTATCCCCCCCCCCCAAAAAAAAAGGATGGCACCAAAGGAAAAGGCTTTGGGGAAAAGATGCTGAGATGCCAGTTCCTAGCTGCAGAGTTCTTTCAGGTGGCATGGTATATCTGTAAGCTGAATTGAGTCCCATTCTTGGGAAATGGGCAATGTATACATAAATATATAGTAATATCAGCAATAACAGTAGGATATAAATAAAAAGCAGAGACATCACCTTGCTGACAAAGGTCCGTATAGTTAAAGCTATGGTTTTCCCAGTAGTGATATATGGAAGTGAGAGCTGGACCATAAGGAAGGCTGATCGGTGAAGAATTGATGCTTTTGAATTCTGGTGCTGGAGGAGACTCTTGAGAGTCCCATACTGCAAGAAGATCAAACCTCTCCATTCTGAAGGAAATCAGCTCACTGGAAGGACAGATCGTGAAGCTGAGGCTCCAATACTTTGGCCACCTCATGAGAAGAGAAGGCTCCCTGGAAAAGACCCTGTTGTTGGGAAAGGAGAAAAGGGACAACAGAGGACGAGATGGTTGGACAGTGTTCTCGAAGCTACCAGCATGAGTTTGACCGAACTGCGGGAGGCAGTGGAAGACAGGAGTGCCTGGCGTGCTCTGGTCCAGGGGGTCACGAAGAGTTGGACATGACTAAATGACTAAAAACAACATAAATAAATAAATGGGATAAGGCAGCTCAGGGAAGCACCAAAGAGGCAAATAAAAAGGCTGCAGGTAGGACTTGCTAAGGAACAATCTGGAAGGGAACACCCCCATGAAGAATATAGGCTATATAAAATAAAGATTTAGAAGACACCCCAAGGGTAATCTAGTCTAACCCCCACAATTCAGGAATCACAGCTACAAGATCCCTAATAAACTGTCCACCCAGCCTCTACTCAAAACCTCAAATGAATGAAAGTCCAATACATTTCACATTAGGTGAGAATTCCAGTACAGCAAGCATGACTGTGCTGCCTAGGGATGATGGGAGTTGTAGTCCAAAATATTTGGAGAGCAGCTGGTTGGCCAAGGCTATTCTATTATAATGAAACTGGGGCAGAAGAGGAAGAGAGATTCTCTCCATTCACTTCCCCCAACATGCATAACTCCATAATCCTCTATCACCCTTCTGCTTCATCACCTTTTTCTTTTTCTCTACTCTAGCAGTTTTTCACGCAAGCACCTTTAAAGCCCTAAATGGCCTCGGTCCTGTATACCTGAAAGAGCATCTCCACCCCCATCGTTCTGCCCAGACACTGAGATCCAGCACTGAGGGCCTTCTGGCAGTTCCCTCGCTACAAGAAGCCAAGTTACAAGGAACCAGGCAGAGGGCCTTCTTGGTAGTGGCACCCGCCCTGTGGAACGCCCTCCCACCAGATGTCAAAGAGAAAAACAACTACCAGACTTTGAGAAGACATCTGAAGGCAGCCCTGTTTAGGGAAGCTTTTAATATTTAATAGACTATTTTATTTTAATATTCTGTTGGAAGCCGCACAGAGTGGCTGGGGAAACCCAGCCAGATGGGCGGGGTATAAATAAATTATTATTATTATTATTATTATTATTATTATTATTATTATTATTATTATTATTATTGGTCTGCAGATCCTTCCTCCATCCAGAAACCCTTGATTCACAGTTGTGCAGAGGAACCTGATTCTGCTTCTTCCCGTTAACGTTGCCCTTGCATGGATAACGTTTCTGCTGGTGTACAATGATCTCCATTCATGTGAAGCCTCGGCAAAAGCTTTATAAAAAAAATTTTAAACCCAAAAGTTTCTGGTTGTTGTTTTTTTTTAAGGTAGCTTGGGAGAAGAAATTAAAAACAAATTGAAATGGCATTAGTTGCTTTGATATCAGCATAGTTATGATGGCCCTTTACAATCTCTTTTCTTCTCTCTCCCCCCCCACACTTTTCCTTTTATTTAAAAGACTCTGTTGGGGGGAGCAATTTTGTAGCTCATTACTAGACCCTTTGGGCTAGCCTAGCTTCCCCAGAGTTAGCTGATTTACTTCATCAGTGCTAAGCATGATTATTTATTTATCTGCATGCTGCAGTTACATAATTTCCTGGTTATTTTTGTAGTGATAATCAGAATGCAAGAAAAGGCTGTGACACATTATACTTTCTCTCTCTCTCTCTCTCTCTCCTTGTCCCCCCTCCCGCCCCCCTGCCTGCCCACCATTCTTACTCTCTTGGTTTCTTACCCCTCTGGAAATCAGCTTGCATTCTGACGGCTGCTTAACAGGATTTGATTAAAAAGAACAACAAGCAGTAAACTAATTACAACGGAAATACAGCTCGGCAAAACTTTTAGGGGGTGGCGGCAACCCCCACCATGTATTATATTGTTTTAAGGTTCAGTTAATATACCTTCATTTATCATCTTTATAGGAGATATGCAGGGTGATGATGAATAATCCCTGGCTTCCAATCAGGAAATGTAAATTATCCTGTCTTAAAAAAATGAATAATGAATGCTAGCAGATTTGAAACTAAAAAATATATATATAAGCCCCATAGTAAGCAATGTTGCATTTCCAAATCAGCTGGTTAGCTGGTAAAAGTGGGAATAGAGTGACTATGCTCCAAGGATGGAATTTCACTAGCTTCGACCCATGTGATGTGGAAGGTGATCTGGAGAGAGTTAGCCAATCTAGGGTGGATTCTTCCATATTTTGCTACTATCTTGCTGCAACTTTTGCCTTCTTCTTTGACGCTTGATGAGCCTTCAACTGTACTTTCCCTGGAGTATAAAGTGTTCTTTCATGTCTTTACGTGAAGTTTTCATAATGGCCAGATTCCTATCAAAAAATGTCTTGTTGTCGTCAGCTCACAGGAAACATACTATGTGGTGTGTTTCCTCTAGAAATCATCCCCAAAGATAAATTCATAGTGAATTGTAGTCGTCATCCCCTGCCCCAGCAGAACTTCTGAAGAATATCAAGAGAAGTAAAAAAGAGATTTGAAAGGCAACATTTCCCCTGCAGAGTTCTCCATACCTCTAGATATCAGCCCTTCAGATATTACTGAGCCATGGTTCCCATAAATCCCAGACAGCATGGACCACAATCAGGGATGATGGGATTTGTAGTTCTTCAGAGCCAGTGTGGTGTAGTGGTTAAGAGTGGTAGATCCGTAATCTGGGGAACCGGGTTCGCGTCTCCGCTCCTCCACATGCAGCTGCTGGGTGACCTTGGGCTAGTCACACTTCTCTGATGTCTCTGAGCCCCACTCACCTCACAGAGTGTTTGTTGTGGGGGAGGAAGGGAAAGGAGAATGTTAGCCGCTTTATCACTACTCCATAGGGTAGTGATAAAGCGGGATTTCAAATCCAAACTCTTCTTCTTCTTCAACATCTGGAAGGCCACAGCTTAGCCATTCCTGCTCTAAAGCCTTCTTGAAACAAGTGGGAGATAAGGCAGAGCCACAATTCCTTACCTTACCTTCTTCTAGTCATTTGGCGTGGCTATGCTTGTGCTCAGCTGCCCCTTTCAAAACACTCCCAGACCTACTTGAAGATGCCAAGGGTTGAATCCAGCACCTTCTACATGCAAAAGAGATGCTCCATCACTAAGCTATTATCCTTCCCCAAATATGAGGGTGATGTCGTCACAAACCACGGCAGATATTTTGTTTTGCAAATACTGCAAAGTATCTTTGCCACAATGGATAATGAACTTTTTCGTCCCAGGATGATCTAGAGTTCATGTATGTTGCTATTATATTTAAATCTTACCTTTCTTTTTCCAAGAGAAAAAAAGTCAGTTAACAAAAGAAATATGCAATATAAAAAAAGGGAGAGAAACAGGTTAAAGCAGGGGGAGCTCATGCTAAGGGCCTGATTGCTCTTCAAGTGAAAGAGAGAAAGGGCTGGGAGGCACTTCAGCTAGGCTCATGAAAAGGCTCCCATGGAGTGGGTGGCGCTGTGGTATAAACCACTCAGCCTCTTGGGCTTGCGGATCAGAAGGTCAGCAGTTTGGGTCCATGCAACGGAGTGAACTCCCGTTGCTCTGTCTCAGCTCCTGCCAACCTAGCAGTTCAAAAGCATGCCAGTGCAAGTAGATAAATATGTACAGTGGTACCTCGGGTTAAGAACTTAATTCATTCTGGAAGTCTGTTCTTAACCTGAAACTGTTCTTAACCTGAGGTACCACTTTAGCTAATGGGGCCTCCCACTGCTGCCACACGATTTCTGTTCTCATCCTGAAGCAAAGTTCTTAACCCAAGGTACTATTTCTGGGTTAGTGGAGTCTGTAACCTGAAGCGTCTGTAACGCGAGGTACCACTGTACTGCTGTGGCAGGAAGATAAATAGCATTTCTGTGCTCCACGCACCAGAAGCGGTTTAGTCATGCTGGTCACATGACCCGGAAAACTGTCTGTGAGCAAATGCCGGCTCCCTCAGCCTGAAGCAAGATGAGTGTCGCTCTCCATAGTCAAGTTTGACTGAACTTAACCATCCAGGGGTCCTTTACCTCTCTCTCTCTCTCCTAAACTGCAGGGTTGATGACTCTTGATAGAGCCCAGGAATGGAAGGGCCAGATGCCAGTTGGATTGGCCAACTGGTAGTTAGGATTAAAGATGTAACACGGCAGTGGTTTACATCCCATCCTATGTTTGTCGCAATCAGCACTGTCTCCACTCTGCTGCAATTCAGCATTTTCTACTAAAACCTATTTAATATGTCTCACCAACGTAATTATTATGTACTTAGTTACGTAAGGAAATTCAGTGCATTGCAATGGATGGGAAATGTCAAATACATTGCAGAAAACAACACAATTATTTATGTAACATTTGTAGACTAAAAATAATATTGATGCCAAATACACTTTGTATTCTCTTTCATGATTTCCATTCCTGACCTCCTAGGAATAAGCAAATTGTGGTTATGCTCTTGTTTCAATTTCTGACAGAATTCTCAGGAGATGTGCTGTCTTCCAGGTACAAGTGACAGATGTTGCCAAGTCTTATAAAGCCCACTGACCACAACCCCTTCCTTCTGACTGATATGGATATAACTCATGTTGCCAAACACAGCCTTTGATGTATAGCAAGGAACCACGAGACTCTTGGCAGGAAGTTGAAGGACCTTGGGGCACACATGGTTTTTTCATCACTCCTTCCTGTCGAAGGCTGTGGCCCAAGAGAGAGGAAAATATTGGAAGTAAACCACTGGTGATAAGGGGTCAGAAAACCAAGACTTATGAGGGACAGTTGAGAGAGTTGTGTAAATTTAGCCTGGATTAAAGGAGACTGAGAAAACATGTGATAGCCATCTCCAGTCTTCAAAGAGGTGGTGTGGTGTAGTGGCTAGAGTGTTGTACTGGGACCTGGGAAATCAGGGTTCAAATCTCCACTTGGCCATGAAGCGTACTAGGTGACCTTGGGACAGTAACTGCCTCTTAGCCTAAATTTCCCTCACATGGTTGTCACAGGGATTAAAGGAGGAAGGAAAAACATATCTGCCTCCTTGAACTCCTTGGAGAAAAAAAGATGGGATATAAATGCAATCAATTAATCAATCAATGGTTGTCACATGGAAGGTGGAGCAAGCTTGTTTTCTCCTGCTCTAGAGGGTAGGACTCACACCAATGTATTCAAGTTATAAGAGAGGATTTAAACATCAGGGATAGCATTTTGAAAGTCAGAGCTGTTCAACAGTGGAACAGACTCCCTCAGAAAGTGGACTCTCCTTCCCTGGAGGTTTTTAAGCAGAGTTTGGCTGTACGTCTGTCCTGGATGCTTAGTTGAGATTTCTGCGTTGCAGGGGGTTGGACTAGATGACCCTCGGGGCCCTTCCAGCTCTACAACTCTATGATTTGATGATCACTAGTTATGACTAGTGTGTCCATTGCTCTTTTAAAAAGCAAACAAACCTTAAGCAGTGCCTAAAGCAAATGTTGTTAACCTGAAACAAATTCCTAAGTCCATTATCCTTCACTCGTCACATGTAATAGCCACACAATAGAATCATAGAATCATAGAATCATAGAATCATAGAATCATAGAGTTGGAAGACACCACAAGGGCCATCGAGTCCAACCCCCTGCCAAGCAGGAAACACCATCAGAGCACTCCTGACATATGGTTGTCAAGCCTCTGCTTAAAGACCTCCAAAGAAGGAGACTCCACCACACTCCTTGGCAGCAAATTCCACTGTCGAACAGCTCTTACTGTCAGGAAGTTCTTTCTAATGTTTAGGTGGAATCTTCTTTCTTGTAGTTTGGATCCATTGCTCTGTGTCCGCTTCTCTGGAGCAGCAGAAAACAACCTTTCTCCCTCCTCTATGTGACATCCTTTTATATATTTGAACATGGCTATCATATCACCCCTTAACCTCCTCTTCTCCAGGCTAAACATGCCCAGCTCCCTTAGCCGTTCCTCATAAGGCATCATTTCCAGGCCTTTGACCATTTCGGTTGCCCTCCTCTGGACACGTTCCAGTTTGTCAGTGTCCTTCTTGAACTGTGGTGCCCAGAACTGGACACAGTACTCCAAGTGAGGTCTGACCAGAGCAGAATACAGTGGCATTATTACTTCTTGATCTAGATGCTATACTCCTATTGATGCAGTCCAGAATTGCATTGGCTTTTTTAGCTGCCGCGTCACACTGTTGGCTCATGTCAAGTTTGTGGTCAATCAAGACTCCTAGATCCTTTTCACATGTACTGCTCTCAAGCCAGGTGTCACCCATCTTGTATTTGTGCCTCTCATTTTTTTTGCCCAAGTGCAATACTTTACATTTATCCCTGTTAAAATTCATCTTGTTTGTTTTGGCCCAGTTCTCTAATCTGTCAAGGTTGTTTTGAAGTGTGATCCTGTCCTCTGGGGTGTTAGCCACCCCTCCCAGTTTGGTGATATCTGCAAATTTGATCAGGATGCCCGTGAGTCCATCATCCAAGTCGTTGATAAAGATGTTGAATAAGACCGGGCCCAAGACAGAACTCTGTGGCACCCCACTAGTCACTCTTCTCCAGGATGAAGAGGAACCATTGATGAGCACCCTTTGGGTTCGGTCAGTCAGCCAGTTACAAATCCACTGAGTGGTAGCATGGTCAAGACCTCATTTTATCAGCTTCTTTACAAGAATATCATGGGGCACCTTGTCAAATGCCTTGCTGAGATCAAGGTAGGCTACATCCACTGCGTTCCCTTCATCTACCAGGCTTGTAATTCTGTCAAAAAACGAGATCAGGTTAGTCTGACATGACTTATTTTTCAGAAATCCATGCTGACTATTGGTGATCACAGCATTCCTTTCTAGGTGCTCACAGACTGTTTGCTTAATGTTCTGCTCCAGAATCTTCCCTGGTATTGATGTCAAACTGACTGGGTGGTAATTATTTGGGTCCTCTCTTTTCCCCTTTTTGAAAATAGGGACAACATTTGCCCTCCTCCAGTCTGCCAGGACTTCGCCTGTTCTCCAGGAATTCTCAAAGATGACTGCCAGTGGTTCTGAGATCACATCTGCCAGTTCTTTTAATACTCTTGGATGCAGTTCATCTGGCCCTGGAGACTTGAATACATCTAAACTAGCCAAGTATTCTTGTACGATCTCCTTAATTATTCTGGGCTGTGTTTCCTCTGCTGAATCATTTGCTCCAAATTCTTCAGGTCGGGCATTGTTTTCTTTATCGGAGAAGACTGAGGCAAAGAAGGCAAAGAAGGCATTGAGGAGTTCAGCCCTTTCTGTGTCCCCTGTTTGCATTTCACCACCTTCTCCTCTGAGTGACTCCACTGTTTCTTTGTTCTTCCTTTTGCTACGAACATACCCATAAAAGCCTTTTTTGTTGCTTTTAACCTCTCTAGCAAGCCTGAGTTCATTCTGTGCTTTAGCTTTTCTGACTTTGTGTCTACACGTGCTGGCTATTTGTTTGAATTCCTCTTTGGTGGTTTCCCCCCTTTTCCATTTTTTGTACACATGCTTTTTAATCCTAACTCAGTTAAAAGTTCTTTAGATAGCCACCCTGGCTTCTTTAGGCACCTTCCATGTTTCCGTCTCATTGGTATTGCCTGAAGTTGTGCTTTTACTATCTCCCTCTTAACAAACTCCCAGCCATCATGAACTCCCTTTCTTTTTAGTATTACTGTCCATGGGATCTCACCCAGCACTTCCCTAAGTTTTATGAAGTCGGCTTTCTTAAAGTCAAGAAATTGAGTCCTAGTATGCTTGGCTGCTCCTTTCCGCTGTATAGTAAACTTCAGAAGAGCATGATCACTCGCGCCTAATGATCCGTCCACTTCTACCCCACTAACCAGGTCATCAACATTGGTTAGGACCAGATCTAAAATGGCTGTTCCTCTTGTTGCTTCTCCCACTTTCTGGACAACGAAGTTGTCTGCAAGGCCAGTGAGGAATCTGTTTGACCTTATGCTACTATGCCTTAGTACTACTATGGGTGGTTTCCAACTAAATCGCACCAACTGCAGACCCACTTAAATCAACAGATTTGAGTTAGTCATGAATAATGAGCCTAGGGTGAGGCTAGGGCTTGCCGATCGGAAGGTTGGTGGTTTGAATCCCCGCAACAGGGTGAGCTCCCGTTGCTGGGTCCCTGCTCCTGCCAACCTAGCAGTTCGAAAGCACGTCAAAATGCAAGTAGATAAATAGGTACTGCTCCTGCAGGAAGGTAGAGAGCGTTTTAGTGCGCTGCTCTGGTTTCACCAGAAGCGACTTAGTCATGCTGGCCACATGACCTGGAAAAACTGTCAGTGGACAAACGTCAGCTCCCTCGGCCAGTAAAGCGAGATGAGCACCGCAATCCCAGAGTCATTTGCAACTGGACTTAACTGTCAGGGGTCCTTTACCTTTACCTTTTTAAAATGAGCCTACTCCAGATATATTTTAGGCCTAGAGTAAGTAAAATCCACTTAATCCACTAAATTCAGTAGGACTTATTTATGGCTATGAATGGTGAGGCATGTGCTGTCAGCCACCTTACAACCTTCTGCCTTTTATAATGCCATTCTGTGTCACCAGGCAACATTATAACAAGATAGTTTCACTGTGATTGGGAGACATATAAGCATCTCAAATAGGTAGAAAAGAGCACCTGCCCCTACGTTGAAATTCAAAGGTAATTTTAGGGTCATCTCATGAGTAAGGGGGATGAACATATTTATGAAAATGCAGGGAAACAATTTACCTAGCAATGAATGGAGGTTGCAGAGCTTGGTGGATTACGCTCCAGGCAGCCAACCAGCCTCAGTTGACTTTAAATGCTGTTTAGCACCACAATGCTCTGGAGCTCCCGCCAAGCAGAATACTTGCTGATTATGACTTCCATTACGCACTGAAGTAACTGCCTGTAAACTTGTTCGGTTATTTTCCTCTTTTTACTGGCCTGTAAAAGCATAAAATATAAATACATAAATAAATATTTATAATGCATGGATAGGAGTGCTAAATGTGTGCTTAAAGCTACTGCGAGGGGAGAAGAAATGGAAATCAATCATATATAGGCTCATCACCTTGCTGGACTTGTTATTAACCATCAGGATTATGGGGGGAAAGAGCAGTGTGGAGACAACAGGGGATGCCCATGTTGGAGGGGATGCCAATAGGCAGCCATTGGGCAGGAGCCAGGAAAGAGAAAGATCAAAGGAGGACTTAGAAATTCAAGCCAGGGTTCACAGCCAGGAAGTGAGACCCAGAGAATGAGCTAGGACTGGTTAGGAAAACTGTTGGCAATGTAAGGTCCCCATCTTAGCAGGAAACCAGCCCGTTCAGTTTAGAAGAACCATAAGAACTTGACTGTTGGATCAGGCTAATGGCCCATCCAGGTGATTGTGGGGAACCAACAAGCACTATTTGAGCATAAGAGCAGTCTATGGTTTCCAGCAACTGGTCTTCAGGAGCATTGGTGCCTTCCACTGTGAAGGCAGAGCAAAGCCATCATGGCTAGTAGACACGGATAGCACTCTCCATGAATTTGTCAAGTCCTCTTTAGAAGCCATGTAGGTTGGTGGCAATGACTGCCTCTTGTGGGAGTGAAGTCCCATCTGGTGGTCAACTAGATATTCGTTGGAAACCCACAAGCACAAGAGCACTCTCCCCTCCTGTGGTTTCCAGCAATGGATATTACTGCTTTTAGGGGCAGAGTATAGCCTCCATCATGGTTAGTCCAGCATCCTGTTCTCACAGTGGCTGACCAGATGCCTGTAGGAAACCCACAAGAAGGATTTGGGCATAACAGCACTCTCTCTTCCTGTGGTATATAGCAACCAATTGAAGTGCAGAGTGTTTGAGGACTGGGACATTCACAGGGAAACCAAAATGCTTGTTTACAAAGCTATTGTACTACCAACCTTATTGTACTCTTGTGAAACATGGACCACTTATAAACACCATCTCCAACTCCTCAAAAGATTCCATCAACGGCGTCTCTGAAAAATTTTACACATCACTTGGGAAGACAGGTGAACTAATGCGAACTAATGCCAGTGTACAGGAAGAAGCAAAGATCACCTGTGTTGAAGCGATGATTCTTCAGCATCAACTTCGTTGGACTGGTCATGTTGTGCACATGCCTGATTATCGTCTTCCAAAGCAACGACTCTATTCCAAACTTAAAAATGGAAAGTGTAATGCTGGAGGTCAAGAAAAGAGGTTTAAAGACTCTCTCAAGGCAAACCTTTAAAAAATGTAGTATAAACACCAACAACTGGGAAACACTGGCCTGCAAGCGCTCCAATTGGAGAACAGCGTTTACCAAAGGTGTCATAGACTTTGAAGATACTTGAACTCAGGATGAAAGGGAGAAATGTGCTAAGAGAAAGGCACATTTGGCAAACCCTCACCATGATCAACTCCCGCCCAGAAACCTATGTCACCACTGTGAAAGGACACATGGATCCAGAACTGGCCTCCAGAGTCACTTACCGACTCACTGTTAAAACCATGTTCATGGAAGACAATCTTACTCAGCTACGAGGGATCACCAAAGAGGAAGAAGCAACCGATATTTGGAAGTATCACATTGTGACATTCGGAAGTTCTCACCTACTCTAGTGCTTAGAAACCCTGTCATTTATCTATCATCTATCTATCTATCATTTATCTATCTACCTATCATCTCTCTATCTATCTCTCTATCTCTCTGTTGTTGTTTAGTCGTTTAGTCGTGTCCCACTCTTCATGACCCCATGGACCAGAGCACGCCAGGCACTCCTGTCTTCCACTGCCTCCCGCAGTTTGGTCAGACTCATGTTTGTAGCTTCGAGAACACTGTCCCACCATATCGTCCTCTGTCGTCCCCTTCTCCTTGTGCCCTCCATCTTTCCCAACATCAGGGTCTTTTCCAGGGAGTTTTCTCTTCTCATGAGATGGCCAAAGTACTGGAGCCTCAGCTTCAGGATCTGTCCTTCCAGTGAGCACTCAGGGCTGATTTCCTTCAGAATGGATAGGTTTGATCTTCTTGCAGTCCATGGGACTCTCAAGAGTCTCCTCCAGCACCAGAATTCAAAAGCATCAATTCTTTGGCGATCAGCCTTCTTTATGGTCCATCTATCTCTCTATCTATCATCTATCTATATCTATCTATCTTTCTATCTATCTATCATCTATCTATCTATCTATCATCTATCTATCTATCATCTATCTATCATCTATCTATCTATCTATCTATCTATCTATCTATCTATCTATATCTATCATCTATCATCTATCATCTATCTATTTCTATTTCTATTTCTCTATCTAACACCTCATATCTCAGCCCATGTGGATTCGGGGTGCCTGAGTGGATGGCTATTTCAAAGTGGTAAAGCATTTGTTTTGCTTGCAGAAGGTCCATGGTTCAATCTCCAGTTAGATCTGGGAGATAACATTTTCTCAAATCCAAGAGAGCCTCTGCCAATCATCGTTGACAATACTGAGCTTGAGGGGAAAATGGTCCACCTGCTTCATGTATTCATATGATGAACCAGTGCCTACTCCAGCCTTCCTTGATCTGGTGCCATCCAGAAGTTTGGGTAACGACTTCCATCATCCCTAGTCAGCATGACTACCTTTCAAGGCTGATAGGAGTTGTAGTCCAAAACATTTGGAGGGTGCAAGGAGAGGGAAAGGTTATCTAGGCTGTATCACATCACCCCAGAGATAAGGCTCTCACATAAATGAAGAAACTTTCATAGCAAGCCAAGCCAAGCCAAACCAAACCAAACCAAACCAAACCAAGCATATGGACAGTGTTATTTTTCTAGAAAAGGAGGTGCAGGAACTCACCATGAACCCTTGTTCTCTTATAATGGCAAGGGAGCCCACCTGAGAGGTTCCAGAACTGAGTTCTGGTGAACTTCGGCTGGAAAATAAAAAGCTTGCATATAGAAAACTAGTGTTTTATATGGAGAGCAAAGGTTAAATCTTCATCCTTGATGTCTAGGGCTTTTTGTGTGTGCGGTGGAATATTTTGTATAGAGGAGCACTCTATCACATGAACTCCCACAGCACCACTTGCAAATTTAAGGGATTGCATTAAGCCAGTGGCGTAGCGTGGGTTGTCAGCACCCGGGGCAAGGCAAGTAATTTGCGCCCCCTAACCCATGGATTTTAGCACTCGAGTGTGAGCGCCCCCCCAGATGTTGCGCCCGGTGCGGCCGCCCCCCCTGCACCCCCACGCTACGCCACTGCATTAAGCACTAAGTTAAAGCCACTTAGCAGTACACTTGTTCCACTTGTGAAATATTTTCCACCAGTACAAATCTTGTTGCACAATGGAATGCACAAGCAGGATCCTGCAAAGTGTGCTGCACAACAGATTGCACATTCTGTTGAGCCATGAGTTTCTGCTCATGAAACTGTTGTGCTGGATTTCTCTGTTTCATAATACGCTGTTTGAATTAGGAAATGTGGGCAGAGCCCGAGGGACACATCTTACATGCAACAGTATGAATGGCAGGAAGCACTGAGAAAGCCTGTTTTAAGCCTTTGCAATATAACAGTATGATGCCCCCACAGATCACTTTGTGGGCCTAAATGTGAGTCTAAATATAAAGAAATGCTCAGTTATGTTTCTTTCACCTCTCCCTCTGCTGGCCACTTTTGAAATTGTTCTTTGTTCACAGAAGACCGGTTTCCCCCCCTTACAATCTGCTGTTTTGACCAAAAAAAGAAAGTTAGTTGACTAGTATTACTGAGAATTAACTAATATACTTACATGTTCCTTTGGAAAACATTCTCTGGTATTGTTCCCATCAGCAGCTACAAATTCGCATCATGCACTGTTCTCTGTTAATCTCATGACATTGCCTTGTTGCTCTCAGGGAAAGCATGTTTTTAAACTCTCGTCGGAAGTCTCTTTTCTTTCACATTTGGGTTGAGTATTTCTTCTTGACACCTCCCATGCCCGCTCGCATGAAACAGATCTAGTTCCTGGAACTCGGGCAGTCTCCTCGACTTCTCTCCTTGCATTTTGTGAAGAGGTGCTTAGCGGATGACATCATCAACACATGCTGGAATCAAATATTCTGACATCATCTCACAATAGCAAGTCATGTCACTGAGGTCTTAAGATAACAGTTATTGTGCAGATGGACCAATTTAATAACACTTCCAAATCGCTCTTTTATTTTCAAGACAGGAGGAATATGAAGGAGGTCATGAAGAATGACAGAAATAGTTTTATTACATCATTTGCCCTTTGGCAACAAGAATGCTCACATATATGCATACATATATTATTAAAAAAAAACACATGGAATGGATGGATCGGCCTAATTTCATCCAGATCCTTTTCACATACAGATGCATACACACAGACTCCCAGTCCATTTCCAGTTCTATGCAATATATATATATATATATATATATATATATATATATATATATACACACACACTCACATTTCCATTAAGTATCGTACCTTGCTGTGCCACAAAGCAGTCTAAGGCAACTGCATTTAAATTTCCCATTCTTGCTTATTTTCTTTTTAAAAGGAGAATAGCCACTCTGGGAATAAACACTGATTGTTAGCATGCATGCTCCAAATAGGGAGCTTAAAAGCCCATGGGAGTGATGGGATGTGCTGATATCCTGTCCCTCACAAGCATAGGTGCACGAACAGCATGCAGAATCTGGAGCAGGATTTCAATCACCAACAATTTCTTCTGTTCTCCCCCATATCCCCATTAGCTTGTATGTACAGAGCACACAACAATTAAAAGACATAGTTGGAGGATGGATGGTGACTAACGGATTGAGGTTGAGTCCTGACAAGACAGAAGTACTGTTTTGGGGGGACAGGGTGTGTGTGTGAGAGAGAGAGAGACTCCCTGGTCCTGAATGGGGTAACTGTGCCCCTGAAGAACCAGGTGCGCAGTCTGGGGGTCATTTTGGATTCATAGCTGTCCATGGAGGCGCAAGTCGATTCTGTATTCAGGGCAGCTGTTTCCCAGCTCCATCTAGTTGGGCTACCTTTGAAGGTGACCCAGAAATTACAACTAATCCAGAATGCGGCAGCTAGACTGGTGACTGGAAGTGGCCTCCAAGACCATATAGCACCGGTCCTGAAAGTCCTACATAGGCTCCCACTTCGTTGCTGAGCACAATGAAAAGTGTTGGTACTGACCTTTAAAGCCCTAAATGGCCTCAGCCCTAAAGGAGCGTCTCCACCCCCATCATTTAGCCTGGTCCAGCGCCAAGGGCCTTCTGGCAGTTCCCTCACTATGAGAAGTGTGATTTCAGGGAACCAGGCAGAGGGCCTTCTCGGTAGTGGTGCCTGCCCTGTGGAATGCCCTCCCATCAGATGTCAAGGAAAAGAAACAACTATCTGACTTTTAGAAGACAACTGAAGGCAACCCTGTATTGGGAAACTAATTTGTGGGCAGTCATTTAATTTTATCCTGATTCTAATTTTTAAGCTGTATTTTAATCAATTGTTTGATTGTGTTTTAATGTATTTGATATTAGCTGCCCTGAGCCTGGTCTTGGCCAGGGAGGGTGGGGTATAAATAAAAATTTACTTACTTACTTACTTACTTCCCATGGATGCTTCAGGCTGCTCCACTTACCTCTCCCATCACTCTGAAGCATGGATGGGGAACCTGTGGCCCTCCAGAGGTTGCTTGATCCCAATGCCCTTCAGCCTTAGTCAGCATATCCAGTGGCCACAGATGATGGAAGCTGAAGTCCAACAACATTTGGCGGGACACAGGTTCCCCTTCTCTGCTCCACAGCTTCCAACAAGTGAAAAAAGATCTCCTCTACTCCTCTGTGACTGTTGGTCTATAGTGGGGTCCTAGAAATCAGTTCTCGTTCCCGGTATTTACACCCTGCGGCTTCTGCACAACTGATGGGATTGCACCATGCATGAAAGCCAACCCTCTGTGCACCACCCATTAATAGAAAATAAATAGTTTATGTCATACTAGTACTAGTGTGGGTTTTGTGCTTGTGTTGTGTCATCACACACACACACACACAACCATCATGAAATCATGGTAGAGTATGAATGCAAAATATCAGGCCATCTTGTAATATATGCAAGATAATCTTCTTAAAATGAGTTTTCACTTCAAGGAACAGAGGGGCTTACAGATGAGCAGCATGCCTTCCCCACACCCCCACTCCAAATTCAGCATCTCATTATACTTCAAACCATTTTATTCCAGACAACATCTCAGTATCATTAGTGGAGTTGCCTGGTGGGCCTGATCCAAGGAGTGGTCACTTTGCACTAATCAAACACTTAGGACAATTTTTGCCAACCTTCACTGTTTTGGACTACAGCTTGATGGCTGTGCTTTGGCCGGCTTCATGCTTAATGAGGAGAAGATACGCACATTATCGCTGAAGGAAGGGATAGCCAATGAAAATCTCTCCACATACTGTTGGACTACAGCGCCTACCATCTTTGACCATCTTGGCTTGGGACTGATGGGAATTAGGGTTTGAAAATGTCTGAAGAGCCACACTTTTGCTGTCCCTAGCTATCTCTATCACAGCTCTATCATCTCTTAGTGGAAAACAAATCTGTGACCTGTCAGATGCTGTTGGACTATAGTTCCCATCATCCATGACCATTGACCAGGTTGGCTTGAGGCTGATGGGAATTGTAGTCCAACAACAGGTGAAGCCCTCCCTCCACTAAATCAAGAGTTTAAAATTACCAGAGGGCCATTGAGTCATGTTACTTCCATATTATTCTCTCTCTCTCTCTCTCTGCTTTACCTCCATGGCTACCAAGAAAGTCTGAAGGACTCAGAATCCACCAAGGCACTCATCACTGGTAAGCAAAGGGGAGAGGTGGGAAGGAGCAATGACAAGGCTGGCCCAGTCTGCCCCGTTCTCCTTATTTGCTCACTTGTCTATCCTCTGAGCATCCATGTCTAACTCTAAGAAAACTCTCTCTTGAGTCTTAAGAGTGTTACATGTGAACTTGACCTTAGATGCCCTGCTGAACATTTCTTTGCAACAGAATCATATAGGCCCATATTTTTCACATTCTTTTTCTTGGGGGGGGGAGGGGACTTCACAAAAGTTTGAAATAATCCTTGAGTGGTTTTATATATAATTGTTTTCCCTGCACAGCATCAGAAGGAAATTACACTTAGAGAGGTTGACAGTTGGATTGCTGTTAATGACGGCCTGTCTACGAAGGCTTAAACCAGCCTTTGGGGTAATTGTATGCTCTGACCTTCCACAGGCCCATTATACCAAATAAGTAAATATCTAAAGAAATAAACCAAGCCTCACTCTTGACGAAAAGAACACAGTGGAAATTACCACCGTTTAAACTGAAAGCATTGCCCCACAAATCTCTAAAGACACTAGTAATTGGGGCCACATCCAATTTTTCGCAAGCAGAACTTGAAAGGAAGCTGAGAAAGGAAAACTAGGGAGGGGGGGAGATCACAAAACAACACAAAAACCTTTCATTCCCTGTTGGGTCTTTAAAGTAAATGGACTGGGGCGGTTGTGGTGGTGGATGCCATTTCTCAGCTTTGGCCCTGATCCAGAGAAGTACAACTCCAAGTTCTGTGCACCCAAGGGAGCTTAGGACATTTCCTCTTCTTAATTAGATCCCTTCAAACCACATAATGACAAACAGCAAAGTGAGACACCAGACAATACTGTCTAGGTGAATCACAGACAAAAGGTCCAAAACACCATTGGGTCCATCTTGAGTGTGTGCATAGGATTTTTCCTGATGAGCATCACATACAAACCACACAATAATTCTTACAATGTTATCAGGTAAGCCAGAATCACCTTCACCCCCATCCTCACCCTTGGTCTTAACATCCATCTGCCTCTGGAGACAATGAAGGAGTATGCCTTTAGGGTTGAAATCAAATTTTGGAGAGTTACAGCATTTCTTGTGGCTGTAGAGACCACAGATACACTATCTGGGTAACCTTGCATGGCAGATCGGTGCTGTTATCCCCAGTAGATTTCAAATGTTATTATTTAAAAGCCTTTCTAAGCCACTTAATATATTTTTTAAAATCTCTAAGCGATATACAGACTTGCAACATAAAAAGCAGAGATACAACATAAAAACCAATGGTATTCTACAAACAGATAAAAGCAGGAATTCAGTAATAATGGGGTCCGATCTTACGGGCCAGAGAAAGCCAAAGCAAAAAGAGAGAGATGCATTGTCTGAAGCAATTGATGGATGATGCTTCATGTACGGCAGAGGGAAGGGCATTGCAGAGTTCAGAGCCAATGGCAGGAAAGGCTTATTTTCAACTAACCGACCTGTGATATTCTGTATCCAAGAGCCACTGATACCTTTCATCCTTCCCCTCCTCTCTTCCCTCTGGCAAAGTGCTCCTGCTTCTGTAGCCAATTAGCCAATGAGGTTTTAAATAAAGGGAGGGGTGTTTGGTGGGTGTGTGGAAAGAGACTGGGTGGCTGGAAGGGGTTTTGGGGTCTACAGGCAGTCAATGTTTCTAAAATCAGATCAGCTTGGAAATAAGCCAAGCCGTGGAATAACAGATTTGGAATTGCCCAAGAAAGATGTTAAATTATTTTGGTATGCCACAACCGTAGCAATAATTTTGATAGCAAAGAACTGGAAAACACAAGAAGTACCAACAGTGGAAGATTGGCAGATGAAGATGCTGGATTTTTCAGAGCTAGCCGACCTGAATGGAAGAGTCTGCGACCAGGAGGAGGAGTACCAGGAAGAATGGAAGAAATTTAAAGACTATTTAGCTAAATATGTCAAGATAACTTAATTGGAAAAGCTTGCAAATACTAGATAGGCTTAGGATTTAAGTATGTAAGGATAGGATTTAAGATGTTTAAAGATAAATTAGAAAGAATGAAAGATGTTAAGTGATTAAGTTAATTTTTTGAGAAAATTGATCTTGGAAAACTGTTAAAATAATATATAATGAAATTCAACCAAGGGGAATTGAGGAAGTCATTTAAAAATGTTACCAAGATTCAAACAGGATGTATGTATGTGTTTTTGTTTGTGTGTTTTAATTTTTTTGGAAAATTAATTAAAAAAAATATGGAAATAAGCCAAGCTGTTGTCCAAATTCCTG
Organism: Podarcis filfolensis; assembly: GCF_964270895.1. Taxonomy (NCBI): domain Eukaryota; kingdom Metazoa; phylum Chordata; class Lepidosauria; order Squamata; family Lacertidae; genus Podarcis; species Podarcis filfolensis. The sequence continues at coordinate 4,918,306 of NC_139613.1, read as the reverse complement.
AGTCAACCCAATGTGGGTTAGGACAAGTCACCAAATTCTAGTTACGCCACCATATACGTACCTCACCTTTTGCTCCGTCATTCAATCACATAGTGGCAGAAGGGGGCTGTAACTCAAGTGGGAACACTGAAACGATGCCAGGGCAATTAGATCATCCTTAGGATTCTCACCTCAGGTCCCTGGAATCCCTATCTAGATGCTCACTTAGCTTGCATAGGAAATAAGGCGAGAGAGAGAGAGATGTAAGGAGCTCTATCAGCAAATCCATTAGAAAAATAAATATTGGGGTAGAGATCAGATAATGACTTCATGTACACTTGTTAACTTCTATCTGGCCTTTCTTAACCAGAAACTAGAGTGTTTCCTCCCTCCCTTCTTAGATGCAATCTTCTTTTTTAAAAGACATTTCTTGAAGTACAGCCACAGGGACTGCAATCCTATGCCCACTTAAGCTATTAAGACCCCATTTTAAAATCAGGCTCCTAGAGTTAAGATATGGGTGATACATTTATGTAAAATAAAATAAAATACAGAGATCAGCTGGAGTTGGTTAATGCACATTTTTATTTCAGTGGTGAAGTGGAGAATCTTCTGTGCATTTTGCATCACTGATGGGTGGTTGGATCCCTCTCTTATGCACACTTTACTCCGGGACGTCCATTTCTGTGCAATTTTCGTTGCAGCAGAACTGAACTGCCACGTTTTGGAGAAGCGTGAATTCTGAAGGGTGGTTGCGTTTCAGTTTGTTCATCATCATCAAACCTTTATTGGCATCATTTACAAACATTCAGAATAAATAGGCCAATGTGATCTCGTTGCCATTTCAACAGTACAGTCATTTGCTACAGGGAAGAAGAGGCGAGCATTCTATTTCACCTGTGTGGGACTCCAGCAAGGGCAGGGTCCTGTAGCGTACTTCGGTGGCAGAAAATCAAATAGAGGAACTTGGCTACTGTCTTGGTGAGCTCCTGGTCTCTCCCCTGTACTAAGAAGCGTATAACCTCTGTCTCTGGTTTCCATAGACCATAGGTGGTCTAAGAATTGTTGATGGAGATCATCATATATTTTACAATTACGGGCCATGTGAGCTAGAGTTTCCACCAGGTGGACGTCACATGGGCAGATCCTATCTCCTTCTGCCATACCTGCAAACCTACCCCAAATGAGGTTAGAAGGATTACGTTTTAGTTTGTGTATTGCTATGAAAATTGAAAAGTAGGTTGGCTCACTTCTAAATGGTGAACAGAATAGAAGTTTGCCCTCCTATGTGTGCACAGAGCATTCCAAGTCCTTGTCCTCTGGTCTCTCTCTCTCCCCCCCCCCCCAATATCTGAATTCTTTCCTCGCAGAACAGCATCGGAAAATTCACAGTGGTGCAAATTTCAAAGGATGCCTGTGTTTCCATTTGTTTATTAGACTGAGATGTACAAATTAAAATGCAAACTTGGGGTGCATTTAGACATAGGGAATATTGCATTAGTTCTCCTGATTATAATGCGTGTGGTTCTGTTCCATTTTCTAACGTCCGGTTTTAACTAGCATGCAAGCATTCTGCCTTAAATGTCACTCACACCAGTGGGCGTGATGTGCCACAGCAACAAATGTCACCAACCCCTTCTACACATGTGTGCTTCTGTTCACCCACGGGGCCCCCATTGAAACAGCATGAGAGAACCCTGTGCCACAAATTTTGTCACTTTCCTTTCACAATTTTCCAGGTTCAGGCAGCTGCAAACAGATTTCTATTTCTGAAATCAATTAGCACGGAAACGAGTGCTAAACACAGGCTGCATTCCATCAGGTTTCCATGCGTGGCTTTTACACAGTGCAAAAGCTCAAATACAAAGCGGAAATCAACAGCTAGGGAAACACAGGGAAATGGAGAAAATACTGCCGTGTGAATGCAGATTGAGTCTAATGTCTCGCTCATCCCTGTGACTGAGTAAACGAACATATTCTTGAAGATAAGAGCCTAGAGCAGGTTGTGTGTGTGTGTGTGTGTGTGTGTGTCTACCAGCAGTTATTTTCCTTGCAAGGACAGGGGTACTGCAGTAGCATCCCTGCTCCCGTCTTTGAAATGTTGGTGGGCATGTGTGGGAGCCCCGGAGACCAAACGTTTCGAGAGAATATGACCTATATAAAATTCCCTTGGAGGCTTGCATACTGTAAAGGAAGGATGTATATGTCTGTCCGTCTGTCTTTCTCCTTCCCTCCCTCCCTCTTGTTCTCTCTCTCTAGAGAGAGAGAGAGAGAGAGAGACTTAGTACGTGAGTAAAAAGAGATATGAGCAACTTTTAAAACGTTATTGGAGAGACACCACTTTCACATTAAATACTAAAATATTAAAATTGATTGAGGTTGTGAAATAAGTGAATTACTTAGTCACCCATGCATTAAAATTAATTTTTCATCTCCTTATGTGAGTGGCTCCCCTATTGGCATTTGCAGGGCCTTTTAAATATTTTATATGCTTCAATGGGGAAGAAAGCTGCACTTTGACATCCCGGCATTCCCAAGGATGTTTAACTTTATTATTGTTATGTTTTCCTCTCCGTCTCCCTCTCCCTCTCTCTCGCCTTTCTCCATTGTTGGGGGTGGGGGATGATGAACACAGCAAAATGGCATTTGGCCTAGGGGAACAGATGGTGGCAGTGGTGTGGGCTTGGACCAGTTTGTAAGTGGCATTTGTAGGAACAGAGCAGTTGGTGAGATCAGGTCTGAAGCAGGGTAGTTTCTGGGAATGAAAAGCCCGAAAGCTAGTTAGCTAGTCAGAAAGCAAAGAGGCAGGGGGAATATTGCCATCACTATCCTCTCAGTTATGCAGGGTTGCTGGGTTAATCAGCCTGGGCGATAATCTTCCCCAAATCCCTGCACTGGGCATCACTCAGCACAAATGTTGAGTCCTTACCTACAAGATGTTATTCGTGGTCCTTCTCCATCTTACCTCCCTGCCTTTGTCCCCATGATTGCTAATGTCTTTTGGTATGTTGTGAAAAGCCCTGAGACATACGGATGAAGGGTGTTATGTTGTTGTTGTTGTTGTTGTTGTTGTTGTTGTTGTTGTTGTTGTTGTTGTTTAGTCGTTTAGTCATGTCCGACTCTTCGTGACCCCATGGACCAGAGCACGCCAGGCACTCCTGTCTTCCACTGCCTCCCGCAGTTTGGTCAAACTCATGTTAGTAGCCTCGAGAACACTGTCCAACCATCTTGTCCTCTGTCGTCCCCTTCTCCTTGTGCCCTCCATCTTTCCCAACATCAGGGTCTTTTCCAGGGAGTCTTCTCTTCTCATGAGATGGCCAAAGTATTGGAGCCTCAGCTTCACGATCTGTCCTTCCAGTGAGCACTCAGGGCTGATTTCCTTCAGAATGGAGAGGTTTGATCTTCTTGCAGTCCATGGGACTCTCAAGAGTCTCCTCCAGCACCATAATTCAAAAGCAAAATTCTTCGGTGATCAGCCTTCTTTATAGTCCAGCTTTCACTTCCATGCAGGGTGTTATACAAATTTAATAAAGCGTGCTCTCCTTCATGGAGAGCACGTGTTGCAGTGGGGTCTAACAGGACACCCCCTCTTGGTTACTGGGCGGGACCATTTGGATGGCCATGACTGTGATTGGGCCAATATGGGTTGTTGGGGAGATTTTGATGTTACCATTTAGAGGGTTGGCCCGAAGGTTATATATTCTTGGCACACAGCTTTTTCCAGTCTCTTTTGCTGCGTGCATCGGATCACCCACCCACCCTCCCTAATTTAGGGCTGTTGCATTTGACCTTGCTATGCCTGTCATGGGATAGTCTGCTTTTGGGGCAGGGGCCTGGTAGGAATTTTGTCCATCTGGCTGATTGGCTGGTGCCATTTGGTTTTTGCCTACTGCATAGCAAATCGTCACAACTTGTAAGGTTGCGGTTAGGCATTGGTTAATTGTTGGTTGGTGGAGGGGATGTGGTTGGCAGTGCCTGCCCCTCCAATGCTGCTGCTGCAAGGGAATTCTGTTAAAGGAATCCAGGGGCTCACCATGCGTTTGTCCGAATCCCTGGTCTGGGGCTTGGGCCACGCAAGAGCCCCTGGGAGCATGCGGGGAGAGGTGAAGGCCTGGGGCTCAGCTCCATTTTCTCCCTAATATTGTTTTCCCTTACTGGCGTTCACTGGAATCCGGAAGTCAGTTCTGTCCCTGGACGGGGACAGAGAATCGGAACCAGTGCCTAAGCAACCACTCACATTTATGGACTTTAATAAAGTTGTGGCCAAAATTATGCCAAAAACCTTAAACGAAAATTCTGTTTGAATTGTGATTTATTTAGGGAGTGGCCTGCGGACCTCAACATGCAAACAGCAGTAATAAATAGTTCCAGCTCATGCATTTGTACAGGAAGGGCAAACTAAATAGGTACGGATTAAGATGCAAACTGAAGAAATGTCTCCACCATGTTGGCGAAAGAGGCCTTGGGCAGCAAATGGGAAAACGGCTTACCTCAAATCTCAAAGACTCACAACAACTCAGAACAGCCTGGGCAGGCCTAGAGGACCCATGTTCTCACTACGACGACGGGAAGATGTGTGGCTGATGAGCAGAGCAGCTGCTTGGCAGACAGAAACATTTCGCAGGTGAAATCCTTGTCATCTCCAGGTGGGACTGGGAGAAGCCTCAATGGGTCTGTGTGATGGGATGATGAGCTGCTTGTGCGCAAAATTCTTAGTCCCTCAGAGTTTGGCTAAGTCCACAAACCTCTGTCTGTAACGGAGCTCCTTAAGCATGGCTCCGTCAGTCGCTGGTAGAATCCGACAGTGGGCGTTTACGGAATTTCCTCCAGCATAAAAGCTCCTTAACGGAAACGCGCCTTCTGGACTCTCGGCGCGACAGTTTCCGGCGAGGAGTGGGTGTCCCTATAGGAGGTCCTGAAACCTCCCCACTGTTTTCGCTGGAAGTGTCTCTGAGCCATCCCTCCGACTCACTTTCCTTTGGAGCTCCTTCTCTCCCCATGCTGGTTCCCTCCTCAGCTGATAAGTCTCCCCCAACCTCTGTGAGCCCTTTCGCCTCCTGTTCTTCCGATGGCAGTTCCCTGACAGTCTGCATTTCTATGACTCATTAAAGGTAAAGGTAAAGGTACTCCTGGCCATTAGGTCCAGTCACAGACGACTCTAGGGTTGCATGCTCATGTCGCTCTATAGGCCGAGGGAGCCAGTGTTTGTCTGCAGACAGCTTCTGGGTCATGTGGCCACTTCTGGCGAACCCGAGCAACACATGGAAATGCCGTTTACCTTCCTGCCAGAGCAGTACCTATTTATCTACTAATCCACACCAATAGAAAAGCTCATTTGCAGGCATTTCCTAAATTTTCAGAGTGCCAGAGAATAATAATAGCTCCCCACTCCTGCCCCCACACACGCTTTCCTGAGATTTTTCTACTTCCAAAAGCTTCCCAGTTTTTGAGGATTTTAATCCGCAGAGACACACCGGTCCTTGCACACCACAGTGCTGACATCAACAGAGTGGGGCTGCTGCCACCAGGAGATAAGTTCTTATTTGGTACCCCTGCGAACAAAAGGGCTTTACTGTATCAACTACTGGTGCTAAACGCAGAGTAGGCAAACACTCCCTCATCAGGCCGGCGAGCGCTTAAACCAATGCCCGTGTGGTCTTCCGAGGTTTGCCAAGAAATTAAATATGTAAAACCTTCACTATTATAGTTCTTATATTCACATGCTGAGTCTGTATCATTTGATACAACAGGATTTTATGCTCTGGGATCTTCCGTAGGCACTGCAGTCCTTCCAATAAAGCTGCAATTTTATACCTTCCGGGATAACATTAGATGCAGGGCTACCTTGCCAAGCATTACATAAGCAGAGGCTCCTGATCCCGATCTTCCCACTAAATCCAGATGGGCGGACTCCTTTGAGGACGCAGGTCTTCGTCTTCGTCGCACTGCTAATGCTCGAAGCCAGAAGCATGTGGGCAGCTAAGTCCCTGTGCACAGCCAGGAAATGAATTTGGGGGCCCACATTCCCCGCCAACTTGCTAACACTTATTTCAAGAAACCTGGCAGTACAGCTCTACTGCTGGAACTTGCTCTCCCAGGAGGCAGAGAGGACCACAAACCTAGATGGCTTTAAAAAAAAGGATTTGACAAATTAATGGAGGAGGAGAGGGCTATGAACGGCAACTAGACATGATAGCTCTGTTATACCTCCAGGGTTGCAGTGGCTAGGGAAGTTTAATAATAATAAAAATAATAAAATTACTATTTATACCCCGCCCATCTGGCTGGGTTTCCCCAGCCACTCTGGGTGACTTCCAACAAAATATCAAAATACACTAGTCCATCAAACATTAAAAGCTTCCCTGAGCAGGGCTGCCTTCAGATGTCTTCTAAAAGTCTGATAGTTGTTGCTCTCTTTGACATCTGGTGGGAGGGCATTCCACAGGGCGGGCGCCACTACTGAGAAGGCCCTCTGCCTGCTTCCCTGTAACTTGGCTTCTCGCAGTGAGGGAACTGCCAGAAGGCCCTCAACACTGGACCTCAGTGTCCGGGCTGAATGATAGGGGTGGAGACGCTCCTTCAGGTATGCTGGACCAGGGCCATTTAGGGCTTTAAATGTCAGCACCAACAATTTGGTTTGTGCTCGGAAACATAGTGGGAGCCAATTTTTCTTTAGAAAACAAAACAAATACACCCAGCCCTATATAAACTTATGTCTGGGGTGCAGCAGATGTTATGGATGGTGAGATTTCCATTCCACCTTAAGGAGCAGATGTGTGGAACTGTTTTGTGTCACATGTCTGTTTACATTCCAGCACAGCTTGCTCGGAATTTCCACTGTGTATAGCTTTTGTTTTTTCCGTTCTCTCTGAGAAGATGAAGGAAGAGAGAGACGACATGTTTCTTTGTCCTGGTTTATGATTAATAAATCTGTAGCTGTAGTATGCTTCCACAAGCCTCACACCTATTCTCTGTCCGCAGTTCACTCTGCTGATAGTGTGCCCTGGCTTTGAAGCCCGGTCACTGATTTACGTTGGAGCAGAGATCAATGGTCTTCACAGCAGGAAGACTGGAAGGAGACGGCTCAGCTAGGGCTTGCCAGCTGGCCTCCCAACCCTCTGCATGTCGACAATGAACAGGTATCAGTTTTGTGGAGTGATGCTTTGCCAGGGGTTTTTCTGCAGGGAAGCTACTTGTAAAGGAACATCCTGCATCACAGAGTATTGATGTCTCTGCACATCAGCTATAGGAAGGAGAGTCAGGTGGCCTCAGGCTCCTACCTTCCTCTTGGGAAGACAGTCGGTGGCCAGGCACATAAGTCTCAGCCTTTTCTAAGTAAACCAGATGCATTCCTCTCCTTCCCGCCAGTTGCCCTGTCAGGCCCAGATCCCTCTCTCAAAGCCAACCCAAACTGCAGTGATTTATTGCTGTTGCAGCCCTACTTAGCTGAGATTCAAATCCCCAATTTTGCTCAGGATTGAGGTGTGGGCCAAATTATTATAGAGAACCAGTGGTGGTGAAGTGGTTAGAGTTGGAGACAGGAGTTCAGATTCCTCACTTGGTCATGGAGCTTACTGGGTGACCTTGGGCCAGTCACTGCCTCTCAGCCAACAACCTCACAGGGTTGTTGTAGAGATTAAAAGAGCAGTGGTAGAGCCATGTAAGTCACCTTGAGCTCCGTGGCAGGAAAGCTGGGATGTAAAGACAATCACTCAATCAATCAATCAATCTGCATGAAAGAGATAATCATTTTTTCTGATGTATTCAAGATTAGGGAGAATGCTTTTTGGTGTGCATTTGAGAGCGAGTGGGGAGACTGACACCTTGCTGACAAAGGTCCGTATAGTTCAAGCTATGGTTTTCCTAGTAGTGATGTATGGAAGTGAGAGCTGGACCATAAAGAAGGCTGATCGCCGAAGAATTGATGCTTTTTAATTATGGGCTGGAGGACACTCTTGAGAGTCCCGTGGACTGCAAGAAGATCAAACCTATCCATTCTGAAGGAAATCAGCCCTGAGTGCTCACTGGAAGGACAGATCCTGAGGCTCCAATACTTTGGCCACCTCATGAGAAGAGAAGACTCCCTGGAAAAGACCCTGATGTTGGGAAAGATGGAGGGCACAAGGAGAAGGGGATGACAGAGGACGAGATGGTTGGACAGTGTTCTCGAAGCTACCAGCATGAGTTTGACCAAACTGCGGGAGGTAGTGGAAGACAGGGGTGCCTGGCGTACTCTAGTCCATTGGGTCACGAAGTGTCGGACACGACTAAACAACATCAAAGGGTTCCCATATGTCCTCATTTTCCAGGACATGTCCTCTTTTTCATGGGTATGTAAAATGAGAGTTGTCATAGCAATCCATAGTTAAAAGTAGAAGTCAGCAAATGTGTCCTCTTTTTGCTCTCCAGAATATGGTAACCCTACTTACCTGAATATCATTGTGATATCCTGGACAAGGGTGTTCTTCTTTATATCTTTTAAAAATAATCCTCGTTGGTGTTCTTGAAGTCTCCCTTGTCAAGAACTTCCAGGAAGCACTGAAGGTCTTATTCATCTTCACAACAGTCCTGTCACAACCTTTACAGAGAACTTGCTTGTGCAGTCAAGCAGAAGAACCAGAGGTTGGTGGAGAAACAAACAATGGAAGGAAGGAGAATGAAAGGAGGGAAGTATTGACTGTCATATGGCTACAAAGGAGAAGGGAAAGTTGGATAACAAACTCTTACTATTCTTATTATTCTTATTATTCTTATTATTCTGATTATTATTATTTCTCTACTGCCCTTCATCCAAGGATCATAGGGCAGGTTACAACATAAATAGGGACACTTTGATGGTCTGAGGTACCCAATGGCCATGTAGCCCAACCTCTTGCAATGCAGGAATATGCAGGAACTTGTGCATTTTAACTAAAGTGCCACATCCTACGCTCCCCTTGCATTCAGTTTGTGAGATCTCATTGTGTGCATGCGAAAAGCTCTGCTTAGGACTCCTCTTCTTTAAACTGTTTAATATCACCATGCAAGGTTGGAGGAGCTGATCCACCACCCCACATGGGCTGCTTCCTCCCAGGAGCCCACCTTCCCAGCCCTAAGTGATGTCAACCATGTGGCTCTCGACTAGAGCTCCTTCACAGGTAAAGCCATCTCCCCCAAGAGGCTTTTCCTCCCGTTCAATCGATGGCTACGCTTTCAATCTCTCGACTGTGGTTACAGGAGGCCCGTGAGATTTCCCTGTCTGGGGTTGCCTGGTTTTGTCAATTCCAATTTACCCAGATATTCTTTTACCTTTTTCCAAGACAACAAAAGGTTTTGGATCAATAGAAAGCCTCATAAATGCCCTGAGAGGTATTGCTAAGCCTCCTTGCCTGTGTTACCAATCTCCTCTAGGGTGCATGGGGAAGGGTTCTTAAGCAGTTCGGCTGGTTGGCTTTTAACTGACATATTATAGAGAAGCTGTTTTGCCTGGATATTCTTAGACTCCTTCCCATAACACCCTTGTTTCTTTTTAAACGATCCTTTCTCGCATTGCTTCTGGAATGTTTTTTTTAAAAGGCTCTTTCTCTTTGTTGTTGTTGTTGTTTAGTCGTTTAGTCGTGTCCGACTCTTCATGACCCCATGGACCAGAGCACGCCAGGCGCTCCTGTCTTCCACTGCCTACTACAGTTTGGTCAAACTCATGCCGGTAGCTTCGAGAACACTGTCCCACCATCTCGTCCTCTGTCGTCCCCTTCTCCTTGTGCCCTCCATCTTTCCCAACATCAGGGTCTTTCCCAGGGAGTCTTCTCTTCTCATGAGGTGGCCAAAGTATTGGAGCCTCAGGATCTGTCCTTCCAGTGAGCATTCCTTCAGAATGGATAGGTTTGATCCTGTTTGCTCCAGATTCCTCACACCTGGCCAAAGGTCCACCATATGGCACCAAATCACTGTAAAAGATTCATGTGCAAGGAATGTCCCTCAATCTGTTATTATAACTCTTCAAAAGTTTCAAATTATGGCTGGTTTTTGTCCCCCCCCCTTAATAATTTATTTGTTTTATCTTTTCTGGAAAGCGCTTTGAGGTTTTGTTCTGTTCTTGAAATCAAGCAGTGAGTACCTTTTAGGAAATAAATAAAGTAGTCACTGCAGAGGAAAGGAAGAACAAGATGGCCGGAACCTTTGGGTTCTCAAAGACAGGATTTTGTAAGCAGGAAAATGGGAATGTGGATTTTGTCATTGTTGTTTGTTTCCTTGGCCAGCAAGTTGAGTGAGGAGGAAATCTATGTTCAGACAATGTTTCCCATTTTTAAAACCTCCCCATCCTCTCCTGATTTGAATTGTATAAAAAGATCCTGAAATAAAACATAGATTAGATAGATAGATGATAGATAGATAGATAGATAGATAGGTGATAGATAGATAGATGATAAATTAGATAGATAGATAGATAGATAATAGATAGATAGATAGATAGATAGATAGATATAGATAGATGATGATAGATTAGATAGATATAGATAGATGATAGATAGATAGATAGATAGATAGATAGATAGATAGATAGATAGATATAGATAGATAGATGACAGATAGAGATAGATAGATGATAGATGATAGACCGATAGATAGATGATAGATGATGATGATGATAGATAGATAGATAGATAGATAGATGATAGATGATAGATGATAGATGATAGATAGATAGATAGATAGATATAGATAGAGATAGATAGATTGATAGATAGATGATTGATTGCTAGATAGATAGATAGATAGATAGATAGATAGATAGATGATAGAGATCGATAGATGATAGATAGATAGATAGATGTAGATGTAGGTATTTCAACCACCACCCCATTAGACAACCATATATTATGCTACTTCAAAAGTAGTCTGTAAAAACATGCTACTTAATTTTATTTGCATTTCTTTCTCTCTCCATGCCCGGCTTTTTCTCTGGTGTTTTTTGACCTGCCTCAGACCCTTGGGATTAGGGTAGGGGTGGGAATCTAAATTAAGCATCGATGATGGGAGTTCATGCGCTTGTCCGTTGCAGGTGAAATTACTTAGTTAGTCCTCCTCTCACACTTAAAATGGAAAGCGTAAACCGTTTTCCTCTTGCTTCCTTCAGCCGCTGATCAATAGAGACAGCTCTTTATAAACAATGAAGTCATCGGACAAATGCAATCTTCCGTGTTTTTTTCTCAGGACCTACGCATCTCAATGGGAAAAGAAGGGAATAAGAAGAGTTTTACTTATAAAAAAGAACACCCCCCCAAAAAAAAACCCTCCTCAAAATTGTCCAATTCATTGGATCATCTTTGCTTGCCTTTCCTCAGCAGGGACTAACAGTGTTATTCTATACATGTCTACTCAGGAATAGGCACATAGTTCAGCAGCAGAGGATCTGCTTTGCCTGGGCAATGCCAGATTAAATACTGTGGTGCCCCTGGCAGTCAAAATTTCAGGGGGGGGGGTGTGTCACAAATTATCTCCTAAGACTTGTTTGATTTTACCAACCAACCATTTGGATAAACCAGTTCTGATTCAATGCCACATATGTCCCAATGCAGGATTTTTTAACACATGAAGACTGCCAGGAAAGGCAGTAAAATGGATATTCTATCTCAATCTTGTCAAGTTTAGAAATCTCTTTGTTCTTTAATATTAGTTAGTTAGTTAGTTTACCAACCACTCATCTGACTGGGTTGCCCCAGCCACTCTGGGCAGTTTCCAACAACTCAAAATATCAGCTGCTGAATTTTGAGAACATGTTGCGGACACTACTCACAAAATGGCTGCCGAGGCGTATGGCATAACACAAATGGTTGCCGCATCTAAAATTGCAGAAAAATGACACTAAATGATGTGGGCACCCACACCATCCCATCCACGGGCAAAGAAAGAAAGAAAGAAAGAGAAAGAAAGAAAGAAAGAAAGAAAGAAAGAAAGAAAGAAAGAAAGAAAGAAATTTGTGACCTCTCCTCTCTTCAGCATGGGTGGGTGGGAAGGACAGGGTTCAAAACTGGGATCCAAGGAAATATATATATAGGGGGGAGGGGTCCAATGTAGTAGAGGCTGAGCAGAAAGAGGAAACAATATCCTACGAATTGTGCCTATTTTCCTTGAGGGGGAGGGATATTTACTAGATGTTTCATGGGAGGAATTGACTGGCAAACTGGCACCCATGGGTGCCAGGCGTACAACCCCTGCTCCGATGCATGGCTGCCTGCCCAACATCAACCACAAGCACGTCTGAATGTATCACCTGTGTCAGTCAAATAATATTGCATATGTCTTCATTAGCGAATTGATCATTGTATTGGCTAAAAGCAACACAACAATGTATAATCGTTTTGGAGATGCACACGCAGAAGAAAAGAATCAGACAACCACCACATCATTCATATCTTGTCCCCTAACTGCCCTTGAAATCCGCTAAGCATTTCCTGGCTCTGTTCTCCTTGGCTTCTTGGTTTCCGCTCAGCAGAGACTATGGGGAAGGCAGGTCAAAGGTGACCATAAGCCATTTTTTCCCCCATGGCTTGGCTATCCAGCGCCTGCTTCTTACCTTTGGTACAACACGGGGAAAAACAGCCACAGGGCTGTAGCAGCTACAGTGTTTGCTTGTAATTATATCACTAGGATTGAGGTACCCAGAATGAGAGACCAGGTTTTCGTTATCTGTTTGGAAGTCCAGATAACGCAGGCAAGATGTCTAATCAAAAACCGTATTTACCACAGGAAAAGAGGAGCCGATCGCTAACTGGATGCAGCTGTCACTCAAGGTTAGCCTGGCAGAGGAGTCGGGCAAGCTCTGGACACGAGGCAGTAATACTTTATCATTTAATTTCAGGTCTGGAACAGACTCCCCTCCCCCCACTGCCTTTCTCGCAAAAAAAAAAAAAAAGACACATGGAGGTCAGAACAGATTAACTTGGCATTGACACAAGAAAGGAGGAGGGCTGTGTTCTTATAAGAAGCAAAAAGTTTCCCAATGGCCTGGTCCTAGGAGTTGTTAGAGAGAAGGGCCTTCGCCTCCTCTGCATCGCTTCCAATAACTGGGATGAAGGTGAAATAATAAGAGGGAAGCATAGATTTGCGATGCACGTCAAAGTGCAAGTAGATAAATAGGTACCGCTCTGGCGGGAAGGTAAACAGCGTTTCTGTGCACTGCTCTGGTTCGCCAGAAAGCGGCTTAGTCATGCTGGCCACATGACCCGGAAGCTGTATGCCGGCTCCCTCGGCCAGTAAAGCGAGATGAGAGCCACAACCCCAGAGTCTGTCACTACTGGACCTAATGGTCAGGGGTCCCTTTACCTTTACTTATAGATTTGTGAGTGTGGCAGAGAAAGTAATGGAATTGACAGGGCTGGCCCAAGATGTCTTGGACAAAGGGCAAAATGACACCTCACATATCTAACGTGAGAACATAGGAAGAGAAGAGAAGCCTGTTGGATCAAGCCAATGACCCATCTAGTCCAGAATGATGGCCAACCAGATGCCTGTGGTGAATGACCAAGCAGGATTCATGTACAAGGGCACTCTCCCTTCCTGAGGTTTCCAGCTACAGTGGTACCTCGGGTTACATACGCTTCAGGTTACAGACTCCGTTAACCCAGAAATAGTATCTCGGGTTAAGAACTTTGCTTCAGGATGAAAACAGAAATTGTGCTGCGGTGGTGCGGCAGCAGCAGGAGGCCCCATTAGCTAAAGTGGTGCTTCAGGTTAAGAACCGTTTCAGGTTAAGAACGGACCCCCGGAACGAATTAAGTACTTAACCCGAGGTACCACTGTACTGGTATCAAGATGCACTGCTGCCATCATGGCAAACAGCCATTGACGGCCCTCTCCTCCATGAATATGCCTAATCCTTTCTAAAGGAAATGGCTGTCACCGCCTCCTGTGGGAGCAAATTCAACAGTTTACTTAGCGACAATGGCGGAGCAAGCCGATTGGGCGCCTGGGGTGGTGCACATGCCCTGTGAGTCAGGGCAGTACGCTCCGTGGGCCTTCCAAGGAGTCTTCCTGCTTCCTCCCATTCAGCCACCATACAGCTGAGGGGGAGGAGGCGGGTGGACCGTTTGGGGCACCATGGAGCCTGCGGGCGCCCAAGCCAACCAGGAGAGACGCATAGCTTGGGCATGCTGCAGGCCCTGCGGTGAGTGCCGCCTGGAATTTTGTGACCCCCCATCAGTCGTGACAATCGGAAGACCCCTTTCCTCCGCCCCTGCCTAGCACCCACCCAAAACTAACGACAAGTACATCTACTTGTGTGATGGCCTGGGACTCGGGCTCAGACTCGGAAGTGGAGGAGTCTCAGTCCGCGCCGGATCCTCTGCCTCAGGCGGCATCTGAACCAAGTCTGGGGCCTGATCCTGAAGAGTCCCAGTCTGCACAGGTTCCCCTGCAACAAGCACCAGCTGAGCCGAGTCAGGGGCCTGAGCCTGCCCTGGCTCCAGATGCAGGGATGACCTCGTTGCCCTCTGCTGGGCAATCACATGCAGCTGCTCCACTACGAGTTGGGTCAGGAGAGGCTGACGCGGCCTCTGGGTCTAGTAACCCACCGACGTCTCCCGAGCTGCAGAGACTCAGATCTGAGAGAAGGAGAGACCTGAGTATTCACAGGAGGAGTGCTCGCCTTCGGGCGAGACAGGGAGGTGAGTCGCCGGGGGATCAGGACCGGCCGTTACCCTATCAGAGATAAAAGCCTGCTGGACCCCGCCCCAGGTTGGGGGAGCAACATTGCTGCTTGCTGGAACCTGCCTGTTACCCTGTGCCTGACCTAGCCTGGTTTCCTGCCTTGGCCCTGTTGAACTGACTGCTTGTGGAATCCTTGGATTCGGGACTGGACCTGGACCACATTGCTCGGGTTAACCCCCAGGCCCAGCACAACTTGAAAGTGAAGAAGTGAACTTTTATAATGTCAGTCTGTTGGTGCAAACTCAGCATCAGGTCATTTTTTTTGTTCCTCCTTCTTTTGCATGCCCCTCTTTCCTCCAGTGTGACAACAGGTGGGGCAGACAATGTCCTTCAGAAGATGAGATCTGGCTGACTTTCAGGCTCCAAAATCTTTGTTGTCCTCATGCAGGAGAGTGGCACAAGCTTGCTTTGCCTCACTCTGGCATGGCATTTATAATTTCAGCCAAGTTATCTCATCAGACACCCACGCCTCACTCCCCTCTCCAGAGGACCCCAGCCCCCTCCTCCCTTTCCCACAAATATTAGCTAGTAGAGCAAATTGGTGGTGAACTCAAATTTTGTCTACCAACAATTCCCCTCCTTTCTTTCTTTCTTTCTTTCTTTTTTTTAATATGGAATCTTGTCCGGCATGAACTCAAGTCATTAATAATACAGCAAGGGGGAAGAGAAAAATATGTGCTACGGTTAACCTTAAATTATAACTTACAAAGGGCTTTCTTGCAGTTTCTCGCTTTGATTTATGGGCTCGGTTTATTCTATGCAAATTCATGCACAGCTTCTAATAAGAGGGAGGAGGAAAGATAAAGCAGCCCTGAATATTTTATAAGCTTTCCCACTTACCTTAATTTAGAATTATGGAGCTGAATACGTAAGTAGAGAATAATTACCTATTACTAATCTCCCACATAGTTTATCTATTTCAACCCCGGACATCCTGAGCAATGCAAAACATAACGATTTTACTACCTGCACCACTGTAAATATGATAATTAGGAACACTTCGGAGCTCCTTTTTTGCTGATTCATGAGAAGATACATACTGTAATATAATCAGACAATGCTGTGCTATTGTTTTATATCCCTTTTAAAAATAATAATGCCCGCTGTTTGGTATTTCATCCATTGGACGCAATAACAGCAGAATTTTGAAAGGATGGATGGTTTGAGTTTGCTGTGCGTTTCTCCTCTCCCATCCCACAGGGGTATTGTTCCACTTTTATGAGCAGTGCAACAAGATTGCTGTGGCTGATGTTTGTGCACCACAATTCTCTTGAATTTCAAACTCATAACAGTCCCGTCGCAGCACCGATTGGCTGGTTACAAACTCCCTCTCTCAACCTCACACCTGTAATTCACACAATGAATGCCTTCCTGCAGTTTCTGTGGCCATGGCGCTGCCCCTGCCTTACTTTCCCTTCATACTCCTACTCAGTACTCATTTTTCCCCATAAAGCCATGGAGTTAACCCCACATCCATCCCCCAACAGAAATTAAGTAGGAGGAATTTGTTTGCTCTGGATTTTGCAATGGACTGACCCGATTCAATGCTGCTGGACTTGCTTGCAGGTCATAATTGCAACTCACAGTCAGATAATACAACTGTCTGAATTTTGCAATGCATTCTCAGTACACAGAAATACTTATTTTCCATAAAAGAGGCAAACAGATAAAGCACATATTTTACTGGCAAATACACTGAAAAGTGCCTTTTTAAGGTAAACAATGTGCTGTTTCTGCAACAACAAAAGATGTGCTTACAAAATGCTTATGATGGGATACAAAGGGGGGGGATGGGGGGAAGGGATACAAGAGAAGATAGCAAAAGCCTCATTGCACCTACACTTGGTCTTCATACCTTACAGAGGTTCTAGCAAAGTTGCATAACTTATGTTCATCCCTTTCTTCCCTTTAGAGGAAGGATAGGGAAATACGAGATGACCAGAGGCTGGAACCTGACCACTCCAACCACTTGCAGGCAGTTTTGGCAGGTGGATATGGCTGCCTAGCTATTCATCACCTGACTTCACCATGATGGTTGCAAACCCTGATTTTTGACAGGGAGCTGCAACTTTGCCTGCACAACAGGTGGGCATGTCTTGGGGAACACGTTCTCAGGTAAGTTTGGTCCATGAGCCAGTCTTCCCCATCCCCGATTCTTTACAGTTTCTGCCGGTGTTCAAAGCTGATAGTAAGCTCCTTTCAACAAAGACCAGCCTTTGATTATGTTACTTTTGAAAGCACATTGATGGCATGATAAACAGAAACCTACCTTGCAGTTCTCTTGTACGAATTCCTGAGATAATGCATGTGAAACGCTTAGGAAAACTGGAGTATTAATTTCTGTAACTCTCTACCCACTGCTAAAGCTCTACTTCCACCGATATCTCAATCTTCACTTGACTTCCGCCCATCACAATAAATGTAGATCGAATTGCAGTAGGGAAACTGACATCCTCAATTCAGTTGGAAATAAAACCACTGGCCTTGGCACAAATCATAATATCAGCTTATGTTACAACAAGCAACTCCAGCTAGGTCTTGTTACTTCTGGCAATCCACCTATATCAGTTGCTCACAACTCCTAAGCACCTTGTAAGGAGATCTTATATCAGCTCAATCCGCATTACTTATTTTACTGATTTAGCCTAGTTTACAGTGTATATTCATTTAAGATAAATCACACCAATTTCAGGACAGAGCAGGGGTAGCCAACACAATGTCCTCCAGGTGTTTAGGATTAAAATTTCCATTGGCCCCAGTCAACAGGGTCAATGGTCAGGGATGATGGGAGCTGTGGGCCTACAAAATTTGGAGTACACCGCCTTGACCAAGGCATAATAGGTAAAGGTAAAGGGACCCCTGATTGTTAAGTCCAGTCGGGAACAACTCTGGGGTTGCGGCGCTCATCTCACTTTACTGGTCGAGGGAGCCAACGATGTCCGCAAACAGTTTTTCCAGGTCATGTGGCCAGCATGACTAAGCCGCTTCTGGCAAAACCAAAGCAGCGCATGGAATTGCCATTTACCTTCCCACCAAAGTGGTACCTATTTATCTACTTGCACTTTGACGTGCTTTTAAACGTGCTTTCAACCTGCTAGGTTGGCAGGAGCAGGGACCGAGCAATGGGAACTCACCCTGTCATGGAGATTCGAACCGCCAACCTTCTGAGTGGCAAGCCCTAGGCTCTGTGGTTTATACCACAGCACCACCCACGTCCCTACGGCATAATAGAGTGGTCTTATTCCTTCCCTTGATCTGGACACTGCAGTATACTTCTGTTGATGCAGCCTAGAATAGCATTAGCTTTTTTTGCTGCTGCATCATATGCTGCATGTATATATTTCCTCTCTAGGGTGTGTGCTGATGGAAATGCTTTCACTGACTCTTTTGGACTCTGTCCAGTAATGCATTACTGAATAAAGTCTGACTAACTGAGGGTTTGGTGTGAGTCCCTGTATTGAACTGCCAAAGGAAGTTTTCTCCCAGAACTTATACTAGTGTAGCCATCTGAGTCGGAAATCCATAACATCCAAAGACTCTCACCATGGCAGACCTTGGCTTAGGGATGCTCCCTTGCTTTGTGTTCTTTAGCTCCCCAAAACACTTGCATTTTCCTGGATGGTACAGCTCCTGCTTTTATAAGAGATGATCTTTGCTGTATGGATTCAGAAAGGGTAATGAGTGAAAACATCCTGTCATGTTTGGAAGGTAAATCACTGATGCTCTTTTGAAGTGACACAGTGCTTCATTCATTCCTGATTAGCCTACTTCGCATTTCACTTTGAACCTAACCTCTCCTGAAAAATACAGCCCCGCTGAGTCAAATGCAGAGTCACAAGGGGTGAAGAATCTGTTGTGACATTAATTAGAAGGGAGTTGCTTCAGAGGCACATTTTCTTCCATTATATATGCCAGCAATCAATGAGATCTCTGGGATGATGGAGCAATCTCAACTTTACAGCGGTCCTGCTTACGTACCAGGATTGGATGAAAAGGAAATGTTAACCCACCCAAAAAAAAGTCTTTTCTTGCTGCTGACTACTAGGCATGCACATATCTGTCAGTTTATGTTTCTCTCAGATTCCCATTTTGTTCCATTCTTAAGTTCTGTTCAGAACATTTCCATATCAGTTCGTCATGGTATTTTTTTCTGGTGCACATTTGATGCACATTTATCCTAATACAGAGCTGTGTGTGTGTGTACACAGCTTTGCAAGCAATTATCCTATTATGCATTCTTGCATGCTGTACTCACAAACGTATGCATTTTTCTGCACACTTCCCCATAAGAATATACATTTTGTACACATTATTTTGGTTGGATAATAGCATTCTGAAATTCAGGGAAGTGTGCATTTTAAGGGATAGCTGTATTATTATTATTATTATTATTATTATTATTATTATTATTAGTGCATTGCTGGGGAAGTCTGAATTAGGCATAAAAATTAAACATAAGTCATCTGAATCAAATAAATCTGACATCCCTGCAGACTACAGACATTACACTCTGGAACAGAAGCCTCCACTAGCATCAGGGGGATCTCCTGCAATGGAAAGCAGAGGTTGTGGTATAAGTGAGAGATCAGATGTTTCTTCACCCTGCCCCCTCATAGTTTGCAACCCAAACTATGACCTTCTAATACCTTCAGCAGAAACTATCCTTCCTCCTCTTCAGATAGTTCTGTAAAAACGAATGTACCCAACCCTCCTTTCATAAAATAGTAATAAAGCAATTCTGGCTTCCCTTGAGCATCTCCTAGCCTCCCCCAAGATCATAGAATAATAGAATTGTCAAGTTGAAAGGGACCCAACGACTCACCTTAGTCCAACCACCTACAATGCAGGACTCTCAATTAAAGCATCCATGATAGGTGGCCAGCCAACCTCTGCTTAAAAACCTCCATGACGTTCTGAGGGAGTCCGTTCCACTGTCAAACATCAGAAAGTTATCCCTGTCCTATAGTATCCTGCAGGGTGGTGTACTACAATGAGAATTTCCCCAGATGATCTAAGTGATCTATACAGAAACAAGTGGTCTTTCAGGTAACCTGGTCCCAAGTGGTTCTATCCTGGCTTCCTGTAGGCAGTGGTGTCCAAGCTATCTCCAATCCAGGTATCAACCTGCTTAGCAAGGATGCCAAAGTATTATCAGGTTAGCGGAAGTGATGCCCTTTAGCTGTTGCCGGACTACAACTCCCATCATGCTGCCTGGGGATGATGGGAATTGTAGTCACATTTTTGCCACAGTTGGCTTTCAGATCATGATAGCCTAGGAGCCTTCTACATGATTTGGCTCTCCAGAGTCTTTGAAAGCCAAATATATGAGTGAGGAACAGTTACCTATAATCTCCAGCAGACCCCCCCATATAAATATGTGTATGTGGACACATGGCCTAGACCGCCATTTGACAGCCTGCATCTCCTCAGGTGTATATTGAATTTTGAACAACACTAGGCAATGCCCTCACAGATTGCCCAAATCACTTGGCCCTCTTGACACACCTGTTCCCCACCTCAGTGAGAACCAGCCCTCAGTTGCACTAAGGAGGAACTACGCTTCGATGCCATCCTCACACCCATTGTCGTCCTGAACTTTTTAATAAAGTCGTACAAGGTGGTCACAGTTTAGTAGCATTAAGTGACAATTATCCACTCGGGGCTTTTGAAAACTGCCTGGAGAATGTAAAATACTTGACCAATCATATCTTTGTTATTTAATGGAGAGCTACGATAATTTAGTTGGCTGGCCTGTCATATAATGGGACACAGTAAATTCACTTGAGAAAGTGAGACCAAAGGCAGGATATATGCCATGGCAGAGGCTCTAAGGAGCCTGAATTTACGGTCTTCTGTAACAGTGAAGAGGTTTGTTAACTCATTTTCCATTCCAAAACCTTAATCCTCAGGACTGAACCAACCCCACGCTCGTAAATTTACTGTGGCAAACAAAGTGGCGAGCGGGTATACATGAAATATAGATTTAATAAATATCTCTCAAATATGGAGCAACTGCTGTTACGTAGGCTTCCCACCCCTCAATGGGTAACATGGTGTCCCAGTGGGCTAGGCCAGAGATGGCCAAAAATTCTAATTTGCTACCTTTATGTCTGAGTAAATCGAAGCACACTTGAAATCATTTAAAAGAAGACTTAAAAAAATAAATAAATATGGAAACACAGTTTAACCCTGGCACACAAGAGGTGTGTTGTTGTTACTTTTGTTGTTGATAGTGTTGTTGTTGTTAACAATGTAAGAACCTTAGAAGCATCTGCTGGGTCAATGGCCCATCTAGTCCTGAATCCTGTTCCCACAGTGGCCAACCAGATGCCATTGCAAGACCCCCAAGTAGGATCCAAGCACATCTGTACACATATCTGTAACTCAGCATCACACTTTATACCTCTGATGCAGTGAACTGTAGCCCATGAAAGCTTATGCCATAAAGAAGGTATTAGTCTTTCAGGTGCCACAAATAATCTTTGGAATAGGAGCCAATTTCCTAGGGGCTGAGGAGTCTTCGCCCCCCCCTTAAAATATTTGAGAGGGACTCCCTCTAAAAAATTGATGGACAGTGTCATTCAAAGGGTGTGTCATATGATTGATTATGAGGGTGGGGCTTAACTGCCCCCCGAATATTTTATTCAAGTTGGCACCTCTGATCTTTGGGTCACATCAAACAAACTCATTCTATTATCAGATCAGAACTTCCTTTTCCTCACTTTTCCCAGTTTGTGTGTGTCTCCCCACCCCCCAAAAATATGAATTTGGTTTCCCTCTGGGAGGCCCTGCAAGCAGGGCGAGAGAAAGTCCTGATAGGCAGGAAAAGTATTTGTTTTGAGGGATGACTTTTGCTGCACTTAGACAATACTTTATACTCCCATCCTGCCCGACATCTCCATACTTCTCAATTATCACATTTTATCTGACGTCTTGTGTGACGCAAAAGCCATTTCTGGAAATCCAGTGGAATCTAGCAGAAGCTTAGCACTCATTTCCATGTTAATTTGCTCTGTTAAAAAAAAAAATCATTTGCAACCCTGTTAATCCAGAAATTAATGGGCGTT
Source organism: Podarcis filfolensis (assembly GCF_964270895.1). NCBI lineage: Eukaryota > Metazoa > Chordata > Lepidosauria > Squamata > Lacertidae > Podarcis > Podarcis filfolensis. Next base: position 4,896,572 of record NC_139613.1, on the reverse strand, counting down.
TTGCTCTGTATTTTCTCTCTCTAGAATTTCCATGGATCACCCGGCTGCCGGTCATGTGACAAAATTTGGGGTGGTATTCTGGCATACTGTGTTTCCCCACCATTTCCATGGGTGAATCAGAAGAATGCATGCACATGAACAATAGCTATAATGCAACAGGTAATGCTGTGTACAAAAGTGGGAATATTATAACAAGGAAAACTAAGGTAATAATCCATACACCTGAATGCATCCTTTGCTGGATACAACCCATAGTTACTGTATTTTTCGCTCTATAGGACACACCGGACCATAGGAGGGGGAGAACAGGGGAAAAAAATTCTCCCCCTCTCTGCTCAGTGCCCCTTCATTTCTCCTCCCGCTTCGCTATCTGCAAGCCTTCGGAGCGCAGCGGGAACTCCTGCTGCACTCTGAAGGCTTGCGGATAACTGCCTGAAGCCCCTGGAGCGCAGCGGGAGTTCCCTGCGCTCCGGGGGCTTCAGGCAGCTTCAGCAAAAGCAACGCGAAGCCTCCAGAGCGCGGGGGGAGCTCTCCCTCTGTGCTTCGGAGGCTTCACATTGCTATCGCTGAAGCCAAGGAGCCTGCATTCGACCATAGGACGCACACACATTTCCCCTTGATTTTTGGAGGGGGAAAAGTGTGTCCTATAGAGCGAAAAATACGGTACTTTTGCTGCAACGTATGAACAATGCCAGCCCTCTGGGAATCACACCCATGTTTAGCCAATTGAAGACTATCTATCTATATGCACATTGCTGCTCAGTATCACAATACTTCAAGGATCACCTCTCACCATATGAACAGACCCGAACCCTGTGATTGTCTCCCAAGGCCCTCCTCTGTGTGCCTCCTCCAAGACAAGGGAAGAACAGGCCTTTTCAGTGGTGACTCCCCACTTGTGGAATGCTCTCTCCAGGGAGACTTGTTTGGCACCACCTTAACATAACTTTAGGCCCCTGGAGAAAAAAATAATGTTTTTATATATATATATATATACCTTTGCTTCATAAGTATATGTGCCTTCATTGAGTGGGCTGAATGTTTTAATCCTGCCTCTTCAAAGTAGGATTGTCTTACCTAGATTTTTCTTTGTTTTCTTTTACAATATGCCAGCTTTAATGTATCTGTTTGTGTATTTGTAAGTTGTCCCCTTGGTAAAAAAAAAGGGGGGAGCAACCTGTCAGATCCGGGTGGTGGTTGCTCGTGAGTAATTAGGCAGGACTCCGACCTGTCTTTTACAGGTTTTATTGGTGCAAACTATTTACAGTGCAGAAACATAAAGTTCCTGTCCATCTTAGTCACTTGCAGAATCCGGGAGTGGCCCCTTCTGGCTTCTCCCCCAGCATAAGAACTTCGGTACCCCAAACCTCCACCTCCCTTCCTTACGTTTCACCCCTCTACCAGTGTGATGTAGAGCCAGTGTGGTGTAGTGGTTAAGAGCGGTAGTCTCGTAATCTGGGGAACCGGGTTCGTGTCTCCGATCCTCCACATGCAGCTGCTGGGTGACCTTGGGCCTGTCACACTTCTCAGCCCCACTCACTTCACAGAGTGTTTGTTGTGGGGGAGGAAGGGAAAGGAGAATGTTAGCCGCTTTGAGACTCCTTAAAGGGAGTGAAAGGCGGGATATCAAATCCAAACTCTTCTTCTTCTTCTTCTTCTGCACAGGCTAGGCGACGGAAGGGGCGTGCGTCCCTCCTGGCCTGGCCAGCCTGGCTAGATGAGATGCTGGGGCTCTATGCAGCATCCTTGAGCCCTTTCCCCACTTGGCTGGTCCCTTCCCTCTCTCCTTCACTGGAGGTGTGACTTCCCCCATTGCTGGAGGAGGAGCTGCTCCTCAGGATTTTTGGAGGCACTCTGTATCCCAACGACCCCCCTGCCTCCCTCCCCTGTTCCGATGGCAGGCCCCTGACGCAACCAATAAATTTAATAAATAATGTTATATAAAGATACACCACTTTTGCTGATCTGTTAAGGAATTTACAGCAGGTAGACCCGCTAACCAATGCAAGCTCCATCACCTTTCCCATTCCTATGCTCAAGGCATGGCTTTCATTCTCTCTCTTGGTGCTTTTCCAGCCTGCAGCCATTAGTTTCCTTTATCCCTCACTGCGCCCTGGTTGTTTTTGCCAGTGTGTGCAGACAAGAGACTGACTCTTCCTCAGTCCCACAGCTGGAAAAATATATATACCTCCCTCATTGGCTTCCCCTTTCTTTGCAGTTATCATCGGAAAACACATCCCCTCTCTAATGCCACTTAATTCCTCCCTCTCCATTATTGGCCCCTCAGCTGACTTCAGCGCTCTAATTTATGTGCCCTGCCAAACCCTTGCAGTCCCCTTTCCTTTAATTTGTAAATTATACTGCCAGCTCTCTTTGATGATTTAAACCTAGTAACCTCTTTGGGGATGTGGTCTTTATTGTACAAATCCGTGGCCACCTAGGGCTGCTTGGCTGCTGGTTTGCCGGGCGATGTGGCCACCTTGGCAAGCCTGGCATCTCTGAATCATAATTTGCTGAGAGAGCAAGCAAAGGGGGTCAGCAAAACTAAAGCAGGATCCCCAGGAGCTATTAAAAATTGCTGTTCCTTCGCCCTTTGTCAGAAAAGTTTTTCTACTCCTCTCATAGCACTAGAATTTGTGGACATTCAACGAAGCTTAATGTTGGAAGATTCAAAATAATAAGAAAAAAACAAGTCCTTCTTCACACAGCGCAGAATTCAATGATGAGACTCGCTCCCACGAAAAGCAGTGCTGGCCATCAACCTGGATGACTTTGAAAGAGAATTGGACAAACTCATGAAGGAATAAGCTATCGGTGGCTACTAGCCATGATACCTCTGCCCTGCCTCCACAGTTGGAGGAAGCAATACTCTGAATACCCCTTGCTGGAAAGAACAGGAGGGGAGCGTGCTCCTGTGCTCAAATCCTGCTTGCTCGTTTCCCACAGGCATCTGGTTGGCCATTGTGTGAACAGGTTGTTATTGTTTAGTCATGTCCAACTCTTCGTGACCCCATGGACCAGAGCATGCCAGGCACTCCTGTCTTCCACTGCCTTCCGCAGTTTGGTCAGACTCAAGTTGGTAGCTTTGAAAACACTGTCCAACCATCTCGTCCTCTGTCGTCCCCTTCTCCTTGTGCCCTCCATCTTTCCCAACATCAGGGTCTTTTCCAGGGAGTCTTCTCTTCTCATGAGGTGGCCAAAGTCTTGGAGCCTCAGCTTCACGATCTGTCCTTCCAGTGAGCACTCAGGGCTGATTTCCTTCAGAATGGAGAGGCTGGATCTTCTTGCAGTCCATGGGACTCTCAAGAGTCTCCTCCAGCACCATAATTCAAAAGCATCATTTTTTTGGCAATCAGGCTTCTTTATGGTCCAGCTCTCACTTCCATACATCACTACTGGGAAAACCAGTTGGCAAGGTGATGTCTCTGCTTTTTAAGATGCTGTCTAGGTTTGTCATTGCTTTTCTCCCAAGAAGCAGGTGCCTTTTAATTTCATGACTGCTGTCACCATCTGCAGTGACCATGGAGCCCAAGAAAGTAAAATCTCTCACTGCCTCCATTTCTTCCCCTTCTATTTGCCAGGAAGTGATGGGACCAGTGGTCATGATCTTAGTTTTCTTTGATGTTGAACTTCAGACCATATTTTGGTCTCTCCTCATGAACAGGATGCTGGTCTAAATGGGTCATCGGCCTAATCCAGCATGCTCTTATGTTCTTATAATCAGACTCACAGTCCATTTGCTCTCAGCTTACCTAGACTGCCTCCATAGGAAACCTTACATGAGTCTACACTTCCCCCATGTAGGGCTTTTGAGGAGGGGGAGAGGAAATTAACCTTGTCAAGCATCATTGCATGGTAAGAGTTACCAGTTAAACCCCCAGAGTCAGACACTCTTGATTTATTAATCTGGCTGAGTTCAGACATCTGGAAAATGGAAGCATCATGGCTGTACTCCTTCCCTAGTATATCCCTTAGAATAGGGTTGTCGTTACGTACTTCCTCCTGATTGCATTGTGGAATGTTAACTATGGTTTCTTCATAATGTGAGTCCAGTTCACACAGAATCTTACAAATGAGCCACCACATAAGAGGAAGCACATTATGATTCTTTCTAAAAAGTCACTCCATTATTCTCATACTGTAGATATTTGTTTTCTGGTGAGTGATGCCTGTTTTCCTCTTTCTGATTGACTTCAATTTCCTATTGATTTCAGTGGGAGACACTGGAGTGCTTCTGCAGCCTGTAACTTCTGTGTTTTCCTGAAAATTTACCACAAAATGTTCAGATGCTGCACTATCTGTAAAAGGTATCAGGGCCGACTAATTTCAGAGAGAAAAGGGGAACGAAGCCTGGCTTACAAAGTGGTTAGGAAAGACACAAAGCAAACTTAATATTTAAAATGTCTCTAATTTTCTTTTAAGTCCAGGACCAGGGCCATCTTATGCAAGGGGTGCGGGGTACCCAGATGACGGGCTCTCAGGGGCGCCAGGCTGAAAGTCAAGGGTCCAAGAGTTGAGTCCAGGGAAGAGCCCACCCGTCGGTAGGAGCTCTGCAGCAGGGTCTTCTGCTGCAGGTGGCTCTGTACCATGAGTTCGGGGGCGACCATGCCAGTGAGACACTGAGGTGGCTGGCTGGCTCCGCCCTCCTGCACGCCTGGGACTGGGCAACCTGGAGGAGTGGCGCAGGGCGGATCTTAGAACTCCGGCACTGCATATGCTTAAGACAGCCCTATCCAGGACAGCTATAGATGCTCACAGAAACTGAGGATTTTTAAGTTTCTGTTGTAGCCTATGCTGATTCTCCAGAGATTTTATAGAATCCTGATGAATTACCTTACAATTTGGCCAAGCAAATTATGAGAAAAGTCCTCATCCCAGCCTAAGATAGGAACAAAGCTGTTCTCCTTTATGAGTTCTTGACCTCTTCATGTGATGGTGAGATTTCTGAAGGGGCAAGAGACTTACTCCAAGAAGTCTTTGCTGTTTGATGCAAATATTGTAGCTTGGATTGAACACCCAAGGCATCTGGTTGGCATGTGTCTGTCTCGGGAGGCAGTGGAAGAGTGCACCTTTGGGAGTGAAGTCAAACTGTGGGAAGGTTGCAGCATCTGCTGTGGCTGCAGAGACTGATGTGGCAGAGACATGTTTTGTTGCAGTTGGGGAAGATGAAGGTGTCCAGTTGTGCTGCTGAAGATGCACCAGGGTGTTTATTCTCTCTGCACTCCTCCCAGCAGTCATTCCTCCTCTGATCACCGCTATAGATGCATGACCTGTCTGTCTCTAGGGACAGCGGTTGTCTGCCAGGGATTCCCTCATAGTGCGGTTGAAGTTCCACCATTCTTGCCATATTTGCAGACATCTTTGGAACACAGAGTAATGCCACAAAGGACATCGTTGGTGATCCTGGCATCTTCCATTCTGTGGACATGACCAAGACAGTATAGACATCGCTGAGACAGAAGTGTGAACATGTTTGAAATGTGGACTTGGGAGAGCACATCTTTGCTTGAGACTCTGTCCTGCATCTAGGAAGACAGTATTTGAAGATCTCGCTTGACTTCCTGATGTCCAAGACATTCAGAACAGATTACAGCATGGACCTGATGGAACCAGTGAAACTTCTGAAATTAGAATAGGCTGCCTGAGAAGACATTTTATTTGCTTGCTGCATTCATAGGTCATTCCGTGACAAAGCTCTCAGAGCTGTTCACAGCGTGCCATAAAGCAATTTAAAGCAAATAAGTATAAATGCAGCCTTAAAATAGTTACGGAAAGTACAGTTTATAGCTAAGACAGATGAGCAGCTTAGTTCTATGGATGTCAGCTCGGGAACACGGCATGTGGAGTGCAGTGTCATTCAGTGGTTAAAGCTGCACCCCATGCGCACTAATGGGACCACATGGAGTGGTGTGGGCACTGCCACAACCTTAGGGCAGGGCCAAAGAAGGCAGGCAGGCAGATCTCTGCTGGACTACAAACTATGTGGTCTTGCTCAAAGGACAAATCTCACTTCCTTTCTTCCTCTTCCTGCAGTACCAACATGGCTACCAAAATTAGCATCTCCTTAATTGGGGTCCCTGCTGGCAGCTGCTATAACTTGAGGGCTCTTTTCCCCTTCTCACCTTTTTCCCACCCCCCTCTTTTTTCCTCTCTTTTCCTGAGCTTCAAAGATACACCCAACCTGGGATTTGGGAGCTCACTGAACCTTTGCTTAGCCTCTGAAATGTCTCCCAGCTGACAACCAAATGCAGTCAATTCCCCAACCTATTGCTCCCAGGGGGGCTATTAAGGGTCTAGGTGTCTTATTACGGAACTCCAGGAGTGAGTTTCAGGGCCCATTAAGAAACCGTGTCCCGCTTAAAGGAGGTTTGTGGAGTTCCGCAGGCAATTCTTTCTAGGTTGATTAGACTAGGTGGGACTTGCAGCCCAAGACTGGGATGATCACTCTGAAAGAGGAAGTGGAACTGAGCATCTCTTCCATTGCTTTGCACAGCCTGCCCTGACATCTCTTTCCCTTCCTAAGCTCTCTAAACTATGGTTGCCAGACATTCCTGTTTCCCGGGGACAGTCTCCAGATTTACAAATCTGTCCCTGGACAAAATCCATCCCCGGAATGTCCCCGGATTTCACTTAATGTCCCTGGATTTATATTTTAAGTGTTGTAGATTTATTAGTAGTGAATAAATGTTGTGTGATTGGTTCAGTGGTGCAAGACACATCATAAGGGGAGTTCTGGCAAGACAAAATGGCAGGCGCCACAGCAGCGAGCAGCTCCTGAAGCCAGCCTGAGCCAACTGCGCTACCAGGCTGGCTCCGGGCTGCTGAGACCGCCGCTGCAGCCGCCACTGCCACATGGGAACCAGGGACATCGAGCATGACAACAGGGGGAATCACTGACACGCCCCCCCCGGTGACCCAAATTGAGCCGGGAGTGAGAGTGCCCAGCCACTTGGCCAACTGCCCAGTGGTGCCCAGAGCTGATGCAGAGAGAAGGAGGAGAGGAGAAGGAGAAGGAAGAGAGAGAAAGAGGAAGGAGAAAAAAGAGGGGAACCCCAACCTTGCTGTTGTTGCTGCTGCTGAGGATGAGAGATAGGAGAGCACTAGGAGGGCAAGGACACATGGCCGAGCCCAGACCCAACCTGAGCCTACTCCATGGCAGCTAGCGCTGCAAGAGAGCAGGCCGGGGCCCAGAGGAAGGCAGTGAGATAGAGGAGACCACAGAAGAGAATATATTACTATTTTTTAAAAAACAAAAACTTTTTTTAATAACTTTTTTTTCTCTTTTCAAAAAAAAAGGGGGCCCCAGATTCTTTGGAAAAAAATCTGGTAACCTTACTCTAAACCCTTTGCTCCCTAAAGCCTTTCCCTCTCCCTACTTCAGTGTGGGGGTTTCTTTTTGGTCACTTAGGAGCACACATGCATGCATACGTAATTTTATTTCTATACTACATTTCCATAGATAAAACCATGCTCAAGGTGGTTTGCAATTTTGGAAAAAAACATATAACATGTGACATAATAACAGAAGTCATGGACAGTAAATAAAACACACAACCACACAGAAAACACACAACCAAATCCTCATGGTCCCTTCCAATTCTACGATTCCGTAAGTTTCCACATAAATCATAATAATATCTAAAATAAAGATACAGAGAATTGTTATCAATAAGCACACACACACCCAAAATCCCTCTAAACAATACCCCAGCCCAAGTATCTTTTCAGCAGCCTCTTCCGGGACTCACAGCCAAGGTGGTCTCTGGACTCTTCAGCTAATGTAGAGCCTCGCAGGATCAGGCCAGCGTCCTGTTTTCACAGTGACTTAACTGTACTCTTTTCGGCACCTGCTAAAAACCATTCTTCTTTAGACAAGCCTACCAAGATGTTAAGAAAGTTGGCATGAGTTTTAATCAGTTCTTACTTGATCTCTATTTTAACTTTTTGAAAGCATTAGATCATGGTTGCTCATTTTCTTTGGTGATAATTGTATTGCTTTAGCTTTTTACAATCAAGCAGTGTATATAGTTTTTATATATATATAAAATAAATAATAGCATTCTTAAAATGCATTTCGATCCGGGGGCCGCCCGTTTCTGCATGTATTCCAATAGTGTGCATGTTGGCAACAGTTATCGACAGTGGCTTATGTGGCAATCCAGCAAGGGTGAGGTAGCCTTGGGGAATGGTGAAAGGTATAATCACAGCATACATCCCACCTGCCTGGGCTACTCTAGGGGTGCAAGAGATGCTGGCAATTATAGACTTCAGGTGTCCTGAGAAATCATTTTCCCCCAAACTGCTGCAGGGGTGAAAAAGACCGGGTTTGATCTGATATCTCAAGGCTGTAGGAGTTATTTTTTTTGTCCTTGAAGTCTAATAGTGGGTTATTGGTGATTGTAGGGAGGCGAGGAAACAATAAGCCAAAAAAGAAGGGGGGATGGTGTTCCCCAGTCAACTTGTCTGCCCCCACATTTCCCTTACCACCCCTCTTAAAAGTTCTTGAGGGGATTATGTATGCAACAACAGCGGCAGGAGTCTTGATAGCACAAGGATGGAAGAATGAGGAAATCCCAATGAAAGAACAGTGGCAAGAAAAATTGATGAGCTACGCAGAACTGGCTAAACTGACATACAAACTGCGGGACAAGGATAACTGTGACTTTAAGGAAGAATGGGAACTTTTTACAAATTAACTAAAAAGACTACAAAATGAACTGGACTCCTTGGCAGGTTTTGAATAAACATACACAGATTTATTGGTTGATAACATGATAGATAGACAACGCAAGGATATGTGTAATTTTATAACATGCAGAGAATAATATGTGCAGAAAACCACAGAGAGGAGCTGAGGGAAGTTTCTGGTTGGGGGGGAGGGATGGAAGGGGGGTAAAGGGGGGAAATAAGGTATGTGATTATATGGTTTGATAATTTGTTATGTTGAAATTGCTTAATAAAAATATTTTTTTTAAAAAAAAAGTTCTTGAGGGGTTGGTAGTTTTTTGTGGAGACTTACTGCCCTCATTATTTCAAGACAGAAGTACTGTTCATGGGGGTTGGGCTGGTGTGGACGACTCCCTGATCCTGAATGGGGTAACTGTGCCCCTGAAGGACCAGATGTGCAGCCTGGTAGTCATTTTGGACTCACAGCTGTCCATGGAGGTGCAGGTTAATTCTGTATGCAGGGCAGCTGTCTACCAGCTCCATCTGGTACGCAGGCTGAGACCCTACCTGCCTGCAGACTGTCTTTTCAGAGTAGTGCATGCTCTAGTTATCTCTTGCTTGGACTACTGCAATGCACTCTACGTGGGGCTACCTTTGAAGGTGACCCGGAAACTACAACTAATCCAGAATGCGGCAGCTAGACTGGTGACAGGGGGCAGCTGCCGAGACCACGTAACACCGGTCTTGAAAGACCTACATTGGCTCCCAGCATGTTTCTGAGCACAATTCAAAGTGTTGGTGTTGACCTTTAAAGCCCTAAACGGCCTCGGCTCAATATACCTGAAGGAGCGTCTCCACCCCCATCATTCTGCCCGGACATTGAGGTCCAGCGCCGAGGGCCTTCTGGCGGTTCCCTCATTGCGAGAAGCAAAGCTACAGGGAACCAGACAGAGGGCCTTCTCGGTAGTGGCACCCGCCCTGTGGAACGCCCTCATGTCATGAGTCTATCTCATATATTAGTTTCATCTTTTAAGTTGAATTACTGAAATAAATGAACTTTTCCACGATATTCTAATTTTCCGAGTTCCACCTGTATACTGCTTCTGCATCTGGAAGTTCTATTTAGCTCCCATGCCTAATCATGTTGATTTCTTCCTATTTGGGCAGCAATAAAAATAATAAACCTCTGATAAATTTGAAGGGAAGGACAACACATTTTGCAGCGACTAGAGGAATTTCTCAGTTGGGTTGGTGTCGTTCATCCCTAGTTCTGACAAACGAATTGGGGAGAAAGGTTACAGGCTAGCTAGAGAAACACCGCCTGCTCCCTTTCCCCTTGGCTCTATTTTATTCGCGTGCCTCATGTCACTTGGAACTATTTGAGAAACTCAGTGGTATTCAGGGCAAATTAAACCTAATTTACTGTACAAATTGCCAGAGCATCAGAGCCTACAAGTGTTTATTTTTATTTTTATTTTTTTTAAGGGAAAAATACACAAAACAAGAGAAGTAGACACAGCTCACCTGTTTATGGCAGCTTGATAATCAGAGAGACCAAAGTCACTAATTTGGATAAATTTTCTTTGGTTTTTCATGAGGGAGAGGGAACTGTCCTGTGGGTCTGCTCTCCCTGCTGCCCCAGAGTGAGAGCCCCAGTTGGGTGTGTGCGCACACCTATTCCACTCATATTGATTCATTTTAATATCTTTGCAAGGCTCCAGTGACTCACTCCCGGACGTAAAACTCAATTTCGTATCATGATTGGAACCAAGTTAAATTTCTCTCCATTTGTAACACTTGATTTTCCCCGTCCAGCCAGAAGCAATTAGAAGAGATTTGAGAGAGAACGGCGGGGTAGCATTCAACAATAATATTCTTCTCGCTTTCGATTTTTCAGCTGTGCAAATGGGGAGGGAGATCATTGGGCAGTGAATTCCCCCCTCCCTCCCCCAAGAGAAGAGTAGAAGCGAGAGCTTGCCCTCCATCTCAGAAATGTCTTTTCTTGGGATGAATGGTTTGGAAGACTTGCTGAGAGCAGGCAAGGTCATAAGAAGAGTTGAGGAGAGGCTAGTCCTGACCATGGAAACTTCATTCACTGACCTGAGCAGGTTCTGATTTGACCCAGCCCCACCTTTATTGACCAAGGGCCCATCCCTATTGTCTACGAATGTAGACAGAAAAGCTTCCTGCATCTCCATTAATTCTCTCTTGTCTGTATGGTCCCTTGTCCACATACCTCTGGTTGGAAACAATCATGCTTCTTGCTTGTTTTCCAGAGGCATCTGGCTGGCCACTGTGAGAACAGAATGCTGGAATGGATGGTCCATCAGCCTAATCCATGGATGAAGGCAGCAGTGCTTCTGAGTACCAGTTTTGGGAAACTGAAGGAACTGTAGGAGTGCTCTTGTGTTCAAATCCTGTTTGTGGGGTTTCCATCTTCTTCTTTGGTGATCACTCGTAGCCAAGTACAGTGGTACCTCGGGTTACATACGCTTCAGGTTACAGACTCCGCTAACCCAGAAATAGTGCTTCAGGTTAAGAACTTTGCTTCAAGATAAGAACAGAAATCGTGCTCCAGCGGCGCAGCGACAGAAGGAGGCCCCATTAGCTAAAGTGGTGCTTCAGGTTAAGAACAGTTTCAGGTTAAGAATGGACCTCTGGAACAGATTAAGTACTTAACCTGAGGTACCACTGTAAAATTGTCTCCCATAAACAATGAGCCCGTAAGTGACTGTGGAGGCCAATTCTGGATCCACACATCCTTCCACAGTGGGGACATTGGTTTCCGGGTAGGAGTTGACTACGGTGTGGATTTGCCAAGTGTGCCTTCCTCTTAGCATGTTTCTCCCTTGCGTCCTGAGTTCGAGTGTCTTCAAAGCCCATGGCACCTTTGGTAAAGGCTGTTCTCCAATTGAAGCGCTCACAGGCAAGTGTTTCCCAATTGTTGGTGTTTATACTACATTTTTTAGATTTTCCTTGAGATAGTCTTTAAACCATTTTTGTTGACCACCAGCATTAGGCTTTCCATTTTTAAGTTTGGAATAGAGTACAGTGGTACCTATGGTTATGTACTTAATTCGTTCCAGAGGTCCGTTCTTGACCTGAAACTGTTCTTAACCTGAAATACCACTTTAGCTAATGGGGCCTCCCGCTGCCGCTGCGCGATTTCTGTTCTCATCCTGAAGCAAAGTTCTTAACTCGAGGTACTATTTCTGGGTTAACGGAATCTGTAACCTGAAGCGTATGTAACCTGAAGCATATGTAACCCGAGGTACCACTGTAGTTGCTTTGGAAGACGATAATTAGGCATCCACACAACATGACCAGTCCAATAAATCTGGTTGCCCACTGTGTAAGAAAGAAAATGCTGGATTATTTATTTATTTATTAGATTTGGATGGGCTATTGGCCTGATCCAGCACAGCTCTTCTTGTGCTCTTATGTAATCAGTGATATATCGTTTGCAGTCTGAAAACAACAGCAACAGCAAGCCTCAATTGTAGGGGGTCGATTTCCATTTCAGACATGGGGCGAATAAACGTGTGTTGGAAATTTCCATTTTAAATGGAATTGTCTGACATCTCTACCTGTAGATAACACCTGAATTAGGCTTGTGCTGTTCTTTCTGCAAAACGAGTTCAGGGAGACCAGGACTATATGTTCAGAATTTTCTGGTTCTGAGACAGCATGTGTGTGTGTTTCTTCTTTCAATGTAGCAATACCGTTAACCTCTCATTATGCAATGAATGCTGAAGTTTAATAGGATGACTGGGGCTGTACCAGAGTTCAGATTTGCTGCCAGAGGTTGCAGCAATTCACAACCAGGCTTTTGTTTTAGACTCTGAGCAAAGTGACAGACTCTTTGATGCAAAGATCCGGATCAGAATTTTACCACTCGCTGAAGATGTTGGATCTGAAAGAGTTTTAGTCTGCACAGACAAAAAGGAAATGAGCCGAGGACAGAGGTCAAACAGAGAGAGAATCTCAGACTTACTAAAACTGAAGGTGCCTTCTCAAACATTTGCCTTTATTCTGGCATAATAATTGGACCTGGAAGAAAAAAACACATACTAATGTGAAGTCAGCTAGCATGATACACACTAAAGGAGCTTGTTTTGGAGCAGCAAGCCGAGTCGCAACAGTGTAGGATTTCTGGAGTTTAAAGGAGGATGGATGCAGTCATAGAATCATAGAATAGTAGAGTTGGATAGAACCATGAGAGGTGGGATCAACTTAATAGATGGTCCTGGTTGTGGGCAGCCTTCAACCCAGTCTCCCCCCCTCGACATGGGTGGAGCCATCACCCTCATGCCAGGGTGGCACCATGATCACTCAGGGCTATTGCCCAATCAGTTGGAATGGGTGATCATGGGGGAATGTATAAAAGCAGCAGCGCGACGTGTGCCAAGCACCTGCTTCGTGCTGCCGAACACCCGCCCACCCTCCCTTTAATTTAAGTGTCCTTTGGCCTTGCTTTGGACTTTGGTTGGTTGCCCGTCTTGGGTTGGGGACCGGGTTGGTATTTTTCCATTTGGTGAATTGGCACGAGCCACTTGGTTTTTGCCTACCTCTTAGCAATCGTCACAACTTTGTAAGGTTTGGCAGTTAGGCATTGGCTTATTGTTGAGTGGGGGAGGGGAGGTCGGCCATCACCTGCCCCTCCATTGTTCAAGGGTATTCTGTTAAAGAATCCAGGGCCTGGATCTTGTCCGAAGTCCGCTTGAGGGGCTAGGGCCATGCCAGGCCTCTGGGAACACCAGGAAAGATGCAGGCTGGTTCCCCCGAAGCAGTTTCCCTTTGGGTGGTTTATCCTTACAGACTTCCTGCAAAGGGGGCAGGAGTCAGATATAGTCTTTTGCCAATGCCTAAGCCAATACAGTCATACCTCGGGTCGAATGTGCTTTGGGTTGAGCGTGTTCGAGTTGCGCTCCTCGGCAACCCGGAAGTAACGGAGCGTGTTACTTCTGGGTTTCACCGCTCACTCATGTGCAGATGCTCAAAATGATGTCACACACATGCATGGAAGCGGCAAAACGTGACCCGCGCACACGCAGGCGTGCCGTCCCTTGTTACGTTCGCTTCAGGATCGGAACGGATCCCTTTCGCATCCCGAGGTACCACTGTACTGCTCTCATTTCCTGTAATCAATAAAGTTGTGGCCCAAAAAAATGTCCAATAACCTTAAGCAACAGTTCTGTGACTGTGTGAATTTCTTTATGCTAATGGGGGGTTGGCTGGAGGGTCTTGCCACGCAATCATTTAGTCCAACCCTCTGTAATGCAGGAATCCTTTGCCCAAAGATCCTAAGATTAAGAGCCTCATGCTCTACTGACTGAGCTATGGTCAATGCAGCTATTTGGCAGAATGCCCATTCGGATCTCAAGCCGTGTTCTGGTGCTTGTTAATGGTATCCATGGAAGGGCTGTTGAGTTTTGTGCATTTCCTTCCCACCTTGACCTCTGTGTGCTCAGTAGCAAGGCACTGTCAATGAAGGACATCAGTTGTTACCTTGGATTCTTGGAAATTATTTCCCCAGTAACTGCCTTATGGCTTCAGCTATCACACAATGGGAACACCATTTCCCTGAAGGATGCACAGTTGAGGTCATCCTTCCAGACTTTCTCAGAGAACTCCTGGAAGTACTCTGAGCTTTCCCCAAGAGTTCTGGCAATGGGAGAGAAGGGAACTTGATGAATTATGGGGTGATCCAAGACTTTCCCATTTTCAGAATGTCCCATGGCTGGAGGAGAAGCTCCAAGCAATGGGTTGCATTGCTGATCTCTAGACATTGTTTGTTTACTGAAAAACAGATCAAGGCAATTTTGGAAGAACTTGCCCAGCAGGAGTATCCACAAAACTGAATCGACCTTCTCCCCCTTTCCAAAGGTCAGCTTCAATGTTAGATAAGGAGGTCTACATTTTGAAAAGTTAGCACCCATGGACCATTCTGCCCCCAGGTTTTCTCATAAGTCAAAGAACCCCCAGCAGAGATAACTTTCAAGTTGTATGTTATCAACATCAACTGCTTTATAGTAGTCACCACTGTGATCTCCCCAATTATTATAATGGAGGCTCAAAGCCTGTCACAGATATTATACCCCCTCCCACTTTTTTTTTTCCTTGTTGAAACATATTAGTATATACTGTCAGGACAAAACTTCCCTCTGTTTGATCACTCCTAATTTGCATTTTTAATAGCCCCCATTAGACAGCCTCTGAGCTAATTAGCCAAACATCTGTAATAGAAGGCTCCTGTTTCCTGTTTTCTGAGCTAAGAAAGTAATGGCTGAAGCGCTACTAAAACAATTAAGTAATACGAAAAATACACTGCAAAGATTGGCAATCGAGCCGGCGCCATAAATCACTTCTATAATGACTCGTTGCTCAAAAATGTTTAATTAGAGAGAAGGGGGGGGGGGAGCCTATAAAATATTTCTGTAGGCTAGGAAGTGAAGGGTACCGGGTTGGTGGCGGTGCTGGAGCAGATAATTACAGTTGGCAATCTCGGATCTGATTGCAAGAAAGTTGGGTATACCTCTAACATCCCGTTATGATGAATGGAATTAAGCCCCAAAGTGGAGCTGTGCATTAGTGTCAGTGGGGCTCAGAACAGGCTTCCCCAAGCTGGTGCTCTCTAGATGTTTTGCATTACAGTTCCCAGAACAGAATAAAACAGTTCACTGGGGCTAATGGGAGTTCAAAACATCTGTACAGCAGCAGCTTGGGGCTCATCCATACTTATTTTTGCTCCATATTTCTAGGAGCAAGTCTGGGCTTTCCAGGTCCATGACTGAGAACATCCATCCATTCATTTGCCCTGCTGTTCTCCCTGCAAAATGGCAATCCACAGAAACCCAAAATTGCCATTTCACAGACTCATAGTATTGTAGAGTTGAAAGGGACCCTGAATTGGTCCAACCCACTGCAATGCAGGAATCTCAGCTGAAGCATCCAACCTCTGCTTAAATTCCTCCAATGAAAGAGGTTTTCCAATGAAGGAGGAGCCTACCACCTCCCAAGGGAGACTGTTCCACTGTCAAGTAGCTTTTGCTGTCAGAAAGTAACCAAACCCAATAAGCTCGTTACATAGCCTTCTCCCTGCCATGCTATTTTTGTAGGAGAAGTTTTCTGGAGGAGGAAGAATTCAGACATGCAACTGTCCACACAAGTGAGTTACAAAATGGGAGAGATCAGCAAATAGAATGTATTTCTGTTGGTTGTATATAATTCCCCCTAGATGAGGCAGAAGACTCTAGTGTCACAAATGGGGACTCCACCCGCTTACATGCAAAGGCGAGAGAGACCTGGAGGGGTGTGTTTCAGTTGGGGGGGGGGGAGATGGATGGAAGCCAGAAAAATATTCTGCTGTTCACACTGGAGGCACTGAGCATCATCTCCTACTTAATTCTATTAGAGCCAAGAGCATCTGCTTTGGGTAACTGGAATAATATACCAAATTTGACTAAAAAGGACTTGCATGATGAATTGTAAGGCTTATAAAATCCTAGTCAACATTACAGGAAGTGTATGGATGATAGACAGAGAGACTAAATATAATCCCCATGCTACCCTGATGAAACATACTCGGAGGTTTAGCTTAATCCCCGAAGGAATGACAGCAAAAATAAGGTGAAAGAGCAATTAGCCTTCTCCCACACTAATCCCAGGTAAATCAGTTTTTCCTTTTCTTACTTGTGGCAGTGTTCTGAACACCCTGGAAAATTGAGAGGTGAGGAGATACACCTCCTCTGCAGAGGGATTTGATTATAATTAAGTGACGAGTGCCATTTTTAAATGGCTGGCTACAGACGAAATGGAATCGCTTTGAGTTCTGTTTGACGGGGTGCATGGGTGCATTAAACAATGGCGCATACAGTCGTACTTGGTTGGGTTAATGGTCCATTTGGCCTTTCGCTTGCTTCTCACAGGGATAAAGAATTCGGCAGGATTTTCAAATGATTTAGTCTGCAATGGAGACTAGCAAAGGTGTAGATAGGTGGCCATTTCCACTGATGGATTTTTTTGATGTGATGAAGAGCAGCAGGCCAGAGGTGAAAGAAGCCTTCCTCTGTTTTTCAGAGGCATCTGCCTGGGGATGATTGGAAATTGGAACAGTAGGCCTTTGCCTGGTGCAGCAAGGCAGATCTGAAGATGACTTCAGAAGGTGGTGGACTCACCTTCATTGGAGTTCTTTGCATGGCATTTAGATGGCCATCTGTCAGGGATTCTTTAGCTGCAATTCCTGCATTGCAGTGCATTGGACTAGATGTCCCTTGGAATCCCTTCCAACTCCACAATTCTATTGTTATATGAAGTTCTTAAGAAAATGCCGTACCTAGAAAATCCCCTGTAGAAGCCTTCAGAAAGTAACAGGAGACAGGTATGGAAGAAAGCAATGGATTGCTCCTCACGCTTCTTAGTGGGAGAGGGTTCCATGTGTATTTCCTGTCTCAGGCACTGAAGTATATTATACGATGGTGAACCCCTAAGCTGCAACTATAGACAACCATAGCAGGAGCCAGAGGGAAGGGTGGGTGTTTGAAATTTCTTTTTCAGGCCATTCGCTCAGCAGAATGGGTTGGCTGCTGCTCTGTTGACAATCTGCTTCCATCAGCCAGGATAAAACTCATGAAAACTCTCTAGGTGCATCCTTAACTCATAGATCCATTACAGCCCTCTTCCTCATTCCAGATGGGTAGCCATGCTAGTCTGCTGTAGCAAAAATCCGTCTGAAACCCTGAGATCCACTTCCAGTCAGTACACGTAACACTGATTGGCTCTGATAGGGCAGCTACCTATATTCCTGAGTTTGGAGATAGACCCACATTCAGTCTCCAACATGGGAATGCCTCCTGCCAGAGGTTCTAGCAAGCTGCTGCCAGCCAGTGTAAGCAAACTGAGCTGGACAGACACATAGACTGGTTCAGTATAAACATCTTCCTACGTTCACTTCTGCCCTGAGTTGGTGAAGCATCAGGGAGGTGGGCTGGGATGCTGCTTTCACAGATCTGTGGCCAAGCTCTGAGATCCTTGGGTTGCTTTTCTCTCAGGGAAGATCTCATTCCAAATACACGTTGGGGGAAGATGCTCCCTCCGTGGACACAGTGGGATCTCTGGACCCTTAGAAGATGTGTTTCTATTGTGTTTTCACTCTTCAAATGTGATGGAAGAGAATCAGTGTGGTGTAGTGGTTAGAGTGATACACCAGGACCTGGGAGACCAGAGTTCAAATTCCGATTCAGCTATGAAGCTCGGATCAGTCAAATGGATCTCTTAGCTTAGCATACCTCACAGGGGTGTTGTGAGGATAAAAATGGGGAGGGGGGAAAACCTTGGATACCACCTTGAGCTCTGTGTAGGAAAAGTGGGGTATATAACAACAACAACAACAACAACAACAACAACAACAACAACAACAACAATAATAATAATAATAAAAAATTTGGAGTAGTAGAAGAAGAAGACAAAACAGCCTTTGATACACCCAAGAAACACTGGTGGAGAAATATGTACAATGTTCCCAAAAACTCCTTTATTATTATTATTTTTTAAAAAAGAGAGAGAAAAAAACAGAATCTGTGCAATTTCATTACAGCCAGGTAGTGTTTCAACCCAAGGGACCACCTTCCTCAGACAATTATTATAATTTATAAAAGAAAATATCCCGCATCTGACACTAGTCAATTTACCCTGATATAAAATAGGCCGTGTGTTTTCCTTCATTTATATTTTTATGGTACGTAATGTCTTTATAATTTCTACCACTCCACATCAAAGCTGCCAACCGCTGAGCGTCTAAATAAGTAGCATGTGTAGAAAATGAATGAATTGCTAAATGTCCCATTACGTCCATGGAGAATATTCTCGCACTCTGAGTCTGGCATCTTAAAAAATTGAGACAGCAAATGAATGGTTTTCACTCCAGTGGACTGAAGGGTTTGGCAGTGGCGATTCCATTATATTCTGTGCATGGAAAAAGGAGGGAGGGTTTTCAGGCAGAGGGGCAGGTGGAAATGAGAAGGAAAATACATTTCGGAAATGTACATATGAGACTTTGTCATATCGAAGCAGTTGAGCTGAGTGCCCCTCCCAGGAAGCAGAGGGTGAAGGCTGATTCAGAAGACCAAAGCACTACACGGTGAATGGGAGTTTGAATGGATAGAGGACAAGGTAGGAGCTGCTTTTCTGAATCAAGTCAAGGTTCATACAATCCAGCATACATTTCATTATAATAAACAGTCTCTCCAAATCAGGAACCTATCGCCTTTCAGATGTTCCTGTCTTGCAGCTCCCATCATTCCTAACCATGGGCAACAATGGCTGATGGGAGTTGGGCTAAGAACATCTAAAGGGTCGCAAGCAATCTCCACTACTGCTCTAGAAGATTGCAATTCAATCATGAAGGTAATGGCAAACCATTCTTGTTTTCTCTCGGGATCTGATATTCAGTGCTACCCTGCACCTGCACATGGAGGTTCCATAAGAACGTAATTTGCATAATCTTTCAAAATCTTTAAGTGGTATGCAAAAATGCAGCATGAAAGCAATAGACTTGTGCCTCCCATGGGAGTGAGTGTCTGGTTATCATTCTACAAAAGCCTGCTAACGTCTAAAGATGTGTGGGACCGCACCACCTAACCCAAGATATTTCCCTAATTCTTCTGAAGACCCTTTGGCTTCCCTTGAAATGCCTCAGATGTTTGGTCTGGTGAAGATCCCCCAGAAATTTTGAGAAAAACTCTAAGTGGGATCCGATTCATCCAGCACAAGAATATTCTCCATCAGTCTATGGGTACTTATAGTTCAGTAATGTCTGCATTGACTGACAGTGGCTCTCCAGTCAGAAATCTTTCTCAGTCTACGTAGGGATGCTGGGGATCAAACCCAAGACCTTCTGCAAGCTCTGCCTCTGAGTTATGACCCTTCCTTACAGCCATCAGGTTAAAAACAATGCAACTTTCCAAAATGGATCAATTTGGGCATTGAGATTTCTGAGGTTATTTGCTCTCTAACTGCTGTTAATTTCCAGAATATGCAGCCTGCAGCATGTGAACATTTCACCAACCAGCCAGATTCTGTTTTTCCCCCACCCCCCGCACCTAGCAATTTGACTGCCATGATCAGCACTGCACCAAAAAATTACAATATCCATTTGCTGCCTTGTTTGGATGACATATTTTTGGCTTAACTTTCCACCCAAAAATACAAAAAAGAAGAGGAAGAAAGAAGACATTTACCATTAAAAGAAGAAGAAAAAAGTCCAGGAATGTGTTCTTAGTAATTGATGGCCCAAGGATCAGATGAAGCTCTGTGCCATTTAATTATTTAACTAAAATATTTCATATGGAAAAATAAAATGGTGTAACCTTCTCCCGCCCCGGCAAAAAAAAGAACAATAAAATGACAATACAGAGCAAATTGGCAGCAGCTTGTTCAAGTGGCAAATAAGTTACAAAGGAACCAAGTAATATTAACAGGTAGGAGGAACCTCAGGAAATACAGAGGTACCTTGGTTCTTGAGTTCCATTCTATGAATTCGTTCGACTCCTGAAATCATTCAAAAACGAAGGTGCGGCTTCCGATCGGCTGCAGGAGCTTCCTGAACTCAAGCGGAAGTCGCATCCGAAAGTTGGCTTCTGAAAAGCTTTCGCAAACCGGAACACTTACTTCCGGGTTTGTGGCATTTGGGAGGCAATTTGTTCGACAAGTAAGCCGTTCGAGAACCAAGGTACCACTGTAAATGGGTTCCCCAGAGGTGGAAAAAAAATGCATTAATTGTGGCTTGACCCAGAGAGCTTTGTCCAACAATCTTAGTGACTGGGCAGGTTGATATGAGGACAAGGTGTCTTAAGGTTTTGGAGGTCAAAACTAAAACCTTAGGCCAAGCCTGTAGCATATTGGCTGCAAGAGAGGCATAATGTGTCCAGAGTAGGATGTCCTAATCCATATCCTAGGCACTTTTTTTCTGTTTCTTGTGGCTTCTGGATCATCCCTAAGGACAGCCACACAAAGAGAGCATTGCAGTAGAACACTATTGAAATTATAAACTTGAGAGTCACCTTAGCGAGACTATCCCAGTCCAGGAACAGTCATAGCTGGTTTCCCAGCCAATGTGCTCCTGGGCTAGTCTTTGTAAGCACATGGATCTCCAGTTATAAGTGAATTTCCAGATTCCCAGATCTGGGAAGAACCCACTCATTCTTGTCCAGATTCAGATTCAGCATGTTGACTCTCACCCAGTCCATCACTGCATCAAACCACCAGTTCAGGTCTTGCATAGTCTTGCCTCGTTCAGCTGAAACAGAAAAGCGGAGCTGGGTGTTGCCAGCATATGGATGACACTGTACTCCGAATACCTTAATGGCTTCTCCCAAAGATTTCATGGCAACTTGAAGCAACACTGGAGACAAGATGGTACCCTGTGGCCTTCCATTGCTAGGGGGCAAGACATAATCACCCAATGCCACTCCCTCCAATCAGTCATATACATTGGCATAGAACCACTGTAATTCCAATTCCGAAGTTACAGAGACTGTCATGGAAGGTTACATTATACAGTGGTACCTCGGGTTACATGAGCTTCAGGTTACATACGCTTCAGGTTACAGACTCCACTAACCCAGAAATAGTGCTTCAGGTTAAGAACTTTGTTTCAGGATAAGAACAGAAATTGGGCTCTGGCGGCGCGGCGGCAGCAGGAGGCCCCATTAGCTAAAGTGGTGCTTCAGGTTAAGAACAGTTTCAGGTTAAGAACAGACCTCCGGAACGAATTAAGTACTTAACCCGAGGTACCACTGTATACTGATGCAACATTATTTTTTCTTTTCACTGTTCTGGCTTTATTATGATTGATATGATT
Organism: Podarcis filfolensis; assembly: GCF_964270895.1. Lineage (NCBI taxonomy): Eukaryota > Metazoa > Chordata > Lepidosauria > Squamata > Lacertidae > Podarcis > Podarcis filfolensis. Next base: position 4,875,046 of record NC_139613.1, on the reverse strand, counting down.
TCTCTTTATTTTGTTTTATTTACATTTGAACAAATGCTTATACATTTTCTGCCCAGGGATTTTCAGGCGAAGGTTAGAGTATAAAAATTCTAAAAAAGTAAAGGCAACTGGGAGTCAGAGCAAGCGAGACTGGGCTTCTCCTTCCCTGTCCTTCTGACAATTAAGGTAATTCATCAGGGTAACCATGGCCAATACGGTTCGGAAACCAGCCCTGAATCTAGACTGAAATGGGTCCAGACAATCTGTTCCCTCCAAGTTTGTTTGGTTAGCGTCAAATGCTCCTTGCACTGAGCTTGAGTCAGTGAGATCTGAAGCCCTTTAAGCAATTTGTATCTGTTTACAAAGCAAGATGCTCATTAAGTCCAACCCCCCCCACCAAAAACCAACGCACCAAACTTGGGGGGGGGCTCATAACGCTTCAAGAGTATTTTTATTTATTTAGATATAATGTGACTTTTCCCCTTCCATATCTCTAAGACTCCAGCTTCTCTGTCTTCTGATGAAGGCTTGACTCTTCCGAATGGATTTGGATAGAATATAAATGAAAGGGAACCTTCTGAGGTCCCTGGAAGTATTTGTTTTCAAGCAGTAATGATCAAGATCAAGCTGGTTCCTGGGGATTAATGAGGGGTTTGGAGGAGTTGATGGCCCAATGTACAACAGAGGGCTATTAACAACAGCTACTCATTAATCCCAACAGATGCCCCACTTTGAGGCTGTCATTACTGGAACACACTGAACAAAACAAACCCAATACAGATGTTCTGTGAACTTGAGGAGTTTTCAATTAGGGAAGGATACTTGGAGGAAAGACTTTTGAGGGGGTTTTTTGAGAAAGGGGCATGCAAGGGGAAAAAAGCAATCCATTCATTTGATGATTCCACATCTAAAATGAACACAATTCAAAGTGTTGGTGTTGACCTTTAAAGCCCTAAACGGCCTCGGCCCAGTAAACCTAAACGGCCTTGGCATCTCCACCCCCATTGTTCAGCCCAGACACTGAGTTCCAGTTCCGAGGGCCTTCTGGCGGTTCCCTCACTGCGAGAACCTAAGCTACAGGTAACCAGGCAGAGGGCCTTCTCGGTAGTGGCGCCTGCCCTGTGGAACGCCCTCCCATCAGATGTCAAAGAGATAAACAACTACCTGGCATTTAAAAGACATCTGAAGGAAGCCCTGTTCAGGGAAGTTTTTAATGTGTGACATTTTAACGTATTTTTAATCTTTGTTGGAAGCTGCCCAGAGTGGCTGGGGAAACCCAGCCAGATGGGCGGGGTACAAATAATAAATCACTATTACTATTACACGCAAATCAGAAGCCCGTTTCCTTCACTGAAGTGGACAACCTGTTTCTGGATACCACTTAAACTGAAGGGGATATATTGCATGTATTAACTTAGATGGACTTTAGAGGAGAATGTGTTTTCCTTCCTCCATCGTTGTTGCTCTGTAGTGCTGTTGTGTTGATTTTGTTAGCGGTTGGTTTTGTGGTTTCAATTTTACGAGGTTAGAGATAGTGTTTCCTACTGTGATATTCTTCCAGTCTGCCCTGGGGTTATTTATATATTTATTTCATACAATAATAATAAAAATCCAAACAACAATAAAAATCAAAATGGAGGAGAAAAAGAAAACTGTTACCAAGCTAACTATCTTCCAAGACAGCACTATTGCCCAAAATAACCTTAAGACTATTGTCTGATAGCTGTGCTGAGCAAATGACAAGGGAGTCCAAGTAAATGCGAAGGAAGCTCTGAGGCAAAGGAATACAAAGACCATAGTATCCACAACCTCAAGGTGGAGATTTGTCTTGTATGGTAAAATCAAACCACAAGGCAAAGGAAGAGCCCTCCTTACTGTGTCCTCCCCTAGGAGGAAAGGTTGCAGTATTTAGTTTAGAGAAAATGAGAGCAAGAGGTGACATGATCAAAGGGTATGAAATTATGTATGGCATGAAGAATGTGACTAAAGAAAAGTTGCACTCCCTCTCATGTGACGCTAGAGAACTCGTGGGCATCCAAGGAAGCTAAGCGTTGGAAGATTCAGAACAGATAAAGGTGGCTTTTCATGTAGCACATAAACTATGGAACTCACTCCCACAACAGGCAATGATGGCTGCCAACTTGGATGACAATAATAATAATAATAATAATAATAATAATAATAATAATAATAATAATAATAATTTATTTTTACCCCACTCTCCCTGGCCAGAGGCAGCTAACGCCAATAAAATCACAGTAAAAAACATAATAGTGGGAAAAAATAAAATACAGGTTAAAATGCAATTTAAAATGCAGCCTCATTTTAAAAGTAGCCGATAAATCAAGACCATAAGGGGAGGGAAACATAAGGGTCAGTCCAAACCAAAGGCCAGGCGGATCAGCTCTGTCTTGCAGGCCCTGCAGAAAGATGTCAAGTCCCACAGGGCCCTAGTCTCTTGTGACAGAGCGTTCCACCAAGTCGGGATCAGTACTGAAAAGGCCCTGGCCCTAGTTGAGACCAATCTAACCACTTTGTGACCTGGGATCTCCAAAATGTTGTCATTTGTGGACCTTACAGTCCTCCGCGTGGCATACCAGAAGATGCAGTCCCATAGGTACGTGGGTCCTAGGCCGCATAGGGCTTTAAAGGTCAAAACCAGCACCTTAAACCTGACCCTGTACTCCACCGGGAGCCAGTGCAGTTGGTAAAGCACTGGATGAATGTGTTCCCATGGCAAGGACCCCGTAAGGAGCCTCACCACAGCATTCTGCACACGCTGGAGTAAAAAGAGTAAAAGAGGATTAGCGGGGGGAAATCATGGAAGACATGGCTATCAACAGCTAGCAACTGTCATGGCTCTGTTCTGCCTACGAAGTCTGATGCAGTAATGCTTCTGAATACTAGTTGTTGGGAGTCACAAATGAAGCAGAGTGCTGTTGCACTCATGTCCAACTTGCATGTTTCCCACAGGCATCTGGTTGGCCACTGTAAGAATAGGAGGCAGGACTAGATGGGCCACTGGCCTGGTCCATCAGGTTCTTCTTATGTTCATGTGTCCTCTCAATGCTTCTAGTTCTCCATCCGTGCAAGCTGCCACATACTCCCATGCCATCTGTCCAAAGAAGCATCCTTTAGCATCTGCCACTCTCCAGCAATGACAGCCCTTTCAGCAACTAGTAGAAATTGAATCAGATCCTTGGATCTGAGATTCCTGTTTGGCCAAGCAATGCCTGCTCCAGAGGCCTGTCAATGACCTGTTCAGAATGACCCCTCCCCACATTAAATGGGGTTTGTGTGGTTGTGCGCAGCCCCCTGGACCCTATGTGGCACCATTAGCACAGGCTTGGCTTCGCCTTCCCCAGGTGGGATACCTGGAGGTCTCCGCCTACCTCAGCCAGTTGCCCAATCCCGCCTGGGGAGGCGTTGCCAAGGTGATCAGGCCAGGTAGGGGAAGGGACCACCTGCCCACACAATAGGGGGAGGATCTTACCTGGGAATCGTCAGTTGGCTCCAGAGCTTCTCCCACCTTACCCACCCTCAGTTAAGACTTCTTTTGCAGCTTAATCTTTTCTCCACAGGTACGCGAGCACTGCTACGTCAATAATAATAATAATAATAATAATAATAATAATAATAATAATAAATTTTATTCATATGCCGCCCTCCCCAGCCGAAGCCGGGCTCAGGGCAGCTAACAACACTAAAACAGTGCAACATTGTAAAAACATTATAAAAATTAATTAAAATAAAAATTGATGGCAACCATAAACTAAAGTTTTGTAAAGATTGCCAAAGGAGGGAGTCAGGCTGTGCCCTGACCAAAGGCCTGGTGGAACAGCTCTGTCTTGCAGGCCCTGCAGAAAGATGTCAAGCCCTGCAGGGCCCTTGTCTCTTGTGACAGAGCGTTCCACCAGGTTGGAGCCGCAGCCGAAAAAGCTCTGGCTCTAGTTGAGGCCAGCCTAACCTCTCTGTGGCCTGGGACCTTCAAGATGTTTTTATTTGAAGACCGTAAGTTCCTCTGTGGGGCATACCAGGAGAGGCGGTCCCGTAGGTACGAGGGTCCTAGGCCGTATAGGGCTTTGAAGGTTAAAACCAGCACCTTAAACCTGATCCTGTACTCCACCGGGAGCCAGTGCAGCTGGTATAGCACCGGATGAATGTGATCTCGCAGCGAAGACCCCGTAAGGAGTCTCGCTGCAGCATTCTGCACCCGCTGGAGTTTCTGGGTCAGTCTCAAGGGCAGCCCCACGTAGAGCGAGTTACAATAATCCAGTCTGGAGGTGACCGTCGCGTCAAGGTCACTGTTGAAAGGCCGGAAAGGAATTCTCCTGCATTGGCAGGTTTGCCTTTCCCGTAGAAAAATGTCACAGCGGTATCAGGCCTTTGGCGGAATCCTTTAGTCTATCTTCCCTAAATGGAAGTGGGCGTGTAGCGGTGACCCATGCCCTCCCTTCTCTTTGCGGTGGCAATACCAGGGTTCCCCATTTAAAGGGGTTGTTTTGAGGGGAGGCTTTGGCCGTACACCTAGAGGTTGTCATTGCTCTCCCCTGTGATGGCGGTGTAATGGGGGCAGGCTCTCTCTGCTTGAACATATGTTCTCCAGAGCCAGCCCATCCCCCACACATATGTTCTCCAGAGCCAGTCCATCCCCCACACACATTGGATAACCCTGATGTTCCCCAGATCCCCGGCGGGGGACTGGGATGGATAAATGCCCAATGCCTGAGCCAAGGTCTACCTGCATCTGAAACATAATAAAGTTGTGGCCAATTTCAATCCCATAGCACGTTGTCTTGAGTCGTGATTCCACACGGGGGCCGCCCAGGGTTTAGGGGCCTCTGCCTGTCCATGGAAATATTCTCTTGTCTCAGAAAAGGTGATGTTTCAAAAAATCTTCTTTCTTTCACACACCCAACAATATACTGTGGTTAAGTCCCAGCAACACTGCAACCCTACCACCAGAGATAGCAAAAAGTGACTGACCAATATGAGAAAGGTGACTAGGAGTGAAACTGGGGTTTTTCCCAGCCCTACCTAGAGACACTGGGCCTTCTGCAAGTTCTATTCATGCACTCTCTTTTTATTACCTCTCACTGCAGTGATAGACACCCAAAATGTGGTGCAGCATCTCTTGTTGAGATATCAAACTTTTCTCATCAGCATGCTTTAGAAAATAATTATGGTAAACTATAGTTTTATTACTCCGGAAATATATTAAAAATGTAGATCTTTTATAATTCCTTCAATTAACAGTAGACACTTCTTGATTACTTTCTAATTAAATCATTTCACTCCAAGACTTGGTAATTACAACAAGAAGTTATTAAAATTAGAAAACATTTGCTAACTCAGGACTTTTGATTATTAAGCCTTTGTCGCTTAATATCACGAAACCGTCTATGAAGATATATGGGCTTGCAAAGTGACTTTAATGTATTCAGAGGCAATAATTAACCACAGGTGTCCCGCAAACAATGGAAGACTTCGCTCTTGTCAGACAGTTTTCTTTCAAATCTATTGTGCATGTCATTAAACATATTTCCCTATTACATTATCAATAGCTATAAGATACAGATATAGCTATATAATTGTTCAAAAATAAACCACAGTCCCAATCTTCAGGTGGGAATAGCTCCTAGTAGTTCAGCATGCTCAGAGAGAAAGGGAAGGATGGAGAGAAAGAGAAGATACAAATGGGTAGATTGGATTATTTTCCATTCTGTTCTCGTATCTCATGAAATATATCAAAAGTTCAATTCATCTCTGATCTGCATTAAAATGTGATTTTATTTTATCAAGCAAACATCCATACAAAATGTATGGATTGCTATGTATTCTATTTCAATCTATGCATTTCTAAAATAATCATCATCATCATCATCATCATCATCATCATCATCATCATCATCTTCATGTATGCATTTTTTAAAAATAACCCACATATTTGGGTACTTTTTTTGTTGTTAACAAAGAACTGTTTTTTTTTCCTCCCCAGCGAACTGTGTAAGTTTGAAATCTGCAGGACAATTCTGATCTGATCTGTTTAAAGAGAAGGACCATAACACAGCGTTGGAGCAGCTCCGTTGTGTACAAGAAGTCTCAGGTTCAATCCTTAGCATCCATAGGTACTCCAGCCTATGTAGGCAACGCTGAGCTAGACTTGATGGATCAATGGTGTGACTCAGTGCAAGGCCATCCCATGTGTTCCTATGTGTTATTCATCCAGGAAGTGTGAATTAAGTAAGTTCTCTTAAAAATATTCACAATAGAAAATTGTCCTCCATCTCTAATTTTCCTCCAAGGTCTTGATCTATGATGGCAAGAGGAGGAGAATAGTAGACTGTCAAGAGAAGAAATTGATGGTAGAATCATAGAATTGTAGCATTGGAAGGGAACCCCAGGGGTCTCGTTCAACCCACTACAATGCAGGAATCACAGCTAAAGAATCCCTCACAGATGACCATCCAATCTCTGCTTAAAAACCTCCAATGAAGTTAAAAATGCTTAAAAACCTCCACCACCCACAAGGGTAGTCTGTTCCACTGCCAGACAGCTCTTAGCATCAGAAAGTTATTCCTAATGTTTAGTCAAAATCTCATTTGTTGTAATTTCTGTCCATTGGTCCACCCTCTGGAGGAAAACTGTCTTGCTGCATCTTCCATGCGACAGCCCTTCAGATATTTGAATGTGTCTATCATATCACCTATCTTCCTTCTCTTCTCCAGGCTAAACACATCCAATTCCCTCAACTGTTCCTCATCAGGCTTGGTTTCCAGACCCTTTATCATATTGGCTGCCTTCCTCTGCACATATTCCAGCTTGTCAATACCTTTCTTAAATTGTGGTGCCCAGAACTGCACTCCAGGTGGGATCTGACCACAGCAGAATAGAGTGGTACTATTACTTTTCTTGATCTGGACACTGATGGTGCTTATTTTGTACTCCAGCAGATTGAGGGATCAGAATAATTTTGTAGTCTCCATAGACTTTGCTAGTGATGCTCCTTTCCCCATGCTCCTTTTCAGCTTCACTCTATGGCACCGGACACACTCAGGCTCTTTTCTGCACTGATCAGATGCTATCCTCTCCCCCAAGCAAACACCACTTGGCCCCAGCCATTACAACAGGTCCCACCCCCTGATGTATCAGGTGCTACCCGTTTGTTTCCAAGCTCCACCCCCTGAGCCTTAGGAAACCTGGGATATCTACACGCTCCCTAATGAACAACAGTCTCACCCAAAAAGTGAAACAATAAACCTTGGGTGCTGATTAATCAGAATTATAATACCACATGTATGCATTAGTTCCAGGAAAATAAAGAGAGACTGCATGTCATGGATGGAATAAAAAGCAGAGGAAGAGAAAGTGAGGGAAATCAGTGCTTTGTTTACTTACAATGTTGCTCCTGACGCATGAAGACACACCAAAATAACTGCTGTTTATTTTACAAGATGGAAAAAATATTGAACGCCCTCTGGTCATAGAAGGCATTTTCTTTTGGGATTACAAGTGCAGAGATGAATTAGGTACACTTAGGATCAATATCTGTTTCTCTTCTCAGTTCAAGATGGGATTTGTCAAAAATTCGAGAGCGGCTTCTATTGAGTGTCAGCTACAAATCCTCACAGCCCCGAGTCACATACTCACTGGAAGTTGAAATATAAATGGCAAAGGCCTTTTTCAGCCACAATATCTGAGGTCAGAATGCTAGATCACCCCTCTTCTTTCCTTTTAATGAGCTTCAGTTTGATGAAGTGACTTTGCGGGTCTGGAATCGAGGAGAGGAACGGGGTCTTTTCAAACCGTAAGCCACGCCAGGCTCGTTCAGAAGAGCAGATTGTTCAGAATGGGGGCTCTCAGAATAGACAGAGACAGGTGCCATAAGAGGGTTTTCAGGACCTGGTCATTATACGGGATCGGCAGGAGATAACAGTGAACGGTGAGCAGGAGATTTGTAATTAGAGCTTGGATGTGGCTTGAATGCAGGAGGAGGAATTAGTGACTGACGCACAGCTCCTGTGTGGCCAACTGATGTTAATCAATCGTATGCCTCTTCCCGGATGCAGTTTATGAAAAATGAAGCAGAAGGACAATGGTCATGAATGTTAATGCCCAATGAACAAACCCAACTTCCGACAAACAGAGACTCATTTCTCAGCATTGTGAGGACACTGGGAGATGAAACTAGGGTTGCCATACGTCCGGAATTTCCTGGACATAGCTGGGATTCGGCCATCGGAAACAGTGTCCGGGCAGAAATCGCTGAAATGTCCAGGGAAATCCAGACGTATGGCAAGCCATGTTGAAAGTGTAGATTTTGGTGAATTTCCTTAAAAATAGCTCAAACTTCTCTCTTTTTTTGAGATTTTGCAAAAAAAAGGGGGGAAGCTCAAGAACTTTTGTGTCTGGATTTTCACTTTTTGAAATATGGAAACCCTAGATGAAACAGGTAGACTCCCTGGAAAAGACCGTGATGTTGGGAAATATTAAGGGCACGAGGAGAAGGGGACAACAGAGATGCTTGGACAATGTTCTCAAAGCTACCAACATGAGTTTGACCAAACTGCGGGAGGCAGTAGAAGACAGGAGTGCCTGGCCCCCATGGGGACCCCATGGGGTCACGAAGAGTTGGACACGGCTAAATGACTAAACAACAACAACAGATGAAACAATTGATCAGAATCTACAGCCAATGTATGTGTTCCTGATCTGTTCAAGCTACAAGTGGTGGTGGGGAGTTTGAACACCCAGCATAATAAAAAGGGGGGAGGGGGGAGGCTCATTAGAGGCAAAGACAAAAAGGAACACTAAATGGAGAAAGTACTCATATGCCCCTTTCTCTGGTGTGCTAGTGTTCTGCTGGTAGAACACTACAGCATGGAAACGTAAACTTCTAACACTGTCCCACATAAAAGAACAGGGGTGGGAGATATTTTAAGCCCAAGACCCATATTTCCTCATGGGCAACCTTCTGAGCATCATATGTCCATGGTGGGTGGGCCCAAAAGCAAAAAGTGGGTGGGGCGGCTTTTGTAGAAGACATTCCAGCAAAATCAGGGCTGTTCTGTACATCTGGAGCTACTTAGCCAGAGTCCTGAGGGCCAGACAGAGAGATTCAGAGGTGTGCATTTGGCTCCCTAGCCTGAGCATCCCCACAATTCTAGCAGAGGGCTGTACTCCAGCAGACTTAAAGCAATTGGGCTGATAACCATCATGAACAAATGGATTTTGCTAATGCATTGATATAAGACGAGGTCATAAGGAACCCTTCAAATTTATGGAGAAATTCAGATGAAGAGGTTTTTAGTGGTATCATAAGAACATAGGAAGTTGTTTTACTTTGGACCATACAACTCAATGCTGTCTACAATGAAGAGCAGTAGCTCTCCAGATCTTAGGCAGAGTTTTCTCCCAACCCTCCCTGGAGATGACGGGGATTGAGCATGGGACCTTCTGCTTGCAAGGCAGAAGGAGAAATTCAGTTGTACCAAATTAAGTACCAATTAGGTACCAAAATTGCACTTTACAAAGCCGAAACACAGCCATCCTTTCATGTTTCTTTGAATTTTGCAATGCAGTTATCCAGCCAAGCAATGTGTATGAAAATGCACAATCAAGGGTAAAAGCATGCATGCAAATGGAAATAGTGAAAATAACACGCACAACTACATTATATTTTGCATTTCAGAAATGTTTACGTGACAAGAAAATCGCACCAAAATGCTGATCAACTTTCATGAAGACGTAAAATTCACCAGCTAATGTAGAAATTTGGATAACTGAATTTAAGATGGAGGGGGGGGGGATGAAACACTGAAATTGACCAATATGTTCATCCTTAGTCCTGAACCACTGTGTCCTGGCCCACCCCAGCTAACTAAGGCGCTTGTCCAAAGCACTTGTAGCAACTCCCAGATGCTCCAAATGCACATGGTCACACAACCCTTCAAGCCATTAGGCAGCTGTCGCCTTGATCTGTGCCCTGAGGAGCAGTTGCAGCAACAATGGGACCTCACTCCTCTGCAGGCGTATATACTCTCCCCTGACAGATTTCACATCCACAACCTGAGATTTCTGCATGGAAGGTGCCCTGCTCTTCCCACTTCAAACCCCTCCTGGTTCTAGGGAGCAACAGGGCAAGGGAAGGTGGAGAGTCTATTGATGCATCTGCCACAGGAACAGATTCCTCTTCTTCTGACTCATCCTGCATGCCTTTGTCCATCTTGGACTGCCCTGGTTTTCCCTCCTTCCCTTGCCCTGGGTTCTGCCTTGCGGGCAGTGCCAAACCCCATACATCACTGATCCAGTCTCCCAGTTCACTCCCCTGATCCCCTGCCTCCACCCCACACTCTTTGGAGCCCTGCGAGTCTCTGACAACCACTCAAACTTCCACGTGAAATGCCTTCAGATGCCTTTTTGCCAGCATGCCTCATCTTGTGTGCCACGTTCCAGTCCTGACAATTTAACGGTTGTGGTACCTGCGCATGTCTGGCCTGTGTATGTTTACGGTACTTCCATTATAAAAACAACGCTCTCATTTCCCCTTTCCAGGTCAGGAAATATCGCTTGATTCATGCCAGCGGGCCATTGGATGCTCCGCATTTCGCACCCCCAAGAGGCTTCTAAATCGTCTCCAAGTAGGTGACATCTCTCTAATTAGCAAATGCATTGCATTGCGATGCCATGTGTATACAGAAATTAACAGGGGAATTTGGACTGAAGAAGCTGAGTCCTTCTGTTAAGTGGGAAAAATACTGTATAATTAATATTGAAGGCAGTAACAATGCACAATGCTTCTTATCCTTGAAATTTCACTGACTGGAGAAATTAGCCTTCTGTTTCCGTGGCGTTCCCCCCTTTTTAATTATAACTTGCAGAGGCACTAGATAATACCCCTTAATCTCTTTTAATAACTACGCTATCCTAGATTTCTCTAAGAATCCCCTTTGCACTGTATCCACAAATCCAAGAATGAATTGCTCTTAAGATTGACTGACTGGCTGATCTCTCTGAGCTTCACTGATTTACTGATCCATGGCTCATTCCTTCAGCTCCAGAGATTCAGGATAAAGTTCTGAAGTGGGGAGGGTGAGAGCAAAGATCTTATCCTTTGGACCAGCCTGATGCAGGCTGCAAAAGTGCCTCCAGAATCGGCCGCGTGTCGGGTAGCACTTGAGGCTGCCAACTAAGAGGAGAAGGAGGAGGATCTCAGAATGCACAACAGAACTATGAATGACATTCATTTCTATGCTGAGAATAATGGCATTTTAAGCATAAATGAACTTGTAATACAGGAATGAGGTACCTCACACCAGCCAGCAATGCAGCCTTCCAGACTTTTTATTAAAAATGATTTTTAGTTGAGATCCTGCATTGCAGAGGGTTGAACTAGATGACCCTTGGAGTCCCTTCCAACTCTACAAATCTATGATTCGGTGACCTCTCCCCAGACCACATCCCTCATTGCTCCTGCTTCATGCTCTCATAGTTTGTTTGTTTGTTTGTTGTATTTTTTAATAGAAATAGAATTGGAAAGGATCTTATGGAGCCTCTAGTCCATCAGTTCTCAACCTGTGGGTCCCCAGATGTTGTTGGATTACAACTCCCATAATCCCTGAGCTCTGGCCTTGCTAGCTAGGGGTGATCAGATGTTGTAGTTCAACAACAACTGGGGACCCACAGGTTGAGAAAGGCTGCTCTAGTCCAACCCTCTGAAGTGCACCCATACGGGGATTAAACCGTGCCAGGCTAGAATGTGTCCTTGAACTCCAACAATGCTTCTTGCTTCTCTTGGTGGGCAATGGTGATGGGTGTGTAGCCTACTGTACAAAGTTAGAATGTCCATTTGTTTCTCCACCCACATTGCCTCTGGCCTGACCACTGCTCCCATGTGGCCCAGAGTTGAATGCTGATGGCACCCATGGAATGGGTTCCCCACCCCTGCGTTTTTCCAGGTGGGGGAGAGAGGGAGGTTGTGCTTAGGTCCTGCTTGTGAGTTTCCGACAGGCACCTGGAGAACTGTTTGAACAGAATGATAGACTAGATGGGCCTTTGATCTCATCCAGCTGAAGGGCTCTTCTCGTGTTCTTACCCCACTTTTCAGCAGAAAGGGGTTTGCAGAGCACCATACAAAGATCAATAAGAAGACTGTTCCTGCCTTCAGGCATACAATTCTTTAAAAAAAAAAAAATGACACAAAAGCGGGCAGGGGGGATGGATTGTGATACAGGAGGGGAAGTGGCAAACTTAGGAGTGAAATCCTTATAATAGCCAGCAGGAACATAAAATAGTTTTGGTAGAGGAAGAGCCAAATGTTGCTAGCATCTCCACTGAGCCAATGGCATGGTCCTGCTTACCTTACCCTCCACTGTAGCCTGATGAAATGGTTGCTGTCAGCTGCCAGTTGATAGATGGCAGGACCCTCTTAGCAGAACCAATAGGAAAAGGATGTAGTTGTGGCAGTAGATGCTTACCAGCTATATGATGATGATGATGAAGAAGAAGAGGAGGAGGAGGAGGAGTTTGGACTTGAGATGCCGCTTTATCACTACCCTAAGGAGTCTCAAAGCGGCTAACAATCTCCTTTCCCTTCCTCCCCCACAACACTCTGTGAGGTGAGTGAGGCTGAGAGACTTCAGAGAAGTGTGACTAGCCCAAGGTCACCCAGCAGCTGCAAGTGGAGGAGCGGGGAATTGAACCCAGTTCACCAGATTATGAGTCCACTGCTCTTAACCACACTGACCAGCTATTTCAATTACCAGCAAACAAAATCTAAGCAGGGACCTACACTTTTGTTCAGGTTGTAGCTCAGTGATAAAGTCACTTATGACAACAGAGACAGTCCCAGGCTTGATACCCAACACTTCTGGAAAGTCCTCTCACTGGGCCTTTGGAAAAGCACTAGCGAGTAAGCTACAGCAGTGGTATTGCTTGCTTTAAAGCAGCTGCTATGTTTTGCTGCCTTCTTTTTGTATTAGTATTACATGCAGGTCTCGCAATCTGATCCCAGTGTGTCCTCAGGAAAGTGTTTGTTAGACAAGCGTTCACATAACAAGATGGCAATTTCCATTGATTCCAATGGGAAATTTTCTAATGTGTTCCTGACCCCAAAATGACACAATTCCCCCCTCCCAATATTTCAGCAACATCTGGAGGGCTAAGAAGTTTCTAACCCTTGCCCTAGAAAAGTTGGGAAAGGGCTATTTGCATAGTACAAAAAATGTTCAGCCTTTTCTCCAAATCAGTTCCAGTCACTGTTTTCTAGTCTGCATTTACCGGGGTCATTTATTCATTAATCCAAATATGAGTTCAGGATTTTGTCCACAGCAGAGAGAGAGAGAGAGAGAGCAGGAGAGAGATATGAATATGCCCTCAACTATCAAAATGGACTTGGCAAAGGCAGGGTTTTCTGCCGTTGTTGTTTTTACAGCACAATGCTTGAGCGCTTTATTATTAATTAACAAACAGTAACATGGGCACCACTGTTTGCTTTCCCTCTCCCTGATAGGAGTTTCACAATCAAATGAGCTCCTACCAACTTCAGTTTTTAATTTCATGGTATAAATTGGGGGTTTCACGCTAGTTAGCAATAAATAAACAAAGGCTTTCCCCCCCCCGAATGATTGAAATGGAATTTCTGAAGGAACGAGCAATAAATAATTAGACGGCTCTATTGCTAATTATTATTAGAACTTGCTGGAGAATTACATTTCTGATCTGTGGGAAGTTCAAAGTTACAAAGTCAAAGTATCGTCATGCGGTGCCTTGGAGCGATTTTCTCCAAGGTCTCTTGCTATGAACCACAAGGTAATGTTTCAGGTTTTAAGGCTGCAGGAAATGAGAGGTGGTTGGGTGTGTACCATCAGGACCTCTCCCCCAAGAATTTGGTTGCAATGAATGGAAATAGCCACTGAACTTGGGATTTTGTGTGTGGGGGGGTGGCATTTCATTTCAATGGAGTTGCAATGGACGCCTTCCTAGTGGAGTATAGAGACAGCATAACAGCACAGTGAGAACAAAAAAGGACACTATACTTATGCTGGTGTAGCCTATGGTTACCAGATGTCCCTGTTTCCCGGGGACAGTCCCCGGATTTAAAAATCTGTCCCCGGACAAAACCTGTCCCTGGAATGTCCCCGGAATTCATTTAATGTCCCTGGATTTATATTTTAAGTGTTGTAGATTTGTTAGTAGGGAATGAATGCTGCGTGATTGGTTCAACGGCACAAGACACATCATATGGGGAGGCAAAATGGTGCGTGCCATGGCAGCGAGCAGCTCTTGTAGCCAGCCAGAGCCAACTGCACTACCAGGCTGGCTCCGGCTGCTGAGACTGCCACTGCCGAGGGGGAACCGGGGATGCCCGGCACGTCAACTGGGGGAACTGCTGACCCCCCGCCCTGTGACCCAAATTGAGCCAGGAGCGAGAGCACCTGGCCACCCGACCGACTGCCCAGCGGTGCTCCAGGGCCAGTAAAAAACCCCGAGCTGACGCAGGGAGAAGAAGGAGAGAAGAAGGAGAAGGGAAAGAGGGAGAAAGAGTAAGGAGAAAAAAGAGGGGAGCCCCGACCTTGCCGTGCCGCTGCTGCCATAGCTGCTAAGGAAGACAGATCAGAGAGCACCGGGAGGGCAAGGACACGTGGCCGAGCCCAGGCCCAACCCTAGCCTACTCTACAGCAGATAGAGCTCCAGGAGATCAGGCTGAGGCCCAGAGGACGGCTGCACGACAGAGGAGACCACAGAAGACAAGATATTACTTCGTAATTTTGTTTAAAAATAACCTTTTTTCTCTCTTTTCAAAAGAAAAGGTGTCTCCGGATTCTTTGAAAAAAAATCTGGCAACCTTAGTGCAGCCTAAAATAGCATTAGCTTTTTGTTGTTGTTGTTGTTGCTTCTGCATCACACGCTGTTGACTCATCTTAATCTTGTGGTCCACTAAGACCCCAGGATCCTTTTCACATGTACAACTAGTTGTAGCCTAAAACATTTGGAGTTCACCACATTGGATACTTCTGTTGCGTCTAAATGTTAATTCTCCTTTACCTCCACCTGGAATATTGGAGATGTTGTCACAATTCAAAGTGTTGGTGCTGACCTCTAAAGCCCTAAACAGCCTCGGTCCAGTATATCTGAAGGAGCATCTCCACCCCCATCATTCTACCCGGACACTGAGGTCCAGCGCCAAGGGCCTTCTGGTGGTTCCCTCATTGCGAGAAGCCATGTTACAGGGAACCAGACAGAGGGCCTTCTCGGAAGTGGTCCTTGCCCTGTGGAACTCCCTCCCACCAGATGTCAAAGAGAAAAACAACTACCTTTAATTAAGCTTTTAATATTTAATAGAATATTTTATTTTAATATTTTGTTGGAAGCTGCCCAGAGTGGCTGGGGAAACCCAGCCAGATGGGCAGGGTATAAATAATTTATTATTATTATTATTATTATTATTATTATTATTATTATTTATTAAAAGCTGATCTAGTCATGGTTAGGAATTCTCTGGGATTAGCCAATGGGGAATTAATGGAATCATAATAAAATAACCTGGTCTCCTACTTGTTGGGGCGCTGGCAAATGGTATCAAGCTAATCTTCTCCCAATGGCTGTGCTACTAAGCTCTGCTGTTTGCTAAACAAGGGCAGGAGGTAACAAATCACAGTGGTGTTGGTGTCAGGCCAACTCCGCTAAATCAAGTTGTCATTTATTTTTGACGCGTTTTTGCCCCCGGAGCAGCAACTCTTTCGTTCAAGAGGTGAACGGAGCAATCAGGGGAGCTCAAAAGTCTATTAGGAAAAAATGGCAGGGAGGGTTAGTTATAGCTCCGGTGGTTGCACTTTGTCATGTGTCGTTAACTTTCCCATCCCAGGGCTTGAGAAAATGTCTGCATGGTTCACGGATTCCAGGGCAAGCTCGCGGTACAGGGATGCAGAGAAGTGGGCCTGGCAACGGATGGGCGGGTGGCATTGCCCCATGCTAGTCTGGACACAGGCTGGGAATGTGGATTCAACCCATACCATACATAGAGTGCCTTAGCAGTGGCTCACACCTGTATATACCAGTCAAGAGCTGCAGCATCAATCAAATCTCAGGTGGGTGTTGAGGACTCTTCATGGATGCCTTGCCTTCTCCCTCTCTGTAGTTGGTTTTGCCCAAGACTGAGTGATGATGAGCTAAAGTTCAGTCACAAAGACGTGGAACTCTGATCTCAGGAAAGAGCCATAACTCAGTGGCAAAGCATCTTCTTGGGATGCAGGTTCAATTCCCAGCATCTGCAGGTAGGGCTGGGGGACATTCCTGTCCAAAACTGGGGAGAGATGCTGCAGGTCAGTGTAGGCAGTACAGAGCTAGATGGACCAGTTTTCTGGCTCAGTATAAGACAGCTTGCTATGTTCTTGTTCCTATCCTGGGTTTGATGTGCAGATTCCCCAGTAGACTGGGCTGGGAATGTCCCCTTTCTGAAATCCTGGAGAGCTACAGGTGCTGTAACTCTCCAATGGTTTGACTTCACCCTTGAAGGTACACTCTTCCATTGTCTCCCAAAACAGATGTATGCCAACAACAACTTCTGGTCAGTGATGACGATACTGAGCTAAGTGGACCGGTGGGATCACTGGTGCTTGTCAAGAGGAAGAAGGGAAGGGCAAGACATGGGAAGCTTGGCCCAGGGTACTGCAGTGGCTCAGCTCTGTTAATATGCACCATGCAAAGCTAAGCTCCTTGTACCTTGCAACTCCCCTCTCTATAAGCACCAGAGACTCTCTGTCTTAGGGAAGTGTCGGGAGAGCAATGATGCCCTATCAGCACCACCTCACTGCTATTGCCAAGGTGTGCATGCCTCCTATTCTCTATTCAACCACTGCTAAGAGCAGCAAAAAACTTAGTAATGACTGGGTGGGAAGGAAGGAGGTGCCGCTTAAGGTTTTATCAGATTCTGGCAAGATCCAAACTAGGTTCAGAATTAGTCTCAGAACCAAGATATCTACTCTATCATCTACCTACCTACCTACCTACCTACCTGTCTCAGGAAAATAATTTGGCTTCTAAGTGGGCATAATCTATACTGAAGGCATAATCTACACCACTAGACGCTATCTCATAGAGTTGCCACCAAAAATTTGCTTGAAGCAACATTTGAAGAATCCAGTGGAATTTTAGCAAATTTCTCGCAGGGGGTTGAGAGTTCTGGTGAGGTTATACAACTTCTCAGAGAAGCTCCCCCTCATAAGTCACTAGATTTTCAACTATGACTATTTGAAATGAATGCAGGGGTTCCTTTTCTAAGGATTATTTTATTTTATTTTATTGCAGGGAGGGGGTGAGAGATGAAAAATGGGTGTTGGATAAACTCGTGAGATTTTTGTTGTTGTTGCTGCTGCTGCTCTCCAGAGAAATTTCACACATCCCCCGCTCTTGGGGGAATTTTCCTACTCTCTGGACTTTGAGAATGTGGCATTGCGAAGGAAAGTGCAGGTGACATTAATTCATGTGTTTATGTAAGAGGTAAGTGAAAATCCAAGGGCATGACGGGGCCAGGCTGCGCTTGGATACTCAGCGGTGTGCAAAATAATTTAGTTGGTCTGTCGACCATCTCAGACTGGCCTTATTCTCTGTGGGTTGACACTTGACAGTCATTCGGCGTGATTTTCTGCATGTTGCCACAGTGGGAACTATCCCATTTCATTACGTTCCTTGTGGTGAGTCACTCACCATATGTGCGAGTCATTTTATCAGGTAGATGCGTCCATGAAACAGAGTCACCGCAGCATCAGCAACAATACTGGGATGGCTGAAGGGAGGTTCAAGGTTGGATGATTCGCTTCTGACTCACTGTTGAACGAGACCGCTCTCTTCCGTTTAATGCAATTCTCCAGACTTCTCTTACATTTCTTTTTTTAATGCTTAAAACTCACAAACACCTTGATTCTGTCTGATGTGTGCTAGTTCTTCATTTTCTAGGCCCAAAGTGGAAATCATTTTTTCAATTAAAAATTCTTTACCGTCAGATGGCCATAAACGTGACTCTCGATAAGGATCTTAAAAGTCCCATCAATGGAAACTAACTAAGCAACAAGAACACAAAATGGAACAGCCAACGGATGAGAAGGAATAATGATCCATTAATCTGGCACAAAGGCTTGTTAAAAGCATGACCTGCCTTCCCAACCAATGTACTTCAAAGGGTGAGGATGCACCTATCTCAACACCTATGCCAAGGGAGCTGCCCTGATTGTTGATTGGGTACAAGGCAACACTCATGATATAAAGCTCCGAACAACTCAGGGCCAGCTTGCCAGAAATACGATCAGTTAGATCATCTGGGGAAATGGATAACAGGGTAGTTTCTCCTTTTGTTGGTTGCCATGTCACATGTGGAGACTGCCATAACAATGTGCCCCCTAGGGATGCCGGGGAGGTAGGTTGAGAGAATTTGATTCATTCCAAAATGAATGATGAACTTATCTAATACACACTTTCTGAAACAATCTGAGAACTGAAACCACCCAATCCTTGAAAATTTGCACTTCTCTGAATTTTGCAGTCTGATCCTCTAGCCAAGTAATGGGCACCAAAATGCAAATACAGTGGTACCTCGGGTTACATACGCTTCAGGTTACATACGCTTCAGGTTACAGACTCCGTTAACCCAGAAATATTGCTTCAGGTTAAGAACATTGCTTCAGGTCAGGATAAGAACAGAAATTGTGCTCCGGCAGCGCAGCAGCAGCAGGAGGCCCCATTAGCTAAAGTGGTGCTTCAGGTTAAGAACAGTTTCAGGTTAAGTACGGCCCTCCGGAATGAATTAAGTACTTAACCCAAGGTACCACTGTACCAGGAACCTTGTAGGAGGAGACCAGAGGATGTTAGGCAGTGTGTTTTGTGGTATTTTGGCAACTGCAGCACATATCCACCATCTCTCAACTTAGTAGCAAGTAATCTCCAAGGCTGGTCTTATTTATTTAATTCTCTTGTTTACTTGTATCCGTGGTGCCCTTGATTATTGTTAGGTTGCTTTTCTGCATTATATAAATTTGTTTCGGCTTTTAAATTGATGCTTTGAGAAGGTTCACACCTTAAGGTCACATCAAAATATTTACCGGTATTTCTCCAGCGATACCAAATCTATATACTAATAAGGGCAGGTTTTGTGAAGATGTGATGCAAGGACTCTTAACTGGGGCCAACGGACCTGGTGATAAAGCTTTATAAAGCTTTAATGAAACTGCACAAGCTATAGATGTGCAGAAAAATAAAAGGTGGGACAGAAACATGTTGCTGCATTTTGTTAAAAACCACAAGCAAACAGCTGTAGTTCTCTGGTCCCATTTCCTTATAATTAGGGATGGGCAAGTCTGTCAATTTCAGTTCCTCTCCACAGTGGACATAGGTCCAAGCTGTCTCTCTACATGTACAAATGTTTGTGTGAAAGAGAATACACGTTTTCACTCATACGGCTCAATGACTGTATACACAGGTACATCAGCAAAACACTGGTTGAACATTATGCGTGAATGAGTGCACAAGTGTACAGCTCAACTATTTGGGTCCACAGGTATGCAAATTGTACACTCGTTGCATATTAACATCTGAACACCCCTTCACTTTTTTCATTTTCTCCATTTATACTCCCCATCTCCACATTTCTACATCTTAGACTCATAGAACTACAATGCAGTTTGATATTTCTTTTGTGAGTTCCCCAGAGGCATCTGATTCTCTACTGTGACAAGACAATGCTCAACCACATGGGTCTGATCCAACAGGCCTCTTAGGTTCTGACAGTTCATGGTGCTAGTAGGGAGGCCATTTTTATCCCATCCCCCCAATGTGGACTTGCTGATGGAGAATATGAATTTAGATATGCTCATTGCCTTGTTTCTTTGTCTTGATTTAGTAGTACATTTCTCTAAATCGAGTTGTTTTTCTCCCGAAGTTATTGTTCAGTGTAGGAACAACAACAAAATCTCTCTGTTAAGAAATCTAATTATATGTTTGAATTATTGAACTTTTTTTGTAAACAAATTCCTTTTTTCTCCCCACAAGAATCTGATCGTTAAGAGTCTTTTGTCAACAAAGCAAATATGGGTTTTATATTTCTAAGCCCTAGAACCACCAAATTCTAATTGCCAGCTTCATTACACAGAAAAGTATAAGTGTAACAATCAAGGGCCTTATTACACATTCATAATTGAGTTTCATTGCGACTTATGAAAACATAAACTGTCTTAAACACACTTGCAGAAAATGTCACATCATCAAATCTACACTTTTATTATACAGAAGTAATTGTGTTTCAAGACACCCGACATATGTTGGTTGTACAATCAAACCACAACAAAATCCATTGAGTTCAAATATGATTGAGAGGTCTTGGCAGCCCTAGAGTGTCAGAAAGTTTCTGTAACAATTTGCATGAAATGCGAAGCATGAGAGATGTTCTCCATAGCAGTGGAAACCAAACTCACTACCAGTGAAGCACCAAGGAAAATCATTTCACTCACACATAGAAGTTAGATTTGCCTCCTTATGTGACGATATAATAAGCCTTCTTCAACCCTCTTTGGCTTATCTTCAAAGCTCTTCAGGTTTTTGTCCCATCCTATTTTTATATCCTTGTCTATCAACACATTCATGCCCATAACCGCTAACTCTACCTCTCTCTTTCTCATGGCCCTTCCTGCTCTCCCTTCTTATGCTCCTTCCTTCCTTCCTTTATTTATTTTTATTTATTAAGTTTGTATACCACCCTTCATTTGTAGACCTCAGGGCAGTCCACAACTATGAGGTAAGTTAAAATGAGAGGTGGTGACTGGCCCAAGGTCACTGAGTGAGCTTCATGACTGAGTGGGGACTGAACTTTGGCTTCCTATGTCTGATATTCTGACCACTATAACACACAGGCTCTCAATGTGTGTGTGTGTGTGTGTGTGTGTGTGTGTGTGTGTACATGCATGCACATGTGTGTATGGAAGTTTAGGACTGATCACTGTTTCATTCCCAGAATGTTATATGAGAACAATTTCCAGGAACTGAGATTTGAAGGCACTTGCAACTACCATGTGTTTGAAGATAAGCTGGTCCAGATAGGTCTGGTGTGTGGCTTGGAATGATGGCTGTCTGGAATCCTCATGTACACTACTTTTGGTTCCATGCCAGAAGAAATGCAGGATATAAATGCAAGAACATAAATAAACAAACCTTCCTAAGTGTCCTTCCTAAAACTTGGATCACATCTTCATCAACATGAAAAGTTCCCCATTGCAGCTGGAAGCCAAAACAGAACAGGGAATTCATGATGATATTCTTTCATATCCCAAGGAGTGAATCTTGTGTCATCGGATCTCACATTCTGAATCATCTCAGCCTATAACGTGGTCCTGAGATATAGAAATATGTGGCCGTTTTTTTTTTTTTGGGGGGGGGGTAAAGAGAAAACCTCCATGGCCAGCATGTGGCTCCATCACTTATGCATTATAGACTTTCTACTCAATTGCAGTCTAATCTCGCAGGAATTTATTATGCATCCTTTATATAAAATAGTGTGTACCCTCTACAGAGAACATCAAAAGGCGGTTAATAGAGATGTTAAATTATTATTGGTTGAAAGAAGCCCAATGCCCTAGAGTAATCAAGTTCTCCTTTTCCCCTGCATGCTCCGTACACCGTATATAATATATACAATTAATAGCACACATGCATCAATCTCTAAGAATATCTCAATGAAGTCTGCTTTGGATGTTCAAGGGACTGATGTATAAAACATGTGGGGACAAGTAAAAATGTCACGCCAGGGCAAAATGTAAACACTGGCAAAGAGCGGATAGATAAGTAGAAGAGGTGCTTCCCTCAGAACTGGCATCTAGACTAGGCTTTAAAGTTCAAAGAGGAATCTTCACAAAGTTGTATTATTCTACACCAGAGGGGGAAAGCCTGAAATTAATTTTGGGTGGAAATTCTCCAGCAAATCATCTTCATTGCTGGGTCCAGGTTAGAAGTGTGGATGACCTCACCGGAATCTAGTGTCAAAGCCACTGAGGTCAGTGGCCTGGATTGGAGGAGATGGTGAGGAGGAATATGCACTGTCCTGTAGACTAGGCAAAGGCAAAAGTCCAAAGTCTTAGCAAAGTCCAGCCCAGCCTTGGACAGAGTCTGCATAGCATCTGTCAGTTGCAGGGGCTGGTGTTGCAGAGCATAGGTATATCACACCCCTCAACCATGCTGCATTAAGTGGGGCATCCCAGAATTACAGAAGCCATCTGAGCTTCTGATTGAATCCTGGCTCCTGCGAGATCGCAGCCCTGATAGACGTACGGTTTTTGGCAACCCACAGAGCCAGTTGCAGCCTTGTTGGCACCGGCAGCACGGGCACAGCAGGACCCCTTTGGCGCCATCTTTGGCTCCACAGCAGGTACAGGGGTGCAGCACATGTGCCAAGTGAGGCAAGGAAGGAGGGAGAAGGAGCTACCAAACTCCACAGGACACCACCAGGTGCCTGTGCCCCCTTGCACCCCTGAGTGCAGCCGCCTCAGCATGGTGGAGGTGTTGCACTGAGTGTGAGGCAGCGGGCAAAGGGGTGCAAACGCAACATGTGCCCCATCCTGGCTGGGAGCTGAGCCTCCAAGGGGGCAACCACAGTCCCCGAGTGGCAGTGGTGGTACTGCCTAGAGAGCTGCTACCTTTGTTCAGTGCTGGAGGAGAAGGCAGTCTCTGGCTCCAGCTTCCTCCACACCAGGGGCAGAGTTAACTGCCGCAGCTCCCGCACGGTCGAGCGTGGGGTGGGGTGCTGCTTGCTGCCTGCACGGTGAGCTCCCCTATCTGCCTGCCACCCACACAGTGAGCGTCGGGAGGGGTCCCGCTAGCCACCCGCAGCTGGCTCGCTGCCCACGCAGTGAGGAGGGATGGGTGGCATGGTGATGTCACCCACCCTCATGGCTGACACCCGGTGCACACCTCACCCCCCACACTTGTCTTCCTCCACCAGTCCTCCACACCTCCTCTCCTCCTCCCAACTGGCTATGTTCCCCACTCGTATTGGTCTTTAAGGAGAGTGTGTGTGCTGTCAGCCTCTGGGGAACCTACCCTGACATGGTGCGTTGGAGATTCCGGCCTGCCAGAGGATAGGGCTGGGTGTCCATTGGGAGCCTATCAAACTCTGTGGTTCTATGAATCTGTGATACTCTTAGCACAGCAATGAACACGACCCAGGAGAGGGAGGTGGGTGCTGGAATAGGTGGTGGTGTTATCTGAGTGTGTGTGCAGAGGGCAGCTTGGTGTAAGATGTGTGGGGGTTTTTTGAGGGGGGGATGCATGAGTCACGTGACACATGCAGGAGCACTTCCCTGAAATACATGCATCCCGATTTTCCTCTGCAGCATATTGGACGGTATGACATTATAGCAGGATTTCCCACAGGCAGCCGAGTGGCCAGTGTGAGAATAGGTTGCTAGACTAAATGGGCATTTGGCCTGATCCAGCAGGCTCCACTTATGTTCTTATGTTAAGCATATGAGAACCAGTGTGGTGTAATGGTTAAGAGCGGTGGACTCTTAATCTGGTGAACCGGGTTCGCTTCCCTGCTCCTCCACATGCAGCTGCTGAGTGACCTTGGGCTAGTCACACTTCTTTGAAGTCTCTCAGCCCCACTCACCTCACAGAGTGTTTGTTGTGGGGGAGGAAGGGAAAGGAGATTGTTAGCCGCTTTGAGACTCCTTCGGGTAGTGATAAAGCGGGATATCAAATCCAAACTCTTCTTCAAACTCTTCTATGAGAGCATTTGCCCACCCACTCAGTTAATACTGAGACACTTCTATGTGCATTCCCACATGTCAGGTGGCATTTCTCTAAGAAAGAGTCACCCAGGTGTATGTTTCTTGCACCCCTGTTGTTTCGTGTCCTTTACGAAGCTGCAAAAGGTTCGATTCCGTGGGGGTCTCAAAAAGTAGAGCGGATCATCGCTTAATTCTAGCTCACATGCATGGCAGTCTCCCTGCTCCACTTCGTCCAAAAAGCTCCCTTTGGATCCTTGCAACAGGGTGGCCTTCCCTGCAAAAATAAAAAGAAATCTCACTTTCCCTTTCCACCTTCATGGTGCTAGGAGATCAAACGATTACCTGGGGGAAAGTTTCCCATTTACCGACACGCTCAACATTCTAAGCACCTTTTCCCCAAACAAATGTATAAAAGGCCTTCTGAGAGGTAAAAGGGGGGGGGAGTTGGGGGGGGAGGAAGAGGGAAAATGGGTTTCTTGTGGCTTCCCACCCCCACCCCCACCCCAGTGTACCCCAGCAACACACTGCCTGCAAATCAAGTTAAACAATTATGCCCCGTTATAAATAAACAAATAAATAAACTGTCTTTCCAAATCTTATTATCACAAGTGGCAGTCTCATTAAGAAAAGGCCAAGCGCTCCTGAAGGAATCGTTTTAGGTAAGGCTGTGTCACATCATATGTGTTTTATCACTTTACCCATTAGCTGATATTACGGTGGGGTGGTGGTATTGCATGAGGGGGGGCACACAGGAGAGGAGGTGGTTTCTGCTTTGAACTTCGCGTTTCATCAGTTTTCTGTCTTAAGAACATAAAGGCCCTCTGGGCGCTGAATTTCATTGTTAAACCATCAGCGTGACAAAGTGGCACAGAGGCATCATTCCAAAAGACACTTTGCAGTGCTCCTAGCTTACATTGTCTCGGAATCTCGCCATTTGTCTGCTGACATCCTGCCTAGTCCTCACTTGGAGGGGATGCCAATGTTTTCCTGGGTCTGGAGGAATGGTTTGCGTTATCAGAGCTGGCTCTTCCATGAAGCAGCATCAGGTGGACACCTCTAAGAGCAGGTGCTAGTGATAGGTAGGAATGGCAAATGCATTTGTATGTTGCTCCTCTTCAGCCAGTGTGAGAGCCAGCGTGGTGTAGTGGTTAAGAGCAATAGACTCGTAAACAGGTGAACTGGGTTCGCTTCCCCGCTCCTCCACATGCAGCTGCTGGGTGACCTTGGGCTAGTCACACTTCTCTGAAGTCTCTCAGCCTCACTCACCTCACAGAGTGTTTGTTGTGGGGGAGGAAGGGAAAGGAGATTATTAGCCGCTTTGAGACTCCATAGGGTAGTGATAAAGCAGGATATAAATCCAAACTCCTCCTCCAAACTCCTCTTCAGCCGTCTTCACCACTGGGTCATTTCTTCTAAGATGGCTTTTCAAGAGGATGATCTGCTTAACTTTTTGAGACCCTGTGGACTCAAACATTTCATCATTTCATATCATTGGTTGGGAATCACAGGTGGAGAGAGGTCAGTAGCACTCAGGTCTTGCTTGAGCTTTTCCCACAGGCCTCTGGTTGGCCACTGTGAGCACCACAATGCTGGATTAGATGGGCCATTGGCCTGATCTGTAATAGTCTTTCCTGTGTTCGTACGAGAGCAACAGCCATTCCCTTCATCTTGATGGGGTGCCCCAGAATTGGCAGTGCTTTCTTGACCCTGCCCTGAATGTCTTGTTTGGTACCATTAGAAAATGTCTACAGCTGAGCTGGCATGTATCCAGTCTAAGCTATTTACTCTGCAACAGGCATTACCTATACCCATGTGACATACTTTGCAATGTGACATACACTGACACATCAAAGGGATGCAGGTGGCGCTGTGGTCTAAACCACTGAGCCTCTTGGGCTTGCTGATCGGAAGGTCAGCTGTTTGAAACCCCATGACGGAGTGAGTTCCCATTGCTCTGTCCCAGCTCCTGCCAAACTAGCAGTTCAAAAACACCCCAGTGCAAGTAGATAAATAGATACCACTGAGGCGGGAAGGTAAATGGCATTTCCATGCACACTGGTTTCCATAATGGTGTTCCGTTGCATCAGAAGTGGTTTAGTCATGCCAGCCACGTGACCTGTAAAGCTGTCTGTGGACAAACGCTGGCTCCCTCGGCCTGGGAGTGACATGAGTGCTGCAACCCCATAATCACCTTTGACTGGACGTAACAGTCCAGGGGTCCTTTACCTCCCCCCCCCCATGCTGGTAAATGCATTGGAAACTAATCTTTTACTGACACATCTGTGGCCATATTGTAGCATTTGTTTATAATAATTTTATTATTTGTACCCCACCCATCTGACTGGGTTGCCCAGTCACTCTGGGCAGCTTCCAACATATATAAAAGCATAATAAAACATCAAACATTAAAAACTTACCTATACAGGGCTACTTTCAGATGTCCTCTAAAGGTTGTATAGTTATTTATCTCATTGACATCTGATGGAAGAGCATTCCACAAGGTGGGCACCACTACCTAGAAGACCCTCTGCCTGGCTCCCTGTAACTTCAGTTCTTTCACTGAGGGAACCACCAGAAGGACCTCAGAGCTGGACTTTCATGTCCTGGCTGAATGATAGCGGTGGAGATGCTCCTTCAGCTTTGAATGGGTTGTGTGCCATGAAGTTTAATGGTGCCCAAAAAAGCTAACCTTCTGCCCTTAGTTGAGGTATGGTGGGGCATTTGTGCTGGTCTGGCTTCTCATCACCGACACTGGTGCATCTTATCAGGAGGGAGAGGAGGAGGTAGCAAAGGCCACACAATGCAAGTGTATGTGGTGGTGGTGGTGGGAAAACAATCTGGCACTCCTGCAGTTGTGCTTCAACCACAACAACCTCATCTCCACCTCCCCTCACTTCACGGTAAGTCTCAGCAACTCCAGTGATGGGAGGCCAGGTAAGCTCAAGTACCCCTCCAACTAATATCAACACCCATACTAACTTCCAGGTATGGAAACATGCTAGTCTGTATGCTATTTTGTGTGTTTCTGAAATTACTGCTGATCGACCCACAAAATATATTGCTAGGGTTTTGCATCACTGCACGTATGTGTGCATCTCCATGCCAGCCTTTCCCGAGTCACATTTTTCAATTAACATCCTTACTTTGAAAAATGTTGCATTTACGAAGAAGGTATTTTTTATTATTTTTGCAAGAGTGGGGATGGAGATGACAATGAACCCAAGAGCTGTGTGGCTGGGAAGACTAACAGACCCAAATTACCATGAGCCATGCTTGTCCAAAATGTCCGGGAGGAGTATTGCTTTATAATTATTTCAGACTAATGGCAATATTTAAATGTTACTGTTTTAATGGGAGCACTTGATCCCGGAAGGCTCGTGAAATTGCATGTCGCTTTTAAGCTGCATTGCTAAACCAGCTCACATCCAGCCTGTATACAGGCCAATCATCCTCAGCTGGGCTTCAGGAGTGGAACAAATCGTTAATGCTTTTCATGCATGCAAAGGTTAAAGCCCCAATCCCATGTACACTTTACCTGGGAGCAAACCCTGCTGAACCTAATGCCGCTTATTTCTGAGTAGATTTCACTGTGACTCATACCCATAACATCCCTGAAGGTTCCCTCCCTCTCCCGTGTGTGATTTTTCTACACTATCAAGAGTATCGTGGTGGGAACTCCTGAATGTCAAGAGACGTCTCTTGGCGATGACTCAATCACAGTGTTTCTGGACTTCTGGTGGGCGCAAAAGACAAAGGGTCGTGGGTCAGTGGCAAAGCATCTGTTTTGCGTGCGGAAGGTCCCAGGTTCAATCCCTGGCATCTTCCGGTAGTGAGAGGCTGGAACCCTGGAAAGCCACTGCCAGGCAGTGAAGAAAACATTAAGCAAAGTAGACCAATGGTCTGGTGCAGTATAAATAAACATAATAATAAAATTTTATTTATATCCCGCCCTCCCCAGCCAAAGCCGGGCTCAGAGTGGCTAACAACAGTAAAAATACACTGTTTACATAAAAATCACAGTCAATTAATTGAAATACATTCTACAATCAACTCATTCTAAAATCAATTCAAAATCAAATTAATGGCAACCATTGAGCTAGAGTTCTAAGAGGATTACAGAAGGAGAGAGGGGGTCAGACTGTGCCTTGGCCAAAGGCCTGGTGGAACAGCTCTGTCTTGCAGGCCCTACAGAAACATGTCAAGTCCCATGTCTCTTGTGACAGAGCGTTCCACCAGATTGGGGCATTGGCCAAAAAAGCCTTGGCTCTGGTTGAGGCCAGCATAACCTCCTTGTGGCCTGGGATCTCCAAGATGTTTTTATTTGAAGACCGAGGCGGTCCCGTAGGTACGAGGGTCCTAGGCAGTAAAGCAGCTCCCCATGTTCCTAACAGGTGTCCTGTGTCTAGATTTTGCTTGTAGTTCCCCACCCCACAGTGCTGAAGTGTTAATGTTCAATGTATTTCTCGATGATGCCAGTTGTGACTATCTAGAATGATCCAGTCAAGCAGAAGGGGGAGACTGGAATGTCAATAAGATGCCACTGTTGAGGAAGGTGTTGGCTCCACAGGCCAGATCCCTTATTGGATATTTGTCTCATGGGCCAAATGTGACAGGTGACTGGGGCTGCCAGCCTGGGCACACCTGGTGATTGGGTGCTTTGACGGCCCAACATTGGAACTTCAGAGCACCAATACAGGGCTTGCAAAGAGTCCTGTGCAGTGCTGGGGATTTGGCTTGACTAAACAGCCTCAATCCTGTATACCTGAAAGAGCGTCTCCACCCCCATCATCCAGCCTGGACACCAAGGTCCAGCACCCAGGGCCTTCTGGCGGTTCCCTCCCTGCGAGAAGTGAGGTTACAGGGAACCAGGCAGAGGCCCTTCTTGGTAGTGGCACCTGCCCTGTGGAATGCCCTCCCAGTAGATGTCAAGGCAATAAATATTTTACTTTTAAAAGACAACTGAAGGTGGCCCTGTTTAGGGAAGTTTTTAATGTCTGATGCTGTATGGTTTTTAATATTTTGTTGGAAGCCGCCAGAGTGGCTAGGGAAACCCAGCCAGATGGGTGGGGTATAAATAATAAATTATTATTATATTATTATTGATTGCCAGCGAGCTGGAGGCAGGGCAGCTGAATCCTGCTCTCTGCAAGCATTGACTGTGATCATGAGTTCTCCACAATTATCCTGATTGTGCTTTGGTGTCTGCCTCTCTACCTGCCCTACACCTGATGTCACATAGGATGTCAGGCCTGGAGAAGATGAGGAAACAGCCTCAGAAGCTGAATTTGAAGCCCTGGTGGGACAAGTCTAGCCCACAGGCTTGAGGTGCCCATCCTTGATGCAGGTCCCTAAGACTCCTCCAGATCAAAGGTGGATTTAGGGCAGCAGAACCACTGGTGCTGCAAGGTGTCTCAACTATGATGCAGAATGGAAGGCAAGAGGTGTGAGTGCCAAATTTGGGGCTTTCACAGGGCACCACTGAAATTTGGAAGACCAAAGACCACCCCTGTCCAAATTACTGATGGAGGTACTGGGCAGTGTTGAAAAACTGGGTGGTCAACAAAAGGTACTGGGTGGTCAACAAAAGAGTTTTAAAGGCTGTCTCAAGGCAAATAAAAAAAAAGTAGTATAAACGCTGACAATTGGGAAACACTGGTCAGCAAGCACTCCAGTTGGAGAACAGCCTTTACCAAAGGTGTCATGGGCTTTGAAGACACTCAAAATCAGGACGCAAGGGAGAAACATGCTACGAGAAAGGCACACTTGGCAAATCCATACAGTGATCAGCTCCCACCCAGAAACCAATGTCCCCACTGTGGAAGGACGTGGGGGTCCAGAATTGGCCTCCACAGCCACTTACGGACTCATTGTTAAAACCGTGTTTATGGAAGACAATCTTACTCGGCTACGAGGGATTACCAAAGAAGAAGAAGACTGGGCAGTGTACCGTTTCGCAGAATAACAAATGAAAATATTCCCTTTGTACTGTAGGCTCTTTCTAGGCACACACACACATTGCTCTTTGTTCTCCATCCAACATCCTAAAGAAGAGGTATTGCCAGAGTTCAAGGGCATGTACCAGCCTGATAAAATCATTGAAGGAAAGTGCAAAGGAACGTCTGCAGATTACACCCTTCTGAACAAGAAGCAGAAGAAAGTGCATGAGTCTTTGAGACTATGGTAAATGTGCACAATGTCCAGTTATTATGCACATAAACCTCTCCCTCCACACACGAGAGAGAGAGAAAGAGAGAGAGAGACTTAGACTTATTCCCTTTCTAAAAATGGCTGCATGACTAAAACTTGGGTTTACTGTTAAAAAGCAGAATGCTTCTCTGAACATTAAAAAAAAGTCCAAGTCCCCTTTAAAAACTAAAATGAAAATGAAAAAATGCCCAAGTGCAAGGGTCGAGCTGTTATTCAAACTTGAAATGCAGAATTGGGGGCAGAAGGTACATTCCAAATGTCATCCCAGAATCTCGCCATTCAACAGTTATTGTGTTACAAATCAACCAACAAATGGAATGTCGAACGATCAAATCAAATCAAAGGTCTCGCTTTGCTCGGCAAAAAATCCAAGAAATAGATAAAACTTTGCAGGGTGCAATATCTCTGTTGCTTGCAATGTGTAGTGCTGTGTGTTTTGTTTCTTTGTTCTTTTTTTTTTTAAAAAAGGTTTTTGTTATATATTTTTCATCATATGAAGATAAAAGGTGAGCTGAAAAAGTTTTCTTACAAGCGAAACTGGAGGCAAAGGGTTGGATTCCAAAGTTGCCCTTCTCTAAACAGAATGGGCTTGAATTCAGTTGGGGCACCTGCCAGTCAAAGTGAGCAAATAGCTTCTGATTGCTCCTTCTCTCTTTATTCTCCCATGCTACATCCCATGCTAGTCTATTGGGCCTCCCAACCCTCTGGAAAATATTTTAGGGAGCCACAGAAGAAAGGTGAAGCTGAGACACATGTATGCTCTATTGCAACATTCTACTCATAGAATTCTGTGTTAGGGGTGTGCATTTGGTTAGTGGGAGTTCCATATTCTGAGCTGAAGCAGGAAGCTGTGGAGAGTTTTTTTGGCTTGTCAAAGGTGAATCAGGATCTGTACAAGTGCTTCGTGGTGCCTCAGCAATGCAGACATAAAAATAAAAGCAGCAGGCAGGTATCTGCTGAAACAGAAAGGAACGTCTCTAAGCTGTTGTGGAAACCAAACCACACATGACAAAAGTGCCTTATCCCTTTATTCAGGTACCTGGTGAGGATCTCAGATTTCATGAGTGATAGAGAGTCCTCTGAGGAGGAACAGAATAAGTAATATCTATACATTGTTTGTCGCATAAAGCACAAGATCTACATCCTCAAATATAAAATGGAAAGTTCAAAGCAATGCTTCAACGTGTTCCAAAACACAGTAGTTGTTTACCCTTTAAATTCAGCTTGCATAGCAATTATTTTGCCATTACTGGCAGTCTACAGTTACTTGTGTCTGAATATTTTTACACAACTTTGTTCTTTGTAGCTAAACAATACGTGAATCATCAGATGTAACCCTCACCCTTCAGGTCACCTTCCGTATTAACTAGGGTGAAGTTGAATACCTCTAATCCTTAATGCTCAACCAAATTTTGTGGATTTTGCTAACAAAATTTACATAGTACCGCAAGAGCAAGGCACCCAAAAGAAAAACCCAGATCATAGTGAGACGTGCATGTCTTGTGAGATCTTGGTGCCAAAAAAATGCACCTTTTGAGGCACCATGCTCTCAGGTGGGTCACATGATTAATGCAGGAGCACAGCCCGGAAGACATGTGTCCTGGTTTTGCTCTGGAACATTTTGGAGAATATGGTGACACCTGTAACATAACGAAAAACCAACACAGAGGTGTCAACATTTTCAAAAGTAGGGGGACAATGGCTTGGCTTTTGAAAAATAGGTGGTCCTCCATATTTAGCAGATTGGGAGCCACTGGACTAGAGATTATAGGATGCATGATCAATTTGTTCTAAGTAGTGGCCCCAACTTTAAGCAGCCATTATGCTTTTCTGCAAGAAATGGCTGACCAGCTGCTATGGTTGTTTTTTTATTGTATTTTAAATTATATGTGCAAATGCAAGAGAGTGCTTTCAGTGATTACTGGCCATTATGGCAATATTCTGCCTCCACAGTTGGGAGCATCATGGTTTCTGAATTTCAGTTGCTGGAAAACACAGGAGGGGAGAGTTGGATCCTTCTTGTTGATTTCTCAAAAGAGGCATCTGGTCATCCGCTGTGAGAAAAGGATGCTGGACTAGATAGGCCATTGGCCTGATCCATTCTTGTGTTCTTAAACATTGGCTCAGAATTGCCCTCCGTGGTCACTTACAGACTCACTGTTAAGACCATGTTCATGGAAGAAAATCTTACTCGGCTACAAGTGATCACCAAAGAAGTAGAAAGAACATTGACTAGCTAGTTCCAACATAGCACGCCTTCTCTTTGCTATCTCTCTTCTCTCTCTCCCCCACCCACCATGATTTTTATTCCTGTTCTGCACTAGCCCAGCTGTGCTACGAAACCCGCAAGTTCAGCTGCAAAACTTTGCTGACCGAGCTGCTCGTTTTAGGCACTGAACTCTTTGCGTCTCTGCCTTATTAAGGTACATATTTGCAACCGTGGAAACTCCAGATGCTTTGGTTGTGGCTGCCTGAGCTTATGCACTAAGCTGTTGACAATCTGTTGAGGATATCGTTTTGTTTTAAGACCATTAAAGTGTGATTCTCTCTAGTCTTTTTTAACTTTGGCTTGAGATGCTCAGATAAAAGAAAATAAAGATGCAATCAGCTCCTTTGTAAACCTCGCCTGCTTTGCATCTATCAACGTGGCAGAGGCTCTCCAGAATCGGAGGCCACAATCTCTGTTCATCCCACTTCTTGAGAAGGAAGCCTAAGATTCCCCCCCCCTTTTTTTTCTTTTATCTACCATTCTGAAGACGCAGCAGGTTAAGGGGAAAAAAATATCCTAATTCTTGCTCAATTTACTTTGCATAATATATTGGTGCTGGGGAGGGGAAGAATCTGCCAGGAAGACTGGACTCGCAGCAACTGCAAAGTGGAATAGTGCGATGTGCAGTGATAAGAGGAAGCCTGATCAGCAACAATGCACCATGATTATGTATAAAATCCCAACCACCCAAGTTCACGGCATGATCCAAATTAACATAGACTAATCAACACATCGGAGAATTGCACTAGCAATCATTGTGCCCTGGAAACTGTGTGAAGTGAATCCAAAATATTCTACCAGATCAGAACACTGTTGGATACATGATTTTTTTTTTTTTTACAGGGAAAGGGAGAAAGCTTCCTCTCTCTTTTGCTACTTTCTAAAAAGTAGAAATACGTAACATGCCAGCAAACCATATTTATGTCAAGCCCCCTGGGTCTCAAATCAGAAGCCCTGTGGTCAGAACCAGGTTCCTTGCTCCTTGAGGCCCCAGCACTAATTTTTAAATGGGATTAAGGGCATCATTTATAACTGTGCTCTCAACTGATGTAGCTTTCTTTAGCTACAAGATGGGAGAATATAATCCCAAGATCCCTCCTTGGGAATCAATTGATACAAGCAAGCCAATTTCACATTACTTGAAGGGTCATAGATCAGTGGCAGAGCTCTTGCCTTGCATGCAGAAGGTATTGGGTTCAAATCCCAGCATCAAACACAAGGCTGGGAGAGAACCCTGCCGGAAAACTTGGAGGCCCACTGCCAATCAGTGTAAACAATATTGAGCTATATGGACGAATGACCCAACTCAGCATAAGGAAGTTTCCTAGCTCCCTACTGTCTGCTGTAAATGTGCTGTTGTCTCTCAAGTCTGACCACAACTAGCCCTGAACATCAGTTGCATAGGAATAGAATCAGAATTGTGGAGTTGGAAGGGACCCAAGTGTCAGCTAGTCCAACCCTCTGCAATGCAGGGATCTCAACTAAAGCATCCATGACAAATGTTCATCCAACCTCTGTTAGGCAGCTAATGTACATCAAGTCAAATCAATGCTGCCTGGCAATAACTTAAGCAGGCAGTAGTGCACCTGGTCCTGGAGAAACCCACCCTGGATCTGTCCATCATAAATACAACCTTTTTGTGCAAGGTTGTGAAGAGTGTTGGAAGATAGGAATTTCCTGGCTTCATTTATTTCAGTCTGGGTTCAAATCTGTTCATACCCTCCAACATTTCTCCAATGAAAATAGGCATGTCCTGTTCCATGATGATGATGATGAAGATGATGATGATGATAAATTTGTTATTTATACCCCACCCATCTGACTGGGTTGCCCCAGCCACCCTGAGCAGCTTCAAACATATATAAAAACACAATAAAACATTGAACATTAAAAAACTTCCCTATACAGGGCTGTCTAAAGGTTGCATAGTTACTTATCTTCTTGGCTTGGGGCTCACATAACTCCATATCTCTGATGAAAATAGGGAAGTCCTACCTTACCCTCCATCATTTCTCCAATGAAAATAGGGACGTCCTAAGGAAAAGGAGGACATTCCAGGATCAAATCAGAAACTGTGACGGCTTCTGTAAATCCGGGACTGTCCCTGGGAAATAGGGACACTTGGAGGGTCTGTTCTGTTTGCGTATGAACCCGCATTGGGAGTCAGATGGGAACAAAAGGAGTGGTTAGCCGACTTCCCCTGTAGGACCCTTTGGGAGTAATCCTGTACAGAAGAAGATGGTGTAAAGCCAGTGAAGGGTTAAATCAAATCCGAACTCCATTTAGGAGAGGAGGTACTGCCATCTAAGCTGGCCTAATCGTGGTGGAGGGAAAACAAGTCTATAAAACAAGGATTCTAGAATAATGAGTAGCACCACCTCTTTTATTAGTTTAGCTTATGTCGTATGACTTAGCTAAAGGGGCTTAGGATCTTGCCTAAGTCCTCCCTCTCTTGAACCAGCCCCATGCCATCCGCCTAGACTGTCCCCTTTCAGGGCTTATGCTTGCTTAAGATCAGTTGGTCTTGATGCGGCCCTGGATGAGCTGAGATGGGGGACAGACACTGGTGTTTAGCCAATGTAGCCCAGTTCTGACAGAAACCTCCTGGCTCAGCTGAAGGCTCCCTGGTTTCCTAATCCACTCATCTGGGCAGCTCTTTCTATAGGATTGCTTTCTTAGTCTGCAAGTGGCATGTTTGTGAACAGTACTTAAAAATGCAACAGGGATGAATTTCCTGGTTCTTCCTAATGAGAAAATCGTTCCGATATTAAGCCTGAAGGAGAGGTGCTTAGTCTTTGGCTCCTTGTGGAGTGTGGTAAACACAGGTCTTGGAGACCTGGAGAAGAAAATATCTGCAATTTGGGAAATTCTTTTAGCATTGGTGGAAAACCACTCACTGTGGGCCATTGAGGACCAATCACCTGTTCATTTTTTTCCTTTGTCCTAATTAAATTAATTAAGTTAACTTCCAAAGTGGTGTTAAGAAGCATTGCCCTGGGTGATTAACTGTTCCCATATCAAAGTGTTTTCACAAACACATTTACTCTGATTAGTGTACACATTATTATGTAATTAAATACCTCACACCGAGGAATTTATTAGGGCCTCTTTGTCTCTGAACAAATAAAGCAGCCCTCAGATTCTTGGGGAAAAACACACAACAAGACCCTTCTTCTGGCCACAGGGAATGAGAAAGTTGGTTGCTGAGTCATATAACATTTGCATGCACGCAGCGATGGTTGAGATGTTTACTTCTCCAGGTAACTTATCAAAGGGATGAAGAAATGCAATGTTAAAAAAATAAAAGAAACTCCACACAAAAAAAAGAGTGAAGGAAAATGCAATACTCTACCAGCTTGCTCCAGGTGAGATTACTGCAATTTGTCGAATATAAGGCTGCCCTGGAAGATTTGGAACCTAGAGCTAGTGAAGAACTCAGCAACCAAGGGACAGACTGGGGCCAAAAGATTTGAGCATATTGCACTGATTCTGGTCTCATTTCCCTGGCTAGTTTCCAGATTTGATTCAGCTCTGGTTTCGACTTTATAGGGCTCAGGACTTCAATACTTCAAGAACAGCCTCTTCCAACACCAAAAGGCTGAGGCCCAATGGTCTCCATCACTGTCAGTTTTTAGGTGCTGGATGAAGACATTTTTATATACCTAAGTCTTTGGAAGCAAGGTTCGCCTCATCCATGGTGCCCATCTTTTGGCATGGTTGGGTAGGCTCTTCCCTTCTTATCATATTGTTGGATGAGCAATTTAGGAATCGGGCATTGCTTGTAATGGAATTTATCTTTCTGCATTTTACTTTGTTCTTAAGTCACTTGGAGCCACCTGTCTTTGTAGAGAGTCAATAACAAATGTAACAGCAGCAGCAGCAGCAGCAACAACAGCAACAACACACCACTTGCAAGTCAGCTTGGAAGAGTTTATTTTTTTATTGCATTTATATTTTTCCACCAAGGAGATGAATGTGGCATGCATTATTTAATAATAAAATGATTATTATTTTGGAAGATGTCCAGAGTAGCAACTCAGTGAGATGGGTGGGGAATAATAATAATAATAATAATAATAATAATAATAATAGAAGATGTGGCACATGGTCCTCCTCATTTTAATAGCACAAGAACCCTGTAAGGTTAGCCTGAGAGAATGAGGCTCTAGGTCAACCACTGAGCTTCATAGGTTAGTGGCAATTTGGACCGTGAGCTCCTACACCACAATGACACCCCCCATCACCTTTGAATAGTAAAACTCTGGGTGTTTCAAACATAAACAACAATTGCCAGAAAGGTTATCATCTTTATTGGATGAGATGGTGGAGGAAGCATTTTTGGTTTTGCAGTTAGTTACTGGCCAGTATAGGGTTGCCATATTTCAAAAAGTGATTATTCAGACACAAAAGTTTTGGGCAAAGTTGTTGAGATTTTTGCAAAATCTCCCTCCCCCCCCAAAAAAAAAGTTTTTCAGCACCTTTTAAGGGGGGAAAAACCACATGGGCTTTCCCTGGACATTTTTTCGGGGGGGGGGGGCAATTTTTGGAAATTCCACCCTGACGCTATTTGTGATGGACGAATCCTGTATATGTTCGGGGAAACCCAGATGTATGGCAGCCCTAACCCAGCAGTATTCCAAGTTCACATGTTGGAGTAACAGGGAGACAGAGGGCCTGGTGACTTCTGTTACTTAAGATACAGTAGCACTGGTTTAGAAGAGAATACTTGGAGTAGAACAGACACCCCCCCTCCGCCGCAGAAGAACTCTTGCAGAAGATCAATATTTTCAAAATGGACTTGCAACAAATGCAACATTCTGTGGCCTCCCTGTCTCATTTTTATGGGTCCTGAGCAGCCACTCATCTGTGAGTGCCCCTGGTCTTTAGCTCAGCTTTTGTGATGCCACAGAATGTTCACGGACATTCATATTTCTCTGGGTGAAAAGTTCATTATGGCATGTTTTACTTATGTAAAGATGCTCTCAGGGAAGCAAAAGATTTTGCTGAGTCTAAGAGTTGTAAGGTACCCAAGGGCCATCTAGTCCACCCCCTTGAAATGCAGGAATCTCAGCTAAAGCTTCCATGACAGATGGCCATCCAACAGCTCTTACCGCCAGAAGGTTTTTCCGAATGTTTAATCAGAATCCCCTTTCTTGTAACTTGAAGCCATTGCCTCAAGTCCTACTACCTAGAGCAGAAGCATGCTCCCTCTTCCATGTGACAGTCCTTAAGATATTTGAAGATGGCTACCATATCTCCTATCAGTCCATGATTTTCATGATCATAGCAAGAAGGGCCGTAATCTGAGGAACTAACCATTGGGACATATCTTACACAAAGCCTTTGCTGATCACAAATGCACAGCAGTGAAGAGAAATAAATATTGCATATTGCAGGCGGTGACCATTTTGTGTGGCCTCCACATGTGTCGGCAGAGCACACATAAAACCAGCCTCTTACACCCAGATCCCATTATGATCCATTCTGCCCCCATTCCTCCTCCTTCTCGGTCCAAGAGGACCCATGTGTTGGCAGCTGTGCATCAGTTGGACACACCTAAAATGGTCGCCGGCTGTAAAATATCCAGATATTTAACTGTAGGTCTTTCACTTATTTCTGAATTTGCTTGGCTTAATGTGGAATATGTCAAAGACATTCCTAAGAGTTTCGTGGAAGAGAGCCAAGCTCATCTCCACAAAACCAAGAATACAGACTGGACCATCACTAGACTGTACCTGGTATTTTATTAGCCATGACCACGGTATTTCAGCATTCTTTGCTGGCTCTGATAGTAGGTCATAAATTGCAGTCACCATCTGATGAAGCAATGAGATTTGCTTTATGCCTCATTGGCTCCTCTCTTTCTCCCCCACCCCATTCTCTCTTGCATTACAGGTTGGACTGAGCAAATAGTTGAAGTTTCATTTGGGATACTTACCCAAAATTCATATAAAATTGATGCAGTGATCCTTGTCCCTATGAACACTCCCCCCCCCCCAGGGTCAGTGTTAATATTATAGCCATCCTTGTAACTATTGGCACTGCCAGAGAGTTCTGATCATTTCTGGAACAGAAGAGTTTCACAGAAGCATTGAACGCCTCCAATTTGCAGAGTTCTCTCTTGCATCTTTCCATCACCTTTCCTTCTACAGTATGGATTGATGATTCTGTCAGTTTCAGTTCTCTCTGTTATTCCTTTTTCCACCTCCTAAACCCAGCTCTCCATATTTCTGCATCAATTTGTTGTTTGTTTTAAAATCCCCGTGAAAATTCACCCACATTTTAGTGCAAGTTTCCCCTAATAAACATTTTCTCTGTGTGTGCAGTTTTCGTAACTATACTCATTTTTGCAAGTACTTTTATCTAACACAATGCACTTGTGTTTGCTATTCCCCCCCCCCCACTAATATGTACATTTTTGTGCATATTACTTGGCTGGGGAATTGCACTGCAAAATTCAGAGAAATCTGGATTTCAAAGAATGGTTGTGTTTCCGTTCACATATTGTTTCACAATGTGCAGATTAGCAGGTTTGCTTTTAAATGTAAACTGAGCTGAATTTCTCCCCCATCTCCATTCTACACTGCTCAGATTTTTGAGCACTCTAGTCAACGTACCTACAAAACCCTAAAGCACAATCCCTTTATCACTTTCCTGCTATCATGAAACTATATAAAACAACAACACCCTGATCAGTTATTACACAGATAATCCTCCTTCACCTACTTACATAGCTTGGGGAAAAATAATACCTAAAGGAGGATGCTAGATATTTGGGGGAAGATCTATAACTGTGGGGGAACAGCTGTAATTCAATGGTAGAACGTCTGCTTTGAATACAGAAGGCCTTTGCTTCAAACTTCCACATCTCCAGATAGGGCTGAAAAAGGTACCCACTTGAAGCTCTGGAGAGATGCTTACAGTAAGCATAGATAATTCTGAACTAGGTGGACCATCGGTCTGTCTCAGTATAAGGTTAATTCATATGTTCATGTGTCACCAGGATTCTGTCTTATAGATGCCTCAGCTGTTTGATATTGATGCACCACTATTTTGAAATACTACAATGGTTGCAGGAGACTTTAATGTTCTGAAGTTACAGAGAAGGAACCAAGCCAGGGAAGAACAAAAGTAGAGCACACACATTCCATACAGAAGGTCCTAGGTTCAATCTTTGGGTAAAATCTTGATGAGATTTTGCCAGTCATTGTAGACAATAGATAGACCAATGGTCAGAGTTAGTCTAAGACAACTTCCTATGTGCTGGGACGAGGGTGGTGCTGTGCATTAAACCACTGAGCCTCTTGGGCTTGCTGAGCGGAAGGTCGGCAATTCAAATCTGCATAATGGTGGTGAGCTGCCATTGCTCTGTCCCAGCTTCTGCCAACCTAGCAGTTTGAAAGCACACCAGTGCAAGTAGACAAATGGGTACCACTGCAGCAGGAAGGTAAACAATGTTTCCGTGTGTTCTGGCTTCTGTCAGAGTGTTCCTTTGTGCCTGAAGAGGTTTAGTCATGTTGGCCACATGATTCAGAAAGCTGTCTCTGGACAAACTCTGGCTCCCTCAGCCTGAAGTGAGATGAGCGCCACACCCCATAGCCGCCTTTCACTGGACTTAAGCATCCAGGGGTTATTTACCTTTACCTTTACCTTATGTTCCTATGAATTTGCAGAAGGAACCCAGATTTGGACTATTATCTATCTATATATGATCTATACATCTATCATCTATATCAGGATGCAATCAACTGGTCGATCCCCGGGAGGTTTTGGTTGATCGCTGTCGATCACGGGCTCTTTTTCCTTTGTGGAAAAAGGAAAAAGACACCCTGCCCTCCATTTGTGCATGATCGCTAGAACAGAAGATGGAGTTTTTGCTCTGAGGCTGATTTGTTTCCTGAGCAT
The DNA here is from genome assembly GCF_964270895.1 of Podarcis filfolensis. Classification (NCBI taxonomy): domain Eukaryota; kingdom Metazoa; phylum Chordata; class Lepidosauria; order Squamata; family Lacertidae; genus Podarcis; species Podarcis filfolensis. The sequence goes on along the minus strand of NC_139613.1, from coordinate 4,834,921 downwards.
TGTTTTGGTGAGTGACTCCCCCCCCCCCAAAAAAAATGTTCAACAACTTTGACTTGAACCCCCTCCCAAAAAAGTTCAACAATTTTAACTTTCCTCCCTAAAGAAAGCTCAACAACTTTGACCTGAACACCTCCCCTCCCCAAGGTAGATCACTGCCAGTTTTTTATTCTGTGAGTAGATTGCAGTCTCTTGGGAGTTGGATGTCACTGATCTATATCATCTATCATCTATATCTATCTATATCAGGGGTCGGCAAGGTTTACCTCGCCTGGGCCGGTTCACTTCAGCAGAGATCACTCTGTGAGCCAGATTGCGCACCCGCCCATGATTTTCGGTGTCTGCGCAGACGCGATATCTGGCACTGCGGAAGCAAGTTCCTGCACCGCACTGTGCCGGTTTAGCACAGCGCATGGGGACTTGCCAAGTGGGTGGCTTGGTTCGGGGATGGCTCATGGGGCGGTTAAACGATCCCCTGGGCCTCTTGTGGCCCATGGGGCTTAGGATGCCAACCCATGAGCTATATATTGGGCTGGATGCGGCCCAATCACCTTCTAAATCCGGCCCACGGACTGTCCAGGAATCAGAGTGTTTTTACATGAGTAGAATGTGTCCTTTTCATTAAAATGCATCTCTGGGTTATTTGTAGGGCCTGCCTGGTGTTTTTACATGAGTAGAACGTGTGCTTTTATTTAAAATGCATCTCTGGGTTATTTGTGGGGCATAGGAATTCGTTCTTCTTCTTTTTTCGAAATATAGTCCAGCCCCCCAGAAGGTCCGAGGGACAGTGGACCAGCCCCCTGCTTGTCGGTCTATCATCTATCTATCTATCTATCTATCTATCATCTATCTACCTATCATCTATCTATCTATCTCTATCCATCTATCTATCTATCATCTATGTCATCTATCTATCTGAACTGGTCCAAATCTTGTAGAAGTCTTTCTCTTTTTTGGAGAGGGACAATGATTCATTAACAAGACACAATCTGAGACCATAGGGATTTGCAGGATATCAGAAACACAGTCCACCAGCCATCTTTATTCCACTACATCTCTGGCCTTCCTTTCCATTCTGGGTGGATCAGCACCTTCCTCTCTTTTGCTGCTGACTTTTCTCTTTGTTTCAAAAGAGTTGAGTTTAGACTGCATTCTTCAGGCAATCTGGAGAACACCCCTGAGTGAATCAATGTTGAAATAAGAACAAATGCAGTCCCTACAAATGGGACAAGAGCGATCAGGTTTGTGGCAGCAGAGACAGAATTATGTTTGCCTACGGCTAACTCCTTGGGGAGGGAGGATTGATTCTTCGTGATTGATGAGTCGGCACCTGAATGCCGAGTCATCAATTCCCCCAAGTTAATGGCCTTGACAGCATCAAGATAACTTTTCCCTCATGCTTACACTCAGAGATAGCCCTCATCGGTACCCCAGCCCCCACAGACACAGGTGGGGGAAAAAAACCCTGAATCAGTCTCTTTAAATAAGGCAGACATCAAAAGTTGAATTATAAATGGATGTGGTTCCATCCTGAGACAGAAGAAGAAACAGCACCACAAACAGAGAGATTGGAAGAGAACGATGACTCTTAAAACCCAAACTTGTTCTTCATACAAAATCACTGGTCATCAGCAATGTGGATAGGTCAAGTTGTGACTCTCATGTGGACTTACTTATTCAGCCATTCTGCGTTGGTGTTCCTTGCCCTCTGGAGAGATGGTATGCAGAGGAGGAGTGTTGTAGTCTGTTGATAGTTCTGTAGGTCAGATGGAGAGGACTGGCGGTCCCCATTTGACCCCTGGACCTGAGGTTCCCTGCCCCTGAGTGCCAGATCAACTCATCAGTAGCATTACACTGCAATTCTGTTGTCCCTGGGATGGTAACTCAGGCCACCAGAAGCAGTGGATCGCCTTCTCCGAAGGTGGAGAGAGTGCTATAGTCTCAGAGATGGGATATTTGTAGTCCCCTTCTCTAGTGCTGCATCCCTAACCCCACCAATGTTGGAGCTCTGATGACAGTAAGGTGTGCCAGGGGGGTAGGCAAGAGAAAAACTTGGTTCTCTGTTCCCCTGGGATTAAATTATGCCAGCCCTAGAGCTGGTGTAGTACATTCTCATTTGTTCTTCCTATTATTTGCAATGGGAGGCGAACAGTTAAAAAAAACAAGAACATGGAAATGGCAGAGGCGAGACCAGCAGGGTGTTGGATATGGTGGACTAAGCACCTTTGGTTCCTCCCCATTAGAACTTTAAGATTGCAGTCTTAATAGACTACCTCATTATTCATTGGACAGCAGTACATAAAATAGCCAGCACTGTCTTCAAAGAGGCTGCTCCTCCAACTCTCTCACATAACTTACACAATACTGCAACTAGATTTTTCTCTGTTTCTCTGTTTTTAGCCTCCATTCTTAACTTCACCTCTCTACATTTCCACATCAGAATGCATTGTTAAAAAATTCCCATGAAGATCCACCAGCATTTTAGAGCACATTTCTCCTAATATACAGAATTTTGGATGCAATGGTGCCTAATACACATATTGTTGCAAAGCATCCCCACCTCCCCCGATATAACACATTTTTGCATTAATTTGCAGTAGCGTGTGCATTTTTAGGCATGTTTTATCCCAGCGTTTTATACACATTGCTGGGCTGCAGAGCTGCATTGCAAAAACATCAAAGACTTTTGACCATTGGTCATGCTGGCTCAGGTTTATGAGAGCTGCAATTTAAGAACATCTGCAGGCTACTAGACTGGGGGAAGGTTGGCATGCATGTACATAGCATGTGTAGATGTGCTATTGCTCTATAATCACATCTGTACTGTTGTATAACATAGACTATCACACAAGCATCTTGTTTATAACTGCTACAATACTAATAGAAGTAAATTTAAGTTTTAGAAATATGCAATACTTTGCGGCTTTGTGCTGCAGAGATTTCTGGAAGGCACAAGAAACCTCTCTCTCTCTCTCTCCTCTCTCTTCAAATGTTCTTCCATACATGATGATTATTACCCAGGTGATGATCTGACCCAGTCATGTTCTCTCTCACCCTCTCCCTTTTGTGTGTTGACTTATAGTTGTAATAGTTACACTGTTTCTTCACCTTCTAATCTGGATTGCTAGTCATTTTTCTGGATGGCCATTTGTTCAGAAATGTGGCCAAAAATATTTCTCTCATATACACATACACACGCACACATACACCCATTTAGCATCCTGCAATCTTCTATTGAGGCACGCACGCATGCAAACACAAACACACACACCATGAGGCTTGGGGTCCTTATGGCAAATTGCACGATAAATACAGTGGTACCTCGGGTTACATACGCTTCAGGTTACATACGCTTCAGGTTACAGACTCCGCTAACCTAGAAATAGTGCTTGAGGTTAAGAACTTTGCTTCAGGATGAGAACAGAAATTGTGCTCTGGCAGCACAGCAGCAGCAGGAGGCCCCATTAGCTAAAGTGGTGCTTCAGGTTAAGAACAGATTCAGGTTAAGTACGGACCTCCAGAACGAATTAAGTACTTAACCTGAGGTACAACTGTAAAGGCATCCTCATTCTTAAAGATTCAAAGCTACCACAATTTCTTAAACCCATGCAGCCCATTTAGGGCTCAGTGAGGTAGTTCCTACCGGCATTTGGATTAGGAGACCTGTGTTGGCAGTAAAGCACACGAGATGCCTTTGTGCCAATCATTTCATCTCTCAATCTAGCCCACCTCACACGGTTGTTAGGAACACAAAATGGCGCAAAGCAGACAAATGTCCATGAGGAGGCTATATTAGTAGAACCCCCCCCCCCACTTTGTAGCCTGAAAAAAGTGTGGCAAAGTGCCAAAGATAGTGAGCTGCAAATCAGAAAATGCTTGGGTAGCATCCTGCCTCTGCAATGTGTTCACAAGATGCCCTCAGCTGCTCATCTAGAACATGAGGGTAATAGTCCTGGCCTACCCTACAGGGCAGTTGTAACGATCACAAGCAATATAATGTATGAGAAGTGCTTTTAGCATACTAGACACACAAGCCTTGTTTAAAAAGGGGGCAATTCCAGAGCTCAACTTCATATTCCTAACTCAAAGGAAATAAGTGCCTTTCCTCAAGCTTTTTGTCTGGAAACAGGGGATGGCAATTTAATGCTCATTCCACTGTAGCATTGTAAGCTGTCCGACTCTATTACACAAAGTGAGGGAGAACAGGAGTCAATTTACGCTATAATTTTGATTTAGATGCCTGTTTATACCTATCTGTCAGAAACATAAAATAGTATGACTTGTCCCCCTGTCACTAGGTGCCTCTGAGGCATTTTTCCTTCTTCTTCTTTTTTAAATCCTGCATCATAGTCCTTAAGTATCAGAATTGTTACTTGCAACCATTGAAAAGAGGACAGATATAGGAGATGGAGGAACCTCAGTCTCACAGCCCAAATACAGCCTTCTAGACCACACCCCTCCCCAAGCCACGCCCTCTCTGAGTAGGCCACGTCCCTTCCCAGGCCACACCCCTTCCCAGGCCACACCCTCTCTTCCCAGCCTGACCCCTCATCAAGATTGCTTCACACATTCCTGTGATGCTTCTGCCTGTCTGGAATGGGTCCTTCAACTCTGATAATGCCCCCTGCTTGCCCAGATGAAGGATAGATAGAGAGACTGTGTGAAGAAACTAGCCTGCTGCACAAAGGTAAAATTCGCATCCTTCACTCTGCCAACTTTCCCCTCTGGCAATATATCACTGGCATATGGCCTAGAAGGAGGGTTGCCATATGTCCTCTTTTTCTAGCACATGTCCTCTTTTTCATGGGTATGTAAATTGAGAGCCGTCATAGTGATCCATAGTTAAAAGCAGAAGTTGGCAAATGTGTCCTCTTTTTGGATCTTCAAAATATGGCAAACCTACCAGAAGATTCGTATAATGAGTCTAGTACAGATGTCATGAAGTCTAGTACAGATGTTGTGAAGTGGATGGTTGGATGACATGGAGGAACAAGAGGAGCCAGTGGTGTAGCGTGGGGTGCCAGCGCCCGGGGCTGCATGGAGAGGGGTGGGTTGGGAGGGAGGGAAATGGACAGAGTACGCATGCATATTCAACTGCCTAACGGCATCACCCAGGAAATTGAAGGCGCAGAGATAAGAAGAGTTGTTTTTGTCTGGAGAGGTCACTTCCTGGATGGCATAGAGAAGCTGTTTTCAGTGGGGCCGAGTGACCGAAGTGTGTAGCTGTATTGAGTCAGCACCAGGTGCTGAATTTTTGCACGCCTCACAATTTTGCACCCAGGGCAACCACCCCTGTGCTCCCCTACACCACTGAGAGAATCTCAGAGAGTTGAAAGAGGCTGACACAAGTCCCAGCAGCTTGGGAGCTGGAAATCTGGAGCTGTGGGGCACCTTTTTCAGCTTGAAGACCACGTTCCTTCTCGATTGGCCTTCCATGTACTACAAGCTGGTGGAAGGTCAAGGAAGAGGCAAGTGGGGTGGAGTTAGTAAAGTGACTTTGTACAACAGGCTACAGCCTAGCTATGGGAGTCAGATATTTTGGACACACATTCCACATCCTCTCTCCTGGAGGGCCACATTTGGCTCTTGGGTCTGAGATTACTAACCCATCAGTCAACAAATGTTAGAGTGCATTCAGCCATGGAGATTACTGTGCTAGTTTTCCTGGTTTTACACTAGTTTCTGGGTTCTAACATAGCTTTTACACTGCATTACCTGTTGCATTATAGATCTGTGTCTGTTGGGTCAATATTTCACCTTGTTGTGCTAAATTTCAATCACCTGAGTGGGTGTGGAACAACAGCAGATGGCATTGGCCATCTTGCCACTTTTTATGCACATGTTTGCTCATGTTTCCCCATGATTCACCCATGAAAATGGCAGGAAAAGACTTCAAACTGGAAGAATACCCCAAATCACATCATATGGCATGAACCATGAAAACCACGGGAAAATCACAGTGCAAAACTTGGGTGATTTTCTGGGTTAATGGGGTTGCAAAAGGATTTTTTTTCTGGAAGCAATTAACATGGAAATTAGCATTAAACTTCTACAAGACCCTTTTCGTTTTCTACAATTGGCTGTTAGGTTGTGTGAAAATCGCAAAAGAAGAAGAAGAAATTGCCAGGTAAGGAAACATCAGAAAAATGGAATAAAGTGTTTCCTACACTAGATCTGTTTTTCCTCCCTGATCTGATATATTTTGCACTGCTACATAAGCACAGGAGTTCCGTTGTTTATTCTGAACCATATCCGTCCTTCCTAATATAATATTACACCTTCCCTTGCTTGAGCCAACATCAAAAGTTCATAAAAAATCATTAGTGATGTTTTCATACTCTTCAAAAGGTATCACCCCTTTTATTTCTTTGTGGAAGGAAATTCTGTGATGAACCTCCGTGCCTTTCATCCAGAGCTTTCCCCACTTAAAAACAAAACCCGAGCCCAACAGCAACCTTAAATGTATAAAACCTCATAAAGTGCAAAGATAAATCAAATTGAACTGTGGGCTGGATAACCTGCAAAATATTACGGTGTACAGACATCTGAGTGGATCACACCTCACTGTGGAAGACCAAGGAGGTGTGTGTGAGAGCGTGCCTCGCCTTTGAGCTGGAGAAACGCAATGAGTTGTGATTAAAAGGATGATTGTAATAGTGATATTTCCCCTAGCATTAATAAAAACACCATTAGAAATGTTCCCAGGTAACCGTTTGTGACATCAGCATTATTAAATGATAATCAGGGAAGGGGCATTGCCAGATAAACATTAAGCAATAATGATCCCAGGCAGTTGGCAAACACAGAGATGAGCAAACATTTATTTACACCAGGATCTGAGAGACGGAGACGGCTGGTCATGTTTTATGCCTTTCTGCCTTCAGTGGAAATGAACACAGGGACATAGAAAGCATACTTATACTGAGTTCAGACCAGTGATCCATCTATGGCAGCGGTTAAAAAATGTGGCATAAACACTGACAACTGGGAAACACTGGCCTGCAAGCGCTCCAGTTGGAGAACAGCCTTTTCCAAAGGTGTCATGTGCTTTGAAGACACTCGAACTCAGGACGCAAGGGAGAAACATGCTAAGAGGAAGACATGCTTGGCAAATCCACACCGTGATCAACTCCTGCCGGGAAACCAATTTCCCCACTGTGGAAGGACGTATGGATCCAGAATTGGCCTCCGCAGTCATTTATGGACTCGTTGTTAAAACCGTGTTTATGGAAGACAATCTTACTCAGCTATGAGTAATCGCCAAAGAAGAAGAAGAAAAGAACATAAGAAGAGCCTGATATTTTGAGCCAATAGATCCTAAAGTCCAGCATCCTATTCTCACAGTGAGCAACCAGATACCTTCTCGCTGGTGGACATTCTTCAGTAACTGGAATACAGTACAGAGGCACATTGTCTCTGGTCTTAGATGCAAAGGCAAATCTAGGGTAGTGTGACCACTGCAGTCACAACCAGGCGCAGAGCTTCTGGGGTACCGCAGTAGTTGCCACAACTATTAAGTCTAATGGAACGTGAGAGGCGGGTGCTGGGTTTCGCCGTCATACAGGGCCACTGAAATTTCAGACTGCAAGGTCCACCACAGGCTGTAGAATACAGCCATCAAGAGCAGTAGCCATTGAGAACCTTTTAATGAAGGGTAGTATATTAATTCTCTACACCTCCCAAAGAATAAATGTAACCCAATGTCACTGGAGAGAACTGGTAGGTATTCACACAGTTCAAAGATGTGATTAATTCTATTATCATAAACATGATCTCCACAGACTTGGTTGAATATCAGACCTAATGAGCAGAGCAGCTCATTCCTGGTTGTCTTCCACCATGAAAATCAGTTGCCAAGACTGAAAGTCCTACCTTCTCACATTGCTTTCCAAGCAATCAGAGACTGGACCTTTGTGCAGCCAACCACTCCTCCCTTTTCATGCCTCTTCTGGTTCTGGGAGGGAATGGGGCAAGGGAGCTTGTCACAGCAGGAGTGTGAGACACCTGTGACTCTTCACCAGCCAGACTCATCACTGCGTCTTGTGTTCCCTCATTCCACTCTCCTCCTTCAACTTCTGCCTGATTCTGGAATTCTCTTTGCCACAGACATCTCCCTGTTACATCTTCAGCTTCTGAAACATCCTCTTCCCATTCTTCTCCCTCTTCTCCTTCTGACCACTCACTGTTGTCCCACCACCACTCCCCGAGCTCTGAGCCTTCTTCCCTTGGTGGTTCCCCAGTTGATTCCTATCACCATTCATCTGCGTCAACCAGTCCATGACACCCAAGATGCTAGATATGAAAGCAAAAGTAGCAAGGCTCATTACTACTGAAACCTCCCAAACCAGAAGTACCTGCCTTGCCTCTTTTGGACATCTTCTCTAATATGAAGCCTCTTTTAATCTTGATGGTGATACCAATTACTGAATTGCTGGAAACCACAGGAGGGGAGAGTGTTCTTGCACTCAAATACTACTTATGGGTTTCCCCAAGTTATCTAGCTCACCTCTGTGAGAATGGGATTCTGGACAAGGAGGGACATTGGCCTGATCCAGCACGGCTCGTCTCATGTTCTTAGGTGATCTACATCAGGAATTTTCAGAAAACACCTCCAAAAGGACCCAGGTTAGGAAGCCTAGGATGGTCTTGCCTTGTTGATTTTTCCTAGGTCATTTTTCCTGCGCCAATCACTTAGTGCCGTTGCCAATTTGTTGATCATTTTAATTACAACAAAGCCTGATTATGGAACTACTTTGCTTACACCAGCCAGGGCTCCTTTCTATTAAAGTCTTATCAATTCTATAATTGCAAGCAAGAGGGAACTCTTGGTGCTCCCAAACTTGCTTGCTTAGAGGCTCTCTCTGGTTAGTCATGCATGACAAATCTCTTCCTATTTCCTTTCAGATCTCTTTTAACAAAGGGCCCAACTATGCAGGATGCTAAATGACTGCCACTTGAAGCTGAGCATATCTTTATATTATGATTATAACTCTAAATAGCAGCTACCAGGGTGGGGAGATTTCACTCAGGACTGGGACCACGTTGAGTGCTGGTGGAGAATTCACATTTTTTCTTATACAGTATGATTCTGATTTGGGGTGGGGTGGGGTATTTATTAATTTTGATGGGGTATTTTTTTTTAAGGCTCTGCACTGGAGTCGTCAAAACCTAAATTCTAACTGAATCGGTATGGGGAAGAGGATCTGGGCTTCAGCTGAGTCAGAGCCCTGGATTGTCTGGAATCCGGATGCCAAGAGTGATCTGGGGCTCTTGGTAGGTGCGATATTGGCTGGGAATGTTGCCTGCTTCACTGGCATGACTGCCCAGGGAATGTGCTGAAGAAGCAGATCCCAGGGGATTGAACCTTCCTGTTTACCAGCTGTGCATAGCCCTTTTTCTTTTACTCCTTGCTGCTGTCTGAAGCTGAATGTTGGAAGATTCAGGACAGATTAAAAAGCAATCGTTCTTCATGCAGTGGATAGTTAAACCATGGAGCTTGCCTTCAAAAGAGGCAGTGGATGGCCATTGACTTGGATGACGTCTAGTACCTCCCAACTTGTCAGTTCCCTAGTGTCCGACCACCACCATCTGGGGTCTTCTTCTTCTTCTTCTTCTTCTTCTTCTTCTTCTTCTTCTTCTTCTTCTTCTTCTTCTTCTTCTCCTCCTTCTTCTTCTTCTTCTTCTTCTTCTTCTTCTTCTTCTTCTTCTTCTTCTTCTTCTCCCTCCTCTTCCTCTTCCTCTTTCTCTTCCTCTTCTTCTTCTATGGGGGGCTTTTGGGCAGGCAGCTTCCACCACTCTTCCTCATCCAGCCAGTCCCTGACACATTGACATGGTCCAAAAGTCTCTTTTATGTTCTTATGTCATATCCCCAAGGGACCTTCCAAAGCTGCTATTTGACGCTCTCTCTCTCTCTCTCTCTCTCTCTCTCTCTCTGTGTGTGTGTGTGTGTGTGTGTTGCAGTTGACCTTTCATTTAACGTGCCAGCTATTCTTATAGCTTCCCAGGACGCAAATGGAACCTTTGGCAGAGCCACAGCAGCCACGGTTCCACTGGGGTAAGCCTCAACACTTAAGGCTGCTTAGATCTGTGGAGTAGACATGGCTTGAGACAATCCACTTTATTTGTCAAGCCACCTTTCAATGGCCAGCTCTTCCAACCCCGAGAACAATTGCCTTGAATTGGCCCTGTGGCTCCCACTCCTTTTTGCAGCTCCTTTGATCACTACAAATTCTTTCCATTTGCCGTTCCATGGATAAAAAAGGGGGGAGATGAAGTAAATAAATCAGAGCTTTGAAAATCCTTTTTAGAAAGCTTTAAGGTGTGCATCACCCCTCCTTCACCCCTTCCAGCTCACAGCAAGTGGGAAGGTAAGAAAACATGCCTTTCAAGATATCCCGGCGGGGCGGGGGTGTTTGCTCTTCCTATTCAAGGCAACTGCTCATAGAAAGAAAATAAGTCAAAAGGAAGAGAGAGATAGAGAGGAGAAGAAGAGGAAGAAGAGGAAGAGGAGAGTCGACTTGGCAAATGCTCTCTAAAAGCCCCTTAAAATGATGTAAGCAGCTCCCGTCTTCAACTCCTTCCTTTTAACACAAAGGTACAACAAAGTCATTGATGTCTTTAATCACACCGCCTTAATCACACGCCGGGTAGGTTTGCTCAGCCTGTAATGTACCACTTGACAGTTATTTACATAATGGATAACTTTACTCACATCCTTCACATGCAGCAGCTTCCCAATAACATTAAACAAGAAATGTACATCTTCAGAACTCCCCGGCATGAGACAACCTGGAGGAGAAGAAAGAGTAGTGTGGTGCTTTTTTTAAAAAAAAAAGTTTCACAGTGTGGAAAGGCCATAGCTCTGTCGTAGAGCATTTGCTTTGCTTGCGGAAGGTCCCAGTTTCAGTTTCCAGCATCTCCAGTTAAGACTGGGAGAGAACCATGTCTGGAACACTAGAGAGCTGCTTGAAGGCCATATGGACAGTGCTGAGGTAGATGGACCAACGGTCTGACTAGATATGTTTTTGAGAACCAGTTTAACATCTGAAGTCCGTCTATCAAGGGTTGCCTTGCAAAGGCAGGAGGAATTGGCAGGGGAGCAGGAAGGGTGCACTCAGACTTTAATAAAGTCTGTCAGTCACCATCAGGGGAAGGATGTTAATTCAGTGGTAGAGCATCTGCTAGGCATGCAGAAGGTCCCAAGTTCAATCCCTGAATGCATTTCTGTGCAGGGCTACAAAAGAAGCCTTTCTAAAATCCTGGAGAGCCACTGCCTGCCAGTGTAAACAATACTGAGGAAGATGGGGCCAATTGTCCAACTCAGAATAAGGTAGTTCCCTGTGTTTCTATGTAGGATAGGATGGAAGGATGGATGGATGGATGATAGATAGATAGATAGATAGATAGATAGATAGATAGATGATAGATAGATGATAGATAGATATAGATGATAGATAGATAGATAGATAGATGGATGATAGGTAGATAGATGGGAGATAGAGAGAGGTGATATAGTTACAGTCACACACACGTGTCTCAAAGGCCTTTGATGTGTGTCTTCATGATGGGAGCTGCATCATGAAGATGCCAGATGAACCTCTGTGGAAAGGAGAGGGCTTTGCATGGAGGTGAGGGCTATTCATTGCTACTAGCCATAATGGCTCTGCTCTGTCTCCACAGCTGGAGACAGCAATGCTTCTGAATTCTGGCTGGCTGCTGGAAACCACAGGAGAGGAGAGTTGCTCTTGTGCTTTGGTCTTGCTTCTGGGTTTCCCACAGGCACCTGGTTGGCACCTGTGAAAACATGATGCTTGACTAGATGGCTCCCCTTGACTTGATCCAGCAAGCTCTTCTTATGCCCTTATGAGGGAATTCCACAAGTTGGGGTTGGGACAGAAAATGCCCTTTCCCAGGTTGCCACCATCCTATACCTCTTAGGGTGGTAGAACTATTGTCATTGATCTTAACAAACTGAGGTGGACTGTGGGGGAAAAGATGGTCTTTAAGATATTTGCTCAGCCTGCATTGCACCACTTGGCATTGAGGAAGCACTGGGTTTACATTGGCTACTTTTTGATTGGTTGCTAAAATCGAACAGCTGTTGACATGATCAGAAAGCAGTCAGTGCAAAATCAATGTTTGGTCAATGTCAAGTTGTGCATAGCAAGCTGTGCAAATATAGAAAAGAGCGCATCATGTATATTAGTTAAAATATTAACAACTTCACATGTGAGTCGTCTTAAAGATGTCAATATATATATATATATATATATATATATATGACTCCAAGACATGGACAGGGAAAAGGATCATTGGCCTCATCATCACCCCATTTTAATGGGGTTGCAAATTGAGCCATCAGCCAGATCTCTTGCAGAAGTATCGCTCCCTTTGGCAACCTTACACAACTGTGCTTCTCTTGGTTAGCGTTCTTTAATGCACTGCAATGTACCCACACACATTAATTGCAGGGTGTATGTGCTGGACTTCAACAGACAGCTGCACAGAACAGTTGGTCCATAACCGCATCCATCTCTCTCAGTTCTTTGGCAGGAAAATTCCTTGGTTCCCCAAAATAATGTGAACAACAGGCGCTTTCTAGTTCCTGTAATTGAAGTGTGCATAGACACAGAGTCAGCTGTTTGACACAACTGGAAATAGACTTCTTTACTGTACTCAGTAATTTGAGTTTATTTTTAAGACACCATACTTGTGGGGTTAACCCCTTCCTTCTGAAGAGGGCTGAGCTGCAATAACACCACACATTTTGTGCTTGATTCCATGCATGTCCTGCAGGTTAACATGTAGCTCTTCTTCCAGGCATTTGAAGGAATACAATTGTCATCTGTATGTCACTCCTGCTCTCTTTTTAGGGGTGGGGGGGTGTTTGCCTCAACTCCTGCTTTGTACAGTGGTATTGATATTCTGATTGGTTTCTGGAAGTGGTTTGGTCTGTTTCTTTGACATTCAGCACAGACAGGTGAGGAAGTTAGGAACTAAACATTAAGTATCATAATAAATTATTGGGTTATGGGCACCCTCCAGGTACCTGCTGTTCCTTTAGACATGGTGGACCTGGGTGAGATGCTCTTCAGGCCTCACATGCACATTGTGGTGAATTCTGTACAGTGCGGCCTTTGTGCGTCTATTGGGTTCACATGTCCAAGGCTCACCTAGCATGGAGGGAGTAATTTTCTTCCAATCCTTGGCCAAGGAAGCTACAGAACACAGCTATTTTCATGCCTAGATGACTGGAAGGATGCTGCCCCTTCAGAATTAGGGGGGGGGGAAATCTCTCCTGCCTTTGCTTTCTGAATTTACTTGGTTTCTTCTGCAGTTCTTGTTGAAGGATCTTAGCCAGAACCTGTTGAATATAGCAGAGCATACGCAGACTGTCCAGAAGCAGTCAGTTGCAGGCAGGATGAAGCAGGAACAAGACACTGCTACCAGTAACTTGGTTATTTATAGGTTTATTATTTACAGCAGACTCACAAGTTACTATATACAGGATACAGACACGGCTGTTAACTCTCTCACTGAACAAACTCCAACAAACACTCAGAACACACACTGACCAACCAGCTAAGCAACAAGGAAGGTCATGAGTCATCATGCCTATGTGGGTAACCTCAGCCAATAGCAAAGTTGTATCCAAGGTCCCATATCTCTAGGTAGAATAACTCCCTCTGCTCAGTCTTCTTGGCCTTCGGCCAACTCCTTAATTGCTTCTGTGGGAAGCTGCATCAAATAGGACGTAGTCAGAAATCCCAACAGTTCTTCCTATTGTTACATTAATAAATACGACCTTTCCTACCAGTGCTTGGAATGTTAGAGAAGTTTCTTGAAAGCTGAACTGCAGCCACACAGAAACAGTTCTGCGTGTGATGAACACAGGGCAGAATGGAAATCAAGGTCTTCTTGCACCCCGAGTCAGACCAGTGGTCCCCTCAGTTCAGTGCTTCCTACATTTGACTGGTAGCAGCTCCCCAGGATTTCAGACAGGTCCTCTCTACACCCTGTGTGGAGATAATGTTGAGCTTCTGCATCCAAAACAGATGTCCTAACACTGAGCTACTGCCCTTCCCCTTAACTCCTTGAGCCATTGCATCAACATTTGTGGACCATGTTACCTTAAATTTGCAGTCGATGAACCAACATCATTCTAATTAAAGAGGGAAATGAACAGCCAGTTCCTTCTGTTGCTTAAATTTGTCTATGTTTACTTCTTTTCTTTAAAAATTCCCTCAATTGTGTGCTTTGTGCAAATTAAAGTGGGGGGGGGGGAGATTGGATCTAGCAGGTCTTCAGTTTCTAAATTGTTTCCATTTATGTTCTGTTCTGAAATATAATGAGAGGCGCATTTGGAGTTTGAAAGGTTCCGCTTTTAAATGCAATACTTCAGGCCTGTAATCAGAGACTATTTTGAATATGTGGCACCTAGCATACATATGAATATGCTAATCAGCTAAACTTAATAGTTCTCATTTGTATTAATGCAAATGAGGGAAATGTACTTTCTGCCCAATATTTTCCTTGGTATTTATGAAGGAAACCGGGGGACGCAAAGCTTCCGCCATTGCTTTGGCGCAATACGGTCTTAACATTTCATCCGAATGCCTTAAAAGGGCGTGTTTGATTTTAGCTTAATCTAATTTCATCAAACAGAATTGCATCTAAAGGCGATATAAAGTTACAATTTGTTCCATGTCAAATAATAAAAATGGCCTTTAAATTTTACATGAATTTGACCTTTTGGATTTTGTGTTCAATTAAAACCCGACTCATAGCAGGGGAGACATAAAGAACTCGGTATTAGCTCAGTCCTGCGCACAGGTGCTTAATCGAGAGAGTTATTCCTTCTGCCTGTTTTGTATTTATGATTATTATTGTTATGTAGGGTTTTCTTTTTCAATATTGCCATATCCTTAAGACTCTGGGAAGGTCATAGCACAAAATTAAAAAGTGGGAAATCAGGAAGGGAACTTTGAAATTAAAGCTACGGGAAGGCGGAGGGAGTTCAGTTGCAGAGAGTCTCCTGTGCATGCAAAAGAATCGAAGAACTGTAGAGTTGGCAGGGACCCTGAGGGTCATCTAGTCCAACCCCCTGCAATACAGAAATAGAAGACCATGCAGCCTCTGCTTAGAAACCTCCAATGAAGGAGAGTCCACTACTTTCCGAGGGAATCTGCTCCACTGTCTAACAGCTCTTACTGTCAGAAAGTTCTTCCGGGTGTTTAATCTCCTTGTCTCCCCACTCTAACTGTATAATAATGATGATGATGATGATGATGATGATGATGATGATGATGTATACCCCCCGCCCTCCCCAGCCCAGGGCGGCTAACACCCGATATAAAAACCAATTAATTGAAATACAACTTAAAAACAAGATTAAAATACAACATTAAAACATTGAAATATTAAAATACAGCATCATTTCAATGGAAACTCAAATCAAAAACTTTTTGGGGGATGAAAACGTCCAGTCTTCACCAAGGCTAACTTTCCAGACTGGTCCTACATGGGCCAGGAAAAAGCCAGGGAAGTCCCCAAATAGGAGTTCCAACACAGAAGGAGGAAGGAAAAAAGAAAGGGGCGGGGGGATGATATTGATTCCAAGCCGAAGGCCAGGCGGAACAACTCTGTCTTACAGGCCCTGCGGAAAGAAATCAGATCCTGCAGGGCCCTGGTCTCATGAGACAGAGCGTTCCACCAGGCTGGAGCCAGTGTTGAAAAGGCCCTGGCTTTGGTTGAGGCTAATCTAACTTCCTTAGGGCCCAGGACCTCTAAGGTGTTGCTATTTACGGACCTTAAGGTCCTCCGTGGGACATACCGGGAGAGGCGCTCCTGTAGGTACGAGGGTCCTAGGCCGTGGATGTTTAATCAGGGTTTAAAACACTAATCAAACATGTTGCAATGGGGAGAGGAAGTTGAACACAGGACACCTACCCCTCTCCTCCCATTGCTTCACACCAGAGTCCCCAACCCTGATAGCCCCAGATTACTCAGGTGACCGTGATCCAGGTCTGCTGAATCAGATCTGGTAAAATCCCAAGTCAACTCAAATCAGCTGGATTTGGTCCAGGATCTGGGATTCAGCTGGTTCCTGGGTTTAGCCCTGATACCAGAGATTGTGTAAGGTCGGCTGCCCCAACTAAGATACATAAATATAGGTGCAACTGCTGCAGTCACTTCAGCTAACATTGCTGTTGAGTCCTGAGTTGGAAAAGAAAGTTATTAGAAAATGAAAATGAAAAGAGATGTTGGTGTCAGCCCTGATGGGACCGTGGGCTGTGATATGTGCTGATGTCAAGTAAGGCTGGTTTTCAACATTGCAATATATTACCAGCTAAACACTGATATATACTGATATATCACAATGTCTGAAATAAGGATGGAGCTGGTGTTCAACTTTGTTGTACATCACCAGCTAAACATAGTGATATACTGAAATATCTCAATATCTGAAATAAGGGTGGCTATGTAGAGACATTGCCTGGCTTCACAGTTTTTCCCACATTGTGATTTTTGCATAGCTCTCTCTCTCTCACTCACTCACACACACACACAGAGAGAGAGACAGACACACACATCATGATTTGTGATATATTGACAGGTCAAAAATTATGAAATCAGTATCCTGATATGTACTTGAAACAGGTTTTGGACAATATTTCCCCCAGCCCTGAAACATATCATGATTCAATATATATTGGCAAGTCAAAAACTCTGAAACCATTATTACAATGCGGACTTCAAACTGGTTTTGGACGATATATTGATATATCACGCAACCCTAATGTCAAGTTTGATGTCAATAAAATTGGTTGGTTTATTATTTGTAGCAGTGTTAAAAAGCTTGGAAGCTGGAGCTTTCCCTTCTATTCGTGTTCTGTCTCATTTATACATCACTAGCATCAAAATTGTCATATTTGCCCATCTCTGATATCAAGACGTAAAACTTCCTTCCCCACCCAGACATATGTAACTTCAAGAACTGTCTGCTGTTACGAAATTACACAATTTATGTAATTATGTAAATTACATTGTCATTATATTATTCCACCTAATTCATTTCAGTGCAAAGGAAATGAAACAAAATGGGGGGGGTGGCCACAATCAATTACTTTTTGTTTGCAGACTGAAAGCAACAATTGCAAACACTGACCATATTCACTGGATTGATTTTCTTTCTGGACACGGGGTGTCATTCAGCTAAACTTACTCAGATTAGATGCATTGAAATTAGTGTATGTGACTAAACTGAAACAGCTGTGCTGGCTGCCCATCCAAGCCAAGCCAGCTTCAAGGTTCTTGGATTAATCCAAAAGGCTCTGAATAACTAGGTACCGCTCCGGCGGGAAGGTAAATGGCGTTTCCGTGTGCTGCTCTGGTTTGCCAGAAGCAGCTTAGTCATGCTGGCCACATGACCCGGAAGCTGTACGCCGGCTCCCTTGGCCAATAAAGTGAGAGTCGGTCACGACTGGACCTAATGGTCAGGGGTCCCTTAGGTTACCCTGATACTGCAAGCAGCTCAATCACTGAGGTTGTCTCTGTCAGGAGTTCGGCCTACACTCGAGTAGGACCCTGGCATGGATACATGCCCGACTGGCATGTTCTCTCCCTCCTGGTCTTTCATTTGGGAGCTTCAAAAGCTTTCTTCAGCCTGAACATCACAGCGACCGATGCCAACCGACACTGGCACACTTAGAGATCTGCAGAGTCTTTGCAGCTTCGCATAACAGACCTCAGCAACTCAGCATTTTGGCTAATCTACTTTATTTACATATAAACACACACGGAGCACTGCAATATGGCTCCCTCTCTCTCTAGCATCAGACAGCAAAGAGAAAAAGAACAAAGGACAATAGTCCCACTTCATGGAACACAGTAACACAAACATCCTGTCTCCGTTACTTCCCACTCTGTGGATTCAAAACATACACCGTCATGTGAAAGACAACAATCCTATCACTGCAATCATAAATCAGGAATTCTAACAGTCTCTAGGAGTACCATTGCTCTTTCCCCAAGATGGTGAGGACCATTTGACAACAGCAAAACAACTGAGCCTTTGGCTCAATACCGTGGAACTCTCTGCCACTAGAGATTCAACAGGCACCTTCTCTTCCAACTTTTAAATGACTGTTGAAAACTTTTCTATTCTGCCAGGTCTATGTAGACAATTGAGATCTTTCCACAATGCTTAATTGATGTCTGATTTAAACTTTTTATATGGTTTTCATTGTATGGCTATTCATACTTTTGTTGTAAACCACTTTGAATGATGATGATGATGATGATGATGATTATTATTATTTATACCCCACCCATCTGGCTGGGTTTCTCCAGCCACTCTGGGCTGCTTCCAACAGAATATTAAAATACAATAATCTACAAAACATTAAAAGCTTCCCTAAACAGGGCTGCCTTCAGATGTCTTCTAAAAGTCTGGTAGTTGTTCTTCTCTTTGACATCTGGTGGGAGGGCTTTCCACAGGGCGGGTGCCACTACCGAGAAGGCCCTCTGCCTGGTTCCCTGCAACTTGGCTTCTCACAGTGAGGGAACCGCCAGAAGACCCTCAGCACTGGACCTCAGTTTGCTGTGAGTAAAATTTCTTTCATGCCACCAATGGGATGAAGAAGCAAACAACATCAGGTTTCACTCCTGTTTCCATTTTCATCATCAGCTGCTTCCATTCCTGCAATCCCACCACCCTGGGAGTCTTTTGAGAAAGGGTGGTTTATAAATTGAATAAATGAATAAATAAAATTCCAGGGTCACAGGTTTCCTATCTCTGATCTAGAGTTCAAAAAGAGAGGTCTGAAAGATGAAAAACTCAGCATATATATATATATATATATATATATATATATATGGTATCTCAAGGATCTCTTCAAATGTCAAAACAGGGACAGCATTTTACCTGGGGAAAGTATCAGAAATCAGGACCGTTTCAGTCTGTGCATCCATTGTGTGGAACAAGAGCAAAAGGATTTTTCTCCACACAACCAAGCACCCAGCAGAAACCTTCTTTTTGGCTTCGAGCGACAGAGGCTGGCATTATAAAGGGAGCATGTGAACATGTGGGGGTAGGGGTTGCTTGGAAGAATCTGTCAGAGCAGCTCAGCAGCACCATTAGAATTCAGAGAGCTCCAAAGTAATTACAAAACAGCTGTAATGGAAAATTGGTAGTCAAACCCATTTTCCACCAACTAGAACGGTGAATGGGCTCCATTATGCTCCTAATTCTCATTAACTTAATTTGCATAGGAAACAATGAAGGAATACCTAATGAGGTGCAGGCAGACGGCAGCAGATCGATACCTCGTGAGCAAAGGTTCGACCCCCTAATTGCAGGACAAGTTGCAAAGGACAGGAAGGTGTGTGTTTGTGTATGTGTGTGTGCATGCTTTGCCATTGTATAGCATTTGGAGATGGGGACTGGGCCAGGTTGAAGATGACCCAGGCACTCTGTTGCCCGCATGTTTCAATGCTGGGTATGCACTGAATATTGTTGGCACTGAGCTGTTTTAGCTTGGTTTTTCAAACACAATTTGAATCCAATGTGATTTATTTATGCATTTATATCACATCATGAAGTCCAAGGTGGATTCCATCATGGGTGGAATCCATAAGGTTGCCAAACATCTTCCCAACCAGGCACGGAGCGGACTCAAATCTCCAACAAAGGCTAGAGGCATGTTCATATGTGGATTTACTGCCTGAGAGATGCAAATTAGGAGTTCTTGAGCTGCAGATCCTGCAATGCAGAGGGTTGGACCAGATGATCCTTGAGTGCCTACCAACTCTACACTTCTATGAAATGGAGACTGCATGTGTGAATGAACCAAAAGAGTTTCAATGTCACAGATGGAATAGAATGCATTGTTGTTGTTTTCGGCAGAGAAGCTTTGCACATTTGGCAACCCATCGCTGAGAGTTGAGAAAACAAGTGGATGCATATTTATGTGTGAACCAAACAAATGTATAAATAAATGGTCAACTTTAAAGCATTAATGTGTTAAATCAGGAACAAACAAAACCCAAAGCTAGAGAGAATGATACTAATTGTAAATCAATAATACTTTATAGAAGATTCCAGACTCCAGTCTCTCCTCCAAGAATTTAAGAATGGCTCTCCTGGATCAGGGTAAAAAAGGCCCATTTGGTACAGGATCTTGCTCTCACAGTGGCCAACCAATTGCAACCAAAAGCTGATGAGATGAATCTGATGTTTAGATTAACTTGACATCTAGGAAATTAGCCAGTTTACTCTGGGAAAGTCACAAACAGAACCTGAGTGTGACAGTCCTTTTCACCCCTAGCACTAAGATGGCTCCATATGCACAAGAGTTTCCCCTTGCCTGATTGAACAATCTCTCCTTTCCTCCCCCTGCATGTTGTTCTGGGGGTTCTCCTGTCAATGGGGGGCTGTAGAAAAGGGGAGAGCATTGCTACACTAGTGGAAGCCCTTGCTGAAGCTTCTGCTATTGGATGTTGTTGTTGTTTAGTCGTTTAGTTGTGTCCGACTCTTTGTGACCCCATGGACCAGAGCACACCAGGCACTCCGGTCTTCCACTGCCTCTCGCAGTTTGGTCAAACTCATGTTAGTAGCCTCGAGAACACTGTCCAACCATCTCGTCCTCTGTTGTCCCCTTCTCCTTGTGCCCTCCATCTTTCCCAACATCAGGGTCTTTTCCAAGGAGTCTTCTCTTCTCATGAGCTGGCCAAAGTATTGGAGCCTTAGTTTCAGGATCTGTCCTTCCAGTGAGCACTCTGGGCTGATTTCCTTCAGAATGGAGTGGTTTGATCTTCTTGCAGTCCATGGGACTCTCAAGAGTCTCCTCCAGCACCATAATTCAAAAGCATCAATTCTTCGGTGATCAGCCTTCTTTATGGTCCAGCTCTCACTTCCATACATCACTACTGGGAAAACCATAGCTTTAACTATATGGACCTTTGTTGGCAAGGTGATGTCTCTGCTTTTTAAGATGCTGCTATTGGATACAATTAGCTAAATACAGACCTTGGTCTACTTTTTCCACCAACAGGACATCTGCAATGCCTTTCCTGTGTTTCGTGGGCAGTTTGTATGAACATGACGTATACCATGCCAGCATTGCTAAGTATGTTGGCGACAACATTTCAGAAAGATGGGTTCAAGGATTACAGTTACGAATTAAAAGCAACTGTGTGTACTTTTGTACTCATACTCTGGAGTCATTGTTTCTACATCCTGTTCAGCCTTGGTAAAGTCAAATCCTAATTTAGAAGATTAGTCACATAATTACAACCCTCCACTATCTCCCCTACCTCTCTGCCTAGTGTTTTGCATTTGTAGGTATGCTTGTGGAAAGATATCCAATAGATAAACACACACACAAACTCTAGAAACTCTCCTGAGGTTCTGAAGTATCTTTGACAACTTGCAGACAGTTTGCAAAGCCTCAGACCACCTTGGATTCCAAGGAGGTCAAAATATCTCCACAGTGAGGATCCTGACCTCAGGTGTTATACTTCAGCCAAGGCAAAACTTCAGGTTTACTGGTGAGCAGAAGATGGCAACCATGGCTGAAAGCAGCAATGCTTCTGAATACCAGTTGCTGGAAGCTGCAGGAGGGAAGAATGCTCTTGTGCTCGAATCTTGCTTGTGGGTTTCTTGCAGGCATCTAGTTGGCCACTATGGGAACAGAATGCTGGACTGGAATGGGCTGACCCAGCAGGGTTCTTATATGCATTGCATCACTAGATATTCAGCCTGCACTGCAGTTTTCTGTGGGTTCCAGGTAGGAATATCTGCACATCAACTCAATGTGTTTCTCTCTTTTCCTTCCATGGAAAATCTCCTACAAATCCCACTTGAAATTTGACTTTAGGGAAAAGCTAGGCGACCATTGTGGTCAGTGGGTTTATATCACAAGGCTGTTGAGTCAAATATTCAGGAAAGTATTCTCAAGAATCAGGAGAGCCGTGGAAGAGGATGCTAAGAGCGGTGCTGGAATCTCCTCCCTCTGGAGGCCTCAATAGAGGGTGATAGAACATGTCTCTGGGGCCACGTAGGTGATGGGTATCCTGAAACAGGACTCAGTAAGATCCTGGCTTGGTATTTCTCTGGTTGTATAACTGCCTGTTGCCTTTGAAAGAGAATATCCAGAGCATCTTGTGTTTGAAAATGACATCTCTCTGTATATTTTGGCCTAGCCAAATGCCATCCCGTGAAGCTAATCATATTTGTTTAATTAAAGTAACACATCTGTGTAGTAAATAGCCTGTGAGCGGTCAGTAACATAATGCTGTACAAGTACAGCAATAATTGGATAATGTAATGAAATGCATGGGAGGATTTTTATTTTAATTTTTTTAAAAAAGGAAAATATAATGAGATTTCATCGTTTTATACACACAGGTAATTAGTTCTTAGAAATATGAGGAGAGCGAATGATCTGCAGATTTGAGCTATCAGCAATTAATTCAGACAATCCAAGTGAAGAAACAAACAAAAAAGTGATGTGGTTGAAGAATTCAAAGGAAAGAAAGTTATGGTTAGAATTCAAATAAATGAATGAACTGGAGGTGGGGGAGCTGATGAATGAATTGTATCACCTCTGCTAAGGAGGTGAGGTGAGTTACTAGAAAAAGAGCCTGCTCCCCCAGAAAAACAGAATCAGGGAATCATATAATTGTAGAGTTGGAAGGGAGCACAGGAGTCATATAGTCTAGCCACCTTCAATGCAGAAATCTCAACTAATGGCCATCCAATTGCTGCTTTAAAATTTCAAGTCCACAACCTCCTGAGGGAGTCTGTTCCACTATTAAACTGCTGTTCCTGTCATAAATTTCTTCCTGATGTTTAGTCAGAATCTCCTGTAGTTATTGGTTCAAGTCCTAACTTCTACAGTAGGAGAAAACAAGCTTGTTCCATCTCCCATGTGAAAGTCCTTTAGATATTTGAAGATGGCTCTCCTATCTCCTCCCAGCCTCCTCTTCCCCAGGCTAAACATACCCAGCTCCTTCAACCATTCCTCATAAGGCTTGACTTCTAGGCCTTTAACCATATTGGTCACCCTCCTCTGCCTGCATTCGTTTGTCAATATCCTTCTTAAATTGTGATGCCCAGAACTGAACACAATATTCCAGGTGTAGTATGAACAAGACAGAATATAGTGCTACTATTATTTCCCTTGATCTGGACACTATACTTCTAGTGATGCAGCCTAGATAAGCATTAGCTTTTTTTGCTGCTGCATCATACTGTTGACTCATGTTAAGCTTGTGGTCCACCAAGACCCCTAGGTCCTTTTCACATGTATTACTAGTAAGCCAGGTTTCCTCCATCTTATATTTGTGCAGCTGGTACTTCCTGCCTAAGTGCAGAACTTTAGTTTTGAGATTCATTTTGTTAGTTTGGGCCCCGTTCTCCAATCTGTTAAGGTAATCTTGAATCCTGATTCTGCCTTCTGTGGCATTAGCTACAACTCCCAGTTTGATGTTATCTGCAAATTGAATAAGCACACCCTCAATTCCTTCATTCAAGTTGCTCAGAAACCACAACTAATCCAAAATGTGGCAGCTAGACTGGTGACTGGGAGTGGCTACCGAGACCATATAACACCAGTCCTAAAGGATCTTCATTGGCTCCCAGTATATTTCCAAGCACAATTCAAAGTATTGGTACTGACTTTTAGAGCTCTAAATGCCCTCAGCCCAGTATACCTGAAGGACACTGAGGTCCTCCTCCGAGGGTCTTCTGGCGGTTCCCTCACTGCAGAAGTAAAGTTACAGGAAACCAGGCAGAGGGCCTTCTCGGCAGTGGTGCCCTCCTGTGGACCTTAGACCTCAGAGAGATAAAGAATTACACAACTTTTAGGTTAAAAATCTGAATGCAGCCCTGTTCAGGGAAGTTTTTAATATCTGACATTTTATTATTTTTTATATTTTGCTGAAGCCGTCCAGAGTGGCTGAGGAAACCCAGCCACATGGGCGGGGTATAAACAATATTCTTATTCTTATTGATGCTGAACCTGTGGCAACTCGCTTGTCACTTTTTTCCAGGATGATGACAGACCATTAGTAAGTACTCTTTGGGTTTGGTCAGTCAACCAGCTGCAAATCCAATCCATTTTAATCGATGCTTTAAATGATTTGCTAATACGTTTGCTGATTTTATTATCACATGTCTTTATATATTTTTAATGAAAGTGTGGGTTGTAAATAAATAAATAAATATCACTATCTTTCATTTGGTTCTGAATCTGGCCATCAGAACTCCATTACATAAAAATGATAATAATAGAAAGCAGTATTAAATGATAGAGCAGTAGGAAGAGACCTCAAATATCGTTCAGTCCAAACCCCAACAAATGCAGGAAATCTACTCCTCCAGCTTCTCTGATAGGTTGGTTGTTCAGTTTCTGCTTAAATGTTTCTGATGAAGGTGATTCAAGGATCTTCTGAGGCAACAGATAATTCCTTCAGGAAGTTCAACTTAACATTTAGTCCTTATTTGAACCCATTCATTTGGGTCCTACCCTCTGAAGTAATCAACCAATGGAGAAACTCGGTAAAGTTTTAATCTTTGAAGAAGAAAGGGAGAAAGAAACACATCAGCCATGGAACACTTTGAAGCAAAGTTGCATGCTTTATAGCTAAGCATTTTGGAGCAGTGGAAGGTGGCCATTTCACTGCAGGACACGGCATATATTCAGTAACCTACAATTAAGCCAGGAAGAATGAGGGAAATGTAAAATACCAATATAGAAACACGTAGCTAAAATGCTATAATTTCCACATGTGAAAATAGAACATAATGAGAAATTCAAAGCATTTCTGACAGGTGATCTGACACGCGTCTCAAATGATTACACCTGCCACGGCAATACTTATTTGCTTATTTATTCATACAGTTAAAAAACAATCAACGTAAAAGGAAAAGAAATAGCAGACTGCAAAAGGAAACCTAAATATGTGGACTTCCTGAAACTCAGGGATGAAGGATGTAGTCATAGAATCATATAACTGTAGAGTTAGAAAGGTACCCAAGGGCCATCCAGATCAAACCCATGCACAGCAACAATCTCAACTAAAGAATCTCTGATAGATGGCTACCCAACCTCTGCTTAAAAACCTCCAATGAAGGAGAACCTGCCACCTTCTGAGGGAGTCAGTTACACAGTCAACCAGCTCTTGCCATCAGAAAGTTTTTCCTGATGTTTAGCCGGAATCTCCTTTCTTACAACTGGAATCCATTGGTTTGGGTCCTACCCTATGGAACAGCAGAAAACAAGCTTGCTCCATCTTCCACACGACAGCCCTTTCCATATTGGAAGATGGCTATCATAACACATATCCATTTTCTCTTTCAACTGTTCCTCATAAGGCTTGGTTTACAGACCCTTGGTCACCCTTGGTCTCTGCACACATTCCACTCCCCCAGGGCCTGTGGTCCTTTGGAGAGTTGAAACACAGTGGAGGCTGTCATAGCGCTAAGAAATCTGGTTTATTGACCTCTTTGCGCCTCCAGTCTGCATGGAGGGAGTCCAGATCTTACAGCATGGTCATTTCAAGAGGGGCTTTCAACAGTGCAGCCATGAAGTTCAAGGTATCTCTCCCAGCCAGCTTGCCCATGGTGGACCCCAGTCCTTCTTCCTCCTTTCTTCTTCCCAGAACTGCTTGCTACCAGACTCTTTCTTCCTGTCACCTTAAATACCCAGCTCCCCTGACAACCTTCCAAACCCCTAGTCTCTGTCCACACCTCAGGGCAAGGGAGGGAGGACAGTTCTCTTACATAGCAGATGGCTCCCAATGACCCTGTATTGCTTCTTGATGGCCCTAGCTTGGCCTGGTCATTATGCATTGGCTAGTCCAGGAATTCCTCTACAGCTTGCATTTCTCCCTTCACATACCAAATAATCAAGACCCTATCATTTATAAATTTCTAGGGTTTAGTGGGTCCCCCCAAAATCCATAACAATATTTTGGGTTGGGGAATGTAACCAAGGGGTCATCCAGACTTTCTTTTGTGCTGTGCTTCTATGCACTGTGTCATTTCCAATTGCTCCTCCGTCGCTAACACTTTACTGCTGAATTAGAGCCAATGGCAATCCAGAATAGCCATTTGTTACAATTCAGTGGTTTTTCACAGGGAAAATACGGAGCCAAACAAAACAAAACAAAAAGTACAGGGCTAAAGGTGGATGAACCTCAAGTTAGGACAGCAAGAAGACTATTGTTATTTCTCTTCCTGTTTTTTTTTGCTGCAGAGAGGGTTGCTTTTTGCCTTCAGAATGCAGTGACATGAGACATCCTCATTGGATCATGAGAAAACAAAAATAAAATAAAACCCCCAACCACACACCTGTAAGGTTGTTTCAAGGACCACGTTCCTGATGTTTGGATGATGCACAGCCATCACTCCGACTGATGTGACAAAGGCCGCTTGCTGGGAAATGTGCAATGGCACGCATGCCCGGGTGTAAAACTTGAGAGGCTCTCTTTGTGGCCGTGGTTGTCTTGAAAGCTCTTCCACCTGCTCCTTATCTTTCCTCTTCAAGCCAGTTCTTCGCACAGTGGGCGGTCTGCCACTGCGGCAACCAGGTGGCCCTGCCGGCGGTGTGCTGCGATAAACGTCTTCCACGGAAATTTGCATTGCTTTTGTTCTGCCTCTCTGTCTCTCTGCTTCTCCCCGAATTCACACAAACAATGCCAATTTGAAAACTGCAAACAAACAAACAAACAAACAGAAAGGAGATCTGAAACTTTCTCTGAAGGCTGCCTCACCCCCTTGAAGATGGTCCCCCTGGAGCCGAGCTTTCTTGTTATTTTTGCTTAACGCTTTGGCTCGCTATTTTCCCCTTCCCTTTGTACTTTGATGTTCCTTTGGGGACTCGGAGAAAGGAACAATAAGAAAACACTAAGGCATTTGCTGAAGTTTTCTTCTTTTTGCTTTTGCGTGGAGGAAGCCTGTCGAAACAGTCAGGGGGAAGGAAAGAAGAGAGGGTGAGTAAGAAAAGCTAGGAGATGCTCATTCAAGGAATCGGTGTCCTTTGCTACAGATCCCAACGGGCTTCAAAACCCATCCACTGAGAGAATGTCATCCTGCCCTGCAAAATGTCTCAAGTTGCATCTGGATACGAAATATACGTTGGAAGACTAAGAATAATGAGTGCAGCTGTTATCAAGGTACACACCTATTGCCATCACATCAGAAAGAAGACTAAAGACAAACTATAATTTGGGCAAATAGGATGTGTTTATTAAAATATTACTAAATATATAATAACTAGAGGATCTGCAAATCAATAAAAAGGAACCAATTAAGCCAAACAGGTGTGGGCAGGTGAGTTGGAATAATTGGGAAATTATAATCACTGCTTTATAGGGACTCTGGTGGTGCTGTGGTCTAAAACTACTGAGCCTAGGGCTTGTCAATCAAGAAGATCAGTGGTTCGAATCCTTACGACGGAGTGAGCTCCTGTTGCTCGGTCCCAGCTCCTGCCAACCTAGCGGTTCAAAAGCACTTCAAAGTGCAAGTAGATAAATAGGGACCGCTCTGGCAGGAAGGTAAACGGTGTTTCCGTGCGCTGCTCTGGTTTGCCAGAAGCGGCTTAGTCATGCTGGCCACATGACCCAGAAGCTGTACGCCAGCTCCCTTGGCCAGTAAAGTGAGATGAGTGCTGCAACCCCAGATTCGTCCGCGACTGGACCTAATGGTCAGGGGTACCTTTACCTTTACCTTACTAGCCATTAACAGTAGGGGGCAATAATGCCTCTGAATACCAGTTGCTAGAAACCACAGGTGGGGAGAGTGCTCTTGGGCTCACGTCCTGCTTGTGGGTTTCCCATTGAAGCTTCTGGGTGTCCATTGTGGGAACAGGATGCTGGACTAGATGGGCCATTCGCCTATCCCAGCAGGCTTCTATCATGCTCTTATTTAGCCCAGGCACTGAGGTCCATTTCCGTGTTCAGGGAAGCTTTTGACATCTGACATTTTATTATTATTATTTTTATATTTTGCTGGAAGCCACGCAGAGTGGCTGGGGAAACCCAGCCAGATGGGCAGGGTATGTTGTTGTTGTTGTTTAGTCGTTTAGTCGTGTTCGACTCTTCGTGACCCCATGGACCAGAGCACGCTAGGCACTCCTGTCTTCCACTGCCTCCCGCAGCTTGGTCAAACTCATGCTGGTAGATTCGAGAACACTGTCCAACCATCTCATCCTCTGTCGTCCCCTTCTCCTTGTGCCCTCCATCTTTCCCAACATCAGGGTCTTTTCCAGGGAGTCTTCTCTTCTCATGAGATGGCCAAAGTACTGGAGCCTCAGCTTCAGGATCTGTCCTTCCAGTGAGCAGTCAGGGCTGATTTCCTTCAGAATGGATACGTTTGATCTTCTTGCAGTCCATGGGACTCTCAAGAGTCTCCTCCAGCACCATAATTCAAAAGCATCCATTCTTCGGCGATCAGTCTTCTTTATGGTCCAGCTCTCACTTCCATACATCACTACTGGGAAAACCATGGCTTTAACTATACGGACCTTTGTTGGCAAGGTGAAGTCTCTGCTTTTTAAGGTGCTGTCTAGGGCAGGGTATAAACAATAAATTATTATTATTATTATTATTATTATTATTATTATTATTATTATTATTAAGAATGGGGTGAAAGTGGTATCAGTTGGCTCTGCCTGTCGTTAGCTCTGACTCCACTAAGAGCTGGCTTTTCTGAATTCCACGTCATCAGTCTAAGCGGGCACCAGCCACCACTGGTGGGGTGCAGCCCTGTGGCAGGTCTGTGATGTTGGCCCTGGCTGATAATAACCTGGCATCCTGCTTTTGTTGTGGAGCCACAACAATGCACATTGCCGCAATTGTCAGTGGAGGCACGCCTCTGTTCTTTCTTTGAGAATTTGCCTTCAAAGTCCCGTTCTGTCTCTGTGTGTGCACGCACGTGTGTCTAAAGAAAAGAAGTAATAAACAGCGAGTGATTTATTTGTGTGGACAAAATGATTTGATGTTGTTCCTTGTTGACAGAATGATCTGTCCAGAATTACATTCTATTGATAAAACTGTGAAGAAATGCCATTCATCGACCGCACAAAGTTAGGGACTGGCAAAAATGCATTTGTCCAGAGAATATGGGATTCCCCCCCTCCCGAGCTGTCAATTGTTTCTAGAGAGTTGAGCAACCTCATGTTCATAACTGGAGTCTCATCTACTGAGATTTTTTTTTCCCCTTCCCTTTCCCTTGCTTTTAACCTTTTGGAGCATTTTCTTAGATTCTTTTTGTAGGCAGCAATAAGAGAGGTGATTTGGGGGTGTACTGAAGACTCCATAATTGCATCCAGTACACTGATGGTGAACCAAATATTGATGGCTTTCCAGAGGTGTGGAGGCAGTTTATCAGGCAGGAAGATACCCAGAGCAAGTGAATAGGTGACTTTAGCCTGTTGGGAGAGGGAGCAGATCAAATATGAGGGAAAGAACCTTCTCTGCTTATCTGTGTAAATAATTCAGGGCTAGCCTGAACATACAGTCAGGAGAGAGGCAGGAGGAGAAGCTGGGTCTCTCCCCCACCCTTCCACACACACAAAAGCAGGAGGGTCTGGTCTTGCAGGGTCCTGATTCATGATGGGCATAGGCTTCAATCCTCTGCTTACCAGCTGGTGAGTAAAAAATTGCATCCTGCACAGTACAGGGTGCTGCAGGGAAGTCGCTTGTGAAGGAACAGGACACTATTGTTGTGAATTTCTATCCCACCTTAAGGAGAAGACATGTAGCGTGTCACATGTCTGTTTACATTCCAGCACAGCTTGCGGGGAACTTCCCTTGTGCACAGCTTTTGCTTTTTCAGTTCTCTCTGTGAAGACGAGAGAGAGAGACGACATATTTCTTTGTCCTGATTTATGATTAATAAATCGGTAGTTGTAGTATGCTTCCACAAGCCTCACGCCTATTCTGTGTGCGCAGATCGCTCTGCTGATAGTGTGCCCTAAGTTTGAAGCCTGGGTCACTGATTTACATCGGGCAGAGGCTGATGGTCTTTGCAGTGGGACGACTGGAAGGGAACGGCTCAGCTGGGGCTAGCCAGCTGGCCTCCCGGCCCTCTGCATGCTGACAACTATAACCTGTATGATCAAATTCCCATCTTGCATGGTGCTGCTTCAGGGGGGTAGGTATCAGGCACAGAGGGGGACACTGAGCAGGAATTCCGATCTTTACCTGCAGCCAGTCAGTTACATCCCTCGTGGCCTTGTCACAGTTTCCCACCTAATGCCTATCTCTCATCCCTGCTTCACATCCCAGGTCCAGGCAGCTCTGTGTCACTCTGGGCCACCCGACCCCAGCAACCTGGGGCTGTCTTGATCCAATTCAGCCCATATCCCAAGGTTAGAGAAGGTGCCAGTCCTCCAAAGAAAGGGAGAAAGTTCTTGGCTGGTGTCAGATGGAATTGGATATGAAGCCTAGGAGTGACTGCACAAAACGATCTTAGAGAACATGCTGTTTCCTGAAGAAGTGCCTGGGCTCCTTCCGCTGGGCTCTGCTTGTAAAGAAAGCAAACATTGCAAAGACATCAGAAGCACCCAGGCTCAACAAAATGTATCAGGATGACACCAAACTGCAAAAGGCAGCTTTGGCCTCACTGAAGTCAGGAAGCTGCAGCTATGCATTTTGTGTGTGTGTGTGTGTGTGTGTGTGTGTGTGTGTGTGTTTACACTGAAAATCACCCTGTGATCCTCAGATGAAGGGTGGTATATAAAGTGAATTAATAAATTAATAGAACAATAAGTTAATAAATAAACTAAGCCCTGCTCCACTGCTCATGAAACTTCTCAGTTGGAGAACCTGAGAAACACATAGCAATATTCACAGTTCTCTCTTATGTTAGTATGTTTCATGTTAGACCACTTGTTATCTCCTGTTAGTCCAACCTCTTTGCATGCAAACCATCTTCATTGTGACAAGCAAACTACATTCTGCTCAAGTTAAACATCTGCTTTGTAGCATGAGCTTTATTTTATTTTATTATTTTATTTTGTTTTAAATTTAGCAGAGAACACAAATGAAACATGCATGGGCAAAAACAGGTGAAAACTTTACATCAGGCGAGCAAATATCGCAATTACCAAAATTGGAAGAAAACCTCTGAGTGGTTAACAAAAATGCAAAACAAAACATTGAAATTATGGACTAAAAAGAAAACAAGTGGTAGAGCTGGAGGAAGAGCAAAAGACATAGGTAGGGTACATTAAGATGAGAGAACAGAGAGAGGAACGATTGGGGAAGCCCATGGAAGGCTTTGAAGGCAGTTGTTCTGGACTTCAGGAACAGGCAAGAAGGCAATGTAGGGATTTAAAGAAGAGTCTTCACAAGCGAGTGCTGTTTCAGGTTTCCCATGGGCATCTGGTTGGCCACTGTGCAAATCTAGAGGTGAGCTAGATGGGCTTATAGCAAGATCCAGCAGGGCTCTTACTATGCCCACAAGGGAGCTGCTTCTGGAAGCGCAACAGAAGAGGGAATGAACTCTGGGTGTGCCTTTAGGAGATGGCTCGTTCCTCCTGCCTTGCTCATTCAGTAGCCCTGAGAGCTTCCATAATGGAGCTGCTTCCAAAAGAACTCTATGGGGATTTCCTAACCTTTTGGGTTGAAGGAGTAAAGGTGGGGGGTAAGTACTAATGTCACTAGCTTTGTTGCTCTTTTTTGATGCGATGTGGTTTGATATTTTCATAAGCTTTCTGTTTATTGGAACGTTGGTGTTAATAGTTTATCACATCTAGTGTTATGCTGTAGTGGTGTTACACTTTTTAATTATGTATTGTCACAGTACTGCTGTAGTTTGACTATGGTTTGCTGCCAATGTCAAGTGACTTGAGTGCTGTTGGTTCTGCTTCTGGGCTACACTAGTTGTGTGGGAACAGGATACTGGACCAGATGAACATTTAGCCTGACCCTGCAGGGCTCTTCTTGTAGAATTATAAAATAATAGGATTGAAATTGGAAGGGACCCAAGGATCCCTTCCATTCTTGGAGTAAAAAGATTGTCTACTCCAATCTTCTGCAGTGCAGGACTCACAGCTACATAACTTTTGACAGAGGGCCATCAACCTCTACAGGAGTCCAGCACCTTCTAAGGGATTCCATCCAACAGCTCCCACTGTCAGAAAGTTCTTCCCACAAGGCTCCTTATGGGGTGGTGGTTAGGATTATGTTCTTATATTTGTGAGGAAAATGGAATATTTAAAAAAAATTATCTATAACTAGGAGTGTCACAACATCAGAACAACAGGAGAGGTGGATAACAATGGTAGCATGGTGCTGAACCTTGTTCTCTAATCCAAAGATACACACTTCTTCCAACTGACTATCAATATGACATCATTTCAGCTTAGTTTTTTTAGAGGGGGGAAAAACATCTTCCAATAAAAGGACTCATGTTCTTGGTAATGTTCTTGGTATTGAAATACATAATTTTTTATTCTGTTTCGTTCTGCATTAACTCCGACGCAATGATGCCAACACACTGCAGAGATTCATGGCGTATAAAGGTAGCTGAGGTTCTCTCCTAAGTAGGACCCCTCCTCCCCCTCCGCCCCAAAGCTTGGTTAATAAGAAGCTCCCAGAGTTTAATTCCCATCTTTTCTTCCCTCTTCCCCCACAATCCTCCACCCTCCTTGCATTTCATACCCAATCAATATTATTTGACAACACACAGGTCAGCAACGATGGAAGCATGGAAATTACAAAAGAAACTATTGTTTGGCTTGAAATTAAGGGCTAGTGGGATCAATAGTACATTTGAAAATTGATATCGATCATGGGATGTGTGTGTATGGGGGTGGGAGAAGATACTGGGGGCAATGTCCCTTCCCAGCGACACGACTTCTGTCTCATTCTAACAAAGCCAATGAAATCAACCTAAAAATTATACATGGACAAATCTTTTTGAAACAATTGGAGTGGTGGTGGGGAAAGGGGGAAAAGTATTGACATCTCATAATTGGATTTCCCCACTTACAGCAGTAATGGGGAATTTTTGTTTTGTTTTGTTTTTTTTACCCTCTTATTATTTTGCAAGGTTTGGACACCAGACAATTGTTTTTGAAGCCCGTGTTATTTACTTAAAGGTTTCTAACTCAACGTGCATTTGGAAAGGGGGGGGAAAAGGAAGGGGGCAAGAGTGGAGTCAGCAGAACGCCACTCACTTCAAAACAAGCTGGGAATCACAATTGTCAATGTTTAGCCCGCTGGAGAACTATTGTGTGACAAATTGATTTGGAGTCATCATTTGCTTAAAAAGGCAGTAAATGAAACTTTATGAGATGGGGACGAAATAACGACATGAAATTGTCCATCCAGAACTCCTGATGGTGATCAGTAAAATGAAATAGATTAACTGCTTTCATTCTTTTTTTTTTATCTCCCCCCCTCCCCACTGCATGTCTCCACTATGACAGCATAATAGGCAAGAGGGTGGGACATGGGTGCTTTGCCCTAGACCGGGTGTGAATTGATGGGTTGCCCACTGTTGGCTTCTGACTGCCAAACCTGGTGGTTAGCAAGAACTTCCAGCCCAGGTCCATGTGTTTCCAACTTATTATCTACTTTCCTAGAAAGAATATATGGACCTGTCTGACCCATATTGTTTTTTTCTTCTTCCCATAACTCATACTGCCTCCTACTGTCAGACCTTTTCGTTTGTCTAGCTTAGAATTGTCCACACTGACTGGAAATGCCCGGGATTGAATCAAGAAGCTTCTGCATTCCAAGCATATGCTCTAGCACTGAGCTACAGTCCTTCCCTGATTCATAACTTTTGGTAGATCCAAAATGAAGAAATACAAGAGAGACAAGCGGATCTGCCTACCAAATAGAGAAGCATGTGTAGATAGCACAGTCCTCTCACTTCTGCTGCTAACACCACTCAAAAGTGGAAGATGGGGCAAACTTGCACACTCCCCACTCCTGGAGATCTCTACTCTCACCAGAAAGCACCCACAATCCTCCTTCAACACATACAATGCTCATAAAGTCAGAAACCACCCCACAAATGAGTGGTGTCATTGCCCTTGATGTGACCCAAAATGGTGATCTGCAGTGGCACTGAACACTGTAGAATCATGGGTGAGGAACCTGCGGCCCTTCAGATGTTGTTATATTCCATTTTCCACATTGTTGTTTACTTACTTATTTTATTACATTTATATACCACCTTTTCTTCCAAGAAGCTCAAGGTGGTGTACATGATTCTCCCTCTCCCCATTTCATCCTCACAACAACCCTGTGAGGTAGGTTAGGCTAAGAGATGGTGACTGGCTCAAGGTCACCCAATGAGCTACATGGCCGAGTGGGGATTTGAACCTTGGTTTCCCAGGTCAAAGTCCAACACTCTGACCATTATGCCACAGTGCCTTCATCCTCCCTGACCATTGAACTTGCTGGATGCAGACTGTTGGGGTTTGTAGCCCAGCAATACCTAGAAGGCCACCATGTTTCCCATCCCTGCTCTAATTTTTATGGATTCATTTGACCTACCAGATTTCTCCTTCTGGTTTAATGCAAGGGGAACAACTGGGAGGAAATAAGCCAGCAGGAGAGGCACTACAAAGATGCCACATAAACAAAGATTTCTTTTGGGTTTGCATTCTCTCTCTCTCTCTCTCTCTCTCTCTCTCTCTCTCTCATCTCTTCCCTGGTCTGTCTAGAAGCAGCAAGAGTGACATTTGTAATATCCTCTCTCTCAAACTGTCTGCCGGTCGGGGAGTAATGAAGGGAGCTCGGCTCGTTTCTCGACTTCCTCAGGAGAGATCAAGATTTCTAATGGGAAAGTGGTGATGGAGATTGTCTGATCGCTTGTGCCCTCAGCAGAGACGACTTAGTCAATGTCACAATGCAAACCATCACTCACGAACCCTCGCTAAGCTGCCTTGACTACAGAGGCTTCCTATCCGGAGAAAGCATTGTCTAGCTCTGCTTTATTTCTTAATGGGATACTTGGCTCTTGGAAACAAAAACAGTGAAGGCTGCTACCCTCAAGCATAGTTTCTTTCTTACTTGGGAGAAGTATTCTTGGAAGGAGCAGCTCTTTCATTGAAGCCTCCACAAAACAAGTTACTCAGGAGTAACTATACGGCAGTAATTATACACCCCTTCATGGATCACTGCCTTGCCGTGGCAAAGGGGCTTGAATAACTCAGAGAAGCTATGAACTATGCTGAGCAGGGCCACCCAAGATGAACAGGTCATAGTGGAGAGTTTTGACCAAACGTGATCCACCTGGAGGAGGAACTGGCAAGCCACTCCAGTATCCCTGCCAAGAAAACTCCATGGACAAAGACAACAGGCATATAAAAGTTATGACGCTGGAAGATGATCCCCTCAGGATGGAAGGTGTCCAACATGCTACTGAGGAAGAGCGGAGGACAAGTACAAGTAGATTCAGAGCTGATGAAGCAGCTGGGCCAAAGCCGGAAGGACGCTCAGTTGCAGATATGCCTGGAAGCGAAAGGAAAGTCCAATGCTGTAAAGAAAAATATTGCATAGGAACCTGGAATGTAAGAACCATGAACCTGGGTAAGTTGGATGTGGTCAAAGTGGAAGACAGAAGTGCCGTGGAAGACAGAAGTGCCTGGTGTGCTCTGGTCCATGGGGTCACGAAGAGTCGGACACGACTAAACGACTAAACAACAACAACTATACAACAGTAGTTGAGCGATAGAGCAGCTGTTTGACGTGTAGAATGAACCAGGTTTAATCCCTGCCGTCTTCAAGCAGGGTTGGGAATGCCTGAGAATGTCCAGTCAGAGTGGACATGACATGACATGCTGCCCTCACAAAACAGTTTATAACACTCTAAAACAGCCTTTCTCAACCTGCGGGTCCCCAGATGTCGTTGAACTACAACTCCCATCACCCCTAGCTAGCAAGGCCAGAGCTCAGGGATGATGGGAGTTGTAGTCCAACAACATCTGAGGACCCACAGGTTGAGAACCACTGCTCTAAAACTCAGGAAAACACAATTAATAAACTCAAATTCTTCTTCTTTTTTCAAGATTGAAAGACTCCGCACAGTTCAACCCACTGAATAAACTTGAATCAAAGTATATTCAAAGGGTTTGCATTGTTTAGAATCAGCAATGATATGGCTGTACATATTTTCAACAGTGGAAGATTCTGCCCTGGAAAGCAGCGAACTGACCTTTCCAAGAAGTTGATTGATCTAATTTGATTTATTATATTTCTGTGCCATTTTTCATTAGAATTAATCCCAAAGCGGCTTACAAACAATAAATAGCAATAACATGATAGAACAGAATGGAACATCAAAAATGCAGCATAAATCATATAGAAGAATGAATGAACAATCAGTGAAAACAATACAATCTATAAAACACTGCTCATAAGCAGTGACCAGATGACCACCCACCAGGAATGCTGTGTGAGTGACTTGCTTGTATTGATAAGAGGCTGGTCTAGAATCATTTGAGAATCATAGAATTGTAGAGTTAGAAGGGACCGTGAGGGCCATCTAGCCCGACCTGCTACAATTCAGGAATCTCAACTAAAGCATCTTTGACAGGTGGCCATCCAACCTCTGCTTAAAAACCTCCAAGGAAGGAGAGTCCACCATCTTCCGAGGGAGTCATTCCCACTGTCAAACAGCTGTAACCATCAGATAATCCTTCCTAATGTTTAATCAGAAACTCATTAGTTTTCATTTGAATCCATTGGTTTGAGTTCTACCCTCTTGTTATGTACTAAGCTTGGATCCTAGAACAATAGGCAAGTAGGATCCTAGAATGCAACAACTGATTGGCCTGCAGGAAAAGACCAATCAGGCTCCAGGAGGGAAGAAGAATCAGCCAATCAGACAGGACTCATTGTGTAAATAATGTATATAAAAGCCTGAGGTTTGGGGGGCAATTCAATCACTGTTTTGCAAGCTGCAATAAAGAGCATGAAATCACTACAGGACTACAGTATATTTCACCTCTGGATCTGCAGAAACAGATTTGCTCCATCTTCCATGTGACAGCCCTTTGGGTATTTGAAAATGGCCATTCTATTCCCCTCTCAGTCTTCTCACCCACAACCATTCCTCATAAGTCTTGGTTTCCAGACCCTTGATCATCTTGGCTGCCCTCCTCTGCAAATGTTCCAGCTTGGCAACATGTTCCTTAAGGTGTGACACCCACAACTGGACACAGCACCATGGGGTCCAGTGCTCTGGACGGGCCTCCCTGTGGAAAGTCGAATACTTTTCAGCCTTATGGTTCTTTGAATTAACCATGAACACCATCCCATTGTTGCTTGTCAACTGTCACAGTTTTGGATATCCAGGCTGCTGATCCCAGGTCTTTTGATCCAAATTCAGAACCTTTATCTCTTCCTTCCCCCAAGGCAGCCAGGTTCCATTGCATTATCAAGTTCACATCCGCGGCAAGCGAGTGATTCCACCCCGGGCAGACTGTCAGGTTCCCCATGGCCGGCAAAGGTTTTTATGAAATCAGATGTATTTGTCTTGATGTTTAGTAGAGAGCATGAAATTCAAATCTGGGCATTTGGCAGTCGGTGGACCAGCCCTTTAATATTCAATGACATAACTTCATTGCGGTTTTGACAACGCTCTCTAGGAGTTTGTGCTTACCACTGGAAATTAAAGCCACTGAAAGAGTCGACAACAGCAGAATTGCGAAGGCTCCCTAGCTCCTGAGGTGTTTGTTATTCTCATTTGTCGAAGGTTGTTATTGTGTTTGTAAGACCGTCACATTCTATTTAGAGGCCCACCTGAAGTCGATGCAATACAGGTATATACTGGGGAGGAGGGAAACCTTTCGACATGTTTTTCCACAACATTTCTGCGCTAGCTACTCGTCTGCATTTTCATTTACTCACGACCCAATTGATTAGATCATTGTCACAAGCCCCTTGGGAGGAAGACTCAGTGTGTGGGAGCACGTGAATAAGAAAGCTCTTTAGAAGCCTGCTTGTTTTATTTCTGCTCCCCACCCCCCAAACATCTTCATAGGGGTGCTGTGTGTCTTCAAAGGGGAACCCAAGGGAAACACATCTCCTTGAGCTGGAGCTGATGCTTGAATCACAAATAAAGACTATGAACATGTGTAGAGTGCATTCAAGGGGACGCGAGTGGCACTGTGGGTTAAACCACAGAGCCTAGGACTTGCCGATCAGAAGGTCGGTGGTTCAATTCCCCGCGATGGAGTGAGCTCCCATTGCTCGGTCCCTGCTCCTGCCAACCTAGCAGTTTGAAAGCACGTCAAAGTGCAAGTAGATAAATAGGTACCGCTCCGGCGGGAAGGTAAACGGTGTTTCCGTGCGCCGCTCTGGTTCGCCAGAAGTGGCTTAGTCATGCTGGCCACATGACCCGGAAGCTGTACGCCGGCTCCCTCGGCCAATAAAGCGAGATGAGCGCCGCAACCCCAGAGTCGGCCACGGCTGGACCTAATGGTCAGGGGTCCCTTTACCTTTACCTAGAGTGCATTCAGCTCCATGATATGGGTGGGTTGAGCTGCTAATTCTACTCCGTTTTGGCCACACTGTAAAATTGAAGCATTGGAACACGGACCCTAAGGGTCATGTAGTCCAACCCTCTGCAACTCCCTGAGATTGAGAACTCAGTCATCACTTCTATTCTGTTTCATTCCACTGTGCTCAGTTTCATCCCATTGAGTGACTTTATGTAGAAAGAGCCGGCTGGGTCAGACCAATAGTCCATCTAGTCCAGAATCCTGTTCTCACAGTGACCAACTAGATGGCTGTAGGAAACCTGCCACCAGGATTCAAGCATAGGAGCATTTTTCCTTCCTGGTATTCAGAAATGCACTGCTTCTTACTGTGGAGACCCAGCATAGCTCTCATGGCTAGTAAGCAATTATAGCTTTCTTTCCTATGAATTTTTCCAGTGCATTTCTAAAGTCTTCAAAACTAGTGGTCATCACTGCCTCCTGGGGGAGTGACCTGTTATATGCATTTTGTGTGCAATGTTAAAACACCCACATTTTATGTAAAAGATTACGGTAGTTTCCAACACATTTACCAGCATAGGTAAGAAAAGAAAAAGGTAAAGGATCCCTGGACGGTTAAGTCCAGTCAAAGGTGACTATGGGGTTGCACCGCTCATCTCATTTTCAGGCCAAGGGAGCAGGGGTTTGTCCACAGACAGTTTTCCAGGTCATGTGGCCAGCATAACTAAACCGCTTCTGGCACAATGGGACACCGTGACGGAAACCAGAGCACACGGAAACATCGTTTGCCTTCCTGCCACAGTAGTATCTATTTATCTACTTGCACTGGTGTGCTTTGGAACTGCTAGGTTGGCAGGAGCTGGGACAGAGCAACGGGAGCTCACCCCATCACAGGGATTCAAACTGCTGACCTTCCGATCGGCAAGCCCAAGAGGGTCAGTGGTTTAGATCACAGCGCCACTCATGTCACTATTTACCAGCGTAATGCACATTTTGTGGGTGCCTTTTAGATAAAAAATACATACTTTGTGCGCACAACAAAAAATTCAGAGAAATGCGTTATCGAACAGGGAACTGTGCTCTGCTCTGCAAGCAAGTTTGGGAGTATCACATGAGGTCAAGTCACTGCAAACCTCCCAGTAAGGAGCTGCTACATGGGGAGAGAGAAAGAACTAAAAGTTGTGTGACACTTTCAGCAGTATGGTGGGTAGTGGTGAAATTCTACTGGTAGTCAGGCTCCTGCAATTGGCCACTGACTTTTGAAGAACCCAGGCAGAACTCATGAATATGGCATGTGGGTGCCAAAGTATCACCTTTACAGCTGTCCGTGGATAATGCACAGGGATCAGTCAGGGAGAGTACAATCACCAGATTTCAGAGCCCGTTTGAAATGAGGACATAGTAGATCCCAATCACTTCAAGGGAGCTTGCAGCAGAAAAATTCCCAATGCATTGAAACGGTAGTCGACAGTCATATCCAATTGCTCTGAGTTGTCAATCAACAGTTGGAGGTTGTATTCCGTTTCCTCCCCAGTCTTCCTGATGAATTCCAAGAAAGATGCGGAAAATGAGGCTGCCAGGCTGTGAGGAGGGGACGGGTGTTTGGGAGAGGAGAGGTATTTTGGCATTAACAAGGTGCCCTCACTTATCGCTTACAACTGGAAGTGGAGATTGCTGTTAGAAATGTACCATTAGTGCAAAAGCTCATTAGCATGCTCTAATCCTTGTAAGCATTTGCAAATGACACTCATGAAGCAGGTGTCATGTTTTCTTTTCTTATGTGGCTCTGAATGGAAACCAGGCTACTGAAGCATTCGCTGGAAGAATCCCAAGTGCAGATGTCTGCTACATGTGCCTTTGCAAAGGGTCTTTGAACCAGGGCTGAATCAAAGCAACCTATCTTGCTGAGGCTCGTTTAAAGACTGCTGAAAAGTACATCCCATTTTGGGTTGTTGTTGGCCACTCATTGTTGCCTTCTCCATTGTGTTCTTACCACCATTTCCTCTCTCATTTGCCCTCACTGGATTTGCCCTTGTTTCCCCCCCTGCTGCCCTTCAGTCTGATCAGGTGTGATGACGCCACTTTGTTTGTCACTGTGTTCATGAAGCTCTATCTGGCATCACAGAAGCTCAATAATAAAATGGAATTGTTTGCCCTTGCCAATCAGATTAAAATGCAGTGACTCCCCTTTGAAGAAAGGTTGCAGCATTTGGGGCTTTTTAATTTAGAGAAAAGGTGTGTAAGAGGTGGCATGAACAGTGGTGTAGCATAGGCTGAGCGGACAGCAGGGCTGCGAGGCAGGGAAACAGTTAGTAGCATTCAACTGCCTAACTGTAACTGCGTCATCCAGGAGTTCACAGCCACAGTTAAGAAAATAAGAGTCGTTCCATTGTCTGGAGAGGTCACTTCCTGGTTCGCACGGAGGAGCTGTTTTCAATGGAGCCCAGCAATGGAAGTGCGTAGTTGTACTGAGGCAACAACAGGTGTTGAAATTTTGCGCACCTAACAATTTTGCACCCAGGGCAACCGCCCCTGTACCTCTCCCATGCTATGCCACTGGGCATGAGAGAGGTTTATAAGTTTCTTCATGGCATGGAGAAAGCAGACCATACTTTTCTCCCTCATAATGCTACAGTTTGTGAACACCCAATGAAGCCAACTTCACTGGACAGACAAAGAAAATGCTTCTTTGCACAGTCCATAGTTGAATTATAGAATTTGATCCTGCAATAGGCAGGGCTGGCCACCAACTTGGATTGCTTTAAAACAATATTGGACAATTATTATTTCTTTCAGAGGATAAGGCAATTGGTGGCTACCAGCCACAGTTGTACTCTGGCTTCATGTTTGGAGGTAAGCTGTTTCTGAATACAACTTGCTGGAAACCATAGGAGAAAAGAGTGCTGCTGTGCTCAGTGTCAGGATTTCAGCCTATACTCGAGTAGGACTCTGGCAGAGACACATGCCCAACTGGTCAATCGTTCGGGAGCTTCATAAGCTTCCTTCTGCCCAAACATCACAGCAACCAATGCCAACCGACACGGGCACACTTAGGGATCCACAGGGTTTGTGCATCATGCGTGACAGACCTCAGCAACTCAGCACTTTGGCTAATCTACTTTATTTACATATAAACCCACACGGAGCACTGCAACATGGCTCCCTCTCTCTCTAGCATCACTTCCCACTCTATGGAGTCAAAACATACCGTTATGTGAAAGACAACAATCCCATGACTGCAATCATAGATCAGGGATTCTAACACTCAGATCCTGCTTGCGGATTTCCCAAATAATAATTATTATTCAATTGGTGACTACGGGTATTGGATGCTGGACTAAATGGGCCAAATGTTAGCAGAGCTAAATTTATGTTC
The DNA here is from genome assembly GCF_964270895.1 of Podarcis filfolensis. Taxonomy (NCBI): domain Eukaryota; kingdom Metazoa; phylum Chordata; class Lepidosauria; order Squamata; family Lacertidae; genus Podarcis; species Podarcis filfolensis. The sequence goes on along the minus strand of NC_139613.1, from coordinate 4,793,077 downwards.
TTAGCTGAGAAGGTCTTCTGTCAAACCAACGGGTGTCCCACTTTTTCTAGTGCAGTTCCCCCATCACTTTCCTTATCACAATTTTTTTTAAGGGAAGTGTGCACAAGACCTCCAAGTAACCATAATTGTGCAACCCGAATGGCCACTTTGTGATCTGAATCCTGAGAACTGTGACAGCCTGGAAGCACACTAGGTTAGCAGAGTTGTAAGCATCTATGATTTTCCACACTCTCCTGCACATGCAGATAAGTGTGCTGAATGGACTGGAGGGGTCCAAAGTTTGTCGTTAGATCAATTGTGCGGGGTGGGGGTGGGGCGAGCCCACACTGGCAACCTAATTGCAAAAAGTTGTAGAATACTGCAAAAGTCAGAGACTATTTCACACGGCTCCACTTTTTAACATCCAGACTTTTCTGAAATAACAGGAACGTATATGTTCATCTTCCCTAAAATATCTAGATATTTTAAAAAGAAATTAATTGAGAGAAATCCTGCAGTGTCTCTCTTCCCCCATCCCACCAAACCGCATGGCTTCCCCTTTCTCGTCTCCGACTTCTTATCGCTCAGCACTGATGTTCACATTATAATATTCTCCTTACAAGGCCACTTTTTTTTTCATCCCATAGAATGATTCATGTTGAAGTTGGAAGGATTAAACAATATGTTATCTCAAACACCGGTAATAGCTTCAGGTTAAAATCGCGCCGTTTGCGAGAGGCACCTTGTTGCTTAAGTTATGCAAGGACCAGAGGCTGTAGAGCAAGTGAAATCTCCCCCACAGGCTTTTATCATGCCCACTCCTCTAATGTATTATAAATCATTAGCTTCTCAGCTAGTATCCCAGAGCCACTGATACTCCAAAGTGTGCTTTTCCTTCCCCCAGACATATTTTGAGGGAAATGTGCCGCTCAGGAATGGGATGGAAAGGGGCTGGTAATGAAGTGAATGCAGGGGGTTCGAGAAGGAAGGCAGCGAGGAGATTGGCCATGCACCATGGCTGAAAACATCTCCAGCCGTATCCAAATATATTTCTAGCATAAGCAAGACCAGCGTCTCAGTGAGCTGGTTCTTATTAATTTCATGACGACGAATTGAATGGAATGGGGTCTATTTGGTTCACCTGTTGTGGTGCACATTTATTTATTGGGTTCCATCTATGACTTCCCATGAAATATCTTGAAGAGATTTATGATAATAGCATCAATAATTAAGACATAAAAATAAAATCAATTGCATATGTAAAAATAAATAAAAATGCCGATTCCAATATGCAGATGCAAACAGGGATAAAGATCTCCTTTCTCCAAAAGGAAGGTCTTCAAAAGGTGCCAAAGAAGACAATGGAAATAGCATCTCTATGATATGTAATGGGAGGGAGTTCAAGAGGGTAGGTGTGTTCTCACTAAAGGCCAGATTCCTATACCGTATGGAATAGACCACCTGATAATAGGGTATCAGCTGTCAGGAGCTCAGCCTACACTTGAGTAGGACCCTGGTAGAGACACATGCCCAACTGGCATGTTCTCTCCCTCCTGGTCAATCGCTTCAAAAGCTTTCTTCTGCCTGAACTTCGACCTCAGCAACGCAGCATTTTGGCTAATCTACTTTATTTACATATAAACCCACACGGAGCACTGCAACACGGCTCCCTCTCTCTCTAGCATCAGACAGCAAAGAGAGAAAGAACAAAGGACAATAGTCCCACTTCACGGAACACAGTAACACACACATCCTGTCTCCGTCACTTCCCACTCTGTGGAGTCATGTGAAAGACAACAATCCCATGACTGCAATCATGGAGCAGGAATTCTAACATCAGCATCAGTCCCACATGCACTCTGTCTCATACTGATTTGATTTATTACTCATGATTCATGGAAGATGGAGAAAAGCTTGTTTTCCCCTGCTCTGGAGGGTAGGATCTGAACCAGTGGATTCAATTTACAAGAACAAATATTGCAACTATACTTTCTGAAGATACAAGCTGTTTGACAGTGTAATAGACTCCCTTTGAAGGTGAAGGACTCTCCATCATTGGAGGTGTTTAAGCAGAGGTTGAAAGGCCATCTGTCGTGGATGCTTCAGTTAATAATAATAATAATCATCATCATCATCATCATCATCATCATCATCATCATCTGCCCATCTGACTGGGTTGCCTCAGCGACTCTGGGTTGCTTCCAGCAATATATAAAAAAACACAACAAAGCACTCCTGCACTGCCGGGGTCTGGACTAAATGATGCTCAAGGTCATTTCTGACTCTACAATTCTATGATTATGCAGATCAGAATCTGATCTGTTAAATCCCAATCCCTATTTCACCTACATTCGCTATAATGGGCAACCAAAAATGGCTATAATATTTTTTTCTCCTTTTTCACATAAGTCAATGAAATTTGCAGGCAAGGGGCAGGTCGAAAGTGAATTAAGCTGGCCAAATTTTGGGTAGATGTATCTGGGAGTTTAGGAGACCTGCCACAGTTCAAAGAAATAGGCCCAGGTAGTATCACATTAGGTTATTGTACCTTTGTGGTTACTCCCCCCCCAAAATAAACCCCCACCCCACTATTATTTTAAAAGTCAGATTCTTTTTACCTTGCCATCCATTCCATGAAGAAAATAGTCAGAGAGCTCTGATTATTTTGCTTACGTAAAGGAACAGTTGGAAAAATGAAGACCACATTATTACTCCAACTCCACCACTGGTACCCTGCTCTCACAGCCCAACTGAAAGGAGACTAATGACCCATGTGAAGAAAAATTATGTTAATAGATTAATGTTTTCGATTTCCAGTTCAAGAGTTTTCTACCAGCATCCAGTCAAATGCCTATGGGAAGGTTATATGCAGGACCTGAGTGCAAAATCACTCTCCCCATTTGTGATCCCCAGCATACTGCCTCCAACCGTAGAGTTGGAACATAGCCACCATGGCTGGTAGCCACTGAGAGCCCTATAACCCACGGATTTGTCTAAACCCCTTTTATAAGGAAAATGCTATCATCTACTTGAATCTCAGTTGCCATCATATTATTCCCACTCGATATCCCAGGCCTGACATGTTGACTTAACGACAAATGGTGTGTTGGTTGAATGTTTGTTACTTTTCAAATGCAATTACTGTATTTTTTGCACCATAACACTCACTTTTTTCCTCCTAGAAAGTAAGGGGAAATGTCTGTGCGTGTTATGGAGGAAATGCCTACGGGTGGCATGCCTACGGATTTTCCTCCTCTAAAACTATGTGTGTGTTATGGTCGGGTGCGTGTTATAGAGCAAAAAATACGGTAACCATAAGCCTCCTAAAACCGCATGAGTTGCTGATTGCCCCCCTCCGTAATAAGCAGTGTCCTTTCACACAAGTAAGGAAAACTGACGCTCTTGTGCCTGTTAATGGATGTTTGCTTAAACAGGTCAATTTTTTTCTGAAGATGCTTCCTTGACCTTTCTGCTAATTAACGAATTGTTCATCTGACAACCACAACTGCATTCTGTTAAGTGAATGGCTGTTTCCTGCTGAAACTGAAATAGAGATCTGCTTGCGTTGGTGGAAATGAGAGACACTTCTAAGCTGCACAAACTTAATGGATAACCACAAACACGGATGTCGTAGAGTTGGCCTCCGCCATTTGTAACAGTAAACCTTCTATAAATACTCTGGTTAGGGGATCTTGCTCCACTTCATTCAACACTGCATGCCAAATAAAACCTCCAAACCACATGTTCACCAGACAAAGTTGGGTTGGTTCATTCCAGCAGGGCTGCACCAAAATTTGTCCTACAGTTTCTCATAGGTTTTCTTCCCTTGGCAAAGAGGCGGCAATTTTTCTGCCTTCTTCTCAGGTCCCCAGAATGGTTTTTTGGGTTGTTTAGAATTCTATTGAGTACATAGGAATACTGGAAGGTGCCTTATACTGAATCAGACCATTGGGCCCATCTAGCTCAATATTGTCTACACTGACTGACAGCAGCTCTCCAAGATTTCAGGTAGTGTTTTCTCCCAGCCCTACCTGGAGATGTCAGGGAATGAACCTGGGTCCTTCTGCATGCAAAACAGATGCTCTACCATTGGGCTACAGGCCTTCCCCCTCCTGGGGAAGGAATGCACTACATGTCACATGAACCTGTCCAGTGACTTCACCTCCTTCTCTAGGTACTTCACAGACAGGTCTCCCACAGTCTGAGGACCCTTGACCGGGTAACAAATTGATCGTGCATGAGTGTTCCCTTCTACTCTAAGGAAGCAAAATATTGCTCAACCAGGTGAAGACCAAGCCTAAAGGTAAAGGTAAAGGACCCCTGGATGGTTAAGTCCAGTCAAGTTTGACCATGGGGTGTGGCACCCATCAGGGCCGTCTTACCCATGGGCACCAGCGGTGCAGGGCATCCGGGCGCTGGGCTCTCAGGGGTGCCAGGCCAAGAGTCTGGGGCCCAAGAGTTGAGTCTGGGAAAGAGCCCGCCCATTGGTTGGAGCACCACAGTGGGCTCTTCTGCTGCAGGCGGCTCTGCGCTGTGAGTTTGGGGGCGACCAAACCAGCAAGATGCTGAGGTGGCCAGCCAGCTTCACCCACCTGCGTGCTTGGGACTAGGCACCCGGGGGGGGGGCGCCGGGCGGATCTTTGCACCCCAGCGCCACATATGCTTAAGACAGCCCTGGCACCCATCTTGCTTTAGGCCGAGTGAGCCGACGTTTGCCCGCAGACAGCTTTCAGGGTCATGTGGCCCATGACTAAACCGCTTCTGGTGCAATGGGACACCATGATGAGTGCCAGAGCACATGGAAACAGTGTTTACCTTCCCACCACAAAGGTACCTATTTATCTATTTGCGTTGGTATGCTTTCAAACTGCTAGGTTGGTAGGAGCTGGGGCTGAGGAATGGGAGCTCACCCTGGCACGGGGATTTGAACAACTGACCTTCCAATCGGCAAGCCCAAGAAGCTCAGTCGTTTAGACCACAGTGCTAGCTGCTCCCGTTAGACCTTAGACCAAGCCTACCATGAGCACTGTGATGATCAGGCACATTGCAGAAATGCATCCTTGGAAAATACCCCCTGGGTCACCAAATCCAACCACCTGTCAGAGGCAGCCAAGCATTATGAGCAGAACACGGATGTCAGAATCTGCCCTCGGAGATTTGTGTCAAAGGGGATAATCTGATTGTTGTGTTTCCTCGAGATGGTAGCTGAGGAGGCAGCTGCAGCTTCATCCTCCCGAAATGGCTGCTGACATGCACCGAGGAGCTTCGAGGCAAACCGATTACGCTCCTGCTCCATTAGGACGAAAGCGTCAGGCCTATGTGTTGAATCTGTTCTGGCACCACTATTATCCTCACTAATGATGTTTCCATGAAAACATAAAGATCAAGGAAAGAAAAGGGAATAACAACATCTTTCATTGTGTTGCTGTATGTCTGATAAAGTCATTAGGGAAAACAAGAAAATGGCTTTTTGATGCTGATGTTGCATAAACATGTTTTCCGAGGGAAAATGTTTTCACATTATCTTAAGAGATGAAAGAGGGCGGGGGAGAGAATAAGCTCTCGGGCTCTCCACACCAAAGGCTGGAGAGAATCAGAGAGGTTCTCTCTGCCACTTGCTATGGCCCAGAAGGTTGGATTTCCACCCTGTTTTGCCAAAAGAGAAAGGTCAAGGTGAATGTTGAGGTTCCCAGTTGAACGAAACATCTACAAGTTGCGGGAAGCCACCAAATTTTCTCAGGAGGAAGTTTGCCGCACATTTCTGCACAGTTTTGGGGTGAACCAACAGCACTGGTGGTCAACTGCTGGACCATGGTCGATATCCACATATTTATTAATTAATTATTTCATAATGTTTATGTACCTCTTGATTGGAAAAAAGGAACCTCAGAGTGGTTCACAAAAAACCAATCCAGTCTGTGTTTTAGAGGCCAGTGACCCAGTCATGGTACAAAAAATGAAAGAGACACTGGGTAAACATTAAATCATAAGAAGAGCCTGCTGGGTGATCACCAATGGCCCATTTGGTGCAGCACCTTGTTCTCACAGAGGTCAACCAGATGCCTGCAAAATTTGTTTCATGTGCCCAGGTTGCATTTTCGGGAGTATTGACATAAATGTTTTTTTGCTTGCTTGCTAACATGCATATAAAATATCTATGAAATGCGTTTGAGTTGGAAAAGTATAAATGAAATGATGATGATGATGATAAATGGATATTTTGGCAAGTGGTGTGTGTTACATAAAGCTGCATTTTAGGCGCACCGTTCCTGCATTAAAAACATTTTGTACTTCTTTTTGCCTGGAGAGTTGCTTAAAAAAACTCAGAGGACTTCAGATATCAAAGGATAGCTGTGATCTGGTTTGCCCATTGTTTCAGGAAGTGAAAAAAAAGGATGTTCACAATAATATGCAAACTGAACTGAAATTTCCCCCTATCCTAAGTATTGCTCAAGCAGAACCCTGAAAATACATATTTATTTCAATTTGGGTCCCATTCAGTGGCAACTATAGCTGTAGTGTGAAACAGATAGCATACCTACTGGAGTAGCCTTAGACTCAGCTGAAGAGGCTGGTGACTTGTTTTATATGGATAGTCTTTGGGTATTGTTGGAGGGACAGGGCTGGATAAAAGTTTTTGAAAGCAGAAATTGAGATTTAGAGGAGGAGAAGCAGTTTAAGGGCCATTTGAAACATGGTTGCTGAAATAGACCCATTTGCCTCACAAAAAGCATGCGAAATGTATCTCATATTTTGCTTTAGGGGAAATGTGTGTTTTTTCTTTTTCTTTTACACATTCACACCTTAAAGAATGTGGATAAGTAATGAATTTCTGATCTCCATGTTTCCTTTCTAAGAAGGTGTCTGGACTGTTCTGTACTTTCCCCCCTTCTTTCCATGGACATTGCATTAGGGATGTAAGAAAGCAGTGATTTATTATATGACCTGCATTCTTCACAATCATTACTGCTTCCATTCTACTGCAGGTTGGTTTCTACCAAAGACTCTGCTATTTGTCTTGCTTTCTATTATTTAACATAACTTACATAACTGTTTATATAGGGACATGGGTGGTGCTGTGGTCTAAACCACTGAGCCTCTTGGGCTTGCTGATCAGAAGGTTGGTGATTCGAATCCCTGCAATGGGGTGATCTCCTGTTGCTCTGTCCCAGCTTCTGTCGACCTAACAGTTCGAAAGCATGCCAGTGCAAGTAGATAAATAGGTACCACTGTGGCGGGAAGGTAAACAGTGTTTACATGCACTCTGGTTTCCGTCACGGTGTCCTGTTGTGCCAGAAGTGGTTTAGTCATGCTGGCCACATGACCCGGAAAGCCGTCTGTGGACAAACGCTAGCTCCCTTGGCCTGAAAGCCAGATGAGCGCCACAACCCCATAGTCACCTTTGACTGGACTTAACTGTCCAGGGGTCCTTTACCTTTTTACCTTTATACCTGTTTAAACAACTTACATCAATTTCAGCGTAAAGGAACCATCAATACAATGAAAAACAAAATAACCAATTGTGTATTGTTGGCAGATTTAAAACTAGTGAACAATGTGAAAAAATAAATATCACATTTACTAGACTTTGTTCCATTCCTGACGACAGATGAACTCATGGCCTGCAGCAATTTCTCCTTCCTTTTGCATTTCCATTGGAATTCTCTGACATTCTTATCCACAATATCCCATTCCATGAACCAAACCTATTTATTCTGTGTGTTGATATAGAAAGGGATGGTCCTTGCTCTGTGATAGAACATCTGCATTACATGCAGGAGGACTCAAGTTGAGTCCCTGGCATCATCTTCAGGTATAGCTGTCTGAAATCCTGGAGGGCTACTGCCAAACAGGGTAGAAAATACTAAACTAGATAGACCAATTTGTTTGACTCGGGTTACAGCAGCTTTTTATGTTTCTCGGAGTGCTTTTCCCATCAATTTCTATGTGAAAGTAAAACTTTGGCGTTAGGATGAAATCAAAGCACTTATTTTTCCCCCTCCCATTCTTTAGAAATGTTCATTGTTTATATTCATTGTTTCAGCTGAGCACTCAAAAGTACTTATTATGTCCCAGATAGGCAGGAAAGGACACGGACACATAGGTGAAAGTATCCCCTTTTCTATTGTGTTTTTCCAGGCTGCAGGGATCCATGCCTATAACAACCCTCTCGAAAGAGACTAATTGGATGCCCTCCCCCCCATCTCAAGGTTTAGGTGGTGCGGGCTGAAACAATGTTCAATCAATGACAAAGCAAACCTGTTAATTTCAGATTCACAGGTTTTAATTATTATGACTATAGAAGAGGTCCCAATTTGGTCTAGGGTGCAGAGTGGATAACCCAACATGGAAATGATTGTAATTATTTAACAGAATCAGACTTTCCCCCCCTTTTTCTTTTAAAGCAGGATGCAAAATGGCACCTATTCATTAAAACTGAAAAGAATGAAAGGTTATTAATCACTGTAGTGGAAGGCAGCACAAATAAAAAAGGGAAAGACTTCATAGGAACTGAGTCCTCGCAAATACCATCCTTCTCACAGGGCCCAGCATTGGAACAGCCTTCAACCCTTCCAGGTTAAACATCCCCAACTCCCTCAGCCATTCCTCATAAGGCTTAGTTTCCAGAGCCTTCCTCTGCACATGTTCTAGCTTATCAATATCCTTTTTAAAACTGTGGTGCCCAGAACTGGACACAGGACTCCAGGTGGGGCCTGACCAAGGCAGAATAGACTTGTACTGTTACTTCCCTTGATCTGGACCAACAGATCATGGAGTGACTTGTTTGCATGATGGGTTTCTTAAGGGCTGTGAAAAGGATTTGGCCAAGGATCCCTGTGGATCTGGTTGGATGACCCAGAGGGATCCAGGGCATGTCAAGGGTGGGACAACAGGGAAGAAGGAAAGGCATGCATTGGGTTTCCCATGAAAAGCTGAGACCTGCCTGACCACCAGCTGTAACTTCCCATGAGAAATGTGCACCACCACAGAGCAAAGACTCTACCCTTCCCCTTCCTCATGGATTCTCTCCCACTCATGACACACATAGGGACCACCCAATATTTGTGGATGGAAACTCTCACCCTTCCTCAGTGTGGAATCACATCTGTATCAGCTGTCATGAAACCCTCTTGAGTATGCCACTAAATTAAGTGGCAGTTGCACGAATGCATAACCATGTTGTTCTTGTTGTTGTTGTTGTTGTTGTTGTTTTGCTGCTGCTGCTGCTGCTCTTGTTGTTAATATCTCCCCATTTCCCCAGACTGAGACTCAAGGCGGGTTACACAAATTAAAACAATACAAATAAAATAGAAGCAGCTAAAAACACGTAAAAATGAATTAAACACTAATCAAACCTCTCTCTCTCTCTCTCTCTCTCTCTCACACACACACACACACACACACACAGCCAACTCAAGGGGACTTGTGCAGGAGGAGTTCCCAGTGCCAGAAGTTGTGGCCAGGGTCCAACAATAATCCTTATTTGCAAAACCAAGGCTGCCGCCTCTCTTCCCATCCCAGAGCCATCTGCACTTGACTGCAAAAGGTGCGTTTGATATCTTCCCCCCTCTACAGTTTGCAACCTGCTTTGGAAACCCTTCAGATGAGAAAAGGGGATGGCTTCTACTGCAACCACATTAGCTTGTAAAGTAAACATGGAGGAATGGGTTACTGATCATAAACAAGCTGTTTGCCATTTGTCATTTGCAGTATATGCGCTGGATCTCATTCAGAAGAGCAAGATGCCGGGGTTTGTTTTCATAATGGCGCTCACCGTTGCCAGGGACTCGTTACGATCCCGAACATAAATAAACCCAGTAATATACACTGTATGCCATTCTGTTCACTCAATCTTCCGTATTAGATCCTGAAAAGTATTATGGTATGCCTATACCTTATGTCCTATATAGGTGAATGGTAACATTGCTGCTACTCTAACTGACAAAGGGTGGGTTGGTAGAAACTCAGAACAACGAACCTTTTGGCATGAACAGAGGGCCAGTTCACACAAACACATGCCCCACACATTCACAGCAGAATGTAGATTGCAGTAATAGTAACATCTGCCCTTCTAAGTATTGCTGTGATTGATTGATTTGATTGATTGATTGCCCATCCTTTACCCTAAGATCTCAGGGTGGGTTGCAATATTAAAACATCTTTAAAAATTGTTCAAAACTACTTACAATAAAAAATAAGGTGGATCCAACATACAACTCAAGTGTGTGTGTGTGTGTATTTTTTAAATCATTTTTTCGATACAAACATCAACCACAAAAGACACATACAACTCAAGTATCAAGAGGTGTGCCTTCACCAGAAGCTATACAATGAAGGTGCACACCCTCCAAAATTCTCCAGCCCAAGCACAGGCACCAAAAGATGCGCAAGTCAACCTGTGCAAAAGATGTGCAACCCCCACCTGACAACTGCTTGCTCTCTTCCTCTACCTGGGGCAGAGGAAGGGGTGCAGTGGGTGCGGTGTGCCCCAGGTGTCACCACTGAGGGGGGTGATAAAATGCTGAGTGGCACTCACTGCGGGGCCTGCAGTGTGCCCGAGTCATGCGTCTCTCCTCTCTCCTCCGTGCTGCCCAAATGTTCCACCCACTGCCTCCCCCCCACAGCTGTAGGGCAGCTGAGTGGGAGGAGGCAGGCAGACTTCGGAGGCCCCGCGGTGTGCCTGCCCTTGCCCCGCCCCTATGGATGGCTCATGCTGTCCCTGGGGGCGCCAAGCGGCTTCCTCCATCGCTGCCTCCACCCCCACCCCACCTAGTGCCACCATGACAGTGGAAGTGACTTGGGCAGTGGCAGAGAGAGGCCAACAACCGTGTCACACACATCTGCCACCTCTGCTCCAGTGGGGAAATTCCTGCCCTGGGTTCCACTTGTGGAAGGTTCCCCTACTGAGTGCAAACACTGGCTGCAAACACCGACTCATCCTCCTCCCACGCTTGGTGGTTGTGGTGCTGGAGAGGAAAAATGGGACATTCACGGATGAAATCAGAACTCAGGATTGCTTCTGTAGTTCCATGAATGCCCCAGCTAAACTGGGAAGCTTGATGGGTATGAAGGTGACAGATGTAACTCTGTGGGGAGCGACAGTTTAGGGGCCACCACAGAGATTGCCCTTTCCCAGGTGACCCACCCACGCCGATCCCCTGACAATCTCAGTGCACGAAAGGGTCTTTGAGCAGTCTTTCAGGTATTTGGGGCCTGAGTCATTTAGGGCTGGAAACATTAGCCTGAGTACCTTAAATTGGGCCCAGAAAGGAACTGACAACTGGTGGAGCTTTTTTAAAACAGTGACTAAATGAAATATAAATGGGACCCTGGCCAGTAATCTGTCTGCTGCATTTTGGACCAGCTGAAGTTCCTCAGCCATCTTCAAGGACAGTTCCACATACAGTTAAGAACTTAGTTCATTCTAGAGGACTGTTCTTAACCTGAAACTGTTCTTAACCTGAGGTACCACTTTAGCTCCCGCCACTGTCGCCGCTGCACAATTTCTGTTCTCATCCTGAAGCAAAGTTCTTAACCCAAGGTACTATTTCTGGGTTAGCGGAGTCTGTAACCTGAAGCATCTGTAACCTGAGGTACCACTGTACAGTGCATTGCAATAATCCAGTAATCCAAGTAGCTTGTGATAATATTAAGAATATAAAGAATCCTCCTTATGGTTATTGGCAATTTTGGCTATCTTCTGCCTCCAGTGTCAGATGTAGTGCAGCTCTGAATACCAGCTGCTAGGGCTCACAAGTGGAGAGAGTGCTGTTGTACCCAAGTTTTGGTTCCAGTCTTCCCCTAGGCACCTGGATGGCCAACGTATAAACAGGATGCTCAGCTAGGTGGCCTGATTCAGCAGGGCTCTTTTGATGTTCTCCCCAACTGCTCTTCCAGCATTCCAATTTCTCCACCTGCCTATGTCTACTATCTTCCTCCAACGTGCTTCTGAGTACCAATTCCTGGTAACCACAGGAGGGAGGAGAGCTCCTGTGCTCCGGTCCTTGCTTGTGGGTTTGCCACAGGTGTCTGGTTGTGAAAACAGGATCCTGGATTAGATGGGCCATTGGCCTGATCCAACGGACTCTTCTCATATACTTATTTCCGCCCTCCTCCTCCCTGCTTCCCTTCCTCCTCTCAGTCCCCATCACATCTCTCTCCTCCCTCATGTCTGTTGTTTCCCTCCCTTTCCCCACAGACAAATGCTCAGTGCTCATGTAACAGGCAGCGGTGGCAGCACCTTGGGTGAATGAAGCCCAGTTGCCTTTTTCATACCTCTTTCTCCAAATTCTCACTTTTCAGAATGAAAAGCCTTAAGAAGATGCTGGTAGCTGATCTGGAGCATCACAAAAGAGCTGCCATTTGTTACTCACTTAACTTATGATATGTGGGTGGGTGTTTTGGTCAAGGAGGCAGAGAGGTACTGTAGCTCAACGGCATTCTGCTTTGAATGCAGAAGGTGCCAGCTTCAATCCCAGGTAGATATGGGAGAAACACCTCCTAAAATCCTGGTTGGGTATTACCAGCCAGTATAAACAGCTACTAAGCTAGCTGGACCAATGGCATAACGCGGCTTCCTAGGTCCCTCCAGGCATATAAATGAGAGCAGCAGATGTATCACATGAGTGTAAGGCTCCAGGATATGGAGGGTGGAGATCCCCACCTCCTTTAATTCAGCGCTGCCTTCATATATTTTGGACCATGCCACAGAATCCCTCAGGAGGGATACAAACCTTCAGAATCGAAGGTTTATGACTCTTAGGTTTTATGTTCCTTCCCCATGAGGTTAATATAGGTGCAACAATGGCTTGAAAGTTGTTTTGCAGTGGTGTGCAATTAAAGGCCTGGCAGGTATATAATTTAGTGTGGCATTAATTGGCTGGAGATGGAGCATAAACGAGGAGCACAGCGCGTGAGAGTGCAAGTCTTGCCTAGTTTACTTCAGGAAGGACAAGCCGCTAATATGATCCCAACAATTCAGCCGTGAAAACCAGCTGACTCTCATTCATCTGGGCTGCCATTTTTCTTCAACAAGCTGTTGGATCAGACAGTTTCCTTTCCTTTCCTCTTTTTATTTTTATTTGCTGGGAGTAAATCAACAGAGATCCATTTCAGGAACCATACTGATGTTTCAAAAATATTTTTTTTTATAAAAGCGGGCAAGGGTTTTATTTTCAGTTGTGTGTTAATAATAATAATAATAATAATAATAATAATAATAATAATAATTTATTATTTATACCCCACCCATCTGGCTGGGCTTCCCCAGCCACTCTGGGCGGCTTCGAAAAAAATATTGAAATACTGTACTACATCAAACATTAAAAGCCTCCCTAAACAGGGCTGCCTTCAGATGTCTTCTAAAAGTCTGGTAGTTGTTGTTCTCTTTGATATCTGGTGGGAGGGCATTCCACAGGGAGGGCGCCACTACCGAGAACGCCCTCTGCCTGGTTCCCTGTAACTTGGCTTCTCGCAGTGAGGGAACCGCCAGAAGGCCCTCGGTGCTGGACCACAGTGTCCGGGTAGAACGATGGGGGTGGAGGCGCTCCTTCAGATATACTGGACCAAGGGCGTTTAGGGCTTTAAAGGTCAGCACCAACACTTTGAATTGTGCTCGGAAACGTATTGGGAGCCAATGTAGGTCTTTCAAGACCGGTGTTATGTGGTCTTGCAGAGTTTGTTTTGTTTTGTTTTGTTTTTTTAAAGGAGAACAATGTCTGGATCATACCCTCAGTATAAAAAAATAAACCCACTTTGTAAAATATGAAACGTGTCCTTACAAGATGGGGTGGGAAGATCCACGGTAGTTGTTTCCACGTAGTCATTCAGAACCAAATGGTCCTGACTAGGAGCCACCATGTTTCTACCTAACATGTATTGTAGTATTGTTATGAAGGGATGGCAGCAACACTTATGGTACCCTGAGTTCCTTGGAGACAGTGTAAAGAAAGATTCATTCCAATAGGCATATGTATGTATGTATGTATGTATGCATGTATGCATCAAAAATTCATCCAGTCATTTCACTGGGGCCCAGATCAGCACCACTGTGTTTGACCACAAAATCAAAATATGTGGAGTAATTATGTATTTCTCAGAGTGCTCCCTAATTGGCTGGGTTGCTCCCTGGGTTGGGTTGCTTTTGCTATGCTCCAAGGAGGCCATTGTTGTTTACTGGGAAGAAAAGGAAGAGGTGCAAGAAGGTCCCTGAAATAATGGAAGCTTTTTTCATAAGAGGATGTTTTGGACTGATTTCAGCACCACATGAGTGGATAGATAGACAGACAGGTAGATAGATAGATATAGATGATAGGTATAAATCTGGACTTCCTACACAGTTATAAACTCCCTGTAACATCTCCCATTCGAGCTTTGAACTGGGTGGCGTTTGGCATGCATAGTTCGAAAAGAATGATGTTAATTTCTGCAAAACATCAGCTACCTCATAACTCAGTGATTAATAACAATCTCCGAAGGCTCCATCTTCCCGTGATACTTTCATTTGTGCAGTAATAAAGCTCCCCTTTTCTTGCTTAATAAAAACAATGAGGAAACAAATGAATGTGCAAACAGTGGAACTTTTGAGGAATTAATTCCATGGCACGGAGGAAAGTTTTTTATCATGCTGCAAGCACCCGAAAGGTGCACATTACTCTTCCCTGGAACTGCTCACCATGCATGTGTTATACTGAGACAGCACCAGGTTCAGAGCCAGATGCTCTTAGGAATACAAACCCCTCAAGGGATTATATATGTGACATGGCCCCTCGCAACCCAAGTGAGTTTGTAGGCACCAAACAGAGCTGGGCTGAGGCCAGTGGGGGAGACACAGATTCTGACCACTCATGAATGTGAAAATGCTGTTCAGATGCCAATGGACATAAGAATATAAGCAGAGCCCGCTGGATCAGGCCAATGGCTCGCCTAGTCCAGCATCCTGTTCTCACAGTTGCCAGTAGATGCCCCAAACCCACAAGCAGGATTTGAGCATGCAAGCATTCTCCCCTCCCATGGTTTCTAGCAACAGGCATACAGAAGCGTTTCTGCCTCCAACTGTGGAGGCAGAGCCTAGGCATAATGGAAAGTAGCCATCAACAGCCCTCTCCTCCATGAATTTGTCTAATCCTCTTTAAAGCCATCTACAGTGGTGGACATCACTGTGTAAGCAACTTGCATTGTTTATGTAGCGCATGAACTGTCAGTTCTGTCAGGTCTGTGGCCTCGATCCCTGGGCCCGTAACCGTTGTCAGGAGTTCATCCTACACTCGAGTAGGACCCTGGCAGAGACACATGCGCAACTGCCATGTTCCCTCCCTCCTGGTCAATTGTTCGGGAGCTTCAAAAGCTTTCTTCTGCCCGAACATCACAGCGACCGATGCCAACAGACACCGGCACACCTAGGGATCCACAGAGTCTTCGCAGCTTGCGTAA
This sequence comes from Podarcis filfolensis, assembly GCF_964270895.1. Classification (NCBI taxonomy): domain Eukaryota; kingdom Metazoa; phylum Chordata; class Lepidosauria; order Squamata; family Lacertidae; genus Podarcis; species Podarcis filfolensis. The sequence goes on along the minus strand of NC_139613.1, from coordinate 4,777,666 downwards.
CAGACCTCAGCAACTCAGCATTTTGGTTAATCTACTTTATTTACATATAAACACACACGAAGCACCACAACATGGCTACCTTTCTCTCTAGCATCAGACAGCAAAGAGAAAAAAGAACAAAGGACAATAGTCCCACTTCACGGAACACAGTTACACAAACATCCTGTCTCCATCACATCCCACTCTGTGGAGTCAAAACATATACCATCATGTGAAAAGCAAAAATCCCATGTCTGCAATCATGGAGCAGGAATTCTAACATGAACAAGTGCTTTCTCTTCATAGAATCATCAAGCTGGAAAGGGGCCTAAGGGTCATCTAGCCCAACCCCCTGCAATGCAGGAATTCCAGTTAAAGCATCCATGACAGATAACCATCCAAGCTCTGCTTTAAAACTTCCAATGAAGGAGAGTCCACAACCACCCAAGCGAGACTGTTCCACTGTCAAAAAGCTCTTCCTGCCAGATAGTTCTAATTTCTAGTTGGAATTTCCTTCCTTGTCGCTTGAAGCCATTCATTTGGGACCTGCCCTCTGGAGCAGGAGAAAACAAGCTTGCTCCATCTTTCCTGTGACAGCCCCTAAGATATTTGAAAATGCCTATCATATCTCCCTCTTTGTCTCCTCTTCTTCAGGCTAGACATACCCTGCTCCTTCAACCATGGTTTCCAGACCCTTGATCATCTTGGATGCTCTGTACGTCACATGTTCCAGCTCAAACTGTGGCTCACAGAATTGGACATAATACTCCAGATGTGGTATGACCAAGGCAGAATGGAGTGGTACTATTACTTCCCTTGACCTGGACACTGGATAGGTTGTCCTAAATTTCCCAACATTCAGCTTTATTGGACGTCTATGAGTTCTAATATCATAAGAGAGGGGAAGACATTTTTTCCATACAGTTTGTCCATGCCATGCATAATTTTACAGAGTTCCATCACATCAAGAAATGGGACACGGGTGGAGCTGTGGTCTAAACCACTGAGCCTAGGGCTAGCCGATCAGAAGGTCGGCGGTTCGAATCCCTGTGATGTGGTGAGTTCCCTTTGCTCGGTCCCTGCTCCTGCCAACCTAGCAGTTCGAAAGCATGTCAAAGTGCAAGTAGATAAATAGGTACCACTCCAGCAGAAAAGTAAACAGCGTTTCCATGTGCTGCTCTGGTTCACTAGAAGCAGCTTAGTCATGTTGGCCACATGACCTGGAAGCTGTACGCTGGCTCCATCGGCCAGTAAAGCAAGATGAGTGTTGCAACCCCAGAGTTATCCGCGACTGGGCCTAATGGTCAGGGGTCCCTTTAAATTTACCTTTTTATCACATCAAGAAGGATTATTTTACTGGATCTAACAAATGAAAAATGAAGAACAGCACCCAAGATCAATCCCAGCATCATCCTGGTTCTGTATGTATATTTTAGGAGAAATTTGTACTAAGCTTAAAAAAGAAAAGGGGGGAAAGTGCAAGGAACTTTTTCTTTTTCTTTTGGAGGTGTTCTGAGGGCTGCCTTTCTGCTTGCTTTTACAAAGGTAATTACAGCTGCCAACAAGCAGCTAGCTGGCACATGAAGCTCCTGCCATGGCATGTATGGAAAGCAATGAAAATGTAGAGCAAGTCCCCGTGGGAGTGACGAGACTTGTCATGGGGCAGCCCTGCTTCTTCCCAAGCAATTCTCCTTGACAGAGGCATCACATCATCGAACCCAAATCCCCACATTGAAAGGAAGCGAATTGACCTGTTGGGGGTAAGGAATGTAACTCGGTGGCAGAGCATATGATTGGCATGCAGAAGGTCCCACGTTCAAATGTACTGGGAGCCAGTGTAGGGTTAGGGTTTCTTAATTTCTTAGTTACTTCTTTTTTTAAAAAAATAATAATAATTAATATCATAAGGGAGGGGGAAGACATTTTTTTAAAATAATTTTTTTCTCTTTAAAAAAAAAGGTGTCCCCACTTGTCCCTCCCATCTCTACAATTCTAGGATTCTACAGTCAGCTGCCCCCACCTGATCATCTTTGATGTGCACACTCTGCCTCAGCCCCTCCTAGAAACTGTATCCGACCAGGCAGACAATGGCCATGCCCTAATATTAAGGCAATGTGGAACAAGGCTTAGTGCAGGCGGAAGTCTCGCTCAGCTTCACCCGATTTTCCTGGAACTGCCTTCCTGCTTAACTAATAGGCACGGCAGCCACATCTGTGGCGACATTACACTCACGAGTTTCCAGTTTCTCCCCACTTCGTCAGGCCCTGTGCTAACCTTCACTTAATAAAAATGTGTTTTAGCCACAGGCTGTGAGTACTTCAGAGACATCCTGACTAGCAAAGTCAGAGACCTTTGTAATGTAATAAAAAAAAATATGGGAGAGCGAGAGAGGAAATATTGTGATAAATTGTTCACCCTGTGATCTTTCCCTGTCTTTCTACATATATATATATATATATATATATATATATATATATTCTCTCCTCTAAGAAAATGAGGAGTCTGTTTCATTAAATCACTGTTTCCTTAATCAAGGAGCCCTTAAAAACATGCTTAAATAAAATACTACTTTAAAAAAACGGGCTCTTTTTATACCGAGTGGAAGAGAGATAGTGTCGGAATATACAGTATATCAGCCTGAATTAGCTTTTCATGGCACAAGATGTAAACAAATCTATTTAATTAGAACACCTTGTTCGTGTCGCCTCCCGAGTTATTTTTCATTAGGAGGGGGAAAATGCTTATTGGGAAATTTCAGACAGCATTATGCAAACTATCTAACAGTTGGGCTAGCTCTTAATTGCTCTCATTTCTGCTTGTTTGATGTTATGGATGCTGCGTTGTAACCTTTGCAAGTCTCAGGCCCTCCCAGAAGCTGAGGACTACAATTCCCATCAGCCCCAGCCAGCATGGTCACACAGACAAGGCCTCATGGGAGTTGTAGTCCAATGCAGCTGGAGGGCACTCCCTTACAATGGAGGGAGAGGTGAAAGAAACATTGATAAAGCCCCCCCCCTTTTGCCCTAATCTTAACTGATATCACAATAACTTAATCATGCATTGCCTCTTTTGTAGGAAATGTATACTTTTTTGTGCATTCTTCAATTTGTGATCTGCAGAAAGGTTGCAAATATCCATGCTTAGCCCTGCCTATTATTTTATTATTATTATTATTATTATTATTATTATTATTATTATTATTCCTTTTTCTGCTGGAATGTGCTGTAACACAGTTTTAGCAGTTTTTCTTTTTCTTTCTTACTAACTTTGTCCAAGTGGTGAGGTGCACAGGATTGTGTCCAAAGTGGCTTGAGTAGTTGAGGAGGCCACTGGCAAAGGATGAGCCCAGCTTCTTGTCCCGTAATTTTGGTTTCAAGATGGTGTTGGCACTGGCATCCCTGTCACTCACATTGGTAATGAGGCATCTGATCAAGATCTGTATTATGAGGCATCTGATCAAGATCTGTATTTTAAAATGAGCTTAAAAAATATATTTGCAAATGTTTGTATCTCTCATGCCAGGCATAAAGCAGGTGGTTGAATACTCTGGCAGCTGTTTATCTTCCTGTTCAAGGGCCCCAGTATTTCAGGGTTGTAAAAGGAAATTACAGGCTGGGAGCAAAAGGTCACACTGACCATACAAATTATAGAATACAATCAAGCTACAAAAACACAATTAAGAATTGGTAAATAGTAATAATTATTGTGCCTCCCATTAAACTTGAGCCACATCTTCCTAAGGTTAAAAGGGAAAGAGCTAATAGAAACAGCAGCTGGCTTGAAAGGGGGGGTGTAGATCTAAGGGGTTGCTTTCAAAACTGTTTTTATTAAGTTCCGTTTTTTACTTTGAAAAGGCCTTTCCTTTCCTTCTAAAAAGCTATATATGTTAATGTATGAAATATATTGGCTTAAATGTAATTATGCAAAAGATTTAGAAAGTAAGAAATGTTAGATTCTTATGTTAGATTCTTATTTCATAGAATCATAGAATCATGGAGTTGGAAGAGACCACAAGGGCCATCGAGTCCAACTCCCTGCCAAACAGGAAACACCATCAGAGCACTCCTGACATATGGTTGTCAAGCCTCTGCTTAAAGACCTCCAAAGAAGGAGATCTTTCATTGATAATGTGTGAGAGGAGAACCCAAGATCCTTTTAAGATAAAAATTAAAAAACCATGCACCATCTGTTTTAGCCATCTGTTTTGCAGTGAATAGGGCAATAGGACAAAAGGTGAAATGTTAATTAAGGTATAATAATGTTAATCTAAGATATATGACTACTTATTTGCCATTTATAGATAGAAGGAAATATAGCTCTTTGTCTCCCATAAAAGGTAATAGGAAATGGGTGTATCTTTTATGATTGGTTCGGGCAAACAGCCAATAGGAATTTCAACCAGGCTGATTGGACAGAGGCAGCCAAAGGAGGAGCAAGGGGGCTGAGCTGAGGAAATATAAGTGCTGACCATCAGGGCTGGAGTGGGCAGAGCTTTGGTAACCATATACCACTGTGTCTCTCATTTATTTGTCTGACAGATAAATTATTATTTTAATTTCTCTATTGCTGCGTTGAATATTTCATTCCAGCTAAGCGTTAACCACAAGCAGGGTGCTACAGTAATATATGTGGAAATAGTGATGTACTCAGTTAAAAATGTATATGAAAAAATTTTAAGTGAATTTGCAGAAGAAAGAATGACAAAATTCCTCAAGAGTTGCTGGGGGTGGGTGGGGTGGGGACAAAATATCTATTTAAAAAAATCAAATAGTCAACTATCTCAAGGGCTGTCACAGAGAAGATGGGATAAGCTTGTCAAAGAGAAAGACAACTACCAGACTTTTAAAAGACATCTGAAGGCAGCCCTGTTTAGGGAAGCTTTTAATGTTTAATAGCCTATTGTATTTTAATATTTTGCTGGAAGCCGCCCAGAGTGGCTGGGGAAACCCAGCCAGATGGGCGGGGTATAAATAATAAATTATTATTATTAATTATTATTATTCTCCTGCTCTGTAGGCAGGACCTGAAACCAATGTGTTCATATTCCAAGAAAGGAGACTCTGATTTTACATCAGCAAGAACTTTCTGACAGCAAGAGCTGTTCAGCAATAGAATGGTCTCCCCCAGGAGGTTGTGAACTCTCTTTCCTTGGAGGTTTTTAAGCAGAGGCTGGATGGCCATCTGTCATGGATGCTTTAGTTGAGATTCCTTCATTGCAGGGTGTCACGGTCTGGTTCACAGGCAATCAAAGTCCCGGCAGGGGACGTCAGGACCGGGGGCAAGATGGTGGAGTGGGAGCAGGAATGGGGGTCCAGAAGCCAGGAGTCAGGAAGCCAAGGGTCCGAGGGTCAGGAAGCAAGGAGTCAAGAACTCAGAGGTCCGAGGATCAAGAAGCAAGGAGCCAGGAAGCCAAGGGTCCAAGCGTCAGGAAGCTAGGAGTCACGAAGTGAAGGGTTCAAGGATCAAGAAGCAGGGAGTCAAGAAGTCAAGGGTTTGAGGATCAAGAAGCAGGGAGTCAAGAAGTCAAGGGTTCAAGGATCAAGAAGCAAGGGGTCACAAAGTCAAGGGTTTGAGGATCAAGAAGCCGAGGTTCAAGGATCAGGAAGCAAGAAGCCAAATGCAGCAAGGCAAGAAACGTGTTGCTGTGGCAAAGAGCCGAAGGGAAATGCTGACCTTATATCCCTTCCGGCTCTAGCCACCAGGTGCAGTGAGTTATCAATCAGCCTCACCTGTGCGGCCGCGCCTTGCCTCTTCAGAACAAACCTAGGAAGGCCCCAGTCCTGCAAAGTCCTATTGGTCACAGGGCCCGGCTCCTGCATGCACACCTGACACAGAGGGTTGAACTAGATGACCCTCGGAGTTCCTGTCCAACTCTACAATTCTGTGATTCTAATTGTGGGTCCTGCATTGCTTTTTAAAAATTATTTGCTTTGCTTCTTGAATACACGCACGATCAGACAGCGGAAAACCTCCCAGACGCGAAAGAAAAATGTTTCCATCAAATTCTAGCTTAATTCTTTGTGGCACAATGGCCGCATTCAATCTAATGGAATATGACTTTCATACACCAACTGGAAATTTAACCTTGGCCACAAGTTATGGTGTACATTACAATACACTTTTATTATGTTACCCAGTATTGCTGCTGTTACTTTAATCTATCGCTAAACCCCTAACAGTATGTCTGTGTCGGTGAAACCCATCTGTCAAAGCCTCAGTGGGGACATTAGCATGCAAATGTTTCTTGTTTTCTTCTTGGAGGGGGGAGAAAAATTTAATATACTGTCCTAATATTCCAGCCAGAGGGGGGAAATGTTTATGAAAAAGTATCTCTTATTTCCTTCCTCACTCCCTTTCCTGGTAGGAGGAAAGGATTGTTGTTCTTTTTTGAAAAGGGGGGGGGGAATTCAGGTTGAAAGGCAAGTCAGATCATTCTCAAAACCCTCAGCTACAGAATCCTTTAAACCTAATGATGCAGTTTCTAATAAAAAAACTAAAGAATATACATGAGAGACTGTTCTGTAAACATTCCACAAAACATCAACGGCATTAATATCGGTGTAGCTATCTTTTGTATATTACAGTCATATTTCAATAAGGGATGTTTCATGGAAGCTGCCATCTTGGATTATTTCTTATTAGATTGTTGCAAAATATGCAGATTCCACCTCTGCTTCTTCCCTCCCCCCATCCCTCAGCTAGATTTATTGCAGGTTTTTAAAACCTGAACCACAAAAAAAAAAACAATAAAAATTGGGGTGGGGGTGGGGAGTATACTATCTACACCTCTTTGCTGAAATTTTGAAACCTGCAGATTTCATAAGAAAACTAAGCGCTTGTTCAGCTTTCCCACCCAACAGATGTTTGTGTGACAGAGTGTGCACCAGTTGACTTGTGCGGCTCAATTATTTGTAAATACAAGCATGCAAATTGTACACCACAAAAACTGTTTTTCTGTGGTCCTTATAAGGTCATTGGAATATTTCTTTGGGCAAAACTTGCATCCATGGCTTGATTCACCAAGCAAGGAGATTCCACGTCTTCCTTGGGCAATCGATTGCCACTTACAGAGAGATCTTCTGCTCTTCTCTAATGCTTGCCTGGGAGAGACCCACTCTTTCTACTGAAAGAGAAACACAGGACTGTAAAGTCATGAGCATACACTGATTTCATAGAGTTGATGCCCCAGATAAGATCCAGTAATCAGCTGCATGAATTCTGTCCTGTAAATATTGGGTGTCTCATGTGCAAACCGTATCCAACTGTCAGGTAGGAAGCCATCGTATGCTGAATCCGACCGTTGGGTGTCTCTGTCGCAGTATTGTCTGTACCAGTGATTCTCGAAATGTGGGTCACAGGAATGGATGGATCAGTCCATGAATTTTTTGTCATTGTTTCTTTGGAATGTGTTCATTCATAAGTACAGTCCACCTTGTTTCTGCATGCATGCATGATTTTTAGAAGCAACATTTTTTAAAAAATCTGTATGCAAATTTACACTTAAATCTAAATTTTGAGAATATTTTCTCAGGAATTGTGAACTTCTAAATGTATTTTTTCTCATTTTCAAAATGCATTATTTTTTATTTTATTTTTTTGAGAACTACACTCCAACCTTTTGCAGGGTTTTGCAGAAATGCCATGTTCTGATCTGCACATTAGCCCAGGAAGTGAAATCTGGTCAGTTTCTATTGCAATAAGAACAAAAATAGAATAAATTCCTTATTCACACCTTAATTGTGACCCGCAGGAGGCTCTGAATATTTGGTACAGCAACAAAATGAGGGCTCCCTGCGCCATTCCCAGAGTGCTAAAAAAAAAAATCATCCCTCTTCCAAGGAGCTCTGCCATCTCCTGGGAAGCAGAGACACCCTAATTCTAAGGTCAGTGGAACCACCAAGAGAGGTCCCCTCTGCTGAACCTGCACCTGAGAGGGTCTTCTAGGGAAGAGAGGGGCCTTTCATATATTTGGGGTCCGAGTAATATAGGACTTTAGGGATGCGGGTGGTGCTGTGGGTTAAACCACAGAGTCTAGGACTTGCCGATCAGAAGGCTGGCGGTTCGAATCCCCATGACGGGGTGAGTTCCCGTTGCTCGGTCCCTGCTCCTGCCAACCTAGCAGTTCGAAAATACGTCCAAGTGCAAGTAGATAAATAGGTACCACTCCAGCGGGAAGGTAAACAGCATTTCTGTGCACTGCTCTGGTTCGCCAGAAGCGGCTTAGTCATGCTGGCCACATGACCCAGAAGCTGTACGCAGGCTCCCTCAGCCAATAAAGCGAGATGAGCGCCGCAACCCCAGAGTCAGCCACGACTGGACCTAATGGTCAGGGGTCCCTTTACCTTTTTAATATAGGACTTTAAAGGGGAATTATGCCTCTGAATACCAGCTGATGGGAATTACAGGTGGTCAGAGCGCTGGTGTTCTCTTCACCAGCTTGGCCATTGTGTGAACAGGATGCCAGGCCACGGACCTGATCCAGCAGGTTCTTCTTATGTTCTTATGCCAAGTCTCCTTTTAAGGTGCTAAATTGAAAGCCTGTTTCCTTTAAGTTGCCCTTTTATTTTAAATTATTCTAGCCAGCACAAGACTAATCTAGTTAGTGCAACTTCAAGCAGGGTGGTGTGAACATGATGCAATACTATGGGAGTAAAGAAAAAGGTCTGGGAAAGATGGGGCTCACCAGTCTGGGAAGGTAGACTATCTAGGAGAAGGAAAGCTTTGATCCTAAATCTCTGTTGCCTTGAGGATACACTCATTCATGAGAAAGGCTTTGGGAGTAAACCCTGAGGAAAAATCCATACCCCTGCCTTGAGCAGCAGTTCTCAAACTGTGGGTCCCCAGATGTTGTTGGATTAGAACTCCCATCATTCCTAGCTAGCAAGGCCAGAGCTTAGGGATGATGGGAGTTGTAGTCCAACAACATCTGGGGACCCACAGGTTGAAAACCGCTGGCCTTGAGGGACATCTTCAGGAGAAGAAAAGGCTAAGGGAAAAATCAAACCTACAGAAATCTGGAGTGGAGTCTCTAAGACAGTTGGATGACAACTTGTATGTCTCCTTCAGGCAACTCCTGCAGCCAGGCTGATACCAAATGTACCTTTGGACATTAGCAAGGCCAAGAGGGGCTTTCATCATCTGAGCAGCCCAGGACCTCCATACGCACTGCCCAGACTTGTGCCCCAGAGAGGTCACTTAGGTGCTGCTAACATAGCAAAGACAATGTGGGAAACAGCAATTATGAGTTACTGGTCTCTGCAGCCACAGCAGGTGCTGTGATTCTCCAGAGGTTTGACTTCACCCCTGGAGGCACACTCCATTGCCTCTTGAGACAGACAGATCATAGACACTTAGAGTTGGAAGGGACCCAAGGGTCAACCCCCTGCAATGCAGGAATATCAGCTAAAGCATCCATAAAGATGGCCATCCAACCTCTGCTTAAAAACCTCCAAGGAAGGAGAGTTCACCACCTCTCCTGGAAGTCTGTTCCACTGCCAAACAGCTCTTACTGCCAGAAAGTTTTTGTTTTGCTTTTGCTTTTTTGTTTAGTCAGAATCTCCTTCCTTGTAACTTGAAGCCATTGGTTCAAGTCCTATACTCCAGGGCAGGAGAATGCAAGCATGTTCCTTCTTCCATGTGGCAGCCCTTAAGATATTTGAAGATGGCTGTCTTATCTCCTCTCAGTTTCCCCTTTTCCAGGCTACACACACAGCTCAGGACTGTCAACAATGACTGGCAGAAGCTCTCCACTGGTTCTCCCCAATGGTATCCATACCTGATGGTGATGTTCCATCTCCACCATTGGAGGCAGTATGCTTCTGAAAACCAGTTTCCAGGAATTGCTGGTGAGATATGGCTCTCAAATGGTGACCTGCAGTGCCAAAGGCCTCTGTGAATCACAAGCAGGGAGAGTGATGTTGCTGGGGGCTTCCCAGAAACATCTTGCTTGCCACCATGAGAGCAGGATGTTGAACTAAATGGACTTTTGTCCTGATTCAGCAGGCTTTCCTTTCTGTTCTCTTATTTCTAGATCTTATATTCAAGAACACCTGCAATCTCCTGACACATGTTCCATCATTTGGCTGACAATCCACAATCTCCAGAAAGGTATGCAAAAGTTACAAAGGTGTGATAGAAAATGAATGAAGAATGTCTTGAACCACACTTCCCAGCGGTTTAGCGGCAGTGATTAGGAACCGATTTCAGGGACGTCGTGCCTGAGCACCATGCCTTAATTATGAAACTGTGAGTTCCCTCTCCTTTTCAGCACCTCCTCGTAAAACAATAACCAGGTACATCCCTGCCTACACCTGGATTGCCTGCTATCGACAGCACTTCACTGTTGCCTTTCCAGCTGCATTGCATATGACAGACCACATTAGAGCTCTAGTTTAGATTGATGACATGCCAAAGAGAGATTCCCCATGAAATATGCTCTCAAACTCCAGCGCTCTCTTCTCCTACGGGCTCCCGGTGAATGCTTGCAATTTCAAGCAACTGGAAACAAAAGCCTAGAGGCAAATCAAGACAAAAGCTTAACTCAGCTGTACGTATGGTGAAAGAAAAATCTCAGGTTTCCGCTCATTGCTCTCCGTGAATCTTTTGCAACAGGTATTTGAATGTCCAAAGACTCAGCCGCCATCGTTAGCATGAGTTATGTATACAGCACGTTTAGCTTGCAATGCTACACATAAGTCTTATTGGAACGTATCAGGGCCAGACCAAGACATTTTGGCACCTGAAGAGAACCAGAATATGGCACCCACACATCCTGCCAGGGAACAAGGGCTGAGTGAAGATCAACATCAGGAATAACAGGGGGGAATAAAGATCTACATTGAGAACATGGGTTGGAGGAGACCAGCAGTGCTGTCAGAATGCTGTCAGTGGCTCCCGGCTGGCTGCCCAGGGAAGTATAAAGACAAGGAAAAGTTTCTTACAGTCCTTTTTTTATTTCAAACTTTACAGAGAGAGGCTATAGAACCCAGCCTCTTGGATAATGGTGTTGTCCTGTCCACCCCCCTTCTCTCTCACTTCTTCATTCGTCATCATCATCATCTCCCCTATGGGTGCTGCTAAATACTCTCTGTCTTCGAGTTCTTTGCTCTCCTACTTTTAAGGCTCGCTGGGTTCTGGGAGACAGAGGGTCTGGAATGCTTTCTAGTGGCAATGTCACTAAGCTGCTGCTCTGGCTCTGCCTGCTCCTCCTCTCCCATTATTTCCCACCTTTCCCCTCATCTGCCTCCGAGTTGTGACCTCCCGCAAACCACTGTTGTGAATCTATAGTGTCTTCCTCCTCCTTGGAAGGGTCTCCATCACTCCTCCTCCTCTGCCCAGCCCCTGACAAGTGCCTCCTACCAGGGGTGCCAACTTGAATAAAATATTGGGGGGCAGATAAGTAGGTTACAAAACATGGCACACACACCACATTTGAACGGCAATGCCCATCAACGGTGGAGGTGAATCCCTCAAATATTATATTGTGTGGGCAAAGGGACCTTGACCTCTAGGAGTTGGCTCCTATGCCTCCAATTCACCAAGAGGTCACTGTAGAGGTGGCATGGTGGAGGACTACCAAAGAGGTGGCAGATCTGGTCTCCAAAGGGTGCACTGCAGCTATCGATACCACCATGGCAGAAACAGTAGGTGATGCATTCTCTGGAGTCTGGATCTGCTGTCCCTGCTGCCTGAGGCGATCACCCCACCTTGACTCATGAGTGGGTCACCCCTGAAACTGACGCACATGGTACTCTGTAGAGAATTGCAGCTGGATACTGCAGTCTTGTGATATGATGGATTTAAAGAGGTTCCAAGTTCTTCTTGTCTTGCTACAAGGTATGGCCTTAGTGGTGGGGCGCAGTTCCTATCTAGGGAAGTTTCCTAATTTATTATCACCTGAATTCCTCTCACAAGTGGGAATTCCAAATTACCAGGCTTGTCTTTGAAGTGGAACCAATGCATTCAAGATTATTCACTGTTCCATTAAGAAGTGTGCTGAACACACCATGCACAATTTCCCATAGCTCTCAGTTCCTTTAATTCATTTAAGAACATGAAAAGAGCCTGCTGGGTCAGACCAATGACCCATCCAGTCCAGCAACCTGTTCTCACAGTGGCCAACCAGATACCTGTGTCCCTTTTCCATAGGAGGCAGAGGAAGAGGAGATATAATCTTGATACGATCAAGATTCTTTTGGTATGTTTCTTTCCCAACTGAAGCTCTGGAAGCAAAATCTTCTGAAATTCTGATTCAGCAGGTGAGATCAGATTTTTGCAAGGCACAGTTGCTGAACAACAAGAAAAGCTCTCCGACCCTGGGTAATTAATCCAAACAGGATATTCTTGAAACAGGAGTCAAGTGAAAGTTCAGATGAGCCCTTAGTTTAAAATAAGTAAAACGCCTTGAGTCTCTCCCATAAGCCTTAGGGAGCACTCCCAGAGTTCCCAAGCTACATAAGACTATATGTCCATCAAAGTCAGTGTTGTCTGCTTGGCTTCATAATGACTCATAGAATCACATAATCAAAGAACTGCTGAGTTGGAAAGACCCTGCGGGTCATTTAGTCCAATCCCCTGCAATGCAAGAATCTCAACTAAAGCATCCATGACAGGTGGGCATCCAACTTCTGCTGAAAACCTCCAAGGAAGAAGAGTCCACCACCTTCCGAAGGAGTCCACTCCACTGTCAAAGAGCTCTTACCATTAGGAAGTTATTCCTTATGTTTAGTCTATTTGGAGCCTTGGGGAGAAAAGGGTCTTCTGCATCACTTCAACTGACTTTCCCCCCTCATTGCGAAGCCAAGGATTGACCTGGGATTGATCCTGGGATTTTTGACATGCAGAACATGTTCTCTGCTGCTTAGGCATGGCCCCTCTCTCGCACACAGCTGGTTAGGAACCTTTCAGCATGAGATGTCAAAGACACAGGTAGGCCACAACAGGGATGTAGCAGCAGGGGGTACTGGCATGGGGAAGGTCAGCTATGCTCTTTGACTGGCAGGCCAGCATCTGCTAATCAATAACCACAAGAGATCATTGATCCCTTCACCAATCCTCACTCTTAATTACTGACATTTAAATGTCAGATTTTTTGAAGTGAGTTTATCATCCATGGCTATAATCGTGTCTTCCGGTTGACCCTGCCATGGTGAAACATTGTCCATCGGCCAAATCTTCCAAAGGATGGGATCCAGTTTCCACTCCTCCCATGTCAGTGTGGAGTAATTCCATTGACTTTTTTTACCTGCTCTATGGATTCACAGTATAGGAAAGCATTACCATTTTTATTTTAGTTATCGTATCATTATAAAATCACAAAATACAGCACAATCAACACGGAATCAAATTAATACTCTAAAACCGTTTGGCAAAACAAAGACAATTCAAGGATGAGATGAAACAACAGAATTCTTTACCATTGCTTCCTTCCACCCTTCTCCTTGTCACCTTACAGCTGAAATGGTTTTTAGGAGGGATTAAACTCAACTTGCATGTTGGTTTTGAAATTTAACAACAAAATCCAATGGCTTGAGTTCTACTATCACTTGAAGGAGTTGTGATTGGTTAAATGGGTGAACAAAGCCTGTATGAAATTGACAAACGTTGCATTTAGAAAGTACTTTGCTCCATTTTCCTGATCTGCAATGAAAGGTGGTTGGGAAATTGCCCTTCACTCACAAACGCAGTGGATAAAGAACAGTTTTTCTAACTCTTTCATAATGCTAGAACTGATCAACATCCAATGAAGCTCAGTGTTGGAAGACTCAAGACACATAGCAGGAAGCGTTTCTTCATGCAACCCATAGTTGATGGCCCCTAAACTGGATGGCTTGAAAGGCATCTGAACAAATTCATGGAGGAAAAGGCTATCAAAGGCTACTAGCCATTATGGCTATGCTCTGCCTCCACATTCAGAGCAGCAATGCTTCTGAACACCAGTTGCTGGAAACCACAGGAAAGGAGAGTGCTCTTGTGCTCAGGTCCTGCTTGCATCTGGTTGGCCACTACGTTTCTGAGCACAATTCCAAGTGTTGGTGCTGATCTTTAAAGCCCTAAACGGCCTCGGCTCAATATACCTGAAGGAGCGTCTCCATCCCCATCGTTCTGCCTGGACACTGAGATCCAGCGCTGAGGGCCTTCTGGTGGTTCCCTCACTACGAGAAGCAAAGCTACAGGGAACCAGGCAGAGGGCCTTCTTGGTAGTGGCACCTGCCCTGTGGAATGCCCTCCCATCAGATGTCAAAGAGAAAAACAACTACCTGACATTTAGAAGACATCTGAAGGCAGCCCTGTTCAGGGAAGTTTTTAATGTGTGACATTTCAATGCATTTTTAATCTATGTTGGAAGCTGCCCTGAGTGGCTGGGGAAACCCAGCCAGATGGGCGGGGTACAAATAATTTATTATCATTATTATTATTAGTCAGGATGCTGCCCTTATGATGAGCCCTTATCCCGATCCATCAGGCTTATCTGATGTTCTTATGGAAGAGGCTTAAGGAGATGCCACCTACGGACCCTCAACCAAAGGTTCTCCACCCTTGCACTAGACTGTTCTTATGCACTATGCAAACTTGAACGTGGAACTTTGCTGGAAGACTGTTTGAAGCCAATGCCATCTGCGAAGCTCCGATTTAATAAAACGTGAGTGAACCTGGCTCTGGAACAGCCCAATGCAATACAGCTACTAATAATAATGAGAAGAAAAACCTGTGAAACCAACATAAAGTAATGGAAGTGTGTGTGTGGGGGGGGAGGAACGAAGTGCATTGTTTGAACTGTTTGACATCATAAAAGAAGATGCTCACTTGGGATGTTTATGCCCTAGATTGTTATTTTCTGATAATGTACCTGGTTAAAATAAAGTTTTCCCTCTGGATGCATATATAATGCTTAGATAAGAACAATTCACAAAATCCTATTATAGCTGCGCTGTACACAAACAACATTTGCGGATGCACTAGATAACATCGGGTACATATATACGTGGAGAGGGGGGTGGGTGGAAAAGGTATTTCTAGGAATATTATTACTTGCTGCCATATCTGGTTAAGTCAACACATCGGTTTAGGGGCCTCGGTTGCAGCCAAGTATTTCAAAAATCAAAAATACATTTGATTTCCTAAACTGACATTCTTAATAAAATTGCATCTGTAATTCCCCACTCCCACTCCCTCCCACTGACTACTGGAAGCATCTCGGGACAGAGTCAGTGGTGTTTATATTATACATTAAATCTGCAGGAAGGAATGCAAAAGAAACTGTGGAGCAGGTTTGGAGCCCACCACTGCCATTTGTCAAAAAAGATGGCCTAGCCATTTTCAAATAAAACAAAATGAGTTGCCAACACGCTTTGGGGACTGACAGGGTGGCGGGTTGTTGTTTGTTGTTGTTGTTGTTGTTGTTTTAAGGAAAGAACTCTAAAAGAGTGCTGTGCTGCTTTTACTAACTATATTTTAATAAGTAAAAAGTAAAGGGACCCCTGACCATTAGGTCCAGTCGTGGCCGACTCTGGGGTTGCGGCGCTCATCTCGCTTTATTGGCCGAGGGAGCCGGCGTACAGCTTCCGGGTCATGTGGCCAGCATGACTAAGCCACTTCTGGTGAACCAGAGCAGTGCACGGAAACGCCGTTTACCTTCCCACCAGAGTGGTACCTATTTATCTACTTGCACTTTGACATGCTTTCGAACTGCTAGGTTGGCAGGAGCAGGGACCAAGCAACGGGAGCTCACCCCGTCACGGGGATTCGAACTGCTGACCTTCTGATCGGCAAGTCCTAGGCTCTGTGGTTTAACCCACAGCGCCACCCGGTCCCTTTTTATATTTTAATAGATCTGTTTTTATATCATTTTAATTCTATTGTAGTTTAATAACCTTTCAACTATTACTAATATGACTTCAGCCTTCTTCATTGTATATGTCTTGCTTTAAGTTGTGCAAGCCCTCCTGAGTCTCCATCTGAGGAAAAGGGAGGAAATAACAATCACAACACGAACAGACCCTCCAAGCGTCTCTATTTTCCAGGGACGTCACTGATTTAGGGAAGTCGTCCTGGTTTCTGATTTGATCCTGGAATGTCCCACTTAGGATGTCCCTATTTTCATTGGAGAAATGTTGCATGGTATGGAGTTATCCGACCCCCAAGCCGTCTGAAGCCGATCCTGTATAGGGAAGTTATTTTTCATATTTAATGTTTTATTATGTTTTCACATATGTTGGAAGTTGCCCAGAGCAGCTGGGGCAACCCAGTAAAAGACGTGTGGGGTATAAACAGTAAAATTATCATTATGGAATGGGACGTCCCTATTTTCATTGGAGAAACGTTGGAGGGTATGCAATAATAATAATAATAATAATAATAATAATAATAATAATAATAGATATTCAGAAGCATTGTGTCTCTGATCGTGGAGACACAGCACAGTCATCATGGCTGGTAGCTAATGACACCCTTATCCTCCATGAATCGTCTTTCAAAACCATGCATGTTGCTGTTCATCACAGCCTCCTGTCAGAGCGAATTCCACTATGTTCTGTGTGAAGAACCTACTTTTATCTGTATTGAATCTTCCAACACTCAGCTTAATTGGACATCCATGAGTTCTTGTGTTACGAAAGAGGGAGGGAAGCTTTTTCTCTACCCAATTTCTCTACCCCATGCATAATTTTATAAGCTCCTATCTTTTCACCTCTTACTCACCTTTTCTAAGCAGAAAAGTCCAAAATGCTGCAACCTTCCTTCACAGGGGAGTTGCTCCATCATGGATCATTTTGGCTTTACCTTTTCCAGCTCTGCAACATCCTTCTTTGAGGTGAGGCAACTGGAACTGTACGCAAATGAGCTGTGGTTTCCAGGGGTGCCTGGACAGCTAGGCAGCCAAAAGGACTCCCTCCCCTTGGATAAGGCTGCTAGAGGTCTTGACAGAAACGTTGCACCAGGGTATTCATTTTATTTTGACCAAGCTGCAGGAGGCAGTGGAAGACAGGAGTGCATGGCGTGCTCTGGTCCATGGGGTCACAAAGAGTCGGACACGACTAAACGACTAAACAACAACAACAACAATTCTTTCTTTCTTTCTTTCTTTCTTTCTTTCTTTCTTTCTTTCTTTCATTCATTTTCTGTTCCTTTCTTTCGCTATTCTGCCCTTCTGCCAGCCCAGAGGACAGGGCAGCCTACAGCAGGAGAAAATAAACCACAGATTCAACTAGTATATATTAAAAAAAAAGGTAAAGGACCCCTGACAGTTAAGTCCAGTCACAGAAGACTCTGGGATTGCTGCGTTCATCTCGCTTTACAGGCCAAGGGAGCCAATGTTTGTCCACAGACAGTTTTTCCGGGTCATGTGGCCAGCATGACTAAGCTGCTTCTGGCACAATAGAACACCGAAACCAGAGCAGAACACAGAAAAGCTGTTTACCTTCCTGCCGGAGCGATACCTTTTATCTACTTGCACTTTTTGGCGTGCTTTCGAACTGCTAGGTTGGCAGGAGCTGGGACCGAGCAATGGGAACTCACTCCGTTGCAGGGATTTGAACCGCTGACCTTCTGATTGACAAGCCCAAGAGGCTCAGTGGTTTAGATCACAGTGCCACATTAAACAGCAGCAATCAAATATATAGGACAGCATTCCCAGAAATGATAATCTCCTGATCCATTTTTTTTTATTAAGTCTTAAGCCATTTATTTAATGTGACGGCCGCCTGGATATCATGTAAAGGCAAAGGGAGCCACCACCAAGAGCACCCTGTCTCACGGCACTGCCCTCCTGGCCTCTGTTATGGGTGAACCTCTTCAGCTGTAATGCTTGGGTCAGTTGGCAGCTGGGGGTGGAGGTAGGAGATATGCACTCATATACAGAGTTTCCAATCCCATCCAGAAAACAGTGAATTGCTTGAGTGAACATAAAAGCAAAACGGCAGTGGAGACTTCCTGTTTGGTGGCGCTTCCAGGTCTGCCTCTGTGTCATTTTCACAGAAAACAGATTCCCAGTTGTGGGATGTAATTCACTGGGAGCAGTCAAATACAACATTCCTTGTTTTGCTAGAGTGGACATGCAAGGGAATGTTTGGTCCAGCCAGTCAAAACTTCCTGTTCCTCCTGGCCTGGAACATCCTTCTTTGCATGTGACAGGCGGGTGGGTGTGACCTTTCCAAACCTGGTAAAAGGACAAGGCATTCTGCAACTTTCTCTCTTTCCTTCCTTTCATCCTGTGAACTGCTGGACTGCTAGCCTGCAATCACTAGGTAAATCTCCCTTATAGGGTAAACCTGTTTGTACATGTTTGAAACTTTAAGCCTAAAGCCTGCCTTCAGGGATCACACTGTGCTCTGCCTGATCGTGAGTAAACTTCCTTCTTTTTTATTTATAAATAAGACTGTGGTGTCTTTAATCTTTTAGGAGGGATTCAAGGGGTCTTACCAGGAAAATCTGGCAAGCCAGATTGAATTGTGTATTTTCTTAAGAAACTCACACGAGTTTGCAACAGGTTTTCTGCCATGTAAAGGGGAATGCACTCTGCTAAGTAAAGGAACTTGCTAGTGCAAGTTAGGAAGGATGTTAATAAACAATATAGCTTCTCCTGCCACCCTGAACATTTCCACATCAATAGCCATCAATGGCAATTAACATATCCTCTTCAGAGATCTTGGAAACTACTCCGGGATCTCTCATAGAATTCTCACCCAACACAAAGTGCATTCAGAGATATTAAAACCTGAACTCCCAAAGAGTCATTTTTGCCATACCGCTTGGGGAATTGGAAGAAGCAGAGAACCGCAAGGTTCAGTAACACTGAGCTTGGGAGTGCAAATTCCTTGGCCCACATTGCTGTTAAAATGTAAGCAGCGGTGAGCCAAGTGTGGCCGTTTGCACTCTGAGACCTAAAGGGAAACAGAGCTGCCAGGCAGCTACATCAGCTGTGATAAAATGAGGCGGTTTCTAATAGTTTTCTTTTTTTTCCAATGAAAATTGCAATGAAAAATACATACAGCCCAAACAAGGATTATATACTTCAATTACTAAGGAGAATGCCTTTTGTTTATAATAGTCTGAGTTGGGGTTGGGGGAGGAATAGGGATATTTATAGGATTTTTTTGTTTCAGTCATTTCTTTCTAGATTTTGCTGGCCTTCCTAGTTATTAGAGGAGTTACTTGCTTATTCGTTTGTTATGTCATTTCATTTATCAATCGCTTCCTGTGAAACATCCCAAATTGATTTCAACAAGTTAAAAAATCGGCAATAAAAACTGTATGTTAAAAAAATGTCAAAATCCAACACAGGCTAGTTCATATTCATTTATTTGCTTGATGTCCTTGATGAGGACTCTATACTTTTGTTTATGCAGCCCAGAATTGCATTAGTTTTTATTTTTTGTTTTGCTACTGCATCACCCTTTTGGCTCCTGTAAACTTGAGCAGTCCTTGTAAAAAGGACTTCAGCTGCTGCCAAATTTGGTGTCAAGTTGCTCACTAGGTTAAGAAGGTTTGGGCATATAACACCAGTCCTGACCCAACTGCTTGGTCTATCAATTAATTTCCAAGCCTTAAACAGTTCACGACCGCAATACCTCAAGAACTGCCTCTCTCTTTATCTCTGGATGCTGAGTTCATCATCTGAGGCCTTTTTTCATGTGCTTCCTCCACGAGAGGCCCAGAGGCAGGCAACACAAGAATGGGCCTTTTCTGTGGTGGCTCCCTGCTTGTGGAGGTACCTTCATTGCATATCTTTAGGCACTGAGCAAAACATTCCTCTCTAACCACACCTTTGGTTTTTAACAACCTGAAGCATTTTAGAAGTGAGAGGGAAGTTTTTAATGCATTTCCTTTTCTGCAATACAGGCCATGTTACCCGAAAGACCAGCTGCCACTGTGTAGACCTGTAAAATCACTTAGGTCATCTGGGAAAGTTACAATTGTGGAACCACACACTGTGGAAGACCATATGGTGATGTCCTGAAAACGGGCTTTTTCTTTCATTGCTCCTGTCCTTCCCTTTACCAAATATGAAGCGGTAGTCCTCAGTTACTTCAAAAGTCTTGAAAAATACACCATTTCAGCCAGGCTTTTCCTGATCCATAAGATTGGATGTTGAACTGTACGTATGAATACCGTAAATCTGCTTTATTGGTGTTTGTGTTTCTACATTGTTTTACTGCTATGTTTCTTGTTTGGTTTTCATGGATATTGTTTTTACTGTATACTGTACATCATGTACCCATTTTAGATATTTTAAAAAATATGAAGCACTTTAGAAATGCTTTTAGATAAATGCAATAAATTAATGTCTGGTTCTGGGGGAGACACATAGGAGAGTATGTCCCACTTCTCAGCTTCCTAGTGGTTGACGTCTGAGGGGCACAGAAAGTCAGCCTAGGCAATCCCTTGGCCGGATGAGCAGAACTCTTCTTCAGTTCTTAGCATTTCAATTCCTATTAGTCACTCCTATTTTTACTAGGGAAAAAAGGTGCTGGAACCGCCTCAGCCACCAACCCAGCTGTTGATGCAGACACCATCTTGAAACCAAAATCACGTGACAAGATGCATTTTGTCACTCACCTCGCCCCCCCACTCAGGTCACTTTGGCCACCATCTTGAATACCTCACTGCTGAGGGACTTCCTTTGATGGGTTAGCAGACTTCTTGGACAAATCAGGGCTAAAAAGGGTGCTGGAACTGTTCTCTGGCATGTTCTGGAAGAAAAAAAAGATGTGCCTTTAGCTTAATTCCCATTTAGAAGTGGCGAATCATTGTATCTTTTCACTTCTGGCCTTTAAAACTCCCAAGCGCTTGGGATCTGGAAATTTAACAATTCACCTGCTCCTCCATGAGCTTGACTATTTGTTAATGTCATCATCAGAGGCCGGTCAGGAGGTGCCCAGGGGAGAGAAGCCCTTCCTGTGGTGGTGTCCTAACTTTGGAACACTCTCCTCAGGGAGGCTTGTCTATCACTTAGATTGATGATGCTTTTGGCATCTTTATTCTCCCAGGCTTTTGAGCGTGCAATCTTATGAACAGGGTGCTGCATCAGACTAATGGTTTGAGAAGAAAGGAACATCAGACAAGCCCATCAAGCCCAGCGTTCTCACAATGGCTAAACAGATGCACATGGGCAGCCTGCAATCAGAATTCGAACACAAGAGCCTTCTGCCCTCCTGTGGTTTCCAGCAACTGGTCTTTAGAAGCACTGCTGCCTCCAACTGTTAGCCATCAATCGCCCTCTTCTCTGTGGACTTGTCTATTCCTCTTTGAAAGCGAAGGAAGTTGGAGACCATCACTGCCTCCTGCAGGGACAAGTTCCATTGGCAGAGCCATATCCAAAGGTTGAGTAAAATGTGGAGGGGCGAGAGAGAGGAGACCATGGCATTAGCAGGTTTACAATTTAGTAAGACAAGGCACACAACAGAATGGAGGATGAGGAAAAGGTAGAGGAGGATGACCAGTTCTTCAAGGTCAGTGATGAGCTATAAGCAAACATCTTTATATCAAATTTGGCCCAGGCTGATCTTTCCATCCTTGATTAGAACTTAGTGGCTTTTGTCCTTTTGGACCAATGGATGGGGGTCAGAATGTCCTTCCTCTCTTGGTTTTCCAGCACACAATTGAAATTGAATTTTCTTTCAGGCAAGGTGTGGGGGAAGAGAGCTTCTTGCAGCTGATGGATGGAGCCCAAGTTGGTCTTCAGTGCTCTTCCTCATTTCCTCCACTCCATCCCAAGCTCCTATGCCCTCTTGGAATCTGTGGGCCCCACAGGACCTTTTCTCCACTTCCCCACAGGAGGCAGTGATGGCCACCAACCTAGATGCCTTTAAAAGAGATTAATTGATGGAAGAGAGGTATATCAATGGCTACTAGCAGTGATTCTCCTGAATGCCAATTGCTGCAAACCACAGAGGGGAAGAGGGATTTGTGCTCTAATCCTGCTTGTGGGTTTCCCACAGGCATCTGGTTGGCCACTGTGAGAAGAGGATGCTGGACAAGATGGGCCATTTGGCCAGATCTAGCAGGGGGTCTTCTTATTCCCCTACCAACACCCCCTGTCACTGCTTTGATTATTTCCCCCTTTATGCATTATATAAGCAGGAGCAAACCAGGCTGCATTGCATCTGGGAGGCGAGAATTCTCTGCCGGCCGATTTGCATGTGAAGTCCCAGAATGCCCTCCTGCCTGGCAGCCCCGCTATTGGCTGAGCTCTGGGAACTGGTTGGGAGGGCTGGGGGTATTGCCCGTTAAATGCACTTAAGTTATGTTCTGCGTGCTTCATTCTTCAGAAGGCTTTTCACGCTTTTAGCCTTCAGCCTTTTATTGAGTGTGGAAACACAGTTTATAAATAACTTCTCTCTCTCTCTCTCTCTCTCTCTCTCTCTCTCTCTCTCTCTCTCTCTCGTATTACAAAAAAAAAGCATGTCATTTAGATGCAGTTTTACTAGAGTTTATAAACATGGTATATTCAGTTTTTATCACTGCAGCCTTTTTTTATTGGCTCCGGAAGACAGCTGTCTGTCAGCTACACCAGTTTTAATCACATTGTTTCCTGGAAGATTGTGTTCTGAGGCCTTCTGTATATAAATAAACCTGGGCTTGGCAATCTCTTCGGCGTCTCGATCCTATGGCATGCATTAAGCCTGTCCAACCAGAAGGTTGCTTGCCCACAATTTTACAGGAAATCTTTCCTCTGGACTGGAACGAGGTGGTGTCATGTAGCAGCTAAGAGATGGAGTTATAAATCAGGAAGAAGTCCCGGGTTAGAGTCTCACCTCTTGCCCTAAGCACATGGCAAGATTTTCTCTAAGCATCATCATTCCACCACGAACTTGGCAGCTGCAATATGAGAATCTCAGGATTACACAGGTGGAAGCTATATAGCCCAACACCTTGATCAGTGACTTGCCACAAGTTCACATATACGAAGCACACCAAATACTGCAAAGCTGGGATGAGGAAGCTCATATTCACTGGTCAAAGCTAGCTCTCCATATCTCTCTATCCGGCACTTGGAACCATTGGTGTGTGTGTTTTGGGAGCTGCATGGTCAGGGGAAAACAATGCTGTCCAGTGTTGTAAAGACTGCGGGGAGAATAACTGGGTGCACTCTTCCTACCTTGGATCAAATCTACGCTTCCAGGTGCCATAAGAAAGCTGCAGAGATAGTGCAGGATAGTGTGCACCCCAGAAATGATCTCTTTCAGCTTCTGCCTCCTGGAAGAAGGTCCAGGGTTATAAAGACTAGGACTAGCCACCTGAGAAACAGTTTCTATCCAAATCCGATTTTGGTTTTAAATGCAGTGTAAGGTAGTCTCTAGCGGGATGAGGGTGGCAGTATGGGTTAAACCACAGAGCCTAGGACTTGCTGATCAGAAAGTCGGCGGTTCAAATCCCTGCGACAGGGTGAGCTCCTTTTGCTCGGTCCCTGCTCCTGCCAACCTAGCAGTTCAAAAGCACGTCAAAATGCAAGTAGATAAATAGGTACCGCTCTGGCGGGAAGGTAAACGCCATTTCCGTGTGCTGCTCTGGTTCGCCAGAAGCGGCTTAGTCATGCTGGCCACTTGACCCGGAAGCTGTACATTGGCTCCCTCAGCCAATAAAGCGAGATGAGCGCCGCAACCCCAGAGTTGGCCACAACTGGACCTAATGGTCAGGGGTCCCTTTACCTTTAAGGTAGACTCTAAGGCAGTATATTGTATTTAATTATGGGGTATCAGAGTTTTTAGGGGGCTAACCAGGCTGGGATAGCTGGGATAGCAGGCTTGTTGGTTTTTGAATGTCTGATGTAGATTTTTTCAATTTCGTTGTTCTGTATGGGGCAATGACAATAAATGAGAATAAAGATTATCGTAGATCATAAGGGGCCCTGCCCCGCCAACCTCTGTTCCCTCAGCCACCTTCCCACCTTCCTTATTGTAAGCCGTCCAGGGGGTGCCCCCAGCTGCCAGCTGCCAGCTTCCACCTCATCCTTAGTCTCAGTATTGTCTTTATAGAGCTCAGCTAAGATGAGAATAAAGACACAACTAGACCTTGTTGGCTCTGCCTGTCATTGGCTCTGGCGCCACCTACTGTTCATCTCCGTGCCTTCTGCCCTACCAGCTCCAATGGGGACCAGCCCCCCCTGCATTTCAAATGTTCTTCTCCCCTTCCATGCACCAAGAAACTGGTTCAGGCGAAGAATGAAGGCAGACAGACTTGCGGATAAGTGGAACATAAGTACAGGAGATATTTCACTGCATTTCCAATTAGTTCTCAATCTTTCTGGGTTCCTCCCCACCCCCTCAAGCTGACTCTTTCTCTCCCTCTGTTCCTCTTACACACACTTACACACACACACGTAATGGGCAGGAGGCGAAAAGCCATTTTCTGCCATAAGATGAACTACAATATTAAAGAAACTGAAAACTACATTTTGAAAATTGTTTCCTTCCCAGCCTCCTCCTGCCTATGGAGAATCAATACGCCAGAAGAGCATCGCCTTAAACATTAATATTAGAGAACAAAATTCATTCCTGATGGATTGACGGGCACATTTTCTTAAGGCCAAGCCGTAATGAACACGGCAACTTCCCTCTTCCTCCCCTTCCTCCTTTCCATTCCGTCGCTCTCTTCCCTCCCCTTGCCCCCACGGAGATTGCAGTGAATAATTGGATACTGCTAGCCTGTACACAGAACCATCTATTATTAGGCAGTAAGACGCTTCACGAGGCCTGGTGCCCTCAACCTCGTAATGGCAAGGGGAAACCGGGAGAAGAGAAATGCTGCTGTTTTGCTCTAAGGCCCTGGATCCTGAGTCAATCAAGGGAAAGGTTGGCTGATGCAATGCCGGCTAATAATTCCTCTGGGGCCACGGCTGCCCTGACTGTGAAGACCCCTAACAGGCTGGGCTTAAAAGCAAATCCGTGTACCCCCATAATTTTGACACGGAGGTTTACATCATGTCACACTCGCTTTTCCTCTCCAAATCAGCAGCCTTCCAGCCCAGGCGTCGCTTCACAGGTATGCCTGCCGTCTGTCCAGGCCTGTTCCGAAGGGATAATGATCATGTGACCCATCACCTCTGGCTATCAATCCTCTTTGGGATGTCAATTAGCAAGAGCAGAAAGCAATCCAGGGTTTGTTTGTTTGTTTGTTTGTTTTTCCTGCGGTGACCACCTTGTGCTTCCTCGGGCCCAATTTAACAGCAGCACTGGGTTTGCCCAGGAAGCTTAGCTGTATATGGCTGGCATCATATTAAAATCAGGTTGTGGCATGGAGTGCACCAGTGGCATAGATTTCTGATAGGGCAAAGAGCTGAACCAGAGCCAGGTGGACATTCATCTTCTCCTGCATCCTAAGCCCAACAAGCAGGGCATGAAGGGAAAACAGGAATCAAAGTTATTATTACAGTGGTACCTCTGGATGCGAATGGGATCCATTCCGGAGCCCCATTCGCAACATGAGCAGAACGCAACCCACGTCTGCGTATGCGCGGGTAGCGATTCGCCGCTTCTGTGCATGCGTGTGACACCGTTTTCAACTTTTGTGCATGCATGAGCGGCGAAACCTGGAAGTAACCCTTTCCAGTACTTCCGGGTCGCCGCGGGACTCAGCCTGAAAACACTCAACTTGAAGCAAACGCAACATGAGGTATGACTGTACAGGCTAACACCAGCATTGTGGTTGTGGCGGTTGTTGTTACTATCCATTACATTTGTATACCACCATTCATCCAAAGTTGCCAGGGTGGTTCACAACAGAATAATGCAAAATGAAAATACAAAGCACATAATAAAATAAAAACAAAAACTAATCCCCGCCCACAAACACATTTAAAAAGCCACAGAATGTGAATCAGCCCAAAGCCAGGTTTGCATGGCAAAAAAGTTCAACAAAGGTGTCGGGCATTCCACAAACAGGGAGCCACCACAGAAAGGCCCATTCTCATGTTGCCACCCTCTGGACCTCTCGTGGAGGAGGCACGTGAATAAAGATCTCAGATGAGGATTGCAGGGTCTGGGTCACTTCAGGATACAAAATGGGAAGAGCAAAGACAGACTACACACAGGAAACCCTGGAGAAGAGGAGATATAGATGGCTACGAGGAGGCAGGGACCTTTAGTCTTGGCAACTGATTTCATGTAGGAGGACCTACAGGGCATGAGCTGCTGTGCTCATTAAGCCTTAAACTCAGCCAAGTCTGTGAAGATCGTGTTTCGTTAATAAAGACTTAATTCCAGCTTTGAACTGTGTGATTTACTGACTGGCTTGCTGTCAGGAGCCAGAGTCAGGAATAGGTCAGCATTTAAAAAACACACACCGTGAAGTTACACACAAGTCAGTGAAGTTAACTCTTTATTCAAGAAACCAAAACAGCGTAGGTCTAGTGATCACAGCAACTCTTCCCAGGAGGTTTTGCCCCAGTGAGGCAGTTGTGAGGACTGAAGGTCCCTGCTCTCTAAGGCTCCTCCTTCAATTCATTCCCCGGCAGCTTAAGGCAGCTTTGCCTTGTCTCTCTTTGTTCTTCCCTCTTCATTTGTCTACATGTTCTGGAAGATAGGCGGGGCGATGGAGATGGTTGCAGTGTGAGGGGAAGACTCCCTGGTTTCTTCAGCAACCTGTCTAATCTCTGCCCTCCTCTTCTTCTGCCTCTGAGTCTGGATTGCCCTCTGTCAAAGCCTCTTCCTCCTCACTAAACCCTGTTGCATCTTCAGCTTCCGATACCTTGTCCTCCCAGTCTGCTCCTTCTTCTCCATCTGACCATTCATGGTCATGCCACCACCAATTCCCTGGCTCTGAGCCTTCTTCCGCTGGGGGTTCCCCAGCTGCTTCCTCCCACCCCTCCTCTGCATCCAGCCAGATACAGGTTGATTGCGCTCCATGAAGATAGGCCTCTAGGTTTACAGGTGGAGGATGGAGTATCTGCTACAAGGATTTTTTTCCCCCAGTGAAGAAGCTGCAGAACACGTCTGAGAGTTGAAACTGCTTTTCAGGGCAAACAGCACAGAGGGGCAATTTTCAGCTAGGAAGACCACAGATCAGATGCTGGGGGTGAAATCCCAGAATCTCCCACAATCTTGTCAAAACTCCTCTTTAAAAACTGAAGGTTTTTTTTCTGGCTCGGAGACTGCCTGGACCAATACAGAACAATAAAATTAAAAGGTAGCAACTCTAACAGACCCTCAAAGAGATGGAAGTGCAACACGCATCGAACAAGCGAATCAAAATAAACATACTTTTAATGTTGTCTCTCCTTTCCCCCCCCCCTTTTTTTGCTATTGAACGCATCTTCGCAAACAAGTGAAGGCTGCAGGTATCACTTTATTACCACTAATTCGAAAGCTGTTCCTAATAATTTTTAAAACATTTCAATGTAATACATCTGTTCCATTCAAATTTATAATTGCATTTCATTGCAGCTGCAGAATACGGGTAATGACTATCAGATAAAAGGCACACTGTTTTGTCAGGTCGGAATTAGTTTATTTCTCGACGCATCACCCTTTGTTTAAGGCTTCTGAAACAATCTGTTCTCTGTTGTTGTTTTTCCTCTTCTTGGACAGTATTGTCACTGAGACTCAACCATTTGGTCTGAGGGTTATATGAGTCAGCAAGAGCAAGCTACGAACTGGGAGCATAGAGAAAATTGATTTGATTTTTTAAAATACATAAATAAATTATAATAATATATTTTTTTTTAAAAAAAAGAAGGTCATACACAATTCTTCAAAATACATAGTTCAAAAATAATTATAGATCACTGTCAATTGAAGGCAATAAACAATGAACTGCAGTCACACAGTCAATCAATCAGTAGCTGAACTGGGTTCCACACAGTCACAAAAACAAAATGAAAAAGAGCTGCAAAAACAAAAACACAAAATAAATAGCAAAAACAGACAGGTCTCAGTGTAGCACTCAAAATGAAAGCATGGCACTCAAATCGGAAGCGTAACACTCAAAACGGAGCACATTTGACTTCCAAAAAAAGTTCACAAACCAAAACACTTCCTTCCGGGTTTCAGTGTTTGGGTTCCAAGTTGCTTGAGTACCAAGGCATTTGAGAAGGTGTCTCCTCTTCCCCGAGGGGAGGGGTTGTGAGTGGGAACAGCTTCCCTGCTTCTGATTTGCCTCCCTTCTTCTGATTTGCCCTGCTGCCGCAACCCAGCCCTTCAGCCAGCCAATAGGGCCTGCTGGTGGCTGGGGTTTGCTGCATTTAAGCAGCTGCAGCAGTGCTCTGTCCCCAGTCTGCCTTGGTTTTTTCACCTACCTCATAACAACTCATCACAACTTTCTGGTATTCATGGTTAGGCATTGGAATATGTGTGCTGTGTTGGAGGATTGGGTATGGGCCATCATCTACCCCTTCTCTTTTGGGTATTCCGTGAAAGGAATCTAGCTGGTGGCTAGAGCCAAGGCATGACCCCCAGTGACATCATGAGGAAGCTTCCAGTCATATTTGCATCAACAAGCTCCTCCCACTGGTTGTTAACCCTGATATGACTCCCGGCTGTGTGGGGTGGAGTCTTGTATTGCAGTTTCATCCAATACCTAAGCCAATACTACTCACATGCTGTAACCAATAAAGTTGTCGCCTTATTTTGCCCATTAACCAAAAACAATGTGTCTTTGTGTCTTATTATAATCCCAGTAGTGATGTATGGAAGTAAAAGCTGGACCATAAAGAAGGATGATCGCCGAAGAATTGATGCCTTTGAATTATGGTGCTGGAGGAGACTCTTGAGAGTCCCGTGGACTGCAAGAAGAACAAACTTATCCATTCTTAAGGAAATCAGCCCTGAGTGCTCACTGGAAGGACAGATCGTGAAGCTGAGACTCCAATACTTTGGCTACCTCATGAGAAGAGAAGACTCCCTGGAAAAGTCCTTGATGTTGGGAAAGATGGAGGGTGCAAGGCGAAGGGGATAACAGAGGACGAGATGGTTGGGCAGTGTTTTCGAAGCCACTAACATGAGTTTGACCAAACTGTGGGAGGCAGCGGAAGACAGGAGTGCCTGGCGTGCTCTGGTCCAGGGGGTCACGAAGAGTCCGACATGACTAAATGACAAAACAACAACAACAACAATAATTCTATGTGGGTGACGGGTCCTCAACTCACAACCAAGGTACCACTGTACCATAGTTGCTGGAAACCATAGGACGGGCAAGTTCTCTTCTGCTCAGATCCTGCTTGCAGGTTTCTCATGGACATCTGGAGGCCACAGGATGCTGGAGTAGCAGAGCCATTGGCCTGATCCAGCAGGGCTCTTCTGATATTCCTTTCCAGGCTCAGCCCTGCCTCTCACTATGCATGAAAGTCCTCAAGCCTTGAAGATGGAAAGAATCGTTGTACAGCTGTGGATAGGCTCCAAGGCAAGGATTTATCAGCAAACCCTGTCTCTGTTCCTTTTTAGCAGATAACATTCTCTTTGTTCCTCTATCTCTCTCTCTTTTCCTTCTTCTTTCTCCCTACCATTACACACACACAAAAAACCCCAATAATGAGTATAAACATCATTTTAAAAGCATGCCACGCTGCCGACCACGAGGCGCAATACATCACCCTCAACTCCACCGTACTCGTTTATGGTGAAACATTTGATATTAATGTTTCCATTGCTTATCACAGACACTGGCATTATAAGTGCTTAAGTCAACTTGGCTTATTTATTAGGACTGGTTTCGCTGCCATTTCCTTACATAAAATGTCTGCTCTCCACGTTCGGGGAGATCGCTTTCCCTCCTGTCACTCATGGGCAGCTCTCTGTCTCCATCCGTCACACAGTTGCTGTGGGGGTAAAAGCTGGAAATGGATTCAATAATGAATACTATATTCCTGATTGCAATTCATTATATCTCTCAAGGAGCTGGGTGCACATGACTTGGGACTTCCTCTCACAATAAACGAAGAAAAGAGGGAGCGTTTCCTTTTATTTATCCACGTGTCACATTTACCTTCAACCTTTCTCCCTCCCCTACTTCATTCTCACAACAACCCTCTGAGGTAGGTTAGCTGGAGAGACTGTGGGCTATAGCCAATATAATGCTAAGTCAAAGTCATTGAGTGGTATGCTTGTTCCACTGGGGAAATGTTTTGCACAAGTAGAACATTGTGGCATAAGCTGGTTGCTGGTGATATTTTTGCACGATTGATTGTGCCATCTGTTGCACAATGAGTTTCCACTAGCAAAACTGTTCCATTGGATTCCTCTTTTTCACAAAATTAAAAGTCACCCATCTGCAAGTGCAAGAGCCTTTGCACCAATGGACACAGAATGTTGTCTACAAGCAAAGGACTAGGGCAAGTGAGCTGCATGGCTGAATGGGGATTTGAACCCTTGTCTCCCAGGTCCTAATTAAGCTATCCAAACCATTATAACACACTAACTCTCTGAAAATAACAAACCATGAAGAATCTTATTGATGGAGCCAACATGGGGGAAAGGTTCCATGGTAAGTCAAAATAAAATGAAGTCTGCGGAAGCAACAGGTCAGAAATTATGCTTTCCATTGAGTGTCTGGTTGAGTAAGCACAGTTTACATTATGCAAGGGCACGCCTTTTAGATACAAAAATATCCAAATTTCCTTACCATCTCAAATCATTCCAGAGGTCCTGCTTCAGTTTGTGTTTTATCTGAATCTGATGCACACACCTAATGACCATCTGATGACAGGCAGCCACCATCATAGCTCAGTTGGTTAGACCATGGTGCTGATAACACCAAGGTTGCAGGTTCGATCCCTGTATGGACCAGCTGCATATTCCTGCATTGCAGGGGGTTGGACTAGATGATCCTTAGGGTCCCTTCCAACTCTACAGTTCTGTGATTCTGTGATCTGAAGTCTCAGGCAAAAGGGTTTTTTTCCCCCACTTCTGAAAGCTGAAATACTTTTCAGTGGAAATGTAGAGGCTTGGGCCTGAGAGATCCCCATGGGTCAGGTTTGGAAGCTCCAGCTGGTACAGAACAACATTGTTAAAACAGCTGCAAGGGGTGCCCATCTATTTCTGAACCTGGTTCAAGGTCCTTGTATGAATTTACATAAGCCCTGAACAACTTAGGTCCAGGGTACCCAGCTCAGTCACTGAAATAATCTGCAGGAGTGTCATTGGTCATTCACTGAGTTGGTGAGGCTCATTCAACAATAACAAGAAACCAAGCCTTTAGTGTCATTGACCTAGTCCCATGGAACTCTCTGCCACTAGAGGTTCAGCAGGTGCCTTTTTAACTCGTGATGAAAACTTTTCTATTCCACCAGGCTTATGCAAGCAATTAAGAACACGTCCTTCCATTTTGCTTAATTGATCTCTGTTTTTAACTTTTTTCATAAATTTTATTATATGGTTTTATGTTTGTGATTGCTGTAAACACAAATATTTTTATAAAGAAATAAAGGCTGTGCTATACCACTGATATCCTGCTCTCCTGCAATATACACAATTGATATTTACAGATACTCATCAAATCCAAATTATGTGTTTTATTTATATGTATTTCAAATGCATTTGTAGATGCCTTAACTTTATAAATAAATACAAACAAAGGAATTGGGGAAGATTCATGAAGTTTCTCAGTGAGCGTTTAATTAGTTCCATCTGAGAGGGGAAAGCACAGTTCTGTTTCAAGGCCAGTGGGTGAATTCTGTAGA
Organism: Podarcis filfolensis; assembly: GCF_964270895.1. Lineage (NCBI taxonomy): Eukaryota > Metazoa > Chordata > Lepidosauria > Squamata > Lacertidae > Podarcis > Podarcis filfolensis. The sequence continues at coordinate 4,746,081 of NC_139613.1, read as the reverse complement.
GAGCAGGACAATATTCAATTAAATTAGGAGGTCAAGGGGTTCACCTTTGAGGATTTGAGGCTGGAAATATGAAGCTAGGATTTTGCAGGATTATCCAAGACTGATGGGTTTCTTCCCCCCTCCTTCTTGGATCTGGGGTTGTTTTTTTCCCTGGCTTAGATATGTTCCCTTTATCATTTTTTCTTCTCCATCTTTCCTTTTCTTTGCATGAATCTAGAGGCATTGCAACTGATCAACATTGTTACTGTGTAATCGGTGTAAACTCTAGATTATGTAAGAAAATGTAAGTTTAAATTAAGGAACAAACTGAAGACAATGCAGCTTTCTTCCAAAAACCACTTCTCCTTTATGACATTGTTGGGATCGAAAGAGCAGGTGTCCCCATGAAAAGAATGAAGCATTTTTTTTAAAGGAATTAATGGAGGATGCCCAAAGTAAAGTGTGATATATGAAATTATGGATGACATATGTGGTCATGTCTTATTGCCATCCAAGCTAAATTCAAATCACTGCATACCCGTTTGCTATTTCTAATCTAGTTTACTTCCTCCTGCATCAGAACTATGGCACTTGCTCCCATGGGAAGCGAGGATGGCCACCAACTTGGATGCCTTTAAAAGGGAGCTGGAGGATACTGGCTATGATAGCTAGACTCTGCCCCCATGACCTGAGACATTAATGCTTTCTGGCAACTGACATTAATGTCCACATTAATGTCAGTTGCCAGAAACTGCAGGAGGGGAGAGGGCTGTTGTGCTCAGGTTCCGCTTGCTGGTTTCCCACAGGCTGAGACCCTACCTGCCTGCAGACTGTCTCGCCAGAGTGGTGCATGCTCTGGTTATCTCCCGCTTGGACTACTGCAATGCGCTCTACGTGGGACAACCTTTGAAGGTGACCTGGAAACTACAACTAATCCAGAATGCGGCAGCTAGACTGGTGACTGGGAGCAGCCGCCGAGACCACATAACACCGGTCTTGAAAGACTTGCATTGGCTCCCAGTACATTTCCGAGCACAGTTCAAAGTGTTGGTGTTGACCTTTAAAGCCCTAAATAGCCTTGGCCCAGTGTACCTGACGGAGCTTCCCCACCCCCTTCGTTCTGCCTGGACGCTGAGGTCCAGTGCCGAGGGCCTTCTGGCGGTTCCCTCACTGTGAGAAGCAAAGCTACAGGAACCATGCAGAGGGCCTTCTCGGTAGTGGCACCCGCCCTGTGGAGCACCCTCCCACCAGATGTCAAAGAGATAAACAACTAACTGACATTTAGAAAACATCTGAAGGCAGCCCTGTTCATGGAAGTTTTTAATGTGTGATGTTTTGATGTATTTTTAATCTTTGTTGGAAGCCGCCCAGAGTGGCTGGGGAAACCCAGCCAGATAGGCAGGGTACAAATAATAAATAATAATAATAATAATAATAATAATAATAATAATAATAATTATTATTATTATTATTATTATTATTATTATTATTATTATTATCTGGGTCGCAACTGTGAGAACAGGATGTTGGCTAGATAGGCCCATTGGCCTGATCTAACAGGTGCTTCTTGCCTGCTAATCACTGTTCCCAAAGACCTCAGACACAGATGGAGTCATATGCATTTTGGTTTGCTATACAGTTGTAACTTGGATCTCAAATGCCTTGGCTCCTGAACAAACTGGCTCCTGAACAATCGCAACCCAGAAGTGAGTGTTCCGGTTTTGGAACATTCTATTGGAACCCGAACATCCAACGGGGTTTCTGTGGCTTCCGATTGGCTGCAGGAGCTTTGGTTTCCGAATGTTTTGGAAGTCGAACGGACTTCCGGAATGCATTCTGTTTGACTTCCAGTGTACAACTGTATCTATCATCTTGCACAGCCACCAATATAGCTTGATTACTCTATGTCTGATGACCAGCCCTGCTTCACAACCTCCTTGAGTGATTTTGTGTGGCTGAAATTTGTCATGGATTTGTCATTAATGCCTCTTGCTTGTCCGGATGGAGGGAAGAAAGGGGTTCATGAGTGTGTGCAAGAACTACTCTACTCTATAAAAAAATAATAATTTCCATTCATTGCTCTACACACATTTTTCTGTGGTCCTGCCCACCTCTGGACCATGGCTCCCAGAACACAGGAAGGTGCTTTACACCATTGGTTCATCTAGCTCAGTATTGTCTACACTGACTGCAGTGGCTGCCTAGTGTTTCAGACAGGAGTCTCTCCCAGCCCAACCTGGAGGTGACACGGGACCTTTCAAATTCAAGGCCGATGCTCTGCCAGTGAGCTATAGCCCTTCCCCAATGGATACTCAGAAGGGAATGTGGCTGTTGTGCTGAAAAAGATAATTGCACCTGATACAGACTTGCATCAGGACCAGAGAAAACCAGTGTGGCCTAGTAGCTAAGGATGGAGTGGGATGTTCTTGCTCCCCTCCACACCCCTTGTTCTGGAGCAATGCTAGAGCTGAGTGAAAACAGTCTCTTAAAGCTCTCCATCCTATAGCTATGATTCCTGCATTGGGCAAGGGGGTGACCTGGATGACCCTTGGGCATTGCTGTCAATGTTTTCCCTTTTTTAAGGGAAATTCCCTTATTCTGAATAGGAGTCCTGGCAGGAAAAGGGAAAAGTTGACAGCTATACCCTTGGGGTCCCTTCCAACTCTACAATTCTATGATTTGCAGGTGATGGAATTTGGAATTTGGCGATGAGGTCACCAAAGAAGAAGAAGAAGAAGAAGAAGAAGAAGAAGAAGAAGAAGAGGAGGAGGAGGAGGAGGAGGAGGAAGAGGAGGAGGAGGAAGAAGAAGAAGAATAAGAGGAGGAGGAGGAGGAGGAGGAGGCAGAAGAAGAAGAAGTCTATCCTCACCTACACATGTGGTGTGTTTGCAGAGTACAGGAGCAAAGAGTAATTGGGCGTATTATCTTCATAGGCAGGGAGTTGGACTTGATGAGCCTTTGGGGTCCCTTCCACGTGCATGATTAAAATGCACTCTTGAAACTAGCCATGTGCACCAGTGAACACCAGCCTTTTAAAAGCACAGGCCGCATGTTCAGGGGATTTCGGTGTGCTGTGCGCCTGTGATATGCACGCTGCAATGATTCTGTGCAACAGGAAAAGGGCTACTGCCCCAGCAGTTAAATATATCTTTTCTGTTTGAGTGGCTGCAGTAAAATACAGTGCCTTTTGTATGTGTGCGAGGGAGGGAGGGGGGAGTGGAAGGGTGGAATTCATTGATCTCGGCAAATATTTATTCACTTGGCAATATCCGAGCTCATATGGCCATATCCATGTTCATATTCACTACAATGGGCTACAGGAGGGTGCGGGAAGAGGGGAATGGGGGAGGGGAAACAGCTTTATAGCTGGCCAAAAGGAACCATCTGCACCAGAGGTAAACAGATAGGCTGTGAATTATGGCCATGAGGGATAAAGCTCCAATGGTCTGCAGGTTTGGCTGCTGTCCGTGGTGCTGCTAATGCAAGCCTTCGGGCTTATTAAATTCTCGGGGATCCAAATCAACCGCAGCCCACGATCCTTGTAAAATTTATCCAGCAGCCATTCACTCATCAGTAGAGGCCTATTCGATAGTCTTCCTTTAGTACTTAGCACAAAACAAAGTATATTTCTCCAATGGCTGTGTGAACTGTGCTAAGTTACCAGAAGGGCATTCAAAATACCTTCCGGTTTCTTAAGGTGTGGTTTAGGGTGATATTAGGTTGCTATGTAGAGTGTCAGGTTTAGCTAGCTGACAACTTCACGGAGGGCTCTACTGTCATGAGAGAAAGAAGAAGAAAAATTTCTTTCTATCCACTTGGATCACATCATATGTAATTTTTATAGGTCTCTGTAGGACTCACTTGCATTTTCTTTTCTAAACCAAATATCCCAAATGTTGTAAACATGCTTCGTAAGGGAGCTGCTTCAGCCTCATGATAATTTTCCTTGCCCCTTTCTCATGTTTTTACTAGCTCCACTTTTTCAAAGTGCAGCAACCATAACTGAACACAGTATTCAAAGTGCAGTTGCACCATAGATTTGTATAACGGCATTATGATATTGGCAGTTTCCCATTCCTAACGATCCCTAATATAGAATATGCATTTTTTTTCACAGCTTGGTTGACATTTTCATCGACCCCTCTGCCACAATTTCCAAGATCTCTTTCCTGGTCCATCATTGTCAGTTCAGTCCTCATAATGAAGCAGATTTTTAGTTATCTGGTTGCTCTAAACGTTACATCTAAACATAGGGATGTGGGTGGCGCTGTGGTCTAAACCACTGAGCCTCTTGGGCTTGCCGATCTGAAGGTTGGCAGTTCAAATCTGCACAATGGGGTGAGTTCCCATTGCTCTGTCCCTGCTCCTGCCTACCTAGCAGTTTGAAAGCATGCCAGCGCAAGTAGATAATCAGGTACCACTGTGGCTGGAAGGTAAATGGCATTTTCGTGCACTCTGGTTTCTGTCACGGTGTCCCGTTGCACCAGAAGCGGTTTATTCATGCTGGCCACATGACCCGGAAAGCTGTCCATGGACAAACGCTGGCTCCCTCGGTCTGAAAGTGAGATGAGCGCTGCAAACCCATCGTCGCCTTTGACTGGACTTAACCGTCCAGGGCCCTTTACCTTTCACCTTTAAACTTTACATTCTGTAACATTGAATCACATTTGCTGTTTCAATGTTCATTCACTGTGTATGGAGAGATTCTTTTGGAGCTCATTACAATTCTTTTTTTCTTCTTAGCAGCCCAAACAACTGGGTGCCCCCAGCAAACCTGGTCTACCTCATCGTTCAATCCTAACTCCAGGTCATTTATTAACAAGTTTAAAAGCAGAGGTCCTGTTGGTAAGCTTTGTGGGATTCCACCTTTTCTAACTGTCTGTTTATTTCTACACTCTGCTTCCTTTTCTTTGAGTAGCCGCTGATCCATAAGAAGACCATTACTCTTATGCATGACAGCTAAACTTACTCAGGAGTCTTTGTACAAAGTATGCACATATTACATAAAATTCATACTGTATAAACATAAAACACAATTTTCAATGCATTCATTCATTCAATGCACATTTTGCAAACACCTTTAAGGCAGTGATGGCTATCATCTCGGATGGCTTTACAATGATTAGACCAATTCATGGAAGACAAGGTTATCAGCGGCTATGAGCCACAAGGGCTATGTTCTGCATCCACTGTCAGAGACATTATACTTCTCAATACCAATTGCTAGGAATCACAGCTGGGGTTTCTTGCCAACAAAGGTCCGTATAGTTAAAGCTATGGTTTTCCCAGTAGTGATGTATGGAAGTGAGAGCTGGACCATAAAGAAGGCTGATTGCCAAAGAATTGATGCTTTTGAATTATGGTGCTGGAGGAGACTCTTGAGAGTCCCATGGACTGCAAGAAGATCAAACCTAAACATTCTAAATGAAATCAGCCCTGAATGCTCACTGGAAGGACAGATCGTGAAACTGAGGCTCCAATACTTTGGCCACCTCATGAGAAGAGAAGACTCCCTGGAAAAGACCCTGATGTTGGGAAAGATTGAAGGCACAAGGAGAAGGGGACGACAGAGGATGAGATGGCTGGACAGTGTTCTTGAAGCTACCAGCATGAGTCTGACCAAACTGCGGGAGGCAGTGGAAGACAGGAGTGCCTGGCGTGCTCTGGTCCATGGGGTCATGAAGAGTCGGACATGGCTAAACAACAGCAAGGCGGCCACTGTGAGAACAGTATGCTGAACTAGATGCAGCAAGACTCTCCTTATGTTCTTTTATGAAAACAACATCTTTTTTTGTGTTCACATTCCATACATCACATTCCTTCTCACCAGAAGTTGGATTCCAATCCACAAGCAACTTCAGCAGTATTTGGTATGTCCACCACTCACCTGCAAAAAGAGGACTGAACAAATTTCCCCACTATTCATATTTTTCATTCCATTTGTGTAACTGCAATCACATGGAAGTAGGTCTCCTGGATTTTCTTTTCTTTTCTTTTTAATATAATTTTTATTATTTTCTTCAGTAACCCCCCCCCCCACAAAATATAACAACATTACAATAACAAATCAATTTCATTTGCTCTTCCAAACTTGTGACTTCCCTCCCTCCCTTCAACTGGTTTCCCATTTCCTAATGAATTGCATGCTCATTTTAGCTGCCAGTTTCTGTCCTTCAACATATATCCAATCCTTTTATTATCCATGGTCAGATACTATTTTTATGTTATGTTACAGGATTCATGTCAGTCTTGCTAGTGTCTTCACATTTTTGCAATGTTCTTTCATATGCGCAATAAATTTACTCCAATCTCTTTGGAATTTCTGGCTGTCTTGGTTCCAGATCCTCTTAGTCAGTTTGGCCAATTCCGTATAGTCCATCATCTTCATCTGCTACTCCTCAATCATTGGTAATTCTTGTGATTTCCACCTTTGGGCTAACAAAGTTCTTGCTGCAGTGGTAGCATATACAAATAGTCTTTGATCTACTTTTGCAATTTCTTCTCCCATCAACCCGAGCAAAAATGCTTCCGGTTTTTTGGGGGAAGGTATATTTTAGCATCTTTTTTAGTTCATTGTAGATCAATTCCCAAAATGTTTTTACCTTGTCACAAGTCCACCCCATATGGTAAAAAATCTCCACCTTTTTCATTACACTTCCAACATAAACTATTTTTCATTTTATACGTTTTGGCCAATTTCACTGGTTTCCTGGATTTTCAACTTGCTTCTGTAGCTGTGTCAAAATCCCACTTTGAGAAGCAATCCCTCTCAGAGAAGGGGAGTTGCTCATGATATGTTTCCAGCAGCTCCCCAGCAAAGGGGAGTTTGTAGTTTATTTTGTAGTTGCTACGCTGTTAATAGTGTTTTGTAGACTGCAATTGTTTTATTGAAGATTTGTTAATTATTTCATATGATTTGCTCTGTATTTGTGATGTTCTGTTTTATTTTATAATGTTACTGTTGGTTTGTAAGCCACTTTGGGATTCATTTACATGAAAAGCAGAATAGAAATCAATCAATCCAATCCAATTTAAAAACACATGAAAAAAACAGTCATTAAAAAGAAAGTCAATGCATTTTTGTTGTATTTGCAAATCCTATTTTTAAAAATTAAAAAAGATATAATCAGTAAAAAGTTTAAAATCATCTACCTAAGCCTTCTGTCTGGACAGGCTTACTGAAACTGAAAAGTTCTGCAGACAGCAACTAAAAACAATATAGTGAAGGTACCTGCCTAATATCAAAAGGTTCCAGAGTTCATATGCAACCATCTGAATGACTCACCCCCTGAAACTTTAGTCTGAGTCTGCCTGCTGAACGACTGAACAACGTCAAGGTTGAAGAAGAGACAGGTATAAAATGAAGAGAACCAGGGATGCTATGTGAAAAGTAATTTCCTGTTTACCGTTTCCAGGAAAGGAGAGGCTTTGTGGGGCAATGCCTTTTGCCCTCCTTCTTTTGCTTATGGAAGTTGTGGATACTGGCAGGGAGAGAGGGAGGGATAGTGGCTGAGGCATATTGTGAACCCCTTTCTGAATCAAGCCCAACCTGAAGCAGGGGAGTGCAGCATCTTACTTGAAATAGGGATAGATTTTTATTGACACCCCTGCTCTGACGTCTTGCATCCTTCCTTGGAGCTAATAAGCTCCAGGTAAAAGCCAGCATCAAATTTGGGTTTCTTTGTCCCATGGATCCACCGTTCTCCCCCAAAATGAATCCATTTCTCATCCTGTCACGGCCTATTTGTACTCCAATCAAATCTAGTTGACCAAACTCATGCAAATGCAACCGCAATTTATTTCCGTTAAAAGAGAGTGCAAAGTAGGTTAATAGCCCTTACGCCGAACTGTCGCATATTAAATGTAAACTAATTCATTTCCATAGCAATGGCTTTTATTAAATACAAAAGGAACTTTGTTCCAGGGAGTTCAAAGAAAATACAATTCTCTCTTTTTTTCCCCTTCTCCCATGCAAGGAACATGTTTTCCCTCCCTCGCCACAAAACAAAAAAACAATTACAGGCTATCATTCTCCTATGCAAATATCTTTTTTTTTATCTCCTTGCTTTTGTTTACCAGATGGGATCAATACACCTTAAAAGAACTTGAGAGGTATTGCTAGGTGTTGTTCACTTCTCTGGACACAGCTAAACAGTTTTAAAATCATAATTACTCCAACTCACCCCTGATCTGCCAACCTTTGGTAATAACCTCTGTTTATGGCTTACAATTGGAGCCATCTCGCCCCTCTAAGAGGCAGAGGTAAACAAAGCTGAAGGTTTGGAACCAAAATTATGGGTTTATAATAACCATTACACACCAAAGCTCAGGTTTGGTGCTATTATTTGGCTGGGTTTTTTTTTTTTTTTAAAAAAAGGCTTCCTGGGTCACACCAAAGCTCAGCAAATGCAGTATTCTGTTGCCAACAGTGATCAAGGCAGATGCCTCTGGAACATTTGCAAGCAGGCCATTCTGGTAATGGAGGGATGCAGGTGGCACTGTGGTCTAAACTACAGAGCCTAGGGCTTGCTGATCAGAAGGTCGGCAGTTCGAATCCCTGCGACGGGGTGAGCTCCCATTGCTCGGTCCCTGCTCCTGCCAACCTAGCAGTTCAAAAGCACGTCAAAGTGCAAGTAGATAAATAGGTACCACTCCGGCGGGAAGGTAAACAGTGTTTCCGTGCGCAGCTCTGGTTTGCCAGAAGCAGCTTATTCATGCTGGCCACATGACCTGGAAGCTGTACGCCGGCTCCCTTGGCCAGTAAAGCGAGATGAGCGCCGCAACCCCAGAGTCATCCACGACTGGACCTAATGGTCAGGGGTCCCTTTACCTTTACCTTTGCATTCTGGTGATAATAGACCCCTTTTTTATAGCCAGCATCTGATTTTCATGCGCATGTTGCATCTGAAGAGGGGGTTAGGTCGAGATACCATGACATATAGCTATAAATATGTCTACTTAAAAAAAAAACAGTAAATGTTGATTGAGCCACCTTGCATGGTCTAATTCTGGGGGAGGTAGCTCAGCTTATCTTTTAGGTAAAGCCTATATGAACCAAAGGTTGGAAGTTGCTGGTAGACACTGGAGGGGATCTTAGCACATGTGCTGGTTTTCCACAGGCTGGCCACTGTGGAAAGAGAATGCTGGACCAGATGGGTCCTTGGCCTGATCCAAAAGGCTCTTCTTATGCTCTTAAATGGAAGGGACCCATCTCTACTGTATATTAAAAACATCAGGGTGCTCATTCTCATATGCCCATGTGTGGTATGGCCCATCCATGGACCATCTGTTGATCAGTTAATTAATTTTACACACCCAACGTCAGGTCCTCCAGGGGACTGGATGTGGCCAGAGTGTGCTCCTCATCAGCTCTTCAATCCCAGGGCAAGTGAGAGTTGGAGGAGAGTATTGTTTCTGGCAGGACAGTGGGAAACACCTTCTCTGGCCAATGGGTGGGCCCACGCTAATCTTCTCTTCTGCCTGGTGCTCCTGCTTGGATAACAGTCACCAGCTCTTTTACCTCTGGCTGTTGGGTGTTCTTTCCTCATGCTTCTGCAGCCATGGGGCAACCAACAGTAGGTTCTTGGTGTTCTTTGCAGCTGCACCTTCTATGGCTGATGGGTAAGGATACACTGATCTTCCTTGTTTGCTGATGGAATAACAGTCAGTAGTTTCGTGCCTTTGGGTCACTGTACTTTCTTCCTGCTTCTGAAGTCACAAGACCCTTGCACAACCTCCCAAGGGTCCATGGTTCCCCAGCCCCCATGGGCAGGTCCAGAATGTAGTATTATTTTCTTCTGCTGCCCCAGAAAAATCATACCAGTGTTATAATGTGAATTAAGACCTCAAAACTGTTTCTGTGTTGATTGCAAGAAATCAACGACGGAACAGCAGTGACATTAAAAAAGAGAGATAACAGTAAAACTAAAAAGTACCAGCAGATGTAAAAGGCAGTCTGTTAAATAGAGGCATCTGAACCACAGTTTCTTGGCATGGGCAGCTAAAGAGGGAGACCCACACTTTTATACCTTTCATAATTAAACTGGAATAGATTACAGAGCAGTGCAGAGCTATTATTTATTTGTGATTTATATTGAATTTGTGCATCTATAAAATCCCTGCCCCGTCTTCACAACGGACCTCTGAAGTAGAGTGTTAATATTTGCATTTCACAACCCTCAGTAACTTTGTTGTTGTTGTTGTTTAGTTGCTTAGTTGTGTCCGACTCTTCGTGACTCCATGGACCAGAGCATGCCAGGCCCTCCTGTCTTCCACTGTCTCCCACAGTTTGGTCAAACTCATCTTAGTAGCTTCAAGAACACTGTCTAAGCATCTCATCCTCTGTCGTCCCCTTCTCCTTGCCCAGTCCCATCTCAGGCAAAAGGTGAGTCTGGAGAATATAGGCATCTACCTGTATCATGTTCCTCCAGAGAGAAGCCCAGGTTATGTTTAGTCCTGAGAATAAAAGTCTATGAAGTGATGTGATGGACATCTTCAAATATCTGAAGGGTTGTTACGTGGAAGATGGAGAAAGCTTGTTGTCTGCTGCTGCAGAGGGTAGGACCCGAGCCAATGGAATCAAAGGACAAGAAAGGAGTGTGGCGTTTACCCTCCTATGTGTGTGACATCATACTGGGTTCATAGGGAAAGGGTTACCGTATTTTTCGCCCCATAGGACGCACCGGCCCATAGGATGCACCAAGTTTTTTGGGGGGGAAATAAAGGGGGGAATTATTTCCCCCCCAGGCGCTTGTGGGGCCGGCAGCGCTTCTCCCCGCCGCCCACCTGCAGACCAGGTCCTGGGACAGCTGGAAGACGCACTGCGCCTCCCAGCTGTCCCCGGAGCTTGCAGGGCTGGCAGCGGGGAGAAGCGCTCTTCTCCCCCTCGCCCGCCTGCAGACCAGGTCCGGGGACAGCGGGAAGATGCACTGCGCCTCCCAGCTGTCCCGGGAGCTTGCGGGGCTGGCGGCGGGGAGAAGCACACGTCTCCCCGCCGTCAGCCTCCAAACCACATCGGGAGACAGCGGGATGGCGGCGTTCCGCCTCCCCGCTGTCCCCTGACCTTGGGGGCCTGGCGCTGCGGCTCTCCTGAAGCCTGGAGAGCGAGAGGGGTCGGTGCGCACCGACCCCTCTCGCTCTCCAGGCTTCAGCAAAAGCCTGCATTTGCCCCATAGGACGCACACACATTTCCCCTTCATTTTTGGAGGGGGAAAAGTGTGTCCTATAGGGCGAAAAATACGGTAACTAATTGTAAAATGACTAACCAGTGGGAATCCAGGGGGCAGAGTTAACTATGTATAAGGTTGAAGCACAGAGGGTTTTTTGGAGAGTTAGAGTTGTTGAGAAGACAGACTGGAGTTAGAAGAGACAGATAAGAAAAGTCTCTGGTTGGGCTAATCTGGTGGGAGAGAGTAAGAGAATTCGTCAAGAGGAGTCATTCAAACAGTTGAGATAATCAGTCAGAAGGTATTAGGAAGGTATAGGCCAGTAAAGAAACTAAAGTTAAGATACTGACAGGAATATTATCTGAGAAACCATAAACTTGTTAATGTTTGTAAAATAAACCTTTGGTTTTTTTGGTTCACTTTTAACAACTGACTGGACTCAGTGTTTTACCCGAGAGTAATGGGTTGGTGGCAGCGGGGAAACGAGCACAGTGGTGGCACAGGGATCAATAGACCGTTAAACATCCAGGGACCCTGTGTGTTCACCACAAGGAGATTCAGACAAAAGATTAGGAATAACTTTCTGATGGTAAGAGCTGTTTGATGGTGGAATAGACTCCCTCAGAAGGTGGTGTACTCTCCTTCATTGGAAGTTTTTTTAAAAAAACACCACCACCACCAACAACAACAACAAAGGCTGGAGGGCCATCTGTCAGGATTTATTTTGCTGAGATTGCTGCATTGCAGACAGTTGGACTGGATGACCCTTTGCAGAGTAGGAAAGGATTCAGCTAAGGGCAACCAAAATGATTAAGGGGGTGGGTGGAGCAACATCCCTGTGATGAAAGCTTGCAGCATTTTGGGGCTTTTTCATAGGCAACATGGTGAAAGTGTCTAAAATTATGCATGGAATAGAGAAAATTAATAGAGAAATGCCCCCCCCGCCCGATAGCATTAGAACTCATGGACATTCAAGGAAGCAGAATGTTGGAAGATTTAGGGCAGAGAAATAAGTTTATAAGTAATAATAATAATAATAATAATAATAATAATAATAATATATAAATTTATACCCCACCCATCTGGCTGGGTTTCCCCAGCCACTCTGGGTGGCTTCCAACACAATATTAAAATAAAGGAATGTATCAAACATTAAAAGCTTCCCTGAACAGGGCTGCCTTCAGATGTCGTCTAAAAGTCTGGTAGTTGTTCTCTTTCACATCTGGTGGGAGGGCGTTCCACAGGGCGGGTGCCACCACTGAGAAGGCCCTCTGCCTGATTCCCTGTAACCTGGCTTCTCTCAGTGAGGGAACCGCCAGAAGGCCCTCAGTGCTGGACCTCAGTGTCCAGGCAGAACGATGGAGGTAGAGACGCTCTTTATAGAGTTTTATCCCACAGAAGGTAGTGATGGCCACCAACTTGGTGGATTAGACAAACTCATGGAGTAATGCTTCTGTATACCAGTTGCGAGAAATCTCAGGAGGGGAGAGAGGCCTTGTCCTCAGGTTCTGCTTAAGGATTTCCCACAAACATCTAGGTAACAACTGGACTAGGTGGGCCATTGGTTCTAATCCAGCAGGTCCTTCTTACATTTTAAATAATAGCAGCCACGTCTGCTTTCACTGCATTCTCCTTTGCAAGTTCATTGAGTCTCTGGTTTTCATTTGCAAAGTGTTTTCAACGAGATAGAGTTTTATAGCATTATAAAAGTCACATTGTCAGCCAGTCAGAAACCCAGAGCTCAAAATGACGGCGACTCCTCTGCAGACACTCTTGCAAAGTTTCCCGAGCTAAGACGTTGAAGGCACTTCAAGGCACAAACACATCCTTGGGTAAATTACTTCCTATTAGAATGTCACATATTTCTTATATACGGCTGTGGTTTCACAAAGTGACAGCAGTGCTTGACAATAAAAGTTTGCACTCTTCTTTTTATTTATATATATTTTCCTTCCTGGATGGTTCTCTACCACCATTCACTCCAATGTTTCAGAAAAGCTTGGATTTCTTAGCAATAGATGGCAAGCAAGTCCCACCACCCTGCCAATATGTAAGTCAAAAATCTCCCACCATCAACATCTTACAAATCTGTCAGTCATTACACTTGGATATACTTGCTCTCATGAGTGGAGAGGAATGTCCTAGTCTGGTCCGATAAGAACATAAGACCAGAAAAATAGCCTGCTGGATCATGCCAAAAGCCCATCTGCTTCAGTGTCCAGGTCTCACTGTGGCCAATCCGATGCCTGTAGGAAACCTGAAGGAGCATCTCCACCCCCATCGTTCTGCCCAGACACTGAGTTCCAGCACTGAGGGCCTTCTGGCGGTTCCCTCACTGAGAGAAGCCAGGTTACAGGGAACCAGGCAGAGGGCCTTCTCAGTGGCGGCACCCGCCGTGTGAAACGCCCTCCCACCAGATGTCAAAGAGAAGAACTACCAGAATTTTAGAAGACATCTGAAGGCAGCCCTGTTTAGGGAAGCTTTTAATGTTTAACAGACCACTGTATTTTAATATTTTGTTGGAAGCCACCCAGAGTGGCTGGGGAAACCCAGACAAATGGGCGGGGTATAAATAATTTATTATTATTATTATTATTATTATTATTATTATTAATAACAACAACCATGGAGTAGAACATTAGCACAAGAGTGTTGGGATACTGCCGGGGAGACGGGAGCATCAGGTAGGTCCCCAGCTGGCTCCAGCCACCGGCCGGCAGCCGGGCGATCACCGGTCTCCCTTGGAACAGCATCAGACAGCGACACGAGCCTCAGATATGTTTAGAGACTCAGCACGTTCTATCAGCAGAGTGAATAAATCTTCTTGCAAAGGAAGTGGCGGACAGAGTCATGGGTAAGCGTATTTACAACGTTTATTCAGCATAGTTCAGGATCAAAGGAAATAATATGTCTGCTTCCCTTCATGTCCAGCAAAACAGCAGCAACAAAGGCAATATACAAACGGAAGTTTCCAGCAGACTGTGCTGGAAGTAAACAGGCATGTGACACACAACAGTCATGCCTGATCCTTTTAAGGTGGAATGGAACTATATCCTAACAAAGAGCACTTTCCCCTCCTGTAGTTTCTAACAACTGGCATTTGGAAGCATTCCTTCCTTCAACTGTGGAGGTAGAGCATAGCCATCATGGCTAGTAGCCATCATTATCCCATTCCTCCACAAATTTGTCTAATACTCTTTTAAAGCCATCTAGATTTGTGGCCATCACTGTCTCCTGTGGGAGCGAGTTCCATAGTTTAAGTCTGCACTGCATGAAGAAGTGTCTTCTTTTATCTCTCCCAACTCTTCCAACATTCAGCTTCGTTGAATGCCCATGTGCTCTAGTGCAATGCAAGAGGGAGAAAATCTTTTCCCGATCCACATTCTGCATGCAGAATTTTATAAACGTCTATTGTTTCGCCTCTTACTCACCTTTTCCCATGGAGCAAAGGAGGTTAGGAATTGCATAGCTGTAGAGAACTCTGAACTTGCTGCAACAAAAGTCCAAAGCAAACTGAGCCTCTGCTCTTCATCTCTACTTACAGTGAATATGCAAAGTTGATACTCTCCTAAATGCACACCTGTTGTCTGAATTGGTACAGTCAATTCTAGCAGTGCAAGTGCAAACCTGGGCAGAATTGAACTAACTAGTCTCACTAGTGGAAGTTTGTGCAATGACTTCTGTTTGGTTGTTGTTGTTTAGTCGTTTAGTCATGTCCGACTCATGACCCCCTGGACCAGAGCACGCCAGGCACTCCTGTCTTCTACTGCCTCCCACAGTTTGGTCAAACTCATGTTGGTAGCTTCAAGAACATTGTCCAACCATCTCGTCCTCTGTCGTCCCCTTCGCTTTTTGCCCTCAATCTTTCCCAACATCATGGTCTTTTCCAGGAGTCTTCTCTTCTCATGAGGTGGCCAAAGTATTGGAGTCTCAGCTTCAGGATCTGTCCTTCCAGTGAGCACTCAGAGCCGATTTCCTTCACAATGGATAAGTAGCTCCTCAAATTGACTCTGTGTGGGTCAGTAGATGCCCCAGAGCAGAATAAAGGGAAGAAGATGGGGGTGTCATTCCATCATGCAAGCGAAAAAGTGCTACATTGAGTCCTTTCCCAGAACTTTCAGTGTAGACCTTATATTCAACAGGCTTAAAGTAGTCCTGCTCAACATTATCTGTTGCCCTGGGACTGGAGGGGAAGCAGCAGATGTAGAGAGATTGCTTTTCTTCTTCCTACTAGAAATATGATTTCCATAAGAAGAGCCCTGCTACGTCAGGTCAAAAAGTTCATCCAGTCCAGGATCGTCTTCTCAATGGGACCAAGCAGGTGCCACAAGCAGAGCATGCATGCTTCCTAGCAACTGGTGTTCAAAGCCTCCAACAGAGGAGAGAGAACTTAGCCATTGCAGCTAACTATTACTATTCACACTTTCTGAAGCAATAAATAAACCGAAACACAGCCATCCCTTGAAATTCACACTTCTTTGGATTTTGCCATGCAGTGCTTCCGCTATGTATTATGTACAAAAATGCACATCTTAGTGGGAAACTTGAATTTTAAAAAAAAAATATTGGTGAAAATGACATGCAAAAAAGTCTTTTATTAGGGGAAATCATTTTTTTTGGGGGGGGGGAGTGCACTTGAGGAGAAAACCATACCAAAATGCTGATGAATTTTCATGGGACTTTTTTTCTCTTTTGATGCAAACTAATGTGGAAAATGTGGAGAAGTGACCTTAGGAGTAGAAATTGAGAGGAACTGAAATGAACACATTCAACCATTCTTAGGTGATGCAAAGGAATCACCAGATGTGGTCTCTGAAACTTCCCCCTCTCATAACGGGACTGCCATAATGACTGCTATTCTCTAAAAGGTGGGGGGGGTAGAAGCATATAATTCATACATGATCCTGAAATTCCTCTTTTTGCTTTAGAAAGACAAAGGTGTATATCGTATCTGAAGCTCACCTCTCATTACGGCAAGGATCATAATTGTAGAGAGGCATAAGGAACAATTTGACAAGGCAAAGACTTATCTTGGTCACCTTCATTATTACGGGGAAAATATGCAACCGACATAAAACAATAATATAAATTTGCCTTTTACAAATACATTTGCCCACACACAAAGGAAAAGAAACAAGGTAAATTTGTGCTCAATTTACGTAGATGGATAATAAGACTTTCAATTATGGCTCCCTTATTTGTTAGCACCCGGGATGAAAGATTAGGTGACAATATGCAAAATATATTTTCTGCATATTATAATATTTAGCAATGTCATTTGATTTTTTATATATTTCATTAAATTGTTTTGTGGCTTTATTATCTTCCCAGATGCACAGCGCAGAAATACAATTATTCAGATTTAGACGCCATAAACTGTGGCATGCGTTTACTTGCATTCAGAATTCCTGCATGTTAAAGAGAAATTACTGCATTCTGCCCACATAGTTTGGCTCTCACGCTCCTATCGAACCATTTGTTAGGCAGAGAACATTAGGGGAAATACGCCATTTATGTTAAAGGGGCCTTCTGATAACGAATGCATTTGTGTAAAGCAAATATTTCAATATACCACTGCCTTTTGATCACGATTGTAATAGAAGCGCAACCAGACACATTTTCCTGTAATGCATATCTGGGCTATGTGGTTATGGGATGTGGGTGAGATTGGGGGGTAGGGAATGAAGGCCATAATTCACATAATAGAAAGCAAGGCACCTGCACCCAGGCTGTGCATTCTTAAAACATTGCAAAGGGCAGGCTAAATTGTGCTGCTTCGATGTGAGTGAAATACTTCTGTGAAAAGCAAAAGCTTTTACTTACTGCCATTGGATTCTCCGATATACTTGACAAGAGCGGAAGGAGCAACTTTCATCTAGATCAAGCTTGGTTCTCCAGCTGTTTTAGGACCACAACTTCCATCGTCCCTAGCTAGCAGTGCCAGTGGTCGGGGATGCTGGGAATTGTAGTTCAAAAACAGCTGGAGACCCAAGTTTGGGAAACACTGATTTTGATCAAGAGTAGCCAATAAAGTGTCTTCCAGATGTTGTTGGGCTACCACTCCAGATTTGAATCTTAGATGCTGAGAGACGATCTTTATACCACACAAGGAGTGAGAAACCTGTGGACAAACACATGATTTTATGCCACTCCCTGGATGTAACATTACTTGTTTTTGTGTCTGTTTGAGGAAAGTTCTGTTAGTAAAGATTTGAAGCCATATTTTGGGTGTGGACAACTTTTATTCCAAGAGGAGTCAGGTTTTAGTCATCCTATTCTATAAATTCCTATAAATTATGCAATAATCATCACTAACCACTAAAACCATGCTGGCCGGACCTTATGGGAGTTGTTGTCCTACAACATCTGGGAGGCCAGAGGTTGGCCATGATCAAGAGGATGAAGGGACTCCCCTAAGAATAAAGGTTACAGCCTTTGGGACAATTGCCAACAAGAGTGAGAGACCAGGAACATACTAAGATCTGCACTGGTGGCCAATTTCCTACTGGACTGAGTTTAATGTGCTGTTGGTGTATAAAGACATGTTCCCATAAAGGCTTGTTCCCAGTTATGAGATAATCTTACCCCATCTGCGCTGATTTGATCATTCCGGTCTTCAGAACTGCTACATGTTCCATACAATGTCTATTCCACACTAAAGTCAATACTTTAGTGTGTTGGGACTCCCTGTCTACTGACACTGGGCAGGGAACTATCACACAGGCCCTACACATCTGAAAGACCCCCTACTGAGTCTCATGGGATCAGAGGAGACCCTCTTGGTGGTTCCTCCACCCTCAGAAGCTTGGCAGGTGGTGGCTCCTAAATTGTGGAAGTCCTTTCCCACAGAGCTGGGTCTGGCATCTTCAATATACAGCTTTTGATGAATGATAGATACACATGTCTTCACCCTGACATTTGACACTTCATGTATATATTTTAGGACCCTCCTTATATCTGTAACTTTAAGTTGTTTTAATCTGGGTGTGTGGTTTTTGTGTGTGTTATAATTGGTGTAACCCACCCTGGGACCTTAGGGTGAAGGGTGGGTGATAAATTCTTACAATAATTATAATAATTACAATAGCTGTTCTCTTTTAGGCAAATTATATATGTTTTTAAATTTAATATGCTTTATTGTGTTTTATTGTTTAGCTAGATATAGGATAAATGACAGATAGATGTTAAAATTGTAATTGCATTTCTATTACAAAAGTGTTTGGGCTCATTTGGGACGATTAAAAAAAGTGAGAAAAAGAAATGGTATTCCCAGCAACCACATTGGTGATGTTGTGATTGTCATTATTAACTATCATGTCATTGTTTGGCGAATTCATCTGGTGGTAGCCCACAATGAGGTACAGCTGATTCACACACATGCGGCCATCCCTTGTCCTGTGTTCGAGCCGTGTTTTCTCCTTGCATTGCATTGCAATGTGCTTTTATTGGTGGATGAAATATCAAATCAAAGGCATATTGGGGTGGTTGTTGTTGTTTTGACACCTGTTGAAAGCTTCCTCCTTTACACAACTGCCTTTGTGCCCAGCTGGTTATGTGCGATGGACTAGACCGGGTAGAGGAGTTATTCTGCCCAGTCCTGCTGACTCCATTGGCCTCTTGCCATTTTCTGACAGCATCCTTTTGCTGGCATGGTGCTCTTTCTTCATTCCATCACCACCAACGTGGATGAACCAGTGCTGGTCAAACTCCACAGAGAGAACTTCCATGCCACCTCATGGCACTCCGAGCTCACTTACTGTAGCTGCACGATCATGACATTAGGAAGAACCTTTTGGTGGTAAGAGTTGTTTGACGGTGGAATGGGTTCCCTCAGAAGGTGATGGTGGACTTTCCTTCATCTGAGGTTTTAAGCAGAGGTTGGATGGCCATCTCTCAAGTACTGTATTTTTCACTTTATAGGACGCACCCGACCCATAGGACGCACATTGTTTTAGAGGGGGAGAACAAGAAAAAAAAATCTCCCCCTCTCTGCTCAGCGCCCCTTCAGTGAAGCAGCAGGAGAAACGGAGGCCCTTCCATTTCTCCTCCCGCTTTGCTGAAGGGGCGCTGCGCAGCTCTACCTCTCTGCTGAAGCCAGGAGAGTCTTGCTCTCCTGGCTTCAGCGAAAGGAACCTGAAGCCTCTGGAGTGCAGCGGGACCTCCCGCTGTGCTCCAGAGGCTTCAGGCAGCTATCCTTGAAGCCTTCGGAGTACAGTGAGAGTTCCTGCTGTGCTCCGGAGGCTTCAGGTTCCTTTCGCTGAAGCCAGGAGAGTCTTGCTCTCACGGCTTCAGCAAAAGGAACCCGAAGCCTCAGGAGCGTGGAGGGAGCACTCCCTCTGCGCTTCGGAGGCTTCACCTTGCTATCGCTGAAGCCAAGGAGCCTGCATTCACTCCATAGGACGCACACACATTTCCCCTTAATTTTTGGAGGGGAAGAAGTGTGTCCTATAGAGTGAAAAATACAGTATTCTTTATCTGTGATCCCTGAATTACAAGGGTTTTTGACTACATGACTCTTTGGGATCCCGTCAGAATTCGGTGGTTCTATCACACAGTCTTCATTGAACCTCCAGAGAGATTGAAGGCACATCTCCACAATCCTGCAGGTGACTGATGGGCATGTATTTCCACAATACTATATTTAAGTTGAATGTTTATCTTACCCCCCTCCAAAAAGAAGATCACCCTAAACACATTCACAAAGGCACTTTATCTGTTCAGCATTGTTAGCCACAGATAATGCCATGTCACGGCGTAACGTTTTAACAGACCACCAGAAAACAAAAGAATTTTCGACTTTCCCGACGCGAGCGTTTCATTCCATGATATATGTTGTCCTTCCGAGACCGCAGCTGCCTTTGATTTAACTTTTCATCCACCCTATTTTATTTCCTATCAAGAAAGAAATGTTACTCATCACACTATCAGCCACATAAAAAGTGGCTAAAATAAATACAGGCCTCCGATATATATCAGTTGGCGTTTTGCTTGTTATAACTCAAAAATATAGAAGCACTCCTGAGTTTGCTGAGAGATGAGGCCAGGGCTTCTACAGCTTTGGGGGTGGGCAGGCAGGAGGGTTAAGCTGCAAAAGCTTTAATACTATGGGATTTTCAATAGAGCTACCACCAAAATTCTATCTATTGTCAGCTTGAAGAGATTTTGGAGTTCTTCCTCATGCAAGACATCAGAGCAATTTTGAGGGTTTTGATAACATCAGCAAAAGTTGCAGTCTCTATGCGTATGCATTTCTGCGTTGGTTCCTCAAGACTACCCCTGTTTCCCAGGATATGCATTAAATTTAGAATTGGGGCTGTGGCAAAATCTATTTTGAGCTTTGGATATTTCTTTAGGGTGGGGGGGCAGGATATTGCTTCCAAATCTTATTGATTGTGAAATTATTTACACCCCCCCACCAAGAAGAACCTTTTGCAAGTCAGAGGACCTTATTCACTTCTGAGCTACCTTCTGAACAGCATATGGTGGGTGGGCCCAGGAGCAAAAGTGGGTGGAGAAATGTAGGTTTTTTATGTTTTTAAACACACTAGTTTTTACCCGAACTCAGGGGAAGGGTTATTATAGTTGGGGGGTCAATATTTACTTATGGAGATGTTAATTTTGCTGCATTTTTTTGTAGCTGTATTTCTGATCTTATGCAGGAATTAATATTTTGCTGCGCATGTTTCGCTGTTTTTTTTTTCTTTATTGCTTATGAACACTTTTGTTATATTTCAGCAATTATGTCAACTGCCACCTTGGGTATGGTTTTAAGTAAGGAAATTTGGCATACAAATGAATGGTGATGACGACAACAACTCGCACATATTTGAATAAGTGGTCAAACTGACCACAGGGTGCCCAAGAGGTTGCTGATTCTAGCTAATTCGACCTGGTGCAAGTGCACTTAGTACAGGAGTGGGAGAGGGAGAGAGACAAGATGTTCTGTTCAAATAGTCCTCTATGTGGACACCCACAGCAGCCAACTTTAAACAGGATCAGTGAGTAAATAGAATCACCATTAAGCAGATGGAAATATTCAGGAATCCAAGAGGGACAGCAATTTTGCCTGCCCACCGAGGCCCATTGAGGCTGAAGCTAGGAGCTATTAGCCACCTGAATAGGGTGTACAATGTACAAAATAAAACATTCTGTTTGGAAGAATAAAATATCTTGCTAAGCAGGAGACCTAATTTGGTGTGTGTCTCTGTGTGTGTGGATCTTGGCTGGGAAATCTAATACTGAAATAGAAGTCTTCTCGTCAAAGATTTATAAGATTGCTTTAGAGAGACAGGGCAGAACATATAGACTGAGACAGGGATGGGAAAACATTCCTTACTGGAGGCATGTCACAGTTTACAGAGCAGTGGTACCATTTGCGCTGCTGAATTTTGTATCACAGCTTTCATGAGAAGGACATACCCAGCTCTCCTTCCATAAAGAAGGGCTGAATCAAAACTACTAGCCTCTCCCGTGTTAGTTTTCATAAATGTCAAAAAGCTCTCCTGACTTCTGGCTATTTTTAGCACTCATTGTGAACACATTCGCATTGGTTCAGTGCAGTCCTTGGTGTAATTTTGACTCCTTCTCCTTCACTTCCCATTACTGTCCTTGCCCTCATTTGCCCTCACTGTTTCTTTGTGCCATTTTCCCACTTGTTCCAGTCCCTCGTTGCTGAGATGAGCCTTGCGATTTTGTCACAGCCCATAATGACACCATATCTAATGGTCAAGAAAATCACATTGGTCGCCACACAGCCAATTAAATGATAGCTTGGGCAGAAGAGATGTTAGATAACAATGTTAAAAGATGAGGGGGAAAAGAAGAAGAAGAAGAAGAAGAAGAAGAAGAAGAAGAAGAAGAAGAAGAAGAAGAAGAAGAAGAAGAGGAAGGCGAAGGCGGCTTCATGGCAACAAAATGACACCAAACAACATTGAAAAACTGCAAATGTTTGATAAGGCATTCATCACACACAGAGCATACTTCTTTCAAAGAGAATATAGAAATCAGAAAATATTTGGCACAGGCTAATCTAAGTCATGGCCTTCTGAACAAACAGAAATCTGGGGAAAGACCACATCTCTTTGTCATCCAGGATGTCTCAGGTTTAATTCCCAACTTCTCCAGGTAGGGCTTGGCATGTTCCCCACCTGAAATCCTGGAAAGTTGCCATCAGTCACTGTACAGAATGCTTATCTAGATGGACCACTGCTCTGACTTTGTATAAGGCTATGTTCATATGGCTTTTATATGTTAAATAGAGCTAAACAGTTCCAACTAGGTGAACGGTTGAGTTTGCCCATGGGAGATTGAGACCAAACTCTCTGCTTCCACCACACCTAATCCAGAGCACTGCTGTGTTTGTACCAAAAATGGGGAGGGCTTTTCATGCTAGGTGGTCCTAGTTTCTCTGTCCAGCAGAACAGCCATCTCCTTTCCCCTACCGTGGATGCTATGTTGTGATCTAGTGTAGTTCTCATTAGGCCCAGAAGATTGTGAGTGAGCTGCTGCTTACAGCTTCAACACTGCCTGAAGGGAAGCAGCAAACCTTCTTGTTTGTTTGAATAGTGAAAGAGAAACTAGGGCCATCTACTAAGGGAGCCTCACCCGCTCCAAAGTAGTGGTTTCTGCCATCATCCTCAATTGATGGAACCAGCACTGTTACAGGTGCTACGTAATACCCATTCCACATTTGTAAGAACTTTCAGTGTGGCAGCACCTACACTTTGGAACTCTCTGGAAGAGAGCCAGTGTGGTGTAGTGGTTAAGAGCGGTGGACTCGTAATCTGGTGAACCGGGTTCGCTTCCCCACTCCTCCACATGCAGCTGCTGTCACACTTCTTTGAAGTCTCTCAGCCCCACTCACCTCACAGAGTGTTTGTTGTGGGGGAGGAAGGGAAAGCAGTGGCGTAGCGTGGGTTATCAGCACCCGGGGCAAGGCAAGTAATTTGCGCCCCCTAACCCGTGGATTTGCGCCCCCTAACCCATGGATTTGCCCTAACCCCAGATGTTGCGCCCGGTGCGGCCCGCCCCCCCTGCACCCCCCACGCTACGCCACTGAGGGAAAGGAGAATGTTAGCCGCTTTGAGACTCCTTCAGGTAGTGATAAAGCGGGATATCAAATCCAAACTCTTCTTCTTCTTCTTCTCCTCTGCCTATTGACATCAGGCAGGCCCCTTCACTGCACTCTTTTCAGCGCCTGCATAAAACATCCTTATTTAGATTACCCTACCCAGATACGGTGTTTCCGTGCATGGCTCTGATGTCGGTGTTCCGTTGTGCCAGAAGCGGCTTAGACATGCTGCCCACATGACCCGGAAAAACTGTCTGCGGACAAATGCAGGCTCCCTCGGCCTGTAAAGTGAGATGAGTGCCACAACCCCAGAGTCATTCAAGACTGGACTTAACTGTCAAGGGTCCCTTTACCTTTACCTTACCCAGATATAGGGACGCATGTGGTGCTGTGGTCTAAACCACTGAGCCTCTTGGGCTTGCCGATCAGAAGGTCAGCGATTCAAATCCCCGTGATGGGGTGAGCTCCCGTTGCTCGGTCCCTGCTCCTGCCAACCTAGCAGTTTGAAAGCACACCAAAAAGTGCAAGTAAATAAATAGGTACTGCTCCAATGGGAAGGTAAACAGCGTTTCTGTACGCTGCGCTGGTTTCAGTGTTCCGTTGCATCAGAAGCGGCTTAGTCATGCTGGCCACATGGCCCGGAAAATGCCAGCTCCCTCGGCTTGTAAAGCGAGATGAGCGCCACAACCCTAGATTCATCTGTGACTGGACTTAACTGTCAGGCGTCCTTTACCTTTACCTTTTTTACCCAGATATGTAGAAAGTCGACATGAACTTTAATATGCTTTTAGTCTACTGTTATTTTAACTTTCTGAATGTTTTAAATTATTGTTGTTAATTTTTCTATTGATAATTTTATTGTTTCATCTTTTTTAGTAAACCACTTTGAGGTAAGTTTTTTTTTAACACTAAAGCAGTGTAGATTTTTTTAAAATAAAATAAAGGAATTAAAGTTCTTCTCTTCAGCCCCTTCCCCCCCCCAAACTGCCCCAAATGTTGGGTGGCTATTTTGTCCTAATGCTGGTTCAAGCCTAGTCTTCTCCGTTGCATGTGGATTCCCTGTTTGGAGGGTGTTTGTATCCTCCTACCCAAGGTGTTTATACATGCAGTCCTCACCTCCAACCCAAAGTGGTTAAATCTCATCTTATCATGTGGCTGCTATTTGTGTTGGCCACTCGTAAGTTCTTCCAGAACTTGCCCATGCAAAAAGAAAGAAAGAAAGAAAGAAAGAAAGAAAGAAAGAGCAAGAGAGAAATTTATATTGGAGTAAATTCCTGATCATTCAAATCGCAAGTGAAAATGCAGCCCAAAGAGTGATGATGTGAACATTTAATAACGGGCTGGGTAATTGTGAGTGTGCTGCATTCCTCCTCCCTCCCCCCCCCACCTCCGCACCTTTCTCAGCAGTAATTAATGTGGTAGTAAAATCAGCAGAAAGGCAACATAGAGATCTGGCACAGGCGGGGATAAAAAAGACCCGAGGGAGAGCCTAAATGGACAATAATTGCAGGTTATTATACACTCCGCTACCTTGCAGTGGAAATCTGGTCAGCTATTAGCAAACTTGCAAGGAATCATCAAGTGGACAAGGGCATAGCAGAGATGCTTTGAGGCGAAGAGGCGGAATTGAGGTAGACAAAAAGGTTATCATCAATAGAACGACTGGCAGGGGGGAACCCTGTGATCCTCCAGACATTTCTAAGCTTCAGCTCCTGGTAATCCTGGTCATTTGACAATGCTGACTGGGGCTGGAGGGAGTTGGAGTCCAACCACCACCAAAGGACCACAGATGCCCCATCCATGGAACGTAACATACATGGTCCTCTTGGCACCTTCTGCAAGCGCAGTTGAGTTTCCTAAAGTGAAACGTCAATGGGAAATTTGGACATTCCTGCTTGCTAAAATTTCTGAGAGGTTTTGGATGAAACAAAACCATTGTTGATGAGGCTTTGCAAAACAGTGCGTCCATGCATGGTGTTCATTATGATTTTCCCCTAAAATTCAAAGCACAGCAAATATTGAATTGAAGGTTCCTGCTTTGGGGAAAATTATGCAGAAATTCCAGGAAGGGGGGGGGACAGTAAGAAAGAGGGTTGTGCCTTAGTTTAATCCCACAGGAGAGCTCTTCACAGCCCTAGGTCGCCACAATCCCTGAAATGAAATTCTATATGAATTTGGTGAAATATATTTGGGGGAAGAAGGGACAAAGGACTTTTGACAGTGGTGATTCCTTCAACTTTATGCATAAAGACATAATATAATGCTTACTGTCCTTTACTTGCAGAAAGGGATTGTGGAATTGGGAATAAGAAATAAATGATTTTGTGGGATCAAAGGAGATGAAGAAGGATTCACTGTCAAGGAAAGATAATGTATATCTTTGCCTTCACTATTGCTTGTGTGAAGCCTGTCTGCCTGTTGCTCCCCAATCCAGAGATTTCATATCTGGTGTGGTATTTTATTTGTCTGATATTCTAAAGGAAGCTGCCATAGAACCATAAAGTTGGAAAGAACCTCAAAGGTCATCAACTCTAACCTTCTCCCAATGCAGAAAACCCACTACTAGAGCTTTCCTTGGTAGGTGGCCATCCAGACACCCCTTAAAATCTTCCAGTGCAGGAGAGCCCACCAACACCATAGGCACTCAGCTCCAGTGTCAGGCATCTGGAAGTATGGGGGACAGGGCAAGGACAATGAATGTCCAGGGTTCTTCACATTGACATCCACACTATCAAATTTCCCCCACACGGACATCCGTAAGTGGCCTTTCCTGGCTGGAGAGCAAAAGTGGTCATTTACAGGAGTTATGTGGTTAGAGCATGCTCAGTGAACACACTAGGTTTCCCACAGCCCCCACCAAACAAACAGACAAACAAAAACACACCTCCATGTGGAGGAATGCCCAGGAGATCTCTCCAAAGAAGTGATGTCCTGCATCAGCCAGCAAAAAGAATTCCAAACAAGCATTTCTTGCCAGTAGAGGGAGTAGACACTCTGCCACCAGCACTGTCAAAGTTTCAGTGGCTTCAGTGATGTGTGAACCCATCAGGATGTTTGCCTGCATTTTGTTATCATCACGGCCCTCCTCAGAGTGTGTTCACAGGCTGATTCCCCCACCCGTGTGTGTGTGTGTGTGTGTGTGTGTGTGTGTGTGTGTGTGATGCAATCCCAAGCTGATGTCTTATGAAGTCTTCGGTGTATATATAGCCAGACTACGATATACAGCTCAGCCTGCAATACCTTTGAGAAGTGAGTCACTGATGCAGTATTTTATGCTGTAGCCTTTGATCATTCAGATTGGTTCAAAAAGCTGGCTCCACCTGCACTATCCATGTAAAACAGTATATCTTCTTAAACAGTCATCCCTTCCCCCAAAGAATCATGGGAACTGTAGTTTGTTAGGAGCGCTGAGAGCTGTTAAGAAACCCCTGTTCCTCTCAAAGACCTACAGTTCCCAGACTTCCCTGGGAAAAGATATTGGTTTTTAAGCCACTCTGGGAATTGTAGCTCTGCAAGAGAAATAGGGAATCTTCTAACAACTCTCTGCACCCTTAACACACTACAGTTCCCATGACCCTTTGGTGTGGAGAGCCATGGCTATTAGAAATGGTATGTTACTGCTTTAAACATATAGTACAGATGAGACTATGGTCTCTGTCTCACAGAGGCCAAGTCAACTGAATATGCTTATATTTCTCTTCCTTACCTGCCCTATTCATTTTTTGCATTTTTCTTCCAGTTGTAAGACACTGTTTTAAATTGTCTACCACTTTAATCAGGGGAGGGATACCCTCCAAAAACTGCAGCACAATGGCTAGCTCCCCCCCCCCGTCTTCTGGGGAGGGTCTCTGTGTGATCTGGAGAGGCAATGTGGCTTTATTGAGCTGCTCGGCTGACACCACAGGGAAGCAACTGTTGCTGCTGTGCTACCCCGCATATCAGCTGTTAGGCGGAGAGGCTGAGCAGCCGCATCAAAGCCCTGTTGCCCCTCCAGCTCAAACTGAGACCCTCTGCAGAGCCCGGGGGGGGGAGACATCCTCTTTGGGCTCCTGGGAGGATCTCCTCGCAAGCCACTAGGGCTCTGCAGGATGCTCCCCACGTACACACATATTTCACTGATGTGCGTGGAGGCCCAGAACATAACCCCATGTAAGTGGGGAGTTGCCTGTGGTTTAAAACACACATGTTAAATACTAAAATGGGATAAAGTTCATATCAAGCATCTGCGTAGCTTTGCCTAAACACGAATATTTTTAGCTGGCACCGAAAAGAGTACAGTGAAGTTGCCTGCTTGCTCTCAATAGGCAGGGAGTTCCAAAGTGTGGGTGCTGCCACACTGAATGATCAAGCTCTTACAAATGCAAAATGAGTATTATGTGGCACATGTTGTATTGCCAGTTCCTTTTATCGAAGAGGTCAAGTGAGCATAGGTGGAGCAAGACCATGTCATAGGTAAACTGATCCCAAGTTGTTAAAGGTTTTATATCATAATAACACATTGAACTTGGCCTGGCAGCAAATTGGCAACCAGTGCAGCCACTGGACATGTCCTTCTTGTACTGCAGCTTTGTAAACCACTTTGAGGCTCAGTATATATATAGCTTAATAAGTAAAAGCAAATAAGTCTGGAAACCAAGCCTTATGAGGAGTGGTTGAGGGAGTTGCAGATGTTTAGCTTGGAAGAGAGGAGACTGAGAAGACATATGATAGTCATCTTCAAGTAGTGCAGCAATAAAACTGCTGGCATGTTTGCAAAAGCTAAGCTGGGTCCAGTATGGTTTCAGCTATCTAAAGGGCTGTCACATGGAGGATGGAGCAAGCTTGTTTAGAGAGCAAGACCCAAACCAATAAATTCAAGTTACAAGAAAGGAGTCAACATCTGGAAGAACTTTCTGATGGCAAGAGCTGATGGACAGTGGAATGGACTCCTATGAGAGGTGGTGGACTCTCCTTCACAGGAGGTTGTGAAGTAGAGGTTGTGTGGCCATCTGTTATGGTCTCAAGGTCTCTCACAACTGTACAATTCTCTGATCCTATTATTCTAAGTGGGGCTAGCCTGGTATGACAGTCTTCAGTAAACAGTTCCAGTGGTCTGTTGCAATGGGAGGATTAATCAGCTTCCTCTAGTCACAACGAGGCTTCGCTCTTGGCCAACACATTCTTCTTAGTCCCTCCGATGGGCACATTCAGCTTCCATGGATCTTCAGAGGAGGGAAAGAGGAGAGTTTGCAGGGCTGTGCTGGTAAGAGGAACACGATAACCAGATTATGGGAAATAGGATATAGCTGATAATGAGAGTAATTGAGCCAGTAGAGAAGCAGGTAGAGATAACAGGATTTATTGTGGAAATTAGAACGCGGAAGACAGGGAGGTTTTGGGTGGCTCAGCAAAACAGAAAGAAAGGAGCTAAGCAAAACATATGTTGATGAAAGAGGGAAGGACGAGAATAAGTGAACAGAGCACAATGGGGAAGAAAAATTACCGGGAAGGTTTGAACAGATAGATGGATGAATGAAATTTTACACCATAAAATGACAGCAGCGTTGAGCCAGGAATGGAAACATTGCAGTGGTGTTTATATGGGAGTGTGATTTATTTAAGCAAGAGGGTAAAAGGGTCTCTTTGGGTGATCTCACACCACTCTGAAACAAATCTTTCCTCTCTCTTTTTTGAAACAGTCTGAAGGCTTTTTGAGGCTGAACCCTGAAAACTGGAGTCAGCCACTGAATGGATTGGCTAGGTAAAGGATGGGAAGAGAAAGCACATCTTCATTGAAAGGAAAGCCAGCCTTTGCAACTCACTGCTGCAGGAAGTTTTGACAGTCATTAATGGCTTTTCATAAGCTCAGGTAGAACCTGCAATCAAATGTTAAAGTGTATCCATCCTAAGAAGGGGTTGCTTTTTATTATTTTTAGGGCTTTAGTCAGCTTGGGCAAGAGCCTCGTTCAAGTCTCAGCAGGGGGTGGGTGGAAGCATTTCAGAATGGGGTTAATATATACCGTACATTTTCTTCTCCCATACCCCCTGAGGCCTTTTCCTGCTGCACCAGCAGGTGACCAACAGACCCTTGGGTGTGTCCCCAGAAAGGAGCTGCAAGTAAAAATAAGCAATATAAAACAGTTCAGGGTAGATTGCAAAAAATAAAAAATAAAAATAAATTTTTTAAAGCTGCAAAAGGACCTTTCCAAACTGAGTGAATGGGCAATAAAATGGTGAATGCAATTTGATGTAAACAAGTGGAATGTGATGTATTTGGGGGCAAATATATATATATATATATATATATATATATATATATATATATATATTCCACACACACACACACACACACACACACACACGGTGTCTGAATGGGCAGTGACTGACCAGGTAAGAGACCTTGAGATAACAGTGAATAGTTCAATAAAGATGTTGACTCAGTGTGTGGCAGCTGCAAAACAGACAAATTCCATGCTAGGGATCAATAGGAAAGGAATTTAAAATAAATCTGCCCGTATCGCAATGCTATTATGAAATCTGTGATTCAGTGAGTTAAATTTGATTCAGTTCTCATTCAAAGCCAAATCTATCCAATTCATGTTTACCCAAAACTATATGTGAACCAAAACACAGCTATCCTTCAAAATTCGTGCCTATCCGAATTCTGCCATAGAATTCGCCAAGCAAACAATATTGACAAAAATGACTGTTAGGAGAAAGTGTGCATGCAAAATGAACATACTGGTGGAAACGAAAGACAAAATTGCATTATATTAGGGGGAACTGCTTGCAAAACTTGTACATCAATCAAAACTGCATATTAAAAAATGTGGAGTTTTTTTTGAGAAATTCACACTAAGATGCTGTTGAATTTTCATTTTTTTAAAAAAACAAACCATAAATTTACGCAAAATGTAGAGAACTGGATTTAAGATTGGAAAGATGAGAAAGGGAGAGGAACAAACCCAACAGATCCTTTCATCGTTAGTCTAACATTCTAATCATTACACCACCACTGGAAAACTGGGATTTGCTGCAGGTTTTCAAAAAATGGCTTCATCCGTGTCGCTGATGCCTGGGTGGGTAAATGAGTGGCAATGTATAGTTTGGGAAGGCAGGTTAGATTATTCAGGAATGTGGGCCTATAGAACCCCCAACTTTTAATTATTTATGGTGATCAACCCACTCATCATGGTAGTTCATCCAGATGTGTCCCCAGAAGTTGGTGAGCATCCTGCCTCTGTGTGTGTGTGTGTGTGTGTGTGTGCGCGCGCAATAACCGCAGTGGAGCCCTCAAGACTCCTTACAAAACGTGAAATTTAAACAGCATACAGTCAAGAAAGTTGGAGGAGAAAAAGAGAAGGCAAACTAGAGAGAGGAGAACTTAACAAATGTTGTTTGTCTTAGGACTCATAGCTCTTGAGTTTCTCTTATTTTTGAAATCCAAGTCCGACGGCAATCCTGCTATCAGCCAGTTGATCACCCTTTGCTGACACAGAATATCATCACAAAGTACACACAAATCCCACAAATGGCACCTCACACACTTTTTAGATAGTTACTCACTTTGCACAGACATTGTTTCTCCCCGACTTGCACAGTTCAGTTAATTGCATTGCTAACTCCAAAGGAATCCACAATAACTCCTGCTTCTGTGCATTCCCATCTTGATAACGGCTTATCCATCTTCTCTCCAACTCAATTTGCGCCTACCTGGTTATTTAAAGAGTCACATCTGTTTGTGCTGCTTAGGCAGGTACATCCTGTTACAGTAGTCACTACTTGCTAATGGATGTAACCCTGAATGTATTCACTGGAGATGGGCGGATGTCCCAGGCCTGGCCCAATGTCCGATTCAAAGTACATCCATTTAAATCAAATTAATTTGGAGGACATCTGCTAGAAGTCCAAAATTAATTGTATTTTAAATCAGATCCATACCTAATCAGCGAAGCCTTTAGGCTCTATCATTCTTCTGATGATGTTGTGAAGAGCATGGCAGGTCGTGGGTGGCATCCTGCAGCCTCTCACCTCCTACCTAACCAACAGGAGCTCAGGGGGCAAGGAGAATTCCTGTGGTAAAGCGTCAGACTTCATTCCCAGGATATTGACACAAACAACAAGCATTTCAGAGACAATAATGGCTTTGCCAACACAGCAATGAAGAAGACTTGAGAGACAAGGAAATGGGGAAACAATTATATTCCTTCAATTTAACAACAGAAGATCTGTAAACCAATTAAGCACATTATGACAACAGGTGTGTTTTTAATTCCAGTGTATCTGGGAAGCATTCCTCCAATATGCTGGGCTTGTAAACAGCCGCATTTCATGGATCCCCAGCCAAGGATTACGATAAAATTTTCCCCCTTTTGCTGGGTGAGCCTTGGGTATGAAAACTCATTGTACACACCCAAGCTTCTGCTGTCCCCAGTTTATGAAGGAAAGGAGAGCAACACCTTTGGCACCATCTTGTCTGAAGGAGCTGCAGGAAGGAGGCATACAAGGTGTCATTCAACTATCTTAGGGACTCCTCTCCTGATTTGTGTAGGGTTTATTCCTTAGCTTTTTCTTCTCCTGAAGATGTCCTACAAGGCAGTGGAGGCTTAGAACCAGAGATTTCCTTCTCCTAGATGGGCTACCTCCCCAGACTGCCCAGCCCAATCTGTTCCTCACTTCCCTTTACAGCACATTGGACTCACTATCGGTATAAATGATCTAAAAAAGCACTAAGGGATTTCAAGATGTAAACACCTGGGAAGGTTTAAAAGGCTACAAAGTAGACCCCAGGCAATCCTCCCTGGAGTGATTATTCCTTATCCAGGATAAAGGTAAAGGTAAAGGGACCCCTGACCATTAGGTCCAGTCGTGGCTGACTCTGCGGTTGCGGTGCTAATCTCGCTTTATTGGCCGAGGGAGCCGGCGTACAGCTTCCGAGTCATGTGGCCAGCATGACTAAGCCACTTTTGGCAAAGCAGAGCAGTGCATGGAAACGCCGTTTACCTTCCCGCCAGAGCAGTACCTATTTATCTACTTGCACTTGACGTGCTTTCGAACTGCTAGGTTGGCAGGAGCAGGGACCGAGCAACGTGAGTTCACGCCGTTGTGGGGATTCGAACCGCCAACCTTCTGACTGGCAAGTCCTAGGCTCTGTGGTTTAACCCACAGCGCCACCTGCGTCCCTATATCCAGGATACCACCATTGAAAAGACCCTAATAGTCACCTGCCACAGCTTGCCATTGTGATATGTTGAAGTGTATTTGACACCACCACAAAGCAGTGGTAGCACAGGTGTTCTCCAGGGCCACCTTACTCACAATTCCTCACTCTGATGGAGGACTCTTTCTCAGAGAGACGTTGTGAGGTGACATCATGGCCCTGCAGGGTCTAGCACAGCCTACCTTTCCAAAACAATAAATTAAAATGAGCAATGGCAGGCTTGTGAGGCACACTTCCTTACACCAGCCCTGCCAGGACTACTGCTTTACTCCTTTGCAAGTGCAATCAATTAATGGATCCATCCATCACCAAAAAGTCATGCCAATTAATCAATGAAGATTCCTTTCATCAAGCGACTGCCCTAGCTCAAATATTCATAAGGATGGGTCCAGCTGAAAAGCATTATTAATGATAATCTGCCTCCCTGTCACTTTTTAATACAAATTATGATTATTTGACCCATCTGGTTCACTTTCCCACCCCATTTCAAGGTGTTCTGAGCTGGTCAACAATAGATTAAACACCAAATTATCTGCAGTTAACATGTCCCATTGATTTTGCTATTCTTGTAATATAGCACTTCGTAGTTTTGAAAATCAGAAGTCAATAAGGTAAGGCAGGTTGAAGAGGGCAGAGGCTGCCTCTGAATGAACCAATTCATCAGTTTAACAGTCAGAGCTTATTCCCTGATAGTCTAGGAATGACCTCAAATATTCTTGTCCATATATATTGTATGTGTGTGACACAGTAAGTTAGAGTCCCTATATAATCTCCCTCAGCACAGCTAATAACGTCAATAAAGTCAAATTAGCATTCTGTAGAATCAGATACAAATACCAACACCCCCTTACACCTCTGAATCACAGCCTTAAGGTTTCTTAAACCATACCATCATAATCTCCAGAAAGAGAAAAAACAATGAAGTTTGAGACGGCCAAATACGTTGCAGATGAAAATCTGTTGCCAAATAAACAGTTGGAACATGCACAGTTCAGGACTGTAATAATAATAATAATAATAATAATAATAATAATAATAATAATAATAATAAAATTTTATTTATATCCTGCCCTCCCCAGCCGAAGCTGGGCTCAGAGCAGCTAACAACAATCAAAATAATCCAACATTCTAAAAACATTCTGCAGCAGTCAGAGGGATCCTGAGAATGGAACCTCAGTGTAATTAAGGTTGTGGGAAGAATGGGTAAACAGTTAAATGAGAAATGGATGCTTCTCTTTGAAATGAATTTAATTTACAAGGAAGAGCGTCACTCAGTCAGCTTCAGACCCAGTAGCTAAACAGGGCATGGGGTGTTGATTAACCCTGTCCTTCCCCACCCAGTGCTAGAAATAAGACAAGAACATCAGGACAGCCCTACCTGAACCCACAGCTAATATAGACCAGCATCCTGTTCTCACAGTGGTCAACTAGATGCCCATGAGAAGCCCATAAGCAGGATCTGAGAGCAACAGTCCTCTCTCCACTCATGTTCCCCAGCGACTGGTGTTCAGAGGGAACCACAACATCTCTCTTGACATTGCTCACTTTCCAAATAATAAATGGCGCATTCAAGTATATTACTTCACAATCCATACAATAATCCTGAAGGGTAGAGCCATATTTTTTATTCTGTACTTCAGATATGGCTGCGAGAAAATGCCTGAGGTCTCCTGGCAGCTTTGCAGCAGAGATGTGGTTCGCGCTGGGGACTTCCTACTGTGTGGTGTAGTAGTTAGCATGGGAGCTTACTGGGTGATCGTGGGCCTGTTACAATCTCAGTGAACTTCATGACTGAGTAGGGATTGGAACCTGGGTCTCCCAGGTCTTGGACTGACACTCTTAACCACTACACCAAACAAGTAGGTGTCTGGGTGATGTTGTATAAAAAAAGGACTAGCCAAGATAGCTTTGTGTTGGAGATGGGGCAAGGACAATGCCTGCCTCAATCATGTGTTTGCACAGTGTTCAATAGTTTTGGGAGAAAGTGCTGAACTGCATAACTAAGGAACCTTGAAACTTGGAGCCAGCTCTCTTTAAAACCCTTGCTTCTGGTCTTTGACTGGCAGGCCTGAGCTGAGGAGGCATGTGGACATCTACGTAGGCATCCTGCTTCTATCCTTATTCCCTTTTTGACATTGTGTATCCAATGGATACAGTTTCTGATTCAACTGAGAAGCCTCTCTGACAGTAATACGATCCAGATGCAGGTAGCAACATTGGTAGCAAACAGAAGGATAAAAAAAGATCGGGCAAACACAACCAGTAGAACTGAGCTGGGTTTTTTTTTTACAATAAATAAATAAATATATTTTTTGCAAATGAATCATCCCGTCAGGGCAGGCATTCAGGATCCCTCTCAGCAAAATGAGCAGCACTGCCCCCAAATGCAGCATGCTGGGCTTGCTACATGTGCAAGAAATGGAAGCACCACACATGAACAGTGGTGGCAGAAAACCATTGCATTCTGAATCTGGGATGGCTGAACTGCAACACGGCCAGTGTTCTTGCTGTGCCCCAGATTACTTCCTCTTCCCTCTGAATTTATACATGCTTTGCAAGCAAACAAACAAACAAACAAATAAACACAAAGCCATTTGAGTATTCGTCTACATTGTCTTCTTGTACCCAGAGGCAGAGCTAGCTGCTCCGCACATGTGGGGGCAGGGCTAATAATAATAATAATAACAACAACAACAATAATAATTTATTATTTATACCCCGCCCATCTGGCTGGGTTTCCCCAGCCACTCTGGGTGGCTTCCAACCAAATATTAAAAACAATACAGCATCAGACATTAAAAACTTCCCTAAACTGGGCCGCCTTCAGTTGTCTTTTAAAAGTAAAATTAATGAATGTTAAAATGATGTTGGATTGAAAATAAGTGGCATTAGCAACAAAGTTAATAAGAATATGCAAAAATGAATTGATAATGGATGAAAATATAGAGTTATAATATGTTAAGATATAGAGTTAAGATAAACGAAAGAGGGTAAGGATTTGCTGATTTGATTATTTAAATGGGAATACAAAAAGGGGAGGTGTGAGGAGGCCAAGGAAACAAGCTAATGAGTTTAAAGTTACAAAAAACGGATTTGTTTTTAATTCTTTTTTATCTATTTGTTTTTTGTATTTTGTATTTTTATTCTTCTTTTTTCTTTTTTATGTATTTTTGTATGTTCTCTTTTTTGTATCTTTTTCTTTCTATATGACTTTTTTCTATTTTGTAAACTTATGTTTTTGTAAAATCTCAATAAATATCTTATAAAAAAATAAATAAAATAGTTGTTTATTGCCTTGACATCTGCTGGGAGAGTGCTCCACAGGGCAGGTGCCACTACCGAGAAGGCCCTCTGCCTGGTTCCCTGTAACTTGGCTTCTCGCAGTGAGGGAACTGCCAGAAGGCCCTTGACGCTGGACCTCAGTGTCCGGGCAGAATGATGGAGGTGGAGACGCTCCTTCAGGTATACAGGACCGAGGGTGGGGTGAGCATCCCAGGGGGGCTCCCCCCACGGCCAGCAGCCCGGTGGGGCAGGGGGCGATGCCATCCCCCCTCAGGGATGAGACCCTGAGTTCTCCACATTTCCATATCAGTGTGCCTTAAAATAAAAAGAAGTCCTCATCAGCATTTCATTGTGGATTTCTCCTAAAATACACATTTTTGTGTGCATTTTTTGCAAACAGTGTACACATTTTTGCAGAGCCATTTCCCCTACTAGGGTGCATTCCCCCCCCCCCCGTTATTTTCACTAAGCATTTCCATGCACATTTTACCCAAGCATATGCATTGATGCACACATGACTTAACCAGTGAGCTGCACTGCAAAAGCCAGTGAAAATTTCGAAGGGTGGTTTGGTATGTGTGCCGTTTTGGAAAGCGAGAATTCAGGTAGGTTTACCTTTCCATGCAAACTGAACCAGATTTCTCCCCACCATCACACACAATCACTGTTTGAAAGGCAGTAATTTGCCCGATCTGAGCATTTGCGGGAACGCATTTCTACTCCGCCAAAACAGGAGCATCAAAACAGGGGAGAGAATTTCCAGTGCAGCTCTAAAAGCAAAAAGAAAACAATACATCAGTACAAACCCCAGCTAGCTCATGCCTGGTTTCCAAAACAGCAGCCCAAATAGAATTGTTTTACAATGCTTCTGAAAGAGGCGAGGGTTTTGGCAGACTTCCAAGGGAAGATGGTTCCACAAGGGAGGGGTGGCCAGCGAGAACACCGATCAGCGTGCCCTTGGCTGAGGATGCCTCCCCCGATGTCCGAACATGGCACACAAACAACATTGTTAAGAAAATGCTCCTGGCTCCTTTCCTTCTGCCTATTCACCCCCCTTGGTAATATTGTTTGTTAGCAGTTCAATTATATCTATTTTAAAGGCTGCTGTCCTGTGCACACTTGCCTTGGAGCAAAGTCTCGTTGAACCCAGTGGAATTTACTTCTGCACAGACGTGCCTAGGATCAGGTGCCAAAATCACAAATTCTTCCATGCACATTATGCTCCTATTGGATATAGAAAAATAATTGTGCTATCTGTTTGCTTGGTTGTGGATGTATTTGAAAGAGTGCCTTATCCCTTATAGACCCATTAAGTCATTGTGGTCTGCGGGACAGCTTCTGAAAGCACCAAATATACCAGAAGCCCACTTCACAGGAACTCAGAGCAGGGCTTTCTGTGTGGCTGCTCCTATTCTGTTGAACAGCATCCCTGCCAAGATATGATAGGAGTCTGCTATTTGCACTTTCTGGAAACAGTTGCTTCCTGCCAAGATGGCTATGCTCTGCACCCACAGCTGGAGATGCATGAGAGGTGTCAGAACTGAGTTCCAGCAAGTTGTGGCTGGGAAAAAAGCCCTGGACTCGAATGACCACTGGTCTGATCCAGCAGGCTCTTCTTATGTTCTTAATTGAATACATTTTTGTTCTGACAAGTTTTCCCAGCTGGAAGAACGATTCTCTGCAATGCGTGTCTATTTTGGATTGCTTTTTAAAAAACATATAGATTTGCTGCTTGCTGTGTTGTTTTAAACTGTTTTTAGCTATTGTGCATCATATTGAGATGCATGTGTGGAAGTTTCACAATTTCTCCAGGCCTTATATCATCACAAGCAATCTCAGGGTGGGTCACATAATGATACAAAGGAAATCCACACAATGTGATAAATCAATGAAACATGAACAGCCTAAAACTTTACACTCGCTGAATCTGTTTCTTTGTAAGAATAAAACCAGGTGACTCGACATCGCAAACCCCATCCACACCGTAAGGACACAAGATCAGGCCAATGAACCCTCTTGTCCAGCATCCTGTTATCACAGGAGCTAACCAGATGCTCGTTATGCAAAGCCCACCAGCAGGACCCGAGGACGACAGCACTTTTTCCACCTGCGATTCCCAGCACCTGATTTTCAGAGACTATTGGCTTCATCACTGAAAGTAGAACTTAGCCCACTTTGGCTTGTAGCCAATGGGACCTAATTCATTCTGGGTTCTTCATGGAATCAGAAAAGCTTTGATTTAGGTCAAGTAACAAGGAGGTTGCAGACCCTTTATCAGTTGCAATTCTAGGGAACTACTCAGGAGCCAGGACTGCCTAGGAAGGTAAAGGACTCTCCTTCATTGGAGGTTTTTAAACAGAGTTTGGATGGTCATCTTTCAGGAAGTCTTTAGCTGTGACCTGCATTGAAGGGGGTTGGACTAGATGACCCTAAAGAAGAAGTCCCTTCCAACACTACAATGTTGTGATTCTGTTATTCTACGTTCAGGAGCATAACTTAGGCTGGGGACCATGCTTGCATGTCCTTCCCAGTACTTGGAAATCTTTGTGCAAATGAGGCAGGGTAAGGTAAAGGTAAAGGGACCCCTGACCATTAGCTCCAGTTGTGGCCGACTCTGGGGTTGCGGTGTTCATCTCGCTTTATTGGCCAAGGGAGCTGGCGTACAGCTTCCGGGTCATGTGGCCAGCATGACTAAGCCGCTTCTGGAGAACCAGAGCTGCGCACGGAAACGCCGTTTACCTTCCCGCTGGAGCAGTACCTATTTATCTATTTGCACTTTGAGGTGCTTTTGAACTGCTAGGTTGGCAGGAGCAGGAACCGAGCAACGGGAGCTCACATCGTCGTGGGGATTTGAACCACCAACCTTCTGATCGGCAAGTCCTAGGCTCTGTGGTTTAACCCACAGCGCCACAGGGACATTTCCTATATAGGTGTGGATGAGAGTTCACATCCCTCTTCATAGATAGAAGGCTGATGAAAAATAATTTAATAAAAAAATGATACACATAGTAATACAGCACATGGTTAAAGAAGGATGGGATGAAATTAGGGTATAACACATTTACTACACCCACTTCTAGACCTCATTATGATTTAGCTGTGTATGGTGCTGAGCTGAAGTCATTGGCCAGCATTATTGGCCAGCTTCAGATTCTGTACCACAGCAAACTTTTGTGTGTGGTAGAAATCTGTTGAATGTGAAATATATACATTAGTTCAACTGATAGGCTCAGATAGAGGATTTTTGTCATTTTGATTTTTCAGCCTAAATATCAATTACTAACAAGCATGGAATGGCAATATCTTCAATCACAACATTTGCTGATGTCTATTCATAGCTCAACTGTTTCAAGAATTTCTACATCTCCTAAATTCTTGGAGGGTATCAATGGATCCTTACAGAGAGCTAGACCTATACTTCTGGTATATAAATACACAATGGATCTTTTTAAGGTTCAGAAACCTGGAATTGTTTGGAATAGGCGATCAGAATGTCTTAAACAGCCTAAACAATGAGAGTTTGCCTTGTGAAGAGAAAGTACTGGCAACTTCTTCCCTTTTTTGCATTATCTACCTGTTAACAGGCATAAAGGTTCAGCAAGCAGGACAGAAACAAACTCAGTAACAGTGTTAGCCTCAAAATAGCAGCTATCAAGCACCATTTATGAGCCATCAGAAATCACTTAGCACATGTTCTCAATTCCAGAACTCTAGAACTGTTTTCAATTTCCCAATCCAAAATTTGATTAC
Organism: Podarcis filfolensis; assembly: GCF_964270895.1. Lineage (NCBI taxonomy): Eukaryota > Metazoa > Chordata > Lepidosauria > Squamata > Lacertidae > Podarcis > Podarcis filfolensis. The sequence goes on along the minus strand of NC_139613.1, from coordinate 4,706,636 downwards.
TATTTTTTTTAGCCCCAGCTTTGAAGCTTGCATGGGTGTGGCCTCTTCTAAAATGGAGAAGAAGAAGAAGAAGAAGAAGAAGAAGAAGAAGAAGAAGAAGAAGAAGAAGAAGAAGAAATGATGCCCAGTGGGCCAGTAAGTTGCCCAGAACAAAAATTACACACCATGACGTAGAATTGTGAGCAGTGAGACACCATCTAGCTGAGTTGCTCTCACCTGCTGCCCCAAGTTGCAGCCCTTCATTGTAATAGGCTTCCTAGCCTATCGCTTCCTCCCCCTTTTGCTTTTCAACAAACCAATTAGCTGAGAAAAAGGAAAAGAAGCTTAATGCAACTGCGGCGTGGAGGCAGATGGGCACATGAGGATGGGTTTATGTCACGGAGCCCTAAAATGACACTGGATTAGCTTTACTTCAACCTCACTGCACTGAACTGTCCTGGACAGTGCCTTGAGAGGATCGTGCTCCTAGTCCTCATGAGATAAACACCTGGAGCCAGCAGATACGATAGGATGCAGAATTTGGAGCAATTAGTCAGTGGCATAAATGGATCCTAAAACCACACGGCTGTACAACATGAATGCTAATCTAACAGGAATGCTTGTCCAGGGGAAAGATTTGTCCTCCCTCTAGGTACAGATATATTTCTGCTTACAGAAAGACTAGGCCGAAGGGTGACCCAAGCAGATAGCAAGAAATTTTTGGAAAGGAGCTTGGGGAATAGCATTCTGAAACACACTTCCAGTTTCCCTCTTTGGTTCTGCAGCCTCAGTCCCTTGTCCAAACATATATCATTATTTTTTTGGATACACTACCTTCCTCTTCTTCCTACCCTCAACATTCCTGCCTAGCTACATAGAGCTGCGGCAAAGTATGCACTGTAGCAGGATAGGGCCCATCTGCACCTTACCTCCCTTTGGAGCTGTGGCAGGATCCACGTTTCCCACCTTAAACATCCTACGCCAGAGAGCCAGGTGTCCACAATTTAGAAAAGCAGCATTTTTAACCAATTACATGAATCGTGAAGGTACTTCAATCACACAGCAATGTGTCAATGGATCTTCCATCACCCCGCCCCCTTCCAATGCCACACAGTTATTCTTGGAGGGGGGGGGGGACACTGATGTACAAACAAAGGAAGATCTATCCAAATGCATTTTGCAACCCAAATACGCTAAGCAACTGCAAGTACATTTTCATAATTTGCTCTGCTTAGAGAATTAGATGGGGAGTGTTAAAAATGTAAAAAAATCAACACCACTTAAAAAACAGCATTTGAGTGAAAACGAAAATAAAAGAGTCTCATTGTGTATATGCATCTGCCTGCCTTTGGGGGGGGTTTATCATAGGACCTTTGAGGGGCTAAAGTCATGGAATGCTGCTCTGATTTCATATAGGATATATATACACAACTGGATGTGCAGGTTAGCACAGAAAGCTGCCTTTCTCCAGACAAACTCTGATTGCTTTGTTCCATGATAGTTTTGGGGTTTTTTTTGTCATGTTTTAAAACAGTGGACATCCATAATTACTAGTGCTCATTTCTTTCTTCAAATGCTTCCTGACAGTGGAAAACTATTAGAACACATGGCGGAAATGATCAAAAGAGTATTTCCAGAATCAAATGACTCTTTGCATCAGCCTCCTTTTTCCCAGTTGCTGTCCAGCTAGAATAGCAGGTGCCTTGAGCACATATACAGGAGATGGAGACCTTGGGGGAAAAAGGTGTTTAGCATTCGTTCATTTTTCCGGCCAATGGCTAGCTTCTAGTTTCACCAGATGTTTGTTCTCCTGAGTTGAACATCGTTCATTCCAAAGGTCTCCCTTTCCTGTTCTGCATATATTTTCTTTGCACCATGGAAAACAAAGTTATTCCCTTCATTTCAGCCAGGAAAATGAACACATATCTCCCCCTCCCTAATTTAAGTACCTAGGATCAAACACAGATTGATGCAGGCAACAACAACAACAACAAAATGACCAAACAGTAAAAGTGGAAAATCTCTGTGTGGAATGTGATTGATACACCTGTTGTGTAGTAAAATAAATAAATAAATCCCATTATCATTTAGCAGGATATAGCAGATGACCAAATTACCCCCAGAATGAATGAACATCCCCCAAGTTGGTCATGTGGGCACTCTGAGAATTTGTAACCTTTTCCATTTTCTGCAATTACTGGTCACTAGACACTTTATGTCACTGCCTTGCATTATTACAAATCACCTGCCAAAAAGGCACTTGCACACTGGAAATAATAGACACAGAGATATGTACAGACACACAACGCACAAGCCATTTGCGATATATACAGAGATACCCTGCATATCCAGTTAAAAAGAAAAGGGAACTAATGACTCTTGCCTGGTTTAATTCCCTTCTAAAGTCCGTTATTTATATCTGAGTTAACAAAAACTTTTATTTATACTGTGGCTGCTTTGCTGCATAGATAGTTCTTGAGAGCTTTCATGCACACCTTAAACTAGTGTCCAGAATTCACCAGAGGTAAGTCATAATCTACCCAAAGGAACTGCAACCTACCCCTAGCATAACCTGGGAGTAGCTGCTAAGTATTCCTGAGCAAAACCAATTTAAACACTGCACAGAAACCAGTATGTGCACAGAAACTCCACATGTATGCTCAAAAATGCAACCTGGGTCATGAAAGGTTGGGTCCCTATAGAAATTGTGTGTTTGTGCTGTAAGCAAATTGGCCATTAAACCTCAGGGCTCCCTTACAGATACCTGCCAGATTCATGGAAAGTTATATTTTCATGCCCTGCTTGCTAGCCACAAAATTGCCAAGGGTGCTAGGGTCTTTTCTCTCTGCGAGGCCCATGTGCCTGCAAACTTTCAGCATAATTGTCACTATAAGATCAAGCTGGACTCTTCCTCTGCCTTATCACACCCCAGTTAGGTATGGTTTTCAGTCCAGGACAATTTAAGGCATCATAGATTTGAAGAGACAACCTCCCCGTGACTTTGTTTTCTTTTTAAAGGCAAACATATTAAAGGAACGTGCATATATCAATAGGACATTTGAAAACAAACATTTCATCAACCCACCATCGCCTAAGCAAGTTTACTTGTAAGTCCCATGGGGGTCTATGAGGCTTGCTCCCACGTAAGTGTGCAAAAGGACTATCAGCCTTAGCCTTCCACAATACTGCCCCTTCTGTTTAAAGTAATGCACTCCTAGTCCTTCTCATCAACTGCCCCCCCCCTCCTCATTGATATAATGTACACTGGTGTACAAGGAACCGAGATTATATTCTTATGAAACATACGGCTGGAAAAATGAGAGTTGATTTAAATATGATTTAAAAGCAAGACCTTGTCTCTCTCTCCTAATGGATGCATCACTTTAATTAACCATCCCCCCAAACCATGTGCGCACACACACACACACATGTATACCTGTAACTCATGCTAACACTTCATGCCTCTGATGAAGTGGACTGTAGCCTACAGAAGCTGGTGCCACAATAAATCTGCGAGCTTTTAAGGTGTCCCAAGACTCTTTCTCGTTGTTTTTGTTGCAAGATACTGAGACAGCGACCTGTCTGGAAATTGTCACTTGAACCATTTATTTTTTAAAAAAAAGAAAGAAAGAAAGAAAAGAAAAGAATCCCGCTGTACCTCGAAAGCTGCAGGCAGGTACCTTAAATCACTATCCAAAATGCATTTAATGAATTCAGATAAACCCCCTGCCAATGTTCATAAATTTGTTTAGGAAAGTGGATGCTTTCTGCAGCTCGTTTATGAACGAGAAGATAATCCACTTGAAAATATTGTGTGTGCATATATATATATATATAATCTAGAACAAAACAACTAATCAACATTTATATATAGATCTCCCTCTCTCTCTCTCTGTCTAAACAGAGTAACTTGCAGGCTGCAAAAGCTCTCCTTTCTCAGCACACTCGTATTTTCCCTGCCTCTAGTAGAAGCTTATGCCACCAGATGTTTCTGCGAGATTTCATTTAAAGCTAAGAAAAATTGCTTTGAGCTACATGTTGTATTTTTTTTTTAATCCGATGCCTGCTTCTCCCTCCCTGCCCCCCCCCAAATAACAACAGTGAGGAAGGAGGACGGTGGGTTGGAGCGGGAGGGGGGGGAAGATCCTACTTCTTTTATTACAGTGTGACTTAATTAAGTATAATGCATTGTTCCTATAAACATTTAAGAAACCTGGTGCCTACTGCGAGAGCGGAGCGAAAATGTTTACTCGCCTATCAATGAGCAAAATAAAAACCCCCCAAGAAACTGCACCGAGACGGTTCAGGGTAGAATTTTTACCTTTTATAAGGAAAGGAGCCCCGCTGTAATACAGCCTCCTTTCCCCCTCCCCAAATCACCCTCTTATAGCCGAGGAAAAAAAATGCCAAGCTAATTTGAAGGAAAAATAATTAACAGCCCAGACAGAACTGGAAACACAGACACAAATGGAGATAGCTATGACACGGATAATAACAATCACCACTTTCACTATCATATCACCACCACAACAAGAAAAGACCTCTGATGTCCAGGTTGCCTTCATATCTGTAGTTCTTTTATTAGCAATGTTTTAGGAGAGAGAGGATACTAAAAAAAATAAATAAAAAAAATAGAGAGAGAGATTTAAATAGTTTAAAAAAAAAAATCTCGCCAGCACAACCTCGTTTTATTTGGGCTATTTTGTTTTTTCTCTGTCTCTCTCTGCTTTTCCTTCTCAAACAAAAGGCTTTCTTTTTTCCTAGCCATTACTGGAAGGAAAAGTCGAGATGGTTGGGTTTGCAGAAGCTGGAAAATAAGAATAAGGATAATATTTTTCTAAAAAAATTTAATAAAATAAAATAAGAAATGCAAAAAGAAGGGGGAGCGGCCCTACCCCCATAAAAAAATATTAAGGAAAAAAAAAATACGAAAAATCGCTTGGCTTCTGCAAAATGCAACCGCTCCCCGTTTGCTCGGTTACCACAATAGACATTGACTCTCTCTCTCTCTCTCAAAGAACCATGCGCCTGACGCTATTTATAGCCAAGGCAAGGACTGGAATCTACCACTGGGCAGGCAGACGGGGGTGGGGGTGGGGTGGGGGTGAAGTGGGAGGAGGGGCGAGGGGGTTCGGTGGAACCAAAGCGAAAGAAAGTGCCCCTCCAGCCCCCACCCGCCTCCCCCCTGGTCTCCATCCCTCCCCACCCCCGCGCGCGCCTCTCCCCCTCCCTCCCGCCCCCTACCCCCCAGCCTCACTGGCATTTTGAACCGATCCAGCCTGTTTAAACGGAAAGGACAGAGATCCTGGCTGTTCAATGTATTAAAAAAAAATCAGTTGAGACCTAGAGAGCGAGAGCGAGAGCGAGAGAGAGAGAGAGAGAGAGAGAGAGCGTGGAGTGAATGTGTGTGTGAGAGTGTGTGTGTGAGAGAGAGTGTGTGAGAGTGTGTATGTGTGCGAGAGAGAGAGGGAGTGTGTGTGAGAGAGAGAAAGAGGGAGCGGGAGAGAGGAACAGAGGAAGCGAGGGGGGGTGGGAAAAAAAGGAAAAGAAGATTTTTCTCTATGTATATAAAGATGGCCACGTTAGCAAACGGACAAGCAGACAATCCCAGCCTCAGTAGCAACCACACTAACCCCAACACCAACGGGCACATGAACGGATTAAATCACAGTCCAGGGAACACATCCACCATTCCCATGAAGGACCACGATGCCATCAAGCTCTTTATTGGGCAAATCCCTCGCAACCTGGACGAGAAGGACCTGAAACCTCTCTTTGAAGAGTTCGGAAAGATCTATGAACTGACGGTGCTGAAGGACAGGTTTACTGGCATGCACAAAGGTGAGGTCCGCTTCTTAACTTTCCCCCTTATTCGCAGGGGCTTGGAGGAGGGGAGAGTCCGGGGAAGGAGGTGGTGCTGGTGGGGGGCAGATCCTGCTAGGTTGGAAGCCCATAAAGAGAGGAGGTGGGGGGTGGTGGAAGGCTGATCTCTTATAGATCCGACTGATCTCCAGGGTGGGGGAAGTTTAAACACAAATGTAGCTAGCAAGAGCCCACCAGGGAAACGAAGGGAGGGACCGCAACTCTCCATAAGGGTGTATGGGAAACGATGGACGGAGCTGTCCAGCGGCTCGTGGTGCTGAAACGGGCTGCTGCTATTTGGGTTGCGCGGACTCTGCCCAAACACAGAGGCGTTGGGTAGGTGGGTGGACGGGAAGGAAGCGGAGAAAGGGAGGTGGTGGTTATTTTGCAGCCGGTCCCAGACCAGACAACGGCGGACCCTAGAAGAGGGGGGAAATTAATAGGGCGGGGGGGGGGGAGAGAGCAAAAGAACGGGTGTTAGGATTTTCTGCTCTTTTGCTAAGAAGTCCTCACCGTGGAATCCCAAAGAAGAAAGAAATCGGCAGTGTTGTGTGTCTCTGTATACTTAGCCAGCTAGATAAAGAGAGGAGAATTACTGAGAGGGGAGAAGAGGTTTTTAGCGATGCATCCGGAGCGAAGCATGTGTTCAGGCATCCACTTCTGGAGACGGGGGTGTGGGGGTATATCTCACTGGGTCAGCAGCGGAGAGGGGAGCTCAGGAACTTTTTAATGACGGTGATCAGAGTTTCCTTTTTTGAGGGGAGGGATGGAGTAGGGGGGTGGGAAACCGTGCTGGGAAACCCGTCTGCTCCTTTCTTCGGCTGAAACCTTCCTTCTTGTTTTCCTCACTCGCGGGGGTTTGGGATGGAAGTCCACTAGCGTTTCCCTTCTCCTTTCTTCCACCCGGGTTTCCCCTGCAATGCTTCGGTGTGTAGTTTAAAGACCACAAAAGGGGAGGAAGTGTATGTTTGTTTGGGGGGGTGGGGAGTGAGGAGAGGGCTTGCTTGCAAAAGGCATGCCAGTGTATCGATCGCGTTGCCTGAAAAGTGGGACTGAAGTGAATAAGTTGGATGCGATTGACCTAAAGGACTGGTTTAGGCATAAGCAAGTAGATGAAGTCTGGCGGCGAAAGAACTGCTTTGCTCTATTCGGGGGTTTTCTCTGTTTGCTTTTCTCTTATGGGTTTGCCTTTCCACTTCTCGGTTCAGAAGAGGTAATAATAGTAATAGTAATAATGTAGAATACATGGGAAACTTCAATAAGGGAGAACCAAAATGTGGAAGAAGTGCATGGGGCTGGGCTGGGGATCTAGCCGCCAGATTTCCCTTCCCACTTCAAATCCCAGATAAATGCTTCCCAACGTGCTAAGCCAGCCGTGTGTGTCCAGCAGTAAATCTTCAAAAAGTTAATGGCACGTTTTGAATCCCCCCTCATGCCCCCAATCCGCTAGGGGATGGTTATGCAAATAGAAAGTTATTTTTAAAAGAGGAAGAGTTGATGTTGCAAAGGGGTGGGGGAAGGGAAAGGGAGAGAGGATGCTGCACAGGAGAAACTCTGGGGGTGGCAACTGACAACTGCCTTTCTTTCCTTCACTACAGCCACCCCCCCTCCTCTGCAGTCACTACAAACCAGAATCTTATTTTGCCATCCATTCAAGCTTTCTGGAAGGTGGGGTTCTTGAGGCTTAATAAGAGAGGTGTAGATTTGATGGGTAGCTTCATCTCCTCTGGGCGATGTCTGTTGTTGTTTTTTGGGTGGTGGTTGTTCTCCACTACCATCAATGCATGGAAAGTTTATAAAGCTTTTCTAAGTAAATACAAATTCTACATCAGGAGATTACTTGAAAGGGAAAAAAGAAGGAGAAGGATGTGTGTGTATTTCAAGGATCTTTTTTATTATTTAATGGTTTGCTCATGGCTCTTTTATTTTCATTTAAGAGAGCACACATGTACACACATATTATAATTATGACAAAGAGTCCTGAACAGATGGAAGTCCAATAGATAATACCTGTCCTATTTTGTCTAGGTTTGGGAAGCCAGATGTTAACATTTTAATGACGAAGGAGGTTTCTTGAATCATTTATTTATTTAGTTTTAGGCTATTTTATTGTGTGCTTCGTGTAACCCACCCAGACCTCAAGGGATAGGAAGTGCCAGAGAAACTAGCTAAATGGGCTTTGTTAGAATCCAGAAAACTTGCGCCTCTTTCATTCAGCGAATCTCCATCCCACTCTCCCCGTTAAGCGTTTGCCTTCCCTGGGTTGCTTAGTTTTAGGGCAGAGTCTTGCTCAAGGCATGCTTAACTTTCACTCCTCGGCATCTTACTGTATTTCAAGGTGAATCGTAAGGACTGTCCAAGTGTCAAGGTATAAGCCCTTCAGGCCAATTTGCATAAGTACAAGCTTGTTTAGTAACCAGGTTCATTTTTTAATCTCTCAGAGCAGCGAGGGGAACGTACAGCAGCCAACCCAACCCAATCCCTCTCATTATTCATATGGCACGGCAGGAGGATTTACTGTGGTTTCCAAAGGCACCCAGGGCTGAAACTCCTGGCCTGATTTAGCCCATCTGAGAAGAGTCCTCTGTGATGTTACAGATTTGCTCACTAATCCTGATAAAAATGTGCCTTTGGCTACCTAGTGTGTGTTGGGGGGGGGGGGAGGAATTGCTTGCCACTGCTGGTTAATTAGTGGAAAGTCAAAAAGCATGACAGGGCTTGGAGAAATAGGATCATATTTATCTTACCATTTCCCCCTGCCTTCCTCTTTTCATGACTGCATTTAAATCAGAAACTAATGCAACCATAAGAATTCATACAATTTCCTTCCTTCGTCTGCTCTGGTTGCTATACCATTCTCTGCTCATTCACATCCTGTAGTGGGAAGAAAATGCTTTCCATAGGTGAGGCAGGGACAAATACCTCTAGCGGTACTTATTTGCAGACCTTCCTAGGCAGGTATGTCTCTCACTGAAATAGCTTATGGAATGATTGAGAGAAGTGGCTTTGTTTATGAAGCCTGCCACGAACCTCTAAACATCGTATTAGACTACAGTCACTTATTCAGGGCAGGTAAGTGCGCTGAAATCCACCGAGTTACTTCAGAGTGCAATGTTGTGGCTGTGTTTGTGTGTGAACACACACACACCGTTGGGTTTTGTTGTGCCTTGGCTAAAAGGTCTCATATAGATAGTTTGCCGTGCAATCAAACAGATCCTCTTAGAAGGAAGTCCAATTGAGTTCAACAGGGCTTGCTCCTAGATTAGAAGGGACTCTGTCCACTTCCTGGGGAGTAAGTCCCATTGTCAGTAGCATAGTAAAAGAGAAAGAAATGGGCATAACTAGTTTAAAAATGCACAGAAAAACTCCCACAAGAGATCTGTCCTTCTCATTCGGGTTCTAGGAAGGTGAAATGAAATTTAAGATCTGGTAGTTCTATGCAAATTCCAGATAAAATATAATCTGTGTGTCAACTGCTGATTCGGCTTAGATCGGTATAGCGCTGTACTCTTTTTCCTTTTGTTTTTTTGAGGGGGCAGGAAAGTACTTGAAGAAGGTAGTCCCTGCAGGGATTTTGTTCACAGTTTATCTAGATCATTGACAGGCAGACGTCTTGCCAGCTCAAACCATCCCACCCATGTTTACAACATATACAAACATACAAAGCGAGTTAGCTAATCAGACGCACTGACAACAAATTCATTCACAACTCCCCCACCCAATTCACGCTTAGCAGAGGCATCTGTTTTAGGTCTGAGTTACTCAGAGGCATAAAGGTTAGTGCTCTCAGGACAGACATATTATAATGCGTTATCTTTGGAAATAATTTAAGGCCAATTAAGTGGCATTTAAGCCTAATATTTATAAATGAATGAAATCAAAACAGGACCATCCCAAGTGGTTTTCAATAGTATTTCTTCCTATCCATGCTTGATTCGTAACCAAGGCCCGCAGTGCGTTTTTAACTGGGATATACCATCTTTTTTTGATAGTCCTTAGGAAGTCAGGCTAGATCTGGTAGTGAGATTTAGCAAACACAAACACACATACACAGGGTTTAATGGGCTTTAAAAAGCAGAGTTGTGAGAAGGATCATAAGCATTGAGGACTCCATTACCCTGAAAGATAGGGTGTCCTTTCAAGTCTCATCTGAGCAATGCAGCTCATGGAAAATTGTTACTATCCATCACCAAGATGGTGGGGTGCGTGTCTCCCCCACCCCCACAATAAAAGGCCAAACCTCACATTCAGTAAATATGCATAGCTAAAAAGAGGTAATATGGGGGAAAATAGTTTATTTCAACTGTTGTCTGTTTCCCTTCTCAGAAACATAGGTCATTTTCGGAGTCGAAAACACCTGGTCTTATAAGTCCACAAATTACCCAATTCACAATAGTCTCTTTTATTAGAGAGAAGCCAGAGTGGGAGAGACAGATGTGAATTAAAGCTTTGTTCAACCTCAGTGCAATATCAGTTTTCAGGTTAGCTGTGAGATTTAGAAGTGCAATGATTGTTAAATTAAGATGCACTGTACGGAGCGATAAAAAAAGACTTGGGGAAATGAAAATGTACTCAGAAAGGGACACAGCTAAATACAGGTGTTGAATAAATGCCTCCATAATTGAAACATAAGGCTTGCGTGACTGAAAGCAACCTGCTTAGTCTTTAGTTGGGTTGTAATCCAGATCGAGTTTCAAAGAGGGAATACACATACACACACAAAACAGCATCAAAGTGGGAGGGGGGTAGCATTCTACCTGCAGCCAAAAAGAACCAACTGTTAAACCAACAAACCACAGTGGGTTAGTTTTATGACAAAGAAATAATAATCCATTTTCCTTCTCCAATCGCAATACCCATGAATGTGGAAGTATGTGGGTTTGTTTGTTTTTTAGAATGGCAAATGAAGAGCTTCCTTGCCTCACCCTGCGAAAAGTAAAACCTATTTGTGATAGTATTCCAAATAAATGTTGTATTCTTACTCACCCTTGCATTAATCACTCTAGTAATATTAAAGGTATCCTGGTGCATGCTTTGTGTGTGTGTGTGTGTGTGTGTGTGTGTGTGTGTGCGTGCGTGTGTGTTTAAAGTTTCTACTTCAATGAATAGTTATCCTGCATTTTCTCCCTCACATAGGACCTATTGGCACCATAGCGGTCAACTTTTCCCTTTTCTTGTGAGGAATCCTATTCGGAATAAGGGAATTTCCCTTAAAAAGGGGGCAACATTGAGAGCTATGCCTATTGCTCTAAGGGAGTTTGGAGATGAATTGAAGCATGTTCTCTCAGGTGTTTTATTTGGATACCATAAACATATTTTCTGACTCAGAGATGTGGAGAAATTCAAATTATTTTTTGTTATTCCACAATAGCCCACATTCCAATGCCTCTTATTGGCGGAAGAACATGGGCACGTCAGAGGAGACAGGTAACAGGACAATTGCCTCGCTGTACCTTGAAGGGAACAAAGGAAAAGAAGGCATGTTCAGACCAATTGGTTGTGGATGTAACAAGGGATGACAATTCTGATTGTGAAAATAAATACTTTAGGGACATAATCACTGCAGCAATTGGCTGCAGATGTTGGGCCTCTCACGTCCTCACACTTGGATGTTGAGGGAGGGCCTGTTCCTATATAAATCTTTCCATTTAAGATAATCAGGGAGGCCATTCTTCAGGAGAGGTATCACCTAGGACTTTAGGATTAGGCCCTGATTTTACAAAACACTTTCTGTAGTGATATATGTAGATGCACAATCCTATTAGACTCCAGGATGAAAGATGGGGGTCTTTCTGTTTTAATCTAACTTGCTCCTGGGCTAATTTTAGTATAACAAGTATCGGGCTGTTTTAATCACACTTCCTTTCTGTATTATTGATTTTTAATCTATCGTTTCCTCCTTTGAAGAGTTTAAAAGGGGAGGAAAGTGTAACAACAATAATGCAGAGAATAAGAAGTATAAGAAAGTTTGCAGTGACTTACTCAACATTGCTGAAAGCTGTTGACACGCAGCAAAGTCGTCTCCATGGAAAGGGTGTGGGGGAGTTACCATACTTTTGTTGACTGTGGCAAAAAGTTGGTAAGAATTAGTTGGTAGTCCATTGAGAACTGGATAACACTGAGACAAGGGCAGTCCTGACGTCTGTGGAAGAAGTAACAGGAACCCCGACCTGTTATTCATTGAAAGGTGCAGTCATGTTTCCCAATGCTGGTTTGGAAGTGGTAGTTTGGAAGGCTGTGACGTCTTTTGCTTTTAGAAATTGAATGTGCTCCATGAATACTTATGCTTGCCCCACCAAGCAGAGAGGCTTATGACTCCAAAGCAGTTGAGCTAGAATCCCATATTTATCAGCTGAGAGCCAACGACAGTTTGGTAATCTTGGGGAATGGGTATATAATAATAATAATAATAATAATAATAATAATAATAATAATAATAATTATTTATACGCCGCCCATCTGGCTGGGTTCCCCACTCTGGGCGGCTTCCAACAAAATACAATAGCCTATTAAACATGAAAAGCTTCCCTAAACAGGGCTGCCTTCAGATGTCTTCTAAAAGTCTGGTAGTTGTTTTTCTCTTTGACATCTGGTGGGAGGGAGTTCCACAGGGCGGGTGCTACTACCAATAAGGCCCTCCGCCTGGTTCCTTGTAACTTGGCTTCTCGCAGCGAGGGAGCCACCAGAAGGCCCTCGGCGCTGGACCTCAGTGTCCAGTACATTCACTTCCAGTCATTGACTCCAGACAAACAACAGGTTTATCCTGAACTGGAGGTATCTGTGAATTGTACCAGAGTTTAGATTTGAGATTTTACAGTTGCTTCATGTGGTCATGGTAAATGTTTCACATCTTACTACTTGTTGATTCTAGCTTAAGAGCTCATTTGCACAGATAGAGAAACCACTTTGTTCAGCCTTCATAGTGATGGACCTAGAGGTGCGAAGTGACCCTCAGCCTTGGTTCAGTCTACCAGAGGAAGTTGTGCAGCCACAAAGAGAGGGATCCAGGTTTCCATTACGGCCATTGGTTTCACTCTTGTGGTGTCACAAGCACATCCAGAAATTGCTGCTCACAAACTCAAATAAATTCCACATATATGTATGACATAATAACTCACACAAACCAAGACCATTCCCAATTCATGATGGCTTCACTCCATTAAGCATCAGTTGAGCTGCCTGTCTGGATCTATCATTGCTCATAGATGAGCGTGCATTGAATTGTGGTTTCCAGATGCCTTTTTACAAACAGATGTTTACTCTAACATCTGTTAGTGCCGCTTATTATAATTATTTGGATCAGGCTCCTGATTCTTTGGAAATCTTCTTTAAGGGGAACCAGAATTGTTTCTTGGATTCCTGTGTGGCCATTATTATTCTGGTTGTCACAGATCTTTAGGCATATTCAGGGCAGTGTTTGACAATAGCAAAGTCAAACTTTAACAGGGCCCAACAATTTATTTGTAGAAACTTCTCCTTTTAGAGATGCTGGTGCTGTGAATCTTCCAGGGCCAAGAACCTGTTTTATGCTTGGAACACCATTGTCCTGAAATGCTTTTTGTGCCCTTCTAAATGCCTCAAGATATTTCACCTGGACAGGCCAGATGAATCCACCTTGAATTTCACTTGCAACAGAAGTATGTAGTAACTCTGCGGCAACTGGTAAAGCTTACTTTTAGATTTGTGTCGCTGGCTAGACTGAAAGTTAAAAGAGGAAGGTGTTGCTTTGGTCTGGCTCAGCCGGGACCTTTTCCACCCAACTTTCATAGCCATACAAATATACAAAAAAATGATTGGATGCTGTTCGAAGGGGAGGGGGAGTCTTAGACCCCTCCTCCCAAACGCTGTTCCGCTTGCTTGCTGCCGCAGTGCCTGGCATGAGCTAAAGAAAGGGTGTCATTCTGGACTTCACATTTGTTTGTGTTTGTCATCTGGTGCCACTGCTGGGATGCAACTTGCGGGCGAATGCGGTTTTTTATTGTGCATTCATTATACACAACTGACATCTTCTCTGGGGTGGGGAGAGAGAGAAAGAGAGAGAGAGAGAGAGAAGTCTTATTATTGCAGCTCCTTAAAATAAAGACGGATGACAACTCAAAGCCTCTTGAATAAAGTGCCCAACCGTATGTAGCGGCTAAAAATAAATCATAATCAGCTGGCAAAATGAATGGCGAGACATATAGATATAGACATTGTGTTAGGTTTGTCAAGACAGAGCAACCAAAATATATTGATCAAGGTGAGGGAGGAGGCAAAATGATAATGAACTGGACTCCAGCAAGATTTTAATTGACAATGACTCCCGTGAACCAGTTCTGGACAGTGTATATAAACTGACCACAATGCAACTTTATTGCAAGTTGCTCGCCTTTAATTAATTGTCTCCTTCGTTAAGACTGACTACAGATCAAAGGTTTTAAAGATACTTAGCAGGTTCTTAGTAACGAAGCCTTCAGATGCATTAGAAATATCCGACAGCTTGGCCAATGAGGCGTACCAATTTCGATCTACCTCATCGTTGTGCATTTATTCCTTCCTCTCTGCTTGAGCATGGACAACCTTTGCTTAAACTTTAACTATTTCCTAGGGTAGCCACCAGAGCCTTAGGTGAGGGTGGGGTGGTGAGGCTGCCACATCGTAGGTGCCAGTTAAAGGCAATTCTGCAAAAGATTTCCCAGCAAAATTATCGGAAAGGAAATAGCACAGAAAATACATTTCTAAAATAAGGCAAAGGAAGACAAATGTTAGTATTTGGAGCCATAACTTCATGTAACATCAGTATGCCCTTGCCTGTCTGTGTCTATAGCAACTTGTTTCAACTCTAAATCTATAAAAGGTTTATTAGCCAGACTAATGTTGTTCCGATTAACTTCATATATATATATACTATTTAAAATGCATATATGGAACTGCTCTTCGTTAGTGGAGATATGTTTGCACCTATGCATAATTTTGCACATTTAGATATGGTACTTTTCATAGACAGAATCCCAGCAAATACAACTATGTGGCATGCGCCATAGGCAAACTTGCAGTTTAACAGTAAAAACTAGGGAATATATCAAAAATTGATAATTACATAAATATATCAAATTCACCCAGGTAGGAAACTGCAGGAAATTTTGGGTAAAGTTTTCTTCTTCTTCTTGGGCTCTTAAAAAGAAGCACTGCAAATCCCTGCAGATTTTACCCACACATTTAACACCTGAAATAATCTGTAGGTTGTGTGGCTTATACTACAGGGACAATGGGAAAACAAAGTCACCCACAAAATACCTATCCAGGCTCTACATACATTTAAATTACAAACGTGTGCCACATACAGACATAGTTTTGAGTGGGGGAAAAACACACACATAAGGGATGAAATATTTGTCTACATGTTACGGTGAATGTTCTAAATGTGGTGTCTGCCCTGTTTAGCACTGAAATTTGGGACATTGGCGTAATGAAAATAGGATTGTTCATATTCACATATGAATGCTTAAATCCATTAAAGTTTAGACAGTTCTCTCTCATCCTTTCCATGAAATGTTTATAAGTTTGCAAACTTCAAGCTTAAATCACGAATTAAGCTGGATTTAACACTGTTGAAGTTAGTTTTTGATCCCTGCATGCTCAAGAGCACACAGCCAGCTTCTTAAAACTAAATAGATTTTACATTTTTTTTTTTTTTTACAATTATTTGTGATTGCTTGGGTAGCGGACAACGCACGTTGTCATCTTTTAACATGATGTCACACTCAAAACAACACTCCTATATTAATGGATCATGATCCAAAAACCGTTCCTTTTTGCAGAACTGGAAGAGAACTCCTTTTCATTCCGGTAGTTTGCATGGAAGCTCCAGAAACATGAGAGGAAAACATGATTGTGTGTCCATAATGGGCACCTGTAGAGATATGAAAAAAAAATGTAGATATGCAAAATATGCATATTGGCCCATAAAATATTTAAGAACTTCCCCCCCCCTCACATGAGCATTAGTAGTATTCCAGGTACAGGTGCGTCCCGCTGGTGCTAAGGGATATGCAGCTGTTTTGCTCCTTTCTGAAGCGGATTTTGCAGGCTTTGCTCTGTGCGAAAGTGGCAGATGACTTGAAGGCTGCTGGAGAGCCTTACATGCCAAGTCGAATGTGATACGTAGCTGTTTGTTCATAATCCTAATTTAATGATACAGTCACACCTAATTAATCCATGTCTGGTTTCCTTGTGTGCTGTGTCTGGGTCCGGGGAAAAGGATAATTTCAAAGCTAGCCTGGCTGTTTTTACAGCGCTGTGGGTATCTGGACCTCTGTGTGAGGTTTTTGTCAGCAGCAGGTTTAAAGCCCAAAAGCTTTGCAGTTTTCAGACGATCTGTGGATTGACTGCATATTCTGGCATTCCCCCCCCCCTCTGAATGTAGACACGCATGAAACATAGAGAGAGAGACATACGTAGAAGACCCAAGTCACATATGCATATTTCCTCCCCCCCCATCCTTTAAAGCTCAATAGCAATATACAACCCGCTCTTCAAATGCACACACAAATTTATTTGTTGGTCTTATGCAGTGTGGCTTTCGAAGCAGTCTTCAGGTAATTGTAAGTGCTATAAAACCGCGCATTCTTTCACTGAGAAGGAGATCGTCAAGCAATCTATCACTTGGGATCTGTGGGAATCTCCCGATTATACTGCTTTTGTGCCAGACTTTAATTGGCTGATCATCTTAGGGCCAGGGAAAGGAGGGGGTGATTCTGAAGCTCTGTAAATGAGAAGGATACAGTTTGCTAGTTAAAGATTTTTTTTTGAGGAGGGGTAGGGTACCGCAACACCTCCTTACCTGCAACAGCAATAGCCGTAAGGTGATAAATGTGCCGGCGGTGTTCCTTTAAGGATCTGCAAGCGTTCTAAGGAAGATCCAATCCCAAAGGTGGCCATTTAGCCGTTCATTATTAATAGCATCAATAGTTTGGTTGACCAGCCGCACCAGTCCGTGTATATAAAGGGACTGCTGACGGTAACGTTCAAGGAGGGCAGACGATGCAGAATTTACAAAATTGCCCACATGTAATATTAATTGCATTGATTGCTTCTAATAATATGGTGAAGTAACGATGTTTTGAAGTGCTCCTTGGAAGTGCTGCAGGAGACACAGATACCTTTCTCCTGAGCCAATTGTGTCCGGGCTGGAAACTCCTTGAAAGCTAACCCATGGAAGACTCACAAGCCCTGCTTATTATCCCTTGCCCATTTGGAAGCAAAAAGATCCTTCATTCATTCTTCCTTCCTTTCTTTCTCAGCAGTTGGTTGTTTTTTTTTAAATATATTATTATTTTGCCCAGTTTCACCACAGATGCTGGAGGATGACATCATTTCTGAAGCTCTCCCCACCCTCTAACTTAAACAGCTTAAGTTGGAGAGGGAAGAGGCAGGTGTTGGCTTTCTTGCCAGCCCCCTCCCACCCAAAAATGTGAAAACAGAAATATAAGAGAGCCCAAAGGCCTGATCCAAAATGGATTGGATTTTCAAACAATACTTGTCCCCCCCCCCTTGGCTTCGCACTTCCATAGAGCATCTGTAGTTTGCAGCGTCCTATCGATAAGCCCATAAGTTTGGAACTGTTATGCAAGCTATTATTCATGGGGGAAAGGAATTACCTACAATATGCATCCTGACTGCCTTATACTCAGATAAATCTCATCATAGCAAGGCTCACTTGCTTTACGGTATACTAACTACTCCCTCTCCAGCAATCCACACCTATCTCAGCACATCATTGCACTCATTCGGTTACCCCATTCAGCTTGAACAGTCTTAGTCTGGCTGCTTAGGATGGTTCATGTTTTACCCTAATTCTCCGGGATACTTTGCTCATATCTTGCTTTAGTTTTCTGGTATAGTCAGCTCACATGTATCCTTAGCTGCCCAGGCTAGGTGGCTTGTAACTAACCCTTGTTGACTGGTATGTTCTGCTACTTGTCCTGTACAGACAGTTTGCATGACGCTCTTTGTTAATTTGACCAGGAGAATGAAAGTGCTTGCTTTTGCAGAGAGAGAGAGAGAGAGAGAGAGAGAGAGAGAGAGAGAGAGAGAGAGAGAGAAAAGAAAGCTATTGTAAAGCTATTTATTTGAACAAGTGCACTAGCTAGGGATCGGATGCTAGGCTGATTTCTTCCTTTGTTATTTAAAGAAATTTATAGCCCACTGAAAGCGGCTGATGGAAAAAAATAAAACATACAATATGTGAATGTTTAAACATAAGTCCATAGTGCAAAGGCCTCCTGAAGTAAAATCATTTTTACTTAGCCTCTGAAATGTGGCAGGGACTGCGCTTGCTTGATTCCTAGTGGGAGAAAACTCCACAGAGTGGGGCTCACCACACTGTTGTCTTTTTGGTCTGTTGGGAAACCACTCATGCGATCTCACTGATGAACTTCAGCCGTGCTGTGAAACATGAACTAGGTTGAAACATGAACTAAGTTGTACACTAGTACAAGAATATTGAACCTGAACCAGAGAAGATGGGAAGCCACTGCAGAACTTCCTAACCCCTGTCTCATGTTTTGGCAGTAGTCATCTCTGGGAGCACCTGTTGGGGGCAGCTGTGGGAAGGAACTATTTTGGGATGGAGGGAATCACTGGACTTGATTATCTGGAAAGGTGTGTCCATGCTGGTACTTAAGTAGCTATGGTATGAGGGGCTCTGGAGATAAGTCTGGGAAGGAGGGAGGAAGTGGTTGATGCTCAGGCAATGCCGCAGACTGACTTGGAACCCATTACAATCTTTCCATGTGGTGCCTCTTGCTGGCTGCTTGAATGGGTAGCTTTGGGACTGGAGTCATAACAACAATACAAGCATCAGACTAAAGGCCCATCTATTTCAGCATCCTGTTTCCCCAAGGTGGCAAACTAGATAGCTCTGGAAAGTCCGCAAGCAGGACATGAATGAAATAGCACTTTATGGAAGCTGTTTCCCAGCAACTCATATTCAGATGCAGGATGTCTCTGACTTTGCAAAGATGGCATTCCCTCGTACAAACCTGCCTAGGCCCTGTGATCTTCAGAGAAAACTCTTCTCTTGGTCTCTCCACCCTCACAGGCATGTTTGGTGGGGTCACGGGACAGAGCCTTCTCAGTGGCTGCTCCCAGACTTTGGAACTACCTTCCTAGAGAAGTCAAGCCAGCTCCTTCCTTGTTGTCCTTCCATTGGCAGGTGAATACCTTTTTCTTCCAGCAGACCTTTAGGAACTGACTGTTTTTAAGGAAAGGGGTAGTGCTATTATGTTTTTACTGCTGTTGTTATTCATCTTTTTCAGTAGATTTGTTTTGTTATATTGTTTTAATTTTATTAGCGTTAAATTACTTTTTAATGATCTTTTTTTCAGTGCTTTTAGCATTTCTATTTTATCCGTGTTTTGTATTTTTATTTGTAAGTCGTTTTGAGACCCAGCCTGGGGAAAAGGCAGGATACAACAACTACAACAACAACAACAACAACAACAACACATAAATTCATTCACTGTGTATTTTCAAGCAAACCAATGTAATCCACCAGTTCTGGATTTATGTTCAGCATGAAATTGATCAGATTATGCACTTACTATTTGATATTGGTAGTGCAGTTATGGGTCTAAAAATGCACATGCATTTTTTGTATGGGAGGGGATGCACACAAACTTGTGTGTTTTAGAGGGGAAATGCACCAAAAAGCATACAAAAAACCCATGTGATTCAGAGCAAGTGCATAAATGCATGCAAAATTGTATAATATAAATGCAAGGTTTTGACACGTTATTAAAAACTCTGCGAAAATAAATAGATAGAGCTAGGTGACTGAATGCATCTGAAACCAACACATGGCAGTAATAGCCTGATCATTCCTTCCCTAACCCCCATCAGTGTTTGCTGGGCCAACTGAGTAGGGTGGGGTAGGGTGTCACTGTGCTCAGCACAAATGGATATCTGCTCCTGATTAACTCCAGCCACTTAGGCTCAAACTCTGAAAGCCCCCTTTGTGGGACACACTAGAGCGTGATGGAACTAACACGTGCATTGATGGATATATCTTCGCATGACTTTCTATTGTTTTGTTGCCTCCGGCTTTTTTATAGAGAGGAGGTATATTATGACAGGCTGAATGAGTATGCTCCACCTTTCCTCCAAAGACCTCAAGGTGGTGTGCAAAGTTCTCCCTCTCACCATTTTATCTTCACACCAACCCTGTGCGCTGAGCTAGGCTTCGTGGCTTTGTGAGGACTAGACCCCTAGCTCATGCTCCAGCCACTATTCAACACTGCCCACGAACAACAAGGAAGATCCTTGATCTGCGGCAACTTTCTAAGCCCTCCTAGTCATTTTTAAATGCATGCACCCTGTGCACTGGCCTCCTCAGGTCATTGACTGCTGGCATGTTGCCTTGAATGGACCAGCACATGTAGTAAGTGCATTTTAGATGTACATGGAAACCTCACAAAGGTAAGGGCATTCCTCTAATGCTATCTATTATATAAATCAAGAATAAAAGAAGAAATAATAGTTGATTTCGGCAGGAATTCGTATATGCATATCATAGAATCATAGAATCATAGAGCTGGAAGAGACCACAAGGGCCATCAAGTCCAACCCCCTGCCAAGCAGGAAACACCATCAGAGCACTCCTGACATATGGTTGTCAAGCCTCTGCTTAAAGACCTATCATGGGGGAGAAGCAGCTTTTGCATTCTACAAGCAAGCACAGGAAAAGTTAGCACCAAACCGAAACCAAATAAAACCCAAGTCTTTTGTCCTTTGTTGTTTGGTGATGGCTACTGGGATTTCGCAGACTTCTGGGCCTTGGACTCCTGCTGGAATCGCAAGAGCCTGTGGTGGAAAAGAATGCTGAAATTCCAGCGTCAGCCCCAGCTGTGACCTCCATTGTATCCGAGGTCTTTAAACATCACAAGGAATTTGTGTCCGTGAGTATTGTTGAAAGTGCAACTGGACTGTGCTGGTTGATGAGCTTTCCAGAACACAGAACCCCATATTAGTAAGGAAGGACTGCACTGAGAGGTAGTATACCTGGTTTGCATGTAGAAGGTCTCAGGTTCTCTAGGTAGAGCTAGGGGAGAAACCATGTCTGAAATCTAGATGTACCATTAGTCTGACTTGTGTACAAGGCTGCTTGCTATGTTCCACCCCATGCCACATTCAAGGCAAAAGACACAAAGGGGCAGATCTGAACCCTGCAATTTTCGGTTTAAAAGCATTTAACCCTTCCATGCGTCCTCCTGCTGCTCCGCCGGGAGGAATCCTTTTGCGACGGTTTGCATAAGGACCCGGCACATGTCTGTCGAATCGACGGAGGGATGACCATGGGCTTCAGTTAGCTGAGGTTAGCTTTGTCGTTGTGGCGAAACAGCTTCCCGGTTGGCAGGGGTGTATGCCATTGCGCCTGATCCCCGCTTCTGGCAAGTCCCAGACAAAAGGTGTTATGTAAGGATAGAGCATTATTAGCAGAGGGAAGGGAGAGGCAGAGAGACCTGGAGGAGGAGGAGGGGGAGAGGGGATTTATTTAAAAGGATCAGGAGAGGGACTTAGTTTCTCAGGGTACCTCCAGATGGCAGCTTTGTATGTTTTCTGCACAGCCCGTATGCGCTGAACTGGATGTGCAGGACAAAGACAGTGGCTTGCTGAAGCAAGTCGAGGGGTGGTGGGTGGGGAGGAGGGGTTAAGTGTGATTCATCTGTTATTGCAGGGCCCTGTTTGATCCATCTGCAGAGAAAGCAGGGAAGGAGCAGAGGCATTGCAGAATTAAATTTCAGGCAACTGTGGACCCCGGAGACCACAGTTATGGGTCTATCCCTCCTTTTCTCTTTCCATTTCCCTCTCAGTCTCTCATTTCTCCACTCTTAGGTTCAGTTCCCCGTGTCACAATGCCAATGTGCTTTTTTTTTTAAAAAAAAAGACACGCTTATGAAAATGCATCAGTTATTCCCTGCCCCAATATTTACATTTCTGCATGAAGTTTTCACCTAATATACACATTTTTTTGCAGAGCCATTTTCCGTACCTCGGTGCAATTTTGTATGCTTTCCCTTCTACAGTGGTACCTCGGGTTAAGTACTTAATTCGTTCCAGAGGTCCGTTCTTAACCTGAAACTGTTCTTAACCTGAAGCACCACTTTAGCTAATGGGGCCTCCTGCTGCTGCCATGCCGCCGGAGCACCACTTCAGTTCTCATCCTGAAGCAAAGTTCTTAACCCGAGGTACTATTTCTGGGTTAGCGGAGTCTGTAATCTGAAGCGTATGTAACCTGAAGCGTATGTAACTCGAGGTACCACTGTACTAACATGTTTGTCTCTATGCACGTTTTAAGCCAGTATATGCGTTTTTGTACGCATTGTGAAATTTGGAGAAGTTGCGGGTATTGAACGATGGCTGTGTTTCGATGTGCATAGAGTTTCAGTAAGTGTGATTTAGGTACGTTCACTGCTTAATGAGGACTGAATTAAATTCCTTCCCCATTCCTAAGGAACTGGAAGAGGGGTTTTTTATTTGTTGTTAGAAGAGGAAAATAACTCTCGCCCCCCCCCCCCATGTTCAAATATTTTAAGAATGAGTTTGTTAGAAGCATCATCTTTGATCAGTTTAACTGCTAGGCTAAATTGTTGGATTAAGCTATGAAGGCAATTTGCAATCAATAGTGCAGTAAGTCATGGGATGAGTGGGGTAGAAGGAGGGGACTGATTTGGTTTTGGTCATGTTCATGCAATAGGAAATGAAGCAAATACATGGCAGGTGGCCTGTGCCATTTGCTTACTATTTTCAGTATTTTATACCCCCCCCCTCCAATTATAGTTCCAAGGTGGCTTACAAATATATATATATGGAACAATTAAAATGCAAATAAAAGAAGAAGCTAAGAGCCACAAAATCACAAAAGCAGCATAAAAACAGGCAGCAGGAGAAAAATTGCGTTGAAGAAACTCTGAGAAATAAAGAGTAAGCATGTGAATCCTGGTCTCCCAAATACTGACACTAACCATTACACCACACTGTCTCTTTTTTTAATACTAATCTGCAATGGGTGGAGAAGAGCATAGTTGTCAACTTTTCCCTTTTCTTGCGAGGAATCCTATTCGGAATAAGGGGATTTCCCTTAAAAAAAAGGAAAACGTTGATAGCTATGGAGAAGAGAGATCCTCACAGAAGCAGAAATTGACGTGTTGCCCCTCAAAACTGGCGTTTGTAAGCACCTCACATCAAAGTCTAAAACCCATTTTAGTATTAATTGGAATAAAACTCATTTGAGTGAAGAACTGCGTTCAAACATTCAGAAATTGGGAAGGCCGGTTGAAAGCTAAGGGTGCTTCCTGACTATCGCTACTTTTGGGGTGTGACTCCATCAGCTACCAGCAGATCCAGGTCACCCAGTGAAATTTGACTTGCTTCTCCGATAAAACAGACTTTTGTAATAAGGAAAATGACAAGGAAATGCACTGGGAAGTGTGGGATAACACTCGCTTTGCCATATACATAGACCTGTAGAGTTTCAAATGTGCTCTACCTTTGAAGGTGACCCGGAAACTACAACTAATCCAGAATGCAGCAGCTAGACTGCTGACTGGGAGCGGCCACTGAGACCACATAACACTGATATTGAAAGACCTACATTGGCTCCTTGTACGTTTCCAAGCACAATTCAAAGTGTTGGTGCCGACCTTTAAACCCCTAAACGGCCTTGGCCCAGTATACCTGAAGGAGCGTCTCCACCCCCATCATTCTGCCCTGACAATGAGGTCCAGTGCCGAGGGCCTTCTGGCAGTTCCCTCACTGTGAGAAGCTAAGCTACAGGGAACCAGGCAGAGGGCCTTCTAAGTAGTGGCACCTGCCTTGTGGAACACCCTCCCATCAGATGTCAAGGAAATAAACAACTATCTGATGTTTAGAAGACATCTGAAGGCAGCCCTGTTCAGGGAAGTTTTTAATGTGTGACATTTTAATGTATTTTTAATCTTTGTTGGAAGCTGCCCAGAGTGGCTGGGGAAACTCAGCCAGATGGGTGGGGTACAAATAAATTATTATTATTATTATTATTATTATTATTATTATTATTATTATTATTATTATATTCAAAGGACCCAAGGACCCATTTAGTCCAATGCAATGCCCCTGAATCACAACAATAGAATCCCTGCTGATGGCCCTCCCACCTCTGTTTAAAAATCTCCCATAAAGGAGAGTGCATCACCTTCCAAGGCAAGTTATTCCACTGTCGTCAGAAAGCCCCTTCCTAATCTTTATTTGGAATCTCATGTCTTGCAATGTTCTCTAACCTCCTCACAAGCAAATCAGAAAGAAAGAAAGCTAATTAAAATGGCCAATCCCGTCGAATCCCCCACCCAACAAATCCTTGTGAATGCTCCGTGAGCATGCCATCTGGAGGTGCCTTGAGTTCCAATCCACGCATTAGCCCAAGAGGTATGCGTCAGGCCAGTTCATTTTGTGATTTGCAAAGATCGAATCCCTGAACCAAAGTCAGGGGGTACGCCTTCCCATTATTTGCACTGCTGCATTGCATGCTTCTAAGCTTCCAGAAATGCCTTTAAAATATGCCAAAAAGATGAAGATATATTTGAGGGGAGCACAGCTCAGGGTTAATGAGTAACTCGCTGAACGATCTGTGGGCTGCTGGCTCTCGCTGCAGCCCTGGTGTCGCCTAACAGTTGGAGGCAAGTCTATCATCTTTTATGCGCTGCTTGTCAGGTTCTGGTGGCAGCTGGCTGGGGTTGGAAATGATGTGATGGGCTTTGGCGTGATTCAGATAAGCCGTTTTTGCAATCCTATGGAGGTAGCAGGGAGCCACGGTGCTTGGTGGATGGAGCTTGAAATCTTCTCCTTACCAAATGGAGAGGAGAGCCCAAACCACTGCCGATACTGGCTTTTTCAAAAGAGATTACCGTTCATTTTGTACCAAACAGCCCAACTTTTCCATTAAAGCAATAAAAGGTTTCTCTCCCTGCTCCCCACCTCATTTTTATTGCATATGTTTATTGCTTCAAAATCCCACCTTCTGCTCCAAGGAGCTGCAGGTGACACAGATGGTTCTCCCCCTCTTTATTTAATCCCCTCAACAACCCTGTGAGGTAGGTTAGGCTGAGAGACAGTGACTGGCCCAAGGTCACCCTTTGAGCTTCATGGCTGAGCGTGGATTTGAACCCTTATTTCCCAGACCCAATCTGACGCTCTTACAGTTTCTCCCTTGTCCTATTTCTGAAAAAGAGTGTATGATCTTTCTGGTCTCCCAGCTGTTCTACACTTGTTGTTGTTGTTGTTGTTTAGTCATTTAGTCGTGTCCGACTCTTCGTGACCCCATGGACCAGAGCACACCAGGCACTCCTGTCTTCCACTGCCTCCCGCAGCTTGGTCAAATTCATGTTGATAGCTTCAAGAACACTGTCCAACCATCTTGTCCTCTGTTGTCCCCTTCTCCTTGTGCCCTCAGTCTTTCCCAACACCAGGATCTTTTCCAGGGAGTCTTCTCTTCTCATGAGGTGGACAAAGTACTTGAGCCTCAGCTTCGGGATCTGTCCTTCCAGTGAGCACTCAGGGCTGATTTCCTTAAGAATGGATAGATTTGATCTTCTTGCAGTCCATGGGACTCTCAAGAGTCTCCTCCAGCACCATAATTCAAAAGCATCAATTCTTCAGTGATCAGCCTTCTTTATGGTCCAGCTCTCACTTCCATACATTACTACTGGGAAAACCATAGCTTTAACTATATGGACCTTTGTGGGCAAGGTGATGTCTACACTAGCCTTCCCATTTGTGCTCATTGGGGGGGAAAGAGAAGGCCCACTATACAACCCATCCATGTGTCCCATCCTACCAGTGTCATCCATCCAGCTTTCTGCCATTGCTAGTGATTTCCTGCTGCAGATGCATGCTTGAATGACCGAGGGGGTGTTAGTGACTTGAGGCACTTTGCCTTCCATGAAAAGCATATGTCTAGCAATGCACCTCTCCCCTAGCAATGCAGATGTTGGGATTGGTAGCAGTCTACTCCAGGAGTCTCCAGAGATCAGCATCTTTGAGGTCCTGGAGATTGAGATTGAGACTGTAAAGCAATTTTGCAAGTTAAGGGATCTGTATACAAAAGAATGCTTTTGAAAAGAGATGGGGTGTGGCTCCCCAGTTGTGGTGATACTCCAATTCCATACCCTCCAACATTTCTCCGAATGGACATCATAAGGAAAAGTAGGACATTCCAGGATCAAATCGGAAACTGGTATGGCTTCTCTAAATCAGGGGTGTCCCTGGAAAATATGGACACTTGGAGGGCCTGCAACTCCCATCAGCTCTAGCCAGCGTGGACAATAGTCAGAGATGGTGGGTGATGTATTTTAACAGTATCTGGAGAGACCCTGGCTCTCCATTCTTAGTTTTATAATGACTTTTGGGACATTTGCATCCTCAAAGAATTCTGCATGCCTATCTCTTGATACATACTTTGTCGGCATGCAAACAAAGTTTAGATTTTCAGGAATGCCCTTAGGCTGATTTATAGATGACCAAAAACTTTGTTTCTAGTTGCTGATTTTGGCAAATCATCATCATCATCATCGTCATCATCGTTAGAGCTGCTTTATCATGTGACAATGTGATTTTATTGCTTCAGTTTTATTGTTATTTTTAGAGCTGCTTTGTTAAGGAATTATCCTAAAAGGTTGAGCAGATATAAATGAACTAACAATTGCATTATATGTTCATGACATTTATATTGTCCCTTTCTGCCATCATGGGACCCAAGGTTTCAGGCTTGTGAATGAAAGGTAGTTTCCCATCAGTTCCCGTCTAGTTTAGGATTGCCCAAACTGAGTGGTTCTCCAGGATTTCAGATAGGGGACTGTCTCACTTCTTTCTTGAAACTCACCTTGGGAGGGTTGGGTCGTTCCTGGCCTGGGCAGGAGTTATAAAATAAATCCAATCCAATCCATCAATCAATCAATCAATAATACTTACTTACTAACTTATTTCTAGAGATGCTGGAGATGGAACCAGGTAGCCTTTGGCATTTGAAGCTACCTTGAGTGTGATGATACCCACCGCCATGGCCATACATAGTTGTCCATAGGTGACCAGAGTACTTATGGGGCAATGCCCATAAGCTATGATGCCATCCTGGTGGAAACCTGTTCCCTTGAGTGCCTGCCCTACCTTGCCCCCCTCCTTCCAACAATACTTTGGCCCTCTGTTGTTAACATGGAGTGGCCTGGACCTCATTGACAGGGATTCTCTCTCGCTCTCGCTCTCTTGGTGTGTGTGTGACAGAGAGGGAGCAATGTGCATATCTTGCATGGCCTTGCATTTTACAAACCCAGTCTCAACAAACACACAGGCCTCCAGGATGGAGGATCAAGAGAGCTGTGTAAATGTGCGCAGAAACTAGCCTCCTGTTTTTGCATTTTGGGCTTTGCTCTCTTTTGTCATGAGCCTCATCCACCACAGGCAAGTGGCCCTCAGATAATTGCCCAGAAAAGAATGTAACCCTTGATTGTAAGAAGGTTCTAAACTGACTTAGAATGAGCAGCGGAGTGGACCTGGTGGTTTTGTTTCTTTGTCCAGTTGCTATGATTCTATGGGCACTTTCTGTTACAAGAATTGTAGGGTATATCCACAACATTTCATGTGGCAATATATATGCTATTGGAAACCACAGTTACTTTTGAGTCGCCATGACCACATGACGTATGGCCCTCTCACATTATGGGGTGGATACACACAGACACAAAAATGCTCGCTTTCATAATGTATAAAGCAACTTTCAAAGTTTCACAGCACAATTTTGTATCGGGGAATTGGACTTTCTGAGACTTGATTGCATGAATTGAGCCAATATTGATAACCATGGTTACATTTTACAATTAGTCCCATTCGTTTCATCTAGATGTAGGCAGCAGCATATTTTGGAATACCATTTTAAGTATTTTCTTTTCTTTAGAATAAAATTTGTAAGCATTTAAAAAAAAAAAATATCTCGCTGATAACAGTAACAGGCATTTTGCTAAGCCATCCTCAGCCTTCAAACCTCTTGCATGTAGCCTCACCCATCTCGCTGAACTTATTCCTTTCTTCCCAGCAAGGCAAATGAACGCTACATTTGCTGCAGCATGATGGTTTGGAATAGGGATATTCATTTCCACCCGTCTGTGAATCATTCCCAGCTTTCCGTTTGAGGACAGCCGAGGAGTTGCTGTTGCTTCGGAAACGGGACCCAGTTGAAAAGCATCTGGGAGCAGAAGAGCAGATCTATTCAGTGCAGCAGAAATCTCACTCACACACTCAGGGAGGGTCGCTGGAGTGCGCTGTTACTCACAATCAGGTTTTGTAATCAGTTTCAGCAGGGAAAGTTGGAGAGTTTTCTTTTGAATGCCAGCGGAGAATGATCAACATCCGAAATGTGCTCGTATCTGAATCCCAAGAATCAGTGCGAGTCAGTTTCATCAAACCATGCTGTTTGGTTTGGGATGAACTCAACTGTTGCTCCATCCCTGGCCATTCTAAGAACACATAAGAATGAATTGCATCCATTGGTGCCATAAGTGGGCGCTTCTTACTCTGCTCCTGATACTGGTATTTCCTTATTAACAGCACCTTATCAACACACCTTTTTCTGCATTGAATGTATGCAGAAGTACCATTGTGCTTTGGAAAAAGGCTGTATCCCAGTGGCAGAATTTCTGCTTTGCTTGCAGACGGTTCCAGATTCAATCCTTGTCATCGCAAGCTAGGGTTAGGAATGGTCCTTCCTGAAACCCTGGTGAGCTGCTGCCAGTGAAGACAGGACTGTAATAGATGGAACAATGGTCTAACATGGAATAAGGCAGCTTCCTATACTCCTATCCCACCTCTGCTTGAAGACCTCCAGTTGAGGGAGATCCTACCCAACCCCTCTATGCAATCCGTTCCCTTTTCAAAGTGCTCTTACTATCAGAATTTCATCTGAAACCTATCTTTTTTTGCAACTGAAGCTCATGAGGCCCTGTTCTGCCCTCTGGAGCAGTGGTTGTCCCACTCTGGGATGGGGCAAAGCAGAGGCTTTGGGTGCAAGGTGAAGATCAGGTGGATAATGGGCAAACTGAGGTGAGGCAAGGTAGGGTAGCTCAGGCAATGTCCTAGAAACACAGAGCTCCAGTGTTGCTTCAGCAAGGAACAAGCTGGCCCCAGGTTATCTGGGACAGATCCCTTCCTGAAACCCTGGACAGCCTCTGCTAATCAGTGTAGACAATATTGAGCCAATGGTCTGATTCAACAGCAGGTGGTTCCATACGTTCTTCTCTTCCATTATAGACTTATTTTAATATATGTTCTCCTCTGCCCTAGTGCCCAGTCTCTAAGGGTGGAATATAGGAAGCTGTCTTATACTGAGTCAGACCTTTGGTGCACCTAACTCAGTATTGCAGCTGGAAGACTTCGTGCATGCAGACCGTATGCTCTAGAACTGAGATGTGGCCTCTTCCAACACAAGCAAGCTGTCTTATGCTGAGTCAAAGCACTTGTCTATCTTGCTCAGTATCACTTACTCTAGCTCTCCTGGGTTTCAGAGAAGGGTCTTATCTATCCCTATGTGAAGATGTTGAGGACTGAACTTGGGACCTATCACATGCAAAGCAGATGTTCTGCCACTGACCTGCAAAAAATGCTTTCCCAGCATGCTTTTGCCCCCTGTGTATCTAGGCACTTCATTGCTTTCCATTGCCAGGCCTTACAAAAGTCCATGGAGAGTGGGTGGTGGTGGGACCCTTGTCTCCCCACCTTTAACATTCCTTTCTGTTCCTCATCTTCTCTGATTTTATCCCCACCCCACCCCTTCTCATTTTCCCAGTGCAGTTTAGTTCACAAAGTGATTTTTTATTGCATCATCAATATCGTCTCCAGCCAATCACCAGCCTCGGATGCCCTTTGCCTCTCCAACAGCATCCGTAAATAATAGCAAGAAGTATTTGAACTTTCTGGTGGGTCTCGAGCCAAGTGCTGGAGCCAGCTTGATGGTCTCTAGAAGTCATTTGCCAACAGCTTGTATACCCCAATGGGTGCTGATTGCTCTGGTGAGTAGCCTTGTTCCTGGAAGCTAAATCCCGGGGAAATCGAGTCTTAGGAGAATCACAGTGGTTCTTAAAGGGCAACTTCTGAACGATTTCCAGCAAAGCATTACCTAGAAAAGCTGGCATTGTTCCTCGGTGTGACATTCTTCTACTAATGCAAGTGTGCAGGGGGTTTGAAGTCCTGTTCTTTTCGAAAAAAAAGGAACAAACCCAACCTTCTACAGTACATTTTATTTCATTGCGCATACCTCAAGAAAGGCAGGGAGACAGGGAGCTAACCTTTGCCTCTAAGGAAGGGCTAATCACAGTCAGGAATGGGGAAGAAATGTTATTTCAGTTCACGTTTAAAGGCAAATCTACCTGATTTGCATTTTCTGAAACAATAGCCATCCCTTGATATGTGCACAATTTTGCAATGCTGCTCTCCCACCAAAGTCATGTGTACAAAAATGCAAATACTAGGATAATGTGTGAATAAACACCTGCATATTAGTGAAAATAATACACCCAGAAAGAAACCTGATTTGCAATAAATGTGTATATTAGGCAAAACTTCATCAAGAATATTGGGAGAAATTCACACTAAAATGCAGACCCTCCAAGTGTCCCTATTTTCCAGGGACAGTCTTGGATCGATAGAAGCCGTCTCAGTTTCTGATTTCATCCTGGAATGTCCCACTTTTCCTTAGGACATCCCTATTTTAATTGAATACATGTTGGAGGGTAAGGTAGAATGGTCCCATTTTCATTGGAGAAATGTAGGTGGGTATGGAACAGGATGCCTCAAGGGGTTTCTGCCCCCCCCCCCCAAGTTGGAACTCACTGGAACTCAAGTGGGCACTGTTGCCATTCTAAGAAAATGAAGGAGGAGTTCCTGGTGAGTTTTGGCCCTTCGTTTTCCAGAAAAATAGCACTGGACATCCCTATTTTCATCAAAGAAATGTTGTAAGGCATGAAAATGCTGTTAAATTTCCTTGAGGACTTTTTTTTTTTTTTTTAGCACAAAATCTTGTGGAAATGTGGAGAATTTAATATTTCAAACTGGGAGAAACCGAAATTGACCGAGCCACCTATCCCTAATCACAATCCTCACCTGTGGTGTTGACACGAAGGACCTCACCATTTTGTGAGCTTTTACAGAAATACAGTGGTACCTAGGGTTGCATACGCTTCAGGTTACATACGCTTCAGGTTACAGACTCTGCTAACCCAGAAATAGTACCTCGGGTTAAGAACTTTGCTTCAGGATGAGAACAGAAATCGTACAGTGGCGGTGCAGCAGCAGCAGGAGGCCCCATTAGCTAAAGTGGTGCTTCAGGTTAAGAACAGTTTCAGGTTAAGAACAGACCTCCAGAACGAATTAAGTTCTTAACCTGAGGTACCACTGTAATGAACATTTCATGAGATCTAGAAACCTCTTCCCCAACTCCCTTATTATGAAACAGGGACTATCCTCCACCAAAGAAACAAGATTGATAAGGCTAGGGCTGCAAATCGAGGAGGTTGTATCTGATGCTAGTCCTACTTAGAGTAGGTCCATTGAAATGAATGAAAATGTCTAACTTGGGAGTGATTAATGTCAATGTGTCTACTCTGAGTAGTACTTGGTTGGTGCAGACCCATGGAGCATGACCATGGGACAGTAGTTGTGGCTCCTGTAGCTGCTACATGCAACCTCCTGACCTGATAGCTTTCCCATCCTTAATAACTGGTAGAAATACCTTGGCCTTCTTTTCCATCCCTGTTTTACACTGCGACTCCAGCATGGCGCTTAAATCCCCTTATGTGGCCTGGATACATATTTTATTTTATATATTTATTCCAGAATGTATAAGCCACTCTACATTCAGGGGAAATGCCTGAACCGTGTACAGAAATAAAAGATAAAACGTATCAGGAAAAACAGGAGTGAAAACATAAAACCCTATAAGGTTTTTCTAAAACAACTCTGGAGTTAGAATGAGCTGATATGGGAGGAAAGGAAACATTTCTAACAAATGGGGGGGGGGCTTGCTTGACTACCAAGGGGAGAGAGCTGGTGTCAAGGTGTTAAAAACACATGACAACATCCTTTAGAGCAGGGGCACCTGACATATGGCGCCATCCTTAATTTACAGAAACCTCCCAATGAAGTGATCATTGGTGCATGGAGCCCATCAGGGCTGGTAGAGCAGGAGGCAAGGAGAAGATGCTGGAGCCTCTGACGGGCAAAGCAAACCCCTGCTCCCCAAAACAAGAAAGAAGGCAGGTGGATGGGGTCTGCTGAGGACAAACTGAGGTTGGTGGGGCAATGTCCCATTTTCCCCAACTGACTGTTCATTCATCCATGACCCTAGGGGTGGAGAAGAATTTAGCCCACTAAACATTTTAAAGTGAACCAACCCAGTTCTCCACTGCTTCAGGGATCAGGACACACTTACAGTGGTACCTCGGGTTAAGAACTTAATTCCTTCTGGAGGTCCATTCTTAACCTTGAACTGTTCTTAACCTGAAGATCACTTTAGCTAATGGGGCCTCCCGCTGCTGCCGCGCCGCCGGAGCACAATTTCTGTTCTCATCCTGAAGCAAAGTTCTTAACCCAAGGGACTATTTCTGGATTAGCAGAGTCTGTAACCTGAAGCGTCTGTAACCTGAAGCGTATGTCACTTGAGGTACCACTGTATTATCCTTTGGATTTCGCAGTTCTCTGAATTTTGCAATACAATCCTGGCTCAAGGGACATACCAAAATAATAATAATAATTGCAGTAAAAATGTATGTTTGGGGTTACATTTAGAAATGCATACCTTGAAATTGGAATACTTAAACAGTGTTTAAAAATGAATTCCCATGCACATATTTTTTTATTAAAAAACAACAACAGCTTCAGACAAATGCACAACTGAAAATAGGATGGAACGGAATGCATGTGAAATTGGCGTAGTTTGGAAACAGACTGATGTGTCAACTCCCACTGCGTGAATGTGCAAACACACACACACACACACTATCAAATAATGCATCCCATATCTGGGTGCGAGGTCCATCCAAGCACCATTCATTAAGATTTGCAGGAGGCTTGCCTTTCCTTTCCTGTCCGCCCCAACTGCAGAAAAGCTGTGTTGCGTCGGGAGCGTGCCTGGGATGGTGGTATTAGCAGCAGTATTAAAAATGCATTGGATGGCGCAGGGTGGGAGATTAGTTGTGTAGAAAGACCCATGAATGAGGGGTTAATTACATTCAAAGAGGCCATTGGCAGGAGCAGGAAAGGCAATGGGTTTCTTTTCTTCGAAATTTACTAAATAGCTGGAAACACGGTTTAATGAATTTTAATGGGATGATACCAAATTCCATGCATATTGCGGTTCCTGATGGGAGGAAGTCAAGGTATTGTTGAAGGGAATCATATTGCCCTACTTTAGGTTTCACAGTTCAGTCTCTCTCCCTGCTTCCCCCCTTCTCTCTTTTAATTCTCACAACAAGCACTTTCTACAGAGCATGTCTGTAGTATCGTGTTATGGCAAAGGTAAAGGTGGGACGTGGGTGGCCCTGTCGCCTAAACCACTGAGCCTCTTGGGCTTGCCGATCGGAAGGTCGGCAGTTCGAATCCACGTAATGGAGTGAGCTCCCGTTGCTCCATCCCAGCTCCTGCCAACCTAGCAATTTGAAAGTGCACCAGTGCAAGTAGATAAATAGGTGGCGGGAAGGTAAACAGCGTTTCTGTGCATTCTGGTTTCCATCATGGTTTCCTGTTGCGCCAGAAACGGTTTAGTCCTGCTGGTCACATGACCCGAAAAGCTGTCTGCGGACAAACACCGGCTTCCTCAGCCTGAAAGTGAGATGAGCGCCACAACCCCATACAGTGGTACCTTGGGTTAAGAACTTAATTCGTTCTGGAGGTCCGTTCTTAACCTGAAACTGTTCTTAACCTGAAGCACCACTTTAGCTAATGGGGCCTCCCACTGCTGATGCACGATTTCTGTTCTCATCCTGAAGCAAAGTTCTTAACCTGAGGTACTATTTCTGGGTTAGCGGAGTCTGTAACCTGAAACATCTGTAACCTGAGGTACCACTGTAGTCAGGTTTGACTGGACTTAACCATCCAGGGGTCCTTTACCTTTACCTTACTTAGTGTTATGTGTTTGGGGTGGGGGAAAGTAGGCTATCTGCAGAGACCCTCTTAACCCCTGGATCCAGCAAGTGTTAAAATATAAGCCAGGCTAGTTTCCTGATGAAGTGATCGCCTGGGTGATGGGCCATGAAGGGAAACAAAGGAAAGGGGCTCTGTGTGAGATGTCAAATGAGTAGCAGCTAGAAGTTCATTAGAAGAAAAAGCTGGATCTGAGCTGCAGTGATGTGGGCCAGAAGCAAGGCAGCAAGCTGGAGAGAGAATCTGAACAATGTTTAATTTCTGTTTGAATCCAAGGCTGTGGCTATCGGATAAACAAGACCATTTTGGGGTGTTAATGCTGGGAGCATCCGGTTGTATATATGTGTAAATAAGCCATATATCATAAAGACAGCACAGTTTCCGCTGTGCCTCATTCAAAAAGGAAACACGAACCCTGGGTAAGTGCTTGAAATCAGCCCCACCACCACCACCCAGAGAGAGATAACCTTATTCATTCCCCCTCCCACCTCCTAAAAATGAATGATAATTGGGGGGAAAGAGGAGCGCAACCAAGGAGGAGCCTTCAGTCCAAATAGATTATATCACTGTTATGTAACATGTGGGTTGAACTGGTAGAAAGCAGCATTTTGTCTCTCTTTAAAAAACCACAAAGCCTGTACCAGAGACATGAGTTCACAACCTGCTTTTGGACACACATTGAATCTCTTTTCATTTGTAGAAAGAAGGGCTGTAGCTCACTAAATGAACAGCTGCTTTGCATGCAGAATTCTCAGGTTCAATCCCCAATTGCGTAACCAGGTAAGGCTGGGATAATGTCCCCTGTCTGAAACTCCAGACAGCCTCTGCCAATCAGTGTAGACAATGCTGAGCTAGACAGACCAATTGTCTTACTCAAAGAATCATGGAATCGTACAGTTGGACTAGTCATCTAGTCCAATACCCTGCAATGAAGGAATCTTTTGCCCAACATGGGACTCAAACTCACAACCTTGAGATTACGAGTCTCATGCTCTATCAACCGAGCTATCCTCAGTCAAAGGCGGTGTCTTATGCTGCTAATTTGCACCTCGTACTTCCTTGAAAGAGATCGTGTGGCACGTGTGGCTTCTCCCTCTCATTTTATACTCACAACCACCCTGTGAGGTAGCCCGAGCAGAGATATATGGAACGAGAGTGGGGCACAGTGAAGAGGTAGGAGCACAAAAATGCTGATTTGGGTCAGTCTGATCTCAGGTAGTAGGTTTGGGGAAAGGACCTCTGCCTAGAGGCTTAGAGAAAACACACTGTGTCTGTTTAGAGACTAGGAACACGCACTTGTGGCTTTTGTCTTCCTTTCAGTACTGCAGCTTGAAATGTCAAACTGCCACACACAAACACAATGGTATTAAACACATTTGCCATGAAGGCTGCAATCTTCTGTCCACTTCCTTGGAATGAAGTATGAGACTTAATGTCCATGTAACCTTACACAGGATCAAACAGCATTTGTCAAAATCCATGGGGTTTTGACACAGCAGTATCAGTCTCTCTCTTTCTCATAGTCACAGAAGAGCCCAAGACACTGATCAGTAAGGGAAATCTAAGTCTCCATGCCACCATAGCAATTGGCCATTAGAGGGAGCTGCAGACTGGCTCTCTGCTGTGCCTAGACACCACCAAGAGATCTGGCCAGAGAGGCGTACTGCAGCAGTTGTCAGGTGACATAGGAGAGCCAATAGGGTTCCACTGTGCCTTATAAAGCTTCAGGCGCCCAGTCCTCCCCACATTCTTGTTGTAGGGGGCGAGAAAGGTTCCTGCAGACTGGTTGGTGTCTCCTGGTTTTGCCTCTAAGTTGGCACTGCCATTCCTGGAAGCTAATGCAGCACGGCATGTATTAAACCGTTGAATCAAGGGACTACTTCAAAATATAAATGAGAACTCCAGACTGGAAGAGGTTGTGGGGAACCTGAGAGCGTATCTTTTGCTCAGGTTGTGAAAGCAGTGGCATTTTACCCTCAGCTGTGGGCCTGGAATGCAAAAGAGTTTTCTCAGCTGTGAGAAGAGAGGCTGGGTACCACCATCACTTCTCTCAGAGACTGAGAGGGCAGGGACTGAATTGGCTAGAGCTGATTTCTGAGTAACTTCCAGTGAGGGCAGTAAACCCACATGTTTCATCTGCCATGCAAGCACACATGACAGAACCGGACCTCCTGGTGTCGTTCAACTCTCATCTCCCATCAGCTCAAGTCAGCATGGTCATTGGTCTAGGATGATGGAAGTTGGGATCCAACAGCATCTGTAGGGCCAAAGCTTCCCTACCCTTGCTGGTAACCAAGAGAGATTAAGAAACATGCTATGATTGGCCTATTCCAACCAGTCAATATTCTGTATCGGTTGAAGTTTCTGGATGCTTTTCAAGGGCAGCCCCACCTATGAGTGTGTTACAGTAATCAAGAGAATAATACAGTTTCTAACATATGCTGAATCCCAGTTCATGGGAACCACAGGAGAGCCCTTGTGCACAATTTCTGCTTGAGATTTCCCCACAGGCATCTGGTTGGGCAGTATGAGAAGAGGCTGTTGGACTAGATGGACCATTGGCCTGACCCAGCAGGTCCTTCTCATGTTCTTATGCTTTGAGTGCAATATTCCAGCATCTCCTACCACCAATATCAATTACAGATAGGTAGCCGTGTTGGTCTGCCATAGTAAAAAAAAAAAAAAAAAAAAAAAAATTCCTTCCAGTAGCACCTTAAAGACCAACTAAGTTAGTTCTTGGTATGAGCTTTCGTGTGCATGCACACTTCTTCAGATACACTGAAACAGAAGTTGCCAGATCCTTCTATATAGTGAGAAGGTGGGGAGGGGTATTACTCAGAAGGGTGGTGGGAATGGGTGATTGGCAGATAGCTGTGATGAGCCTGTTGACTCTTAACGACTGCAATAGGTCACCAATATCAAGTTATATATTATTAGCTAGCCTCTAAGATTGTGCATTGTGCAATTTCCCCCCTTCACCTCTGATTCTAAACCAAAAGACTCTAGCATGGATAGGTTTTCGCCAAATGCCATACATTGATACTAGTGCACTAGCTAGAACGCCCTCTCTAAGCATGCACACATCCATTCGTCAGCAGATTTCACCTCCAATAATGGGTAGCTTTCATTATTTATATTTGTGTTGCTGTTTCCACGCCACAGGCTTGCCTGTCCGTTGCATGTCTTAGTCCTCCTCCCTTTGCGGAAAGTGACTGAGCCTTTGAAACCCAAGAACTGCTCAGCTCCCAAAGGGGAATGAGGGAGGGGTTTTGGGGGGGAGGGAGCGTTAACCTTCGCCTCTAATAAATCAGCCAAAAAAACAAACAAAACACAAAAAAGGACCCTGCACCCGTCTTGCCTGCCTTGCGATGCTTTTGCGAGACACCAGAGCAATGCTGCCCCATTGTGGCTTTCTCTGATCAGTTCTCAATCTGGGAAAGCACCTGGATCTGAGAAGACCATGTGGTTCTTCCATCCTTTTTAAGGAGGCCTCAATGACAGGGTTTTTTTGGGGGGTGTTTTCAGCTCCCAGTTGTGCATTCTACCTCAAAGGATTTCACAGCACACCTCAAAGTTAACAAAGAAACTCCTGGCTGCTTTTCTTTCCCTAAACACCCCATCACGAATTGCAGCTTGGTTTCAGGTCTGTATTAATTCATTCGCTTCTTTCCCCCCGATGTCTCACATTAAAATACATTGCTGTTGAAAACATATCTGGGTGATGCAAAATGTTCCCTAACATTTAGCCTAGATCTCAGCCCCTGGTCTGGGGTAGCTTTGCGCTGACGGGATCCTCTTCAGTGGCCCTGAAGCTGGAATCATAATAGGGGTTCATGCTGAATGTACATCTTGAATGAAATACGTCAGGGTCTGGGGCACGGGAATTGCACGTGTATAAATAGCCTTTAGGTCTGAAGGGCTGCAAACGTTTTATTTTGCAAAATGGGATCTTGCATTCCTCCCAAAGGAATGGTGGCTAGGTTAGAAAGCCTACCTCTCAGGATTGCGGTGAGGATCTCAGCAGTAATATCCATCCAAAAGTGCAGATACTGCAAATTTGACCTTACTGCATTGGTCAGGTAGGGTGGAGTTAAATTAATTGAACCATACAAGTGACCCCTTGCTTTGGTTTAGCCATCAGAGTGAGTGAAGAAATTCCCCAGTAATGTGACATGGACATGTCTGAAGGACAGTGGCATTTTGCGTTTGGGCCGAAAGATAGTTAGGGATGGCTGCTTCTTTTAACTACTTCTTCAAAGATTTCAGTATCTCTCTAATAGCAGGAAAGAGCAGTAGAAACTCCTTCCTTGCCAGCAAGTTTTCGCCCTCCCCCACCCCCCCGCCGCACTACTTGGTTTTGATATTTCAATCTCGTTTCAATTTCTGTCGTTGCTTTTTTCTCATTTCGTCTCAAGAGGCACTACTGTACCTCTTATACTTTGTTTTCTTTCTTTTGTCTGCAAATATCACATCTGGCTCCGTGCAATCTATTGTTCTGTAAGTATTGACATGATTATCCCGGGAGATTGCAAAATTAGGATTCTCTCGAAGGGCGAAAATAGATGATATGTGAAATGCATGGATGCAATTCATATATCTGCTGTTGCCATTGTCTTTTTTTGTTTAAGTGGGTGCAGGAAAGGGAGAGATCAGAATTGTAACCACAGCCACCCAGGGACGGTAGGGTATGGCTACCTTCATCCAGAGAGGGGAAACATCTCAGCCTAAGATTGGGTGGACATGATCTGGGATTTATTTGCTTAATATGTAAGTAATTTGCAAAAATTATACACTGCTTGATTGGGGGGGGGGGACTCTCAAAGTTATTTACAAAAAGAATAAAACAATAAACTCATTCGTGAAATCAATTAAAAATTAAAAACAACAATAAACTAAAAACACATGAACATTCTAGATCTCTGGGTAGTCTTATCTAAACAAAAAATGTTTACAAGAAGGACCAAAAAGAGTACAGTGCCTGGTTTCAATCGACAGGGAGTCCCAAAGTCTAGGTGCTGCCACACTAAAATATATTTATTTCTTACAAGTGCAGAATGGGTATTATGTGGCACTGGAGAATTCTCTTTTCACTGATCTCACAGGGGGAATTGTTCTCAAACACCCACCTAGCATGTGAATTAATCAATATCTTAATACCTTTTCCCTTACTGTCCGTATGCAACAGAAGCAACTTTGCTGAGGATGCTATTAATCATAATAGTCAGTGATTCTTGGCATGGCCTTCTTGGTGGTGGTGCCATATCTTCCCACCTGACAAAACTTGCATAGGCTTCTCTCATTCATACCCCTTTTGGAAATGGCATTTTTAGGTAGCTCTCCGCAGAAGCTGGCAGAGAGGGCAGTGACTGTACCCCTCTGTTTCTGCGTGGCTTGAGTTGATGTCATTTGGTGAGTAGGTTCTTTTAAGTGACCTGTATTTCTATCATGTGTGTTTTAACTGGTAGCAAACCACATCAAGTGGGCTGTATTACTGTTGTTAATGATATTAATATTGCTGTGATTTATATGGAAGTTTGTTGTTTAGTCGTGTCCAACTCTTGGTGACCCCCTGGACCAGAGCAGGCCAGGCACTCCTGTTTTCCACTGCCTCCCGCAGTTTGGTCAAACTCATGTTACTAGCTTCGAGAACGCTGCCCAACCATCTTGTCCTCTGTCGTCCACTTCTCCTTGTGCCCTCCATCTTTCCCAACATCAGGGTCTTTCCCAGGGAGTCTTCTCTTCTCATGAGGTGGACAAAGTCTTGGAGCCTCAGCTTCAGGATCTGTCCTTCCAGTGAGCACTCAGGGCTGATTTCCTTCAGAATGGAGAGGTTTGATCTTCTTGCAGTCCATGGGACTCTCAAGAGTCTCCTCCAGCACCATAATCCAAAAGCATCAATTCTTCGGCGATCAGCCTTCTTTATGGTCCAGCTCTCACTTCCATACATCACTACTGGGAAAACCATAGCTTTAACTATATGGTCTTTTGTCGGCAAAGTGATGTCTCTGCTTTTTAAGATGCTGTCTATGTTTGTCATCATTTACTCCCAAGAAGCAGGTTTCTTTTAATTCCATGACTGCTGTCACCATCTGCAGTGATCCTGGAAACCAAGTATTATGGAAGTAGGATGGAAAAATCAGAAGTATTTTAAGCTGTCGCTTTTTTAAAAGAAAACTTTTGCAATGATGTGGAGTAGGTCATTCAGTCCATGCGGAAGCCTCACCTTGTGTTCATCACTTTCACCAGGCGTCTCTCTGGGGGTCAACATGCCTGGGCAATTACTTGGGTCCCACCGACCCACCCGAGCCCACAACAGATTCTTATCTTTTAAAAGGGGTGGGGATCTTTGGCCTCAGTCCCAAATGTCCTTCCCCCAGGCCTTTCTATTTGTCCCTCCAGAAGGTGTGGCCTCAGTGAGGGGGTGTGGTCTGGGATGAGCCACAAGAGCCAAATAGAAAGGGTCAGGGATGCATTTGGCCCTTGTGACTCTCCCCAGACCACACCCCCTCCCTGAGGCCACACACCCCTGGAGAACTTCAGCCTGGTTGCAATGTGTTCTTGAACTGTGTCAATGCCTCTTCCAGACCCTCCAAATGTCCCTATTTTCCAGGGATGTCCCTGATTTAGAGTAGCCGCCCCAGTTTCTGATTTGATCCTGGAATGTCCCACTTTTCCTGAGGATGTCCCTATTTTTCACTGGTGAAATGTTGGAGGATACAATAGGATGTCCCTATTTTCATTGGAGGGTATGGAGTTACATGACCCATCTGAAGGCAGCCCTGTATAGGGAAGTTTTTTAATGCTCTATTATGTTTATATATATATATATATATGTTGGAAGCTGCCCAGTGTGGCTGGGGCAACCCAGTAAGATGTGTGGGGTATAAATAGTAAAATTATCATTATGGAATTGGAAGTCCCTATTTTCATTGGAGAAATGTTGGAGGGTATGCTCTTGCTTTTGTGGTAGAGTGTGTGTGTGTGTGTGTGTGTGTGTGTGTGTGTGTGTACACAAAGGTAAGACTCATAGAACTGTAGAGCTGGAAGGGAGCCCTAGAGTCCTCTGGTCCAATCCCCTGCAATGCAGTAATCTCAGCTAAAGTATCGATGACGGATGGCCATCCTTAGCTCAACTCACTTTTTCATTGGGCCCCACCCAAAACTGGAAGACTTCCCAAGAGGCTATGTGGCCCTTGGGTTTATATAGGTTTCCCAACCCCGTTGGTTCCAATAAGCACTTGAGTTAAGAAACCACCAGTCTCATTTCCCACAATACCCGGGGTTTGATGTCCCTTGGCAGAACTACGGGAGATTAAAATGGCACCCTCTAGCAAGCGCATGAGAACCACCATTTTTAATTTCCCACAATGCCCTGTTGTCTCATGTTGCTCTGTGCAGAGGAGCACATGCACAGCCTCTCTATGCTTTCCTGGTGGTTTGAAGAAGATGAAAACGACACAGCCTTAAATGCTCTGTTGCTGAAGTGCCCTGTGAGTGGGCTTGAAAGTTGAGCATTCTCCTGGCAGCAAATCGTAGCAGTCTATCAGGCAGGTGCCCATATTTCTTTCATCCTGAGTGTTAATGAATGTTAATGAGAATATATGGGCATTTAAAATTATTGGTATGCGGTGATGTTTGCTTATTGGATTACGGTTTCTCTTCCCCCATAGTGGATTTTCTTCTGTGAAATTTCCTCCGCAGAGTTCACAGAGAATATTTATAGGTAGTCTTCGCTGAGAATTTCTGAGCTGCGGTGGGTAGCTATTTCCCCCTCTGCCCCCTCCCTAAGTGGGGAATAATTTGTTTGATAGAGCACAGTAATAAAATATGAATTCCTTTCTAATTATGGAAGGCAGAACAGAGTGCATGTAATGCAACCATTACAATGTAAATATATATATATATATATATGTACGACATATGGAAGGATAGCACTCTGGTGATTATTGATATTTATATATAGCAGAGTCATGGTGCAAGGTGTTTATAGAACAGTGTGGGCCTTAGAAATGGGCAGTGCCTAATGTTGCTGGTAGAGGAAGCAAAGAGGAAGGAGTTTGAAGGAAGGAGAAGGGAAGGGAAGAAGGAAAGGGAGAGAACACAAAGCAGGAATGTGCCAGGTTGTTTTTCTGCTGGGTTTTGCAGATGGGACACCATGACTTTCCGGTGTGAAGTAGCAAGAATGTAAGAGCCCTGCTTGATCAGACCAATGGCCCATCTAGTCCAGCATCCTGCTCTCATAGTGGCCAACCAGATTCACTGGGAAGCCCAAAAACAGGTCACCCACCCTCTGCTGCTCATACTGCCCGGCCATAGGCATTTAGAGGCATACTGCCACCATCATCACTGGTAGCCATTGATAGTCTTATCCCCTAATGCCATTCAGCTTGGCAGCCATGGCTACATCTTGTGGCAGTGAATTCCATAGTCACAATGGGCTATGTGACGGAGTATCATTTCCTCTGCATTAGATTTCGTACTGTTCAGCTTCATCAAGCTGAATAAGTGAAACTATGGAACTCGCTCCCACAGCAGACAGTGATGGCCACCAACCTAAAAAGGTAAAGGGACCCCTAAACATTAGGTCTAGTCGTGGCCGACTCTGGGTTGTGGCACTCATCTCGCTTTATTGGCCGAGGGAGTCAGCGTACAGCTTCCGGGTCATGTGGCCAGCAGGACTAAGCCACTTCTAGCGAACCAGAGCAGCGCACGGAAATGCCGTTTACCTTCCCGCCGGAGCAGTACCTATTTATCTATTTATCGAGCAATGGGAGCTCACCCTGTTGCGGGGATTCGAACCGCCGACCTTCTGATCGGCAAGTCCTAGGCTCTGTGGTTTAACCCACAGCGCTACCCTCGTCCCTCATACCGTTAGATCTCATACCATTCAGCTTCATCAAGCTGTATAGTGAAACTATGGAACTCGCTCCCACAGCAGACAGTGATGGCTGCCAACCTAGATGGATTTAAAAGAGGTTTAGGCATAATCATGGGGGAGAGAGCTATAACCCCCTGGCCTACCTGGTGGCAAGTCAGTATGTCAAGTCCAAGGTTCAGAGACCAGGGGTCAATCCATACAAGCAAATCCAGAATCCAAAGGTCAGGAAATGCAATCCAGGGTCAATCCAAGTGGGTCAAGTCTGAAGTCCAGGAGCATCTACGCTTGATGAGGCATGTGACCATCACCTGTTCCAAACCTAATTCAACTGAGGAATCACACACCTCCTCCCAGAGCTAGGGAGCCCCACCTGGCCAGCTAATGAGCTGGTGTCCTGATCCCCTGGCCTACCTGGCAGACAATGTTCCAAGTCTAGAAGACAATCCACACAATGAAGTTCCAAATCCAAAAGCCAATCTGTATGACAAAGTCCCAAGTCCAGAAGCCAATCCACACAAGCCAAGCCCAAAGAACAGGAAACACAGCCCAGGTTCAGTCCAAATAAGCCAAGATATGAGTTCAGCAGTCAGGATACAGTCCAGAGTTAATCTCAAAGTAGAAACCTATGAAGGTCCAAGGAGAATCCCAGGCGAGGTCCCTCAACTAGGCACCTCAGCTCTGTTGTCTTCTTATACTGTGTCCGCTGATTGCAGCATCTGGGCTTGATGAGGCCTTGTGACCCTCACCTGCTCTCAGCTTGCCGCACCTGAGGAATCACAAGCCTCCTTCTGCACCTGGCCAGCTAGTGAACTAGGCTGCAGGTCCTGGCCTGCCTCTGCTTCCTGGAGTGTCCTGCCTGCCGTGTTCATGGGAAAGGGTCTTCTCTGGCTCTGGTGAGGGGTCCCGCTGTGGGCTTCCTGTACACTAGCCCCTGTCCCCTCATCATCCTCCATCACCCTGTGAGTATTGTCTACACCAACCTCTCCCTCCCCATCCCCAGCTTTTTCTATTTCTTTTTGTAAATCTCCCAAAGAATAAAATAAATTAAGGCTTAAGGCATTTTCTCAGGAGGGGTATGTGTGCTAGGTCCCATTGGTGGCGGCGGCAGCACATGCCCTTCTTGTGATAGGGAATGTTCTTGGTGGGGGGGCACAAACATGGGAAGTCTAGGAGCATCGGGGAGAGTGAAAAATGTCCCTATTTTCATCTGAGGAATGTTGGAGGTTATGGAATACCTTCATAAATAGAT
This sequence comes from Podarcis filfolensis, assembly GCF_964270895.1. Taxonomy (NCBI): domain Eukaryota; kingdom Metazoa; phylum Chordata; class Lepidosauria; order Squamata; family Lacertidae; genus Podarcis; species Podarcis filfolensis. The sequence continues at coordinate 4,662,474 of NC_139613.1, read as the reverse complement.
CATATCCCTTTTCCTGATGACAAAGTAATGCCTTCCCCACCCTGCTACACCCTCGTCCTCTCCAAGAAGAGGAGAGGTGCCTAAATCTCCAGTGGAACATGCTGTGACCAATGAGGAAAGAGATGGAGATTAGGATATTTAAGCCAGCTCTGCCTCCGCACATTTCCCTCATCTTTGGGTACCTGCCCTTCTGCCCTTCTAAACTGTGGGGCTGTAGATTATCACTCTATTGAGGGCAGAGCAGGAATTTTGGAGGGAAGCACTGATTTGGAGTTGGGGTTCTCCTCTACCCTCCCCAATTTCACACTATGTATGTTGTTTGTGTTTGGAGTGGCATTTGATTAATTTGGCTCATTTGTTGCTTAGTCCAGGCAGGTGAGAGGACTTAAGAAATGGTTGATTGAATTTCTGACGTGTTATTGGATTTGGGCCTGGCAGACAAATTTGGGCCTGCCTGGACAAATTTAATTTGCTTCAATTTTGGTTAATTTGGTTTGTTGCAGATCCTCCTGTTCGTTATATTTAATAAATATAGCCTGCATCCTAAATAGTTGCTTGTCTCCACTCTACTTTTGGCAAAGTCCCCTTGCAAAACTGGTCGTCATTCTGCGCATGCAATGGCTTAGTTGGATCCCACCCAGTGGACCTAAACAGAGGAGCATGTTTGATGCAGACAGAATTAAAGTAGCTTGGTGTGTGGAAGCAACAAGTTTGGGGACTGGGATGATCTTCACCAACGGTATCACATAAGGGATTGCAATCCTCAGAGACAGTGTGTGTGGTGTAGTGATTAGAGTGTCAGACTAAGACCTGGGTTCAAATCCTGGCTTGGGCGTGAAGCTTACTGGGTGACCTTGGGCCAGTCACTACCTCTCATCTGAACCTACCTCACAGGGTTGTTGTAGGGGTTGAATTAGGAGGGGGAGAGCCATGTATGCCACCTTGAGCTCTTTGGAAAAGACAGGATATAAATGCCCCAAAATAAAGGCTTCCTTGTTTCAGCACGCCGCCAATTATACCGAGGCATATTCCATATTTGGTGTTCATCCTGAAGTACTATTGTGCAACGGGTTAAAAGACTTCCCTCTTCTATGTCAACAAATATCCGCAATCCAGTTGTAAAAACTTCCAAGGGAGCCAATGAAACGGAACAGGGAGTTGAGTTGCTATAAATGGATGTTACAAATGGGGAAGAGAGGTTGGAATCATGGGATATGCCTCTGAGCGAGATAGCAACAAGCTAAGAGCAATCCTTTGCAGAGAGGGAGAGAGGGAATGTGTACGTACATGCGCACGTGCACACACACACACACACACTTAGACTACATGTAATGTACGAGATTTATAAGTAGCTAAGCTCCCTAGAGGAATCCAAGCATATTTGCTATATATAGGCTTGTTCCCTGATCACCAAACGCCTCCCTGGCTGTAGCGTTATCAGACTGTAGGGAGTTTTAAACCAGCCCACTCCAAGCTATTTTCCTTTGTTCATCTGTGTTGCCGAGTGTTAAGCATCAGAGGGAGATGAATTAAAGGACTGGAGCTAGTGGGAAGGGAAATATGGTATGAAATTAGTCCTGGTGCAATCCACATCCTGTTATATTCAGCATCAGACTCCAGTGGATTTTATCGCACATTGTTTAAAAAAAAGAATGTGAGGGGGAGAATATGTGCTGAATGCAATGTTCAGCAGATCTCACGTCCCCATACCAGAAGACCACGGATTTTTTGCACTGTGTTCCTCCTCTTTGGAATTTCCTTGACATGGAGGATGTGCCTGGAGGTCCACAGAAGTCCAACATAGAGGTCAGCCTTTCCTACACTCTGCCTGTGACTCTTTTAATTCTGGGTAGAGACAAAACATTGTACAGTGGTACCTCGGTTAAGTACTTAATTCGTTCCGGAGGTCCGTTCTTAACCTGAAACTGTTCTTAACCTGAAGCACCACTTTAGCTAATGGGGTGTCCTACTGCCGCCGTGCCGCCAGAGCACAATTTCTGTTCTCATCCTGAAGCAAAATTCCTAACCCCAGGTACAATTTCTGGGTTAGTGGAGTCTGTAACCTGAAGTGTATAACCTGAAGCGTATGTAACCCAAGGTACCACTGTATTTGAAATCCAGCAGGCATTCATGAAGACAAAGTTTTGGGAAGGAATTTTTATATATATTCAATTTCTCCCCTGCCCTTTCTCCCAAAGGATCTCAGGGTGGCAAATATGAAACTTTCAAAACTAAAAGAACAACATATTTAAAATATTTAAGGATGTAAGAATATCGCCACCCTCAAACTGAGAGCAACCACATACCCGCACAGTTTCAAGGTTGCAATGACCAGTATCTATTAGCCATCAAACGCCACAGGAAGACTTTTACATTTCTTCCGAAAGTAAATAATGTGGGAGTCAGGTGCTTCTTACCAGAGAGGGCGTTCCACCAATGGGGGAATCTCCACTAAGAAGGCTCTCTCATGAGTCGCTTCCAACTGGGCAGCACCCAGAGGTGGCACCACCAGCAGGGACTCCTTGGCTGATCATAGGAGATGGTCGAAATGCCTCCCTCATTTGCCTGTTTCATTGCTGCTGGCTTGAATGATCATTATCGTCTGTCCATTTGCATGGCACTTTCCAAGGGAGCTGCTATATTTAACTGAATGTGTATGGTGCCCAGAAGATCTCTGTGTTAAAGCCCCTTCAGGCTGTGAGCAGCTGGATGACCTTTGTGTGCAAACTCGGTCCTCCAGTTTGCCAGTGTGGTGTAGTGGTTAAGAGCGGTAGACTCGTAATCTGGGAAACCGGGTTCATGTCTCCGCTCCTCCACATGCAGCTGCTGGGTGACCTTGGGCTAGTCACACTTCTTTGAAGTCTCTCAGCCCCACTCACCTCACAGAGTGTTTGTTGTGGGGGAGGAAGGGAAAGGAGAATGCTGGCCGCTTTGAGACTCATTTGGGTAGTGATAAAGCCGGATATCAAATCCAAACTCTTCTTCTCCAGGTGTTTTGGGACGACAGCTCCCATCACCCCTAGCTAACAGGTCCAGTGGTCAGGAATGATGGGAGTTGTAGTCCCAAAACATCTGGAGGGCCGAGTTCACCTATGCCTGCCCTAGGTGGATCGAGTGGTCCCCACAACCTGTTCACAGCAGCCTCTGCATATTGCAGACTGCGCTTGGTAATGACAGGCCTGTCTTTCAGAGATGCACATTCCCCTCACCACCAGTACTGATCTTCTCAGTGAGGGATCCCTGATAAGCTTCCAAGGAACCCCAGGAATCTTCAGATCACAGCTTGAAAACCCCTGCACTAGCTTATTGTTATAATACTTGCAATTAATTTGCACAGTGCTAGGTGAGGCTTTCCTGCCCCAACCCATATGCTGTGCACCATCTTCCTCTTCTTCTGTTGTTTCCTTCCTTTCTTTGTCATTATTTGGGTCCAATGTCTCTTTTGCTTAGAAATCTCGCTGTTGAAGGTCCGCGGGCTAATAGGCACTCAACGGAACAAGAAAGCGATATCTAAAATGAACTGGGTGCTGAAAGGATGGCAGTGTAGTACCGGATAACAATGGCTCTTTTTTCCCCAACGTGGACCTTTATTTTGAAATAAAATTAAAAAGTGTAGGCAGTGAAAAGGGGAAGAATACAGGCAACAGTGCCACAAGATTACTCAATAGCAGGGGGAAAGGAGACGTGCTGTCTATAATCCTCATCTCCAGTCCCTGGCGTATCATTCCTAGCTCAGTGGTTAGAGCATTTTCTTTCCATGGGACAAATCCCAGGTTCAGTCCCCAATGGGGGACTGATGGACCAATTGGTCTGACTCTGTAGAAGACAGCGTATGTTTTCCTTTGTTCCATTTCCCCCCCCCCCCTTTTAAATTAGAATCCACATCTTGAACCGATACATAATCTGAAACAGGGGTTATCCTTCGCAATTTGTACTTCTTCAAATTTTGTTAGCTGACTCAAGACATGTACAAAATAGTATACAGTGGTACCTCAGGTTACATACGCTTCAGGTTACATACGCTTCAGGTTACACACTCCACTAACCCAGAAATAGTGCTTCAGGTTAAGAACTTTGCTTCAGGATAAGAACAGAAATTGGGCTCCGGCGGCGCAGCAGCAGCAGCAGGAGGCCCCATTAGCTAAAGTGGTGCTTCAGGTTAAGAACAGTTTCAGGTTAAGAGCGGACCTCCGGAACGAATTAAGTACTTAACCCGAGGTACCACTATATTAGGGGAAATTGTACATAAAATACATATTGTGGGGGGAAAGCATTACAATGTATTGTAATAGGAATATTTGCTTGCAGAATTGTGGATATTAGTCCAAACTGCATACAAATATCTGTATTATTCCAAGAAATTTGCACTAAAATGCTACCACATGTTCACTGAGTCCCCCACCCCACCACCCCAAATGCAAATTACTTAAAAAATATGAATAACTGAATTCAAGAGTGGAAAAGTGAGAGGCTGAAATGGACAGATTAGTCTATCTCTAGGTAAGTTTGTGGAACAATTACTCCATGACCCTGTGCATGAAACTCCTAATCTTAAGGTCGTGGGTTTGAGCCCCATGTTGGGCAAAAGATTCCTGCATTGTGGGGTTGAATTAGATGCCCCTTGTGGTCATCGTCCCCAAACTCTACAATTATATAATTCTCTGTCTGTTAAGAAGTAAATCCTTCTGAGGTCAGTGAGATAGGCTTCCATATAAATGTGTATAGGATTGCAGCCTTAAAGGAGAACATCTTGGAGAGATACACACACATTTTCTTGAGAGAGCTTGGATGTGTATGTTACCCTATGTAATCAGGAAGGAAGGAAGGAAGGAAGGAAGGAAGGAAGGAAGGAAGGAAGGAAGGAAGGAACCAAATTCCTATCTGTATTTGACTGGCATTTGATCAGCCATGATTCTGGTGTCTTAAGTTGCTATCCTAAGCCTGGGGCGGGGAGAATCAAATGCAGTTGAACCACCCGCAAAGTTCCCTGCTGGGCTTTCATCAGCAGGGTGGATAAGTATCGTTTGCCCTTTACTCCTTTTCAATACCTCTATGGCAGTGAAATAAATGGGATTAAACTATACCAGCTCCCTGGCTGATATGGCTTAATCAGTGGTCTGGGGCTTGTTTCAAGGTCTGGAGAAGCTTTGTATCCTTCTGACCCAAGCCTTCTCCTGGCCCTTCTTTGGTCTACATACACATATATACCCTTTTCAGCCATACTGATACTGGAGCTCCACCATAGGTAGGGCAAGACGTCTGAAAGTCTCCCTTTCCAAGAGCACTCTATCTCTTTGCACTCTCAGAGATGGTAATCCAATATTTTTACATGGTCCCTAAAATGCCCTCCTGGGGGCCATAGGGTTGCAGGGTCAGGCTGTTTGTGCTTTTAAAACTGCAACAAGAATGGTAAAATGCAAGTATAGGGCAAAGGTTGGATGGATCTTGATCTCTAGGGTGACACAGACTAGATAAATGAAGACCCAGGATGCAGGGAGTCTGGAAAAAAAATCAGAAAAGGGTTTTTTTCTTTTCTTTTACCAATTACTTATTTTCAACTTTTGTAACAGAAACTGGATATTTTGTAGAACACAGAGGGAAAGAAGCTGATATGAACTATTTTCCCTTTTGGAATGACTGTAGTGCTTTGTAACATAAGGATTAGGTTGCTTCAATCAGGAAGTATGATCTCTACACAAGACAATCTAACAGCATTATAGAACTGCTCCTGGGTTTCCAGTAGGCATGGATGCAACACTCACATCCAAGCTATGTTTCTGCACTTAGAGGGTCCTGCTGCCTTCGTGGGAAGAGCATATTTGACCCTCCTTTTCTCGTGAGCTGCTGTTTGGCTACTTCTGCTAAAGTGGCCAAAGGTCCTTGCTAAAGGTCAATCTTCTCCTCTGTTGGAGAGGTCAAATAACAACAGAGGGCTGTGAACATAAGGAGACATTGATTTGAAACATACTATCAGCCCTGTGGCTTTCTTTCTTTCTTTTTAAAAAAGAAGTTGATCTAACTCAGTTGCTGTATTCCCCTGGGGTGGGGGTGGGGGGATGGATTCCAGAGGCAAAAGTAGGTGAAGCAATGTATGGGACAGTTATTTACTGTAGGCTACCATGCAGGTCGGGGCATGGGTGGCGCTGTGGGTTAAACCACAGAGCCTAGGACTTGCCAATCAGAAGGTTGGTGGTTTGAATCCCTGTGATGGGGTGAGCTCCCGTTGCTCGGTCCCTGCTCCTGCCAACCTAGCAGTTCGAAAGCACATCAAAGTGCAAGTAGATAAATAGGTACCGCTCTGGCGGGGAGGTAAATGGCGTTTCCATGCACTGCTCTGGTTCACCAGAAGCAGCTTAGTCATGCTGGCCACATGACCCGGAAGCTGTATGCCGGCTCCCTTGGACAATAAAGCGAGATGAGTGCCGCAACCCCAGAGTCGGTCACAACTGGACCTAATGGTCAGGGGTCCCTTTATCTTACCATGCAGGTCAAGGGACATGGGTGGCGCTGTGGGTTAAACCACAGAGCCTAGGGCTTGCCAATCAGAAGGTCAGTGGTTTGAATCCCCGTGATGGGGTGAGCTCCCCTTGTTTGGTCCCTGCTCCTGCCACGAAGTGCAAGTAGATAAATAGTTACCAGACCCGGAAGCTGTACGCCGGCTCCCTCGGCCAATAAAGTGAGATGAGTGCCCCAACCCCACAGTCATCCACGACTGGACCTAATGATCAGGGGTCCCTTTACCTTTACCATGCAGGTCAGAAGTTTCCATCCTCCATCCATCCAGGAAAACCAGAGACATTATCACAGGCGAGTGACGCATTTCCAGCCAGGCAATAGCACTCAAGGAGGATATGGAGCATAGTGTAGCCTTGGTGTGGCCTGGGGATGGGTCCATGGCCTGCAGAGAGCCTGGAGGACCAAATAAAAGAGGCCGCTCACCTGCAGACCTGAGGTTCCTAGATGCAGTACATCTCCTGGCTTTCCCAGGTCTGACTTCAGCACTGGCCCCATTGTGTTGGCAGCTTCTTGGGCCATATCAGTCCTTGTCTTCCTAGCAACGTAGCTTGAAATCTTTGAGTAAATTCCTTTGAGTAAATTCCTGTTCAGAGTCCAGCTCCCTGACAGCACGAACACAACCTCGGAAGCACAGTGCGTCGTACAATTTGGGGAAGTCATAATCACAGTGTGAATTTAATGTAATAATTTAAATGTCGTAATTATGAGGGGAAAATATGTGCTCGTTTATTCTTCTGCAACTCAAGGGGGGGACGCATTATTAGTATATCTTAGGGTGGAATTTATCTTCTTAGAGTTCTAATTATGGAACTTCTTAGTTTAGTAAATGCCGTTTGGACGACCAACTGCTTGGCAGAATGTTAATTTGGTCCCCATGATGCATAATAAAAAAATGTAAGGGTTGCCAAAGAAGGAGATGCCATTTTCAAACTATGTATTTTGGAATAATTTGCTTGGTGATAGCGGGCACAGTCGCCATTTCACCTCCTGGATGCAGCCCTAAAATGTAGTTCTGTTGCAATTCAGTATTGGGAAGACTACTTTGTAAATCAGGGGTTGGGAACCTCAAACCCAGGGGCCACATCTGGTCCTCTCTATTTCTCCCTCAGGGTTGTCTTCAGACCACTCTCACTCCCACAGACCCCACTTTCCCTGAGTGCTTCTGCCCACCCAGAATGAATGAGGAGACTGAGAGGAACCATGATAGCCATCCTCAAATATCTTGAGGGCTGTCACGTGGACAAGGGAACAAGCTTGTTTTCTCCTGTTCTGGAGGGTAGGACTCAAACCATTGGCTTGAAGTGACAAGAAAGGAGATTCTGACTCAACATCGGGGAACATTTTCTGACAGTAAGAGCAGTTCAACAATGGAACAGATTCCCTTGGGAGGTTTTAGGCCCTTCTTCCTCAGAGGTTTTTGAACAGAGGTTTGATGGCTATCTGTCATGGATGCTTTAGTTCCTGCATTGCAGGGGGTTGGCCACTCTGAGAACATGATGCTGGCATACATGGGCCATTGGCCTGATCCAGCAGGGATCTTATTTTCTTGTCAATAGACCTCTCCTGTATTCAATTGTGCCATTGGGGCCAGGCTGACTGTTGAGCAGAAGTCTATGGCTCCATTGAGCAAAATGAGTAGGCGAGCTCCCAAACACAGCAGAGCTAGCTTACCGCACACATTGTGACATTAGCAAAGTAATGCACTAAGTGTAACCAACATAGTGACCTCCATAAATATCTGGTCTACAATGTCCATCATCCCTACCTGTTGACCTTGCTGCCTGGGGCTGATGGGAGCTGGAGTCCCACAACATCTGGAGGGCATCATGCTACCTCCCCCTGAAATGTCCATTGCCGTCTGAAGAGCCCATCCCAGAGACTAGCATTACCTAACTGCACCAAGTCTGTCAGCAGCTCACTCGGTGCAACATGAGACGCTTAATCTCATGGTTGTGGGTTCGAACCCCACGTCGGGCAAAATATTCCTCCATTGCAGGGGTTAGGCCCTCATGTTCCCTTCCAACTCTACAATTATAGGGTTATCTTTAGATTTGCTTTGTGGTTTTTCCTATGGCCATTGTGGGAAGCAACAGGGCAAAGTGACTCGCTCTGTGTCTTCTGCTATTGAAACTGAGCTTTCTCTTTCCACCCTCCCCTCCCGCCTCCCACTTTCCCAACCCCATGAGGTAGAGACAGAATACATCAGCATCCTTTAAAATCATCTTGCTTGTTCCATGTACCGGAATAGAGTTGTCTGAATATTAATTATGGTTTCGGCGAAGTTCATAGGTTGAACTGGGGGGACTGAGAATCCTGCCTTCACTCTCAGCCACCTGCTTAGATTGTCAGTGTTTATCTGCTTGAGTGAACTTAAATCAGTTTCTCTAAGTGAAAGGCTGGTTGCTCCAAGCAGATGTTAGTGCTCAGAACCGATGTACAGCCTGCCATTAGCATATGTAGCCTAATCCTAATAAATAGAGGGGACTATACCACTTTCAAGGTGATTCCTCCGATCAAGGACCCAGCATTCCCCTCCCCCTGCCCCAATTTGGGCTGCTCCTCTCCCCCTCCCTTCCCAATTTGTGGATATCTCTAGATTTGGACACAGAACATCCCAGGCCCCCGCCCCTTCCAGTGGTCTTCTCTGTTTACGCTACATTGGAATGATTAATGATACTGTGCATTGTAACTAAATTGTACCGCCATTATCACCAGGTCACTGGTGACAACTAGATATATCATCTCAGGGGTTTATATACAGATAACAATTTTACCTACGCGAATAAAGGCGAGGCTGGATGTCGGCCTCATGCTAATGCCAGTGTCTCCGCATATTGGAAAGGCTGTAATGCACTGAACATGGGGATTTCATTAGAGCAGCATCCGTCTGGGAGCAATGACGGAGTGGATAGTTTGTCAGCCCGAGTCCCATTATCACCGAAAGCTGCTTCTTCTTTCTTTCCCCTGCCTAGGAAAGTATTTTTGCTGCATTGGCATTCACTTCAGGTCTCATAGGAACCCACACAAGTGTTGCAAAACCTTATGACCCAATTTATTGGGGATTGGCATTGCCTCCCTTTGCAATGGAGGATGTATCGTGCTTGTGAGCAGACCCTCTTGGTGGTGGCACCATACTTGTAAGATAAAATCAGGTGGCTACAACTATATTGACCTAAGTTATCATAGGTCAGTGGCTTTGATCTCAATATCCTCTGTGTAAGCAGAAGCTGTTTTCATTTGGACAGGGTGGGGGGGGTGATCTGAAAGGCTTCCCCAGGCCCTTTGTGTCGGCTTGAGGGCTTGCTAATGGGATACAGTGTTATTAACATTTCACTGTGCTCTTATCTGCTGTTAAGCGTGGAACAATACGAGTTTGGAATGTGAACTGCCTTTAACATTGAGTAAAGGGGGGGGGGAGGTATAACTGTTGAAGATCACAAGAGTCCAAGCTGTCTCCCTTGTCAGCACCTCGTGATGGTCTGTTGGAATTGTAGGACTTAGTATTTGGTATGTGTGTTAGGAATACAGTGGTACCTTAGGTTACAGACGCTTCAGGTTACAGACACTTCAGGTTACAGATTCCGCTAACCTAAAAACAGTACCTCAAGTTAAGAATTTTGCTTCAGGATGAGAAAAGAAATCACGTGGCAGCAGCGGGGCAGCAGCGGGAGGCCCCATTAGCTAAAGTGGTAAAGGTAAAGGTAAAGGGACCCCTGACGATTAGGTCCAGTTGTGGCCAACTCTGGGGTTGCGGCCCTCATCTTGCTTTATTGGCCAAGGGAGCCTGCATACAGCTTCTGGGTCATGTGGCCAGCATGACTAAGCCGCTTCTGGCGAACCACAGCAGTGCCCGGAAACGCTGTTAACCTTCCCGCCGGAGTGGTACCTATTTATCTACTTGCATTTTGACATGCTTTTAAACTGCTAGGTTGGCAGGAGCAGGGACCGAGCAGTGGGAACCCACCCCGTCGAAGGGATTTGAACCGCTGACCTTCTGATCAGCAAGTCCTAGGCTCTGTGGTTTAACCCACAGCGCCACCCACGTCCCAGCTAAAGTGGTACCTCAGGTTAAAAACTGTTTCAGGTTAAGATCGGATCTCCAGAACGAATTAAGTACTTAACCCGAGGAACCACTGTATAGGAAGAGCCCTGCTGGATCAGGCAAAATGGCCAACCAGATGCCCGTGAAAAGCCTGCAAGTTGGGAAATGAGCACAACAGCACTCTGCTCATCTGTGATTCCAACCAGAGCCATAACTAGGTGATCTTGTGTCCCTGGCAGAACCATCCAGATTGCACCCCCTAGCCATGGACAAATCATCTCTTCTTTCCATCTCTCCTCCAACCTCCTCCCCCCACCCATTCAATTCACCCTGCATTTAAAACCTATTTCTTATGAGGCTATAATTGATATTTATATTTATAGACACATTTATGGACATATTTCAAAGCCGATTTTGCGCCCGCCCTTGCTTGCACTCCTGGCGCCCCCCACCCAACCTATGGCCCTGATTCCAGCAACTGGTTTTCGGAATCATTACTGCCTCTGACTGTGGAGGCAGAGCATAGCCCTTGATACCTTTGCCTTGCATGAATTTGCCAAATCTTCTTTTTAAGCTATCTAAGTTGGCAGCCATCACTATGCGCTGTGTGAAGGAGCCCTTTCTTTTATCTGCCTGAACCCTCCAACGTTCAGCATCATTGGGTGTCTGTGAATTCTAGTCATATGAGAAAGGGAGAAAAAACTTTTCTCTATCCATTTCTCCCCTACTATGCATATTTTTAAAAACTTCTATCCTGTTGCCTTTTACTTGTTCTTTCTCTAAACCAACAACTCCCAGGTGCTGCAACCTTTATCCCTGTGGATTGTCTCCCCCATCACTATCCACAACAGTGAAGGTACCATCACTCCACCCAAAAATTAGCCCTCTTATTACAGGCCAGAAGCAGAGAGGATTAGGCTTAGTGGTGTGTGGTCAGGGGACTAAGGGAACTAGGCTAGTCCCCTAAATGTTCCTGGTTAATTAGAGTATTCAAGTATTAAAGAGTTTGGATTGGATTTGATATCCCACTTTATCACTACCCGAAGGAGTTTCAAAGAGGCTAACAATCTCCTTTTCTTTCCTCCCCCACAACAAACACTCTGTGAGGTGAGTGAGGCTGAGAGACTTCAGAGAAGTGTGACTAGCCCAAGGTCACCCAGCATCTCCAAGTGGAAGAGCGGAGACGCGAACCCGGTTCACCAGATTACAAGTCCACTGCTCTTAACCACTACACCCCACTGGCGCAGGGTCCAAGAGCCTGCCCACCACCTTCCCAAAGCCTGCCCAGCTTTGGGAAGGAGACAGCAGGGATCCAGAATCCTATCATAGTTCTGGTGCCTCCTCCACAAAGCCCAGGAAGCTTCTGCCCAGCTTAAGGAGGGAGGTGTAGTGCTCATGTGCATGACATTGGGATGTCACCCCGCAATTGCCCTCACAAAATGGTGCCTCTGGCCCAAACTCTTCCCCTGTGAAAAAAAATCACTGCACACCACTGATTAGGCTGCCAGTTGATGATTTGCCTCAACACAGAGGCAAATGCCATGCAGAATGCTGCAGCGTGACACCACTGATTAGGCTGCCAGTTGATGATTTGCCTCAACACAGAGGCAAATGCCATGCAGAATGCTGCAGCGTGACTCCTTACAGGGTCCTCACTGCGGGTTCACATTCACCCAGTGCTATACCAGTTGCACTGGCTCCCGGTGGAGTATAGGATCAGGTTTAAGGTGCTGGTTTTAACCTTTAAAGGCCTATATGGCCTAGGACGCTCGTACCTACGGGACCACCTCTCCTGGTATGTCCCACGGAGGACCCTACGGTCTTCAAACAAAACATCTTGGAGGTCCCGGGTCACAGGAAAGTTAGGCTGGCCTCAACCAGAGCCAGGGCTTTTTGGGCTGTGGCTCCGATCTGGGGGAATGCTCTGTCACAAGAGACTAGGGCCCTGCAGGACTTGACATCTTTCCACAGGGCATGCAAGACAGAGCTGTTCCACTAGGCCTTTGGCCAAGGCACCCCCTCCCTTGGTAATCCTTACAGGACTATATGGTTGCCACTAATTTGATTTTGAATTGATTTTAAAATGAATTGATTTTAGAATGTTGTGTTACTTTCATTGTTGTTAGCCGCTCTGAGCCCGGCTTCGACTAGGGAGGGTGGGATATAAATAAAATTTTATTATTGTTGTTATTAACACATGCAGGGATGTCTTAAGCATATGCAGCGCCAGGGTGCAAAGATCCACCCCCCCCCAGGTTGCCCAGTTCCAGGCACACAGGAGGGTGGAGCCGGCCGGCTGGCCGCCTCAGAGTCTCGCTGGCTCGGTCACCCCAGATCTCACGGTGCAGAGCCACCCGCAGAAGAAGAGCCCACCGCGGTGCTCCAACCAATGGGCGGGCTCTTCCCCAGACTCAACTCTCGGGCCCCAGACACTCGGCCTGGCGCCCCTAAGAGCCCAGCGCCCGGGTGCCCCACACCCCTAGTGCCTTTGGGTAAGACGGCCCTGAACACATGGCCATCTTCTGATCTCCTTATCCATGCCACAGTTTAGAAAGCAGTGCAGATATTACTGTAAGGTCATATCAAATAGTTCCAGGTGACTTGAGCAAGGGAGCTTAAAGTTACAACAATATGGGGAACCCCCTACCCACACACATACATATACCCCGCTCAACATCACTGCTCTGTTAATGTTATTGATTCCTGGAAAAGGTCTTTAATGGGTGATGGCCCCCCAAAAAACGTCTCTCTGAGTCTTCTACAGGAAAAGAAATTAAAACTTACACGCAGAACCCTTCCCCAGGTAGAAAGTGTCTGTTCGACAATTTAGGCATCGTAAAACTTGGGTTGATCCTTATCAATTCATTTTGATTCTACCGACGGTTTGCTTTGTTTCCCCACCCCCACCCCCGCTCTTTCCTTTTTTCTGCGCTTATTGATCCTGACCTAGGAAAAAGGCTATTAATCTTGAAGCCAGAAAAGATCAGAGATAAGTCAAAAATGTGCTTGTTGTTACACAGCGGTGTGAAACATTGTCTTGCTGTGTGTGCATGGGGGGGGGAGAGAAGGGAGAGGGAGGGAGGATCATGGAGGAGAAAGAAAGAAAGAAAGAAAGAAAGAAAGAAAGAAAGAAAGAAAGAAAGAAAGACAGACCACCACTCTGGTCCTGTGTGAAAGGAGGAGGCGGGGGGGAGACTCCTGTGGGTGAGAATTACCTCATTGGGTTTATGGGATGGATGGCCAAGAGGCACAGCGAGAGGGCAGACAGAGGATGGAAGAGACAGACAGTCTGAGCGAGGGATGTACTAGCATCTGTCCTTTAGGCTCCAAGAGATGGTTTTGTAGGACACTGGCATATCCCAATGCCATTTAAGATGATGTGTAGCTTTTAATGAAAAGGCAGCAGAGACGGGCTGTCTCCATCATGGTCTCCCTCTTTTCTTGGCTCACTGGGGGCGAGTCATTTGCCCATAACTCTTTTTCAGGTCAGATTAGAAGCATTCCTCCATCTGTATGTAAGATAGTTGGCACTCAGTCCAGTCTTCTCTCTCTCTCTGAAATGTTAGTGTTGTGCACAAATCATTTGCTCCACATTCTCAGGCTGAGCCTCCATCTTCTCTTTTCTTGAATTGAAATTTCCTTCTGGCCAAAAAACACGGACTGGTCCTGCTCAGATGTCCTCCTTCCTGAGACTGTTTCTTCCTAGTGATCTGGGGACACTGACACTTCAATAAGTTTGTGGGTCCAGTCTCCTTTTCTGTTGAGCCTGGAGGTCTAATTTTTTGCTCTTCTCACAGCTCCTCCTGGATGATTTCCTGACTGGTCAAATTTCCTTCAGGATTTGAAGTGTGTGTGGGGGGGGGGAGAAATAACCCACATGCAAACTTTCCAACAAAACCAATTTCTGGGAATCACAAGTGGGGGAGTGTTGTTGTGCTTGTGACCTGCTTGGGGGCTTCCCATGGTGGACCTCTGCTTGGTCACTGGAGCAACAGAATGGTGAGCTACATGGACATTTGGCCCAGTCCAACAGGGATCTTCTGATCTTCTTACAACTGAGCTATGATCAACTTTGTGGAAGGGTGTGATGAACCTTTTAATACAGATCCTCACATTAGAATGCAATGAGTACACCAGTGATTCGTGCAGAAAACACCAAAACCTTGGAGTTCAAAGCTTCACACAGGGCCAGAAGAGTGAGAGGCATTATATCCTTGCCACCAGGCCCCACCATGCTCTCCAAGCATTGGAGGACAACAGTTGGCAGTAGAACGCGATCCACGTGTACAAGCTCCATGCATGAAATGGAATCCTTAGTGCACCAGAATGCTACACATGTAGAGCAGGCTCCCAGTTGTAGACCTTCTCCTGCCAAATAATGGTGTGGTTGATCCTTCATCCCATTATCCCACTTTCTTCCTGCGGCTTTAAGAATTTGCCTAGCCCTCCCTTGAACTTTGCCTATCCCTGTTTCTTGTTTGCAGAAGCATTGCTTTTTTTCTTTTGGTTTTTTTTTTTTTTGCCCACATGCCCATTGTCCTCTACCTTGTGTGAAGATATTGAGATGCTGGTTTCCTGCCTCTTGTTTACTTTGGCTCCAGGAGTGCTGCCTGCTTGAATCAGCCCCTTGTGCTCAGAAAAGGATGAAGTCGCCTACGCAGTTTCAAAGCTCCATCTCTCTCTCTCCCGCTCTCTCCTTCCCTCCTCAGGTTATGATCAGACAAGTCACTGAGCCAGAGGCTGCCCATCTGCCTTGACTGTGATCATCAGTGCACTTGAGTGTGTGCACACACACTTTTAACTTCAAAGTCTCTGGTCCCCAGGGCTCTTCTGAAACCCACTTTTGAATTAAGAATGAGATGGCCGTCCCCTGCAAAGCAGATCTGGACCAGAACCCTAGACTGTGACAGGGGCAGAAAGGGCCCAGTATCTGCCACCTTCATGCCCACAGTACTGCTACACCCCTGATGGTATTGACTGGCTTTCTTTACAAAATACAGTGTTAGGGGAAGATCCTGTTGATTCAGGTTTTGATGCTGACAATACACTGGGGGAAGAGTGTTAGTTTATATCCTGTCCTGTCTTGGGCTGCAACATGAAAGATAGCTCACTCAGTAGAGCATGAGGGTCTTCATCTCAGGGTTGTATGTTGGAGCCCCACATTGGGTGAAAAATTCTTGCATTGCAGAAGGTGATTCTCATGGCCCCTTCCAAGTCTATGATTCAAGCTTCAAGCTTTCCTTCAAGGACCTCAACACCAGTGGCTACTAGCCATGATGGCTGTACTCCACTGTCTGAAGCAGTAACACGTCTGAATACTAGGTGCTACAGACCACAGGAGGGGAGAGGGCTCAGGTCCTGCCTCTGAGTGGCCACTGTGAGAACAGGATGCTCGTCTAGATGGGCCACTGGCTTGATCCAGCAGGCCCTTCTTAGGTTCTAGTGGTCTAAGAGCCAGCGTGGTGTAGTGGTTAAGAGTGGTGGACTCGTAATCTGGTGAACTGGGTTCACTTCCCCGCTCCTCCACATACAGCTGCTGGGTGACCTTGGGCCAGTCAAACTGAAGTCTCTCAGCCCCACTCACCTCACAGAGTGTTTGTTGTGGGGGAGGAAGGGAAAAGGAGATTGTTAGCTGCTTTGAGACTCCTTCGGGTAGTGATAAAGTGGGATATCAAATCCAAACTCTTCTTCTTCTATGTTCTCCTCCTTCAAATGTTGCACAAGCAGGCTTCGCGGGGATTTATTTTCACAAGTAACAAAATATGCATATTTTTTATTTGTATATGCAGTCATACCTCATGTTACGTTCTTTCAGGTTAAGTCCTGCGGCGACCGGAAGTACCAGAAAGGGTTACTTCTGGGTTTCACTGCTCGTGCATGCGCAGAAGCGATAAATCACGCTTCATGCATGTGCACAAGCACCAAATTGTGCCACACACCTGCGCAGATATGGCGCTTCAGGTTGCGCTCTTTTCATGTTACGAACGGGCCTCTGGAACGGATCCCGTTCGCAACCAGAAGTACCGCTGTAATTGTTAGTAATACTAATTAAGAATCAAGAGCAGGGAAAGAAATACATTTGCTAAAGAGATGGTATCTTCAAGGCTCTTGAATGCCTCTTCATTCTTCTTCATTCATTTCTACGTCGCTTTATATTTTAAAGAAAAAGTGTTTACAACACATCCGGAGAGTTCTGAGTACCCTCCTTCCATCAAGCAAAATATCAGGATCAAAGTCAGTAGGGCATGAGACAATAGGGTTGAGAAATACTGTCCCACTACCCAGAGGAACGTTCCCCTGGGATTGTACCCAACGTTAGTTACACTCAGAGCAGATGCATGGAAATCAATGGACACAACTAACTTATGTAGGTGTGTTAATTTCAATGAGTATACTCTGAGCAGAACTTAGTTGGGTGCAACCCATGGTCTTTAGAGGAAGTCAAAAAATTACTTGCAGTTTATTGGGCCATTTCATTAGATGTCCCAGAGATGACACAGTCCTTTCAATTGGAAGTCTTGGCTAATCTTTGCTCTCCAGCGAGTGCATGCATTTCCAGATATTCCTAATATGCACAAAGTGTAATAATCACCAGCATCCTAAGTCTATATCTTAAAATGCAAAATGTAAGGAGGCACTTCCAAAGTCTTTGGCCCAAATTGCTAGCTGGCCACAAACAAGCTCCCCCCCCCCATGATGGTTGTAAGTGTTGTATTGATGATATATATGGATGGATTGGACAGATATGAAATTATTTGGATGCTCTACAACTAAAAGTAAATGCTATGTATTATGGGGAAAGCCCACAGGGAATTTTGCAATGGGGACTAGGGACTGACTAGAAGAAAATGAATACAATAGGTGAAGCGTCCTCTCTTCTTCCCCCGCCTGCCCCTCATTCTCTCTCACACACACCTCACAAACACCCTCCGATCTGTTGCAAAACAAACAAGCAAGCAAACAAAGGTGGAAATGTTCAGTGTGTTGCAATCATTCCATCATGGGTTCTACATCAGAGCACCCCTTTATTGAGCGCCTGCCCCCTGCCCCATGCTGTTGGAAACATCCCGAGCAACAGATCATGATGAAAACGAAGAAATACGCAGGCGAACCCCTTATCTCTGAAAGTAATGTACTTTGCCAGCCTCTGCCCCTGCTGTCTGGACCGAAGCGTTATTGCATAATCGCATTCACACGCATGCACGGAGGGTAGGAGGGGCGAGGGGCAGGCGAGGGAAACAGGAGAGGGAGAAAACAGTTTATCTCGTTGCCGCTTTGCTCCCCGGTGTCGCTTGATTGCCTGATTGATATTTCTGACACATTTTTCCATGACTGAAGCTGTGATCCTCCAAGTTCAACGGCTTGCCCAATGAAATAAGATCCCTTTGTATAAATTTCTTTTGAAGACTCCATGCACGCGTTGCCGCTAGTTACCACGTCATCATATTCCTCTTCCCCGGCGCCGCCGCTGGTGATCAAGCCTGTATATTTTTAGCTGTTTGTTCGCATTATAAATCCTGCAGGCTTTAAGCTCTGCCAGGTACTCCTGGTATAATTTACCTTTTGGTTTAATGAGAAATAGGAGCTGAGTCAGGGATAAAGGTGTGTTAAGTCAACACAAATAATCATAGGAGATATCAGCGGAGGAGAATTGGAGAGGAACACAACACGCAAGTGAGTTGGTATAATGGTCCACAGTGCATTCAGTCCTATAGTTCAGGGGTGGGCAGGCAATACAGCAGGATTTAATTGTTGATTTCTGGGTGATTCACAGTAGATTACCGAGGGCTTCTGACTTCCAAATGTCAATAAAAAGATCACTTGGCCCCACCTAAGTTTTCCTCCCAGGTGTCCATGCTTCACACACACTATTAATCCCTAAAACCAGTGCTATTTTTAATAATAATAATAATAATAGTAGTAGTAGTAGTAGTAATTTATTTATAGCCTGCCCATCTGGGTGGCTCCCCACAGATTAAAAACAGAATAAAACATCAAACATTAAAAACTTCTCTAAACAGGGCTGCCTTCAGATGTCTTCTAAAAGTCAGATAGTTGTTTATTTCCTTGACATCTGATGGGAGGGCATTCCACAGGGCGGGTGCCACCATCGAGAAGGCCCTCTGCCTGGTTTCTAGAAAAAGAGATGCCAGAACTCGCCATGAATGCCTCCCTTCTTCTCTTACCTATAATGGCAATGGGACCCACCTGAGAGGTGCTGGAACTCAGTTCCAGTGAGTTGTATCTGAAAAAAGCCCTGGCTTCAACCACCCTGTTTGGTACCTTAAGAGGCTGCGACAGATTCCAAGGTCATGCAGTGAGCTTCATGACTGAGTGGAGATTTGAACCCTGATCTCCCAGGTCTAACCACTAAACCACACTGTCTTCCTAGAGTTCTTCAGCTATGGGGCAGCTCTATAAATTAAGTAGGTAACTAAATGTGGTGAAAGCAAAATGTCACTTAGAGAAGGATCTGAAATATTTTCTTTCAAGCTTGCATTTGTTTTAATCTGGATTGTTTTATTTGATGTTTAATTTGTGGTCAACTGCTTTGAGATTTTGAAAAAGAAAAAAAAAGGGAAATAGATAAGAAAAAAAGAGATAGAAGAGCTTTCAAGAGGAAATAAAAAAGATAGAGTTCAGAGATTAAACTTCTGATTCCTCATCAGTCTCTCCCCCCCACACACACCTTTTTTTGATGACCTTTGATTTGATTGGGAGTCTTTAAAAAATAAATAAATCAGAAACTGAGCAGGAAAAATTGTGTTCATTGCTGTGCCCGTTTTCCCTCTGAGCTTACCTACCAGAAAGTTGCCCAGAGGAGGAATATAAGACCTGGACTGACAGAGGTTCCCCAGACCACCTCTAAATCATGGATTATCTAGCAACAAGTTTCAGAGCTGTACCTATTTATATGTATGCTTCTGTTATCTCTTGTGTATAAATGTGTTTTCCCCCAGATTGACTTCCAGCTTCTGGAAATGGATATTTTGGTTTCATATCTAGTGGCATTGTGAAGGGGTGTGTGTGTGTGTGTGTGTGTGTGTGTGTGTGTGTGTGTGTGGCAGGGATGGTGTAAATTGCCTCTGGCGTCATAAGACACTAAGCAATATCATGAGGAGCATTGGTAGTTTCTGGCCCGTATGCATCTCTACACAGAGTTTTCTCCCCAGTCCCTATCTGTTGCGAGTGCAATGTAAAGAAAAGATTCATCTGCATCTGTGTGATGACATCTCAGTGTCAGGGCGTGCATATTTATTATAGATAAGCTGTCAAAATGTGTGTTGTCAATTTCGCCCGATACTCGAGATTTAATGGCGTGCATCAAAGACGGAAAATCTTTACCATTAATATTAATACGAATCTAGATTATAAGACTCCATCATTGTAGGTATCAATCAACCACTCCTTAAAATGCGTCACTCAAGTTGATATGCTTTATAGACAATTAACGTGTGCCATTCAGAACCATCTAGGAAAGAAAATGGGCCGTTGGAGGGTGGAGAAGAGAATATTCAGATTTGAAGGCATTTAGGGAACTTGCTCCTGGCATTCTTTTCTAGGTGGGCATATTTCTATTTTGCTGGACTCATTTCTCTCTTTGACGTACCGAGCAACACTACCTCCAGTATGCCCTTCTCTGCTCTTCCAATAGTTTTTATATCTAGAGATAACCGTGTCCCACCTGGTTCTCTCCATTCCATCAGGTTTCTGCTATGCTAACTATATCACTGTCATCCTCTATGACCAAGCGCTTCAGTTCTCCCATCTTGGCTCGGAAGCTTCTAGCATTGGCATACTTGTATACCATTGTTGGGACGCGGGTGACACTATGGGTTAAACCACAGAGCCTAGGACTTGCTGATCAGAAGGTCGGCGGTTCGAATCCCCGCAACGGGGTGAGCTCCCAATGCTCGATCCCTGCTCCTGCCAACCTAGCAGTTCAAAAGCATGTCAAAGTGCAAGTAGATAAATAGGTACCACTCCAGCAGGAAGGTAAATGGCGTTTCCATGTGCTGCTCTGGTTCGCCAGAAGTGGCTTAGTCAGGCTGGCCACATGACCCGGAAGCTGAGATGAGTGCCGCAACCCCAGAGTCAGTCACGACTGGACCTAATGGTCAGGGGTCCCTTTACCTTTACCTTTATACCATTGTTAAAACTCTGAAGCCTGTGAGCACTTTCTGAAGTCCTTTTGCCTGCAACCAGGACCAGTCTCTTCACCTCTAAACTTCTTCAATGATGCACAACTTAGCAGAGTAGTGCAGTTTTTCCTAAGCAATGATCGAGACTACTCAGTCAGGACGACGATCAGGAACAAAGCTGATGACTAATAACTTGATTTGTAGTTTATTATATACGGCAGTAAACTCACAAGCTATATACAAGTCACTATATACAGACACAAACTTCAAGCCTCTCCAAGCATTCCAGATTACTCCTAACTAGCCAAACAATGTCATAGGTCATGTTGCCTATATGAGAGACCTCAGCCATTCACCAAGCTGCTACTAGGTCCTCTTATCTCCAGGCGAATTTCTCCCATGCTCTGTAGCCCTGTAGTCAAAATACTAATTACTCACTTGCCAAGCTGTACGTAGACTATGAACTCCAACAACCATCTCTTTCCTTCCTCCTCCTTCTTCTTTGATATTTTTTATTAAAGATTTTATTGGGTTACAAAAGTACTTGGACCTAAGGTGGGCATGCCCAGCAATGGCTACTAGGTATTCTATCTCCAGTTTGAGTAGCAACATGTCTCAATAGCATCAAAAAAGGGATATTGCCCCCTCCCTCTGCTGCTTGACGACTTCCCAAAGTTATCTGGTTGGCCACTGTGTGAAACTGGATGCTGGACTAGATAGGGCTTTGGTCTGATCCACCAGGGTTCTCCTCACATTCTGAAGCACTACCTCTGCCGCACTGTTTAAGGTCAGGAGGCAACTGGGTCTGCTTTGGTATGGTTTGAAACTCAATCCCTCTCTCTCAGAATAGGCAGAGCTATTGTGCTTCCTCTTCCATGAAACTGGCTTGATTGAGAACAATCTAATGAAATGAGCAGCTCCTCTTCCTATACCATTCATATAAGAAGAGCTCTGCTGCATCGGAAAATGGGCCTATAGAGTCCAGTGTCCTATTCCCACATTGGCCAACTGGATGTCAGTGGGAAGCTCAAAAGCAGGACATACATGCACACAAGAACATTCACCGGCTCATGTTCCATGGTGACAATAGAAGTAGAACATAGCCATTGTGTCTAGTAGACATTGATAGACTTGTACTCCATTAATTTTTCTAATTCTCCTTTAAACCCAGTAAGTTGGTTGCTACCTTGGCCAAGGAAATCGTGCAGTTTAACTATGTGCTTTTTGAAAAAAAAATACCATATTTTGTCTGTCCTGCATCTCTCATCGTTCTGCTTCATTGAATGGCCTTGGATTCTTATATTATGGGGGACTGTGTATCCACTTTCTCTGTGTCATGAATCATTTTATCATAAGAATATAAGAAGGGCCTGCTGGATCAAGCCAGTGACCCATCTAGTTCAGGTTCTTCTTCTTTGGTGATCACTTGTAGCCGAGTAAGATTGTCTTCCATGAACATGTTTTAACAGTGAGTCTGTAAGTGACTGTGAAGGCCAATTCTGGATCTATACGTCCTTCCACAATGGGGACAAAGGTTTCCAGGTGGGAGTTGATCACGGTGAGGGTCTGCCAGACCTGCCTTCCTCTTAGCATGTTTCTCCCCTTCGTCCTGAGTTGACGAAGTCCATGACACCTTTGGTAAAGGCTGTTCTCCAATTGGAGTATTCTCAGGCAAGTGTTTCCCAGTTGTTGGTAGTTATAGTAGATTTTTTTAAGATTTGCCTTGAGAGAGTCTTTAAACCTCTTTTGTTGACCACCAGCATTACACTTCCCATTTTTAAGTTCGGAATAGAGTAGCTGCTTTGGAAGATGATAATCAGGCATCTGAACAACACTGAAGTTAATGTTGAAGAATCAATTGCTTCAACATTGGTGATCTTTGCTTCTTCCAGTGATATGTAAAAAATTCCAGAGATGCTGTTGATGGAATCTGTTGAGGGGTTGGAGATGGCGTTTATAAGTGGTCCATGTTTCACAAGCATACAGTAAGGTTGATAGTACAATAGCTTTGTAAACAAGCATTTTGGTTTCCCTGAGAATGTCCTGGTCCTCAAACACTCTGCGCTTCAGTTGGAAGAAAGCTGCACTCACAGAGCTCAGGCGATGCTGGATTTTGGCATCAATGTTGGCCCTTGTGGAAATATAACTGCCCAGGTAGAAGTGATTGACATTTTCCAACGTTACACCATTGAGTTGGACTTGTGGTGCTGCAGAGAGGTTGTTTTGTGCCTGTTCTCACAGTGGCCAGTCAGGCGCCCCAGTTGGAATCTGGGCAACACTCTCCACTCCAGTGGTTCCCAGCAGCTGGTATCACTCTGTCATGGCCCTTACTCTCGTTTGCCTGTTTTCACTGACCCAAAATACCTTCTGGCTTTATTTAGGATACTTTACAACTGGGAATATGCAGCATTTGTTTTCACGAGGGCAGCATTGTAGATATTTGCTACAACGTGATGTTGCAGTCATCCAGTGATGAACATGCCTGGGTGAAGCAGCCCCTCACCTCTTAGCAAACAAGCCGTGGGTCTCTCTCGGACTCCCACTGTGGCTCAGCTGTCCCAGTGAGCTGTTTAAAGCAGCCCGGCCTTTGCATTCCTTCTGGCAGGGAAGCATTTCTTCGCCTACTGATGGATTTTGGTGTCATGCGGGTGTTTGCATAAGCAGATTGCATTTTATCAATGAGAAATCCTCTAGCAGAACTGTTTCAATTCCACTTGCAAGTTTAATAGCTTAAGGTTATCTTCGTCTCAAACGTATTTGAAGGGTGAAAACACTGAAGAGGAAAAGGAGGAACTGCTTACAAGTAGAGTTCTCACTCTTTTGTTAAACTTGACTTTGCTCCCCCCCCCCCTGCTTCTTTCCAGTCCAGTAGGGAGGACTGGCTGTATTCAGATCCAAGCTATAGTACCCTCTACTTTTTATCTCTAGCTGTATCTCTCATCTTGTCCCCAGCTACCATTCTCCTGGACCCTTCCATTCTACACAGGCTCTTTTTCTCTATATATGACTCAGCTATTAAGACCTTCTGGCTCAGCTCTGCTCTAAATCTGTTCCTCCAGAGAAGCTAGATATGGTGGCTCCTGACAATGGCTTGGAGACCTTGGGATGACCTCCCGGAGAAAGCACCGAGAGCCGATAGTTAAGTAGGGTCCTGGGAGGTACTTTTATTTAGACCCAAACTACTGCTCTCTTATTGTTCAAATGGTCTTGCTTTATGGGTACCCTAAATCTGTCTCCCTGTGGTCTCTTTCTTGCATCCTTGCTGGAGAGGACGGGCAATTGTTTCCTGACACTTTTGGGAACTTACACATATTGGTCTACAATGAATTGGCTGTTTCTATCTACTGGGTCACCATTTTCCTTTGTTGCAGTTCTTTTCCTTTTTTTAACAAGAGAAACCTGCGTGTGTGAAAGAGAGTGAAAGAAGGAGGTCCCAATTGGGGTGAAAAGGTGAATCCCATAAGTCTGCTCACCTTCTGGGTGTGGCGGCATTGTGGGACGGTGGAGGCTTCTCTAAGCCCCTGATGAGAGATCCTGGGATCAGCGTGGGATGGGTGGCGTGGGCATAAGACTGCGCCACCTGTCAGGTGCCGGATCCTAGCCTGTGCCCAGGATGGGCAAATGAGGGTGCAGGTTCGGATATGGGCTGGGCCAGGGGGTGGAGCTGACAGAGCAGGAAGGCCATTTAAACAGCCCACACCTGGGGCCCTTACCTGTTTTCCCTCACTGGGTTCCCCACCCACCCTTCCTTGTTTCAAGCTGTTGGTTCATGACCTTGCTGTGGCTATGGTGGTTGCCATACTTTGGGGGTCAGTTGGGAATTTATCCTGCAGGCAAATTGGCCCCAGCCTTCTGGTTTTGCCTTGTTGTTGTTTAGTCGTTTAGTCGTGTCCAGCTCTTCGTGACCCCATGGACAAGAGCACGCCAGGCACTCCTGTCTTCCACTGACTCCCGCAGTTTGGTCAAACTCAAATTCGTAGCTTCAAGAACACTGTCCAACCATCTTGTCCTCTGTCGTCCCCTTCTCCTTGTGCCCTCAATCTTTCCCAACATCAGGGTCTTTTCCAGGGAGTCTTTTCTTCTCATGAGGTGGCGAAAGTACTGGAGCCTCAGCTTCAGGATCTGCCCTTCCAGTGAGCACTCAGGGCTGTTTTCCTTCAAAATGGGGAGGTTTGATCTTCTTCCAGTCCATGGAACTCTCAAGAGTCTCCTCCAGCACCATAATTCTAAAGCATCAATTCTTTGCCGATCAGCCTTCTTTATGGTCTAGCTCTCACTTCCATACATCACTACTGGGAAAACCATGGCTTTAACTATACGGACCTTTGTTGGCAAGGTGATGTCTCTGCTTTGCTTTTTAAGATGCTGTTGGTTTTGCCTACCTCATAGCAATTGTCACAACTGGGTTGCGCATTGGGGCAGTCTTTGTCTTGGATGGAGGGCAGGTTGTCATCTCTGCCTTCCCCTTCAAATGCTGGGGTGCCCCAATAAAGGAATCTGGAGGGAGTTGCCATGTCCTCACACCCAGCCGGGGACAAGGACCAATGACACTCTCCCAGATGGTGGTCCCTGCAGGAGTCACCCTCTTTGATGTAAGTCTTAGGAACCCCTGCTGGGATTGACCTATGTGTCACTTCCGAAAAGCGGGCCAGAACTACTTTCCATTGCCTCATGTCCAAGCCAGACCTCTTCCACCTGTATTCAATAAACTTGTGACCTCTTTCGATACAAACCAGTCTCAGTTGTCTTTTGATTCTCAGAGGGTTGGGGGGATGGGGAGCACAATGCCTGGGCCTGCAACCAAGAGAGAGAGAGAGAGAGAGAGAGAGAGAGAGAGAGAGAGAGAGAGAATGAATTTGCCTATTGTTTGCAAACATTTATTTAGCTAGAAAATGTTACATCTGAGATCACCTCCTTCCCTTTGCCCCAGCAAAATCTTGATTGTCAGCTGATAGGAACATCTGCTTGATACTCACCATACAACTCCAGTCAAAAATTAATACTGTGGTTATAGATGTGTTAGGGTGTTTTGTGTGTGTTTTTAGTGACTATTCTCAATGAATCATAGAAAAAGTAATTTTCTCAAGGTAACTAGAATCCATGGGTGGTTTCCATCCAGATCTTATCATGCTCTGAATGATTTATTATTTAAAGTATTTAAAAATATACCTCTTCATATAATAAAAAATAGGAAGTTTACATAAAAAGGTATAACCACCACCACCAACATTTCCTTAAAAAATTGAATGGAAACAAAATGCAGATAATTAAAACTGAGCAATGCATGAAACAAAGCAAAGACTAAAAATTAAGAGACTTAAGAACTTAAGAAAACTTAAGAAAGTTAAGTTTTCAAGAGGTATTTAAAGTTCATTACTGTCTCCAACTCACAAACAACCCAGTGGAGGACCCCCCCCCAAAAAAAGTCCTATTTTTGTGTTATCAATTACAACATTTGGGTTTTAATGGTATCTAGACTATAATGGTGATCCTGATGTTTTAGGAAAAAAAATTGTTTAACTGAGATCAGTTTTGCTATGAGACAAATGGGAAGATTGCTCATTGCTTGAAATTTTTGGGGAAGCAAGACTTTCAGCAAGACTGGTGGGGTTTCTGTGCACCCCTTTCTGTCCCCCTCCCTATTATTCTGATGAAGAGCTCTGTGCGACTTGCAAGACAGCAGCATCTTTGCTGTCTCCCTTTCTCAGACTGCAGATGTTAAGACCATCTCTGTACTCAAGAAAAGGAGACAGATTTCTCTGCTCCTCACTTGTGACAACCAGCGCTGCTTTCACAGGGCCATCGAGCTTTGAGTACCAGGAATCGCTGAGCAGGGGAGCTCTTATAAATATAGAGCAAATGAAACTCACTGTAGGGAGAGCTCTGATTCCCTTCCCGGAATGAAGAGGAGAACGGATGTGGTTAGATACAGCAGGAGTTTATATATCTGCACATACTTTTCTTATCTGGGGACATTAAAAGACAAAGCTGATACAACTTCAATAAATCAAAATAGTCCATAGCACGATATGTGTGTGTGTGTTGGAAAGATAGGTGGGTCGTTAGAGTGTCTCAGTGATCTTACTTCCTCATGACTTTTAACAGAGCTGCAGTCTGTTGTGTTTTGTTTTTTTAACAGCCTAGTATCTCGCAAGCGTTGGTCTAAGGAAGAACTTCCTTGCATCTTATTTACATCTATAAGTTGATGGATGAATACCCAGCCTATTTTTCATCTCCTCCTCCCCACCACCACCTCCCTTTTTAAACACAAAAGCTTTTCCCAGAGTCTTACATACTAGCTTTGCACACAAAGGGGGAAGAAAAATTGCTGAATCAGAGGGAAAATATCTTTATCTTGTGCTAACGCTTCAAACTACAGGAACAAGGAGGGGAGGGGAAGCCCCCACCCCCACCCCCCAAAAAAGAATTTGAGAACCTAATGCTATACCTGGAGGGGCAGGGAGCTATACAATTAATATAGGAAATGCTTTTGTGCTGAAGTGCACGTTGTTATAGTTATTTATTTATTTATATTTAGATTCGCAGAACCGCAATTCAAGGCAGCCCACAAGAACTAAAGTATATGTGGGTGAAACAAAGGCAGTTTGCAATAGGCATGAATGAAATTAAAAATGACAAAAATACAACACACGGTTGCTAATCCTGCTACCACCATAATCCATCCTCATTCTTTTCAACTGAGTTAACTGAGCAGTGGCTTTTCTTCATCATCATTGTGTTTGTGTGTGTGTGCAGACTCTCCAAGTGTCCCTATTTTCCAGGGACAGTCCTGGATTTAGAGAAGCTGTCCCAGTTTCTGATTTGATCCCGGAATGTCCTTAGGTAAAGGTAAAGGGACCCCTGACCATTAGGTCCAGTTGTGCCTGACTCTGGGGTTGGGGCGCTCATCTTGCTTTATTGGCCGAGGGAGCCGGCGTACAGCTTCCGGGTCATGTGGCCAGCATGACTAAGCCGCTTCTGGCGAACCAGAGTAGCACACGGAAACGCCGTTTACCTTCCCGCTGGAGCGGTACCTATTTATCTACTTGAACTTTGACGTGCTTTCGAACTGCTAGGTTGGCAGGAGCAGGGACCGAGCAACGGGAGCTCACCCCATCATGGGAATTCGAACCCCTGACCTTCCGATCGGCAAGCCCTAGGTTCTGTGGTTTAACCCACAGCATAGGAATTCCCTATTTTCATTGGGGAAAAATGTTGGAGGGGATGTGTCTGTCTCTTTGTGTCTCTGTCTGTGTGTGTGTATATGGGGACAACCACCCAGAAACCTGCTGCTTCCTTCTGAACACATCAGTAGTTGAACATATACAATATTCCATGGAGGGAACACACATATTTGCTATACCCCAACACAAAGAGCCAGGATGGGGAACCTCAGATCTGAGGGGATCAAATGCAGCCCCACAAGCTTCTCTATCTGCCCCTGATGACTCTCCCCAGGCCAAAACCCTCTGTGGCAATGCTCCAAGCTGCCCACTGTCAGAGACAGCGTGCTTCTGAACATCAGTTTCTGGAAATTGCTGTAGAAGGAGGGTCTGTTGCTCTCAGGTCCTGATGGTCAGCTTCACATGGGTGTCTGGCCATGGCAAAAACAGGATGGGCAACCCAGCAAGGCCATTTTTATGTTCTTAGATATGACTTACCCATACATAAGGAAACATAATGGCTATGCTGTGACTCCTCAGTGAAATCACAGGTGGGGAGAGGGCCCTAAGTCCTGCTGGTGGGTTTTGCACCTGGTTGGCCGCTGTGAAAACAGGATGGGCCCATTGGCATGATCTAGCAGGGTTTTCTTTATGTTTTTTTAACCATGATGATTGAATCCTTCATCATATTTAAGAAAAGGCCCCAGATTCCTGGCATCTCCAGGTAAGACTGGGAATATTCACTGCTTGAAATTGCTGAGGGCCACTGCCAGCCAGTGTAGAGGCAACACTGAGCCAGCTAAATCAATGTTCCGATTCAGTATAAGGCCACATTTCTTAGCCTTAAAGATGCCTTTAAGAATGTATCGGGATATTTTTATTTTTTAGAAGAACATTTAGAAATTTTGAGAGCAAACACTATTAGAAATATCTATTAAACGCAGAAAGGAGACAGAACAGAGTTATGGGTGAAGAAATGGTGAAGCGCAACCAGAAATAGACAGGGTTTCCAATGCACACCTAGAGATGAGGGTTTTGCAATAAGCCCCGGTAGCCTCAAATAAAGAGAAATCTGCTTTCTTCCCTTTTTTTCTTTTTCTCCCTTCTATCTGTTTATCGCCTTGTCTCCAATATCTGCTTTTATCTACTAGTGTGTCTCCTCTCCCATGTTTTATCTGCTAATACCTCTTGTTCAGCTGAGGATAAACTCCATAATAATTGTCCTATAAACTGGAGAGTACACTCCATGTCTCTTATTGCTCAGGGGTCTGTTAATTGGAATTTATAAAGTTCAATAAACCGTAATCCAATAAGACCTCAACTCTTATTCATTTATCTTAGGGGTAATATCCCGCCTGTCAGCAGAGTGTGCTGGATGTAGCGGAGCCTTAAGCTCATTCACATGCGCATACACATCCCCTCCTTGGTGCAGGGTAGCCCACCTATGGTCTTCTAAGAAGAATCGGCGAGGGGGTTAGGAAAGAGAAGCAGAGCAGAGCAGGTTGAGGGTTGACCTCAGTTTCCCAGTTGTAATATGGAACTCATAAGCTCCCTTTTGAGGCTGTTGAGAGTGAATGCTATAAATTACAAGGGTGTCTTTTGCACCACCGTCTACCACCCCACCGACAACCCAGAGCTTTGTCCTGAATGGGGCAGCTGTGCCCCTGAAGGACCAGGAGCACAGCCTGGGAGTCACTTTGGACTCATAGCTGTCCATGGAGGCGCAGGTCAATTCTGTGTCCAGGGCAGCTGTCTATCAGCTCCATTTGGTACGCAGTCTGAGACCCTATCTGGCCGCAGACTACATTTTCAGAGTGGTGCATGCTCTGGTTATCTCCTGCTTGGACTACTGCAACATGCTCTATGTGGGGCTACCTTTGAAGGTGACTCAGAAACTGCAATAAATACAGAATGTGGCAGCTAGACTGGTGACTGGGAGCAGCCGCCGAGACCATATAACACTGGTCTTGAAAGATCTACATTGGCTCCCAGTACGTTTCTGAGCATAATTCGAAGTGCTGGTGCTTGAAATCCCTAAATGGCCTCAGCCCAGTATACCTGAAGTAGCGTCTCCACCCCCATCGCTCAACCCAGACACAGAGGTCCAGCTCCAAGGGTCTTCTGGCTGTTCCCTCACTGCGAGAAGCAAAGTTACAGGGAACCAGGCAGAGGGCCTTCTCGGTAATGGGGCCCGTCCTGTGGAACACCCTCCCATCAGATGTCAAAGAAATAAACAACTATAATTTAACCCACAGCGCCACCCACACCACCTTTTGCATGCTACCTTTCTGCAAAAGCACTCACAGGGGCACACATAATAATATCAAGACTTGCAGTCTAAATAATGTGATGCAAGGGCTGAAGAGAGGGAGAATAACTGTGGAGGCAAGGAAATTTTTTCCTTCCCTGGTAGGAAACCAGAGCCTGCCTGCCTTGTTTTGCATCCTTAAAACCAGTTCTATCCTAAGTGCATGTAGCCCTTTTAGATATTGTCATTAATCTGACAATATTGCTCTAAGTGAAGATTGTGATTATTTATTGTAGCACTCCTTGCAGCTTGCTACGGCGTGGGTGTATTAGGAGCAAACTCCTGCTGATTTCAATGGGCCTCTGCAAGCCTTGCATAAGCTTTGGACCCTTTGGCTGCCAAACTGAGTGGAGAGCAGGGTGGGAGGGAGAGAACGAATGTGAGGAGGCAGCGGCAGTGACAATTAGAGGGAGAGAATGGCCCTCTCCTACAATCTGGTATCAAGTCTTAAAATAAAGCCATCCGCTTGTTGACTAATGTAGAGGCAGATTGTATGGCCTTGTATTTCAACATCAAACAATTATGCATTATGTAATGTGATCCTGGCAGAGATGCTACCAAATGTATTTCAGTAATAACGGAGCTTAGACAGCAATCTAAGTGAACAAGTTGAATAGATAATATGATAACCAGTCACTGGATCAGTGGATGCTTTGATGACATTAGAAGAGGGAGGGAAGGAGAGCATTTGGGGTTCAATGCATCCTCCTTTTTGCTGTAGAGAGTTTGTAAGTAGTCCCACCGGGAAGATATTCATCCCACATTCCCATCTAGGGACTTTTCGTGCATCTCTTGACATAGCTTCCATGAGAAGTAGCTGTCCCCAGACCCACTCTCTTTGCCCAGCCATAGGAGAGTTGATATGCTCTGGCAAGGCAATGGTTTTCTGAGTGATTAAGCTGATTAAGGAATGCCAAACAGGTCCTGTCAGGGATGGTTGAAGTTGTATCACAGCAACATCTGGAGGGAACCACATTGGCAACCACTGAAACAGACCCACAAACCCACAGCAGATCTTCATGAATTCTCCCACATGCAATATGAAGGTTGCACTCCCATGCCACCACCTTTATGTTACCATTCATGTTCCCACAGCCCTCCTTGTTTGGGGAGCTGAACTTCTGCACTGGACAGCTTGCTCTGCTTGCATTGGCTCCCTGTGATTTAGAAGCTGGGAAACTCAGGGTTTTAAATTGCAGTGGGAGCTGCCACTATCAGAGGCAGCCTGTCTCTGAATTCCACATGCTGGGAATAACAAGTGAAGAGAGTGCTGATGGACCCAGGTCCAACTTGTGTGCTTCCCATGAGCAGCTTGCTGACCACCATGAGAACAGAATGGTGGACTAGATAGGCCTATGGCTTGATCCAACAGGGCTTTTCTTCTGTTCTTCTAAGGGTACCTATCAGTTGGAAGACCAGCTTCTGAAGCAGGGAGTGTTAGGAGATATTAGGAGGCACATTACGTTTTAATATACCTCCTAAAAGAGAGCCAGTGTGGTGTAGTGGTTAAGAGCGGTAGTCTCGTAATCTGGTGAACCGTGTTCGTGTCTCCGCTCCTCCACATGCAGCTGCTGGGTGACCTTGGGCTAGTCACACCTCTTTGAAGTCTCTCAGCCCCACTCACCTCACAGTGTGTTTGTTGTGGGGGAGGAGGGGAAAGGAGAATGTTAGCCGCTTTGAGACTCCTTCGGGTAGTGATAAAGCGGGATATCAAATCCAAACTCCTCCTCCTCCTCCTCCTCCTCCTCCTCCTCCTCTTCTTCTTCTTCTTCATTCATCCCCTTTCCCCCTATTCATAGCTATCATATCTCCCCTCAATCTTCTCTTCTCCTGCTGAAACATGTCCTGCTTACTCAACCATTCCACAAAAGGCTTGATTCCCAGACCCTTGATAATCTTGGTTGTCCTCTGCATTGTTCCAGCTTGTCGATGTCCTCCTTAAATTGTAGCATCCAGAACTGGACACAGGACCCCAGATGGGGTCTGACCAAGGCAGAATAGAGTGGTAGAGTCTTCCACAGTCGTCTTGTCACCCAAATTTCTGGCTTAGAAAAAGAGGCTGCCCTGATCCACCATGAACCAAAGGTCTGAACTGATCACTTGCAGGAGGTACCCACCCATTGCTCCATTTTGGCTCTCTCCATTTGTTCTATTTTTTTCCTCCTCCCCTGCCCTCCTCTTTTCTGCCAGGGCCTTCCCTACCCACATGAAATTACACTGTTGGGTTCATGAAACTGGGCTGGGTGTCGGGAATGGGTGTTAGGAGCAGGTCAGCAATAAGTCACATAGTGTCGGTGAAGTTAACTCTTCATTCAAAGAAACACAACAGCTCTGTAGGCCAGGTCTAGTGAGCACAACAACTCTTCCCAGTAGATCTTATCCCAATGAGGCGGTTGTGAGGACTGAAGGTCCCCACCTTCCCTCATTTCTCTAAGTCTCCTCCTCCCATGGCTCCTTCCCAAGTTCTGAGACTCTGATGACTTGTCTGTATTTGTTCCTCCCTCTTCATACCTCTTCTGGTTCTGGGAAATCAGCAGGGAGGAGAGCTGGTTGTAGTAGGAGGGGAAGACCCCCTGGCTTTTTCAACAACCTGTCTCCCCTCCTCTCCAGCCTACGCTTCTGCCTCTGATTCCTGACTGCTCTCAGCCACAGACTTTTCCTGTTCACCAAACCCTGTTACCACTTCAGCTTCCAAAACTTCCTCTTTCCAGTCTGCTCCCTCTTCTCCCTCTGACCATTCCTGGCTGTCCTACCACCAATCTCCAGTCTCTGAGCCTTCTTCCCTTGGGGGTTCCCCAGCTGGTGCCCCCCCTTCTCTGCATCTAACGACTCCATGACAATGTGCCCAGAGCGGCTTCTAACTTTGGATCTAATGTCGCCCACATATGTGCGAGAGTGTGCAAATATTCCTAGCATATTTCATTTCATAAAATGGATGTTAACATTTCCGGGGGAAAGAGTTCTACTCCACATGCAACACAGTACCATGTGCTTGGGGAATTCATATTTCAAGTCCATGATTTTCAGACTTCGGCATTATGGCTAGTGGCAATATTAACATGAGAAAAGGAGAAACCATAAATCTATGGAATACCTTGTTCAAAGAAAGTTTATCAAATTCCAGTGTATGTCTACACCATGCAGAGAGGCCCTGTTGGGAAGGGCAAAACATGCAAGATAGATTCTCTACTCCACTGTGATTTGATTCTTTTTTTAATTGCATGATTAAGGCTGTGTAAATCCAACAGAAACCCAGTCGCCCTGGATCATATGCTGTGGTCTTAAAACTTCATAATGGCTTCACACATGAGCAGTTAGCACACTAGCACTACGTTATGGGCTTAAACATGTTACAGTTCTATAAAGAGCCATCCCCTATGCAATTCAAATGTTCTGCAGGGCACAGGAGATGGTTTTATGAGAATACATTATATTATAAGAAAGTGGTTTAGCGCAAATAGGCAAATATCTGTGTATAGCACTGAAACATACTGGGCATGTTCTGAATGCATGTGCAAGTTTAGAACTTGGTTTAAAACCCATCCATTTCTGCCACCTCTTTCAGAATATCATTCTGATTTAATGGGACGTAAAGCCAACGGAAGCAGTGAAACTCAACAGTGCTTCTAGTTATGACTGCTGTGTGTCAAGTCTGTAGGATTAGAGTATGGAGAGAGAACCATTGGCGTGGTTTCTCTGAAATCAGAGCCTGAGCATTTGCTGGAATGCAAGCAAGAACTGTTTGGGGGTTTTCGTGTCTTGGATTAAGGTGATACAGACCAAATTTGACTTCATATAGTGCAGTGGCTTTAAAGAACATTGTGACAAGTTCTTGGGTTCCCTGGAAGTTTGTCTGAAGTTTTCAATGAGAGGTCCTGTGATAGTGGCCAAACTTCTGTGAAGCACAACATTCCTACCACTTCAGATTGTTCAGTGCAATGTGCAACTTTAAGTACCACATAGCTCACTGGCCTTCCATGGAACTACTACCACCTAAATCCCTCGAAAATTCACCTCATTTATTTATTTATTTATTTATTTGCTTGTTTATTGGTTTCTTATATTAATACCCCATCTGTCTCCCAAGCTAGGATTCAAGGCGGCTTACAACATGTAAAAATAATGCTGTAAAAGACAAGGTGATAAAAACAAACTAGTTAAAAACAATAACTGAAATACATCCAAACACAGAAACCAGCAATTAAAATACTGCCTGCCCGGACACGGGCGCAGTGATCAGAGTCGTCTGTACTTTAGTTTTCAAAGGCCCGTCTGAGCAGGAAAGTCTTAGCCTGCCATTGGAAGGATAACAAGGAAAGAACCAGTCTAAGCTATCTTGAGAGGGAACCGCCCAGAGTGGCGGGGGAAACCCAGCCAGATGGGTGGGGTATGTATACATACATACATACATACATACATACCCTGCAATATGGGAGCAGCCATGGAAAAGGCTCTTTGTTGTGCAGGGGCATAGCGTAGGGAGGAGCAGGAAGTTAAATAGACTATTGCATTTTAATATTCTGTTGAAAGCCACCCAGAGTGGCTGGGGAAACCCAGCCAGATGGGTGGGGTGTAAATAATAATTATTATTATTATTATTATTATTATTATTATTATTATTATTATTATTATTATCAGTGCTCCATCAGTCCAAGTGCCTTGTCAGAAACACTCTCCATCCTCTAAGAGCTCCAAATATTTGCTAGGAAAATGGAATTTTGCAACAGTTTTCGCACAGCTAAAGCAAAGAAACGAGCCCTAAGAGTCTGTCATGGCAAGATGTTTCAACTGAGTATATTTGGAAAGACAAAAAATATCCAGGCTAGGGATGGTCCTGGCATTCCCTCTCGCCCTCCTGTGTCTGCACACCTGCACAGAGCCTGCCCTTGCCTATTACCCAGAGAATCTTCAGCTCCCGTCTCTCTGGTGTCTCTGGAACAAATTGTGCTCCTGGCCCTTTGCCATGTCATGAAATCACAGTTTTTCATTACACACTCAGAAACCTTAATTAGCGAGTAAGGCAGCTGGATTCTCTCAAAAATACATCTATCAGTACAAAACTACCGTGTGACACTCCTAAACACAAATGCCAGGCGTTTTCCTCTCTTCACTCCTACAGCTGACGCCAATATAGGTTGAGATATCTTGTTCCTTTAGGGGGAGAGGGATGTTCTTCATTCTCAATAACATGCTCACCCTTTTCGGAGCTGAGACTTGTGGTCCCATAGTCGTGGGTGACTCTGAGAATCTGCAGGGCGCATCAAGTCCCGCTGCATCAAGTCCACACAGTCCAGCAGTCCACAAAGTGGCCAGTCATGGAATTGTATGATCTAGTCATCTAGTCCAACCCCCTGAAATGCAGGAATCATAAACAATCCCTGGCAGGTGCCCATACAACCTCTGTTTAGAAACCTTCAATGAAGGAGAGTCCAAGGGAGACCTTCTGAGGGGAGCCTGTTCCATGGTTGAACAGCTCTTACCATAAGAAAGTCATTCCTAATGTTTAGTTTAAATCTCCTTTTTTTTGTCATTTGAGCCCAGGTCCTATCCTATGGAGCAGCAGAAAACAAGCTTGCTCCATCTTTCATGTGATAACCCTTCTGATATTTGAAGATGGCTGTCATATCGCTGCCCTGTCTTCTCTTCTCTTCTCTTCTCTTCTCTTCTCTTCTCTTCTCTTCTCTTCTCTTCCCTTCCCCAGGCTAAACATATCCTTAACCCTAGAAGAAGCAGGGTAAATTATGCAAATATAGCCTGGTGTGCATAATTTTTAGAAGCCCCATAATTCAGGCCAAGCAGGGGCCATGGGCTCAGTGTTGAAGGACATGCAGAAGATCCCAGATTCAAAAGGCTTGTGTAGGAGGGATGAGGAAACCAAGTGTGGCGTTTGCCCGTTCGTTTAGAAAATGTCTGTACAAGGGAGAGAGAAAGGGTTAAAATGTAGACCAATAGGAAAGCCGGAGGCGGAGCCTACCTGTTTATAAAAGGGCTTAGCCCGAGGTTTGAGTTAGTTGTTGGTGGGTAGTTGGTTGGTTTTAGTGGGCTGGTTGGGAAAGGCAGTTGGAAAAGTAGTTGGTAGGCAATTGGAAATAGAGAGACAGTTAGTGCAGAGGGTTCTTGTGTGAGGGGAGGTAGAAGAGATAGACACAGGATAAAATAAGACTAAGAAGGTAAAGAGTAACAACATTTGGAATGCAGTTAAAGTTTGTTTGTGTCTGCAATAAACTACACTCTTCTTTGTTAACTTAAGAACCTGACTGAGACTGAGTGATTTACTGGGATGACCTGGTTGGTGGCAGCGGATTAGTGGTGTATGGGTCAATAGTCCGTGAGACAACGGGGGCTCCGTACGAATGCCACACCAAGCCTTATGAGGAATGGCGGAGGGAACTGGGTATGTTTAGCCTGGGAAAGAGGAGACTGAGAGGAGATATGATAGCCATCTCCAACTATCTCAGGGACTGTCACATGGAAGATGGAGCAAGCTTGTTTTCTCCTGTTCCGGAGGTAGGACTCAAACCCATGGCCTCAAGTTGCCAGAAAGGCGATTCTGACTAAATATCAGGAAGAACTTTCCAACGGTAAGAGCAGTTTGACAATGGAACTGACTCCCTCAGGAAGTTGTGGAATGTTCTTCATTGGAAATTTTCAAGCAGAGGTTGGATGGCTATCTGTCAGGGATGCTTTAGTTGAGATTCCTACATTGGAGAGGGGTGGACTAGAAGACCCTTGAGATCCCTTCCAACTCTACAATTCCATGATTCTGTGGAGAACCTTTGGCCCTTGTGATGTTATTGAATGACAACTCCCACCATCTCTGGTCATTGGCCAAGCTTGCTGGGGCTGATGGGAGTTGTAGTCCAGCAACACCTAGAGGGCCCAAAATTCCCCATGCCACCCACATACCTGAGGTGAAGGGAAAGACATCTTTTTGCCCAATATATTGGAGAGCCACTGCCAGTAAGAGTTAATGGGCCAGATAATTTATTATCTGCCTCTGCATGAAGCAGCTCCAAAGTTCCTAGTTTTCTTTGAGCCAGAATTTGGGTTTCTTTGATGCAGGTTGTTTGATTTTAATTTATTTTAAGGCAGACAATATGGAGCCCCAGATTAGACCCATTTTAAACCTGGGACCAACCATGTTAGGTTAGAACAAAAAAAAAAAATTTCTTTCCAGTAGCACCTTAAAGACCAACTAAGTTAGTTCTTGGTATGAGCTTTCGTGTGCATGCACACTTCGTCAGATAATGTTAGGTTAGGACAGTGAGGAAATAACTTGTAAGTTGCATCTTGGGTGAAGGGAATCCTGCGACTGCCTACCCTTGCAAAATCTGCTAACAGCAGCGCCGGGTCACTTCCTGATGTCGATGCTTGACGATTCCTTGAATAAGTAGGACTTCATTCTCTGGGGCTGTCAATTCGCCATCCATCACCTGTCAAAAGCAGTAAATTCACAGGCAAAACCTGAAGCCCAAAAAAGATGGGAGAAGTGTGAGGTCAACGCTGGAGTCAGGGAGGAGGGGAAGAAATTTGAATGTAAAAAGGGCTTTTTGAACGTCCTCTTCTCTTTTTTCAAGTTGCAAAACTCTCGTCTCTGCAGTTTTGATGGCAAAGATATAATTGCTTTGCATGCAGATTTAAAACTCCCGTTCTGCTCTGCAATGAATGCAGAGCTGGAGAAAGCAAGAAAATGTATGTGTAAATGCCTGTATATATTTTCCTTCCTTCTTCTAGATGATTAGAATTTGTAAACAAGTCTAAAATTAGACCTCTGTGCTAGAACGAAGAGCACAATTTCTGTTTCATTGTGCCAGGGTGTACATAGATTTCTTTTTTGTTGTTGTTCATGATGGTGTATGGGCCCCCCCCCTACTCTACCCAAGGCCGTTAGGTATATAAATTTTAAAAGAGATTTATTTTTCCCCCTTTTCCATGTGATGCAATTAAATGTGAAGGCAAAAGAGGCTTTTCTGAGTGCACGGGAAATGCGAGGGGGAATAAAAAGCTATATGATCTCAATCCTCCGTCTGTTACGTGAAGCTAAAATTTGAAAAAGGAAAGGAGATGGTGCTTGCTGCTCTTTATTTCCAAAATTAGGTGCAGAGAGTTGTTTTAGCCTCTAATCGGACATGATTTGGGAAGTGATGGGGAAAAGGAGAAAAGTTTATGATAGTTCTCCACTCCCAGCCACATTATGGAGGGAGAAATCTGGTTTCTCATTTTTCTGTAGCTTTATAATAATAATTATTACTATTATTGTTATTATTATTATTATTATTGGTGGGGTGCAGGGGACGAAAGAAAAAATTCTCCTGAAAAATCTTCAGCATTTTGGTGCAACTTTCTCCTAATAGATTTTTGTTTATTTGTTTAGTAATTTTCAACACCATCCTTCATCAGAGGATTACGGGGCAGCTGGCAATGTAAAAACACAAGAATACATAACATAGTAACAAACAAAAGCAAATTACAGTTTAAAAGGCCATGGAATGTTAATCTGCCCAAGGCCTGGTTATAGAAAAACATTTCCTCCTGGTGCCTAAAGATATGTGACGAAGGTGCCAGGTGAGCATCCCTGGAGAGAGCATTCCACAAGTGGGGAGCCACCACAGAAAAGGCCCCTTCACCTGTTGCCACCATCTTGACCTCTTGTAGAATAGGCACACAAAGATGGGCCTCAGATGATGCTTTCAGGGTCTGGGTCAGTTCCTGTTTCCACATATGTTTTGCCTAACACACACACTTTTTTTTTGCAAAATGTCTTCTTTAAAATAGTGCATTTTTGCATGTAACTTTCACCAATACGTGCATTTTTATGCAAATGTTGCTCTGTTGTGATGCATTTCTTTTACGCAATACTTGATTGGAGAACTGTATTGCAAAATTCAGAGCAGTGCCGATTTTGAAAGGGCCTTGCATATTGGTTTGAGAAATGCAAATAAAGTTGGTTTTTCATTAAAATGCATATTTAAATTGCTCCATCTTCTCTCCTCCTAACCCAAATGTCTCAAATTAAGGCCTGCCTCCTGCATGTTGGAAGACTCAGGACAGAAACACAGTTTATCATGTCACTGCCTTATGCATACTGGCATAAGGAATGTAGATAGATACACACACACACACACACACACACACACACACACACACACCTCATAGGAACACAGGAATCCATCATATTGTCTGCTCTGTTTGACAGCAGCCTCCCAGGGTTTCTGGCAGCAGTCTCTCCCCGTCATACCTGGAGATGTCAGGGCTTGAACCTGGGACATGCTGCATGCAAAGCAGATGGTCTACACTGAGCTACAGCCCTTCCCCCAGGCAATCTTTCATAATATAGTGCCCTGAGCACTATATGGATCTCTCAGCTATGGATCTTCTCAATTTTGTGTCCCCTTGGCTCAGTGCCCTCTGTGGGAGAACCACCCACACTGCCCTAAATTTGGTGCTGCTTCCCCTATCTCATGGGAACCACCGATGAACTCCATACCAATCTGTTGGGGTGCCAGTTGAAGCTGTTAGGAAAAGGTTATATCTCTCAACGTCTCTCCACCCTCCGCCAGAGCACCACTCCTGGTGGTACCTTCCTGGTTGCCATGGGAGCTGGCAATTACTCTGGAAGACTTCTACCAACTGATAAAACTCCTGTCAGTCTCTCTCTCCCCACCTGGGGAGCTGCTGACATTGCATTAAAGGTCAAGTCTTCATGTAGATGTTATTTTCCCCCTTCTTCCCTGAAATTGATTTTTTTTTTTTAAGAAAAGAAAACAAAACAAACCTATTTTGGGTAAGAATGATGGCAGCTGCGGTGGGATGCCTGGTGAACCATTTGTCAAAGTATTCACAAAGCCAAGCCTGGTAGCATAAGTTTTATTCCCTTTAGGTAGGTTAGGGAATTTAGGTGGAAATTTGCAATTGGCATTAAGTAACCTTTCCTGACTGCGTAGGTCTTACATGTGAATGAATGAATGTGTGTGTGTGTGTGTGTGTGTGTGCCTTTCAGAGCCTTTGTCACTTCTTCATCTCTTGTTGACTCCATTCCCTCCCACCCACATGGCAAATCTGGAATGTTAATATAATTCTTTTATTGATGTTCCTCAACTATTTGGGCTGCCCACACCTACAAAGTCACACACGAGAAAGCCTATTGTGTGGGAATCTGAGGTTAAGAGATTAATTTCTTAAGAGAAGCTAGCCCGCTCCCCCACTTTCAGGGTTTTTCATTGTTCCCACCCACCCCTGAAAATTCGCTGCAGATAACACATGGATTTCAGGCAAGTGACTGGAGGAATTACTGTCATAATGGGGGAAGGCAACTCCTGCTTCCCAGCTATGTAGGCTAGTGACTAGGCCAGATTGCATGAAGCTTTTTCTAGTGCCCAGGGAGTATCATATGGACAATTCTCATGAGCAGAATTACTTGCTGGTTCAGTTGATTTCCTTGCAGTTCACAAGTCTGGCCAGAGCTGAGTGGTAGCTCACAAGCAGAATGTCAGGAGCTGGAGTCAAGTATCAGTCAGCAATAAAACAATAAAGCACCCGATGTCAGAGAAGTCAACTCTCTTCAAAGAAACGAAACCTCTCTGTCCTAGTGGTCGTCACAACACTTCCCAGTAGGTCTTGCCCCAATGAGATAGTTGTGAGGACTGAAGGTTCCCACCTTCCTACCGGTCTCCAAGGCTCCTCCCTTGGTTCCTTCCCCCTGCAGCCTACGGCTTCTTCATCTTGCCTCTTGTTGCTCCACCCTCTTCATTTCTCTTTGTGTTCTGGGAGCCCAGAGAGGGAGGAGAGCTGGTCACAGCAGGAGAGGGAGACTCCATGGCTTCTTCAGCAACCTGCTTCATCTGTCTCCTGGCCACCTCTGAATCTGAACTGCCCTTTGCCCCAGCCTCTTCCTGCTCATTAAACACGGTTATCTCACCAGCTTCCAACACCTCCTCTTCCAAGTCTGCTCCCTCTTCTTCCTCTGACCACTAATTGTCATCCCACCACCGCTCCCCTGGCTCTGGGGGTTCCCTTGGGGATTCCCCAGCTGGTGCCTCTAAATCCAGCCGGTCCATGACACAGAATACCCATTACAACACCTCACAGGTCACCTGTACAAGTAAATCATCTTCATCTTTTTCTTTTTTAAAAACTTTATTCCAAAACCAAAAAAGAATTACAAACATCAAATTCAAAATTCATATTTGTTTTGTAACATAAGCCTATTACATAGTTGACTAGATTAAAATATACCTAATTGCTATAGACTTCCCTTTGCTATATATAAATGCAACACAATTAGAAATATTATATTAGAATTTTTTATAAATTCCCCTATACCCTCCGCTCCCCTTCACCCATGTGTGATCTCAATTTTGTTTTTTACTTCTTCCATCTTGTTGTGCTGTTGTAGTTTAATAATTATTCAATTGATTCTTTTATTATTTCCTTGCTTACCCCTGCACATTATTAATAGATAATGTGTAAAACTGTACAAGTAAATCTTCATCGTCTCTGGCTGAAAGAAGCATCTTTTCCCGACTTTCTGTGACTGCGCTTCTTTTCCAGTTGTGTTCTGGGGAAACCTGCGATTTGTCAGGAGCTTTAATGGGTGACACACCCCCACAACCAAAGAGTGGTAATGGGAAATAGAACTTGCCGTTATAGGGATGGCAGATGATCTCGTTTCATCCACATTCATAAGCGAACTGACCCAAGATAAGCCTTCGTATGTGGTCACTGGAAAGAGGTCAACCCAACATCAGGCTTTTTTGGGGGGGTTCAGGGGGATCCAGGAAATTGCAGCCCAGTTAGCTTAACATCTGTTTGGGAAAATTATAAAGTTGAAGAACAAGTCCTGCTGTTTTAGAAAAACCAGCATGGCTTCCAGAAAGATATATCCTGTTTCAATGAACTAATACATTTATTTGAGAGTGTCAACAAGAA
Source organism: Podarcis filfolensis (assembly GCF_964270895.1). Classification (NCBI taxonomy): domain Eukaryota; kingdom Metazoa; phylum Chordata; class Lepidosauria; order Squamata; family Lacertidae; genus Podarcis; species Podarcis filfolensis. The sequence continues at coordinate 4,620,375 of NC_139613.1, read as the reverse complement.
TGTAGCTAATCTAGTAAACATTGTATATTTAGACTTTTTAAAAAGGTTTTGATAAAGTGTTTCATCAAAGTCTCTTGGGTAAGCTCAGGCGTCATGGGATAAGAGGGTTGGTCCTTTTATGAATCAGGACACGGGTAGTGCTGTGGGTTAAACCACAGAGCCTAGGACTTGCCGATCAGAAGGTTGGCAGTTCGAATCCCCCTGACGGGGTGAGCTCCCGTTGCTCGGTCCCTGCTCCTGCCAACCTAGCAGTTTGAAAGCATGTCAAAGTGCAAGTAGATAAGTAGGTACTACTTCAACAGGAAGGTAAACAGTGTTTCTGTGCACTGCTCTGGTTCGCCAGAAGTGGCTTAGTCATGCTGGCCACATGACCCGGAAGCTGTAAGCCGGCTCCCTCGGCCAATAAAGCGAGATGAGCACCGCAACCCCAGAGTCGTCCACAACTGGACCTAATGGTCAGGGGTCCCTTTACCTTTACCTTAAGTGGTAAAAGAACAGGAAACTAGGAATGGGAATAAATGGATGGTTCTTGCAGTGGTGGAAGGTAAGAAGTGGTGTTCCCCTATGATTAGTGTTGAGACCTGTGCTTCTTAACTGTAAGTGACCTGGATTCAGTGTTGAGCAGTGAAGTGGCCAAGTTTGCTGATGACATCCAAATGTCTAGGGTAGCAAGAACTAAGATGTGTGGCAACTTAAAACTGGGTGAACGGTAATTAAAATTGAAAATGTGATTCAGTGCAAGTATGTGTGAAGTGATGCATATTGAGGCAAAAGAGAACAATCCTAACTACATATACACACTATGAATTTGAACTGGCTGTGGCTAACCAGAAACAAGACCTTAGGTCATGGTGAATAGCTCACTGAAATTTGACTTGCGTGGCATCAAATATTTAAATCGGCTATTCACAATGCAAGGCGGTGCAGGAATGAGATTATTAATAGTGGGTGGCCAGAGACATCTATACAGTGAGAGAGAGGTTTTCCTAGACCCCGCCAGATTTTGAGACCTGTGAGTAGAGAAAAAAGCCCTTTTGAGACCAGCCAGAAACTTCATGAGGTAGTGAGTTAGCTGAATGTGTAGAGAAAAGAAGCTAGTAGTTTCTGGTTTGGGGTGGGGGAAGTCTTACTCTTTTTATTTAATTGTTTTAGAATACTTTTTTTAAAAAAAATGGGATGTGTTTGCCACCCTGGGCTTCTTGAGCGGGATAGAATATAAATTTTATTATTTTCATTATCATCACCATAGGCAATAACAGCCATGAGACATGTTAGGACAGGGGTGAGGAAACAGCAACTCACAGGCTTTCTTTAACATGAACACTCCAATTTGGCACGTGAGGTTGTTTCTCCTCAGAAAAGAAAACTCCCACCTGTCCCACACCTGACGTCAGGTGAGAGGCTAGTGCAGATGTGGTTAGGGGTAAAGGTAAAGGGACCCCTGACCATTAGGTCCAGTTGTGACCGACTCTGGGGTTGCGGCGCTCATCTCGCTTTATTGGCCAAGGAAGCCTGCGTACAGCTTCCGGGTCATGTGGCAAGCATGACTAAGCTGCTTCTGGCTAACCAGAGCAGCACATGGAAATGCTGTTTACCTTCCCGTCGGAGCGGTACCTATTTATCTACTTGTACTTTGACGTGCTTTCGAACTGCTAGGTTGGCAGGAGCAGGGACCAAGCAACGGAAGCTCACCCCGTCACGGGGATTCAAACTGCCAACCTTCTGATCGGCAAGTCCTAGGCTCTGTGGTTTAACCCACAGTGCCACCCGCTTCCTTGCAGATGTGATTACAAGGGAACAATTGGGAGCTTCAGGTGAGATCTCAATTATTTCTTTGCCAGTAGGGCTTGCTGACAGTTCTGATCGGTGCTGACAATGAGCCCCACCGGGATTGGCTGCACTAAGAGGATCCCCATTGGGGATGTCCTCATGCCGCCGAAGGGAATGATTGATGCTGTCAGTGAACCCCACTTTGTCAGATTCAAACAACGACTGCAAACAGATTGCAAAGGAACGGCTGCTCAGTTCATTGACAGGTGTAGCAAGTCCCTTTGAACTTTGACAGGCGGCCAATTCTCTCTCCACCTGCCAAAGTTGGCCCACAGGGGCTGGGGGAATCAAGGATTCAGCCCGGGGGCCAGACCCAGTTCCCAATCTCTGTGTCAGGACGAGGTCACAAAGCAGGTGGTCTGGTGCTGCAGCTCATTCCTGCACAGCTGATAGGAGAAGCAGAAGTCATCAACTGTTTTTTTTCCTGTGCAGAGCTGTGGCAAAGTGGGCATGCACAGGGCTCTGTGCACAGTGCTGCTTGCACAAAATAGAACAGTGGAAAATATTTAATTCATCTAATCACTGTGGAAACAAGACCCAGGCAATTCAAAATTTGAAGGGGAAGGGCCATAGCTCAGTGGCTTTGCACGTGAAATATTGCAGGTTCAATCCTGGTGACTGCAAGCAGGAAAGCTTGAAATCCTGTAGAGCCAATGTCAGTCGATACTGGGCAAGATGGACCAGTAGTCTGACTCAAATTTGGACAGAGGGTAATTCAAAATACCCCATAATGGTCAAGTGCAGTCACTGTGACATCTTCTTCTGGTCTAGTGAAGGACCCCTGACCATTAGGTCCAGTCGTGACCGACTCTGGGGTTGTGGCACTCATCGCGCTTTATTGGCCAAGGGAGCCGGCAAACAGCTTCCAGGTTATGTGGCCAGCATGACTAAGCCACTTCTGGCAAAACAGAGCAGCGCACAGAAATGCCATTTACCTTCCCGCCAGAGCAGTACATATTTATCTACTTGCACTTTGTGCTTTTGAACTGCTAGGTTGGTAGGCGCAGAGACCAAGCAACGGGAGCTCACCCCGTTGCGGGGATTTGAACTGCCAACCTTCTGATCGGCAAGTCCTAGGCTCTGTGGTTTAGACCACAGCGCCACCCGCGTCCCTTCCTTCTGGCCTAGTCACAGATAAATATTGTGTGTGTGCAGCCCCTAGCCAAGGCCCTTCCTAGTCACCAGACGCTGCTACAATCTGAACGGTGCCCTTTGATGCTCAATGTTAAACAGTAATAAGGGTAGCTGGCCATGCTCTTGCATCCCAGAGGATAATTACAGTTGGGAGCTGCATGCACATTGTGTTCGCAAGGTGGAAGAGCTTCACTGCACACCTTTTCATCCAAGGCACTGCTCATGCGCCATGCTGTTGGCTTAGAGGGGGAAGCCAAACCAGAGTCAGGTTGCAAAGGCATAATTTATGAATGCTCAGCATGCCGTTAAGTGCAAAGTGATGGAGAGGGTCTTGGTTGGCTGCACGGCTATGCTTGTGAATCTTTCTCCAGCCCTCCCGTAGCCCCTCCCATGCATCTATGCAGGTTCATGGGTAGTTGAAAGCCAACCTTCACAAATATAAATCACAGGAGGCATAGGGGAGGGATTCACCCCACCTACTTTGTGCAGGAGGCTGACCCAAATGTTCTGATCTGCAAGCGTCAGTCAGAATCCACACTTCTCCAGCTATCACAATAAATTTTCAATCCCTATAGATGTGCACAAAACTTCATACATCATATTGAAAAACTTTGCAAAAGATGCATATTTTAGTGAGAAATGCCTTGATAAAAATGCATATTTTCCAGCAGGCAGGCATGCAAAATTGTTACATGTGGATTGTCTATGTCTTCTTTTGGAACAAAGTCTGCAAATAATGGGATGGAGCATGCATGCAGTGAACTAAGGCTGTTCTATCCATCCCTGTCATCATTGGGACATGCCTTAGCTCAGTGATATTCCATGTGTTTCTTCAGTTAAGGCTGCAGAATTGAGAAAGGCTTTGGAGAGATGCCTCCATTTAGATGAGATGATCAATCTTGGGTTAGATGGACCAGTGATCTATTTTGTGCAAGGGGGGGCAGGGTGGAGGTATGTGTAGGAACATGTGAGCTGAAGCATGAAAAGCCAGGTTAGCAATGTGGGGTGGATCCCTTTGTAGATGCCTTGAATTTGGAGCACATGGGCTGGGTTCTTCCGTCACGAAACCCAATTATTAGGAAAGGGACTGAAAAATTGAAGCAGTCGCCTGATGCCATTGGATAAGCCTTGGTGTAGCCACAGATGGAATACTCAAATGGTATTCAACTTAGGGCTCATCTACAGTAAGCTTTGGGCCCATGCTTTCCAGGCAGAGATCCATGTTTTATAGCTCCATATCCAAGCAGTTTCTCCCTCTTCACACCCTTTCTCACTTTTTGCTCCAGAGCTTTCCCCCTGAAAACACACTCTTTACAGCTGAAGCTCAATTAATGACAATTCAGATTTTCTGTGGATTGCTGTTTTGTCCAATTCAGTTGTAGAGTCTGGCTTTACATAAGGAAAACTCCAGAAAGAAAAGAAAAGAAAGAAAGAAAGAAAGAAAGAAAGAAAGAAAGAAAGAAAGAAAGAAAGAAAGAAAGTGCTCTGACACAGAGCTTTAAAGCGCAGAGGAAAGGTAAACATGGACAAGCCAAGAGTTTGACTCAAAATAGACCCATTGAAATGAATGCACCCAACTAAGTCATGTCCCTTAATATCAATGAGTCAAACTTATTTGAGTACCCCCCCCCCCATCTTCCCTTTTCATGAGGTGGCCAAAGTCTTGGAGCTTCAGCTTCAGGATCTGTCCTTCCAGTGAGCACTCAGGGCTGATTTCCTTCAGAATGGATAGGTTTGATATTCTTGCAGTCCCTGGGACTCTCAAGAGTCTTCTCCAGCACCATAATTCAAAAGCATCAATTCTTCGGCGATCAGCCTTCTTTATGGTCCAGCTCTCAGTTCCATACATCACTACTGGGAAAACCATAGCTTTAACTATACGGAGCTTTGTCGGCAAGGTGATGTCTCTGCTTTTTCAGATGCTGTCTAGGTTTGTCATTGCTTTTCTCCCAAGAAACAGGCATCTTTTAATTTCTTGACTGCTGTCACCATCTGCAGTGATCATGGAGCCCAAGAAAGTAAAATCTCTCACTGCCTCCATTTCTTCCCCTTCTATTTGCCAGGAGGTGATAGGACCAGTGGCCATGATCTTAGTTTTTTTGATGTTGAGCTTCAGACCATATTTTGTGCTCTCCTCTTTTACCCTCATTTAAAGGTTCTTTAATTCCTCCTCACTTTCTACCATCAAGGTTGTGCACATCGGCATTATTTAGACAGGTGATTAGATAGATATAGATAGATAGATAGATAGATAGATAGATAGATAGATAGATAGATAGATATCCCCGTAATGCACACAGCGGGCACCATGGCCTAGAGCAGCCTTTCTGAACCTGTGGGTCCCCAGATGTTGTTGAACTACAACTCCCATCACCCCTAGCTAGCAAGGCCAGAGCTCAGGGATGATGGGAGTTGTAGTCCAACAACATCTGGGACCCACAGGTTGAGAACTGCTGGCCTAGAAAGAGAGATTCCCTCCCCCATGAAGCTGCCTGGTGAGTCATCGCAGGTCTTAGCCAGGGACCTCCTATCTCATAGCGTAGCCTCCTCTCCATCATGTCGCCCTTGCTCTAAGAAACGGTGGTCTTGGAAGGAGTGGATTACTGCCTGCAATAACCGCCGTCAATGGAGAAGGTGGTTTAATTTCATGGTGGCCATGAGCGGAGAGTCCTGCGGTTTGAGATGCACGCTGCCTTTTGCAACCTGACATTCCCAGAGCAGCACTGAGAAGCCTTTTGTCGGAGGCTCGTTTCTGCACTCCAGATTCCCTTCTTTTTCCTCCCCCCCCCCCCAGCTCCAAGTCATATTCTCTGCCAGCTTGGCTTCTCCCTCAACGCGCTGTAAGCTCACTGAATTGGTCACAATACGGAAGCTTCCTGCTTGACAAACCATGATCTTGAAGGTTCTGGAGAGCCATGGGGCACCCTGGCAGCCAGCTGCCTTGTAGCAAATTCATTGTGTATGATGCAAGGGACCATTAGTTTAGCTTATTATTAATACATGTGTGGGCTTTAATACACCGTGGCTCTGTCTGTCAGCGCCGGTCTCTCCAGCAGGCATGCCTTTTGTCCTTTTGTGTTTTCCCCAAACAAGCTTACACAATTAGATTCTTCTTGTTTCCTAAATGATTTTTTTTCCCGGCTCCTAATTATTTCACACTCCATATAAAAGAGTTATTGGGGTGGGTAATGGGAGGCCGGGGATCGCATTCTCGATGCTTTGCAAGCAGCATGATATTATGGCAACTTTGATTTGTTTTATAGGGTTGTTCTTTTTTTCCCCCTCTAACCCCCACCCCATAGCCTGGCGCCTGCAGCATCAAAGAAGTGATTTACAGATGAGGAGTGTAAGAAGGGGAGGAGAGAAAAGGGGGGTGGAGGGTAGGAAGACTGTGACCCCCCCAAAGTCCACTCAGTGAGCAGCACGACCAGCGATAGAATGATCTTTGCTCAGGTGCAGAAGAACATATTTATCGTGCAGGGGGTCCCCGTTTCAGTCCTTAGCAGTAAGGTGCCTCTGTGGTCTAAATCACTGAGCCCCTTGGGCTTGCCGATCGGAAGGTCGGCAGTTTAAATCATTGTGATGGGATGAGCTCCCGTTGCTCTGTCCCAGCTCCTGCTAACCTAGTAGTTCGAAAGCACACTAGCAGAAGTAGATAAATAGGTACCACTGTGGCGGGAAGGCAAACGGCGTTTCTGTGCGCTCTGGTTTCCATCATGGTGTCCTGTTGCGCCAGAAGCAGTTTAGTCATGCTGGCCACATGACCTGGAAAGCTGTCTGTGGACAAACACCGGCTCCCTCGGCCTGAAAGTGAGATGAGCGCTGCTACCCCATAGTCAAGTTTGACTGGACTTAACCATCCGGGGTACTTTACCTTTTTACCCTAGCAGTGTTTCCCATTTAAAGAGCCCTGACCAGCAAAGATGAAGACTCATTAAGGAGAAAACTTTCATTCAAAACAAAAAATTATGGAAAAGTGGGATAGATATAAGATATATGTTCAAGCATACAGTAAAGGTTCGCTATCTATGCTAGCATTCGATTGATGTTGGAGAGAGACTGAGTTGAGAAATAAGACCAAGGGTACATATTGATATAGGAATGTATTAGATAAAATGTAAAGAAATATACAATAATAAGAGTACATTCAAAAGGAATATACAACTGGATAGAAAGGAAGTCCAAAGTGTTGGTACATATATGATTTTGGAATAGTTTTTTGTCCTTGCTTTTTTCCCCTTTTAGTATATAAACTTTGTATACATGTTGAAAATTATAGTATAATAAGCCTTGTGGTGTAATATGATAATGTTTATTGATGTAACAGAAGAACTTTAATAAATAAATAAAAATTCCAAAAAAAGGAGAAAGCTTCTTACGTTCACATGTCATACCCTCCAACATTTCTCTGATGAAAATAGGGACGCCCTATTCATCACGGACAAGGCCATCAATGGAAAGTGCTGTCAATAGCTCCTAGCCACAATGGCTATGTTCTACATCAAATTTCAGTGCCCAAGGGTGAGGATGATGAGGATGATATTTATTTATTTCACCAGACACTCTGGGCAGCTTAAAGCATATATAGGTAAAGGGACCCCTGACCATTAGGTCCAGTCATGACCGACTCTGGGGTTGCGGTGCTCATCTCGCTTTATTAGCCGAGGGAGCCGGTGTACAGCTTCTGGGTCATGTGGCCAGCATGACTAAGCCGCTTCTGGCGAACCAGAGCAGAGCACGGAAACACTGTTTACCTTCCCGCTGGAGTGGTACCTATTTATCTACTTGCACTTTGACATACTTTCAAACTGCTAGGTTGGCAGGAGCAGGGACTGAGCAACGGGAGCTCACCCCGTGGCGGGGATTCGAACCGCCGACCTTATGATCAGCAAGTCCTAGGCTCTGTGGTTTAACACACAGTGCCACCCGCATCCCTAAAACATATATAGAAACATATTAAAACTAGGATATAATAGTGAGGGGCCCCAGTTAAGCCCCGCCCCCAGTTAAGCCACACCCCACATAATCAATCACAAGATGTGGCTCATGCACACCATTTGAATGGCCATTGCTCATCAATTCTGGAGGTGGCCCCTTCAAATATTTTATAGGGGACCATAGCCCCTAGGAGTTGGCTTTTACGTCAAGACCAGTATGCCTCTGAATACTAGTTGCTCTGGGAACCAGAAGTGAAGAGAGTGCTGGCACACTCAGACCTTACACTTTTGGACTCCCCATGGGAATTTGGTTGACCAGATCAGGATGCTGGGCTAGACGGGGATTTGGCCTGATTTGGCAAGCTCTTCTTATGTTCCTCAAGGAACTTCCAGAGATTTGATCAAGTTAATGAAAGGAATAAAATGGAGCACCGGTGCCATGTTGTTTAGTTTTTACAGGACTGTTATTGTTTTTTTCTGATGTTTTATGAGAAGCACTTATATGGGTCTTCAGGCGGGAGGTTATTGTGCCTTTTATAAAACTAAGCGAGAGCCCGCTTCTCTTCTTTTTCCTCGCTGCTGCTAAGTAGACAATGTGCTTTTGTGGTCATTATTTCCCAATAGAAATGTTTCATACTGGAGTTGTGCCTGGAAAAGCAACAGCTTCAGATTGCAAAATTCCCCCAGGAGGGTTGGGGAGTGAGCGGGGAGATCCTCACCAAGGAAGAATAATGACAGCTTTTAAGGGCCAAGTCTTCACTTTATTTCTTGTACTCTGGTGCACAAAAGCAGGTCCGAAAAACTTGCTTGTGTGCCATTGAGTGTGGAGGCTGTGGTTCATAGGAATACTTGATTGGTGAATCAAGAAGAGCAGGGAAAAATGCCCAGTTTAGAGATGTGCAAAACTTTAGGACTCCTAAATTTCTGTTGTGTTGAGAACCAAACCACACTTATCTGCAAAAGGAGACACTTTCCTTATCTGCAAAAGGAGGGAGCAATATTCATGTGCGTTGGATTTTTCTGGGCCTTTTGCAAGTTAGTTTAGGACGTAGCATTATTATTCACAGTACTACTTCCAAAGGCAGAGAAACGCAGTTTAATTGTTCATGGTTATGGATAGGAAGACCTTTGGTAAAATCCCCGCTTCTACACAACTGTTAAAAAGGGCAGGAGCACTGACCTCTTTATTCTTCTTTTTTATTTCTTAATTTTTTAAAATGAATTTATAAAAATGAAAAAGGGGGGAAAGAACTGAAGAACAAAAGGAAAAAAGTGAATGAAAAAGAAGAAAAGGAAGGGGAGAATATATACATTGCATCAATCCATAATTCTATTCCATCAACTTCCCACCCATTCTTCCTTGGCTCCCTAAAGTTTCCCATTCGTGCTGCATATTCTATTTTTCCAAACTATTTAAAAATTCAAATTATTCTCATTATAAACTGGGGTTGTCACACGTCCAGATTTTCCCAGACATAACTGGATTTTGGTCATCTGCAACGGTGCCCGGATGCAAAACACATGGCAGCATAAACATCTCTCTATTTTTTGAGATTTTGCAAAGAAAGCTCGACAACTTTGCCAAGAAAAGCTCAACAAATTTTATGTCCAGATTGGCAACCCTATTATAAACTATAGCTGCTGAGCTTACTCCAAACCAACTAAAGTTCTAACATTTTTACAATGGTTTTTTAGGTAGTCTACAAATGGCTTCCATTCCTCTTTAAAACTTTTCTTGCTCTCTAATTTTGCTGGTTAAGTTTGCTCATTCTGCATATTCCATTAATTTCATCTGCCACTCCTCCTTTGTAGGTACTATCTCTTCTCTCCATCTTTGTGCATATAGGATTCTTGCTGCTGTAGTGGCATGCATAAATAAACTTATTTGTTTACTTGGTACCTCGGACTTCATTATTCCTAACAGAAAGGCCTCTGGGTTCTCTGGAAAAGTCTTCTGAAATGTCCCCCCCCCCCCAATTCATTAAATATCATTTCCTAATATTCTTTAACTTCTCTACAGGTCTACCACCTATAGTAAAAGGTTCCATCTGTAGCTTTACACTTCCAACATTTACCAGTACCTGATTGTGACTTATACATTCTTGCTAATTTATTTGTTGTCAGGTACCATCTGTAAATCATTTTCCAATAATTTTCCTTAAGAGCATAGCAGGCCGTGAATTTCAATCCTGTTTTCCACAGCTTTTCCCATGAATCTAACTCTATATTGTGGCCCACATCTCTAGCCCAATTGATCATTGTCATTTTCACCATTTCATCCTTTGTCTCCCATTCTAACAATAACTTATATATTTTAGAAATTAACTTATCATTATTATCTATCAGCTTTTTCTCAAATTCTGAGATCTGTTCTATAAAACCACATTGTTTATCAACTTTAAATATTTCATTCAATTGACAGTATTGTGATTGCTTTGATGGGTGAAAGCCATAAAGGTGTTTTCTTTTCTAGCAGGTTCTTATATTTTCCCCAAACTCAATAAATATTTTTCCTAGTTACACAATTCGTAAAAATACTATGTATTCTAGCTTTACCTTACCTTATTTAGTGCATGCCAACCATATTTAACACCATACTCCTCCAAATCTAGCAGTTGAGTATTCTCCAACTTTATCCAGTCTTTTAACCAGTGCAAACATGCTGCTTCATAATATAAACACAAATCCAGCAGTGAGGAGCCTCCTCTTTCCCTAGTGTCAATCAATATATTATATTTAATTCTTGGTTTCTTCCTCTGCCAGATAAATCTAGAGATATCCTTCTGCCATTCTTTAAAGCAGCTTAAATTATTAATTAATGGGGCCTTTTGAAATAAAAAATAATATCTTTGGCAACACATTCATTTTTATAGCCGAAATCCTTCCTAGCAAAGATAAATTAATTCTCCCCCATACTTGCAAGTCTTTTAAAACTTCTTTCCACACTTTAATATACAGCATTTTTCGTCCCATAGGACGCTCCGTCCCATAGGACACACTTACTTTTTTTGGGGGGGGGGATAAAGGAATTTCCCCCCTTTATTTCCCCCCCAAAACCAGGTCGGGGAACAGTGGGATGGCGGCGCTGTGCCTCCCCGCTGTCCCCTGAGCTTCTGGGGCTGGCCGATGTCTGCCCGGCACGAGGGGCGCTCTGCTTCAGGGCGCCCCACGCGCCGGGCGGCAGGCTGCGGACACCTGCATGAAGCATGGGCCGTCCTCCGGAGGACGCCCTATGCTCCGCGCTGCAGGCTGCCGCCCGCAAGCCGTGTGCGCCCGGGGGGAGTTCCCCCGGGCGCTGCAGGCTTGCGGACACCTGCGCGAAGCACGGGGCGTCCTCGGGAGGGCGCCCCGTGCTCCGCGCTACAGGCTGCCGCCCGCAAGCCGGGCATGCCCGGGGAGAGATCCCCCGGGTGTGCAAGGCTTGCCGACACCTGTGCGAAGCACGGGGTGTCCTCCGGAGGGCGCCCCGTGCTCCGCGCTGCAGGCTGCTGCCTGCAAGCCTTGCGTGCCCGGAGGAACTCCTCCCTGGCGCGCAAGGCTTGCGGATAGCTTCCTGGAGCCTGGAGAGCGAGAGGTGTCGGTGCACACCGATGCCTCTTGCTCTTCAGGCTTTAGCGAAAGCCTGCATTCGCCCTATAGGACACACACACATTTCCCCTTCATTTTTGGAGGGGGGAAAGTGCGTCCTATAGGGCGAAAAATACGGTAATTATCTTGGAATATATTGGGGTTCTTCATAATATGCCATAGGCCTAAATATTTCACCTTTCTTTGGACTTCCAACCATTCAATGTCTCCAATTCATTTTTTGCTTGTACATCCATATTTTTTAAATCAACACTTAACTCTTTTTCAATAGACCACCTACTGCACAATGCACAATTTATTACAGATAAGTTTTGGTGTACCCCAGGTGTTCAGATATGCTTTGCAGTAGTATCACACCTGACACTTACAGTTAAGTGTTCTGAACAGGCCAACATATAGAAAGGCAGCAATAGCACTAACGACAATGAGACAGGTGTCAAGTATATTGGGCATTATCCAACCAGGTTATACCATAAGAGCTTGTTAGTTGGACAGCTCCCCCTGTGTCATAGCATTGTGTCTTATATTATATTATTTTATTTATTCATTTATAAATATATATCACTGTTCATCAGAAATATTAATGCAGCTTGCAACAATTTACATACAATAAAAACCATATCTGAAAATGTTACAGACAGACACCAGCTAACTATTGTGGAAAGATGGATTATTAATTGCCTGGATAAGCCCGATGGAATGGCAGGCATTTAAACGTTGAAACAGAAGCTGCTCACTGAATCTCCAGTGGCAGAGAGTTCCTTAGGCTTGGGCCCATGACACCAAAGGTTCAGTTTCTTGTTGTGGTCAAACGAGACTTGCGGGAACGAGCAATGATGCTTCTGCAGATAGTTCTCAATGATTGAGATTGAGTATAAGGGTTCAGGTGGACCCCAAAATACCCTGGACCTAAGTTGCTTGACGTTTTTAAAATTAATTCAAGGACCTTGTAGTAGATGGGCAATAGTAGATTTACTAAAGGTGTCACATATTGTGGGCCTTCAGTCATCAGGCTGCTGTATTCTGAACCAAGCCGAAGGGCAGCCCCACAAAGAGTGCATTGCAGTAGTCCAGCTCCATGGTTACCTTGGAGTACAGTGTGTGTGCCTAATATAATATATAGTATTATGTGGTGTAATCTTACCACATAATACTCACCCTTTGAGTTCTCTCCCTGTTAATAGTGTCCACTTTCCCGTTCCTTCATCCGTAGGTCTGATGTGCTAATCTGTCCTGCTGTCGCTTTGCCTGCCCATTTCCCTGTAATAGTTTGTTGGTTAATGGATTAAACTAGACAGGATTAGCCATTTCAATTTATATTCGGCTGCTTTCTTCATTTAATGTTCTCACTGTAAGTAGTGAATTATTGACTACTTTAAATGTGGCTACAAACAGCTTCAAAAAGAGGAGCATTTGCAAGGCCAAGTTGTGCGCCACGGAGGTCAACGCTCCTTTCATCCTTATCCCCCCTCCCCTTCCATTTAACCCTTCAGGGGCTCTCTCTCCCCTGGGAGACCTCGGCAATTTGCTCTGGCCAATGCTTAATGGCCCGGACAGGCCTTGGGGATAAATATAGTTAAGTGTGTGAAATTTAACCTATATTATTGATATTGGGTCCTGCCCAAAGTGTCTGCAAAGTGGCTTAAAAGGAAGAGTTCATTAGAGAATAAAACACAACGGGCAGGAGACCAGTTCTCCAGACCCTTGAAATTATTCCTAATCTTCTTCCACCCACCGCCCCTGGCTTTGTCAGACTTAAAGAAAAATCCAATGCCTCAAGCACTCAGGGAGATATCTTTTGGAGACAGCAGAAGTGCTGGAAGGTTGCCACAGGCAAAGATGGCCCAGTTGTTTCTCCCTGACCTCACTCTCTCTCTCTGCAGCTTTTGCAGACCCTCTAAGTGTCCCTGTTTTCCACGGACAGTCCCAGATTCACAGAAGCCATCCCAGTTTCTGATTTGACCCCATAATATCCCGCTTTTCCTTAGGACAGTCTTATTACCATTGGAGAAATGTTGGAGGGTGTGGAGTTATACAACCCCCAAGCAAATGAGATAAGTAACTATACAACCTTTACAAGACATCTAAGGGCAGCCTTGTATAGGGAAGTTTTCAATTTATAATGCTTTATTCTGTTTTTTTATATGTTGAAAGCCGTTCAGAGTGGCTGGAGCAGCCCAGTGGGTGGGGTATAAATAATGATATTATTGTTGTTGTTGTTGTTGTCATCAACATCACGATCAGTATGGAATAGGATGTCCCTATATTCATCAAGTTTGACGCTGGTGCCACTGTGGTCTAAACCACTGAGCATCTTGGGCTTGCCAATCAAGCTTGTTCCCTTTTCCACGTGACAGCTCTTGAGATATTTGAATATGCCTATCATTTCTCTTCTCAGTCTCCTCTTTTCCATGCTAAACATATCTAGCTCCTTCAACTGTTCCTCACTTGATTTCTAGACACTTGATCATCTTGGTTCCCCTCCTTTGCAAACATCCCAGCTTGTCAACATCCTTCTTAAATCGTGATGCCCAGAGTTGGACACAATATTCCAGGTGTGGAATAGCCAAGGCAGAATAGAGTGGCACTATTACTTCCCTTGATCTGGACAGCATTAGCTTTTTTTGGTGCTGCGTCACACAGTTGAGTCATGTGAAGCTTGTGGTCCACTAAGACCCCTAGATCCTTTTCACATGTACTGCTAGTAAGCCAGCTGCCCCCTTATCTCATGTTTGTACACCCGGTTCTTCCTGTTTAAGTGTAGAACCTTACATTTGTCCCTATTGAAAACCATTTTGTTTGTTTGGATCCATTTCTCCAATCTGTTAAGGTCATCTTGAATCCCGATTCTGTTTTCTGTGGCAATAGCTATCTCTCCCAGTTTGGTGTCATCTGCAAATGTGATGAGCCTTCCTTCAATTTCTTCATTGGTGCAGTGGCTTACAAAGATGTGTATATTTAAAGAGATGAACAGTTTTTAAAAAAACTGATCCAGAAATGGGTTAAACTAAAGTTAAGAATAGGAGGGGGTGGAGAGAGAGAAACTGAGAGTACCCATAATCGATTGATTCTTCCATCCTTCCCTAGGTATGGGAGCCATGCTTGTGTGGGGATGGCGGGCACAGGTGACACTAAACATCATTTGCAGATTCTCTGCAATGCCTTGAAACAGAATGAGGCCCTTCCTCTGATGGCTGCATGCTCAAGCGCTCATCCTCTATGTTAGTTATGCACCGCAGGGGACCATGCATCTCCACCAGAATGCGGAAGCAGCCGCCACAAAGAGGGAGACATAATTCAGGCAGGCGGAAAACTGAAACACTTTCATAAAATAAGCTGCACAAGCCCCAGGATGGCAGTAAGGCAGAGCAGAAGCATGCGCCGGTAGCATCGCCAAGCTTTTACCCTCAGGTGGATTCAGCCGTTTAAAAATAAAACAACTTTCCCAGAGTAATGCTTGTGCTGCATCGCTTCGCTGCCGAGACTGCTGCTGTCATTGGGAAAAGGGGCATGGAAGGGAAAGGTCCCACCATGGGTCTTCTCAGATTCCTTTTGCACCCAGGAATGGAGAACCTGCAGCCCTCCAGGTTGCTCCAGATAGGCTGAAAGACTCAGGACAGATTAAATAAAGCCATGCAGCGCATAGTTGAGCTATGGATCTTGCTCCCACAGAAGGCAGTGGTGGCCACCAACTTGGATGGCTTTAGAGGAGGATTAGACAATTTCATGGAGGAGAGGCTAACCATGGCTCCTAGCTATGGTGATGAGGTGGATAGCTCAGTTGGTTAGAGCATGGTGCTGACAATGCCAAGGTTGCAGTTCAATCCCTGTAAAGGACAGCTGCATGTTCCTTCATTGCAGGCGGTAGGACTAGATGATCCTCAGGGTCCCTTCCAACTCTGTGATTCTATGAGATGAAGCTTCAATGAGACTATGCAATGCCTGCACAGCTGGAGGCAGCCGTGCTTCTGAAGACCAGTTGCTGGAAACCACAAGAGAGGAGAATGCTCTTGTGCTCAAATCCTGCTTGCTGGTTTCCCACGAGCATTTGGTTGGCCACTGTGAGAACAGGCCATTGGACTGATCCAGCAGTGTTCTCCTTATGTTCTTATTTGGTTGGACTCCAATTCCCATCATCCCTGCTGATAAGTCATGCTGGGTGGGGCTGGTGGGAGTTGGAGCCCAACTAGATCTGGAGGGTCACAGGTTTCCCCATCTTCTACGCTGATTGGATGTGATTCTCCCTTGTTTGATGCCATGATATTTTTCCACTACAGCCTGGCAATGCAGGGTATTCAACAAAGAAACATCTACATGTAGGTCAGCAGCAGCTGGAATAAAATCAGGATCAGGCTATATTCAGGTTATCTTTACAGATCATGCTGTGCACGCCCTCCCTCACATCATCCATCAGGAATTAATCCCTCCCTTATCATATCTCGCCCCCCTGATTAGCAGGGCACCACCTCTCAGTTCCCAGAACCCACCCTTGTGTCTTGGGAGCTGAGCATCAGGAAACCTAGCTCACCTCTGCCCTATGCAAAGGAATGTACAGAAATAGTGAGCTGGCCTTGCTGTATCCTGGAAACCAGCATTCTGTGTGGGCAGCTCACAGAGTCCCTCGCGTGTGCTCTCTTTTGCTTTCCCTTTGATCTGACAGAGTTCCTCAGCTGCTGTCAGACATGAAAATTAAGCAGGAATGCTGTGCTCTCTTTTCTGCGGCAGCGTCAGGGAGAACAGTTGAGTTTAGACTGGAGTTCTGAGGAAGTGGGCGAAGAACAGAGCAGGGGGTTTGCACTGCGGCAACACTTAGTGTTATATGGGTTGAAACCTAGAAAGCTGCCTTGATCCATGCAGCTCAGCGTCATCCACACTGGCTGGCAGTAGCTCTCTATGGTTTCAGGAAGGGACACTCTCCTAACCCCACCTGGGGATTGAACCCGGGATTACCTGGTGGGAGGGCGCTAAGAGGCAAGGGGGCTGCAGTGGGTGCTGGGGGTGTAAATTAAAATTAGGATGGTGGGACTGAATCAAGCTCATCCATTTTGCGCAGAATGGAGCAAAGGTTATGACAATCTCTTCATGTTGCTCCCTGAGACCTGGTCTTCCAATCTCTACTGCCTCTGAATATGGAGGTTCTACTTAATTTCTATAAGCATTAGCTGTTGGTAGAATTTTGGACAGGACCCGAGAAGTAATTTAACTCCCATGACATGGTGGGCATCCCACATCTAAAGCCTATGCTAGAAGTGAGTACCCAGCTTCACCAGTATGCCTCTGAGGAACACAAATGGATATGGGTGCTATTGCACTGAGGTCCTCCTTGTAGGTTGCCCACAGGCATCTGACTGGCCACTGTAAGAAGAGGATTCTGGACTAGATGGGTCACTGGCCTCATACAACTTCAGGGCTCTTCTTATGTCACCTGTTTTCTTATGCTATCAGCTGGAGGTACTAACTGGAATGGGAGCTGGGTCTAGACTCAAGTAGAATTATAGAGTTGGAAGAAACTTCCAAGGATCTTCTTGTCCAACCCCTCTGCAATGCAGGAATCACAGGTAAAGATTCTCTGAAAGATGGCCTTGCAGCATTTGTTTAAAAACTACCAGTGAGGAAGGGTCCACTACCTTTCAATGGCATCCATCCCATTGGTCTAGCCACTTTGATGCCATACAGTTGGGCAGGGACAAGAACTTGGAACATCAGGGACCAGAGCTGGGAAGCGCATCCAGATGATCATTCTACTGCACTCCTGGACCTAAAACCTGGCAGGACCATCCAAACTGCCCTGAAATGACAGACACCTCACCTTCTGGTAGTTTTGCCCATCTTCCTAGGCTCTGCCCATTTGGCAGGGAGATGGAAAGTCTTCAGGACATGATCCAGGCTCCTCAAAGAGGGCACATGCATGTCAGGGAGGAGGGAGAGGAGCCAGTGAATTGTTCAAGAGCTATTCATCCATTTGAAAAATACAACCCTTGTAATGCTCCCAAGATCAATGAGTCCAGGAGCGAGATTTGCTGAGTAAGTGCTGGCCATACATCCTGCAGATGCCGGAGGGCTTTTTCCCCCTGCCAGGCACCCATTTTTCCCCAAGACATAAAACCAAGAGAGAGAAAAGCTCCTTTAGTGGAAATTGCAATACCTATAACTTGAGCTGATCATGCTGGCTGATTTCATTTCCTTTCATTGCTTTCTTCTTTGTCCTCTGCAGCACATTTGTGCTTCTTCTTCTTCTTCTTCTTCTTCTTCTTCTTCTTCTTCTTCTTCTTCTTCTTCTTCTTCTTCTTCTTCTTCTTCTTCTCCTGGTGGCCTAAATCAAATTCCTCCCCTGAATGTTAGCAGAGGAAACCGGGACTCAAGGAGAGAGTAGAACCGAGATGTTTTCCTTTGGGGAAGGTTGAACACTCAAGTTTTCTACTATATGCAAGCAAGGATGGATAGGTCCAAGTGACTAAGCTCCCAATTTTTTTGTTTCATTTCTAGCCTGATTCTCCATCACTCCAGAATGATTTTTGGAGTCATCTGCAGCCACTCATGCCCCCAAAGTGTCCACTAAAGCCGGAGGTCTATGAAAACACAGGTCCCTAGCCACACTAGAAACTTACACTGAGCCAGACAGGGATCTTGCACAGCCTGCAGATGGTTCGGAACAGCACTAAATCCCTGCTGCACACATGCACTTTCATTAAGAGCATAAGGAGAGCTTGCTGGACCAGGCCAATGGCCCATTTAGTCCAGCATCCTGTTTTCACAGTGGTTGGCCCACAAGCAGTGTAAGAGGTTTCTCCCCACTGTGGTTTCGAGCTGTAGAGGCAGAACCTAGCCGTCATGTCTAGAAGGCAGTGGTAGCCATCTCCTCCATGAATTTGTTCAATCTTCTTTAAAAACTGCACAGTTTCCACTGCAACTATTTGAATAAGAAAGGAACTCACTGTAGTTTGTTGGGTGCCGGTTCTGCTCTGAAAGTGCTTCTACTTTACCTGATTTATCAGGATTTTGACCCAGATGCCAGCTGGGGTAGAATTCAGCAGAGTCCTTCTAAGGTAGCAGGCTGCAGTTGTGCAGAGATAAAACAGGGAGAAGAGCAAAAAGGAGTCATAAGGTCAAAGCTCAGCGGTAGAGCAGAAGGACCCAGGTTCAAAACCCCACCTGAAACCATGGGGAGCTCCTGCCAATCAGTGTAGACAACACAGAGACAGACGGATCAATGGTGAGACTTGGTATAAGACAGTTTCTGCTGTTTCTATGTCCAGGTTGATGAGTTTTCCTGATCGTAGACCTCTTGGAGTTATACATGTCCATCAAACTCTTAGAAATATACATGTCCATCAAACTCTGTTGAGAGCATCAACAATTGTTGTGCTGTTTCAAGCAGAGGACCACCAAGGTGGGACGATGACGCTCCACAGCTGTCCAGCTGGGGAACAGGACCACGGACAGATCACCATAAAGGTAAAAGTAAAGGGACCCCTGACCATTAGGTCCAGTCGTGACCGACTCTGGGGTTGCGGCGCTCATCTCGCTTTACTGGCCAAGGGAGCCGGTGTACAGCTTCCGGTTCATGTGGCCAGCATGACTAAGCCGCTTCTGGCGAACCAGAGCAGCACACGGAAACACCGTTTACCTTCCCGCCGGAACAGTACCTATTTATCTACTTGCACTTGGACATGCTTTTGAACTGCTAGGTTAGCAGGAGCAGGGACCGAGCAACGGGAGCTCACCCCGTCATGGGGATTCGAACTGCCGACCTTCTGATTGGCAAGCCCTAGGCTCAGTGGTTTAACCCACAGCGCCACCCACGTCCACAGATCACCATATCTGGGCTCAGAGCAGCAAAACAAGGCAAGTTAGGGTTTTGCTCCAGTGAGCATCTGGCGGCAACTTTTGCTCATGTAGCCCTCCTGTGAGTCTTGGTGTACCTGGCTCTGCCCCTGTGAGGTGCTTAAAGGGACTGCATTTGCAGAGCATTCCACATGCAAATATATGAAGACAAACTAACCTTTAAGAATAATACTCTTAAAAAAGCACACCCATCATAGCTCCCTATCACTCCAACCTGTCACTTTCAAGGCATCTACAGCATTTTACACACTATACAGTTTTGACAGTGTAAATTCTTTTTCTTTGCATTTAGATATTTTAGCCCAGCCTTTCCTGAGGTCTCCAGATCAATACCTAAGCATGAAATCGATACTAAATAAAGCCTACAGAATCTAGCTGAGCCAAAGTACTCACTCCTTTTGGAGGAGAAATGTTCAGGAGTTTTAAAAAGCCCCGCTTTCCAGCTTTTCCCCAGCTGTATTTGTGAAAATATTTGCTTATTCATTTCTGCCGCCCACTCTTAGAAGTATAGAGAGCTGCTCTTTACCAGGTCGGACTTCCCATCTAGATCAAGATTGCCTCTTCTGATGGCCTCTTACCAAGCTCTCATCGCTAGTTACTTGGGCTGAACCTGGGACTTTATATGTGCAAAGCAGTTGTGTTCTTACTCTTCCTTTCAACTGGCTTTGCTTGCCCTCATTGATGTCATTCTGCAGCCTAGGCTGATTGGCTATGTTGCATCCTAACATCTCATTCACTACAGGATCCCTGATGGGTGGTAATTGTCTATTTGGCTCATCTAGGCAGCAGAATTATTCAGGAATGTGGTCGGAGTATTGGAGAAACAATGGCGGAGAGATGGTGCAATAACTCCAAAAAGGACTGGGGAGCGGCGAAAGGAGTTACACGGAAAGCTTTTAATGAAAAACATTTCTCACCACCACCATCTCATTATTTCTCACCTGAAACTCAGAATGGGCAGGTGACTGGCATGCTCCTACATTAGAACAATCTGCCCCGTTTAATGCAAAAGAGCAAGTTAATGGAAGCCAACGAAAATGAACCCAAATTCAAGATGCTTCTGCAGTGTGTTTGGAAGACAGCATTGGATTCTGGCAACTGCCTGACGTTTCAGGGCTAGTACTGAGAACCACACAGGATGGGGACGTGACCCGGTTTAGGGAGCAGGCCAGGATTTTGTGATCAAGGGGGTGGAGTGATTCCTCTATGAGGAAAACTTGCAGTATCTGAAGCTGAATGTTGGGAAAAGGTAAAGGTAAAGGACCCCTGACAGTTAAGTCCAGTCGCAAAGGACTCTGGGGTTGCAGCGCTCATCTCGCTTTACTGGCCGAGGGAGCCGACGTTTGTCCGCAGAAAGTTTTTCTGGGCCATGTGGCCAGCATGACTAAGCCGCTTTTGGCAAAACCAGAGCAGTGCATGGAAATGCCGTTTACCTTCCCAACGGAGTGGTGCCTATTTATCTACTTGCACTGCGTGCTTTCGAACTGCTAGGTTGGCAGGAGCTGGGACCAAGCAACAGGAGCTCACCCCGTCACGGGGATTCGAACCGCCGACCTTCTGATCAGGATGCCCTAGGCTCTGTGGTTTAGACCACAGCGCCACACAGGGCAAATGAAAGAAAACACTTCTTCATGTAGTTAAACTGTGGAATTTGCTTCCACAAGAGGCAGTGATGATCACTAATTTGGATGACTCTAAAAGAGGATTGGACAAATTCATGGAGCAGTGGGCTATTGATGGCTACTAGCCATGATGGCTTTGCTCTGCCTCCAAAGTTGGAGACAGCAATGCTTCCGAATTGCTGGAAACCACAGGAGGGAAAAGTTCTGTTGTGGTTGACTCCTGCTTCTTAAATGGAACTCAGGTCAACAAGGCTTGGAAAGATCCCACCTGGGGAGCCTTTGTTACATAGTGCAGACAACACTATGTATACCTGAAGGAGCGTCTCCACCCCCATCGTTCTACCCGGACGCTGAGGTCCAGTGTCGAGGGCCTTCTGGCAGTTCCCTCGCTGCGAGAAGTGAAGTTACAGGGAACCGGGCAGAGGGCCTTCTCAGTAGTGGCACCCGCCCTGTGGAACTCCCTCCCACCAGATGTCAAAGAGAAAAACAACTACCAGACTTTTAGAAGACATCTGAAGGCAGCCCTGTTTAGGGAAGCTTTTAATGTTTAACAGACTACTGTATTTTAATACATCGTTGGAAGCCACCCAGAGTGGCTGGGGAAACCCAGCCAGATGGGCGGGGTATGAATATTATTATTATTATTATTATTATTATTATTATTATTATTATTATTATAGGTGGGGCAAAGTGATAAGGTAGCTTTGTTTCTCCAAATTGGGGAGAGAAGTTTCCTTTGAGAGAGGCTGCGTTTTGCAGGTCAGATGAGTTTTCTCAAACTAGGGGAACACTGATGCAGCCGATCAGAGCATTGCACCAATCTTGATTAATGCTGCTGTTGGTTTTCACCCGATATGACATCTCAGGTTGAGTGTGGAGGTTCCTGCTGGGTCAAAGCATAAAAAAAGAGCTAGCTGACATGGGGGGTGGGGGTGTAAGGGAAGCAAAATAAGAGTATTTCAAGAAGCCTAGCAGGGAAAAAAAAGGAAAAAAAGCAAAACTCAGATTCCCTCGAGCTTGTTTCCAAAATACAAGGGCAATTAATTTGTCAACACCTGATTGGAAAACCAGAATAAAAATAAAATGGTATCATTAAGGAGCTGGCGTTTGTGTATATTTCAAGGCCCTTGCCAGCTGGTGATTCATAGGCTTGTGCAAATTAGAGATGAGAAAAAGATGACTCGCTAGGTCGTGCTGCCTGTACAACAGACACTGAAGTATTGTTCCCTGTGGCCTATTCATCAGTGCTTTGTCCAGTCCAATTTTAAATGACTCAGGCAAAAGGGGATTCTCAACAGATCTCCTGGGAGAGCAAGTCTATAGTCAGCTACAGCTTACCGATGGGGGGGGGGGGAATTGCTTGCCTTCTAATGGCTCCTTTCCCCCTCGTTCCTCCTAGCAATGTGCCTCCCTTGGAACCCCCTTGGGCACTGGACCATTCTGGGATGGGGGACATGGAAGCATCTCTAGACATGGTTGGCTAGTAAAGTTCATTCCTATATGTGATGGTCACTGATGACATCTGAAACATTTTGGCTTTTGGAATCAATCCCTTTTCATCATCCCCCTTCCCCCCCCCCCAAAAAAAAGGCTGAGTGTCTTGCTGATTCCCTTTGGACCAGGGATTACCTGGTCACATTTTTATAGTTTGCCATTTAATTAATGGATCTATTAATTAAGCGGCAAACCAATTAATAACACTTAAATCCCAAAAGTAATTGTTGGAGATGTGGAGACCAAACAGGCTCACTGTACCATATATGGTGGCAATGTAGCAAAATAAAGAAATTTTGGTATGAAATCCACTTTGAACTAGAAAAAATGTTAGGAAACCAGAGGCATATCTGTTGGGCATTACTGATTCAGATATTCCTAAAAAAATTAAAGATCTTTTTTTGTATGCAACAGTGGCAGCGAGAGTTCTAACAGCTGCAAGGAGGAAGAGCAACATAATTCCTTCTAGACAAGAGTGGATACAAAAATTGATTGAATATGCTGAATTAGATAGTCTATCTGAAAAAAAATAAAAAATAAACTGAGAATTGAATTTGTATCAAAATGGGAGGCCTTCAGAACATACCTTTAAAAAAGTTATACCGTGTTAAAATCTGTAGCAGCTTTTGAGTGATCCCAGCAGTTTTTTTTATTAATTGCTTATACAAATATAAACATTTATAAATTGTGAAAATATTAACATAAAAAATAGTATTTTGATATGGCAGTAAATTTATGTAAAAAGAATTAAGGAATAAATGGGTATAAAAGATAATGAGATTTTTATTTTTATTGTAACATGAAATTGCAATCACAAATTTTTGTCATGATTTTTATCTGATTAACAGATTGTGTAAATTTTCTTTTGTTTCCTTTTCCCTCCCCTCTTAAGTTGTACCCCTTTTCAGTATTTTTTGTTTGTTTGTTTTTTGTTTTTGTTATGTAATAAGCATGGAATTAAGCATGGGGAAAAAATAAAACAATTAAAACAAACAAACCCATTGGCTCTATCTAATCATAGAATTGTATAACTGGAAGAGACCCTGGGGTCATCTGGTCCAACTCCTTCCCATGCAGGAATCATGAGTAAATCATTTATAACAGATGACCATCCAACCTCTGCTTAAAAACCTCCAAGGAAGGAAAGTCCATCACTTCTCCAAGGAGTCCATCCCACTGTTGAACAGCTCTTACCATTAGAAAGGTCTTCCTGATGTTTAGTCGAAATCTCCCTTCTTGTAACTTGAATCCATTGGATTAAGTCCTACCCTCCAGAACAGGAAAAAACAAACTTGCTCCATCTTCCATGTGACAGCCTGTAGATATTTGAACATGAGTATCATCCATCGTTAAGTCTTATAATGCAGCATGTCTTGCAAATATATCTCCTCTGAACAACCCTTACAGGGGGCAGGGGGAGAGAGAAGGGAAAGGAGTGTTCAGCTCCTTTCAAAGAGAAGGTGCTAAGCCTTCCTTAAAGGCACTTAATCACTATGAAAATATTGGATAAAACATTTCCAGCACCACAAATCTTCCATTGATTTGTGTCTCCAGCAAAAGCAACCAGTCCCAGGGACCCTGATGTGATTATGGCTGGACTGTCCACTCTGGAAGAAGGAATTAGGATTGTTTTAAAACAGAGAGACAGACAGCCGGTTTGGCTAGCCCAGAGGAAAAGAAATTGACCTCTTCCTCTCCCCATGAATCTGCAGCCTGCTGAACGCAGGTGCATTAAAGAGTTTCGTTTATATGCTACTTTGGGGTGGGTGATTATTCCCCTCCATCATCAGATGAGCTTGGAAATAAGCTGATCCCTCAAATGGGAAATAACTCATCTTAACTCTGAGCCAAGCAAAACAACCACAACCACAACTCACTTCTAACACTCCATTTCCTGAGACCAGCGTACTACCACAACAAGGCTCATGGCCCTCCAGATGTTTTGGGACTACAACTCCCATCATCCCTAGCTAACAGGAACAGTGGTCAGGGATGATGGGAACTGTAGTCTCAAAACGTCTGGAGGGCCAAGTTTGCCTATGCCTGCTCATGGCATTTAAAGTGGAAAAGGGTTGGGGGGTTGGGTTAAGAAGGAAGCTTAGAATTTTCTTGTTAGACTTTTCATAGAATCATGGAATTGGAGGGGAAATCAGAGTTAGACCCTTCACTGCTCCAGAGAACAGGACCTGAACAAATGGATTCAAATGGCAAAAAAAGGAGATTCAGGCTAAACATTAGGAAGAACTTTCTGGTGGTAAGAGCTTTTTGACAGCAGAATCGACTCTTTCAGAAGATGGTAGACTCTTCTCCAATGGCGATTTTTAAGCAGAGGATTGATGGCCAACTGGCAGGGATACTTTAGCTGTGATTCCTGCATTGCAGCGAGTTCGACTAGATGACCCTCATATGATACTTCCAGCTCTACAATTCTCTTGTTCTAGGAAGGAGAGCCCACCATGCACTCCTAGATCATTGGTTCCATTGCCAAATCACTCTTAAGTTTTCTCTTAATTTTCAGCCAAAATGTAGACTCCTATATATATTAAGTGTCTTGGGGCTGAGGCAGGGAGCAGAAAATAAGACTTTGCCCTCTTCTGTATCACATCCTTTCAGGTCAGTGTCATCAATACTGAGCAAATGCCTTACAATGATTCAGAACCTCGGTCTGTTTTGTATGAGGCAGCTTCCCATGTTCCTATCCTCGATCAATCGGCTTCATGTATAAGCAATGTGCAAGTTGAATACGAAATCCTAGCACAAGGTTGTGTTGCAGTCTATGTGGGGCCACCCTTGAGGTTGGCTCAAAAGCTAGAGCTGGTAAAAGATGCTGTAACTCGACTGCTCACTTGGGGAGGATATTTCCAACATGTTACCCTGCTGTTGAAAGAATGGCACTGGCTGACAATTAGCTACCAGGAGGCCCAGTTCAAGATGCTGGTTTGGGTCTATAAAGCCCTATACAGCTTGGGACCACAGGGTACCTGCAAGATTGCCTTGTCCCTTATATACCCACTTGCTCACTGTACACTGCAGGTGTGCTTTACAAATGCCATTTGATAAGGAGTTCCATTCCACACAATGCAGGTGTGTGTAGTTTGAAATTCACTCCTTAAATATTGGACAGGTGCTTTCTATGTCATCTTTTCAGCACCTGCTGAATAACTCCCACTTTTCAACAAGCCTTTTATGTAAAGTCTGTATCTGCATTGAAATTGTTTTAAATATTTCTTCTTCATCATCATCATTATCTCTCACTTGTTGATTGCCTCCCTGGGCTCCCTTGGAAGGAAGGTCAGAGCATAATTTCAATAAATATATATTTAGCATGTTGTAGAGCAGTGTGCAAATGCCCTCTCAAAAGTCTCCAAACCATATGCGTGGAGAGATATTGGGGGTGGGATTTCACTGATATTTTTTTGAGAGGGAGAACAAATTCTGCAGATGTTTTGAGTGGGGCTCACCATTAGCATTTATTTATTTATTTATTTGCCAGAGATTTTTTTTTTTTATTATTATTTTTTTGGGTGGGTGGCTACCACTGTAGAGGAGAAATGGTGGACACCACATCTGAAAAGTGGCTTTTTTTCCTAGGGGAAAGTGGTAAAAAATATACCCCACCTCCGCAAGGGAAAACCAAGTCCTCTGATAATCTTTTGCTCCCATCTGGCATATTATGAATTGAATGGATCAGCTATTTATGGTATATCTTGGGGGAAACCATGCAAAATTTTGCTTGGCTTGACCTCAACTCTGGATTCTTCGATTCATAGTGTTACATTTTGTAGTTGGGGTTGGGGGGGGTGACAGTTGGAGGATTTTGATCCCAGGACTTCTTCAAAGAGCTTTGAAGGAGATTCCACAGGAAGATGTAAAAGTTCAGAAAGTGTTCAGTGACTCTGGCTTTTTCATTTTCATTTAGAAAAGAGGTCTGGAGACATTAGAGCATTAAATTATGGATGTAAAACGAATTACAAGGGCTTCATGATGAAACGGATAAAGGATACAAACGTCTTCTGTTTTTGACCCTTCTTCTGATGTACAGTCCCTGATTGTGGAACACCCTGTGCTTTTTTTGATAAGGAAAAGTCTGATGTGGGTTTGGCGGATATGCATAACCTCTCTTACATCGCTCTCCTTCTTCCAATTTTTGCTGGTTTCATTCTGCAGATCACAGATCCCCAGCAAACCCTGGACCTCTTATTCAGTCACCCTTTGGGTTCCCGAGATGTCACATAGCTTGGTAGCCCTTAAAAATAAACAAATGCCACCCACTTTCATGGATGCTGGATTCTGCAACTGGTGCTATTTCCACGTTGTTGTTTTTTGTTCTGTGCCTGCAGAATCAAGGTTCTAATAATGAGTTGGCCGTAACAACCAATATTTGCTTCAATATCCAACCCTTTCATGCAATGAATGGTCCTTGCTAATTTTGTCAGATAAAAGCTCTATTGAGATGGTGCAGTATAGGCAGCAGGACCTAGTGGCTAGATCTGCAAACAGAGGCCAGATCCCTTGGCGTGATCAAGAGCAGACCCGCCAATCAACTGGAAGTTAAAAATCCAAGAGACAGGAATTGTAAGCTGTTGCAGGCAGGCTGCTCAGTTTCCAGAAGGAAAGTAAGACAGTCTCCAATTAGATTGGCGTTTTATTGAGTTAAACTGCAGGTACTACCTAAAGGCAGTCTCTAGGACAAGGGCAGACGACATGGTGCCCTCCTTATATTTAAGACAGCTAACTCCCACCAGCTCCAGCCATGGGCTGTGGGTCAGGGCTGAGGGACACTTACAAGAACTTATGAAAGTCTCAAGTACATAAGGGCCAGGGCTTTTTCAGTGACGGCTCCGACCTGGTGGAATGCTCTGTCCCATGTGACTAGGGCCCTGCAGACTTGATCTCCTTCCGCAGAGCCTGTAAGACAGAGCTATTCCGCCTGGCCTTCAATTTGAATTAGCCTGATCCTCTATTCCCTTTTCCCTTTCCTCTTCTATGAAGAAACCATTTCTGGGACCCCACATTTAAATTCTTCCCTGATCTCCTTGCTGGCCCTAGTAGGACCAACTTGGCCAGTTAGCCCTGGTGATCATTTGATGTCTACTAACTGGGTTTTTTCCTCTTCCCAAAATGACCCCTGAATTTTTGAATTTTATTGATATTGATGCTGCATTTTATGTTGTATTTTATGCTGTTTTAAAGTCACATTTTAATCAACGTTTTATATTTGCTGTTAGCCTCCCTGAGCCCAGTTTTTAAACCGGGAACGGTGGGGTATAAATAAAAAAATATTATTTAATAATAACATTAATAATAATAATAATAATAATGTGGTACTGAATCACTGGCAATGGGAGTTGTACTCCACAACACCTGGAGCATACCACATTGATTCACGCTCTCTCCGACACATTGCTCAGGCTGTGGGAATCAGGTAGCAGTTATATAAGGCCACCCAGGTGGCTCCTGTTGGCTTTCCAGCTCACCTGATCTGGATCTGCTCATGAGCTACAGTGCACCTTTCCAGGCTGTTCTGTGACAGCCCTGCAGCGCAGCGAAACTTTCACAACCAAGCATTTTAATCAAGGCGAAGGTGCTAATTAATCAGATGCAGCAGATTTGTAAACAGTTTTTAATATGTGCATAGGAAAACTGGATATGGAAAACATGGAGGAGCACTCCCTCTCATACAGAGGAGAAATGCCTCTTCTAAGATACTGGGAGATGTATCAACTTGAAACAAAAGAAAGCATCAATCCTGATTCAGAGATATAAATTTTACCTATATGCCAATTAATCAGCTGACCAACTCATTCCTATGACTGATCAAGCAAAAAGCCACTAATTTAGGCTGCAGCTCTATAACTGAACTTTTGGAATGAATTGTTGTAATATGTTGTGATGGGCAGCAGCTTAGTTATATTTTTATTTTTATTTTTAAGGGCTTTTGCAATAATTTATGTCCACTGGCACAAGCCAAGTGGCCAAGTGATTAGGAGCAATGTTCTCCTGTTGCCAGAGGCTGGAGACAAGCAACAGGGCATTGCTATTAAATGGTGTCCAGGGAGCTTCCAAGACTGGTCATACGTGAGGACAAAATGTTGAGCTGGATGGACCTCGGCGTGATCCACTGGGGATCTTCCGGTGTTCTTACCCCTTTCTACTCCTTTGAGAAGTCCCTCTTGCATGGGAAGGTCCATAGTCCAGTGGTGGAGCCAGCTGTCTTGCATGTAGAATGTCCTAGCTTCAGTCCCCAGCATCTCCAGGTAGGACTGGAAGAGTATTTGGGATCAGTCCAGTGCTGAAACCCTGGACAGCTGCTATCATTCACCGTAGCCAGTCTGGACCTAGATGGGCCAGTTGACTCAGTATAAATCAGCTTCCTGGTTTGTATGCATGGCCCTGCTTCACTGAGACAATGGCGCTGAGTGCCCGACATGCATGGTGACATCATCCTTTGAAGGTTGCTAAGCCACTTTGTGGGTGAGTTCATTGCCTACCTGTGCGGGGGGGAAATCACCTAAACAAATTCAAGACAAGTAGAGGTCTTAAGGTGGATGTTAAGTGCTTGTCCTCTGGTCTAAATGGGGTGCCTTTCTCTGCCAAGAGAGCCATGGCCGCCTGCCAAAGGAAAAGGAAAAGGGGGGGAAAGCCCTTAATTACAACTATTAATAGTTGGCTGATATGCGTCATCTTCCTCCCAAGGGATGTATCACTGCAATGTTACCAAAGGTCTGGATAATACATCTGGGGAAGAAGGGGGTGATTAGATGAAATAGGGGCAGAAGGAATATGTTTTTCAGCAGTTCATGGGCAAACTAAATCAGAGCAGAATGGCATCTTTATAAACAGAACACTTCAACACACACACCAATGCTTTTGATATCACAGTATGTGATATCAACTACCACACTCCTTGCTTTGCTTGGCGGGGGGGGGGGGGCATAAGAAAAATCCAACTTGTAAAAATTAGTAACAGATACATTAACCGGAGTGTGGTGTGCAAACAAGGCTCCTGGTTCAGGCCCACATAATATCTTTATCCACTTTCTCAAATGTCAGGGCTGGGACCACCGTGCCTGTGATGTGGAAGAATGGCTCCCCATCAAAGTAGCAGCCTAGTGGTTTGACGCAGCAGAAGGCAGTTCTTTACATCCTTATAAAACCACATTATGCCTTTTCCATTGCGTTCCAGCCCTCAAAACTCTTTAGGGATTGATTATAGGGGTTGGTGTGACCTTTGCTGCAATTATTATCCATCTGTGTTCTGTGCAATTATTATTTATGTTGTCGAATCCCCTGGTGGTGAAATTAAAATAGAGCAGAGATAGAAGGTTCCCCCCCCCCACCCCTCCTTTCCTCCCTTCTCCAGCTCCTGGATATTTTTTCTTCTTCTCTTTAACAACCTAGCCCTCCCAGGAGAGCACTTGATACATCCTCATGTTTCCTAGAGACTGTGGTTCGATAGGATGACAGGTAATTACTGGTTGGGAGTTTCCAGATGTGTATGTTCAAGCTGAAAGAGTTGTCCAGTGTGGTGGGAAGTGAGATGTTTGGAGAGGTCCCCCTTTTTTTGCCAAGCTCATAGCTGTGCTTGGGGTGTTTTTCAAGATGCTCCTTGATACGCTCTCAAATTCTTCCTCTTAAAAGAGCCAGAATAACACACAGGGTTTTGCCCCATCCAGAGAGCTTCCTGTAGCTTGGGAAGATGGGAAGCTGCCTTATACCTTGAGAGCCAGTGTGGTGTAGTGGTTAGAGTGCTGGACTAAGGTCTGGGAGTTGTTGTTGTTGTTTAGTCATTTAGTCATGTCCGACTCTTCGTGACCCCCTGGACCAGAGCACGCCAGACAGGAGTCTTCCACTGCCTCCCGCAGTTTGGTCAAACTCATGCTGGTCCAACCATCTCGTCCTCTGTTGTCCCCTTCTCCTTGTGCCCTCCATCTTTCCCAACATCAGGGTCTTTTCCAGGGAGTCTTCTCTTCTCATGAGGTGGCCAAAGTATTGGAGCCTCAGCTTCAGGATCTGTCCTTCCAGTGAGCACTCAGAGCTGATTTCCTTAAGAATGGATAGGTTTGATTTTCTTGCAGTCCATGGGACTCTCAAGAGTCTCCTCCAGCACTCCAGGACTGGGAGAACGGGGTTCAAATCCCTATTCAGCCATGAAGCTCACTGAGTGACCTTGGGCCAATCACTGCTTCTCAGCCTCACGTAACCCAGGGGGTTGTTTTGAGGATAAAACACTACCATCTCGAACTCTTTGGAGAAAAGGTGGGATAGAAATATAATAAATAAATAAACATATGGCATGTCAGACTGTTGATCTGTCTAGCTCAGCATTGTCTGCACCAACCAACAGTGGTTCTCTGAGGTTCCAGGCAGGAGTCTCTCCCAGCCATACCTGGAGATGCCTGGGATTGAGTCTGGAACCTTCTGCATGCAGAGCAGATGTTCTGCCACTGAGTTATGACCCTTCAGAGATGGAGCTGCAACATATAGCTTCAAGTCATTGAACAGGCCCCGTGGCCTTCTCGATTCTGCCATGGAAAGTTTGAGCTCTGCCAGGCTCTAGACCAAAGATGGAGAACTGCAACCCCAGTCAAACCTGACCCTCCAAATCTCTCTGCCTAACCCTCTGGACTCTACCCCCACACCACAGCCACTCTCCTTGAGCCATGTTCCTCCCTGGCCATGCTTTGCAGCCTCCTTGAGTGTTCCTGGCTTTCTTGAGACACATTCTTGAACTCCAGCAATGCCATTTGCTTGCCAGGGATTGAGGACAGAGAGCTGTGTGTGTAGGAACTAGCTTACTACCCAAAGGTAAAACTTACTCCAATTGCTCCACCCACTTTTGCTTCTGGCTCCACCCATCATGGGCATGTGGCTCTCATATTGAAAAAGGTCACATACCAGTGTTCTGGACCATTGGTCCTCTGTTTTGGATTGTGTAATAGATTCTGTCTGCTCTGATCAGCCACAAACAGACTTCAGAAGGCCTTACTTTCAGTGGTTGCAGAAAGAAGGTGTCACCTGATGTCCTAATGACACCAGGCAATTCCAGCCCTTCCCACCTGCCAAAATTGGCCCACAGAAGCGTGTGGGTGAGTAATAAGGATCTGACCCAATTGCCAGATTTAAAACACTTAATTGATGCAACAAAAAACAGCATAAAATACAGTATAAAACGTGAATAACAATAAATTCAGAATTCAAAAATCAATTTAGGGGGGAAATCCATCCAATAAACATTAGATGATCACCAGGGCTAGCTGGCTAAATTAGTTCTATTTGGGACCGGGGGAGAATTAGCTGTGGGATCCCAGAGCGGGTAATCTTCATAAAAAGGGGAGAGGGAGGGATGGAAGGGGAATAAAAGATCAGGCTAAGTTCAAATTGAAAGCCAGGCGGAATAGCTCTTTCTTACAGGCCCTGTGGAAGGAAGTTCAATCCTGCAGGGCCCTGGTCTCATGGGACAGAGCATTCTACCAGGTCGGAGCCATCACTGAGAAGGCCCTGGCCCTGATGGAAGATAATCTGACCTCCTTAGGGCCCAGGACCTCTAAACTCTGATTAATCATGGACCTTAAGGTCCTCTACGGGGCAGACCAGGAGAGGCGGTCCCGTAAATACGAGGGCCCTAAGCCACAAAGGGCTTTAAAACTCAAAACCAGCACCTTAAACCTGACCCGATACTCCACCGGGACCCAGTGCAACTGGTAAAACACTGGGTGAATATTCTCCCATGGCAGGGACTCCGTGAGGAACCTCGCTGCAGCATTTTGCACCCGCTGCAGTTTCTGGGACAATTTCAAGGGCAGAACATTCCACCAGGTCAGACAGTTAAGCTTTGGAACTCACCCCCACAAGAGGCAGTGATGGCCAACAACCTAGATGATTTAGACAAGAGGAAAAGGCAAATTCATAGAGGAGGGGGCTATTGATGGCTACTAGTCCTGGTGGCAATGTTCTGTCTCCATGGTTGGAGGCAGCAATATCAGTTGCTGGAAAACCACAGGAGCGGAGAGAGCTCTTGTGCTTGGATCCTGCTTGTGAGTTGCCCACTGAGGCAAAGAACAGGATGCTGGAGTTGGTGGGCCATTGGTCTGATCCAGAAGGCTCTTCTTTTGTTCTCAGCCAACTGAATCCATGGAATCCATCATCACTTCAGTGTGATCCTTTCGCACAAATTCAGGCCTTGGGGGCCCTTTGTCCTCTGAGCTCCCAAAGCAAGAGGGAGAATTTCATCCCAGCTCCTCCCTCCCAATAACTCATCCTGCTCTGAATGGATCTCCGAAGAGGGGATGCTGTTTTTACAAGGAAAGGAGGAGTTTGCCACCTGCAACATCTGAATTACGGTCACAATGTGGGAAGCATTGCAGAACTTCATTACTCTCGCCTGTCATCGGGGCCATCACCAGAAGAGGAAATATATAGCCACCATTACAGGAGCTTTACACTCTGTAGTTTATCTCTCTAACGGTATGCTATGATCAGCCTAATTAGACTGTATCAACTACTCCAGGTTTGCTACTGGTGGCAGAGGCTCCCCTCATTGTTTGGTCAGCAGAGAGCACTCAGTGCATGATTTAGCACTGAAATTAAATTTTAAGCATAGCTTCCCCTTTGATTACCCACTGACTATCTTTTAAGGAAGTCGTTAGCTTTGTTTCTCTTCCTTCTCTCGCTGCAAGTCCAGTGCCCTTCTGCATGCAGAATATAAATCCACAGGCAGAAGGAATCGCAACACTTGCTGCTGTGCCACTTTTAGGCAGGGTGGTCTGTGCTTGGTGACTGTGAGGTTGCTGTTGCCGTTTCAAGCAAACAAACAATGCAAATATTGAAGAGATGCAGGCCAAATTCTGCACTGAGACAACCTGAACTCAACAAATCATGCAGCTCAAGCCGATGTCAAGGAATCTGCATTTTCAAATAATAATATTTTATTGTTTTGATGAATGCATTTATTTGTGCTAAATCTCCAGTTTCTTAAAAGTTCCCCTCCTCTGTGTATGAGGCTTCCAGAGATGCTGTGCTTGTGTGGGAACCAGGGTTAACTATTCTCCCAACCCATAGGATTAACCAGGGTCAACTAGTCTCCCAACCCTTAGGATTAACCAGGGTTAACTAGTCTCCCAACCTTTAGGATTAACCAGGGTCAACTATTCTCCCAACCCTTAGGATAACCAGGGTTAACTATTTTTCCAACCCCTTAGCTTCCAACCGCTCTCATGGCTGCAGATGTGGAGGAAGGAGAAGTTGGGATTAATCCCAGCCTACAGCACTGGTGTAAAGTTATGCTCTGCTTCTTCTCTGCCTTACCCCAAATGTGCCACTCACACGGGAGGCTTCTCCTTCTTCGGAAGCAGCACTCTCTGCTTCTGTGGTTTCCAGCAGCTGCTACCCAGAAAGCTTTACTGCCTCTGAACATGGAGGCAGAGCATACCATCATGGTTAGTTGCCACTGAGAGCACCACCTTCCATGAATTTGTCCAAACCTCTTGTGAAGCCGTCCAAGTTGGTGGCCAGCACTGCCTCCTGTTGGAGTGGGTTCCAAAGCTGACCCGTGTGTTCGTTGCCCAAATGACATTGCTGACAGATGCTAGATGGGAGACTATCAGCAAGAGGGCTTTACCCTGTACCACACAAATTATGGTGGTTCCTGCCAAGATCTCCTGGGAGCTGTAACATTTATTCTCATCTATTCGGGGCCAGGCACAGTCTTTAAATCACAAATTGATTTAATTTGCTGTCTACTTTTTATCTTATTTTTAGGGTGGAATGGATGGGTTGGTGATCCTTAAACCACTTGTTATATTGCGTGTGTGTGCATGTGTGTGTGTGTGTGTGTGAATGCTTCTATGAAAGTTTTCTATTTGTGTATACAGCACGCATTTGACTTTTCATATTTTGCTTTGATAATGTCCTTGATATTTTGTTAACTATCTTGACTGCCTGAAAGGTGGCGTGTAATTTTTATGCCTTAAAAGAAAAGAAAAATGTAAAAGAGACAGTTGCTTTCATCACTCTAACACAGCAGTTCTCAACCTGTGGGTCCCTAGATGTTGTTGGACTACAACTCCCATCATCCCTGAGCTCTGTTCTTGCTAGCTAGGGGTGATGGGAGTTGTAGTTCAACAACATCTGGGGACCCACAGGTTGAGAAAGGCTGCTCCAACATGTTGTTTGCATCCAGCCCCTCCCAGAAAGAAAACGCTAGGCAAAGGTAGTAGATGGGTAACCAGGGCCATGACTTTGCTAAGATGTCCAGACAAGGAGATCTGCAATATTCCAGCAGTGGGAAAGCACTGATGCAGAAGGTGGCTGTTTACCTCCCCCAGAGTGGTTTCACAATCAAGCCCTCCTCCCAGAGAGCTCTGGGAATTGTAGTTCCGCAAAAGGAATAGGGTTTCTCCTAACAACCAGCAGCACCTTTAATGAACTACAGTTCCCAGGTCTCTTTGAGGGAAGCCCTGACTGTTTAAAGTGGTTTAATAATGTTTTAAATGTACATTTCAGATGTGGCCTATGTGCATTCTACCCCATTTCTGCACAGCCCCAAATTTAGTCTGTTCTACCCCATTTCCATGCAGATCCTCAAAGAGAACCCCCCCCTATACTTCAGACACAGTGGCCTACAGATAATTATAAACAAGGCAGTCCCCGTCCTCAGGCCTAGCATTCTAAGAAACAAAACAAAATCACGACACAAAAGGAAAATGGTTTGGGAGGGAGGAGGAAATAAGCAACCTTGGGTGCAGATTCTTAAATCAACCACTGCGTGTGAGGCTGGCTTTTCCTAAAAAAAGAAAAGATGAATGCTGAATTATCTGCCGTTCCAGAAAGAGTAAGTGGTGCACTGGGAGTTTGAGTCCAAATGGGTGCAAAAGGTTTAACCAGAAAAGCACAGGAGAGCTTTCCCTGTCCCTGGAGTGCAAAGCCAGGCCACAGGTGCAATTGCTGCTCCTCTTGTTTCTCACAGCTTTTCGTAATTTTTTCCTGAATTGGGCGGGGGGAGGGTAGAGAGAGTTTGCTAGCTGCTGTTCCTTCTGGAGCTCCTCCACATTTGGCTTGAGGGTCCTGATAGAAGTCCAGAGGCCGTACTCCCTTCTGTTATTCCTGCAGCAGTTTTAGCTGGCTAGATCTTCTTTGCCAAATGTGCTGATGAATCAACATGGGCTCAGGTGTGCGCTGGAAGAGCCAGGTGGCTTAACAGAGCAGCCTTCGCTATTGCGAAGACTGGACCCTGCTGCCTCTGCTATTGCTTTGCCTAAGCATCGCTCGGGATCCAACCATTCCCCTTTGAGTAGGTGAGTAGGAACAGGAGAGCAGCCTCATGGATTCAGGGCATTTCAGTTCTTGTTTTCTAAACTTTGCTCCCTCCTGTGCGGCCCA
Source organism: Podarcis filfolensis (assembly GCF_964270895.1). NCBI lineage: Eukaryota > Metazoa > Chordata > Lepidosauria > Squamata > Lacertidae > Podarcis > Podarcis filfolensis. Next base: position 4,584,545 of record NC_139613.1, on the reverse strand, counting down.
AAGTCATGATGCTCGCTCCCCACCCCACCCCCCGGAAAGAACATGGTAGAATGCTCCATTGAAATGTGTCTCTCACTTTCTCTGTGTGTGTAGTTATCAATGTGGACCAGAGGTTCCCACATTTATTTGGCCTACCACCCACTTTTCAGAAAAGGAAAAACTCAGTTTTCCCCTGGAAATCTACTTCCCTTAAGTGGGCAAACAGAAAGATACAATGACAAATATGTGGATTATTATTATTTATTTTTTAAATGTATCTATACATTGGTACATCGGGTTAAGAACTTAATTCGTTCTGGAGGTCCATTCTTAACCTGAAACTGTTCTTAACCTGAGGTACCACTTTAGCTAATGGGGCCTCCCGCTGCCACCACATGATTTCTATTCTCATCCTGAAGCAAAGTTCTTAACCTGAGGGACTGTTTCTGGGTTGGCGGAGTCTGTAACCCGAGGTACCACTGTATCTCTACCTACGTCCTATAACAGAGGACTTACAGATCGAACATATAGGTATGGTTTTTTCGAAACTGGATGAGGAGGTGGATTAGGCCCTGGGATTAAAAACCCATGGGGAGGACTGGAGTGAAGCCTGCCAGCTCAGACTGGTCTACCCCATGGGCGGGGGCAGCACTGTAGACCGTCTGCCATTGGCCAAATAGTCAGGAAAGCTGTGATCCACTCCCCAGGCCTGGATCGCTGGATCCAGGGGAGGTGTTGTCGTCGCCATCCCACAACAGCACCCAACCTGTCAGTAAATGTCTTTACACAACAGATGAAACATGTATGAACAGTTTTCCAAACGTTTTCTTCTCTGCTCTGCTCTTCTTTTTTTTACGCTTCCACTGCCGCCTTATTTTTATTCAACACCCCCCAATTGTACCTGAGGCCACTGCCGCCCCCCTGGATCATTCCAGCATCCCCCGGGGGGTGGTATCGCCCACTTTGGGAAACACTGATGTAGATCCTCAGGAACAGTGTTGTGTGGGCTTGAGGGGAGCTTCTCAGGCAGGAGGCTCCCCAGAACAAGCAAATGGGTGAGTTTTGACTGATGGGAAAGGAAAAGGGAGGGGGAGGCAGTCAGATGTCAGATAATGGGAAGACCTTTTTCTGCTGGTCTAATGAGATGCCCAGCAGCTTGGCATATGAACATCTACCCACATACTCAGAAGACCACTGTTGTAGCTCTCCACCTCCTCTACATGCAGAAGATCCTAGGTTCAACCCCCAACATCTTCAGGTAGGCCTAGGAAACGTTCCTTCCTGAAACCCTGGAGACTATGCTTCCTACTTTCCCATCTCCTTATTAAGGTAAAGGTAAAGGGACCCCTGACCATTAGGTCCAGTTGTGGTCGACTCTGGGGTTGCGGCACTCATCTCACTTTATTGGCCAAGGGAGCCGGCGTACAGCTTCCGGGTCATGTGGCCAGCATGACTAAGCCGCTTCTGGTGAACCAGAGCAGCGCACGGAAATGCCGTTTACCTTCCTGCCGGAGCAGTACCTATTTATCTACTTGCACTTTGACATGCTTTCGAACTGCTAGGTTGGCAGGAGCTGGGACTGAGCAACGGGAGCTCACCCCGTCACGGGGATTCGAACCGCCGACCTTCTGATCGGCAAGTCCTAGGCTCTGTGGTTTAACCCACAGCACCACCCACGTCCCATCTCCTTATTACCCGTACCTAAAAAACCCCAAAGTGTTGCAGAATGGGGTCTCTTTGCTGCCAGAGGAAGGAAAGCTCTGTAGTAGCCATAAGAGTTCAATAGAACCTCCACACTCGGAGGAAATGTACCTCTGAGCTTCCAGTTGCTAGAGGACCAACAGTATGGAAGGATGGCCAGCCTGCCCATGGAATGCAACTCTCTAATTGCAGGCTCCCTGGAGAAAGTTGGCTAGCAGTTGATGGAAAGAGGATGCTAGAGAAGATCAAAAGTTTGTCTGATGCTGCAGAGATCATATGTCCTGATGTGTTCTTTTTCTTTTTCTTTTTCAGGCTGTGCCTTCCTAACATACTGTGAAAGGGAGTCAGCTCTTAAAGCCCAGAGTGCGCTGCACGAACAGAAGACACTGCCAGGGGTGAGTCCAGATTGACCTTTTGCTCGGCACAATTTTTGCAATGTCTTGGTTCCTTTTGGAAGATGCCAATGGAGATCACAAATGACCGGTCGCTCGGGGTGACTTTTGGTTTGCGTTGGATGAATGGAAACCAGTGCTGATTTATGCAGCCCTGGGAGAGATCAACTCCTTCCCACTGCATGGGAGAACTTCACTGGGGCCAGATCTTGCTGGCTTTTTGAAATACTTTCAAAATCTGGATATATCTGTGTAGTGACTTTTTTCCAGGGTGGGGAATGTGCAATGCCTTTACTGACAAAGTTCACTTTCAGAATGGCAGTCTTGACTATTGTGTTCTCACACAAAACACAATCCCGATGGGGCTGGCACTGTTGCTTTTGTGTTTTGATTAGTTCTGGGAGGTGGGAAACCAGTTTCTAGGAGGAAAAGGAAGAAATTGGGTGAGAAAGACACGGATGAATCTGGAAAGAGAGGAAATTGGGTTTGAGCAACATCAACAGGACCAGAAAAGCTGAAATAAATTTAGAGCAGCGCTGGCAAAACCTTTGGGCCTCCATATGGTGGTTGTTCAACTTCAACTCCCATCAGCTCAGGTCAGCATGGCCAATGATTAAGGTGCTGGGAGTTGGAATCTTACAACATCTAATGGGCACCATGTTGGCTACCCATGGTCTAGAGGGGCATGTGTCTTAATTGAATAACTGGGGTATGGGGAGACAGTGCTTGACTGAGGATAGAGTTACAGACACATCTATGGAAAGGCCTATTATGTTTGACGACTGGGTATGTATATACATAAGAAATTTGAGAGGGAAGATGAGAAGGCAGAAACAGTCAATTTGCCCATGTCTGTATGTGGTTTTCAACATATACCTATGCATGCTTACCACAAAGTTGATCCCACTGTATTCAATGGGACTCACTCCCAGGCAAGTATGCAAAGGATTGTAGCCTCAGGGTGGATTTCAAAGTCTCGCCTACCAGCATTTGCAGAGCATAGAGATGAAAAGGAATCTTGCATACATTTTGGAAATTATTTCCAAATTAGAAATTTAGATTTGGTATTTGAAGCTGGCGCCTTGGTTAGGAGACCACTGGGGAACCCATGTGTGGGTATGATAAATGCAGAGGATTTAAGAAAAAAAAGAAAGAAATCAAAATATGGAATTTAAAGGGGTCAAGAACTGACAAGGTTGGACTTGTGTAAGCTTTTTCCGTGAACCGCCCTGAGACCTCCGGGTATAGGGGGGTATATAAATTCAATAAATAAATAAATAAGCTTTAAAAATAAATTTCATTACCAATACTTGCATCCTGACATATGAATGCTTTGTTGCTAATAGCTGAAGTGTTACACTTTATTTTAAATTCTTTCAGATTTCTGGTTTGACAATTTGTGTTTGTTGCTCCATATTTTTGAGTCTTATGTTCCAGATTAACCTTGCCCCCGGCAACTTTCTGTCAGCACAGATACTTAGTCCACCACCCCTCAAGACGGTTAATATGGCTAGGCATTTCCACCATCCCATAATTTTCTCAGCTCTCCAGTTGTCTGTGATAAACTAAACCACCGTGGTATGCCAGCGCTGCTCATGCAGTTTTTGTGGTCAACAACATGTTTCAGCTAAATATTTTGTATGTAATAGATACCTTTGCATAACCTTTTGAAATGAATTTCCCCCCTACTTGGCTTAGCTCCAGCCTTCATGGTGAAGTGGCTCCAGTGTTGCTCTTGTTTTTGACATTGCTAACAAATGAGTTCTTACTATTTTCTTCTCTTTGGCGATCTCTGCTTCAGTTTCAAGAGACAGGTGTTGGGTATTTTCCTTCCTTTTTTTTAAAAGAGGTATGTCATGTGCTTGATCACGTGACCAAAACAAAGGCCTCATGACCAAAGTGACACGTTCAGCTCATAGCCAGAAATTATGTGTATTGGATAAGGCATTTGTTTTGACAGCTGGTGACGATATTTTTGGTCATGCTGTATATTAATTGTTTTGGCCATGTGACCAAGAACATGGTGATGACATCATCACACTGTGACAAGAAGCGGGTCTGATCTACTGACCAAAACTGTCTTAGTTAGGTCCACTAAAGTTTAATGGTATTGTTTTCAAAGCCTGCTAGAAAGGGCATTCTATGTCCTTTTAAAATGTGTTTTTTTTGGGGGGGGGCAGAGTGCTATTGGGTTGTTGTTTTTATTTTTATTATGTATTTTGTGCTTTTATATCTTGATTATATTCTGTGAACCGCCCTGAGACCTTCGGGTATAGGGCGGTATATAAATTCAAATAATAATAATAATAGAAAGTTTTCTGTTTGGGCATGCCTACCTAAAAAAGTAATTTTAGCACACAGTTTCTTCTGTGAACCGCCCTGAGACTCCCGAGTATAGGGCGGTATATAAATTCAAATAAACAACAATAATAAATAATATTGTTTCATTATGTTTTAAAACTGCTGATTTCATTTATATTTTGACTTTTTATGTCAACTCATTTTAACACACACGAGCACATCTGCTGAATATTTTGTGGTGTTTTATGTGAACTGCTTAGAGGTGTCCATTGATTAGAGTGGCGTATAAATCTTGTTAAGTAAATAAAAGGAACATAATTATCAACCCAGAAACTGGAAGGGGCAAAAAAGAGAGGAGGAAGCAACTCATCCAATAGCTCATTGACTGAAGGTCTACCTTTTCCATTTTGCCCAAGTAAGTGATTCAGCGTCTGTCCTTTCACTCTAGCTCAAAGCCTGAATCAAGGCATTTTTTTAAAAAAACCCAAAACTAATCTGCACATGAATGCAAATGTGTGGCAGTGTGGCTCACCTTGGCCTCTGTACATGAGAGCTTGCCCTTGCCTTCTGGCTGACTATGTTTGTGTTTTTGCACAGCTATTACTGCTGTAATATTCTACTGTAATTATTTCCAGGTTGTGCTTTGCAAAGTGACAGGAATATGTTTTGTGTATTTCCGCATGATATGTGGGGGGTATAAAGTCAGCTGCTGGAGTCATTGCATGACTTCTGAGCTTGCGTAGATATGGATTTGACAAGTTTTTATGATACTTTCAGGGGAAGGAGGGTTCTCTTAAAAAAAAATGGGTGAGGAGGGAGGAAGAGAGTGAGAGGGTGGGGAAAGAGAAGAGTGGGATATATTTTGTGGCAAGTTGAGCCAAATGCAAAACATTGAATCTCCTTCCTTTTCTCTCTCCTTCCCTTTGTGCTAAGTGGTTTGGACAGTCTCCCCTTTCTCCATACAGGGGCAGAGCAAAATTCTTGCCAACTCTGGGCACTTTCAGATCCGTAACATTGTTTGCTGATGGTTGTTTATATTTTTACATATAATAGAATAGTGGGATGATGAAGTATATTAGTTCTTTAATAATTTATAGAAATGCTTTGATGTTGCAGTAATTACATTAAAGGTCACATATCAAAGGTAATTTGGGTGAGCAGCTGTGATGGTTTCTCAAAAGCAATCAATACTGCTGTCCGTGGTGCTGATTTCACCAAGGGGCCTTCCAGATTAAAGGAAGCTTATTACCAGCCAGACATACACAGGGGAAATCAAGAACAGATTGAGGAGATGCTTTGCTCTCTCCCCCCACCTACAATTAACACTGTTCCCCCTTAATCTGTGCTAATCCTTCATACGGGGACAACCACCGGCATTTTCAGACAAATTAGGTGAGTGGTCTGTTTGATGGAGGGGAGGGAGGGGGTGGAAAGCAGGACTGTAAATCGAGCCAACCATAGTTTCGATTTTTATCTGGGTTTTATGTGTATACTTTGTGAGAGATTCAAATACATACATACATACATACCATGCTCAGGGTGGCTTGATCATGAAAAAAATACATAACTGCAACTTCACAAAAGTAGTCATGAACAATAAATAAACATTTAAAAATAAGCAAAACTGAGCAATTTCCACAAAAATCACAAGATCTAAGTCCTAAACCACACCCCAGCCCAAGATTCCATTCAGCAGCCTCAACTTTTGTAGCTGGAGCCAGTTGGACAGGTGAGAAAAGGCTTGCAGAGCAGGGAGTGATAAAAATCTGCAATGAAAAAAACCTACCGTATCAGAATTGCATCCCCGTGATCTAGGAGGGGGAAAGCAAATGCAATCTAGACCGTGACGATGCAGGAGACTTCAGGAAAATGTTCCTACAGATATGTTTCAATATTTACTGTTCCACCAACCCCCCCCCCCTTTCTCAAATTGGCTCCCCTAGGAAATGAAATTTGGGGTGGGAATATAATTATCACCATAATTGTAATATTATGCTAATTGTTAACAATTAGCATTATCGTATTATTGGGGTACGTACACACACAGTCGTCATTCCAAATTACAATCCAGGCAACTCCCCCCTCCTTTCTCCCTCTTCCCCCTTCTGAGGTTAATGTCAGAGGATAATGTTGTGAAATGTAATTACACTATCAAGATCAGCTTTTATTTATGATCCGAATAAACTGAGCTCATGTCTAATAAGCACAGTGGTATATTTCTCTCTCTTCGCCCTCCCCACCCCTTCCAGCAACTTTTCATCTTCTTTGCTAAGAGGGAGCAGGTCATATGGTAGACGGGGCTGCCTCTTTGCATTACCTCACCGGATCACTACTAAGGCTCCAGAGGAGAAATAGCGGAACTGGGGGAGCTAGCAAACTGTTAACTTCAGCAGTTTAGGTGGCTTTCCAGATGCCAGGTTCCATTAAAATCCATGCCTCAGAGAGAAAGCAGAGGGCATGTGAGAAACGTCTTAAGTGTTGCCTTTGATTTCTTCTTGGCAGGTTATGGAAAACTGGGATTTGCTTGAGAGTGTAACAGTATCCCATAGATAAGGAATCCTACAGATAATCGTGTATCCTGCCACTGAAGTACTATAACAGGGAAATGATGTTGCAAATAGACCTGGCACAAAATAGTCTTCTTAGTTTCGTTTTCAATTTTGCTATTGTGGACAAGCCCCTGCTGTGATTTCAACTGCTCCCTCTCCCTCAAAATCAAGTTTTTGTCTCCATCCTGGACCTAGAAGGAAGGATGCACAAGTCACCCAAGGCTTTATTTTAAAGAATAAAATTAAAAAGAGGCACGCCTTTAAAATGCCCCTTTAAATTGTGTGTTTTTGGGGGAGCTATTGGGTTGTTGTTTTTTATCTTTATTATGTATTTTGTGGTTTTATATCTTGATTTTTATTCTGTGAAATGCCCTGAGACCCACGGGTATAGGGTGTTATATAAATTAAATCAAACAATCATCTGAAGGCTAAAAGTTCCACATATGCCAGGTTCTTGGGAAAAGTTTGGGTCTCTGGATGATACAAATTGGGAAACTGTAGCTTGCTACTAAGCTTCATCATGCATAATGTCTCTCTTGCTCAACTGTCAAGGAAGGGAACCTCCAGGCCAGAGACCAAAGAAAAAGAGGCCTTGAAAGAGCACTTTGAATAAAAAGTCACACAACTTTTTTTCAAGAGTGACTGGACTGGTTTGTTCAAGGAATACTTAAACTGGTCTTGCATACTATCTCAGATACTTTCTAAGGACCAAATGAGCTTTCCTTGTAGAAGAGATGTGTGACTTGGGATATGCCGGTCAATTACACTCAGCACATCTTGTTGATTTCACCTCCATTTATCTTTACAAGGCTGGGAGGATCACGTTTTCATATTTCCCATATCATCTTCTTGTTGTTTGTTTGAATGAATGAATCTTTATTTGTGTCAGCCATTGGCCATAGCAATAAAACAACAATACGATATATAAAGGATAGAAATAAAAAGTCAATTATATAAAATACATTTTAGGGTTTTGAATCAATAGTCAAATAGTGGATCTTATTCTGATTGCCCCAGCTAAGAGCCTTGCAACCTTTGCTGTCACCTGCTCATCTTGATCTGCCAAGACACTGTGGCAGTGGCTGGGTGACCCGGAATGGACAATAAAAGAGGAATGATAACCTCATTCCTCAAGTCTTTATAAAAAGTGCAAACCAGAAGGGCATGTGCCACTGATTCAGTACTGCCATCTCCACAGGGACATAAGAGTTTTTCATGTGGAATCTGTTTGTTTGTTTTAACTAGCATGGCAAGGAATAGTGATTTAGATCAGCCTTTCCTCAATTTGTTTGCTGTGTTCATTGATGATTTTTTGGGGGGTGGGGAGTGGGCACTTCAACGTGAGATTCTGCAAACTTCGCCTGGAAGTGATTCAATCCTGCCAGAGTTATAGGATGTGATTTAGCAGAGTGTGTAGCTCCCATTCTTAGTTGAACTCTTGCATCTGGATTTCCTCCTCCTCCTGCTGCTGTTTCTGCAGCCATGCCCTCCTAATGTCAGTTGCAGTTGGGTCAGCAGCAGCATATGAGCAAAAAGACTCAATTGGCTGACTGAATCTGCTGAACGCACACAAACCATTTGCTATGCCCTTAAGACTCTTTTTTGAAGGGAAACTGATCTAATTGTTCCCTAGGGAGAATCTTCCCTTTTTTCTAAACTTAAAATAAAACACAAATAATAAGAAAGATGAAAAGGTATTGGGCTTGGGGGGGAGGGAGGGAGAGACAGATTTAAGGGGGAAGTGGGAATGAAAGGCCTGAAGAAACTATTTTGCTTTGCAAAATATTGGGACAACAGCAGCACTGTGGTTCCACTGGGGAAGGGTCACAGGTCTGTTTCAGATGATCTGCTTTGCATGCAGAAGGTATCTTCATGAGGGCCCCTGTCTGAAACTGTGGAGATCCACTGCTAGTCAATGTGAGCTAGATGGACTAGAGATTTGTCTCTGTATAAGGGAGCTTCCTTTGTTCCTATGAGTTCTCAAGTTCCCCACAAATTTGCCAACCAAACAATAATGCAATGGAATAAAATCTGGTCAAAATGAAGGGGGGGGGGACACACGGGAGAAGCTGTTTCTCATTACAAGACTCGCTCTTCTTCTTCTTCTTCTAGTCAGTTTGACAGTATTTCAAAGCTTGCCAGCTAAGATGAAACACCTGAGTCCTATCTCTTTTGTAAACATTAAAAGTTCCATTTCACTAGGTAAAGATTGGCTGCTCCCATCCCCATGCCAACAACCTCTGGAATGCAAAGAGAATTCAGTCTCTCTGTTCCAGGTGAAAGAATTTTGGAGTGAGGAGTTGACACAAGTGCTCAGGTTTTAGGACAGGTGTGTGTCTGAGAGAGAGGAAGGACGCTTGAGGAATTTGATGTCTATGAATTCCAATGCAAGCTGACCTGATGTGCACCTCCCAAGCTAATGTGCATATTGTAATGTAATTATCCTTCAGATTTTGCACTTCTCTGAATTCTTCAATATGGCTTTCAGCTTGGAGAACGAACTGAAATGTATTTTGGGATGAAATGCATTTCAGAAAGCATTCATGGGGATAACTGTGTTAAAATACATATTTACAAATCTTCGTGCAGATTTTAAAATAAATAAATACATTGCATTTTAATGCAAAAACCAGACAGAGCAGACTTATGAATGAAAACATTCAAAAGTTGGCGGAGGCTGAAAATAGTCTAATCTGCCTACCCATTATAACATCTGGTGTTCTTACAGCACATCTCACACTCCATCTTATCTCAGGCCTCCCCTTCATCGTCACATCTTGCCAGGCTTTGGGGAGTGGAAACTCTCCATAGCCAGCACACCTTATGTGGCATGACATTTTATCAAGAAGGCATGCATGCTTAATAGTCAGCAAAGGGGACCGAGGGCCTGGTGCCCATTGTTAGGGCAAAAGACTGGGAGCCCCAAAGAAGGCAGAACCAGAGCTAATGATAGGCAGAGGTGGCTAATTATAGCAGGAATGGGGAACCTTTGCCCCTCCATTTGTTGTTTGACTTCAACAGCCCTAGCCAACATGACCAATGGCCAAGGATTTTATGAGTTGCAGTGCAGGGACATCTGGATAGCTTAAGGTTCGCCATTTCTCACTTACAGTTTTGTTGCCAGTTTTCCTCCCTGTTGGGTTCTACAGAGGCAAAACTGAAACTAGGGATGAAGAAGCTGACATTCAGGCCCATCCTCTGGGCTGGTTGTAAGGAAGAAAGCATGGCTAACAGGTGGGCGGTGCAGATCCAAATTCATTCAAATGGACCAGTCACCACTGGCCATGGGAAGAAAAGAGAGGGGGAGAGAGAGAGAGAGGGGAGAGAGAGAGAGAACGCAAAGTAAGGATGGGTTCAGCAAGGCTAAGTATCCTTCTTGTTCAGACCTTTGAGCAAGTCTAACCAATGGACTTTGTATTAAAACAGGTAACTGAATCCATATCTGTTTGTGTTCCAACACATACTTTCATCAGTGCATATGCTTCTTTCTCTTAGCACTTCCTGGTGGAGTGTGACAGACAAAGTGGTTCTGATTTTTGTGCGTATGTTCTGTTTTTTGTTGAGTGCTGTAAAGGGCTCAGTTTGCCACTCAGAGTGGTGGTTGCACATGTGAGGCAGGGTGTGCATAACTGGGGAAATATTGGATGGCTATCAGTTGGGCACTGATGTTTTCTTTTTCCCCACTTTTTGAATGCTAGGTAGACTGTCTCTGCAGTAGGAGTCTGAACTTAGTTGAGCAGATCATATTTACAGTGTATGTGCTAACTGGGTTGACATAGTAATGGATCAGAAATCAGAAATGTGTGTGTGTGTGTGTGTGTGTGTGTGTGTGTGTATATATATAGTGGTACCTCAGGTTACATACGCTTCAGGTTACAGACTTCGCTAACCCAGAAATAGTGCTTCAAGTTAAGAACTTTGCTTCAGGATGAGAACAGAAATTGTGCTCTGGCAGCACGGTGGCAGCAGGAGGCCCCATTAGCTAAAGTGGTGCTTCAGGTTAAGAACAGTTTCAGGTTAAGAATGGACCTCCAGAATGAATTAAGTACTTAACCCGAGGTACCACTGTATATATATGCAGCTGCAGCTAGAAAATGCACACGATTGTAATTCTGAAATTCACATCCATATGATCTCATTCCACCAGGGAGGCAATGAGGAGCAAATGCAGTTATTCTGCAGCAAATTTCAGCTCCTGAAAAAACACAGGAGCTTCCCTAGTCTGAGCTGTGAACCTCTACCAGTGGTGGACCTTGAGGTCTCCAATGTTAGCGATGCCATGGGCGGCCCCAAAATTTAGAACCCTCTGCCTCCATTTAAAATAATAGTTGCAGCTCCGCCCAGTGTGAACGAAGCAGCCACAATGCCATAAATTTACCTGTCAACACTGAATCTAACCAGATAAAGACTATCTAGATCATCCACTGGAAAAGCTTTCGATGTCTAAAGCCCTATGTGGATATTGAGCATTGACTTCATCATCCAGGCAGAGAGATATCAAACTGTTTCTCGGGGCAAGGCACCAGCCAAAAAAAAAAAAAAAAAAAAACCCCTCAGCAGAACCAATTTGTTATCATGGCTAATGTGCATAATAAGTACTGCTTGCAGGAGCTGAGTTTTGCCTTGCAATATTTTTAACTGGAGAAGTATGGTTAAGAATTCCCCAAAGTCCTGGCCATTTGATTGCAAATTAAAAATCAGATTACAAAGGTTACAATCTCTCCATCTCCTTCTGTCTCTCTCTTCTGACACCTTTTTCATTTGGTTCTCAAAGGACAATTTCCATGGTGTTCAAGCAAAGCCTGTCATCGGGTCTTCATTTGCTTTATGTGTTATTCAATGACAACTTTTCTATTCTTGACGGGTCTGGCAGAGGCGGATCAATCTAATTTTATGTACAACTGTAAAGATGAATGATAAGTAGAAAGGAACCCGGCAAGAACAAGCTGAATAAATTATAAAGGGCAATTCATGACAGGGACAGGGGGTCCCGGGAGACAATGATATGATAACAGAAACCAAAGCAGAATTTATGATGGAGTTAGTTAGCGTGTACTGAGGCTCTTAATTCTTCAGGATAGCTTTTACAAGTTTTTGTGATTGGAACAATCAAAGTATTTCATTTTAAAGAGGTGCCGTATATTTGGCACTTGGTCTTCTGTGTATTTGTGGTCGACGCATATCTGAGCATAACCCACAGTTCCTAGAGGTTACCCAACTTTCAGGGCTGAGCCATGCGTGGCTCTCAGAGGGGAGTGGGGAGCCAATGGTTAGAACAGAAGACTGCAGGAATATAGATGCAGCACATAATCAATCGATTGATTGATTGATTCATTGCAGCACATAGTTAAACTAGGGAACTCACTCCAACCACAAGCAGTAATAGCCACCAGTCTTGATGGCCTTAAAAGATGATTCATGAAAACATTCATGAAGGATGGGGTTATTTGATGGCTACTAACCATGATGGCGGTTAAACCACAGAGCCTAGGGCTTGCTGATCAGAAGGTCGGCGGTTCGAATCCCCACAATGGGGTAAGCTCCCGTTGCTCGGTCCCTGCTCCTGCCAACCTAGCAGTACAAAAGTACACAGTGCAAGTAGATAAATAGCTACCGCTCCGGCGGGAAGGTAAACAGCGATTTCGTGCGCTGCTCTGGTTCGCCAGGAGCAGCTTAGTCATGCTGGCCACATGACCTGTATGCCGTATGCCGGCTCCCTCGGCCAATAAAGCGAGATGAGTGCCACAACCCCAGAGTCGGTCACGACTGGACCCTAATGGTCAGGGCTCCCTTTACCTTTACCTTTAACCATGATGGCTAAGTTTGTCCCTCCAAAGTTGGAGGCAGCAGTGCTTCTGAATTCCAGTTTCTGGAAGCCACAGGAGGGGAGAGATCCTGATTGTGGGTTTCCTCACAGGCATCTGGTTGGCCACTGTGAGAAAGAGGATGCTGGACTAGATGGGCCCAGGGTGGGTAGGCAGAGTCATTCTAGAGCCTGAAAATATTTTGCTGCCCTTGAAGTTCCTCCAAGCTGCAAATCTTCCAGCTCTCACCACAAGGGGCAGTGGTGCACAGAACCAAGGGTTCTTGCTTCTAGTCTTGATAACACAAATTGAATAGATAGTAGTAGTAGTCAGTGGCGTAGCGTGGGTTGTCAGCACCCGGGGCAAGGCAAGTAATTTGCGCCCCCTAACCCATGGATTTGTGCCCCCTAACCCATGGATTTGCGCCCCCTAACCCATGGATTTGCGCCCCCTAACCCTAACCCCCAGATGTTGCGCCCGGTGCGGCCAGCCCCCCCTGCACCCCCCACGCTACGCCACTGGTAGTAGTAGTAGTAGTAGTAATACCTCTTATGTGGGGGGGGGGGGAACCCTCTTTCTAGGCTCCAAGCTTTTATGTCACCTTTTAGAAATAGCTGTATCTCCCCCCCCCCATTATTATTTATATGAATTTGAAAACATGTGACTTGACAGCAATTCGCCAGTACTGTGTAGCAAGGGACCATTTTTTGTTGCCATCTGCCTCCTTCTTCATAAGGAGAACACTAGTTCTGTGAACACAAGGGAAACTCTGTAGAGCCAAGCTGTATGAGACCAGGGGACACATAAAGACCAGCATTTTCTTTGCAGCTGTGGCAATCCCCATGCCACAGGGAAACTGTGTTGGCTGTGTTCTGCCTCCACTGTCAGAAACTATATGCCTCTGCATATTGGTTACCTGGAAACACAAGTGGGGAGGACGCTGTTTTACTCAGGGGCTGCTTATAGGCTTCCCACTGGGGTATCTGGTTGGCTCCTGTAAGGAAAGCATTTTAGACTAGATGTGTCTTTCATCTGATTCAGCTGGGCTTTCCTCATGTCCTTAATGGGGAAGGCTAAAGAATGCTTTGCCAAGTGAAATGAGTTGAGGTAGGGTGGGAGATGGACATTGTACTGTTTCAGATGGCTTGGAAATACATTTTAGAACATTTAAAATATTACTTCTCTGTGGCATGTTGGTGTTTGGTTCTGACGGCTGTGCTCTTTTGTGGTCTCAGTTTGTATGCTAATATTTGTGACGGATGGTTTTTGCTGAAATATGGATTGCGTAAGATTTTATTCCTGTTGGTTTCCATTGTGTTGTGCCTTTAATTAATTAAGTAAGTAAGTAAGTAAATGGAGAGGAGAGCAAAATGGAATAGGGGCCCACAAGAAGCTGCCTGATACTGAGTTGGACAATGGGCCCATCTACATCAGTTGACTAGCAGCAACTCTCCGGGGTTTTCCGATTGGGGAAATCCTGTTCCCACAGCAAACCCCAATGAGAAACCTGAAAGCGAGACCTCAGTGCAACACCACACTGCCAACCTGTGATCCCTTGCAACCGGTTTTTAGAAGCATAGCCATCACATCTAGTAGCTGTTGATAGTCCTCCATTCCATGGATATGTGTAATTTAAAAACCATTGTCCGTGACCACAGATTGGAAAAGTTTCCCCAGTCCTGCTTTAAAGTGTGATAATAATAATAATAATAATAATAATAATAATAATAATAATAATAATAAATTTTATTTATATCCCGCCCTCCCCAGCCGAAGCCGGGCTCAGAGCGGCTAACATCAAATGTATAACACATTAACATAAAATCAGACAATCAATTAAAATACACCCTCAAACCAGATCAGGATCAGAATAAAATCCAATCAGATGGCAACCCGCAGATTAGGGTTGGGGACCTTAAATGCTCACCAGGCCCAACTGTTTGTGCTGAACTTACATGGGCCTGTGAGAAAAATTTGGAGGCCACTTTCATGCAAGTTCTTATGAAAGGGGAGAGGGAGTCAGACGGAACCCCGACCAAAGGCCTGGCAGAACAGCTCCGTCTTGCAGGCCCTATGGAAAGATGTCAAGTCCCGCAGGGCCCTAGTCTCTTGTGACAGAGCGTTCCACCAGATTGGAGCCACAGCCGAAAAAGCCCTGGCTCTAGTTGAGGCCAGCCTAAGTGCATGAAGTCTAAGTGCATCTAGTTCTGCAATTCAAGGTGCGTGGTCCAGGCCCGGTTATTTAGGAGCACAGTTCTTCCAAGGGTGACTTTGCAGTCTGTCTTTGTAATGGATGGTGGTCCTTAAAAGGCCCCTTCCTCTGAGCTGCTGCTATTGGCAGCCTCCCCAGTGATCTCAGATCTTTCTGATTAGTTTCTGTAAGTACAAGGACGAAATTAAGCTGAACCAATTTGTCAGAGAAGAAACATGTACATTTAACTATTTCTCTGTAATGGGAAACTTCGGGTTTCTCTTGCCCCATTCCCCCACAAGAATACCAGGAAGCGTAGGAGGCTTTCAAACTATGGGAGATTGAGATTTTGCAAAGGATTTAAAGCCATGTCTGTTATCTTTACAACAACTCTGTAGGCTGAAGGGATATCATTATCCCCATATCACGGAAAGAAAAGTTTGGAACAAGGAATAAGGCCTCATTGTCATATTCTTGCTAGGGGTTAGGTTCAGACTGGAGATTTTTAGGGCTTGGTTTGTGAAGGGTAATTTTCAAATGCAGGGCTTTATTTTTTAGCTCTTATGGAAACTCCCTTCATTTCTTGCAGTGAACGTGCTGCAGGATTGGGCCACAAACCTGCTGTGCTGTAGGAACATAGGAAGCTGCCTTATACCAATTCAGAACATAGGTCCATCAGCACCGTTGACACTGTCTGGCAGTGGCTCTCCAAGGTTTCTGGTGGGGGCTGGAGATGCCAGATACTGAACCTGAGACCTTCTGCATGCAAAGAAGATGCTCAACCTCTGAGCTGTGGCAGTTCTTTTCCTGCTGACTTTTGTGGCCTCAACCTGTTTATTTGAGTCCGTGTGTGTCTGGTTCATTGTATCCATCTCATTTCATTTGTGAGATGCTCTTGAAGCAGAGAGTGAAAGAGACTCCAAATTTGCAACCTAGTATTGTTACTTCTAGGGTTGTCAGGCATGGCTTATGCTTTTTCCTAGTTGAGCAGTTTCTGCGTTCTGTCGAAGTCGAGGGGTGTTATATAGCAGGGAACATCAGTGCCATCAGTGAGGCAACATCAACAGAGGACATCGCTGATTAAAAACTCACATTTTGAATCTGAGATGAGTGCATTAATTACACTGATTAATGATTAATACCTCAGCCCAGGTATTAATGTCAGGGCTATTTCAGTGTTTCTCCACAAAGTTTCCCTTTTAGGTAGAAGGCTAAAAAGATTGCCTTCCTCCATCCAGCACAGCTTACAGATCCTGCACTGGTAGAGTTATTCCTTCATCAATTTAAGTGCAAAATCACTTCAGGTTAGTTAGTCTGGTCTAGAAGAGCCTAACAGAGATTTAAAATGGATTTTTCAGTCTTTCTGTGTTTCTTGATGCTCTTGTTCTATGGATTATTATAACTGCATTTGTTCACATCCATCCTTCGTTAGACTTCTCTCTTCCCCCAGTTTTCCCCTCCCTCCATCATCAATGACTCCTGACTAAAGATTGCATGAGTGGATGTGTAACTCACACCTTGCAATCCACAAATAGGATTTGCTTATTCTCCAGCAGAGCTGAGGAACCCATTTCAGCCCAAGGGCCATATCCCATTATGGGCAACATTCTGGGGCCAGTGGTGGGCGGGGCCAGAGGCAACAATAGGTGGAGCAATGGATATGAATCGCACTCAGTTCCTGAAATCTGTTCAGGAACCTGCTGAGTTTTTCAGGACCCAGGAGAGCACCCAGGTGAGAGAGACATAGATTCTCCAAGGGCCTTGGCTCACCTAAGTTGTTCCATAGCAACATCCTGCCCCTTAACTGAGAATTAGCAGGAATGAAAAGGGGCAGAGGAATCACTGGGAATGAGGAATCATGAGCCAGTGAAGGTGATATTCTTGCTCCTTAAGTAAAGAGTGTGAACTAGGGCTGAGCTAAAGGTTCTCATAAAATAAATTTCAGCTCTCTCTCTTTTTTTGGGGGGGGAGTATTAAAATTGGGAGAAAATCTTCCATTATAATTCTGGGGTAGGTAGGTGGGTCCCCCCCCCCGAAGGTTAGGGTGGAGGCAGAATTCACCACTGTTATCATATACAGCATCTTCCTATAGTCCTCTGGGTGTCAACCACCAGTCCCCTAAGGTGGTGTAGGTCTTCACCCCTATTTTCACAGCCTGGAAATGGGAAGGGGGTCTGCTTTGTGGTCCTAATTTTAGGCACTGGTGTCTTCTGCTGGGTGCCTTGGAAAGAGCTTTCTCTCTCAGGCTGATTCTGGCTCTGGAGAAGAATTCTGATGACCCATCTCCTGCAAAACTCTCCAGACCATAGTCTGTGGCATCTGAAGATGGGTGAATAAGAGAAGATGCCTGAACAGTGGCAGGCACTGAGTTTGTTTCTTTGCTGAAAGTCAGCTAGCCTTGTAGCCATGGCGTGGGGGAGCTGGCAAGGCTGTTCACAACTCAACCAAGCAAGACTCTGTTTCTTGGACAATTTCCCCCTCCGTAATTGCATTTGGGCCTAGGATTCTTCCTGCAGGACTTGGAGTGCAGAGCACTCCAGCCCCTGTTATTAGTTTACACAATAAATGAAGCCCATTAGAACAGGATAATCAGAGCTCCAAGAAGGCCACCTCACTCCTTATCTGAGGAGGATATGTTAAGCCAGGGGAGTTATTAATCATCTTTCTCTCTGCAGATAGCTGGAGATTAAGAGCTCCATTTAACCTCATTCCTCCTCATTCTTTTGCATGCTGCTCCTTGGCACCACAGCCACCCCCTTTTTTTATCCCAGAAGCTGAGTCCTTAGCATCGTAGAATTGTATGGTTGGAAGGGACCCTGCCCTGTGAGGGCCATCTATTCCACCCCCTGCAATGCAGGAACCACATCTAAAAAATCCCTGACAGGTGGCCATTCAACCTCTGTTTAAAAAACTCCAAGGAAGGAATGTCTGCCACCTGCCGAGGTAGTCCATTCCACTGCCGAACAGCTTTTACTGTCAGAAAGCTCTTCTGAATAATAATATTATAATAATTTATTATTCATACCCCGCCCATCTGGCTGGGCTTCCCCAGCCACTCTGTGTGGCTTCCAACAAAATATTAAAATACAGTAATGCATCAAACATTAAAAGCTTCCCTAAACAGGGCTGCCTTCAGATGTCTTCTAAAAGTCTGGTAGTTGTTGTTCTCTTTGACATCTGGTGGGAGGGTGTTCCACAGGGCGGGTGCCACTACCAAGAAGGCCCTCTGCCTGGTTCCCTGTAACTTGGCTTCTTGCAGCGAGGGAACCGTCAGAAGGCCCTCGACACTGGACCTCAGTGTCCAGGTAGAACGTTGGGGGTGGAGACACTCCT
The DNA here is from genome assembly GCF_964270895.1 of Podarcis filfolensis. Classification (NCBI taxonomy): domain Eukaryota; kingdom Metazoa; phylum Chordata; class Lepidosauria; order Squamata; family Lacertidae; genus Podarcis; species Podarcis filfolensis. The sequence continues at coordinate 4,566,295 of NC_139613.1, read as the reverse complement.
TCAGGTATACAGGACCAAGGCCATTTAGGGCTTTAAAGGTCAGCACAAAGACTTTGAATTGTGCTCAGAAACATACTGGGAGCCAATGTAGTTCTTTCAATTATGTGGTCTTGGCGGCTGCTCCCAGTCACCAGTCTAGCTGCTGCATTCTGGATTAGTTGTAGTTTCCAGGTCACCTTCAAAGGTAGCCCCACACAGAGCACATTGCAGTAGTCCAAGCGAGAGATAACTAGAGCATGCACCACTCTGGCGAGACAGTCTGCGGGCAGGTAGGGTCTCAGCCTGTGTACCAGATGGAGCTGGTAAACAGCTGCCCTTATTTTTATCTGTAAGCAGCAAAGTATACAAAGTATAAATAAATAAAAAATCAGTGTTATTTTTCTAGAAAAAGAGATGCCAAACTCACCATGAAAACCGCCCTCATTGTCTTAGAAAGGCAGTGGCGCTCACCTGAGAGGTGCCAGAACTGAGTTTTGGCAAGTTCTAGCCGAGAAAATGCTCTGAATATAAGAATGGTTGGCATCCATCTGTCTTGTGAGGCAAAGGAGGAGGGCACCACTGGGGGTGAAGTCAAACTGTTGGAAGCTTAAGTGCCTGTTGTGGGGGGAAGAAGAAGAAGAAGAAGAAGAAGAAGAAGAAGAAGAAGAAGAAGAAGAAGAAGAAGAATTTTATTATTTATACCCTGCCCATCTGGCTAGGTTGCCCCAACCACTCTGGGCAGCTTCCAGCACACATAAGAACGTAATAAAGCATCAAACATTAAAAACATTGTAGATAATGATATGGGAAAGACATGGTTTGTTGCTGCTAGGGCAGATGAAGGCATCCAGTTGTGCCGCTGCAGATGCTGATGTCTGTGATGATGATTGTTCATCAGTACAGCACATGCTTCCATTTAAGAGGCTCCAGGTTGCATCTGCAATTAAATGGATATTTAGAAAAGAGACTTAGAAAGATCTCTTCAGGAGACCTTGGGGAACTTTTGTCAGTCTGAGTTGACATCAGAGTGTGCTCAACATACCAATGGTCTGATTCAATGTGTAGGAATGGATTTATCTGTCAGTTTCAGTCTCCCTTCATTTTCTCCTGTTCCTAACCTTAAGTTCAGTGTGCCACTTCCTGCACCAATTTCATTTTTTAAATAGTCTGCATGAAAACCTCTATGTGTGTTGGTGTGCATTTATTTATTTATCTACTTCTATTCATTTAGGGGCAAAAAAAAATCAGAGTGGTTTACAACAATTGTGCATAAAGCCATTTTTTTCCAATTTTGTTGTTCTGTATGGGACAATGACAATAAAGATTATTGTATCATATCGTCATTGTATCATATACAACAAAAGCCATGCAAAGGGTTAAAAATAGAAATAGACTGTCATGAAAAAATGTATTCTTAATTGCCTGCATAAACCTGACAAAACAGAAATGTTTTCTCCTAATACACTATTTTTTTGTAAGTAATTTTCACCAATATAATGTAGTTGTGCACATCGTTTTCACCAATATATGGGCCTTTTGTTTTGTTTTTGGCCTGTGCACGCTTTTTGGTTCAAGAAATGTGCATTTAGGTAGGTTCGTGTGAAAATATGAGCCCGAACAACTTGCACCCGCATCCCTAAATGTAAGGCAGTGTCTTATGTTCAGTTGGAGAAATAGCTTCTTGCATACATGGAAAAGGCCATTTCATCCCCTTTTCTTGCTTCTGCCTGAAACACTGTTACACTTACCGGCTGCTCTCTTTTGACGCATCACACCTGAATCTCTCCCACCCCCTCCCGCTTTCCTTCCTTTAAGTTCCAAAGTCTAGTTACATTCCTTCCCACATTTCAGGTGCCGGCTCAGATCAAAGCCCTCGCAGGATCAAATAGCCTGCCTTATGCAATCCTTACAGTTACAAACAAGATCTTCGCTTGACAGAAACACACTTCTCAGCTGCGGTTTCTGCAACCCATCAGGCTTGGTTCAGGGGATGCTTTTGATTTCCCAATGAAAGTCCCCCCCTCAACCCCTCTTTCCTTCACTCAGTTACTATCCCCTGATGCCAGCCACCAAAAAAAAAGGGGAGGGGAGAACCCACAGAATGTGCTTTTGCTGGAGAATGAGAAGGAAATGTGAGGAATAAGTTTCAGCTCAATGACTTTGGTGGCAGGCATTTGTCTTTTATAAGTTCCTATTTCTTACATTGTTTATCAAGCAGCCAACGTCTTTGAGGCCCATGTGCAAAACAGGAACTAGATAGGATCATGTCTAAGGAGGAACAGATGGAATCACGGTTTATGTCATATATATTTTTTGCATGTGTTCATTCCTAATGAATTGCTCCCATACTTTGGAACTAGAGAAGCTAAACTGGCTCCTTCCTTGCTGTCCTTCCACTGGCGGGTGAAAACTTCCTTGTTCCAGGCGGCTATTGGGAACTAATAATAATAATAATAATAATAATAATAATAATAATAATAATAATAATAATTTATTTATACCCCGCCCTTCCCGGTTCAGAAAACCAGGCTCAGGGCGGCTAACAACAAATTTAAAACACTTAATTGATGCAACAAAAAACAGCTTAAAATACAGTACAGTGGTACCTCGGGTTAAGTACTTAATTTGTTCCAAAGGTCCATTCTTAACCTGAAACTGTACTTAACCTGAAGCAGCACTTTAACTAATGGGGCCTCCTGCTGCTGCCGTGCCGCCGGAGTATGATTTCTGTTCTCATCCTGAAGCAAAGTTCTTAACCTGAGGTACTATTTCTGGGTTAGCGGAGTCTGTAACCTGAAGCATATGTAACCCGAGGTACCACTGTATAAAACGTGAATAACAATAAATTCAGAATTCAAAAATCAATTTAGGGGGAAAATCCATCTAATAAACATTAGATGATCACCAGGGTTAGCTGGCTAAATTAGTCCTATTTGGGCCAGTGAGGAGACGAGGGGAGAATTAGCTGTGGGATCACAGAGCGGATAATCTTCATAAAAAGGGGAGGGGGAGGGAAGGAAGGAAGGGGAATAAAAGATCAGGCTAAGTTCAAATTGAAAGCCAGGTGGAATAGCCCTCTCTCTTACGGTTGTTTTCAGGAAATATAACTTTCCTGGAGACTAAATCTTATGTTAGCATTAAAAGCAGGCAATCCTCCCGCCCTGGCAAGCTTGGCACTCCACATTTTGCAAGAATCTTGAAGCAGAGAGAGCAACAAATTATGATATAGAAATAATTAAAATAATTGTTCACCAATGTCCTTGGCTCAAGGAGGATAAACTGTTACCGGGGGGTGGGGAGAGACGGGAGAGGTGGGATGAATCTTGAAGAAGTCATTTAATATTAGCTAAGGGGTGGGTGAGCTGTGAATCAAGGACACCTTGAGTGATCAAATCATAGAACTGCAGAGGTGGAAGGGAACCTGAGGGACATCTAGTCCAACCCCCTGCAAAGCAAAAACTCAACTAAAGCATCCATGACAGATGGCCGTGCAGCCTCTGCTCAAATCCCAAGGAAGAAATGACATATGATGTTAATCATGTGGTTTCCAGCCCATCATCTATTATTTCAGTGCAGCTCCCCCCCCCCCCATAAGCAAGCAAGCAAACAAACAAACAGAAATGATATTCTGGTCTGGAGATGGTAGCGAGGGCCTTCTGGTGGTTCCCTGAGTGTGAGAAGCCAAGTTACAGGGAACCAGGCAGAGGGCCTTCTTGGTGGTGGCACCCGCCCTGTGGAAAGCCCTCCTAGGGAAGCTTTTAATGTTTAATAGAATATTGTATTTTAATATTCTGTTGGAAGCTGCCCAGAGTGGCTGGGGAAACCCAGCCAGATGGGCGGGGTATAAATAGTAAATTATCATCATCATCATCATCATCATCATCATCATCACCTTCATCCCTTTGTCTCTGCTGTAGTCTCAGTCTGGATGTGGAGCCCTGGGTGCAATGTTCATTGGGGTGGGGAAGTGTGCTTGGGCACTACAGTGCCCTGTGTTAGGCCAAAATTTGGTGCCCCAAGCCCAGCCCTCGTGCATTCTTCCCAAAGACAGGTAAGGAGGCGCCTGGCTTTCAGAAGGAGGCCCAAGGGCTTTGGCAGGGTCCCAGAGCCCCTCCACATCCTTTCCAAAACCCATCACCCACCTCCTTACCATGCTTTGAAACAGCGCTCCTTTAGCTCAGCATGCAGTGCATGCACACAGTTCTGACAGCCCTAAATCTGCCCCTGCTCCTTCCCCTTTTTCCTGTCCGAAGGGGCCTGACCCAGATCAGGACAATGTTGAGGGGCAAAAGTCAACCCTCCCACTTCCTACACCAGGGTCCCAATCCAGTTCAATGGGGCAGAGCCATAGTTCTGTGGCGAGTGCATAAATATTAAAGTTATCACCATCTGCCTTGGATGCAGAAGCTCCAAGGTTCAATCCCTGATTGCATCTCCAGGTAGGGCTGGGAACACGGGCACCAGTTCCTTAGGGGCTGAGCCCTTTCATGCCCCCTCAATATTTGGGAGGTAGGGGCTGCCCCCCAAGAAAGTGTGGAGGTGAATAACAGCATGGCGAAGGAGGAGCCACCAGCCATTGAAGCCATGCGGTTGCTGTGTTTGGCTCCACCCCCTATTCTTCACGATATCCTGATGTCCCACACATGACTGCAGGATGTTGTGCACATGTGATGTCATGTGTGCAAAGTTGCTCCCCCATTGTTAAGGGTCTGACTCAGTATGAGCCAGATTGCTTTCTGAGCCTTTGAGCCTGCTACTTCTGAAAGTCAGATAAGATGCTCATGGGCAGACCATGTGATTAGCCTCATGTGCTCTTTGATTCAAATACTCAGGATGAGTTCCTTTTCATCCACACAGGAAGTGCCGATTCTTTCCCCCTTACGCTGTGTGAGTTGGAGTTACTCAAAGGGTAGCACATCCTTCTGGTCTAGGTCCTCAGGCTGCCTAGCTTAAAGCCACAGGGTGGGTTCCTTATGAAAGGATGCAAGCAGACAGGGATACAGGCAGAGGCTTCAGAGGGTAAATACAAATGTTCTTGGTTTATTCAAAGGGCATCCTCTCTGAGGATGAAGGGAAAATACAAATTAGTCATTTCATACAGACTTTTTTCATCTCACATCTTGGCAAAAAAAAAAAAAAATCACACAAGCTGACCTCCCTTTTGATCCCTAAAGTAATGAAATACGTAATCACACCACGTCTCCGCATGCAGCCTTCAGACAGTTCCAGACTGATGCTCCCAAACAAATTCCTGGGTACCAGATCTTTATGAAGGAGGCTGGTTCTTACAGGCTTGGAACCATCTGTCGGTTAGATCAGTTGCAAGACCGCATCCTATTGTAAAATGAATGAAATATCTAAAACACAGATCTGTATATGACAGGCAGTATCACACTGTGAGTTTACAGCCGGCGTTCAACAGTGCTAGCTGCTCACCAGAAGAGGTGGAGAAATGCAAGGGAGGAAAACTCTTGAATACACCCATTCATGCTATGAGTTTTGCAAAAGTCAAGAGTGGTTCTGCATTGCTATTAATTCTAATCCCTTTATAAGAGTTAACAGCTGGGACGCTCCAGTAGAGAAACAGTGGGCTTCTGAAGGCCAACTCCATATTCAACTGGGCCCAACAGTGAGACATGGTAAAGTCATCAGGCTATGGATAGTAATCTCTCTGTAGTAATTTGTGTTATGTGTACATCCTGAAACAAAATACAGCTCCGTTTGAAATTCACCTTTTTCCAGATTTTCTGGTGCAATCAAAGGATGTATCCAATCAAAGGATGAGTACAAAAATGCATACCTCACTCGCACACAAAAACACATGCATGTTCATGAAAATAGCATGCAAAAATCCATTCTGTTTCAAAAATGCATATCACTAGGCTCTGTTGTGTAGAAAATGCATATATTGGAAGACATGTGCATGAAGATACATGCATATTTCCATGCGCATGCGCACGCACACACACACACATGACAACTGATGTGGAAATGGGCCAATCTGAATGTAGGACTTGAAAAATGAGAACATAAGAGGAACTTATATTGGCAGATCCATCCATCAGTACAGACAGCTTGACAGTTTAGTGCAGCTGACAGTGTAGGATGGTGTGGGAGAAGTAGGTCGGAGGCATTTGGGAGCATTGGAGTAGGGAACAGAAATTTTGTAGCATCTCAAATGTAACAGCAATACTTAGCACTGTACAGGGTTTGTCATATTCATTGCCTCAGTTAGTAGCATGTGGTAGGTTAGTAGTATTTCCATGTAGGTAGATTTCCATGGGCATTTTTTGACTCCTCTACTTTAGCCTGCTTCTCATGACATTACAGAAGCTCATCTCTCTCTCTCTCTTGTTATTTCTGCACTTCCCAAAGCCCCTGCCCCCAACTTCCCACAGACAACTGGTTGGCCACTATTATAACAGGATGCTAGACTAGATGGTACATTGGTCAGATCAATCAAGGCTCTTCTTATGTTCTCACGAAACAATAAAACAGCAGCAAAATCATATAAGAAAATATGAAAAACAAAAACCATATTGATAAAACTGTGAAGCATCAGTATCAATAGAAATTGCCCAAGGCACCAAAAACCAAGTCAGTAAAATCTGGGTTGAAGAGAGATGCTTTTAATTGATGATGGAAGCACCCAACAGTTGGTGCCGACTAGAGGGAGGTAATTGCAGAAGCTAGTTGCCACCAAAGATGCTCTCCTTTTCCACATCATGGTATGGTAGTCAGCTGTAGGCCATGGTAGAGTTAGCAGTGCCTCCATGAGAATCTTTAACCTTGCAGATTCCATTATGAATTAACATGATCTGCACGCCACAACTAATATGTGCATCAGGACTTGGTATTCATCCAAATTTGCAGTCCCTGAATTTCCCAACACAGCTCTCTGCTCAGAATAAGTATCATAATACATTAAAAATATGTATTTTGAAAGGAGATCTGTTTAGAAGTCAGCTGTCGGTTATGTCAGCTACAAGTCAATGTTGCATTGTAAAATGAGAGGATAATCTTTGAACACTGATCCTTGTATGACAGGCAGTATCACATTGTGAGTTTCAAGTCATACTAGGGGTGTGGAGCAGCCCTGTGCAAGGCACAAACGACAGTGCAAACTAGGGTGATTTTACCCCTTTCCAAGCCAAGCTGCAGTGTCAACGAGGTGCCCCAATTCAGATCATGGCCTTCACAAATCCTCATGCTTCTCTCTTTCTGTACTCTACCTTTTGGTGAACTATACTTTGTTTTTTACTATCTCTATTTAACTGAATGCTGCCTGCAGAGATCTGAATGGTTTCTTTAAAATAAAAAAAAACCCCAAACGATACCAAACCTGTACAGTTTGGGGTTTTTTGTTGTGTTTTTTTAAAAAGGTCAATGTCAGGAATGAGCCAGCTCCCAGGGAAGGTTTGCAGCCAACTGAAGAAAGCGGGCAGGAGCACAGAGGGTTAACTTTCATGCAGGATGAACAGCAGAGACAGCTAACTTCCCTGCCCCTTGGAATGCCAGCTGATAAGGAAAAGACTGCGAGTGGCCGGGAACTCAGCCAAAGCTCTCAGGAAGTTAAATCAGGCAGGGAAAGAGACGGAAGTAGTCTATCAGACCAGGAAGAGGTTGGAGCTGATCTGATCTCTCCTAAAAGTCGGCTGAGGGGTGGGCTGTTAGACCAGAAACAAAGCAAAAGAAACAATTTTCAGAAGGGTCATCTTGATTGATGATGCCGGAGGCTATGTTATAGCCATCCGGAGCTGTCTATTTGTTTTTGCAATAAAACAATAAAAAAATATGGATTATGGAGGTCAATTCTGGTAACAATGACAAAGTTACAGACTTTCTTTTAAAATATCACACTTTAAAGGTAGCCTGGATACATACACACACACACACACAGAGAGAGAGAGAGAGAGAGAGAGAGAGAAAGAGAGAGAGAAAGAGAGAGAGAGAGAGAGAAGCTGGAGATGCCTACATATAATTCAGCATGTTTAATACATTCTGGAGGGATTCCTGTGCCTGCAAATTCCATCTGCTTCTGTCAAAAAGGAAATAATAGCCATTGTTTTGCATGAACGAGGAGCAAAGGCCTTTGTGTTACACATAGCACACTGGAACCTGAATCAAAGACTGGAGCAGCCAGAACAACTCAGAAGCACATCTAAGGCCATAGCTCAGTGGGAGATGGACCACCAATGGTTTCATTTGGTGTTAGGGAGCTTCCTATGTGGAAATGTGGATTTTGAGACAAAAAGGAGGCATACATTTAAATATGCATTTAAATAGTTTTTTTTTGTTGTTAAGCAACAACAAAAAGCAGAAACAGAGCAGAAAGGAACATGTGATTAAGGCCAAAAGGTGGATGCCTTCACCCATCCCAGCCTACATCCGTATGTCAATTATTTTACGTTGGCACAAAGAGGATACTCTTTGCATGTGTAGGGGAGGAGGGGTGAATGTGTGTTTGTACAGCAAATGTGTTTAATATTGTTCCACACCACCTGTGTTTTTTTAAAAGGTCAGTGTCAGGAATGAGCCAGCTCCCAGGGAAGGTTTGCAGCCAATCTCTGAGCGGTGTGAGATTTTAGGGCTCCCAGGTGCTTACTCAGGAATCCTGTTTCCTTTGGAATCAGAGACAGTGGATACCAGTTTCTTCCAGATATATGGCTTATTTACACATATATGCAACCTAAGGTCATGATAGAGGGGTTCACAGCATTAACACCCCAAGAGGGCCTTGCTTCTTCCATAGCCGCTCACTTGGATTCAAACAGAAATCAAGCATCACTCTGTCTCTGTGGTTCACCAGCCTGCTGCTTCCAGCTTCTAGCTCACATCACTCTCAACTCTGGCCTTTGTCCTTCTAGCTACCAGGCAGTTGAAGGAAGGAGCCATACCCATTTGCCCTCTGCTGCCAAGCCACTTCCTTTGTACCCTTAATGGTCCATTACCATAGCTATCGCCTCACCAGGTAGCTAGCTTGGCTCTCCCATTAACTTGAATCCTTGCTTAAATTTTAACACTTGCTGGATCCAGGAGTTAGCAGGGTCTTGTCATACAGCCTATTCCCTTCCCCCTGCAAACTCATAACAGTATCTTGGAAGAGCCTTTGCCCAGCTGGTTTGCTCCAGATCTTTTTCACTACAAAACCCACCAGCCTTTCTCAGCACACCCGTACTGTCTAAGGGTGATGGACGCTGTAGTCTGAGAGGTCTGGAGCCTACCAGCATGGCAAAGTCTGCCATCAAATTTAGGGTCCGGGTCACATTAATCCCCTGTTGTGCTGAAGAATGAGGTCTAGACGGGTTTTTGCTCTGCATCATTATATAACATTTGAGGAGACTGATTGATTCATAAATGCATTCTTGAGTTACAGTTCTACAGAGAAATTACTCTGTGTGTTGTACAAAAGAAAGATAAAACCAGCAGAACAAGAATGATAAAAAGACAGAGGCAGACACATAAAAAACAAAGCTAATTACATCTTTATGCTGGCCCTTCCCCAAGTGCAGGATGGATACCAATACATTCAAAAATACGAGAGAGAGAGAGAGAGAGAGAGAGAGAGAGGAAGCGAGAGAGGGAGGGAGAGATGTAAAGAGCCTGGAGGAAGTTTTAGGCTGACTTTTCTGCTTCAGAAGTTTTTTTTAGGGGGAACCTCAGTGTTAGCTTATAGCTTCCCATCTCTAGGAATATCTGGTGTGAGTCTGATTTTGCTACCTCTGGAGGTAGGCAAGGCCTGGCATCCCCTAGCCTTTGCAATCTGATACTCTTTTTCACTTTGGGATACTCCTTTCAGTGATTTAGCCACCCCAGATCCTGATCCAAGCCAAAATAGGTTGTGTCCATGGTGTGGATCTGTTGCAGGGCCGGCCCTATCATTAGTCAAATTGAAATGACAGTCTTGGGCAGCAGATGTTAGCTGTGGTGAGTGAGCCTGCCCTACACACACACACACACACATACACATTTCCTGCTCCCCCCTGGAAGACTCTGTCCCATCATGCAATGTCAAAATAAGCTTCAAGTGACAGCACGATAGTAATCTGTGTGTGAAAGGGGATGCTCTCTCATCCTTTGCCTCAGACGGTAAAATGTCTTGGGCTGGCCCTGAGTTGGTGGCTTTTCCCCGAGTAAATAAATTGTGATGGAAGAGAGCTGCTTTTTCACAGCCAGGTAGGAAGTGCAGGACTGCTGGCAAGGAGAGAAGCCACAAGCCTTCACCCCACCCCCACCCCCCTTTCTCTCATGGTTTGATGCGCCTCTAATCTGATAATGAGAGCCTTTGTACATCATGTGTACTTGTAGTCACCAAAGTGCCAACAGAAGCATTCTGTGTTATCGGGGAAAAATTTGCTGCTGTTGTTGATGTATGTGTTTGCTGCCATAAATGCTCATCAGAGAAGGAAAGGTCACTCGGAGGCTGTTAGTCGCTTCACTTTATGAAATGAAACTCTGGGCTTTCGTGTGGCTCAGCAGGAAGAGAGGATGCGGAAGGAGGTCTTAAGACTGAAACAAGAAAGGTTGACTTTTGCAGAAGTTCTTTGATGTGCATTAACTCTCTTTTTCCCCCTTTCCACCTTCTCAGTGCTTCCATTCTAATAAAAAAGTGCAAAATTGCTAGCCTTGGAAGCTGAACAAGTTTTATACACGGGACCTGCCGAGAATAATCCTACAGTAAAGTTACCAACATGGGCTGGGATTCTACCATGGGTTAACAAATGTGGTGGCGTTTGAAATTGGAATAAGGAAAACCCCAGTAAGAATTTGGTTTTTGATGGATATGAACCTCCATGCTGAACTGAATACATTTAGAGTGAGAACACCCATGCCCTGTGGCTCCAACCCTCCTGCCTACACATGTTAGGGTGAAAGTGTGAAAAACACTCTTATTTGCGCTTTCTGCTGAATGCATATATGGAATGAGAGCAAAGCCAGTGCCCACAAAGGGCAGGATCCAGCTTACTCTGTTATATGGATCCGGTTCAATATGCGAAGGAAGCTAATGGCAGAATCTCATGGTCTGATTTTTGAGAGCTAATTGCACTATTCTAAATTAGCACCCCATTTTGTTGGGAGGGGACATTCCAAAAATAAATCCGGACTCCAAATCAAGTCTTGTTCTGTCCCCTGCACATCGATAGGGTGCGCAGATGCCTTTTCTGGCCTTTTGGTAAGGGAACATTGTCACTGTGCCCCAAGGACTGGAGGTCTGAGATTCTACTGAGGTGGAAGAGACAGTTGATTGTATAACTGCACATACCCTCTGACATTTATAGACAAAACCAAAGGCACAGTTCTGTACATCTAGGGACTCTGCTTGGATTTTTAAATGGATTTTCCAAATGGTTTTGTATAGAGCAATGTGCACGTACGTTTTGCTGTGGACTTCACTGGCGCCACATTGCTTAAGTAGATATATTCATAGCTTTGTAGTTTGGCTGATTTTGCTTTGCAGTGCCTGCAAACTTGGTGTGATGGTGTACATACACAGTGGCATCGGCATTATTTTGTGTGGTATCTTGCTGTTGCGCAGCAGCGCATGCTCACATCTGTAAAACACTGTGCAGTAATTGTCCTGATGCAATCACACATATGATCATGCAAAGGTTTATTTGCATTTATTGCAGCGTGTATTCCAAAACATTCTGTATGCAAGTCGGATCGCCTCCTATCAACAGAATTCACCATGTGACAACCATACAACACAACATCGTTTTGCAAATAAATCTCAATAACACTCATAATAAAAGCAGTAGCTGAAAACAGTGCATGAATTCACTTTCTCAGACTTCCCCTCATCCATAAACCTGTTGGAAGATGGGCATCTAGCCTTGCCATACATCAGGAAAATTCCTGACATGTCCTGGTTTGCGGGTGTAAAAATGGCATCGGGGGAATTTTGCCGAAACGGCAAAATGTCAGGGGAAACCCAGATGCATGGCAACACAGTGGAGAAAGCAGCGGAAACAAAAGCTTAAAATCACTATTTTGGGGGGAGGTTCCCCCAAAAGCTCAGCAACATGGTGGGTGCCAGGGATTTTACTTTTTTTAAATATGGCAATGCTATGGGTGTCTCAGTCCACTTCCTAAAAGAAAACAGTGCTGAAGGAATGCATGAATGAGAAGAGCGTTCCATTGGTGTGGAGCTGTTCAATCTGAATTATCAGAATCTGTGCTATTGGATTTCTACTTCCTGTAGCCTTGTCACCAATGGTCAGGGATGATGGGAGTCGCAGTCCATCAACATCTGGAGGACCACAGGTTCCCCAACCCTGTTTCAATAGTGATGCAATACATTGGGTTATATATGGGACACGGGTGGTGCTGTGGTCTAAACCACAGAGCCTAGGGCTTGTTGATCAGAAGATTGGCAGTTCGAATCCCTGCGACGGGGTGAGCTCCTGTTGCTCAGTCCCTGCTCCTGCCAACCTAGCAGTTCGAAAGCACGTCAAAGTGCAAGTAGATAAATAGGTACCACGCCAGCGGGAAGGTAAATGGCGTTTCCGTGGGCTGCTCTGGTTTCGCCAGAAGCGGCTTAGTCATGCTGGCCACATGACCCAGAAGCTGTACACCGGCTCCATTGGCCAATAAAGCGAGATGAGCGCTGCAACCCCTGAGTCGGTCACGACTGGACCCTAATGGTCAGGGCTCCCTTAACCTTTACCATTATACTGAGGCAGATCATGGTCCACTTAGCTTATTGCTGTCTACACTGACTAGCAGTAGCTCTCTGTGGCAGGATTCTCTACCAGCCCTACCTGGAGATGCTGGGGATTGAACCTGGGACCTTCTGCATGCCTGGCACCTGCTCTGCCACTGAGCTACAGCTTCCTCTCACCCAGTGCTATTTTTCTAGAAAAAGAGGTGCTGGAACTTACAATGAACACCTCCTTTGTTCTCTTATAATGGCAGTGGTGCCTGCCTGAGAGGTGCCGGAACTGAGTTCCAGTGAGTTCCAGCTGGAAAAAGCCCTGCTCTCATATGAGGCTGTAGAAAAGATGCATCCCTGAACACATTCATCCACATTTACTATGTGTCTAAGGGGTGATGGGGAAGGAGTTGAAGGAAAACAGTCATGTGTTAGAGTTTGGTGCTCATTCATGTGCATCTGCACTACATTTGAGCGTCATCTGCCTCTCAGAAATGTAGCTCCTAGAGACTCTTGGGGAGAGGGCTGACCCTGAAGGATGACAGCAGCAGCAACTCATGCTAACAAGATTTGCTTTTGTTTTTTTCCACATGGCGTCCCCCAAAGGCAATAAAAATAAAAATAGGGAGCATGATTTACCAGGGATGAGGACCAGGAATTGGGACTGTTCCAGGCAGATCGGAACGATGGGGAAGGATGAGGGCGTGAATGTCGTTATTCGCAAAGTGTGCATGTATGTGCGTATGGATGAATGAACGCATGCTGTAGAAGTTGCCCCCAAAGTGTAAATGACTCATAAGATCATAAGAAGAACCCTGAAGCATCAGGTCAAAGAGAACCCATGTAATTCACCATACAGTTCTTGGGATGCCTAGCTAGATTCCTGCATCGTAGGAGATTGCACAAAATGACCCTTGGAGTCCCTTCCAACTCTACAATTTTATGATTCTATATGGGAAACCCAGCACTAAAGCATGTCCCCCACCTGTGGTTTCTGTAAGAACACAAGAGCCTGCTAGATCAGGCCAAAGGCCTATCTAGTCCAGCATCCTGTTCTTCAGTAGAACTGAAGGGGTGTCTCCACCCCCATCACTCAGCCCAGACACTGAAGTCCAGCTCTGAGGGTCTTCTGCTGCTTCCCTCACTGCAAGTAGTGAAGTTACAAGGAACCAGGCAGAGGGCCTTCTCGGTAGTGGCGCCCACCCTGTGGAATGCCCTCTCTTCACATGTCAAGGAGTTATTAAAAAAACTACAAAACTTTTAGAAGACATCTGAAGGCAGCCCTGTATCAGGAAGTTTTTACTGCTTGATGTTTTACTATGTTTTTATATATGCTGTAAGCAGCCCAGAGTGGCTGGGGAAACACAGATAGGTGGGCAGGGTATAAATAATACTATTGTTATTATTATTATTATTATTGACGACCAGGTGCCCGTGGGAAACCCACAAGCAGGATTTGGGTAGAGGAGGACTCTCCCTTCCTGTGGTTTCCAGAAACAGGTTTTCAGAAGCATTATTGCCTCTGAACATGGAGACAGAAGCATAGCAATTGTTGCTAGTAGCCAATGATAGTGTTATCCCCCATGAATTAGTATAATCCTCTTTTAAAGCCATCCAAGTTGGAGGCCACCACTGCCCCCTGTGGGAGCGAGTTCCGTAGTTTAACTGTGGACAGTGTGAAGAGGTACTTTGTATGATATGTCCTGAATCTTCCAGCATTCAGCTTCATTGGAGATCCATGCGTTTTAGTGCTCTGAGAGAGGGAGGGAAACTTTTCTCTCTCATGAATCATCATGAAATTTATTATGGTCAGAGACCAGCTTGAGAAACACAAATAGAACTACAATCCCAATAGCAAAACAAACATTTAAAACAATATACAACAATGAATTTTAAGTTTAAAGGTGCGATAGGCATCTTTTCTCTCTCTGTTTTCCCCATGCCCCGCAAAACTAGGGTTTGAAAATGCTGGCCTCTCTGTCCCATGACCCTTCCACACTTGCAGAGGAGTTGTGGTTGTCATGCCTGCACACATTAAAAAGGTAAAAGACCCCTGACAGTTAAGCCCAGTCACTAACGACTCTGAGGTTGCGGTGCTCATCTCGCTTTACTGGCCGAGGGAACCAACGTTTGTTTGCAGACAGTTTTTCCAGGTCATGTGGCCAGCATCATAAGCCGCTTCTGGCGAAACCAGAGCAGCGTACAGAAATGCCGTTTACCTTCCCGCCAGAGCGGTACCTATTTATCTACTTGCACTTTGACGTGCTTTGAAACTGCTAGGTTGGCAGGAGCAGGAACCGAGCAACGGGAGCTCACCCTGTCGTGGGGATTCGAACCACCAACCTTCCAATCGGCAAGCCCAAGGCTCAGTGGTTTAGACCACAACGCCACCAGCATCCCTGCCTGCACACATTAGTCTCCTGCATTTCTAGCACACACATGCATGCACACACACACTTTAAAGGCTTAGCATTGTGATGCTTGTATGTGCCCTCTCTCTCACACACACTCTCTCACACACATCCCTATTTGTTAAAGGAAACTTCATATTTCCTTTTTGGATAAACTGGAGATAATACAATGTGCTTGTTTTAATTTGCAAGGTTAACTGATCTAATTATCTGTGTGTGTTTATTTAAATCCTTTCATGCATTCTGCCAGTGCAGGTGGCTGCTTTATATTCTGGGAACAGGAAGTCTCTTAAAATGAGATGATAGAGCTCAGCGGGCCTCCTTGTAGGGGAAAAAGATTTCCTCCCCTCCCAATAATGGACAAATTTATTAACAACAAAAGATTAATGGTTTATTTACACTAAACAAATTTTCGAAGGAGCTTATTCTTTTTTTAATGGAGAAACTACTCTCTCTGCTTTCTCTAACAGCTGGATCCTAGCCAATTGTCCCTTCTGTGCAGGTATGAGGAAGAACAAGAGCTTAGCTACAGCACATAGGTTGTGCATGGAAAATGCCCTAATTTCAAACCCTGGCATCCACAGGCATGAGATGGGAATGACCCCAACCAGTCACCCTGGTGAACCACTACCAGTCAGTGTAGACCAGGGAAGGGTAGCCAATCAATGTGATGATCTCCAGATGTTGGTGGAACCCAGCTTCCATCATGTCTAAGCAGCATGGCCAGTGGTCAGAGGTGATGCAAGTTGTAGGCCAACAGCATCTAAAGGACACCATGTTGGCACTATTGCACAAGCCGGAGGTCCCAGGTTCAATCTTCTCCAGGTAGGGCTAGGAAATCCTGGAGAGCAGCTGCCAGTCCGTGTAGACAAAGTTGAGCAAGATGGACCAGTGGTTTCTAAGGCAGCTTTCTGTTTTACAAATCCACAACAGGCAACCTAATATCATCCATACTCCAGATGTTGCTGAACTTCAACTCCCAGCATCCCCTGGCCATTGGCCATGCTTCTTGGGGTTGATGGACACTGTAGTTCAACAACATCTGGTGGGTGAAATGTTTCCCCTACCTGCCTTATGACACTGAGGTAAATAGGCCAGTGGTGTCACCCAGTACAAGACAGCTTCCTATGTTCCTATGTCCCCATGACACCACAGCAGCAGAGCCAATGTGGGGAAAATGTAAGGTAAAGGTAAAGGACCCCTGGATGGTTAAGTCCAGTCAAAGGCGACTATGGGTTGCTCATCTCACTATCAGGTCGACAGAGCCGCCGTTTGTCCACAGACAACTTTCCAGATCATGTGGCCAGCATGACTAAACCGCTTCTGGTGCAATGGGACACCATGACAGAAGTTAGAGCACACAGAAATGCTGTTTACTTTCCCGCCACAGGGGTACCTATTTATCTACTTGCACTAGTGTGCTTTCGAACTGCTAGGTTGGCAAGAGCTGGGACAGAGCAATGGGAGCTCACCCTGTTGTGGGGATTCAAACTGCCAACCTTCCGACCAGCAAGCCCAAGAGGCTCAGTGGTTTAGACCACAGCACCACTTGCATCCCTAAATGTAAGTGGTGACAACACCCATTTCCTGAACCCTTTTGTGCACAGGATGCAAGCCAGATTCAGAATGATGGGGTGGGTTATTCCCTTCCTCCTGCTTTGTATCAGTGTAGCGCAAGGCAGAAGCCGCTCTTAAGCAGGAAAACAAGCCTGCCTTTGTAGCTGACTGCTATCGCTGATAGTATTGTGTGAATGAGTGGAGGGAGGGATCTCGCAGTGGAATCGCCCAAAATGCTGCGGAAAGAGCAAGTGGATTCGGAGTTGGCGCCGTCCAAATTGCTTGGAGGAATAAGGAGGATAAATGCTGGAGTTCTAATACCTTCACTTGTCAACATCCTATTTCTTGAGGGGGCTTAAAGGTTTTTCTTACAGCTGTGGCAGGAATTATTTTGTAGGATTTAGTGCTCTTTAACTGTTCCTCCATCGTGACAGCGGAGCCTGAGCATCCCATTTCTCATCTTGAATTCTGTGGAGTGGAGATAACACCACGGATTCCTCCCATCTCCCCACAGCTTAGGCGGAGGCCTGTTTAAAATGGGGATTCTTGCGCAAAGGCTCTTGCCAGCTGGCCATGACCAGAGGGGAGCACATTGACTTCTGAAAACATGGGCTTTTGCTAAGGCAAAAATACCTCAAGGGGTGGGAAGAGCCATTTGACAGGGTAACTTGAAGCAATAGATGGAGAGAGCAACATTAAATGCCCCTCCCTAGAGTTGGCGGGGGGGGGGGAATGATCCAGTATATTTATTTATAAAGACATTTCTATTTATTCATTTTATTTTCACAAAATCTATACACTGCTTGAGTGTAGGGGGTGGGGGAACCCACTCAAAGTGGTTTACAGAAAAGATAAAACAATAAAATTATCACAAAATGTATTTGCAGCAATGATTTAAAACACACAAAAAGTTAAAAGAGCAATTGCTGTTATTGGCATCCATCTGTCTTGAGAGACAATGGAGTGCACCTCTGGGGGTGAAGTCAAACTGCTGTGTTCGCAGCACCAAAGTGACCTTCCTGGAGCGCAAGCCTGGGCAGTGTGTATGGAGGTCCTAGGCTGCCCAGATGACAATACCCCGCTTTCAGTCTCTCTGATGTGATCAATACGTCTGGCACCAGCTTGACTGCAGGAGTTGCCGGAAGGAGGCATACAAGGCACCATCGAACCATCTTAGGGACTGCACTCCAGATTTGTGGAGGGTTTACTCCTTAGCCTTTCATTAGCCAGTGTGGTGTAGTGGTTAAGAGCAGTGGACTCGTAATCTGGTGAACCGGGTTCGATTCCCTGCTCTTCCACATGCAGCTGCTGGGTGACCTTGGGCTAGTCACACTTCTTTGAAGTCTCTCAGCCGCATTCACCTCACAGGGTGTTTGTTGTGGGGAGGAAGGGAAAGGAGAATGTTAGCTGCTTTGAGACTCCTTAGGGTAGTGATAAAGCAGGATATCAAATCCATACTCTTCCTCTTCTTGTTGTTGTTGTTCTTCTTCTCCCAAAGATATCCCACAAGGCAGCAGAGGTTTGGGATCAGAGTTTTCCTTCTCCTAGATGTGCTACCTTCCCAGGTTCTGCTCCTACCCAGATCTAAGGATCTATGTCCTACTATCACTGTAGCCAGGCAGATGCCCCCATAGCTGTAGGTGGAGCATTTGGACACTGCCCTGTTTTGAAGAGCACATTCATGGTGCCCTGCAAGTCCAGCGCCATTTTGCAAGCCTCACAAGTACGGTGTGGGGCTGGCAAGATGCATGCTTGTTGTGTCCTTCTCATGGTGCCCTCCAGCTGGAGGGCAGTGTGACAAGGACACAACAGCTCACGATGCCCCATGGGCTGGCAGGGCATTGTGAGAATGCACCTCCCAAAACAAACTGCGCCCGGGCCAGTGATGCTACGCCTGTGGCCAATGGGAAGGAACTGATTGCAACTGTGCTCTCCCCACTTGTGATTCCCGGTAGAGTGGTACCTCGGGTTACAGACGCTTCAGGTTACAGACTCCGCTAACCCAGAAATAGTACCTCAGGTTAAGAACTTTGCTTCAGGATGAGAACAGAAATCGCACGGTGGCAGCGGGAGGCCCCATTAGCTAAAATGGTACCTCAGGTTAAGAACAGTTTCAGGTTAAGAACGGACCTCCAGAATGAATTAAGTTCTTAACCCGAGGTACCACTGTAACTGGGATTCAGGTGCACATTGCCTGCAGCAGCGGAGGCAGAACATTATGAAGTGGGTGAAAAAATGCTAGTCACTGATGAAGAAGCAGTGGTTGGATGGTCATCTGTCAGGGATTCCTTAGCTGTGATTCCTGCATTGCAAAGTATGGAATGTGTATCTGAAGTGTGTATCTGAAGAAGTGTGCATGCACACGAAAGCTCATACCAAGAACTAACTTAGTTGGTCTTTAAGGTGCTACTGGAAGGGGAAAAAAATTTGTTTAAAGTATGGAATAAATGACTCTTTGGGTCCCTTCCAAGTCTACAGTTCTATGACCTAGTCCTCTTCTTCCCTGTACTGACATCCACCATGGTGGCACACCAGAAGTGTCTTCTAACTCTTCTTCCCGCTCCATCGCTAGAAGGCTGGACAGCGAAGCATTATTCCCTTGTTTTTAATTTTTGCATTTGCCTATTTTCCTCCCTGTTTGGGCCTCTCCACTTGCCCTGAATGAAAATCTGGCTTTTCCTCTGAGAGGTGAACTTGTGCCTTTCCATGGCTTCCTGAGAACAGGGCTGGAGAAAGAAAGAGAGAGAGAGTGCCTGTGCAGTTGGCTACAGCCAGCCCCGTCAAAAATGGATCAAGAGTTGTTTTTGCACCAGGGACAGAGGCAACCTAAGCTGGAAAAACAATCAAGCGTCAAGAGCGTGGAAGTTCACTGCTTGCTTAATTGCAAAGGGGTGCTTTTGTCCCAGTGTGTAAACACAACCTTGTCAATAGCACTGAGGCGTCAGTGTGTTAATTAATGATTTACTCACACTGACCCCTGACCTCGGTGGTAAATAGAAGGGATTTAGTTTGCTTCTATTAACTCCTCCGTTTACTCAGCAGAAAACAAGAAACCCTCTGCCATCTCCCACTTTCCCTTCTGCTGATCTAAGCCACTGTGTGTCCTCATTGTGCAGGAAGGGGCGGGGAACACATCTGAGCTTATCTCCATTATATTTAACGGGGATGCACGTTCTGCACACACCACAGGGCTCCAAAGTTCAGCCCCACCAGCACTTCACTGGGATTGAAGGGAGTTATATATGAGAATAATAGGGTTTTTAAAAGCTCTTCCATGTTGGTCTGGATCATCCACTCATTAGATATTTCAGCCCTATGCCTGTTTGGGAATAAACCCCACCAAGCATGGCAAGAGGGAATTTTGAGCATGTATACATAGTATTTGTGGATTACATCCAAGGCTACTGGTCTCCTTGCTGTTCTGCTTGCATAAAGAGAATTTTTCCTTCCTTACTCATCCCTGAAGCCTGCCCCCCCAACACCCCCAAAATCTTCTCTGGTGGGATGGGGATAAGCAAGTTTTGTAGAATGCCTGCTTCCACTGAGCCTGGGATAAGCGGAGAACATGGTTCGCTGAAAAGGCATGGAAAGAATGTCTTTTTCTAAGTGCACAGAGAAGTTAGAGGATAGGGGTGGGGTGGAATTTGATTCATTTCAATCTTATTGTAATGATTTCCATTTATAGATGGCTCACTATCTGAAAGCTCTCAAAGCACTTTACAATAGATAAATAGATTTGTAGAGCTGGAAGGGACCCTGCAGGTCATTTAGTCTGACCCCCTTGAATGCCAGAATAAGCAGGTAGACGTCAAATTATTCTCATAGCAAAACACATAAACACAATATGAAAATATAAAGAGTGCTGCGAGGCAGAATCATATTAAATTTCAATCAACAAACATGCAAATAATCGCTCACTCAATCTTACTTTTCACAACTGACATCACACAACTGTGACCTTCCACTACCTCAAATATTACTTCTATCATCTAATGGTGATCATCTAATGTTTATTGGATGGATTTTCCCCCTAAATTGATTTTTGATTTTTGATTTTATTGTCATTTACGCTTTGTACCGTATTTTATGCTGTTTTTTTGTAGCATCAATTAAATGTTTTAAATTTGTTGTTAGCCTCCCTGAGCCCTGTTTCCGGAACCGGGAAGGGTGGGGTATAAATAAAAATATATTATTATTATTATTATTATTATTATTATTATCATCATCAATCATGAATACATAAACCACTCCCACCCATCAGGATTACAATCCACACAAAAGGGCCACTGCTAAAAATGCATGCATAAAATACTCTCTGAATCTCTGAAGGACTATTGAAGTCATGCTCCATACCCACTGAACTCTGCAATCTTCCTCTCACCTGGGAGCCTGTAGGACTAGTTCCATCCACTCACTTGCAATGACATAACCATAACAGGTGTGGTACATGACACACTTAATGGTTAACCTATGGAGTTCACACTTTCCAGAACAATATGTGGAGGGAAACACAACTGCCCTTCAAAATTCTCACTTTTTCAGATATGCCAGTGCAGTTTTCCAGCCAAGTTATATGTCCAAAAATGCATGCACCAGTGTATTTTGCCCATAGAAATGCATGCATTGGTGAAAATAACATACACAAATGTATGATGATAGGGGAAATCGCTTTGCGCATATATATATATATATATATATATATATATATATATATTGGGCAAAATTGCATACAAAATTGTGCACACTAGGAGAATTTTGCAGGGAAATGGTCCTCAATTTTTCTCAGGACTTTAAAACGAAATGTTTGCCAACTGATGTTGAAATCTGAAGAACTGAACCTAAAATTGAAAGGGTGCAAAAAAAGAAAAGAAAAGAAAGAAACTGAAACTGACAGATTTCACTCGTACACCCACGAGCAGGATCCTTCTAACGATTTACTTCATTTTATTTGTTGAGTTAAGGGGTGCAGAAATTTTCAGTGTTCTCCTAAATACCAGGATCAACTCTTGCCCTCCTCTGTCAGGCTCCACGCCAACTGCTCAAATGCTGTCGGAAATGCATTTGTGTTTATTAGGCTGGACTGTTGTACTCTCTGCCTGCTTAATGTTCTAATAATTTTCCATCTTGGCTTAGGCAGCTTTGCCGCTTCTGCAAGATGCATGGCCCCTGTCCCAGTCATGTTGAGATAACCGTGTTGAGTCAGCACAGTAGGGTGGGTATACATCAACAGATCTGAGGAACACACAAAGCGGCTGTGAGTGTTAAGGCCGCCTCTTGATTGAAAGAACCTTCTTAAAAAGCAAAATCCAGGAGGTGGTGTGTTTTTTTGATAAGGGTACTGGAGGTGGCGAGCCAGAAATTCAAGGGAGAAAAGTTGAGGGAGTAGTATTTAAGAGAGCCATCCCTAAGAGGCAAAAACAAAAAACAAAAAAACGCAGGATGAAATCTAAAAAGTCCGGGAAACCCTGAACTACTGACAGTGAAAGTTTCAAAACAGAGCATTAGGTGGCAAAGACTCCCAACCAATCAGGGAACAAACATGACTGAACACGTGGACAGATAACACAAAAACATGTCACTCTAGAGTGCTTTTCACATGGATTTTAACTGCAGCTAAAATTTCAATAATAATAATAATAATAATAATAATAATAATAATAATAATAATTTATTATTTGTACCCCGCCCATCTGGCTGGGTTTCCCCAGCCACTCTGGGCGGCTTCCATAGAAAACCAAAAATACACTAAGATATCACAGATTAAAAACTTCCCTGAACAGGGCTGCCTTAAGATGTCTTCTGAATGTCAGGTAGTTATTTATCGCTTTGACATCCGATGGGAGGGCGTTCCACAGGGCAGGCGCCACTACCGAGAAGGCCCTCTGCCTGGTTCCCTGTAGCTTTGCTTCTCGCAATGAGGGAACCGCCAGAAGGCCCTCGGCGCTGGACCTCAGCATCCGGGCAGAACGATGGGGGTGGAGACGCTCCTTCAGGTATACTGGGCCGAGGCCGTTTAGGGCTTTAAAGGTCAACACCAGCACTTTGAATTGTGCTCGGAAACGTACTGGGAGCCAATGTAGGTCTTTCAAGACCGGTGTTATGTGGTCTCGGCGGCCGCCCCCAGTCACCAGTCTAGCTGCCGCATTCTGGATTAGTTGTAGTTTCCGAGTCACCTTCAAAGGTAGCCCCACGTAGAGCGCATTGCAGTAGTCCAAGCGGGAGATAACCAGAGCATGCACCACTCTGGCGAGACAGTCCGCGGGGAGGTAGGGTCTCAGCCTGCGTACCAGGTGGAGTTGGTAGACAGCTGCCCTGGACACAGAATTGACCTGTGCCTCCATGGACAGCTGTGAGTCCAAAATGACTCCCAGGCTGCGCACCTGGTCCTTCAGGGGCACAGTTACCCTATTCAGGACCAGGGAGTCCTCCACACCAGCCCACCCCCTGTCCCCCAAAAACAGTACTTCTGTCTTGTCAGGATTCAACGTCAATCCATTAGCCGCCATCCATCCTCCAACTGCCTCCAGGCACAATAGCCCAGAAAAGGAGAAACTTGGGGTGGGGTGGGGGGAATACAGTGGTACCTTGGTTGTTGATCGGCTTGGCTCCTGAACGCTGCAAACCCGGAAGTAAGTGTTCTGGTTTGCAAATGTTTTTGGGAAGCTGAACATCTGACGCGGCTTCCGCTTGAGAACAGGAAGCTCCTGCAGTCAATCGGAAGCTGCGCCTTGGTTTTAGAACCGTTTTGGGAGTTGAATGGGTTTCTGGAATGGATTAAGTTCGACAACCAAGGTACCACTGTACAACCAAGGAGCATCTCCATCCCCATCGTTCTGCCCGGACACTGAGGTCCAGCGCCGAGGGCCTTCAGGTGGTTCCCTCAGTGCAAGAAGCCAAGTTACAGGGAACCAGGCAGAGGGCCTTTTCAGTAGTGGCACCCACCCTGTGGAACGCCCTCCCACCAGATGTCAAAGAGAAAAACAACTACCAGACTTTTAGAAGACATCTGAAGGCAGCCCTGCTTAGGGAAGCTTTTAATGTTTAATAGACTATTGTATTTTAATATTTTGTTGGAAGCCGCCCAGAGTGGCTGGGGAAACGCAGCCAGATGGGTGGGGTACAAGTAAATTATTATTATTATTATTATTATTATTATTATTATTATTATTATTAGTCTTTCTAGTATAAGAACATATGGACTTTGGCTATTGCAGCAAAACACACACACACACAAATTGCATGTCTCCAGAGGGATGGAGGATCCAGAATGCTTTTCTCCCATATGTTGGGATTTATTTTTATTTTTTTTACTCTTTGGCCTTAGATGCCCAACATTCACCATCCATGCCAGCTTGGGAAATTTGGATGTCGTGCTTGATATTGGTGTGTAACCATTTCTTCCTTTAATTATTTATTGCTTGCTTGCTTTGCACATGGTACGATACAATACCCTGCTCCTCCACCTTTGGGTTCTTGATAATTGATGGTCGTGATGATGCTACATTTTTTTTTTTTTTAATTGAATTAACTCCCTCACACATGTACAACAACCACCTGTTCATTTGCATATTTAATGCATCCAGACATACAAAAAAAAAACCACAAATTGCGTTGAGGAATGATATTTGCAGTTTGTATGCCTTTATTGCAGCAGCAGCATCTGTTTTTGTTTTTTTTAATATATATATATATATATATATATATATATATATATATATATATATATATATATATAAAAAAAAACAGAGGAGGGTGGAACTACAGAGAAATGTGACCAGGTCAGATTTATCCTGTTTATTTCACGCTGTGGCTTTCTTTGGACTTGTTATAACTCCCCACCACCACCACCCGTAACATCATAACCTCAGCAACAAACCTGTTCCCACTTCTGCTTCCCCTTTCTGCCTCCCCTCTGTTACTCTGATGCTTTATGAGTCCAGGGCTCTGGGCTCTATTAAGGTTCAGTTCCCAGCCAGTAAAAATGAGGAATTAGTTCCTGCCATTCCATGAAGGGAGTTTTAATGCACTCGGTCGCCTGTGAGCCCAGATGCAATAGTTCTGTTATCGCTGAGAGTTGTATAACATAGGGGCTTAATAAAGCTTTATAAGGGAAGGATACGAGTGTGTGTTTGTTCCACTTGGCTCCTGGAATCCTAGCTCTCTGTTGCTGGGAGTCTCCAGGTCCTCCCACCCTCCCGTTTGTTTCTGCGAGTCTCTCCAGTGGTCTCTCCTGCAGGACGGTTTTGCAAAAACGCAGCGTCTTGATAGCCACCAATAGGGAGGCAGACCTGCTTGGTAAAAGGATGGAAGCTGTTGGGTTAACTTGGCGAAGTGTCACGCTGCGTTAATGTAAATGGCTTTTGACAAGCTTCCTTTAGAGACCAGGGGGTGGGAATGCTACATGCTTTGTCTTGAGAAATTATTCTGTGCAACAATGCTCTGATTGTCTTGGATCTCTGCTATGGAGTATTAAGGGTGCATTTTCAAGGGGGTTGGTCGTCATTATTACCTCCTCCAACCCACAACAACAAAAATATCTACTTCTTAAATCATATTGGAGAGGGATAATCACAGGAAATGGATTTTGCCATGGAATCAGATTTCTTGGGGGGGGGGGAATCTCTGGTTTTCATTTAATTTTTAAGATAAAATGGTTTTATATTCTGATTTTATCCCATGAACCGCCCTGAGACTTGTGGACATAGGGCAGTATATTATTGTTAGTATTATTATTATTATTATTATTATTATTATTATTATTATTAATGCTTGCATGCTTCTAGCTCGCATGGCTGTAAATCATAGAATTATAGAGTTGGAAGGGACCCTAAGGGTCATTGTGGTTTTTTTTTTAATTGAATTATTATGCAGATACAAATGAAACAAAGTATACAAACATTTCAACTGAATACAAAAAACATAAACAAAAAAGAAAACAGAGCAAACGCAAAAAGTAAAAACATAAGTATAGTACAAGGTAACTATAATAGACATCCCAGAACGTCATTTCTCTGCCAAGATCCTGACCCTTCTGGGTGGATCTCTTTTTATTATACTTTTGGTTTTTTTTACTTCCATCAACCTCACGGTGGTTCATTTCCTATAACTAAAACAATTTCTCTGTATTTCAATATATTCCTCATTGTCGGATAAGGAGACCTTTTTCCCACTTACGGGTTTATTCTAAACACAACCAAATCTTGGTTGTTGAACCTTGACTTGATAGGTAGGTATTTAGGCATTCAGTCAACTAGCGAGCTCCAAGTACTCGCTCAGCTTTTGTAGCCATTCTTCTCTAGTAATAATATTGCAAGCTTCTAGCTCTCATGGCTGTAAATCATAGAATTATGGAGTTGGAGGGTCATTGAGGGTCATTGAGTCCAACTCCCTGCAGTGCAGGAATCCCAACAGAAGCATCCCTGGCAGATGATGGCCATCCAAGCTCTGCTTAAAAACCTCCAAGGAAGGAGAGTCCACCACATTCCAAGGGAGTCTCTTCCACTGTCAAATAGCTCTTACTGTCAGAAAGTTCTTCCTGATGTTTAGTTGGAAGTTAGTCCTTTCTTGTAATTTGAATCCATTGGTTCCGGTCCTACTCTTTGGAGCAGCAGAAAGCAGGCTTGCTTCATCTTCTACCTACCAGCCCTTCAGATACTTGAAGGTGGCTATGTCAACTTCCAGTCTTCCCTTCACCAGGCTAAGCATAACCAACTCCCTACTTAAAGCAGCTTTTGCCAACTAGATGTTTTCGTTTGCAACTCCCACCATCCCAGCCCATTGGCTATGGTGACTGGGGCTTATGGGTGGAGGAGCTCAAAACATTTGCAGAGCACCATGTTGGGGAAGGCTGCCGTAAAGAATATTTTGAACCTCTGTCAGTGATACTTTTCCCATCTGAAATTGTGGTCAGAAGGCTGTTGGATGGCAAATGCAAAACACCGTCTTCTGAGTAATAATGGGGAAATATGAAACACTTGATTTTCTGTGTTGGCATCCGTTCTGCAGAGTGGTTGCCCAGCAGGGCTGCATTTTTGAGAAACAGACTTTAGGCACTTTACACCAACAGGAGCAACTTCATTTGCAAGGTTTCTACTGGAAAGAAGTTCCATAGATTTGGCCCCGCCAAGCTGAATGCATTGGACTCTTCCTCATGGACATGAGTTGTACTTCTGGACCATAGGGGACCAATAATGGTGATCCCCCAGATAATCTCAGGGACTTGCCTGGGAGATGCAGGGCAAGACAGTCCTTGAGATATCCTGGACCAAAGTAGTTCAAGGCCTAGTAAAGGTAAAAGGACCCCTGACCGTTAGGTCCAGTCGCGGACGACTCTGGGGTTGCGGCGCTCATCTCGCTTTACTGGCCAAGGGAGCTGTTGTACAGCTTCTGGGTCATGTGGCCAGCATGACTAATCCGCTTCTGGCGAACCAGAGCAGCACACAGAAATGCTGTTTACCTTCCCACTAGAGCGGTACCTATTTATCTACTTGCACTTTAATGTGCTTTCGAACTGCTAGGTGGGCAGGAGCAGGGACCAAGCAACAGGAGCTCACCCCGTCGTGGGGATTTGAACAGCTGACCTTCTGATCGGCAAGCCCTAGGCTCTGAGGTTTAGACCACAGTGCCACCCGCGTCCCCTGAAGGCCTAGTACACTAGTGCAAAAACCTTGGACCTTTGTGCAAGAACCACAACTTAGGTACAGGAACGTAAACTTTGTCATTTAGAAATTAACTTAACTCCTTTGCAAATCAACTATGCAAAACAAGTATTTAAGCTGGCCATGTTGGTATCCTTCTATTTCATGTGAGAGAGCGAGAGCGCATGAGTGCACATTAAAAAGTTCTGTATCTGGATAAAAATTGATGGAAACTTTGCGGAAGGAAGGAAGCCCATTATGATGCTTGCAGAGGGGAAGAAAAGGGAAACAAATGTCTCTTGAAAGAATCCCCTCAACAAATTAAATCTTGAAGCCCAAAGACAAAGGAATGGAGAATTAATTTTTCCACCAATATGAAATGCTCTGAATCAGATAAGTCTTGTCATTAGAGGAGGCACTAAGCAGCAAATGTCTGGATAATACTGCCAGCTCTGAGCTTCGCTCGGAACATCTAAATACATTAAATCCATAAAACTAAATGAAAGCAGCTGCAATTTTATAGAAATGAAAGGCTCTCATATTAAAAAAAAAATCCAAGTGCTTATGAAATGAAGAGGGAAAATAATAATAAAATTAAATTGTGGGGGTGGGGGTGGGAGAAGCCCTTGGGATTGCCAGTTCACCGACAAGGAAGAAGAAATTCCAATCAATAAGGTTTAGGCCTTTTGCAATCCCACACCTTTCATCATTAAAGCCTAAGCCCTGCAGGTAGACAATATTACAGTTATAACCGGTCCAGTCTCAAATAAAAGGAGAGCTCAGCCAAACCTTTGAATGGTCTTTATTTTGACCGTTTGGAAAGGATGGGAATCAAAAAGAAAGTTGGTTCCCAAATGGGCAAGTGGCAGGGTGGTGGAAGAACATCAGTTAAAATGAGAAAAGTTGATTGGGGAAGAAAGGGGAATGGCCTTACCTGAGGAAGTCTACAAGGTGGTCAAAGGCTTTTTTCTGTTCTCTATTGCAGTAGGTCTTCCTGGAAAGACTATAAGGTAAAAGGTAAAGGAACCCCTGACCATTAGGTCCAATCGTGGACGACTCTGAGGTTGTGGCACTCATCTTGCTCTATAGGCCAAGGGAGCCAGTGTTTGTCTGCAGACAGCTTCTGGGTTATGTGGCCAGCATGACAAAGCCACTTTGATGAAGCAGAGCAGCACACAGAAATGCTGTTTACCTTCACACCGGAGCGGGAATCTACTTGCACTTTTTGCATGCTTCTGAACTGCTAGGTTGGCAGGAGCAGGGACCGAGCAATGGGAGCTCACCCCATCGTGGATTCGAACCACCGACCTTCTGATTGGCAAGCCCTAGGCTCTGTGGTTAAAACACAGCGCCACCCGCTATGTGATTGCACAAAGTTATGTGGTCACAATGTCCTTCAAAGGAAACGCTGCTGGAACTTGTGTGTATGTATATATACGAACAGCATAAAATCTGTGAAAAAATTATATACATAAAACAAGAGCAAAACATCTCACAAATTAGTAGGCATAATGGCTATGCTCTTTCTCCACAGCTGGGTGCAGTAACATATCCTCCAACACTTCTCCAATGAACATAGGGACATCCAGTGCTATTTTTCTAGAAAAAGAGGTGCTGGAACTCACCATGAACACCTGCCTCGTTCTCTAAGAATGGCAATGGCAGCCACCCGAGAGGTGCCGGAACTGAGTTCCTGCGAGTTCCTGCTGGGGAAAAAAGCTCTGGGGACGTCCCATTCCATACCCTCCAACATTTCTCTGATGAAAATAGGAGGACATTCCAGGACATTCCATGATCAAATGAGAAACTGGGACAGCTTCTGTAAATCCGGGACTGTCCCTGGAAAATAAGGACACTTGGAGGGTCTGCAGTAATGCTTCTGTTTACCAGTTGCTGGAAATCACAGGAGGGGAAAGGGCTCTTGTTTTCCCACAGGTATCTGGTTGGCCACTGTGTAAACAGGATGCTGGACTAGATAGGCCATTGGCCTGATCCAGCTCGTCTTGTGTTCTTAATAGATAAGATTTTAATACATCGGCATAGCTGAATCATCCCTCAGGGAAAGCCTGGATTAAATATGGTTTTAAGCCGGCCCCTAAATGCCAAAATTCAGGGTTCCTGACTTTTAATCATTGGGGGGTGCACTCCAAAGGGCAGGTATTGCTGCACTAAAAGCCCTGGTCATAGTTGGCATAAGATTAACCCTGTGAACATCTGGCACCACTATGGTTATCTCTACGGAGAAGTGATTGGGCAGAGGAATGGAATGCAAAGTGTTCCTGGAGGTAGCCCGGATAGCCAGATTTTGCTTTGCGACAAAGTTTGTAGAATACATTCTAGAAACCTAAATAAAACGTTCAAATCGCAGCAGAGACTGTTGGGAACGATGGGAACCAATCTCCTCTGACAAACCCAAGAGTAGGAAAAACAAAACAAAAATTCAGCATGAAACCGGGGAGGCAGAATTGACCCTATTCCTATAGGGTCGTATTCAGACTGAAGTGGAGAAGGGAAACTAAAGATTGTCAACATGTGCCTCATTTCGGCAGATCATGTGCTAAAGCACCTGCCTCTCTTACATCTTTTCCTTCTCCCACTCCCTACACACACACACACACACACACACACACACACACACAATGTTGTGTCTGGTTTTGATGCCCAGAACACAACAGGCTTGATTTCCATCCTTCCCGTTCTTATACTTGGACGCAAAGGCTGGTGGAGAAGGCAGTACCATTTCCTCTAACGTGCTTTCTGCTGACAGCCATGTTTATACTCATAAACCAGCACAGATCATCCTCTTCCCTACCCCCCCCCACTTTCTTCCAGGCTATTTTATTATTATTATTATTCAGGAAGAATAGTGCAGACCACTGGAGACAGCTCTGTGAGGCTGGTGAAAACAATCTCGATAACCTTTGGCTCTGGGGCTCTTCAACACTGTCTTTATTTTCTCTTCCTCCCATCTTCTGCTTCAACCACAGGCAGCCCATCTAGAATCCCCCTGCTATCCTCAGATATACATTTCAAGGCAGAGAAGGCTGTATCAGGCTAGTTAGTGTGCATAACCACCCAGCTTTGCCTTCTGCGCCTTCACCATGGCCCATGGATACAGCTTTTTCATGTGTTTGAGTGCAACTTTACTTTTCTAATAGGGTGTGATTGACGACAGTTCTCCTCCTCTCTCTCTATTTTTTTTTTTAATCACCTAAAGGAGATATTAAGACAAGGCTGGATGCAAAACAGACAGCTGGCCAGCTTGAATTCTTGGCAATTTCATTTCTCCCCCAAAAGGCAATAAATGCATAAATAAATAAAGTTAAAAACCTTGTGCGTGGAAAACTTATAGACTAAGAAGAAGCATAGGGTACGTCCACCATCTTTCAGAACCTGATTCAGCCTTTGACAACCTGGTGCCGTTCAGGCTGGCTGTGCTGCATGGAGCTGACACAACTTGCCATCCAAAACATTTGGAGGGCAACAGTTTGCCGAAGGCTCACCTAATCTTCATGGGGAAGGCTTGGGGAAATGGTAAAAAACAGCAGAGCCACATTTTAAATTCAAAACTGAGTGGGAGCAAAACCACAGAATAAAAGCCAGCAGATTTTATTTTATTTTTATTGCTCTTTTCTAAGCCAGCTGCTAAAATCTCTTTCAAGTATGAGGAAGTTGGGCAGGCCCTTGCTAGTGCTTTGTGCTCGCCACAACAGAACCGCCACCAGGTGAACAAATCTGAGAAGTGTGCCTGACAAAAATGCTCCTCTCTCTGCTAGTCACCCACCTGGCCTCAGAAACAAAGGTATCTCTGGCAGGTTCATGTGGGTGAAGGTGACCATTAAGATACCCTGCTGCGAGGCTGTTTAGCAGTGACTGTTTAGCAGTGACTGGGAGCGGCCACCGGGACCACATAACACTGGTCCTGAGAGATCTGCATTGGCTCCCAGTATGTTTCTGAGCACAATTCAAAGTGTTGATGCTGACCTTTAAAGCCCTAAATGGCCTTGGTCCTGTATATCTGAAGGAGCGTCTCCACTCCCATCATTCTGCCCAGACACTGAGGTCCAGCTCCGAGGGCCATCTGGTGGTTCCTTCATTGTGAGAAATGAGGTTACAGGGAACCAGGCAGAGGGCCTTCTCAGTAGTGGCACCCGCCCTGTGGAACACCCTCCCACCAGATGTCAAAGAGAACAACAGCTACCAGACTTATAGAAGACATCTGAAGGCAGCCCTGTTTAGGGAAGTTTTTAATATTGAATGCTGTATTGTTTTTAACACTCGATTGGGAGCCGCCCAGAGTGGCTGGGGAAACTCAGCCAGATGGACGGGGTATAATAATAATAAATTATAATTTATCATCATCATCATCATCATCATCATCATCATCATCATTATCATCATCATCTTAACTATCAAATAAGGCTGTGCTGCGAACTCTTGATTTGACAATGCGCCATACCCGACCTGACCCTATTCAGACCTCAGTTGGAATTGGGGGTCTTGCGCATTCAAAATATGTATTTAGGCTTTAAAGCCCCAATTAAACATATACTCAGGAAATAAGGAGAGGGGGGAAAGGAGGTGGTGATGGGCATGTGTCAGCATCCTGTTTCCTCCCCACCCAGTTGCATGTCCATTCCTCTCTGGCTTTTTGACAGCTGCGGATCACTTCTGGGTGAATCCAAACCAGGGCAATCCAGGGCTGCTTCAACCCACTGGATCCTCAGCTGAATCGGGTATGAAAATGACCCATTTGTATGATTATTTAG
This sequence comes from Podarcis filfolensis, assembly GCF_964270895.1. Taxonomy (NCBI): domain Eukaryota; kingdom Metazoa; phylum Chordata; class Lepidosauria; order Squamata; family Lacertidae; genus Podarcis; species Podarcis filfolensis. The sequence goes on along the minus strand of NC_139613.1, from coordinate 4,534,290 downwards.
TCTTCAATATTCAGGTTTTCTTTATGGCAAATGAGGGCTTTCTTTGCAGAGTATATACAAATCCCTAATTAGCATTGAACGTCACCCTCTAATCCCTCTGCGTCTTTCCTCCTTAGCCCGTCTGATCCAGTAACGGTAGTTAGCCTGTCTTAACTGATATAAATCTACATCTACATATCAAACACATCCCTGGACCTCTAGGAAATGAAATCCTTTAAGTGCCGTCTTTTGTGTCGGCAGTTTAAAGCTTCTCCGACTTTCCTTGTTGTGAAAAAAAGAGGAAAAAAATTGACCTAGAACTCTCTTTTCCTGGATGATGTAGGATGCTGTCCAGTGAAACAGGCTTGCTTCTGAAACCTCCACTGATGTAGATCTATTCAATTTAACTGGTGGGGGGAGGGAATTTGGGGGGGGTTAGGGGTGTCTTGGTGCCACGTGCGTTTTCCTCAACTCCCTTGGCCCCCATCGAAGCTGCCTCGGGTCTGTAGCGATGGATCAGGAGTTTTGATGTTGCCTTTCCCTCCTGGATGTGTTGCTTATTAGAATAACAAAACGAGCAGCAAATCTTCAGGCATCAACCATGCTTTGCATCAATTAAAAACATCAAAACCCCAAAGAGAGTGCGGGAAAGGGAGAGCCTCCCTTCAGTTCTGCTTCTTACAACTTGATCCTTCCGCCTACCCCCCCCCCTTTGTGATTCTTTAACTCTAATCCTAAATCCTACTCCTTGTTTTCTCCAGTGTTGCAAACTCTCTCCTTTGTTGCATGTCGAAGTCCCCCAAGCCACCCCTAAATAATTCACAATTCACACATAATTTTTGTTTAAGGTTTTTGGCATAATTTTGGCCACAACTTTATTAAAATACATAAATGTGAGTGGTTGCTTAGGCATTGGTTTTTTTTTTTGGAAAAGTATTTTTTTGGAAAATATACATAAAGGCATATTTTCGGGGAAAACACATAAGCATTGAAAAATGTGTACTGTTAGGGGAAGAATGCATACAAAATGACATCAGTTGTCTTCACTTTAAATACAAATGTGAATGTGGTTAAAAAGAAAATATCCACAACAGCTCAGGAGGGAACATATTTATGATTAAGCATGTGCACATATTTACTTGGAACCGAAATAGGCTCATCCACCCATCCTTTGTGCTGACCCTGCCATGTCCCTTTGCAGTAACTGCAAAAATAAGTGGATTATTTTAATTTATTTTATTTTTTTTACTGCAGGCAAAAATAATAAAATAAAAAGCAGAGGGTGAGGAGGTGAAGTGAGGGGTGGACTGAAGAAAAAGACAAAAATCAATTGAGAGAGAGAGAGAGAGAGAGAGAGAGAGAGAGAGAGAGAGAGAGAGAGATGCTTTGCCAAGTTTTCAGCATCTTCTTGGAGGGAATTTTTATGGACAAGTTATAAACCTTTGAAAATAGGAGTTTGTAATGGAAATGCTGACAGACCTTTTATACAGTGACATTAATGCTGGTTGCTCTGAGATTGTCCTTGCCTTTCTCCCCCACTGCCTTATATTTTCATCTTTCATCCTTGCTGTTCTACATTTTGCTACAACCTTCCACTCCTCCTTCCTAATACCAGGGGGTGGGGAAGTCTCTCTCTCTCTCTCTCTCTCTCTCTCTCTCTCTCTCTCTCTCTCTCTCTCTGTGTGTGTGTGTGTGTCTCCTAGCTCTGAGGGCCACATTCCATTTGGGGCAAGCTTCCAGGGGCCACCTGCCAGTGATGGTCACAGCCAGAGGCAAAAGCTGCCAGAGGAAACAAATGCATTTTTTTTATTACTTTTTTGCCATTTCTGCAGTAGACTAGCTCCTTCACATCTTCTATCCAGGCAAGCAAGAATCATTATCAGAGTTCAAGAGGCAAAAACACTCAAAGTGGGGCTGTGAAGCAGGGTGGGAGACGGGCTGAAGAGGAGGTATGGCCTCAGGAGAGACCTGAGGTCCAGATAAAGAGGCGTGTGGCCTGCATTTGGTCACCATGTCTGATGTTCTCCAAACAGATAAAAACAAGTCCTTGAATTTCATCTTTGCCCTGCAAGAGAGAACCTTGCATGATCAGACCAAATGCCTGTGTCCTTTAAAAGCAAGGCAAGAAGGCAACATCCCTTCCCCAGTGTTGGGTGTTCAGAGGTAGACTGGCCGCTGATTGTGGAAGCTTCATTTGCCTAAACCATATCTTCTATGAACTTAGGCTCTTCTTCATTTTTTAAAAGCCCTTATTCTTTTAATATAGTTGCATTGTGTACAGCTCTATACATAGTATGAAGAGATCCTCTCTTTTTTGGGTGGAATGGACGAGTGGGGTGTGCCAATTGATTTATGGGACTGCATCCAAGATTCAATTCTGATCCCTTTTCTTACAGAGAGAAACAGGAGTTCACAAAGGTTCCAAGTGTCACTTTTGTTTTGCGTAGCTCTAGCTGGTCCCAGTTCTACTTCGGAAACATTTTGAGTCTCACGAGAACATCTACGTTCTTCTACCTGTGATTCGCAGTAATGAAAAACAGGGCTCAGAGCTTTCAATGGAAGGCAAGGCTGTGATGGGTTCCTTCTACTCTTGGGAAGAGCAAGCCATAGCCTTCTCTGTGTTTGCCTGGCCTCAAAGCCAGCCAGCCCATGAGGTGTGCTGAGGCTGTTGGGGACCAGTTGGGATGGGCAGCAGATCCAGGACCCAAGGAGCATGTCTTGCTGCTCTCCTCCTCTTCTCCTTCCTCCTCCTCCTCCTCCTCTCCTCCACTGCTGGTGCTGCCACTGGTACCACCACCACCTTCTCCTCTCTGGTCTCCTCCACTGAAAGGGAGGCAGCTTTGGGGGGTGGCTGCAGGTTCCTGTGGGACACCAGGTGGCATGGCTTGGGTGACAGCAGGCAGTGGATGTGGGAATGTTCAGGAATGCAGGAGAGGATATATTGTTTGATTATATCCTTTTCCAACTTGTGTTAAGAAGTTCCACAATTTAGCAGAGTAACATTCCCCTTTTTAAACTTGCAGCAGATGCGTTTGCTCAGGCTCTCTAAAGCCGCTATAATAACTGTTCTGGTATTTTCCCCTTATTCCCTCATAAAAGATAAGACGCGATACAGTCTTCCATAAAAGTATAAAAAGGTTTACTCACACATCATTCTGTTCACAATAGGATCCCAGAAGGCAGACTTAGCTTAGAAAAGTAACATACACCTGGAAACTACCTCATAAGACAGTCCCTCTGTCCTCTCTTGGCCAAGAGAGCATCTTTGGCTAAGCAGATGTTGCTTCTTCGATGCATGTAGTCAAAAAGAGAGATGACTGCCCTGCCCTGTGCTTTTGTCATTACCTGCACAAGTGAGGCCACACCCACCTCTAGTCACATGCAGAGGAAGTCTGTCCCAGCCCAGAAGGAAACAGGAAGTTTACCTGCTGGCTGGACAAACATTCCTCCCCATGTGTAAACATGTTCACTCTAGGAATGTTGTACTTGACTGCTCTTGTGTTTCACATCCCACAGTGGAAAGGGTGCCCTTGTGTGATTTGCCTCAAGCACCAAAACCTTCTGAGCCGGGTCAGCCCTGCCTGGCCTTAGTGGCCAATGACATACCCTCCAAGTGTCCCTATTTTCCAGGGACGGTCCCAGAATTACAGAAAACGTCCCGGTTTCTGATTGGATCCTGGAATGACCCAGTTTCCCCCTTTTCCCTCCCCTCCACATCTCAGAGAATCAGTGCCTTCTAGGCTCACCTTAACACCATATGTTTGAAGCCCCATGATACCACTTTGAACAGCCAAAGAATTATGGGAGATGTAGTTTGTCAAGGGTGCTGGGGGTTGTTAGGAGGCCCCTATTTCCCTTGCAGTTCCCAGAGTGGCTTAACCCTCCATCCTTCTTTACAGGGAAGTCTAAATTTCAGGACCAATACTGCAATGCCTTCTCTGGTTCCCCGCTGCTCAGTTTCTGAAGGCTGAAAATTGTGGTCTGGAATGGGACACAATGGATGGAAAATATGGGCTTGTGTTCGGCTCAGTTCCCATTAATGGAAGCATTTTGGGCCTTTTATTTCCTGACTTAATTGAACATAGTCATGCCTCTCCCCCCCCCCACTCATTCCATAGACGGAGAAATCACCCCCCTGTCTGCTTCACTGCTTCCTAGATACACGGATTCAGTTTATTTCTGGGTTCCTGTTTCTAGAAAACATGCAGGGCTCAATGTTTTTGTTGTTATACACGGTGGCACAATTCTTGTAGCCTCCAGGCCATTGCACCACCGCTAGGATATTCCTCCCAGGGACAGGACTACAATGTTCTGCCTTATTATGTGATTATTCACTCTCTGCAACCTCCTAACCCCCCTCCGACTCAATCTGGGCTTCTTGGTGTGCATATTACTAAAACAAACAAACAAGGGCTTGTAGCTCAGTGGGGAGGCGTTCTGCCCTGCATGCAGATGGTCTCAGGTTCAATCCTTGCCATCTCCAGGTAAGGCTTGGGATGCACTTCCTACCTGAAATCTTGGGGAGCCGCTGCCAGTCAGTGTAAGCTCTACTGAGCTACTGGGAACAGTGGTCTGAGTTGGGGTAAGGCAGCTCCCTGTGTTACCATGACGGTTCTGGGGGGCGGGGGAGAGACGACAAAACTCTTACAAGGTGATAGGAACTGATGCAGCGACATTTAACTGTGTCCAAACGCATCGTTAATTTACCCTAGTAGTTTATCTACTCTGACGGGCAGCTTTCATCAAATTAGAGGAAGTTTGTTTACTTGTTTGTAAGTCACTTTGAGTTGCCTTAGGCGAGATAAGGAAACTAACAAATTGAATTAGTAAGAGTCAGTTAATGTATTTGGTGTGCATTTTAATGTATTTTGCATGTGTTTATATCAATAATTTTTATCTTTTTTTAAACTAAATAAATACTAATACTAATATAAATGTTAGTATTATTTATATACAGTGGTACCTCTGGATGAGAACGGGATCTGTTCTGGAGCCCCGTTCACATCCTGAAGCGAACGCAACCCGTGTCTGCGCGTGCGCAGGTCGCGATTCACGGCTCCCGCGCATGCACGGGCGTCATTTTGAGCATCTGTGCATGCGCAAGCGGTGAAACCCATAAGTAATGCGTTCCATTACTTCCGGGTCGCTGCAGAGCATAACCTGAAAACGCTCAACCTGAAGCACATTTAACCCGAGGTATGACTGTACCACTTTTCCCCCAGACCAGAACTGAAGGCAGCTTGCACACATTCAAACAACACAGAAAGAACACAAAATGTTCAAAACGTATAACAGATGACCGTTAAAAGGTAATTAAACTCTAATTGAATTAAAGTAATACAAAAAATTAAAATATTAATGGTAAAAACAACACAGCACCATTTAAAAGCTGTTTCCTTAAATAAACAACAACACCCCAAAACATAAAAAATGTCAGTTCCCAAAGTCCTGTTCAGAATAAAGCAGTCTTTGCCTGCTGGTGGAAGGACAACAAGGAGGAAGCCAGTCTGGCTTCTCTGGGGAGGGAATTCCAAAGCTGTCTGGGAGAAGCCACCACCAAGAAGGCCCACCAAGAAGGCCCTTGCATCCTCACCAAGTTGGCTTGTTATTAATTGATCTGGGAACTTCATCATTCAAAGTATTTGCAGAGTTATGACCCCCTCCATCAGACCATTGGTCTATGTAGACCAATATTGTCTACTCTGGCAGGCAACGGCTGTACATAAGCCTAGTACCAGATTAAAGTAAATAGTTATGCTAGTGGGGAGCAGCTCGGTGAAGCCTGCCAGCACATTGAGACTTCCTACCCACCCTTCCTCTCCCCATGCATCACAAAATCTGCTCTGGGGGGCTGGGGGAACCCCCATAACAGGATACAGAGGGCCGATAGGGGACATTGTTTCCTCTGGCAATCAGAAATGATAATCATAGAATTGTAGAGATGGAAGCGACCCTAAAGGTCATCTCATTCAACCCCTGCAATATAGGAAACTCAACTAAAGCATCCAACCTCTGCTTAGAAGCCACCAAGGAAGAAGAGCCCATCAACTCTCATGGGAGTCCATTCCACTGTTGAACAACTATTACCACCAAAAAGTTCTTCCTGTTGTTTAGTCAGAGTCTTGTGTAACTTGAATCCTACCCTCTAGAGTATGGTTTTATGTTTTTATATTGTTGTAAATTGTCGTGATCTATTTTGTATACTACAGTATGCTTGTGTGTGTGTCTTCCCAGCAGAGTTTTCCATATAGTCATGTTCTGGAGCAAATATGATGGTTAAAACCATCTACAAATCAATGCTCTGTTGATAGTCATGTTTACAAGGCTCAGATCCACGAAGCCCCCTTCAGAAATTTAACACAACAGTGTCCCAAGGACTCAGGGGGTAAAGGGAGAGTAGTTGCCGGAGAAAAAATTGGGACATAAAGGAACGGGGGGTGGGAAGTGAACCATGACATGAAATCTGTCTTCTAAGGACATAGGTTTGAGTAGTCCAAAATCACAAAACATTTTTGTTTTCTTCCTTTTAAATGTAGAATAATATCCTGAAAGGAATGAGATTGCTGATCAAAGCCTCGGGTTTTTGTTTTTTAAAAAGTATGAAGTCTCGAGAGGGTGGATAAGCTTTTTAATTAATGAATTTTGGAGAAGGAGGGGGAAAGTGATGGCATTCAGATTATTGAAGGAATTAATAATTACAACAAAGTGATAAATCTCCAGGTGCGCTACCTATTGACTACTTCCTTTTGTAATAACCATACAAGCAGCTGCCTTCCTCTTCTTCAGAGATGAAGGAACGCTGGATGGAATTAAAAGGGACTTAGATCGTAGCTACCATGATGAGCAGAGAGAGAGAGAGAGATTCTTGCTTACGGAATTAGTAGAGAATACGTCCTGCAGCACATTGTCCCATTCACAAAACGGAGGTCCTATTTATGCATTCATAAGAACACGTGCGGAATCAAGGTGCATTGGGGGAATGGATACAGGTAAGGCAGCTCCACTTTGATCACCCTTGTTCCTGCCCCCTCCATTCCTCATCTTCCTGCCGCAGGGTGCAGATCCCAAATGAAGCTTCAGTCTCCAACATCTCTGCTTAAAACGGGGCCCAAGTGATGGGGAGACCTATCCGCCAAAGTGTGGAATCCAGTGATCATGGGACTGTTCAGGGTAGCAGGAGAGGATGTATTGTTTATTAATATCCTTCCTAACTTGAGCTAGCAAGTTCCTTTACTTAGCAGAGTTTACATTCCCCTTTTACATGCCCAGCAGATAGCTGGCTGCAGGCTCGTGTAAGCCTTTCACTATTATACAATTCAGTCTGTTAAGATTGAATTGTAAGTTCCCTTGAATGCCTCTTAAAAGAATAAAGACACTACAATCAATAAAAGAGGTTTACTTACATCTGGCAGAGCACAGTGTGATTCCTGAAGGCAGTCTTAGTTACAAATATGTACATGTGGATCTACCCCATATGGAGGTGACTTGCTCTTTTGTTACCTAGACAGGTTAGGTCATGCCCACCTTCTATCACATGCAAAAGGAAGGATGCTCCAGCCCAAGTGGAACAGGAAGTTTTGAATGGCTGGACCAAACGTTCCCTCGCATGTCTTCTCTAGCATTACAAGGAATGTTGTACTTGACTGCTCCCAGTGGATTAGATCCCACCGTGATCACACTCATATCTAAAGGGCTGAGACAGATGGAGCAAGCTTGTTCTCTGCTGCCCCAGAGGGCAGGACCCCAACCAGTGAGTTCAAATGACACGGGAGAAGATTCCGACTAAACATCAGGAAGAACTTGCTGGCAGTAAGAGTTGTTGGCAATGTCTAGGCAACACGATGACCATGTACATACGCAATAGACAATCTTTATAAAATTCATTCAAACTATAACAAGTACAAAATGAAACCTTTAGTCTCAAAGTCTCTGGAAATCTTTAAATGAAGTGAGGTATCAGACTTTGTACGCTGAAAAACAAGCTGTGAAGCTTTGTGTATTCAGCAAATATGATGTCCAACACTGAACAGTGATTCGGATATTGACTACTGTTTCGTAGAATTCTTCGTCAGAGTGGTGGGAGGATATAGAATTGCTTCACAAACCCATCTTATTTTGAATGAATGTATGTAAATGAAAATATCAAATGCTGTGGAACAGTGCTCATGTAATAATGTAGTCACCACTCTTCCAACTCCTATAATTTCTATAAAATAATTCTATAAAATAGTAAGTTAAATACTAGTTTAAAGCAGAAGATTTAGAAACATCAGTAGGGGGAGGTGTACTCTTAATTGCCTGCATAGGCCTGATAGAGCAGGAAAGTTTTCAGCAGGCATTGAAAAGTTAGCACAGAAGGCACCCACTGAATCGCCAGTGGCAGGGTGTTCCACAAGACTGGACCGATGACACTCAAGGTTCAGTTTCTCATAGTTGCCAAAGAAGCCTCAGGGATGGAGAAGGTTTGGGTCTCCATGTGTTCTTTAACTACAGCTCTCATCAACTGTGGCCACTAGCTGGGGCTAATGGGAGTTCCACAACAGTGGAAGGGACTCACTTGGAATGGACTCTCCTTCACTGGAGGTTTTTAAGCAGACATTGGGTGGCCACTTGCCAGGGGTTCCTCAGCTGTGATTCCAGCATTGCTGGGGGTTGGTCTAGATGACCCTCAGGACCCAACTCAACAATACTATGATTCTATGAACTTCTAGAGTGCCCTAGGTTCTTCACCCCTGTGCTCCCTCATGGCAGATATGTTTATTCCTCAAATATGTAGCAAACTACATGTTTTTGCCTAACTATGCTCTGACTGATGGCTGGATAATTTGCCTTGGAATTGTAGCATACAGAACACTCACTGTAATGGTGAAGCATAACCATTTATTCACCATTTTACCTTGAGATGAGAAGTTACTCCAAAGCCATACTGTAGGGCTGCCGTACGTCCTGATTTCCCTGGATATCACTGATATTTCAAAGGCGGAATTGACGTCCTGATGGAATTGAAAAATTGACTCAACAACAACTCTGGGGTTTGTCTTAAAAAAAAAACACTTAACAATTTTGGGGTCTTCCCTGAAAAACTCAATAGCTTTTAGGGTGTCCTGGCTTTTACTTTTTGAATTATGGCAACCCTACCATACTGAGTTGAGGCAAATCCTTTTCCACAATGAGCAAGGATCTGCGGTGTCTTATCTAGGTGAAAATTTCGTCAATCCATCTTTTTTGACTTTCTGATTAAAACACTAACCTAATCCTAACCTAATCCCTTTCAATTTTCGAGGAGAAAATGGAAGGGTGGGTGGCGGGGAGAAGGGGGAGACCCAAAGACGCTCCACGTAGCTTTAATGCTAACAGATGGGTTATGCCGGCCAACAGGCTATGCGGATGTCAATTTAATCTATCCCAGATAAAGCAATATGAAAGGTGTTTCATTTATGGAGGAAATTAATTGCTGTCCGAAGGACTGCACTGTGCAAAAAATCCATAATAGTTGTCTTTAAAGAAGACGAGTGTTGGTGGGAGGGGAGTGTTAGTTCCTGATGAGCAAGCATTTTCCGCCCGTGAATGTTGAACTTGCAAAGTTACATAGATCCATATAAGATTTTCTGGGATATCTGATCTCATTTAAACAGGTAGGCATCCGGACCCCAGTGGAACAGAAGCACTACAGAGCTTTTAAAGACAAAATGTAGAGTAACTTCATCTTTGTTGACTCACTCAGAGACAGTGGTTCCAGGCACTGGTATTGTGCATGTGTGTTTGTGAGTGTGGCTGGGGCAACCCAGCCAGATGGGTGGGGTATGTTTCTGAGCACAATTCAAAGTGTTGGTGCTGACCTTTTTAAAGCCCTAAACGGCCTCCGTCCAGTATACCTGAAGGAGCATCTCTACCCCCATCGTTCTGCCCGGACACTGAGGTCCAGCTCTGAGGGCCTTCTGGCATTTACCTCACTGCGAGAAGCCAAGTTACAGGGAACCAGGAAGAGGGCCTTCTCGGTAGTGGCACCCGCCCTGTGGAACGCCCTCCCACCAGATGTCAAAGAGAACAACAACTACCAGACTTTTAGAAGACATCTGAAGGCAGCCCTGTTTAGGGAAGCTTTTAATTTTTGATGCATTGCTGTATTTTAATATTTTGTTGGAGGCCACCCAGAGTGGCTGGGGAGGCCCAGCCAGATGGGCGGGGTATAAATATCAAACTATTATTATTGTAATAATAATAATAATAATAATAATAATAATAATAATAATAATAATTTATTTATACCCCGCCCATCTGGCTGAGTTTCCCCAGCCACTCTGGTTGGCTATTTATGCAATTAAAAGTTTACACTATCTACACTGACTGGCAGTGGGTTTTAAGGGTTCTAGACAAGTCTTTTCCAGTCTGATGTAGAGATGTGAGAGATGGAGCCTGGGGCCTTTGCATGTCAAGCAGTTGCTGTACCACTGAGCTTCCCCAAATGAAGAATATTTAAAATGAAGGGCATGAGCTTTTGAATTAGACAGAACTCTTTAGGCTTGGGCGTTCTAAAGACCAAACCCGCCGCAACAAATCCAAACATGAGAAAACCTATGCTAGTCACCCATAACAGTTGCCTCAGATTTTGCCTAGTTGTAAGGAAGATTTTAGGGACATGGGGGGCGCTGTGGGTTAAACCACAGAGCCTATGACTTGCCGATCAGAAGGTCGGCGGTTTGAATCCCCGCAACGGGGTGAGCTCTTGTTTCTCGGTCCCTGCTTCTGCTAACCTAGCAGTTCGAAAGCACATAAAAGTGCAAGTAGATAAATAGGTACCGCTCCAGTGGGAAGGTAAACGGTGTTTCCGTGCGCTGCTCTGGTTCGCCAGAAGCGGCTTAGTCATGCTGGCCACATGACCTGGAAGCTGTACACCGGCTCCCTCGGCCAATAAAGCGAGATGAGCGCCGCAACCCCAGAGTCGGCCACGACTGGACCTAATGCTCAGGGGTCCCTTTACCTTTTAAGGAAGATTTAGTGGTTTTTTGAGATGTTCAGAGAGCACATTTGTGGGGAATTTCAGGAGAAGCTGAAATAATTTTCCGTAAGGTTCACAACATATCTTTTATTATTTTTGTGCAGTGTTGGCTACCAAGTTGTGTTTGTAACAAAATCCGAGGCTATGTCTGGGAACTGAGAGGAGGTCGAGACCAGTAAGAAGTCTGCTGAAAGCTTTTTAATAAATAAAATAAAATAAAATAAACTTTTAAGCGGAGGTTGTGTGGCCATCTGCCATGGATGCTTTAGCTGAAATTCCTGCATTTCAGGGGGTTGGACTAGATGACCCTCGGGATCCCTTCCAACCGTACAATTCTACAATTCTATTCTATGGTTTAAGAAGGTTAGGCTTCTAAATCCTGAGCCGCTGTCACTAATGAGATGACCAGAGTTTGTCAATACAGAGGGAGGGAGAGGGGGACGTGTCACTCCTGGGCCAATTGTCAGAAACCTCTTTCAGATGAAGTGGGCACTAACTGTATGACAATTTGAAAATAAAAGACAGTAAACTTGTCGATACAAAATTGATTGTTCCCATTGAATTGTCTGAGGCTTCTGTTCAAAAGTGCTGTGTTTTATGTCTTGGGCTGGGAGCCTCACACCACAGTAAATAACTTTTAAATAACAGACAGTACTTGTGTGAGGGACGGGGAGTGTGATGCAGCGAAATGGCATAGTTTCAGAGACCTTTTGAAATATTCTTTAATGTCTTGCTCCTCTCCTGGCTTCGGGATAGCATGTTTTGCCCCTCTAAGTTGTTCTTCATTTATTTATAGATAGATATGCTTGTCTTTTCAGCTAAGGGTGGTTCTCAAAGAGCTTACCCTCCAACATTTCTACACCAGAAAACTTCTCTTGTTTTTGATCTCAACACACACATATAAGTCATATGCAGCCATGGGGAAAAGAAATCACACCCTTTTTTAATTCTGTGGCTTTGCATATCAGGGCATAATAACAATACTGTATTCTGTTCCTTAGCAGGTCTTGAAATTAGGTAAATACAACCTCAGGCGAACAACAGCACACGACATATTATTCCGTGTCATAATTTATTTTACAACAATAAAGCCAAGATGGAGAAGCCAGTTTCTTTTCACCTGCCACCTTGAGACAGTTACAGCCGCTCTGCCTAACCTACCTCACAGGATTGTTGTAAAGAAAAAAATGTGTGAGGGAAGGCATTGCATACAACACCTTCCACAGATAAATAGAATGAAATAAAGTTTTAGCTGTAAGCTGCCTTGAGTCCCCATCAGGGAAAAAGGTGGGAGGAGAAGAAGAAGAAGAAGAAGAAGAAGAAGAAGAAGAAGAAGAAGAAGAAGAAGAAGAAGAAGAAGAAGAAGAAACAGAAACTGTGAGATCAGGAACATATCAGAGAATAAATCCTATTGAATTCAGTGGGATTTAGTTCTGAGTAAAAAGATTGCAGTGTAAGGCTGCCCAGTCTTGACCCAGTTACCTGGGAGTAAGCCCCATTGAATACAGTGGGACTTCCTTCTGAGTAGACAGTGTCAGGCTCCATTCACAAAGCAGTGGAAGCTCGGGTTGCGAACGTGATTGGTGCGGGGAGGCACGTTCACAACCCGCAGAGTTCGCAACCTGCAGCGCCACGTCTGCGCACGCGCGGGTCACGGTTTGGCGCTTCTGCACATGCGCAAAGCACGATTTAGTGCTTCTGTGCATGCACGAGCGCCGAAACCCAGAAGTAACCTGTTCCGGTACTTCCGGGTTCGGCGCAGTGCGCAACCTGAAAACGCACAACCCGAAGCGTCTGTAACCCGAGGTATGACTGTAACACTCTATGTGTTTCTTAAGAAACACATGGCTGACGAATCATTGCAATGGAAGAATTTAAAGCGGACTGGTGACCTTTTCCTTCAAAATTATGGGAAGGGCTTTGTATGCCAGCTTCACCATTTCCTCCATTTGGTGCAGGTGTTTTATATTCAGTATAAACAGGACTCTGTTTTCAGGATGGAACTGTCATGTTTCAGATTTCCATTCTTCTCCTTCCTTGAGCTGCATGCTGTCTTCTGCCCTGGCTGTTTCTGCATCCTTCGTATCAACGCCTGCCCTCCTCACTCTCTGCCTCTTCCCATCCCCATCCCTCTATCTGTCTCTCCATCCTTGCTCCTGGGATGAATAAAGGAGAGGATCTTCCTTCTCCGTGGGAGAAACGTGCAGCTCGGGGTGACCCTATGCTAATGCCAAATAAATAACGAAATCAAGACCAGACTTGTTAGCGGGTAGGTCACCCAGCCAAGCCTTTTAAGGCTCTCTCCTCAAGGATGGTAAAGGGGAAATGTATGAATCAACAGGCAGGACAGAGACCTCCCTGTGACTCATCTGGGGAGAGAACCGGCTTCATTAGCATAGTGTCACCCAACTGCCTGCCTTTGTTGAAGGAAAAACAGCCTCCTGTTGATGACCTTCCCGAGAGTAACTGAAATATACTCTGAGTCGAGTGTGAATTTCATGCTCTTTATTCAGCTCATAGTAGCAATGAATGGAACTTTCCCCAAAACGTCTAGCTATATATGCATTATTTACACAATGGGCCCCGCTGGATTGGCTAATTCCAGGCTGCTCCTGTAGGCCAATCAGGTTGCAGATTCACCTCCTCCAGAAGCATGATTGGCTGCTCCTGCAGGCCAATCAGGTCGCTGATTCACTTCCACCTGGAGCTGGATTGGGTGGCTCCTGTGGACCAATCAGACTGCTGCATTCTGGATCCTATTGTTCTAGGATTCAGCTCAGTACATAACAGTAACTTTGGGAGCCCTCCTTTTTTAGCCTTGGAAAGGAGAGATCCCTCTGCCTGACTCCTGCTCAGCATTTGTTGAAGGGAGGGGTGTGCATGATGGATGCTCAAGAAGCTAATCCCATAGAGGGTTGCACAATATCTTGTCCTGTTCTGAATGTAGTTCCAGTCTAATGGACAGATAATTTATTATTATTATTATTAATTATTATTTCTTGGGAGCCACCCAGAGTGGCTGGGGGAACCAGTCACATGAGCGGCACATGTGAGTGGTTGACCCAGCCACTCTGGGCGGCTCCCAACAAAAACTAGTAAAAGCACAGTACAACATCACACACTAAAAACTTCCCTGAACAGGGCTGAGCTACAATGGTAGCTCTGTGGCACAGCATCAGATCTGCATTCAGAAGGGCCCAGGTTCAATAGGTTTAACCCACAGTGCCACCCGCGTCCCTAAAAACTTGGTTAGATGCAACGAAGTAGGTGGCAATGCCTTAACCATATGCGTGTTGTACAGGCCACAAGGACCTCTTCCATTCTTATCAAGGGGAGTGCTTAACCTTCTCTCCTTTCATACAACACTTTTACAGTTAAGTGGCATATAAATTGTTGTATAGTGGAAAAGATGGGCGACAGACACAGCTCTTTTAAGCAACAGCTCTTTATTACAGCAGTTAGCGCTGCTCTAAGTCTCTCTGAACAACAGTGAAGCTGGCTGCCTTATAACTTGTAACAGTTAATGAATTCCAACTAACCACCCAACTGGTGAAAGCAACTCTCAATCCTTCATTTGCACACTGGTGGCCCAGAGTGAGAACTGCAGCCAGTCTGAATACATAACATAAATTTTATAAAACTAAAGAAATGACTACATCCAGTGTTTGTTTGTTTTCCTCTGGGAAAACACCTCCCCCCCAAAAAATGTTAAAAGTATGGCACTTACTGTAACAACGTCATGGTGAGTATTGACACATCCCCCCCCCCAAAAAAAAGCACTGAATACATCCAGGAGAATCACTAGCTCATTTGGTAGACACATGCCTTCTGCTTAAGAGTCCTCACCCTCATCGTCCTCTGAAGATGAGAGATCTGTCATAACAGGAGGAATGGGATGGGACCAGCTGAATTTTATACATACCAGTGCAGTGGTCAAGTTAAAGATCTTCACTTATGACATAGTTTTAAATGGCACCATTGATCTTTTAGTGTAGTAGGCTCTACACTTTGGAACTCCCTGCCTAATGACAACAGGAAGGCGCCTTCACTGTCCTCCTTTTTTATTTTTTTATTTTTTTGGAGCCTGCTAATAAAAAGAGGAACCTATACATTTATGCACAATGTGTTGGCCTGTGTTTTATTTATTTGTTTTACTGTTCATAAAATTTGCATACCATCCTTCATCCAAAGAACTCAGGGCGCTTAACAGCATAAAAATAAAAGTTAAAAACAGGAAATACGTAATATACACAACAACAAAACAAACCCATAACCCTGCTCCCACAAAAACATTTAAAAGGATATAGGATGTTAATCAGCCCAAAGCTTTAGGTAAAGGTGCCAGGCAAGCCTGTTTTAATCTGCTTTTAGCTTATCGTTGTTATTTTAATTACTCTTTTTGAATGTTTTAAACAGTTGTTTGCAGTTGTTTTTAAAATGATAATTTGATGATTCTATTCTTTTTTTTTGTAAACTGCTTTTTTCCCTTTTGCAATCAAGTGGTATGTGCAGTTGTGCTTTTTTGGGGGGGCGGGTGGCGCTGTGGGTTAAACCACAGAGCCTAGGACTTGCCAATCAGAAGGTCGGCGGTTTGAATCCCCGCAACGGGGTGAGCTCCCATTGCTTGGTCCCTGCTCCTGCCCACCTAGCAGTTCGAAAGCACGTCATAGTGCAAGTAGATAAATAGGTACCACTCCGGCGGGAAGGTAAATGGCGTTTCCGTGCGCTGCTCTGGTTCCCCAGAAGCGGCTTAGTCATGCTGGCCACACGACCCGGAAGCTGTACGCCGGGCCCCTTGGTCAATAAAGTGAGATGAGCGCCGCAACCCCAGAGTTGGCCATGACTGGACCTAATGGTCATGGGCCCTTACCTTTACCTTTACTTTAGGAGCACCTATAGTGTGCATGCGTTGTACTAAAAGAGAGATTTCTGAAACCACCAAAAAGAAGAAGAAAAGGGAAAGGTACATCCAGCCCCCACCCTGAAAGTTGCCATACACCTTGACTTTGCAACGGGCCCAGGTGTCCAACATTTAACACCACATGTCTGCAATTAGCTGCCCTTAATGTAGGAATCCAGCAGTTGCCTGATCCAGTAGCTGCAGATTATTATGCTGAGAGAGTACAAATTATCCTCCATAGGAGTGAGGCAATTCTCAGGGACCTGCTAACTTAATTCCTTGTTTTACAGCTGCCGAGCAGAAGGGAGGGAAGAAGGGAAGGCAGAGGAAACAATGCAGGCTTTGGAGAGAGCTGGCGGCTGTTTGACTTTCAGCTCAGGCAGCTGAGTTGTTGCAAAGTTTTACCTCTCTAATGACAAAAGGCCCTGCATGTTTTCTCTCTGGATAATAAGTGCTGTTTTCGGTGGGTTGATTCTTTTGGTTTGCGCAGATTGTTTTCTAAGCTTAGATTCAGTTTTCCGTGCCACTGAGCCTTGTACCACAACCAGGGACAGTATTGGGTCGAGAGGTCCACTGCAGAGCCACTTCATTAGATTGATGATCAAAATCATCTTCTTCAAATTTCCTAGATGCTCCAGTTTCTCCCTAACAGAAACCCAACATCCAGGACCAGTATGCTGGTCGATCCTAGTTGCTGGGAGGTAGGGGGCAGTTTCTGTTAAAATATTCCATTCCACCTTAAGAACAGACATGTGGATTGTTGTATGTTATGTGTCAGTTTACACTCCAGCACAGCTTGCTGGGAACTTCTGTTTGTGTATAGCTATTGCTTCTTGCTTGGACATGAAGGGGAGAAGACATGTTCTTCCTTTTGTCCTGATGTATGCTGAATAAAAGGGACGTGGGTGGCGCTGTGGGTTAAACCACAGAGCCTAGGACTTGCTGATCAGAAGGTCGGCAGTTCGAATCCCCGCAACGGGGTGAGCTCCCGTTGCTCTGCCCCAGCTCCTGCCAACCTAGTAGTTTGAAAACACATAAAAGTGCAAGTAGATAAATAGGTACCACTCCGGCGGGAAGGTAAACAACATTTCTGTGCACTGCTCTGGTTCACCAGAAGCGGCTTAGTCATGCTGGCCACATGACCCAGAAGCTGTACGCCAGCTCCCTCGGCCACTAAAGCGAGATGAGCGCCGCAACCCCAGAGTCAGCCACGACTGGACCTAAAGGTCAGGGGTCCCTTTACCTTTAGCTGAATAAACTGCTTGCAAATATGCTTTATACAGCTCTTTCTGCCCTTCTGCTGCGAAGAGTTTTTGTACTCTTCTGGCTTGCATGCTCAGCTTCTGAAGGCTTCTGAAGCTCGAGTCGCAGTTACATGCTGATCCAAGGACTGGAGATCGCCCGGCAACCAGCCGATGGGCTGGAGCCAGCTTGGGACCTGCCAATTGCCCCCGCCTCCTTGAGCAGCATCCCAACAAGTTCTCCCTTCATGATATGCGAATGACCCACATGAGGGCCTCTCAATGGCCACGCCATTGTGGAAGCAAGATTCCAGACCTCTGGCCTGATCTACATCAGCTTTCCTTGTATTCATCTGAAATTCCTCAAGTATTTTATCTCCAACAGTCAAATAATCAAATTCACCTTGTAATTTGGCGTTATGTGGCTATTGAAGGTATGGAAGATAAATTTCAATAGGTTCATCCTGGGTATGGTGAACCTATTCATCATTAATGGTTTTTGCTCCCCTAAGGGATTCCTAATTGCTCTCTTAGGACCACCTCTCTCAAGATGGACCTACCTCGACCCTGAGATGATCCTCTGAGGCTCTTCTTCATGTGTCCCTTCCATGAGAGGTCCAGAGGGTGCCAACACAAGAACAGGGCCTTCTCTGCAGTGGCTCCCCATTTGTGAAATGCTTTCCCCAGGCAAGTTCAGCAGGCACATTCATTATAGACCTTTAGGCGCCAGGTGAAAACGTTCCTTTTTAACCAGGCCTTTGGCCAATTTACATCTGATTCCCTTTTAAATGTGTTGTGGAAGGCAGATTATTGGCTTGTCTTTTTTCTCTTTCATTGTGCTTTTTATATTGTAGTTCTATGTTGTGAACTGCCCTGAGATATGAGGGTATAGGGTGGTATACAATAATAATAAATAATATTTGTGGCCAGAGGCAATTTTCATTGAAAGCATCCTTATTCTTACTGTGATTTAAATGTATACCCCATCATTCCAAAGCTTTCTATTTACTAAATGTATGCCCCACCTTTCATTCTGACAGATCCACAAGGCACCTTACAATAAAAAAAGTTTTCTGAACAGTGTACCTTGTTTAAAATATATACATAAAACATCCACATTTTTAATAAAAAAAATAAATGCTAATCCAGAGCATTGCTGAGCTGTACTTGTGAGATTCTCTGCAATTTTTTAAATTTTGCATCATCTTGAACTTCCAGTCACTATTACACACAAACACCTCTCTGATTCCTATATCTTCAAACCTGGTGGCTCTTTTAGAGTTTTGTTTACAGCACCAAACCTGTGGCTTGCACATCCAGAGATGGAAATCATTCACCTCCCCATCATCCCTAGTGCTTGTGATAAGCCAGCTAGCACTCTGTTGATGCTACGTAAATGTTGTTAATAATAATAATAATTTATTATTTGTACCCCGCCCATATGGCTGGGTTTCCCCAGCCACTCTGGGCGGCTTCCAACAAAGATTAAAAATACATCAAAATGTCACACATTTGGATAAGATATAAGGATTTGTTAGAAAGGAAAAAACCCAGGTGGATATCACCATTGGAAGCTGAGACCCATAAAAGGTTGAATATGAAAGACACGTGGTTGAAGTATAATGATATTTTGATGGAAGTAGGGGACCAATTTAGATTAAAATCTTATGATTAGTTGAAAGATAAAGTAGATGATTGGTTCCAGTACAGCCTTCAGATGTCTTCTAAATGTCAGGTAGTTGTTTATCTCTTTGACATCTGATGGGAGGGCGTTCCACAGGGTGGGCGCCACCACCGAGAAGGCCCTCTGGCTGGTTCCCTGTAATTTAGCTTCTCAAAGCGAGGGAACTGCAAGAAGACCCCCAGAAGTGGACCAGGGTGAACAATAGGGGTGGAGACGCTCCTTCAGGTATAGTGGACCGAGGCTGTTAAATAGCAGTAGTAAGTATTTGACTCCTTAGATCACCTCATGTTTCTGCCAGGATAGGCGTAATTCTTTATGGCTTCCACTGAAAAGTAAAGCCATCAACCTAAACACAACGACACAGGAGTTAGTATAACTAACACACAATTAGCATAGGTTTCCAAGCCGTGAAACCTTAGAAGCCTCAGCATCTAAGACACAGGGTGATATTGTCTCTGCGGGAATAGTTTCTGATACAAACACTGAAGCTGGTAATGTCACAGATGGATTCTCAGAAGGCTGTGGAACTTGAGTCACAGGGACATAGGATGCTGTATTATACAGAGTCAGACCCATAGGTCTGTCTAGCTCATTATTGTCAAACCGGAATGGCCATGGCTCTCCAGGGTTTGGGACAGGGAGTCTCTCCTAACCCTACCAGAAGATATTGTTGGGGATTGAGTGTAGGACCTGGAATCTTCTGCGTACAAAGCAGATGTCCCAGCACTGAAGTTTGGCACTTCCCATTTCACATAATCCTTGTTAGCTGTGTTGCATGCCCATAAAATATTTTTTTGACTGGGGGCGTAGATCCTCTTCAAGACAACCAGATAAATTGCAAATGCTGCTCTTCCAGCCAAAGTTTTCTGAAGCTTATGCAACCAGCTTCCAGCAGAAAGTTTGCTTGGACCTCTGTAGCATCGGGCTTGCTTAACCTGCATTTCTGATGCTGTTTGTTCTGAGCCAGCAGACCTTTTTTCAGCTCCATGGGGAATGTTTGAACTTAAATCCTAATCCATATCAGCCATGGCCAGGGAATCATGAATCCAAAGCTTGTTATTTGGGCTTTTTTATTTATTTATTGCACATTCATTTTGTGACTCACAGTAGCCAGGAACCTAGGGTTTAACACAGTTAAGTAAAAATTGCACTTCTGCGCTTGATAAGACCTTTGTCTGCATCCACCCTTCTCCAGAGACTCAGTGACCAAGATTCACATATCCACTGACCATAAGGGGGAGATGCATTTTTGCCAGGAATGGATGGAATGGTATTGCCACTGTTAACTGAATGACAGCATATACCCACCAACATTTATCTGACGAAAATAGGGGCATCTTATTCTCTAATAACAACAATTATATTTTCATTATTTATACTCCAACCATCTGACTGGGTTGCCCCAGTCATTCTGGGTGGCTTCCAACATATATAAAAACATAATAAAACATTAAACATTTTAAAACTTCCCCATACAGGGCTGCCTTCAGATGTCTTCTAAAGGTTGTGGAGTTACTTATCTCTTTGGCTTGGGGGTCATATAACCATAAAAAGGTAAAGGTAAAGGTACCCCTGACAGTTAAGTCCAGTCATGAACGACTATGGGGTTGCGGTGCTCATCTCGCTTTACAGGCCGAGGGAGCTGGCGTTTGTCCGCAGACAGTTTTTCCAGGTCATGTGGCCAGCATGACTGAGCCGCTTCGGGTGCAACAGAACACCAGAACCAGAGCAGCTCACAGAAAGGCCGTTTACCTTCCCGCTGGAACGGTACCTATTTATCTACTTACACTGGTGTGCTTTCGAACTGCTAGGTTTGCAGGAGCTGGGACTGAGCAACGGGAGCTCACCCCGTCGCGGGGATTTGAACCGCCAACCTTCTGATCGGCAAGCCCAAGAGGCTCAGTGCTTTAGACCACAGCGCCACCAGCATATAACCTTACCCATCTACATTTCTTCAATGGAAATAGGGACATCCTAAGGAAAGGCAGGAGATACTGGGATCAAATAAGAAACCAGGAGGGCTTCTGTAAATCTGGGACTGTCCCTGGGAAATAGAGACCCTTGGAGGGTCTGCAAAACAGCAAATTGGCCCCATTGCTGGAGAAGGACATGAGGTGTAGTGGTTAGAGTGCTGAACTAAGGACCTGGGAGACCAGAGTACAACCTTGGGCCAGTTATTTTTATTGAAAAGTTTTAACAACCAGATTATCAATCCGTATATCCATTTACATTTCCCCCCTTCCCCCCAATTACTTCCCTCAGCTCCTCTCTCTGATTTCTTTGCACGCATTGTTCTCTGCTTATTGTAAAATTGTACATATCATTGCCTTATCTATCATATATTCAACTAATAAGTTTGTGGGTGTTTATTCAAAACCTGCCAAGGAGTCCAAATCATTTTGTGTTCTTTTTAGATAATTTGTAAAAAGCTCCCATTCTTCCTTGAAGTCACCATTGTCCTTGCCACGCAGTTTATATGTCAACTTGGCCAATTCCGCATAGCTCACCAGTTTTTCTTGCCACTGTTCTTTCGTTGGGATTTCCTCATTCTTCCATTGTTGTGCTAACAAGACTCTTGCCGCTGTCGTAGCGTACATAAATAAATGCTTTACTTTTCGTGGCGGGTCTTATCCTACAGTCCCTAACAAAAATGCTGGGCCAGTAACTGCTTCTCAACCAAAACTACCTCACACTTTTAGAAGACATCTGAAGCCAGCCCTGTTTAGGGAAGCTTTTAATATTTGATGTATTACGGTATTTTAATATTTAGTTGGAAGCTGCCCAGAGTGGCTGGGGAAGCCCAGCCAGATGGACGGGGTATAAACAATAAATTATCATCATCATCATCACATGGTTGTTGTAGGAGAAAGAGGGAACCACCCAGAGCTCATTGGAGGTAAATGTGGGATGTAAGCGCAATCGTAAATAAATAAGAGCCCTTTTTATTCCAACCTCCCAGAAATTAGAATAGCCCACTGTTAGAATATTATTAGAGGTTTTCCCCCACCCCCTGACAGATAAATGTGTGAAGATTACTCAGGCTGTGACATCCTCTGTCAGGACAGCCGGCAAAACCGAGGTGCTGTTTGTCAAAGTTAAATTAGCCACCCTAAATTAATCCTGATCACTTCTGAGATCATGCTCTTTATACAGAATGCTAATGATGCTGTTTGCTAACACTCTGAGTGAGCTCTTTGCTCCAGGAAGGATTTTTAAAGCTCTTTGAGTGAATAGGGAAGATGACGGCTGCTGGTTTGAGGCCTGGCTAGGGGCAGAAGGACCATATCCATTTCGGTACAATTTCCAGTCTTAAGAGTCAGCTCTCCCCATTTCCACATGGAAATTCTTCACAATTTTAATGCAATTTTCTCCTGATAAACACATTGTTGTATGCAGTTTTGGCTAACATACATTTTGCAAGGCGTTTCTCCTAATCTAATGCATGTTTGTATGCTATTTTTGCTAATACATTCATTGCTATGCACACTTTAACCTAATAGATGCTTTCCTAATTTTTCTAAGCGCTGTTTGGCTGGAGAACCGCTTTGCAAAATTCAGATAAGTGCAAATTTCAAAGGACGGCTGTGTCTTTGGAAAGCGTGAATGCGATAAATCCAGCTTTAGAAGCAAACTGAAATGAGCTTCTCCTCCGTCCCTAGTTCTGCCTATGATACTGTATTATGAAATCTGAAGTTGCTTTGTTGTTGTTGTTTAGTTGTTTAATCGTGTCCGACTCTTCGTGACCCCATGGACCAGAGCACGCCAGGCACTCCTGTCTTCCACTGCCTCCCACAGTTTGGTCAAACTCATGTTTGTAGCTGTCCAACCATCTCGTCCTCTGTCGTCCCCTTCTCCTTGTGCCCTCCATCTTTCCCAACATCAGGGTCTTTTCTAGGGAGTCTTCTCTTCTCATGAGGTGGCCAAAGTATTGGAGCCTCAACTTCATGATCTGTCCTTCCAGTGAGCACTCAGGGCTGATTTCCTTAAGAATGGAGAGGTTTGATCTTCTTGCAGTCCATGGGACTCTCAAGAGTCTCCTCCAGCACCATAATTCAAAAGCATCAATTCTTCGGCGATCAGCCTTCTTGATGGTCCAGCTCTCACTTCCATACATCACTACTGGGAAAGTTGCTTATGAGGGTATAAATCAGGGTTTCTCAAACTTGGGTCACCAGCTGTTTTGGGACTACAACTCCCATCATCCCTGACCACTGCCTCTGGTAGCTAGGGATGATGGGAGTTGTATCCCCAAACCAGCTGGAGACGTAAGTTTTGGAAACTCTGTTACAATTGCACAAAAAAATCTTAATCTCCAGCTGCTGCTCCTGAAGGCCAGATGTCAGTGCTAGAGTATCTTCGTTGCCTGCCCACTGTTCCCAGTTCAATGTCTGGCATCTCCAGGTATTTCTGGGTAAAAATTATGTGTCTGAAGACCTATAGTGTTGGCATGTGGTTCCATCATGCCTCCAATCCATATTCCTACATTGGTATGTGCGTAAGCACTTCCTACCCTGTCACACAGAACCTGGTCAGGCCAAGTTGCTAAGACAGGGATGGGGCGCCATTGCTTCCTCATTCCCCTCATCACTAGTCATGAAGATGCACAGATGCCAAGATAGCACCCTTTTGGCGAGTTAGAGAACTTGGTGGTTGAAAAGAGTTCTGGGTAATCTCTGCAGGATGACTGATCATGTAAACAAGTGTTTGTTCTTGCACCACTGTGCTTGCTCTCTTGCTCTCTCTCTCTCTCTCTCTCTTGTTTAGTTACCTCCCTTTCCTCTGTGGTTTGGTGCCCCAAATGTTAGAGTCGGTTGACTAATGAGTGGAGATGAGGAGCCCTGTCTTAATGTTTATCTATATAGGCTTCCCTGCTCCTACAAGTCTCTGACACTTTGCAAAATGAATAATAGAGGGTTGGGTTTATGTAACTGGTTTAGCTATAAATAAAGGGATAATAAAAAATAGATACTAATAAATAATGGAGATCCCGGGATTATGCAATGAGAGTTCCAAGCCAAGAGCAGGGGAGGAATGAGAAATGCAGGATGCTTCATATAGAACCCAACTCTTGTCAGTTGTGAGCCAGTTAGATCTCCAATCTATCCTGGATGCTTGGCTTAAAGGTAATGGCAACCATACAATCAGTGTGATACCTGGGGGGAGAGTCCCGAGACAGGGTGGGAGTGTAGATCTTGCACAACAGGGGAACCTCCAAGCCTCTCTTTCAGATAAAAGGAAGTACTTCTTCGTTCAGTGTGTGCTTAAACCATGGAATCACTAGCTCCAACACGAGCTAGTGATGACCACCAACCTGGATGGCTTTCAAAGAAGATTGGGCAAATTAATGGCGGATGGGGCTACCAATGGCTACTGGTCATGATGGCTATGCTCTGCCTCCATGGTCAGAGGCAGCAATGCTTCTGAATGCCAGTTTCTGGAAACCACGGAAACAGAGAGGGCTCTTGTGTTCATGTTCTGCTCCCTGGTTTCGCACAGGCATCTGTGAGCCTGGATAGCTCTGTTGAGCAGGCTTCCTCAACCTCAGCCCTCCAGATGTTTTGAGACTACAATTATCATCATCCCTGACCACTGGTCCTGCTAGCTAGGGATCATGGGAGTTGTAGGCCAAAGACATCTGGAGGGCCGAGGTTGAGGAAGCCTGGGTTAGAGTGTGGTGCTGATAAGACCAAGACTGCAGGTTCAATCCCCATATGGGACAACTGCATATTCCTGCATTGCAGGGGATTGGACTGCATGATCCTCAAGGTCCCTCTCAACTCTACAACTCTATGATTCTATGATCTGGTTGGCCATGGTGAGAATAGGATGCCGGACTAGATGAGCTATTGGTCTGATCCAGCAGGCTCATCTTATGTTCTTCTCTGGCTTCCAGGCCACTGTGCTGGGCCCAGGGGTAACCCATGGAACGCGGTCCAGGAATGGTTCCCCTGGGAGTCAGTCCGACAGGGCCAAGGCAGGAAACCAGGCAAGGACAGGTATAGGATCTCAGGCAGGATGTAGTATACAGCTCCCGCAACCTGGGGCGGGGTCCGGCAGCCTTTTAACTTTGCCAGGGTAGCGGCCGGTCCTGATCCCCCAGTGACTCACCTCCCTGTTTTGCCCAAAGACAAGCACTCCTCCTGAGAGTACTCAGGTCTCTCCTTCTCTCAGACCTCAGTCTCTGTAGCTCAGGAGACGTTGGTGGGTTACTAGACCCAGGGGCCGCCTCAGCCTCTCCTGACCCAACTGGTAGTGGAGCAGCTGTAAGTGATGGCCCAGCTGAAGGCAACAAGGTCATCCCCACATCTGGAGCCAGGGCAGGCTCAGGCCCCTGACTCGGCCCAGCTGGTGCTTGTTGCAGGGGAACCTGTGCAAACTGGGACTCTTCAGGATCAGGCCCCAGACTTGGTTCAGATGGTGCCTGAGGCAAAGGATCCAGTGCAGACTGAGTCTCCTCTGGTTCTGAGTCTGAGCCCGAGTCCCAGGCCATCACAGCCACATCCATCACCAGCCCTGATTCACACCCTCCATGAGTCTTTCTTTTGCCTAGCTGAAGGGTGTTTCTGAACTCTAATAATACTTCTTGAGGAGGAGGATGGATGAAATGGAAGGGTGCTGTGCAAGTGTGCATGGAAACTAGTCTGTAAAGTTAACCTTTGCATGCCTTGCTCTGCTCACTTTGGCTTCTGGTCCTGCCTGCCCTGGGCATGTCGCCCAGGAAGGAAGGCTGGGAAAGATTCCCCATCCCATTTGTATAGCTGTGACTCAGTTTTGGTTGTGAGAAGGCTGGTTCTTACAGAACTGGCTTTGAGCGTTCCATGTGTGTCACTTTGCTACACAATTTCTATCTCTTTGACAGCACTAAGTGATCCGCTCCAAGGCCCATGAATCCAATCAGGGCATAATGCCACATTAACAGAGAGATCGCAGACATCTCCATGTCCCATAATGTCTTTATGATTATCCTTAATTTCAGGTAGCTGGTGAAAGAATTGGTGTTCAATAGTTGGATCCGCTCTCTAATTGCCTCGTATGCAACGAGAAACGCATACACAATAAAAAAGGGCAGATTTTTATTGGAGATGGCTGGCAACAACACAGAGGGGGAGGGAAGTATTGGATGCCCAGACCGCCGTTGTAAACTTGGAGGAAATCTCCAAAGTTGGTGGCTGTGGATAGTTATACTACAGTCATACCTCGGGTTACAGACGCTTCAGGTTGCGTTTTTTTGGGTTGCGGGCCACCGAAACTCAGAAGTTACTTCCGGGTTTCTGCGGTTGCGCATGCACAGAAGTGCTAAATTGCGCTTTGCGCAGAAGCACCAAATCGCAACCCGCACACGCACAGACGTGGGTTGTGAACGCTGCGGGTTGCAAATGTTCATCCCGCACAGATCACATTCTCAACCCAAGTGTCCACTGTACTTTGAATCTGTCGGTGGCTGTCTATGCTGATTGTTCACAGTGGATTGCTGCTGGAGACTTTGTGGAAGAAAAATTAAAGACATGATGTGTGTTAGAGGAGTAAGTGAATGGGACTGGCCTCACTTTGCTGCAGGAGAAGAGGGAGAAGATGGTGCCTTTCCATTCTGGGTACAAAGCGTGTTCTCCTTCATGGAGAGCACGTGTTGCGGTGGGGTCTGCTGAGCCACCCCTCTGTTACCAGGCAGGGTCTCTAAAGATGGCCTGGGGCAGTGATTGGTTCACTGGGTAGCTGGGGTAAAAGTTATGTTGCAATTTTGGTGGGAGGGGTAAAATGTTTAAATACTCTGCACGCATCCTGGAGCTTTCTCTTTGCTGTGTGCAACGGATCACCCACCCACCCGCCCTAAAGTAAGGGGTTGTTGCATTGACCTTGCTATGCCTGTCATGGGGTCGTCTGCTGTTGGGGCAGGGGCCTGGTAGGAATTTTGTCCATCTGGCTGATTGGCTGGGCCATTTGGTTTTTGCCTACTGCGTAGCAAATGGTCACAACTTGTAAGGTTGCGGTTAGGCATTCGTTATAAATTGGTGGAGGAGGGGTTAGGATAGGCTGGGCCTGCCCCTCCATGGTTGCTGCGGAAAGGGAATTCCGTTAAAGGAATCCTGGGGCTTGCCATCTTTTCATCCAATCGCTGGAATGGGACTAGGGCCGGCAAGCCTTCGGGGAGCATGCGGATGAGAATTGAGGGTCTGTGACTCAGCTCCATTTCTCCCCGACTTGCTTTCCCCCGCACTGTCTTTCGGTGGTGCCCGGAAGTCAGTTCTGTCCCCAGGCGGGGGGACAGATAGTCTTAACCAATGCCTAAACAACCACTCACGGTTTTGTATTTAAATAAAGTTGTGGCCAGAATTATGCCAAAAACCTTAAACAAAAATTAAGTGTGCGTTGTGAGTTATTTGGGGGGTGGCTTGGGGACCTCGACATGCAACAGCTGACCAGACCTGCAGCTGAATCTTCCTCATGATGAGTGGGAGCATCCTTTGCTACATCTATCCCCCCCCATAATATTCTTAATTGGTTTTCATTTGCACACTCCACATTCACATACTGTATTACATTTCACACCTGCTCCCCAGAGCTGACTTCCCTCCTTCCCTCTTCTGGCCTTTTATATCACATCTAACTTTTTCGCATTGTCTTCATCCGTTTTGTATATTATTGTTCTTCTCTCATATTTGTCCATAGAGTGTCTATAGTCAAATAAATCCTCCTGTGTATACAATTCTTATTATCTGTCTATATTCATTTACAACGACCATCGGTTACATTAATCACATTGTACATTTTACTTTTTGTTATGTTCTTTATCCAGAAATTTTCTTCGTATTTCGCATTATGAGGTTTATTTCAATTCTACTGGTTTCACTATTTCACCTTATCCTTCCTATGTACAACATAATTCCCCCCCATTCTTTTTGAAATGTTTCATTGCCCTGTTGTTGAATTTTCCGCGTTAATCTAGCTATTTCCACATATTCTATTACCTTCTGTCACCATTCTTCTACTGTTGATACTTGCTGTTGTTTCCAAACCTGGGCTAACAATAACTTCACTGCTGTTCCTGCATATAAGAACAATTTCTGGTCATTCTTAGTAATGTCTTCTCCTACCACACCCAACAAGAATGCCTCTGGCTTTTTCAAAAATGTATATCTAAATATCTTCTTTAATTCATTAACAAAAATGCCACAATGAGAGCATAACTTTAAAACAAACCACTTATATCAAACAAAGTAATATTCTGTAATCCATTACGATGTAATAGTATGCAATGAAATTAAATATCAGCAAATAATAATTAGTAAGCAGAAACCCACTCTTAACAATTGCAGTAAATAATTTCTAAACCAGAATCAATAAAATAAAATAATAACAGCAGGTCACAGCGCATAAAACGACACAATACAAATGGAGAAGCAAACACACGCAATGTACAAAATTATTTTTTATTTTAAAAAAATCACTTTTCCTTGCTTCTCCAGCGGCAGTGGGTGGGCTCGGAGTCAGGCAGGAACAGCGGTGGGATCTGCCACCTCTGGATTCCAGTGAGATCCCACCACCTGAGGCAATTGCTTCCATGTGCCCAATGGTAACACCAGCTCTGCTCTGGAGCCGTCAATTGATGTTTGCTTCAGGCTGCACAGAGCCTTAGGTACAAAAGGAGTAGGGGGGGGGGGAGTCACTGAAGTACAAAGAAGAGGGTGAAAACTTTGAATGGGAAAGACAAGCAGTCACTCTGTGTGCTGGAGGTAATTACTGGTATATAAATAAACTGGGGGGATCTTTTAAAAAATCTAATTACCATGCAGCAGTGCGGGTTTCAACCTTGGTCAAGTACAGTCAGAAGTGAATCACACTTTATCATAAGATCACAAGCAGTAGATGACACTTGTTTGCCATGTCTACTCCTGCTTCCACCGCCTGGTATATTTTCAAGAAACCTTTGCAAAGGTAAAGGTAAAGGGACCCCTGACCATTAGGTCCAGTCGTGACCGACTCTGGGGTTGCGGCACTCATCTCGCTTTATTGGCTGAGGGAGCCGGCATACAGCTTCCGGGTCATGTGGCCAGCATGACTAAGCCGCTTCTGGCCAACCAGAGCAGTGCACGGAAACGCCGTTTACCTTCCCGCCAGAGCGGTACCTATTTATGTACTTGCACTTTGTGCTTTCAAACTGCTAGGTTGGCAGGAGCAGGGACCGAGCAACGGGCGCTCACCCCGTCGCGGGGATTCGAACCACCGACCTTCTGATCGGCAAGTCCTAGGCTTTGTGGTTTAACCCACAGCGCCACCCACGGCCCTTAAAGAGGCCACCAAAATACACTTGGGACTTGATCAGACACACCTCCCATACTTGCTCAAATCTGCAAACTCTGCAGGAATTCCAAATCAGAAGAATTCACTCTTCCTCCCCATCAACACCCTGAAAATGGCATGTGCTGGGGGTTTTCTTTTCTTTTCAACAATATAGGGGGCCGGCAAACTTTTGTGAATTTATTTTCAAGAGGGTGGAGGCACAGGTAAAGCACATCCGCTCACGACGCCGGACTAATGCATGAAGGTTGACAGGTGTAATTGTAAATCCCACTTTTCCTTCTCGGCCTCGATTTAATTAAAGGATGGATTCTTTCGCTTTCAAAGCTGAGTGAAAGCTGCCCCTAACACAAGCAGACACGCAGGGGCAAGAGATGGCTGACAGAGCTTTCAGCAGGGTATGAAAAGACCTTCCAACGTTGCTGGAGGAGGGAGAGAAAGTGGGGATTGGGAAGCCAACACACAGAAGGAAATGAATTGGCGCTCCGAGCTTTCCGTTTATCGGAGCAGAACATCTGCTCATGTCTGCTCCCCCCTCCCGCCCTTGTGCCGCCTTCGAAAATACACCGTTCTCCCACCCCTGCCTATCTCTGGGCTCCCCAAGCAGGATATTAAAGTGTTTCTGGCATATGAGCAATTTGCCCAGACAACAGCCTGGCTGGCGGGGGCGCTTCGCAACAAACTTGTGCCATTTTCCCTCGGCAGGAGTCTAATTTTTTGTAATGCAGCACAGCTGCCCTTGATGAAGACAGGCAGATGATGTCCCACCGTGGTGGAAGCCCGGACATCTGTGTCGGCTTTGGACACGGCGGAAGTCAAGTGAAATGGAGGCGGGGGGTTCAGTGGAAGGGGGCCAGAAGCAGGTTTGTGCCAGAAATGCAATTCTTTGATCTATGTTGCCGAGAGCTGGCAGTCATTCTGTTGTGAGCACTTCTTTGTGCGACACTGGAGAAGGATTTAGGGAACACAGTGGGTAATAGAGAGGCGCCCTTGACGCCAGTTCCTCTTTGGTTAGGAGCCCAGGAAACCATTAGATGGACAAAGTGTTTTGAAAAGTGCTGAAAACCCAGCTGCCATTGGTGTCCATAGCTTAGCCATCGTCCTGTTCAACCCAACCATGTTTGTTCTCTCTTTTTTGGATATCTGGTCTCCACCTGTTGGCAAACTGTAGAGAGTTGGAGTCTGCTTTCGAAAAGAGCATGGCGCCTGGTTGGAGGAAATACTGAAAGTGCTGATAAGGGACAAGCAAAATCTCTAGGAGTGAACCATATGTCTACCAGCTCCACCTGGTGCGCAGGCTAAGACCCTTGCCAGAGTGGTGCATGCTCTAGTAATCTCCCGTTTGGACTACTGCAGTGCGCTCTACATGGGGCTACCTTTGAAGGTGACCCGGAAGCTACAACTAATCCAGAATGTGACAGCTAGACTGGGGACTGGGGGCGGCCGCCGAGACCACATAACACCGGTCCTGAGAGATCTGCATTGGCTCCCAGTACGTTTCCGAGCACAATTCAAAGTGTTGGTGCTGACCTTTAAAGACCTAAATGGCCTCAGCCCAGTATACTTGAAGGAGCATCTCCACCCCCATCATTCAGCCTGGACACTGAGGTCCAGCACCGAGGGCATTCTGGAGGTTCCCTCACTGCAAGAAGTGAGGTTACAGGGAACCAGACAGAGGGCCTTTTCAGTAGTGGCACCCACCCTGTGGAACACCCTCTCTTCAGATGTGAAGGAAATAAGCAGCTATCTTATCTTTAAAAGACATCTGAAGACAGTCCTGTTTAGGGAAGTTTTTAATATTTAATGCTGTATTGTTTTTAACACTTGATTGGGAGCCGCCCAATTATTATTATTATTATCAAGATGAGAAAACCGAAAGCATATGTATTAGCCCAAACTGCCTTCCTCAATCCGGTACCCTTCACACGTTTTGGATCCCACATGTCTCTTGGTATTCCTTTGCCCCAGCATATCCTCACTGCCTCTGGGCCTACAGTTAGACTTTGTTGTGTGGGTTGTCCCATGCCATCGCAAACTTCTAACATTGGCCTGCATGTAGTTTAGGAAAGAGCGTTACCAGCGCCACAGTTTCTTGGCTCAGGTGTGACTACCCTGGTCTGACAAACCATGGTTTATTAGACTGGTCTGACAAATAATGGTTTATTAGACTGGTCTGACAAACCATGGTTTATTAGACTGGTCTGACAAACCATGGTTTATTATTCTATGCTTCTATTTCTAGCATGCTGAAGTATTGGTGCTTCAAAACTGTTTAAAACTGAGGTGGGGACAGATTATTATTATTATTTTATTTTTGGATGGCAACTCCCATTATCCCCATCCAGCACAGCCACTGGCCAAGGATGATGGAAGTTGGAGTCCAACAAGATAAGGAGTGCCGCCAGTTCCCCAAATTTGGTTTAAAAAGAAAGAAAAAGAAAGTGGGAGGCTTAAAACAGGCCAAAAAAGTTGAATAAAAGGCATGTAATTAAAATGTGAGTGCTACAGAATTGGTGTTCCAAAGGATAAGTGACTTCAAAGTCTCTGGCATCCGACCTCAGCACCCCCCTTTGGGCATCGAGCCCCACCTGGAATGTGAGGTTCATCACGCCAAGAACACCACAGTGAGAGAGGTTAGCTATTACCCGAGGTAATTCACACCAGCGAGTTATTAAATAGCTCTGGGCTTTTTCCGCAGTTGCTCTTCTACGGGAGAGGAGAAGTGTGAAAAGGGATGGAGAGAGGCCCTTTGTTTTCTAATTTGTGCCTCTTCTCTATTGAAAACTTGACACAATGTGCTTCCACAGCGCTCCCCCATTCTCTCCCCCCCCCCCACTTAACGCTCTGTCGTCTAATGTGACAGCTGAGGGAGATTAAAAAGAAACGCTAAACTAGCAGGAGTTGGAGGGTTCGGGGGGGGCGGTGAGAGAAAGCACATTTATGAATAATTTCAGCACAATTCCAACAACATTGCAATCCCTGGACAGGGCACATTTATTATCTTATTCACCATGACGACGGCAACATTAGTGATTTGTTACCAAATCAATTATTAATTCATAGGAGTGAATAAGGATTTTTTTTCTTCTTCTCTTAACTCTTCAATGGGCTAAGTTAGGCCTTCATCCATGGGCTGCCTTTTTTTTACATCTCCAGGTTGTATCATACCTGGCCCCCTCCCCCGAATATCATCAGACAGATGACAGCCCTTCATTTCATTAAATAGCTCTGCAAGAATGCATATTTTTTTTCCTGTAAAGAGAGTTCCCCAGTGCGCTCCCTGCTATGAGCCAATAAGCAGCCATGCAGCCTTGACAGCTCTGCAGCCAAGAGAATGTTAAGAGGGTTTTGCAAGCCATTGGTTCAGAGGGTAAGCCATAGGGAGTTTATAGTTTCCTCTTCCCCATCTCTGCAATCTCATCCCTTCATTGGGCCTGCAGGGGCACCCACAGTATCTGACTCATCAGGAAGTTCCAAAGAATTGGTTACACCAAGTCAGATTGACGGTATCTTTGGGCCCCTAAGTTTTGTCAATGGAAAGAGTCCTGAGGGGTAATATGATGATGTTGTTGTTGAGTCATTTAGTCGTGTCCGACTCTTCGTGACCTCCTGGACCAGAGCACACCAGGCACTCCTGTCTTTCACTGCCTCCCGCAGTTTGGTCAGACTCATGCTGGTAGCTTTGAGAACACTGTCCCACCAACTCATCCTCTGTCGTCCCCTTCTCCTTGTGCCCTCCATTTTCCCCAGCAGCAGGTTCTTTTCCAGGGAATCTTCTCTTCTCATGAGGTGGCCAAAGTATTGGAGCCTCAGCTCCAGGATCTGTCCTTCCAGTGAGCACTCATGGCTGATTTCCTTCAGAATGGATAGGTTTGATCTTCTTGCAGTCCACGGGACTCTCAAGAGTCTCCTCCAGCACCATAATTCAAAAGCATCCATTCTTCGGCGATCAGCCTTCTTTATGGTCCAGCTCTCATTTCCATACATCACTACTTGGAAAACCAAGTATACAGACCTTTGTCGGCAAGGTGATGTCTCTGCTTTGATGTCTTCAAATATCTCAAGGGCCATCACTTGGAGGATGGAGCAAGCTTGTTCTCTGCTGCTCCTGTACGGGAGGGCCTTGTTATAAGAATTCTAAAGTCTCAAATATAAAATAAATGTTCATAAATATACAAGGCAAACACATACATAAGTATATAAACCACGTGTCTGAAATAGTACAGTGTTTTAACATCAAAGTGTTAGGTCCATAACCTGAAAGCCCTCGACCGCCAACATCCCAAATGTCTTGTCTTGACAGTGACCGGTGCTCACTCAGATGTGCAGAAAGTGCTGTCACACATCCTTTCGGATACATGTTCTGATCCTTGCTCTGGAAAATAGTTTGATTTTGGCTGAGATTTTTTTCTCTCTAGCCAGCATTAATATGGCATGGTGATTGGGGGTGAGTGGCTGGGTGAGGAAGAGTAGCATCTGCTATATTTTAGTTGGTGTAATCTCATTTTAATAGGATATATGCCATTGGTGTTCAACTTCTTATTACCCGTGTCAAGTCTTCCAGATGGGGCTTGCTAAACAAATTAACTTACAAAATAAAATAGTACAGCCCCCCGCCCTTGCCTGTCTACAGAAAACTGATTCTACCCCATTCATGTCTGTGCACATATGAGAGGGACGCAGGTGGTGCTGTGGGTTAAACCACAGAGCCTAGGACTTACCGATCAGAAGGTCAGCGGTTCGAATCCCTGCAACGGGGTGAGCTCCCGTTGCTCGGTCCCTGCTCCTGCCAACCTAGCAGCTCGAAAGCACATCAAAGTGCAAGTAGATTAATAGGTACCACTCTGGCAGGAAGGTAAAAGGCGTTTCCGTGCGCTGCTCTGGTTTGCCAGAAGCAGCTTAGTCATGCTGGCCACATGACCCGGAAGCTGTCTGTGGACAAACGCCAGCTCCCTTGGCCAATAAAGCGAGATGAGCGCCGCATCCCCAGAGTCGGTCACGACTGGTCAGGGGTCCCTTTACCTTTTTTACATATGAGAGAGACCAATGTCCCTCTACAAATACAGTCATACCTCGGGTTACAGACGCTTCGGGTTGCGTTTCTTCAGGTTACAGACCCGCCAAAACCCAGAAGTACCGGAACGGGTTACTTCTGGGTTTCAGCTGTCGGCATGCGCAGAAGCGCCGAATTGCAACCCGTGTGTGCGCAGACGAGGCACTGCAGGTTGTGAATGCTGCGGGTTGTGACCGTGCATCCCGCACGGATCACGTTCGCAACCCGAGCATCCACTGTATTCTAAATGTGGATTAAAGACACACATGCTTAATGGATAGAACCCTCTCTCATAATCATAGAACCTGGGGCCACCTAATGAAGCTGAATGACAGTAGTGTGGATAGCTCGGTTTGTTAGAACATGGTGCTGATAACATGAAGGTTGCAGGTTCAATCCCCAGATGGGACAGCTGTATATTCCTGCATTGCAGGAGGTTGGACTAATATGGAGGATTCAAGATGGAGAAAACATAGTACTTCTTCACACTGCACATAGTTAAACTCGCCCTTGCAAGAGGTAGGGATGGCCACCAACTTGGTTGGCTTTAAAATAGGAGGCTGCTAGCCATGGTGGGTATTTTCTACCTCCACTGTTGGAGGCACCGTGCCTTTGAAGACAAGTTTCTGGGAATCACAAATGGGGAGAGCACTGTTGCACCCATTTCCTGTTTGCAGGCTGCCACTAGGGAATCTGGTTCAGGCCCCTCCTATATTAAGTTTCATGAGCAATGGAGCATCTGATTATGCTTCATGAGTTGGATGGTGACCTTGTGATCTGTTCTGGTGGAGGCTCCTTGCATGTTTTAGAGCCCTGTTAGGTTTTCAAAGGCACAGGGAGCTTCTATGAGGTTCCTCATTTCATAAGTTCTCAAGAACCGAAACAGGGGAGAAGCAGCTAGCACACTCATCTTTGCTGCCCTCCTTTGTGTGCTTGTTTCAGAAGCTCAAGATGAGACCTGGTTGTTGGAGGAGGAAATGAACAAAGAACAATATATGATTGTCCCAGGAAAGGATGAGAGGGAGAGAGAGAGAGAGAGAGAGAGAGAGAGAGGCGCACAATTGTGTAAAACACTGTTTATAAAACCTTAAAAGGACAAAAAGGCAAGGGGAGGGGAGAAAAAAGAGAACCCCCTCTGTCATTTAAGGCCTGCCCATAAATCTTGGGAAGACTGCAAACTTGCAGCTTGCTTAGTATATTTTATAGAGGGAGAAGTTGCTGACTCGGCTGGTGCTAGGTAGGAGGCAGGAAGGGCTGGGAAGCTTGAGATTTTGGGGGTGGGTAAACATCCCCATCCATCAAGAGGCTGGTTTTGCGGCAGAAGTGGCAAGAGCCCCAGGAGATTAACACGATGGAGGCCAGAGTGGTGCGAAGATCTGCTGTCTGTCTTTGAATGCATATTCCCAAGAAGGAGGAAGCCAGAGGCTTTAAGGAGAAGTCAAGGATGGTTTGCACCTTCCATGCTTCCTGAACCTGCCTTTGAAAAAAATATAAGTTGGAACAATCTTTCATTTATCCACTTCTCTAATATTCAGAATCCCCCAATTAATAGCTAAGCCTTACAGGTTTTCCTTCCAGGTTTTTTTACCTGTATATAACCATCTTTCCCACCTCTCCTAAGGATGACCAGGTGCAAAGTACCTTTAACAGTAGGATGGAAGAGGCTATTTTGGCAGGTGCAACTTTTAATGCAGGCATGAGAAAATTTACAGCAGCTGCAAATCCTTCTTCTAGATCAGCCTTTCTCAACCTGTGGGTCCCCAGATGCTGTTGAACTACAACTCCCATCACCCCTAGCTAGCAAAGCCAGAGCTCAGGGATGGTGGGAGTTGTAGTCCAACAACATCTGGGGACCCACTGGTTGAGAACCACTCTTCTAGATAGTCATTAAGAGTAGAGGAGTGGCCTGCTGTTTTTCATTTGGATCTCTCTGGGCTGTAGCCAACATTAGGCATATTCAGAGTAGACCCTCTGAAGTTCACAGGCGTGGCTAACTTAGGTCTCTTAAATTCAATGGGTCTTCTCTGAGTAGAGTTTAGTTGGGTACAACCCTCTCTTTCCCCCTTCCTGTCTGGGTGGCTTCTAGTCAATAGGCCCCCACATTGCAGTCACTATTTTGTTTTATTTGATTTGGGGGGAGGGTCTTCCAGGAGAGAAACTCTAGAAGCTGTAGCATGTACCTCACATCTCTAGAAGAAGACATGTGAATTCAAATCCTCACAGCTTCATAATTTGTAGGGTGACTGTGGGACAACCATGCCCTCTCACCATGACTTACCTCACAGGGCTAAAGAATAAGTAAAGCCCAACATTTTTAGGGGACTGGAGGATCTCACTTCTTCATGAAGCTCACAGTTAGACTATGGAACTCATCCCCACAGGAGGCAGTGATCACCACCAACCTAGATGCTTTAAGAGAGGATTAGACAAATTTGTGGAGGGGATGGATGAATAAGCAAACATGGCAGTTCTGAAAATCGGTTGCTAAATTTGGAGATTTCTGAAATTGCAAGTTTGGAGAATTTCCCACCACTCCTGCTTGATCCTTCAGGTGTAGATCCATTGCTCTGTGGTAAGAAGACCACATACACCGTTTCATGCAGAAGGTCCCAGGTTTGGCCCTGATTCTTCCAATATGAAGTCAGAGCAGACAATCCTGGGGAAAAAATAGGCAAATGTTCTGGGTTTGTAGAAAGCAGTCCTCCAGATTATGCTGAATTACCTCTGACCGTTGGCCATGCCAACTGGAGATGATGAGTGTTGGAATCCAACAACATCTGGATGACTTTGGCTTCCCTACCCAAGGTATAAGGCATCTTCAAATACTGATATGAGCTTTGGCCGATCTGGTGCTCTCCAGTTTCTGTTGAACTACAACACCCATCAGTCCCAGCTGATGTGCCACCTGTGGCTGATGGGAGTTGTAGTCCAACAACCAGGTTGGCAAAGGCCGTTTTATATATTTCTCAGTGTGTACTTGCTGCTTTTGAATTCCTTGCCACAGAGCTAGGACACCCCTGGGACGCTCAGGACTTGAAGATCCCATCAACATAATCAATCCCTGGTGGATTAAAAATTTAAACAATTTGTCTGTGAGTTGCCTTCTCAATCCAAAGGGAATCAGATTTGCTAGAGGAGATTTGCCTCTCCCAGGAAAGATAAAAACACCCTTTGAAGCTGACCAGTATTGATTCCCCCACAACCACCCAAGTTTGCCTTCTATGTTACTTCTACTCAGAGTAGATCCATAGAAATGAATTAACATGGCTAAAGTCCATTATGGTCAATGGATCTAATAAGAGTAGAACTTAGTTGAAATACATTTCTTCCTTTTGTGGAGGCATCTACTCTTTGCCTCATTTTTCAGTCATTCCAGTCTTGTGATGGGTCTTGGGATACCCCCATTTTGCTAGTTGGAAAGGCAGTTTAGAGTGGCCACACATTCTAATGTTCACCAACGCTACTGCCATAAATACAAATTTATGTTTGTATTGCGCCAACGTGATGCATTGCAAAATACAAGTTCTCTGACCCACATGAGGTTGTTGGAAGCTTTCAAGGTAAGAATAGGGAGACTTCAGGACTCTTATATACTGTATAAGAGTATATCTCATTACTACCTATCCCCCACCCCCCATCACCAACCCGTAACAGCTCTGAGATGAATTGAGTCTATAGCTCTGTTCTAGCACAGTTTGCCTTATCACACAGTGGATAGAATGAGGGGGTGCAGACACCCCACAAAACTCTACCACACCACAACCTTGGGCAAACCAGCTGCTTTTTAGATGTTTACATGTTTAGCATGAAGGGGAACATGTTGTTTGATTAGTTATATACCACATTTATGACAAATTTGTGCTCGGAGCGGTTTTTCAAGCACATTTGATTAAACTGTTCCCCCACTGTCAGAAAAATCCAGTAAGCCAGGTTTTCTGTTCACAGGGGAGATTTCCCCCCATGTTTGTAAAAAAACAGCTTCATCCCTTTGAGCAGAGACTGGAAGAGCACAAGATGGGGATTTTGAAGGTGAAGCTTAGCCTTCACACACACAAACACACACAACCCAT
This sequence comes from Podarcis filfolensis, assembly GCF_964270895.1. Lineage (NCBI taxonomy): Eukaryota > Metazoa > Chordata > Lepidosauria > Squamata > Lacertidae > Podarcis > Podarcis filfolensis. The sequence goes on along the minus strand of NC_139613.1, from coordinate 4,496,068 downwards.
ATGATCAGGCACGTATCTGAACATAGCTTATAATTGGAGTAAGGTGGAGCAGTAGCCGTATTAAGCCATGTCAGATGCCTTTAATTTATCTCTCCACACACACACCCCAAATAATATTATTCAGTGTGAACTAATGGGTACAATTCCATACCAGACCCCGCTGGCATGGGACTGGTCAGGGTTCTGAATGTTCAGAACCTGCCTCCTGAAATTTATTTCTCTTGCTGCCTTTGGTTGTTTTTTTTTTTAAATGCTAAAAGGCATTTCCATCCCTTCTACAACTGCAAGGGGAGAAATGTCATTACCAGCCTCTCCTCCCCCCGAGTAAACAACATGGCCAGTCAATAAATGGTGGAGTTCATAAAGTAGTGCTTCACTTGTGCCTGCTGGTTGCTGTAAATCTTTGGCCGCCTCCTTCCTTCCTTCCTGCTCTTAGCAATTTGGGTCATTGTAGCTGCATTTGCAGATCTCTCCTGCCAGCTCACACCCTCCAGGCAAAGCAGCCTAGTGCGTAGAGTCTGTGCCCTAGTGATTTCCTTCCATTCAGTGCCAAGGATATTGAGTAGATGGACCAACTAGGTAAAGCTAAAGGGACCCCTGACCATTAGGTTCAGTTGTGGCCGACTCTGGGGTTGTGGCGCTCATCTCGCTTTATTGGCCGAGGGAGCTGGTGTACAGCTTCCAAGTCATGGGTCCAGCATGACTAAGCCGCTTCTGGCGAACCACAGCAGTGCACAGAAACGCTGTTTACCTTCCCGCCGGAACGGTGCCTATTTATCTACTTGCACTTTGACGTGCTTTCGAACTGCTAGGTTGGCAGGAGCAGGGACTGAGCAATGGGAGCTCACCCCATCGCGGGGATTCGAACTGCCAGCCTGCTGATCGGCAAGTCCTAGGCTCTGTGGTTTAACCCACAGTGCCACCCACGTCCCTGGACCAACTGGGTAGATGGGGTCATTATAAGAGAGCTTCTTAAGGTTAATTTCAGCTTCTGCATTGTGTAACAGAACAGGATGTGCACAACATGGCGATTTAGTGTTCATGCACACACGCATGTGTAGGCGCATATATTGGAGGCATGTTTTATCTACATGCTGCCGCCACCATGCAGAAATGTGACATACTGTATACAGAACCCAGAGGCCCTACAGAGGGAACTGAACTCTGACAAGGCACCTCTAACCCAGGCAGAAATAGAGACAGGGTTAAGCTAGGGGTGGCGATTACTAGGGGCAGCTAGCAGCAGCGGCAGCAACAAAACCAGGTGTGTGCTTCTAAGTAACTTGGAAAGTGGGCTTGGCTAAACCTCAGTGGCTGTGCCAGTCATCCAGAGTCTGATCCCGGGCAAGAACACCAATGTGTCTGGTACGAGTCTTTTGATGCACTCTGCACCGAACTGGCTGCTCAGAGAATTTTATAATAATAATTTATTATTTATACCCCACCCATCTGGCTGGGTTTCCCCAGCCACTCTGGGCAGCTTCTAACGGAACACTAAAATACAATAACCTATTAAACATTAAAAGCTTCCCTAAACAGGGCTGCCTTCAGATGTCTTCTAAAAGTTTAGTAGTTGTTTTTCTCTTTGACATCTGGTGGGAGGGCGTTCCACAGGGCGGGTGCCACTACTGAGAAGGCCCTCTGCCTGGTTCCCTGTAACCTGGCTTCTCGCAGCGATGGAACCGCCAGAAGGCCCTCAGCGCTGGACCTCAGTGTCTGGGCAGAACGATGGAGGTGGAAACGCTCCTTCAGGTATTATCCTTCAGGTATATTCTAGAATCCATGGGTCATGATGGATGGAACTCATTGCAAACTGCAAGAGAGATTGCAAAATATTGCAAGTTGCGATGGCGTATATGTGCAATTCATGCTGCTTTTACTAGGAGGGTGTGTGTGTGTGTGTGTGTGTATGCATGCGTGCACGCAAACACATGCAGGAGAGGTCTTATTGCATATGATTTGGTGCTTTAATCTCCCAGTTAACTTCAGTGGAGCCCCTCAATTTATCCCTGCGCAGAAAATGTAAAATGCCCTGCCTAAACCCTTGCAATGTGCTAGGGAGGCGAAGAACATGATTTGAATCTCTGCGATAGCAGATGACACAGGGCGGGAGCGGGGAGGGAGCTGGGTGTGCTCCACGTGGACGGGCACATGCATGGCGCCTGCAGAGTAGTGGCAGTAATCCTCCTCGAGGCGCATTGTTTACTCACACACGGCTGAGCAGTTTCTCCCCATGTAAACAAACACGCCTCCTGCCTCTTCGGCTTCCGACCTAGAATTCAAAGCAAAGCAAAATCCAAGCACGAGTCCTGGAATATATTTGATTTTGAGATGCATATCTCTCTGCTCCTTCCACATTCACCTTGGACCTCAAGGTGCCTTTCTATATTTTTTTTATACTTTTGCAAAGAGAAAAGGTTAAGTGAGGACTAGCGATGCTCCTTTGTGCACAACCCCTGTGCCTTTGAAAGTCTGCTCAAACCAACCTCCATGCTCCTCCCTCACTCCCCCAGCCCCCTAGTTATTAAAAATGTAGGCACCACAGACTCCAGGGGTCAATACGCTGTTGTTTTGAAATTTAAACATGAATTTCCATCTCACTGACCGTTTGGTTATAATGAGATGTGCTGTGAGGGGAGCTTTTCACTGCAAAACATGCATGAGTGAAGTCAGTTGATAGTAGAAACACAGGGTGTAGTAGCTACTCACATTCTCCCTCTCTTTCTTTCCCTCCCTCCCTCCCTCTCCCACACATGTGCACATACTCCTAGAGCTGCTACGATCACGGATTTCTCCTGCTGAGCCATGAAATGTCAGATACGGTTAGCCATCTTGAAAGCAAACTTCCAACTCACTCCGTCTCCCGTGGGGCGGATGATTGAATCGCAGCATAAACTGCCTGATTCTAAGCCAGACCATAAGCTCATCTACCTCAGCGTTGTCAACACTGGCTGGCAGTGGCTCTCCAGGGGTTCAGGCAAGGTTGCTTCCAAGCCCTACCTAGAGATACCACTGGCAGCTGAAGCAGGGACCTTCTCTGTATAGATCAGATGCCATGCCACTGAGCTATGGACTTTCCCCAAAGAGGAGAATGAAGGGAAGGCTTTCCTATTCCTTGCGGGGCAGGGTTAATTGAAGCTTGAGATACCCCCCATTCCACAATCCCATGTTAGGGGTGAGGGGACACAAGAGGGAAAGGATCCAGTAGGGCTCTTCTTCTGTTACTGTGGAGAGTGTATTAACTTATGGCCTCTGTGTGTGGTTTGGGAGCTGCACGGTCAGGGAAAAACAATGCTGGCTGTGGAGAGAATAATTGGGTGCACTCTTCCCACCTTGGATCAAATCTATGCTTCCAGGTGCCATGAGAAAGCTGCAGAGATAGTGCAGGATAGTGCACACCCCGGAAATGATCTCTTTTAGCTTCTGCCTTCTGGAAGAAGGTACAGGTTTATAAAGACTAGGACTAGCCGCCTGAGAAACAGTTTCTACCCAAATGTGATTTTGGTTTTAAACGCAGTGTAAGGAGTCTTTATGGGAGTATATTGTATTTAAAAATGGGGTATTTTTAGGGGGCTAACCAGGTTGGGATAGCTGGGATAGCAGGCTTCTAGAGTTTTGAGTGTTTTATGTAGATTTTTCAATTTCGTTGTTCTGTACGGGACAATGACAATAAAGATTATTCGTATCATTATTTCACACTTTCAGATCAGAACACAAATCCCAGTCTCAAGATTCTGTGATGCAGTTTCAGCGCACAAAATGTGCGTGAGAAAGTGTGTTTTACATTCGGAAGTGGACAAAAATGTATTTCAAAGATGAATTCACTGAAAAGTGAATGTTTTGCTTTCTTTTTCTTTTCTTTAAAAAAGAAGTATGACTAGTGTGAACAGAAGGAGTACAAAATGTGTACAGTTTAAGTGCAGACTTTTCATGCAACCATATATTTAAAAAAAAAAAAAACCTGCACCAAACAGGAGGGAATGGACCTATATGATTGAATACCAACATGATAGAAACAAGACAGAATTAGCTGCTAAGTCCATCCCTGTAAAGGTAAAGGGAGCCCTGACCATTAGGTCCAGTTGTGGCCAACTCTGGGGTTGCGGCGCTCATCTCACTTTATTGGCCGAGAGAACCGGTGTACAGCTTCTGGGTCATGTGGCCAGCATAACTAAGCTGCTTCTGGCGAACCAAAGCAGCGCACGGAAACGCTGTTTACCTTCCCGCTGGAGCGATACCTATTTATCTACTTGCACTTGGACGTGCTTTCAAACTGCTAGGTTGGCAGGAGCAGGGACCGAGCAATGGGAGCTCACCCCGTCACGGGGATTCAAACCGCCAACCTTCTGATGGGCAAGCCCTAGGCTCTGTGGTTTAACCCACAGCGCCACCCGCATCCCCTAGTCCATCCCTAGCATCACCCAAATCTGTCCTCTCATAACCCAAGTTTATTAGCTCTCTTCACGCACCCTAGGAAGGTACAGAACAAGTCTTTGTCTTCTTCTATGGAAGAGCCCTTCGCATTCTTGATAAATCTGGGTTCTACCTCAGAAGCATGATTTTTCTAGGGCTTACTGGAAGCTGAGTAGTTCCTTCTGCTAGTTTGAACAATAATATGTGTTTATGTGACACCAGGACTACAAAACCCATGATAAAGTGTGAGCGTGAGCTGAATACAAATAAATGCCATGAAATCTCCAGGGCCTATAACTGTTGTCAACATTTGCAATCCTGGTCAGTGCAACTGAATGTCTGAAATCTGGGAGAAAGGGTAGCTTTCTTAAGAAAAATATCTTGCACTCAGCCAGGGAAATGGATTAGCGGACAGAATTTCTCAGGGGTTTTTCCCCTGCCTCCGTATGAAATTGACTCATATTCACCACCACTGCTCCTTAAAATACTTTAGTGTGAAACGGCTGCAAGTCCCATTGACTTCAACACAGGTAAATCAATTTACAACCTACAGCTTAAGTGGGTTGCAGAAGGCTGGGCTGTAAATGACTCACCCCATCATATACCTTGAGCTTGAACCAAAAATAGAACAGTTAGAGACCCAGTTTTTGGGTGCTTTTGTTCTCTCTGTTAGATGGCTTCCTCTCTCTCTCTTTTTAACAGGAGGAGGTGGGATGGCGGTAGGTAAAAAGAGGAAGGTTGTGTCGTCAGCGAGGATTTTCCGGTTTTACATTTAGAACTCTTTTCTGACACTCCGGCTCCTGAGTCAGCAGTCTGAGAGCAATAACTCCCCATAATAAACGGCGCCAGAACACCAAGTTTGTGTGGGTAAATTTGGTTCTAAAGTGAGTGATGTGCTTCAGTGTAATCAGGCACAGTTGTTGTTTGAACACTGTAAAGTCTATGAAATATGGCCTCTCCGTTCTCTGCTACAGGAACGGGGTGGGGAGGAGAGGAAAAGCTAGAGGAAAGCGAGCAGTGAAGAATCCAAATATAAAATCTGTGTATTAAGCCACACTGATTGCTCAAATGGGGGCAAGGAGAGTTGGGAGAGCTGCATTCACTGAGGAAGCGAGGTTCACATATTTTCAAGGAACACTCGCAAATGCCATTTTGTACACTTATATTTAATTAGGCATTAAATCCCACCTCTTGTCCTAAGAGTCTTCACATTGGTTTTCAGCAAGAGGAAGATGCTAACATTATTATTATTATTATTATTATTATTATTATTACCCTGCCCTACCCAGCCAGAGGGCAGCTAACACCAGTAAAATTACAATTAATAGTAATAATGATAATAATAATAATAAATAAACCAATTTAAAATACAGGTTAAACTATAATTTAAAATGCAGCCTCATTTTAATAGTAACACATAAATCAAAACCATAAGGGGAGGGAAACATAAGGGTCAGACTGAGTCCAAACCAAAGGCCAGGTGGAACAGCTCTGTCTTGCAGGCCCTGCGGAAAAATGTCAAGTCCCACAGGGCCCTAGTCTCTTGTGACAGAGCGTTCTACCAAGTCGGGGCCAGTACTGAAAAGGCCCTGGCCCTAGTTGAGACCAATCTAAGCACCTTGCGACTTTGGGACCTCCAAGGTGTTGTCATTTGTGGACCTTAAGTTCCTCTGCGGGGTATACCAGGAGAGGAGGTCCCATAGGTAATAATAATAATAATAATAATAATAATAATAATAATAATAATAATAGAAGGCCCTTGATGCTGGACCTCAGTGTCTGGGCTGAACGATGGGGGTGGAGACGCTCCTTCAGATATACTGGACCATTTAGGGCTTTAAAGGTCAGCACCAGCACTTTGAATTGTGCTCGGAAACGTACTGGGAGCCAGTGTAGGTCTTTCAAGACCGGTGTTATGTGGTCTTGGCGGCCGCTCCCAGTCACCAGTCTAGGTGCCACATTCTGGATTAGTTGTTGTTTTCCCGGTCACCTTCAAAGGTAGCCCCACGTAGAGTGTGTTAGCGGGGCCTTCTCCATGGCAGCCCCTTCATTCTACAGCTTTTAGCAAATGCTGAAAATCACATCTTTACCCTAGCTTCTGACACTTGAGATTAATATTTTCAGGAGCCACCTTATTTCCGTAATTTTGATTGGCAGCCACTTCCCGGATTTCAGGTCTCCCAGTAGATGGCAGGGATTGAATTTAGAACCGTCTTCATGCAAATGAGATGTTCTGCTATTGACTTGTAGGCCTTTCTCATATCTACGTGACTTTTGTGTCCTTGTTTGAATCTGCTCAAGGGGTGATTAGAGGAAGGAATGGCTCCAAACTTTAGCATCCTGGAGGCCGCTAGCAAATTCTAGTTTAGACAAGAGCAACAAAAATGATGAAGGGATCTGAGCCAATGACTTATGGGGAGAGATTTAAAAAACCAAATATGTATAGCTTGGCCAAACGATGGCTGAGGGAGTGATGATATCCATCTCCATATATCTGCAGGAGGTGTAAACTCCGAAGAGGGAGATGAAGTGCTTAGGAAAGTACAAAGGGAAATTTACTAGGTGTCGTAGAAGGAAATTAAGCAAAGGAAAATTTTGGCTGAATGTCAGGAAAACTTTCCTATGGGTGAGATTACAATGATGGAAAACTACCGCTTAACATGTTAAAAGTGCTTGTTTAAACTGCAGCCCACTATTCTTCTCACATGATGAAACCCTGCTATTAAGGAAGCAAAATTCCAGATTTTTGCAGTTGTGAAAATGGAAACTGTAAAGCCATTTTTGACATCTTTTAGGGGGTTGAAAATCAACCCGTGTTGACTTCTTTGGTTATGTACTTATTTCCCCACCTCCCCAGTTCTGTCCATCAACATACTCAAAAGTTATGGTGGGTTGTGGTATGGTGGTGATGTGTTGTAACTATTATGGGACGGAGTGAGCAAACAATGAACCTGGCTTGTGCTAACTTCAACACACAAAAACAGTGTGTGTAAAAGGTTGTGTGGTTTGGTGCTTAGCATATCAACGATCATGGATATTTCTCTAATCATAACATCTTAAAATGTCTCTTCATGGTGAGATTACTTTGGTAGTGCTTTTTCTATAGAGATCATTTCCAAGCAAATTGCAAATCCCCTAAAATAATGTGGTATTGGGACTGTGGGTCCCAATATTCAAATGTCTGAACACTTCCACCCTGTATTTTTTAGTTAAAAAAGAAGTCTCCCTCCCCGCTTGCGGAAACCTAGCATATCAGGAAGCAGGGCAGGTTAGAATGCTTCAAGGCCAAGCAGAGATTTTCAAATGGAGGGCCATCCTATCAGAAGCGTGTCCCACTTGGAACAAAATGGTACAACCCAAATGGATCATGCCACGTGATATTTCTGTAGGAACTGTTCTAGACTTCAGGCCTCTTCTTTCCATCTTATCATGCCTCACCCACAGTCCTGAAGCTGATTCCACCCCCCTCTCTGCCAAGGCTTAATGGACTTGCCCTAATCGTGCAAATGCCATTACAGTGGTACCTTGGGTTACAGACGCTTCAGGTTACACAGGTTACAGACTCTGCTAACCCAGAAATAGTACCTTGGGTTAAGAACTTTGCTTCAGGATGAGAACAGAAATTGCACGGTGGCAGCAGGAGGCCCCATTAGCTAAAGTGGTGCTTCAGGTTAAGAACGGACCTCCAGAACGAATTAAGTTCTTAACCCGAGGTACCACTGTACTTACCTCTGAAGGCTGCTTCAGATTTTGAGTGTGGACCTATATTTGCAAACAAGACCTGGGCTATGGAAGCCACGGTTGGCTGTTGAGCATCCGCCCTGTTGGAAGCTGACGTTTGCCTTTGTGTAGCGTGTGACATGGCCCTCGCACGTCCTTGTATGCGTGGCTTGCGACGGCACTGTGACCCCATTCTTTCATTTAAAATTAAAGAAGTGCGCTCTTTGTCCTCTAACAGCGTTCTTCCCCACAACACTGCTCCGCAAAATCTGGAAGCCAGTGAAGTCCAAGGAAATCTCTCTTCTGCAAGACATCATTGGGCAGTTAGATCAAGGCCTTGAAGGGCCCTGTGATCTTCCTCGAGCTCCTCAGAAAGAGAAGTGTTGCTCGCCCATTGAGACAAAAGCGGCTTCATCTAATGTGATTGGACACAAAAGCATTGTCAGATGTGTAAATGCAAATTTAATGAGTACCAAGGAGGGAAGGGAGGTGGCGGCTGGTGAGAGAAACTTCCAAATCAATGCAAAAATATTCGGCGCTGCAGTCATTTTGATTAAAAAAGAACACAGAGAGAGGAGACCACTTGAAATAAGCAAAAAGGGGGGAAAAGAACTAATGGGAATCTCATCCATTATTTAATCTGTTCCTTATCTGAAATGTACAAAAACTGGAATCTACTATGGTGTGTGTGTTGTTCTCTTTGTGCAAAAGCAACCAGAGCAAGGGGCAGCAATTTCACTTAATATATTAAATCCAGTGTCAGGCTCGGAGCCAGATTAATAACTCCAACTAGCTGGAAAAGCCCTATATGTGTATATATATATATATATATATATATATATATTATATGTTTCTGGCTTCATGGGTTATGTGGTTTGATTCATAAGTATCCCCACTGTTGGGCTTTATTAAATAATAATAAAAAAATAGAGTAACAACCTAGGGATGGGATGGGAAGGAGCGAGAGAGGAGGACTGAGGAGGATTCCTCAATGCTGCTCTTGGTGTAGGAAGGGGGTAGGAACCGGGGGTGGAATTTGCTCAGGCTGCTTTTCACAGCAGGCGGAACTGATTTGAGATTCCCAAATTTGCCTGCGGGTTAGAACACAACTTTCAGTGGGATTGCCCACTCCTCCTGATTGTGCGGAGCAGTTTTGAGTCCCAAAGAGTGTGAACAAAAGTACACATGCAGATTTTAGTGGAAACTGCATTTGCGGAAAATGCATATTCTGTGGCAAAACAGTGTACCTAGTGCAGGGGTCAGCAAACTTTTTCAGCAGGGGGCCGGTCCACCATCCCTCAGACCTTGTGGGGGGCCAGATTATATTTTGGAGGGGGAAAATAAATGAATTCCTATGCCCCACAAATAACCCAGAGATGCATTTTAAATAAAAGGACACATTCTACTCATGTAAAAACTCGCTGATTCCTCGACTGTCCGCAGGCTGGATTGAGAAGGCGATTGGGCCGGATCCAGCCCCCGGGCCTTAGTTTGCCTACCCATGAACTAGTATGTAGCTAGGGTATGTTTTACCTCTGCTTTGAAGGCAGCTGTTAGGACTCAAAAGTGGGAAGGTGTTTTTGCACTCAGGTCCTGGTTTCCCACAAGCTATTGTGAGAACAGTATGCTGAAGTACACATTGGCCTGATGTAGCAGTCTATTCTGATGTTATTTTGTTCCTATCTTATTATTTTCATCTGGTTGGCCAATATGAGCATAGGATGCTGGACTAGAGGAGTTTGGCTTGAACCAGATTGCCTCTTCTTGTTTTGTATTTTTGGAGAAATGGGTGTGAAATAAACAACTCTCCATGTTTATTTCCAAGAAGCTAATTCGACAACTTTTCCGGCTTGGGGAAATGAGACACACGAGGAGGCACACCCAATCAGAATCACAGACGTAGCATCATCCAAAATGTTGGCACCCAGGTCCATCTTTACTCAACAGATTCTGCTGCTGAGTCACCACTATTGATTCCAGTTGGTTTCCTCTCTGCCAAAGGTCTTCACCTTAGTGGCAGCAATGAAGGGGGCTCTTAGTGTAACTTGGAGCTGAAATCCAAGTTCCTCCCTGGAGTTTCCTCACTGTAAGAGTCACTGTCTCAGATGGCTGTGAATCTGATTGGGGGTGTGGATCCATTTGCTACACACTGAGAGCCAGTGTGGTGTAGTGGTTAAGAGCGGTGGACTCGTAATCTGGTGAACCAGGTTCGTGTCTCCATTCCTCCACATGCAGCTGCTGGGTGACCTTGGGCTAGTCACACTTCTCTGAAGTCTCTCAGCCCCACTCACATCACAGAGTGTTTGTTGTGGGGGAGGAAGGGAAAGGAGAATGTTAGCCACTTTGAGACTCCTTCGGGTAGTGATAAAGTGGGATATCAAATCCAAACTCTTCTTCTTCCTCTGAGGAGGTTGCTGAAGACAGCAGCAGAAAAGGTCTGGGGGAAAGACAGTGCTGCGTTTGATCACACCCACTCACCAGTGCAAATGACTGGGAAGTGTGTGCTATACTGAGCCCCAAATAATAATAATAATTTATTATTTATACCCTGCCCATCTGGTTGGGTTTCCCCAGCCACTCTGGGCAGCTTCCAGCAAAGTATTAAAATACAGTAGTCTGTTAGACATTAGAATCATAGAATCATATAATCATAGAGTTGGAAGAGACCACAAGGGCCATCGAGTCCAACCCCCTGCCAAGCAGGAAACACCATCAGAGCACTCCTGACATATGGTTGTCAAGCCTCTGCTTAAAGACCTCCAAAGAAGGAGACTCCACCACACTCCTTGGCAGCAAATTCTACTGTCGAACAGCTCTTACTGTCAGGAAGTTCTTCCTAATGTTTAGGTGGAATCTTCTTTCTTGTAGTTTGGAACCATTGCTCCGTGTCCGCTTCTCTGGAGCAGCAGAAAACAACCTTTCTCCCTCCTCTATGTGACATCCTTTTATATATTTGAACATGGCTATCATATCACCCCTTAACCTCCTCTTCTCCAGGCTAAACATGCCCAGCTCCCTTAGCCGTTCCTCATAAGGCATCGTTTCCAGGCCTTTGACCATTTTGGTTGCCCTCCTCTGGACACGTTCCAGTTTGTCAGTGTCCTTCTTGAACTGTGGTGCCCAGAACAGGACACAGTACTCCAGGTGAGGTCTGACCAGAGCAGAATACAGTGGTGCTATTACTTCCCTTGATCTAGATGCTATACTCCTATTGATGCAGCCCAGAATTGCATTGGCTTTTTTAGCTGCCGCGTCACACTGTTGGCTCATGTCACGTTTGTGGTCAACCAAGACTCCTAGATCCTTTTCACATGTACTGCTCTCAAGCCAGGTGTCACCCATCTTGTATTTGTGCCTCTCATTTTTTTTGCCCAAGTGCAATACTTTACATTTCTCCCTGTTAAAATTCATCTTGTTTGTTTTGGCTCAGTTCTCTAATCTGTCAAGGTCGTTTTGAAGTGTGATCCTGTCCTCTGGGGTGTTAGCCACCCCTCCCAGTTTGGTGTCATCTGCAAATTTGATCAGGATGCCCTTGAGTCCATCATCCAAGTCATTGATAAAGATGTTGAATAAGACCGGGCCCAAGACAGAACCCTATGGCACCCCACTAGTCACTCTTCTCCAGGATGAAGAGGAACCATTGATGAGCACCCTTTGGGTTCGGTCAGTCAGCCAGTTACAAATCCACTGAGTGGTAGCATAGTCAAGACCACATTTTACCAGCTTCTTTACAAGAATATCATGGGGCACCTTGTCAAATGCCTTGCTGAGATCAAGGTAGGCTACATCCACTGCGTTCCCTTCATCTACCAGGGTTGTAATTCTGTCAAAAAACGAGTTCAGGTTAGTCTGACATGACTTATTTTTCAGAAATCCATGCTGACTATTGGTGATCACAGCATTCCTTTCTAGGTGCTCACAGACTGTTTGCTTAATGATCTGCTCCAGAATCTTCCCTGGAATTGATGTCAGACTGACTGGGTGGTAATTATTTGGGTCCTCTCTTTTCCCCTTTTTGAAAATAGGGACAACATTTGCCCTCCTCCAGGCAAGCTTCCCTAAAGAGGGCTGTCTTCAGATGTCTTCTAAAAGTCTGGTAGTTGTTCTTCTCTTTGACATCTGGTGGGAGGGTGTAACTTGGCTTCTCGCAGTGAGGGAACCGCCAGAAGGCCCTCGGTGCTAGACCTCAGTGTCTGGGCAGAACGATGGGGGTGGAGACTCTCCTTCAGGTATACTGGACCAAGGCCGTTTAGGGCTTTAAAGGTCAGCACCAACACTTTGAATTGTGCTTGGAAACGTACTGGGAGCCAATGTAGGTCTTTCAAATATGCATGTTTGATTACACCCACTCACCAGTGCAAATGACTGGGGAGTGTGTGCTATAGTGAGCCCCAAATATGCAAACTACAAATATTTGGCTTAGCTCTGCACCCAAAACTCAATCTCCTACGTCCCTCCCTCCCACATGCTTTTGCAGATTGCACAACGGCAGATCAGCAATGTACAACCCATCGGATAAAAAGAATGTGCATGGCTGAGGGTGCCTCTTTGTTCCCTGATTTGCCTAATCCAGTTACGGAAGCGAGTCCCCCCCCCCTTTCTTTCTGGTGGCTGCTTTCGGGACCTCTTCTTTTCTCTCCTGCACACGCGCGTGCGCACGTACTTATGAATTCATCATCTGTCATTTTTCATTAAGCCGGTTAAAAGAGACGTTTTGAAAAGCTCAGAGTTTCCGGGAGCAGCCATGTGTACTCTGTTGGAAGTAAATGAAAGCTAATTGGGGGAAAAAAGTCATGCTGGACACTGGGACAAGATGCGCCCTTTAAATGCAGATTATTGACCTGTGAAGAATGTATTGAGCAGGGCAGGGGGGACCTCAGTGGATTTGCTTTATGGCTGTGGCTAAGTGGCTAATCCTGAGACAAGCAGCAGAACCAGGGGGCATTTTTCCACATTACGAAACTGACCCCTGGACCATGGACTCCTGCAGAAAAGGAAATGCCATCTACTGCGCCACATGATTGTTCCATCTTACCCAATGGCAGCGGGAGTCAATGTGGCACCCTCCAGGTGTTTTCCAACTGCATCTCCCATCGGTCCCAGTCAACTTGCCCAATGGTAAGGGATGATGGGAGACAGAGGATGGCAATGCTTGAAGGGCAACATATTTGCTTTGATTACTCTGAAGGTGAGCAGCTTCTCAAGTTGTTGAGCAATGGAATAGCCCATCCTTTCTAAATGAGATCTTTTAAACTGAAGGTGTAGGGGACTGAACCCAGGTAAAAACCCATGATTTCATATGGAGATATAAAGGTAAAGGTAAAGTGACCCCTGACCATTAGGTCCAGTCGCGGATGACTCTGGGGTTGTGGCGCTCATCTTGCTTTATTGGCCGAGGGAGCCGGCGTACAGCTTCCGGGTCATGTGGCCAGCATGATTAAGCCGCTTCTGGTGAACCAGAGCAGCGCATGGAAACGCCGTTTACCTTCCTGCCAGAGCGGTACCTATTTATCTACTTGCACTTTGATGTGCTTTTGAACTGCTAGGTGGGCAGGAGCAGGGACCGAGCAACGGGAGCTCACCCCATCGTGGGGATTAGAACCGCCCACCTTTGATCGGCAAGTCCTAGGCTCAGCGGTTTAGACCACAGCGCTACCCGCATCCCTGTGGAGCTATAGGCTGGTGTTAAACTTGAATGCTTTCAACTGTATGCATGTCACAGGGCTTCTGTGAAAGGGAGACACATAACAGTACAATGCCATGCAAATTAGCTTCCAAGTAAATAGTAAATGCTAATGGGTTTAAGAAGGCTTCCTCCTGGGTAAGAGTATATAGGGCTGCAGCCTTATTTGCTCCCTCTCCTGTTCCATCTCCTAATGGTATTTGGTGGGAGCCTGTAGCAGAGCACATGCAAAATGTTGTTGTTCACCCCAGGTTAACAACATTCAGCATCAAAGCTAGGAAGAGCTCTACAGAAGACCATGGAGAGCTTCTTTCACTTGGGAGTAACTCAAGGATGTCAGTATGGTCAGTGGCCAAGCATGCTTCACAAGGTGGTCCAAAAGTGGCAACAGTCCTGTGGAAGGGTTCTGAGAGAGAAAGAGAAAGAGAAAGCAGTCAAACCATATATAGCGGACGCTCGGGTTGCAGACGTGATCCGTGCAGGGGGCATGTTTGCAACCTGCAGTGTTTGCAACCTGCAGTGCCATGTCTGCGCATGCACAGGTTGTGATTCGGCGCTTCTGCGCAAAGCCCGATTTAGCGCTTCTGAGCATGTGCGGCCGCCGAAACCCGGAAGTAACCCGTTCCGGTACTTCTGGGTTTTGGCGCATCCGTAACCCAAAAAAACCCAACCTGAAGGGTCTGTAACCCGAGGTATGACTGTATTTAAATCACTCATGGCTTTAAATATGGCTTTAACGGTCATGGCTTGTCCCAAAGAATTATGGGAACTGTAATTTGTCCATGGTGCCGACTTCAAAGACCTTCAGTTCCCAGCACCCTTCACAAATGAGGAAAGGTTTCAGCATTTGGGACTTTTTAGTTCCCAGAAAAGGCATGTAAGAGGCAACATAACAGAAGTTGATAAAATGTGCACGGCATGGAGAAAGCATGGAGAGAAAAGCCTTTCTCCCTCTATCATAACACTAGAGTTCATGGGCTTCCAATGATGCTGAATGTTCCAAAGTTAAACTATGGAACTCCCTGCCACAGGAAGCAGCGATGGCCACCAGTTGAGATGGCTTTTAAAGAGGACTGGACAAATTCATGGAGGAGAGAGCTGTTGGTGGCTACTAACCATGATGGCTCTGCTCTGCTTCCATAGTCTGAGGCAGCAATTCTTCTGAATATCAGTCACTAAAAACTGCGGGATAGGAGAGTGCTTTTTGGGTGTGCTCCTCCTTGAGAGTTTCCCACAGGCATCTTGTTGGCCCCTATAAGAACAAGATGTTAGGTCATTGGCCTGATCCAGCACACTCCTCTTGTGTTCTTTACTAAAGTTCCCAGGACTCTCCATGGGTATCAAAGTGGTGTAAAGTGCTTTAAATGGATGTTATCTGAAAAAATGTGAAGGCCATCTTATTGCTTGCTCCAGCTAGACTTTCACCTCTGCAGAGCAATCTACCATCAACTGTCCTGTGAGAAGGACCCCCAAAAGCGCTTTTCAATACAGTCATACCTTGGATCATGAACGCCTTGGTACTTGTACGTTTTGGCTCCCGAATAGCGCAAATCCGGAAGTGATTGTTCTGGTTTGTGGACGTTCTTTGGAACCCGAATGTCCACCAGTGCTTCTGTGGCTTCCTGCAGCCAATCAGAAGACACACTTTGGTTTCTGAATGTTTTGGAAGTCGAACGAACTTCTGGAATGGATTCCGTTCAACTTCCAAGGTACAACTGTATTCCTATTTTAAAAAATTACATTGCATGTTACTTGTAAGCTGCTTTGGTAGGATTTATATCCTTCCCCAAAGGATTAAAAGGCCATTTGCACACATCTCAAACTGAGGCTTGCTTAAGATGATCACACAATGAGAAAAACCTAGATCACCAAATGAGGTGAGACTGGATCCAGAAATCTTCTGGAGCAGAGCTCTTTCTTAACTGCAACTCTGGAGCCAGAAGACCTCATTTGTCTTGTTTTGGGGGTGGTGAGGATGCCCCTCTCTTTGTTCAGAGAAACTCCTTTTGGAAACCAAGATAAATGGATACATTTGGCATGTGCCAGTTTATGAGCATCTACACAGCTGCAGTGGTATAGCTAAATCAATTTTAAATCATACCCTCCGTTAAATCAATGGAATTTGACGTGGAAGAAGGCCTCCTGAGAGGCAGCGCTCGTGTTCCTTGGGGAAACGAAGCTCATTAGTCTTCCATAGCCAACAGATTTCATCCACACACTCTAGGACAGCTCTTTAAAGCTTGTTTAATGGGCTTAAGATACTATTAAAATGCTTGTTTAAAAGTGTATTTTTTAAAAAATAATAATAATGGAAAATTCATATATCATTTGCCCCTCCTCAAAGGAAAAAGAATGTTGTGCCCCCTCAACCATCCGCTGTCAACATGCTTTTCATGCAAAAGAGAATGGTAAAGGGTAAAGGGAACCCCTGACCATTAGGTCCAGTCGTGAACGACTCTGGTGTTGCGGCGCTCATCTCGCTTTATTGGCCGAGGGTGCCGGCGTACAACTTCCGGGTCATGTGGCCAGCATGACTAAACCGCTTCTGGCAAACCAGAGCAGCGCACGGAAACGCCGTTTACCTTCCTGCCAGAGCAGTACCTATTTATCTACTTGCACTTTGACATGCTTTCGAACTGCTAGGTTGGCAGGAGCAGGGACCAAGCAACGGGAGCTCACCCCGTCATGGGGATTCGAACGGCCGACCTTCTGATCAGCAAGTTCTAGGCTCTGTGGTTTAACCCACAGCGCCACCTGCATCCCCGAAAGAGAATGGTAGGGCCCTGGAAATGCATTGCTTCTTGCTTTTTGGGACTGAACATAACACCCCCAAACATTGACTTTTCAGGCTCAAGCCTAAGGATGGGGGACGATTTTGGTTCAATTTGCATTTCAGGGCAAATTTGGCTCATTTTCACTTTCTGAAACAAAGCCATCCTTTGAAATTTGCAGTGTATTTCCCCTGCTAAGTGACGTGTACAGAAATGCATATACCAGGGTAGAGTGAGCATACAGTGCATATATTGGTGCAAATAGCACCAGGGGAAATTGATTAGCAAAAATGTGTGTATATGGCAAAATCGCATGCAAATTTGTGTGCTTGAATTTCACACTAAAATGCTGGTTTTCATGATGGCACTTTATAAAAAAAAATGCAAACTGATTTGGACTGAATTTAAAATAGGAAGAATCAAAAACACAAAAAAACCTGAAATGGACAGATATATCCTACTGGAGCCCTTGATGTCTAAAAGCCAGAACCTGACACTGGAGGCTTGATCTGGATACATCCTAAGATGGACATCCTAAGATGGCTAAGGAACTCAGTCCTCTAACTGGGGAGTTGCCTGGTGCAAGTCTTTTTTTAATGAGAGAGAATCCTTAGAAAATAGAGCAAATAGGGCAGGAGGGAGTCTTAGTTATCCATCCATCATGAGCCCCTGGATAGCAGACTTACCTGTTAGGGTTTGATGTGCTGTATTTCTGTTTAAATCATTGCAATTATTTCTACATTTTCATCTATTCCTACCTGCATTCTATTATTCATCTAAATCAGCACATGCAGATATGTGTAAGCTCTGATCCTCATTTGGGATGACATATCCATTTCTTCAGAGAGGGGTTGGTGGCCAAATGTCCCTCCTAATACAATATGGACTGTCAGTCAGACTTCTGATCAGCATTCAGAAGCTACCTGAGGTACGTGCTTCAGGAGATCACTTGCTGACCTCAGGTGTCATCAGGTTCTGATGAAAATGGTGGACATTCTCTGAGCTTCTCTCCCTCCAGCTCCCTGTTAATTTGCTAGAATATGCAGAACCAAGAGGGAAACCCAAGAGGGAAGGTGGAGCATGTGGTCTGTTCCCCTCCATGTCGAGTGAAACCATGACCTGGTGTTGGCAGAAGTGAGCAGCCATTTAAATTTCCCAGCATGCACAGGGAGCAATGCGACATCAGTGGCGTTGTGAGAAATTAAATGGCTGCCTGTAGAACCTGCCAAGTAGACCCAGGTGCTTGTTGGAGGGAGCTTTAGATCAAACCTGGAGCCGGTGAAGGCACAGGAAACCATGGATCCATCGAGCCAAAGTCTCAGGCAAAAGTTTGGCACTTAGTGGGTCCCAGAAGCTGCTCTTGGATGCCTGATTCTAGGCTTGTTTAAAAGCCTGCACTCCCTCTGGCTTATTTCCTAGGTTGAGGTACCCTCCTTCCTGCCATGTCACTGTTTTCCCTCTACCACATGGCTGCTCTCTCTCTCTCTCTCTCTCTCTCTCTCTCTCTCTCTCTCTCCCCTGCCACCATTCCTCCCAATAATGCTGCCTCAGCAAAGTTGGCTGGATGTGGGGTGGGAATAGGTTGTGGCCTGGATGACAGATGCTTAGGAAATTAGAGGTGGAAACAGCCGAGTCAGGGACCAAATTATTTGTAATCCCAGGATTGTATTTAGTTCAATAATCACCGTAAGACCCGCTAAGTCTGGAAATGAAGCCTGAGGGAGAAAGAAGTTAAGGAAATCTGTTCGACTTCTTAAAAGTGTTCACAAGAAAGATTCTCTCTCGCTCTCCCCCCCACCCCACAACTTTCCAGTGAAAGGCAGGCAATTAGATGAAAAATGGCCCATCTTCTTTTCCTTGTCTGCCTACTTTGGGCACCTCAAATTGACCTCTCCATTACGTCCAACAATCGGTGGAGCATGACACCGATTTAAAGACGGCCACGGAGGAAACCAATTTAGGTTTGGGCTGCCTTGACAGGAGCAGGCCTGTCAAACCTGGGATTTGGCCTTTCTGGGATTTGGTCCATGATATTATTGCAGAGAAGCTGATAAAATGTGGGCTGAATGAGGTGGATTTGCAGCTGGTCAACTAACCGAACCCAAAGAGTGCTCTCTAATAGTTCCTAGTCATCCTGGGGAAAGTGACAAATGGGCACCGCAGGGTTCTGTCCTGGGCCCGTTGTTGTTCAATGTCTTTAAAAGCAACATGGATGAAGTAATTGAGGGAATGCACATCAAGTTTGCAGGTGACGTCAAACTGGGAGGAGTAGCTTATGTTACAGAATTGGGATTCCAGATGACTTTAATGGATTGGAGAGCTGGGCCCAAAGTAACAAAATGAATTTCAGCAGGGACAAATGTAAAGTTCTGCACTTAGAACCAGCTGCACAAATAGAAGATGAGAGGCACCTGGCTTACCAATAGTACATGTGAAAAAGGATTTAGGGGGTCTTAGTTGGCCACAAGCCAAACATGAGTCAACAGTGTGATGCTGCTGCAGTGTGTGTTTGTGTGTGTGTGTGTGTGTGTGTACATCTAATGTTATTCTAGGTTGGATCAACAGAATTCTAGTGTCCCGGTCAAGGGAAGTAATAGTACAGTGGTACCTCGGGATGCGAATGGGATCCATTCTGGAGCCCCATTCACATCCTGAATGGAACGTAAGATGTGATGGTGCGTCTGAGCGTGAGCGGGTCTTGTTTTGCCACTTCCGCACATGCACGTGACGTCATTTTGAGTGTCTGCGCATGCGCGAGCAGCAAAACCCGGAAGTAACGCGCTCCGTTACTTCCAGGTTGCCATGGAGCGCAACCCGAAAGCGCTCAACCTGAAGCACATTCAACCCAAGGTATGACTGTACCAATCTATTCTGCCTTCGTCAGACCACATCTGGAATACTGTGTCCAATTCTGGGCACCACAGTTTTAGAAGAATGTTGATAAGCTGGAAGGTGTGCAGACAGAGGAGGGCGACCAAAGTGAACAAGGGTCTGGAAACCAAGCCGTACAAAGAATGGTTGAGGAAGTTGGGGTGGGGTATGCTTAGCATGGAAAGGAGGAGATTGACAGGAGATATGATAACACTTCAACTCTCTAAAGGGCTGTCACTTAGAAGATGGAGCAAGCTTTTTTTTCCCCTCCTGCTCTGTAGGGCAGGACCCAAACCAGTGGATTCAAATTACAACAAATTTGATTCTGACTAAACATCAGGAATAACTTTATGGTGATAAGAGCTGTTCGACAGTGGAATGGACTCCCTTGAAAGGTGATGGACTCTCCTTCTGTGGAGGTTTTAAGAAGGGGTCCAATGGCTATCTGTCAAAATGCTTTAGTTGAGATTGCTGCCTTGAAGGGGATTGGACTAGATCACCCTTCAGGTCCCTTCGATCTCTGTGGCAATAGTAGTAATGGCTTCACTAACACATATTAATGCTACCCTGGGCATATTTGATGATACTCAGACACAGGGGGAAATGGGACGGTATCCATGCCACTCCAAATGTCATCTTATCCATTACACCCTCCATGATTTCCCCCTTGTTTCTGTTTAGCCAATTTTGAGCTCTTCATTAAATAGCCTTTAGCAGACACCAAGGGTGCGGGAATCTCGTACCCACTACTAAATTATTCACATTCTTGCATCTCTGAAAAAAAAAAGAAGAAATCAATTTGGCCTAATTTCTGCCAAAAAGCAAATATCATTAGATCACTTAAAATGGGGTTACTTCTGTGTGGATGTTTTCTGTATCTCTCTCTCTCTGTGTTGAGTTTTTTGAAATTAAACATGGATGTGAGTTTCCTGTAAAGCCATAAATCTCACTTCTTTGAGGACAGGGTATGTGAGGGGGAGGAATATTAAAATACAAAATATAGTCTTGTGGAACAGAGGACAGTTTTGCAATGTGACAGAAGGTTAAGGCTATCAATGGCTACCATTTCTGCTGTCAGAGGCAATACGCCTCTCGATGCCAGTAGCTGCTTGGGGGCTTCCAACAGGCATCTCGTTGGTCACTGGACTAGGTGGTCCACTGGCCTGATCCAGTGGGACTCTTCTTATGCCCTATTGCTGCCAGAGGTGAAGAAGCAGGTGGCATGCACACAACCCTTTCCACACACAAAAGCCAACTGGGCTGGCAGCTGCAACTCACTTCAGCACTGGGACAGTGGACAGCCTGGGAAACACACACAATGCTGTCCATCAGCACCTCCCAGCTTCTCCCTGCTCCTCCACATGCAGCGGCTGGGTGACCTTGGAGAGCCAGTGTGGTGTAGTGGTTAAGAGTGATAGACTCGTAATCTGGAGAACCGGGTTCGCATCTCTGCTCCTCCACATGCAGCTGCTGGGTGAGCTTGGGCTAGTCTCTCAGCCCCACTCACCTCACGGAGTGTTTGTTGTGGGGGAGGAAGGGAAAGGAGAATGTTAGCTGCTTTAAGACTCCTTAGGGTAGTGATAAAATGGGATATCAAATCTAAACTCTTCTTCTTCTTCTTCCTTGGCACCTGCTGTCCGAGATAGCCACCTGCAAATAATAATAATAATAAAGCAATAAAATAAAAATCAGTAAAAAGCAACTATTTAAAACATTTTAAAAACACACTGTACCCACTGGGGCTGATGGGAGTTGTAGTCCAATAAAATCTGGAGGGGAACCAGGTTGGCAAAGCATGGTTATACGTTTCTTAGTGTGGCCTTGCTACCTTTTGATTACTTGTCACAGAGCTGGGACGCCCATGGGAAGCTCGGTGTCCAGCAACTGTGTTGACACTGGAATGGAGAAGGTGGGTTTAAAAGAACAGATAATAGAAAATAGGATTTATCTGTGGTATAGATAGAGAGGTGCATGTTCATGTGCCTTTCAGTTTATGTGTCTGCTCCTTGGTATCATTTGCTATTATGGGCAAAGATGGGGCATGCTCAACTACTTGAGAATGGTCATCAGTGATGATTGACAGGACCATCTCATCTGCCATCTCCTGACAACTTTCCAAACTTTGTATGGATTATTCTCTCTGCCAGCCATCTCAGCACACCAATTATGTGGCCCCATGGATAATCTTCTGCAAGATTTGAGATGTTTCATAAAGACCTGGCAAGAAAAGACCTTTTTTTTATTGCACTCAACCCTGGAACCTATTGGGAGGGATCTAACAGGTTTGCGAGTGAATAGGGGTGTGTGGTTTTTTGGGTATTGGAAAGTAGGTTTTCTCTTTTTTTTCTAAGAAGAAAAGGGAGGGAAATCTCAATTTCTTTCACACTTGAATCACTCCTTAGATTGCTCTGAGATCTACAAAACAAGCCAAGTGTGAACACAGTTGATTGAACCATCACTGAATTAACATAAGCAGTGGATTGCCAGTTGAACTGTATTTCCCCCCATACTTCCAATAACTCAAAATCTGGGGCAAAGTTCTGCTTAAATTTCCCATCTGAATGTCGCTACGGCTGTGAAATAACTTCACCGCAGAGGAGTGACTCCTCCAAAGTAATAGGAAGCTTGAGAATTTAGGATTCTAATAATCAGCTCATTCCTGCCCTCCTTGTAATGGATTGTACAATGGTCACTCAATAACCAGATCTATGTACTGGTTAAATTGGCACCAGGGTAGCTGTCTGTCCCACAAGGCATTCATTTTCTCCTTTTTGGAAAATGTATAAATATAAGAGCAATTAGTAAGTGATGGGGGGTGGGTCTTGAAATATCACGTTTCCTCCCCTTTTTCTTTCTTTGCTGGCTTTGAATTCCAAAAAAAAAAAAAAAAGTCCTCTTCTTCTTTTTCAGACACATCAGTTTCATTATTACCTAGAATAGATTTTGACTCCTGGCACCATTTGACAAGTTTTGGAAGACCTGCGCAGGAGTCTATCTCCAGAGAGTTGTGCAATATTGCTCTGTCGCAATAAGAAAAGGAGCCAATTTGCTACGCTTAGACTATCTTGCAAATTGAGTGAAAAAATATTACTGGCCAGCTGAAGAAAATAATAATCTGATAGGCATAGTTCTTGGAGAGCGGGTACCTGCCATGCAAATGCCCAGTTAGAGTAGATGTCAAGAATCACAGGCTAGATGCAAGTTTCACAGAGTGAATGTTTCATATGAGAGAAGCTCATTCTGAAAGCCCCTTGCATGTGGAAAGCTAGCAAATAGCAGAGAGCTTCTAGCTTAATCTTGCCTCCTGATTTTCTACATGCAGTGAACCTTTGAAACACAAGTGAACAAGGTCATATGAATTGCATGAATGCAGTTAACATGCATTTTTTGTTCTATAAATAGCAGTCATAGGTGGGCAGGAAAGCATGAGCAGCCTCGGAGGCGGTTGAGTTAACTCTTTCGCTACCGCAGCCCCCCACAAAAATTGTCTCCCTGTGGCCACTCCTAGTATACTTGCTGTTTAGTGCCAACCGAGGCTTCCCATGAAAATCAAATAACAGCTTCAAGGTCTGTGTTACTGATACATTTTCTAGTGGTTTTGGTGCGGCATTGCTTAGGTGGCCATACCACGCCATAAAGCCCTCTCCTACTTATTACTGATCTTCAAGAGAAGGAATTTCCCCTCTATGCATTATAAAAGTGGTGCAAGTACAGAAGACTGTGCCATTTGCCTGCTTGCAAGTTTGGACTGGCTTTCAGGGATGGTTCAGAACTTTTATCATTTCCTCTGCATGTGGTAGAACCTGGAGATATAGATATGCAAATACAGTAACTTCTGGGCCTTTTATCCTCCAATGTCAGCCATTTATTGCATGCATCTGGTAATACATTTTTGGCTCATACAAATCATCACTTGAAAGTGAAATCTACAATTATCCAGTATTTTGGATGTTCATCATTCAAAGTTCTTCCCTTCATATGGCCATGGTTCCTTTGGAAGGAGTTTTTAAGGTATGAACTCACCTAAAGTCATTGGATTTTCTAGCTGCCTAACAAACCCAGATGCAGAGCCTTCTCCTTGCTCTGCATCCAGGCCAGTGAACCCATGGCACTCCCATCAGTCCCAACCAGCATGATCAATGGTCAGGGGTGATGAGAGCTGAAATTCAGTAACTTTTAGAGACCTAGAGGTTCCTCACCCCAATTTACTCCATCAAATTTCAGGTGTTAATTGAGAGAACAACCTCTGCCCAAACAAATGAGAAGTTTTAGAAGGCTTTCAATCACAGATCACTAAGCTTGGGACAGTCTAGCCACTCCTGAGAAATAAATATTTTATAAGAGAGGCATTCTCCACAATTAACTTCTCTGGTGAAACTGATTTTGTTTAATTATTTAGAATAATAAAAATCCCCAGACCTCCAAAACTTGCCTGATAAAAGGTGATTGTAGGACAATGAAAGTTCTCAACTTCTCTAAAACAAAATAAGAAACTTCAGCCTTTGTTATCTACAGGTGACGGTGAACACCATTCACAAAAGGTAACTTTGCAGTTGCTTACATGTGTATGATGTTGATAGGTTGGCAGTCATGAACTTAGGCCGACTTCCAGCAGATAGATGGACCGATGGTCTGGATCAGCTTCCTAGTATTCCTGTGATCATGTGGGCCGTGTCTGGGAGGGCCAGCATGTAGAACTAGAGAAGGGATATAAAGCAGGGTGTGATGGACAGCTGAGCTAGACCAGAGTTTGGTGATGCAGTACCTCGGAATTCCACCAGAGAATGGAATACCAAGACAGTCACAGTCGGAGGCAGCAATGCTTATTAAGAGGAGAGGAGAGAGGGCTCTTGTGTTTTGGTTTTGGTTGCATCTTGTTGGCCATTGTGAGAACATGACATTGGACTAGATGGGCCACTGGACTGATCTAGCAGGCTCTTATGAGCATAGTAGCGGGGGGGGGGGGTTAGTGTTGTGTTTGCGTGCCTTGCATACCTTCCAGATTCTGCTTCAAAAAGGAGTCTAGGCACATACATGTCAAATGCACATAGTAAACTCCCAGTACGTTTCCAGGCACAATTCAAAGTGTTGGTGCTGACCTTTAAAGCCCTAAACGGCCTCGGTCCAGTATATCTGAAGGAGTGTCTCCACCCCCATCATTCTACCCGGACACTGAGGTCCAGTGCCGAGGGCCTTCTGGTGGTTCCCTCCCTGCGAGAAGCCAAGCTACAGGGAACCAGGCAGAGGGCCTTCTCAGTGGTGGCGCCCGCCCTGTGGAACGCCCTCCCACCAGATGTCAAAGAGAACAACAACTACCAGACTTTTAGAAGACATCTGAAGGCAGCCCTGTTTAGGGAAGCTTTTAATGTTTGATATATTACAGTATTTTAATATACTTTTTTGGAAGCTGCCCAGAGTGGCTGGAGAAACCCAGCCAGATGGGCGGGGTATAAATAATAAAATTATTATTATTATTATTATTATTATTATTATTATTATTATTATTATTATTTGTACCCTGCGAAAACTGAGGTTACAGATTGCACGTAAGCAGCATGCATGTGTTCAAGTGGATGCATGTAGGCCTCTGAGCCATGGACACGCCATGCATTCATTTCTACAATGAGTAGCCATTGATACAATGCAAATATGATGGCTTATCGAGAACAGGAGAGGACAATTGCAAGCCCAAGGTGGCATTCAATTCTCTTGCCTCTTTTCCAACATTGGACATGCCTTTTGAACATGTAGGCAAATCCCACAATGAAGGCTAGGGTGTCTGGGGTTAGAGAAGCAGTTGCTCAGTTGCCAAAGCACCACAACTCTGTTGTGTAGCTCTAGATGACAAGTGTGGTGGGTCTACTGAACCTCGAACATCTCTGTTTCTCCTGTCCAGCAATGTCAAGTGCTGTTAGTTACAAAGTTCCTATTTGTGACATCTCTCACTAAAGCTTCACCAAGTTTATTTCCCGTGTTCACCTCACCCCCAGATTTGCTCCTTCTGAGGCTCACCGAGATGGTCCACCCTTAAACTTTAAGGGTGCTTCTTTCAAAAGATGCTTTAGTGAAATCAATTCCTCTCTCTCTCCCTCTCTTTCTCTTGCTGATGCCTGTAAATCAAGCCTTCACATGGACGACCCTATTTTTATTTTCTCGGTTGCCGACTTCTGGAAAAAGGGCTCAGTGGGGCAAAGTGGTGATAGAAAGGCCCAGCTCCGACCTCTTCACTTTCGGCAGAAGGTTATTGTCTTAAATAGAGCATCTAGCTTTGCAATTCCCTGTTTGATCCTTTGCAACTCTGGCTCAGACACCTGATATATAATTTCCATCCGCCGCCACCGCCGCCTGCCCCTCTCTGCACACACCACCCCCTAAAACTCCAACGCATTATAACAGGAACTAATTTTGTCTGGACTATTATTAGATCATGAGATCAGGGCCACATAGAGGTCGTAAAATGTTTCATTCTCTCCGAACGGCCATTGTGCCGCTATCAGGTGCCATAACGTGAGGTTTGCTTATTGTGCATATTGCTTAGAGTAGCAAATTGCCCATTACCCAGCTTAAACACCTGGCATTTACATCCATTATAACCCTGACGCCCCCCCTTTATGGACTCCCAGGAGAGCCTTCCAATTGGTCAGAAGCGCAAATGAATGTTTTATGATTACGATGAATGATGTGCGGGGATCTGTGGGAAGGGACGGTTTGCCTGGCACTCCGAAGTTTGCAGCCACCTCAAGCCCAGGACTTGCTCGTCCTGGGAATTGTGGATGGGGTCTCACCTAACTTAGTTACCTGGTGAACGGTAGGAACTGTTCTGTGTCTTAATTAAGTAGCCCGGAGATGGAGAAAGAAAATAGGATACATTTGATAGGGAGGGTGGCGGTGGGGATTTGATTCAGTTTGCGTATACAGGGCAACGAACCTAACACTTTTCAAAACAATGCACAAAGGGAACACACAGCCATCCTATGAAATGCACACACTTCTCAATTTTGGAGTGCAGTTCTCTGGCCAAGGAATGTGCACCAGAATGCTTGTGCACGGAAATGCACATGTTAGTGAAAATGCATTATTTTGGAAGAAATTGCTGAGCAAAAACGGCATGCACAATGTGCATATTGGGAGAAATGGGCACCAAACTCACCAAACTGCTGGTGAGTTTTTACGAAGACTTTTAAAAAAGATTCCAAATGTATGGAGCTGAATTTAAGACTGGAATATGGATGCAGGGGTACGCATACCCCTAAACATTTTGTGAATCTAAGTTTAGCCTCATTGAGGGGCAATAATTCAATATGAGTAGGAAAATGAGAGTACCCCTAAACATTTTTTTTTAGAAAGAAAGCACTGGACTCACCCACCCATAGTATTTGAGTATTCATAATCAGAATTTTGCAAATATTATTTCAAAGCATTAGCATTAATTTTTTTTCCTTCTTCCACTAACATACATGGGGTGCCAGGGTAGTCACCCAGAGGAAATCCCTGTAGACACACAAAGAGTTCAGGACTATCAAACCCAACAGATAAACTCAGGAATAATGGTGAAGGAACAATGGGGTTCCTTTATCTCAGGTACCAAAGCTCAAGGACCTAACTCTTGAGCTGAAAGCCCATGAACGTTCAGCAACTACTGGCTCCAAATTTATGAAGGACTCCACAATTTTGTCCATCCTTTGAGAAAGGAAGGCGCTCCAGTGTGTCCACATACTAACTAATTTTGACCCAGGTTATTCAATCATGGAACCACTTAGAAAACTTTCTACTTCTGGTCAAGACTGAGTTCACGGTCTTGGGGACAATAACTATTAAATGAGACTCACACAAGAAGTAAACAAATCAGATCTGAGGTGCCATTTTCAGGCAAACCAAGATGCTCTAGTGATGTTTATCACTTGAAATGTTGTAACTGGCTATGGATACATGACCAAACATGTACACTTCATACCAGGTCTGAGCAGAGCATATTTGCAAAAAGCAAAAACGTTTGGACCAAACTACTTCATTTAATTTCTTTAAATCCACAAATGACTACTGTAGATTGTATTGTGGGGAAGCAGACTGGCTAGTTTTTGAGGGTTGTAATCTCAACATTATGTCCTTATGCTTGATTTCTAAGCAACACCTCTAGCCAGTGGCGTAGCGTGGGTTGTCAGCACCCGGGGCAAGGCAAGTAATTTGCGCCCCCTAACCCGTGGATTTGCACCCTCTAACCCGTGGATTTGCGCCCCCTAACCCTAAGCCCCAGATGTTGTGCCCGGTGCGGCTGGCCCCCCCTGCACCCCCCACGCTACGCCACTGCCTCTAGCTACCCCACAAGTTGACTTCAACGCTAACAGAATTAACCCTTAAATTGCAACCAGGATGATCCTTGCTGTTGCACTTCCAGCAGTAATTACTTTCCCCCTTCAGAAAGCAGCTTTAGATACCAGTTCGTGACATGTTGGTAAAAGTAATCGGAAGTCCTTTTGTAAGCACTTTTGCAATAGTTGAATAGGTTTAGCTACTGTTAAAAATAACTACTTCTCCTGCCCTGCTCCCTGCAAGTTGATTTTTTTTTTAAAGGTTGAAATACTTATTTTATTATTGATTGATTGACTCCACATTTATTTTGTTTCCTGGGTGATTGGCAGTAGAAGGTTAGAACTATAAAACAGAACAATGTGTAAAATCTAAAACAGAATAAAGCACTGCAATATGAAACCAAAATGAAAACCAACAAATTGCAGCAGTGCAGATATATAAAAATGAATATGAAATGCTAAACCACTTCTTAAAAGTAGTTTAGGAGAATATCTAATAGTTCTTCACCTCTCTGCACAAAGACCAGAGTAAAGGTAGCAGCTGATCCTCTCTGGAGAGGATAGGTGAAACGAAAGGTTATTTTTACTATTACATTGCTATCCTGCCTCTCTGCAAAGGACCTCGAGGTGGCGGGCATGATTCTCCCACTCCCCCATTTTATCATCACAACAACCCTGTGAGGCAGGTTCAGTTGGTTGAAATTGATTGTTCAGGGTCACCCAAGTGAGCTTCACAGTTGAAGGAGGAATTGCTCTTTCCCTGACCCGTGTCACATTTACATACGTTCAATTGCAGATTCTTTAAAAAAAAAATGCCAGGAAAACAAATCACATTCAAATTTTATGATTTTTTCACACATTCCTCCCATAAAATAGACTTTTGTTTTCATACACTGCTAAGTGCATTCTCCCCTAAAATATACATGTTGTAAGTACTTCATGCTTTGAAATGCATATTTGGGGGAACTGACTGCATTCCAAAATCTGTAGAAAACCTGATTGATGGTCGCATTCCATCCAAGTTCATGACGGACAACTTGGGCTTGTTGGCTGCAAAGAGCGGACCGAACAAATTTCTCCTGCGTCCCAAGGGGGGTTGGGGGAGAAGTTGCTTTTCTCCTTAACTAGATGTAAGGCAGAGCAGACAAGGCAAGGGCATTCCACTGGGGAAAACCACCCAAATAAACGGCTTTCTTTAACACACATTACCGCCCGGAAGACTCATTCCTCACATGCTGACAGGGTGCGGGATGGTGGAGCTGCAAGCAAAACATTAAAGGCCATTTGCTGCCCTCAATCTTGCAAGTCTTTTGGCACCAGGCGTTTTCCCCCTTCTATCTCTGCTTCTAAGTAGGTCCCCTCCTTCTGTTGAAATGACATCATCTCTCCTTGACGGTGGGCTTTGCAGCGTAAAGGGGCAGCCAAAGGCAACCTCTTCCTCTCCTTGCTTGCACAGCTAGCTGTTTGCCTCCATCAGAGCAGTTTTCCATCCTCCTGCCTAGCAACTAGGGATGCAAGAAGGCGTCACTTTTTCATGAGACGTCGCTTCCATTCTTCTGCAGTTCGTCTTCTGCAAAAACAATAACAATAATGCTATTCAGCTCTCTGTCCACTGTGGCAAAATTAATTTGCCATTACGCTATTCCACCCCATTTATTCCATTGCAAGGAAATGCAAATAGAGTGGCAGGCATGTAGTCAATTACATTTTGTTTGTGTACTGCCTATAAGATCCCCTTACCATAAGATCCCCTTACCCATATGCACCAACACTACCTTTCTGCATTTGTAAGAGCTCAATCTTTTAATGGGGCAGCACCTCCCCTGTGGAACTCCTTGCCTATTGACACCAGGCACCCGCTTAAAACATTTGTGATTAGAAAAGTCTGGCCACATATTTAGAAAGCTGGTGAGAATTTCAATCTGTTTTTAGTCTATTGTTATTTTAGCTTTTTGACTGTCTTACATTATTGTCGCTATTTCTTTTCTAGTTGATAATTTTATTGTTTTCTTTGTATACCGCTATGAGGGTGGTTTTGTTCCGTTTCTTACAGTCAATTGTAGCATTGAAAAGGACCTTGAAGCAAACGAATAAATAAAAGCAATGGTGAATACAGACTGTGTTCACTAGATTGACTTCCTTTCCAGGCACGAGACAAATAAGCAAATGTTGGCGATTTCTACTCCTGTTTCCATTTCCGCCAGAATTCTCTCACATCCCACCTAGCAATATTGAAAGGTTGTTAACCACAAATGGGCCCAAGTTCATGCCTCAGTGTGTCTGTCTTCACTATGACGTTCCAGGAAAGAGAAGTCTATTGGTTACTAAAAATGGAACAATGCTGAAAGGCTGAAAGGCCATGAAACTCTCCTCTTGTGTATCGTGATTCAGACTGGTGAGCAAAGCACTGTTGGACTATATAAATCTTTACAGCACCCCATCAATGTATTATACTCACAACTCAGTGGATCAGGGCATGGAAACTTTTTTCTTCCACCTGAGGCCCACTTCTCCTTCCGGATAGTCTTTCAAGGGCCACATGCAGGTGGCCAGAGGCAAACGTGTATACAGTAATGAATGTAAATATTACTGTTAAGTAGAAACTTATATGTTAGAAGTGAGGGCTGTGGGTTTTTTTGGCCGGGGTGGGGGGACTTGGCTGTGACTGGCCTAAAAAGAATCTGAATATTGCCTGGCACCCCCTCAGGACATTTCAGGGGAAGGAGATCTGCAAACTGAAAAAATTCATGTTCCAAGTTCGTATCTCTGGGGAAGAGGGAAGGAGGGGAGAGTATATGTTGTGTGCCCTAGGCCTAAAGAAGGCATTGTACAGGATACAGTCTCCCCTCACAATTTTGCTACCCATCCTCAACAAAGTGCTACTGAATGTATTGGGGGCGGAGAGGACCTCCCTTTCCAAACTGTCCCCTTTTGTAGCAACCGCCCCCCCCAAAGACCCACTCCAAAATTTGGTGCAGTGCTATGTCTAAGGTGATCGTGGCTGCAAATACGACTGAGGCTGTAAATTGTTTTTCATGGGAAATGTACTTTATAGATGATTCCCATTAATAACACGCCCACAGTTGCTATGCTGTCCTGTTCTTCCTTGTTGCTCTTAAGTGTGCGTAATTGTATGTGGGATATATATATGTTGTTGTTGTTTAGTCGTGTCCGACTCTTCGTGACCCCATGGACCAGAGCACTCCAGGCACTCCTGTCTTCCACTGCCTCCCGCAGTTTGGTCAAACTCATGTTAGTAGCTGCGAGAACACGATATATACATAGATATATAGATATCTCCATATTGCCTTTCTCAGCAAAGCTTCCCCACTAGCTCCTCTTCCCGCCCGCTCTCTCTTGCCCTCTTCCTGTCTCTGCCCAATCGCAATGTGAATCTGCAAAAAGTTTAGCGATAATTAGCAGTGACCTCTGGCAGTTCTGTTCGCTCTCTGAATCCCGCTTGTCAGCGCAGCCTGTCAGAGGGGCTGAGAAGAAATGAAGAATTCGAAGGCGAGGAGACACAAGCTTGCAGATTTGGGGGTGGCGGGGGGAGGCGAGGTGTCCCTACACTACAAACACATTGCTATTAAAGTGTCAGGGCATTTTTTGTTTGTTTTTGGTTTACTGTTGCAGTTTTATGGATCAGCAGATAACAGTAATTATCAAACAGGCTCTTCAGCTGAAGTTGAATATAACCTTTTATCATTTCGAACCATGGTTCTCTTCCCCCTCCTCCATTCCCCCCCCCCTTCACTCTCTCTCTCTCTCTTCAAAAAAGCTAATGCATTAAATTTTCTTTGCTTGCTTGTTTGTTTAGTTTAGCAGCAAAGAGGAAATTAGACATCCACATAGCAAGAAGGAGGCAAGGAGTACTTGACCGAGGTGAAGGGGACGCTGGTATGGATAATAATTATAAACAAAGTAGCAAATTGCTTTGTTAGGGTAAAGCCAAAGGTCCATCTATTCTTACACTAAAGGCCATTCAGCACATTCCCTGGGGTGAAAAGGCTGGGTTGGCCTCGGAGCGGGCAAATCGAGGGGATCCAATCAGGCACTTTTCATATACACATCTGAGTGGCAAGGAGGAATGAGGGAGAAATTGGGATTCGATTTGCATTCGATTTGAGGGAATGTTAAGGGTGGCAGGAGAGGATACATTGTTTATTAATATCCTTCCTAACTTGCGCTAGCAAGTTCCTTTACTTAGCAGAGTCCATTCCCCTTTACACGGAAGAAAACTAGTTGCAAACTCATGTGAGTTTCTTAAGAAAATATGCAATTCAATCTGGCTTGTCCAGATTGAAATGTGTTCTAATATTTTCCTGCTAAGACCCCTTGAATCCCTCC
The DNA here is from genome assembly GCF_964270895.1 of Podarcis filfolensis. NCBI lineage: Eukaryota > Metazoa > Chordata > Lepidosauria > Squamata > Lacertidae > Podarcis > Podarcis filfolensis. The sequence goes on along the minus strand of NC_139613.1, from coordinate 4,463,954 downwards.
TAAAAGAATAAAGACACCACAGTCTTGTTCATAAGCAATAAAAAGAAAATGGTAGCTAGCCATGTTGGTCTGATGCAGTATGTGTGTGTGTGTGTATATATATATATATATATATATATATGTCCAGTAGCACCTTAGAGACCAACTAAGTTTGTTCTTGGTATAAGCTTTCGTGTGCATGCACACTTCTTCAGATACCAAACTTAGTTGGTCTCTAAGCTTCTACTGGACAATTATTTTATTTTATTTTTTATATATTTCAATAAAAAGAAAGTTTACTCATGATCAGGCAGAGCAGTGTAATCTCTGAAGGCAGGCTTAAGGTTTAAAGTTACAAACTTATACTAACATGTTTATCCCATAAGGAAGATGACCTGGGGGACTGCTTGGCTGGCAGCAAGCAGTTCATTCCAGGAAGTTCACAGGTCGAAAAGAAGATGGAAAAGAGAGAGAATGGAAGTGTGTCTTGGCCTTTTACCAGGTCTGGAAAGGTCATGCCCACCCACTAGTCACATGCAAGGAAGGATGCTGCAGGCCAGGAGGAACAGGAAGTTTTGACTGGCTGGACCAAACATACCCTTGCATGTACACTCTAGCAAAACAAGGAATGTTGTATTTGACTGCTCTCAGTGGATTACATCCCACATTATTATCAGTAGTAGTAGTAGTACCTCCTGATTCTTGGGAGAAAAGCAATGAAAAACCAAGACAGCATCTTAAAAAGCAGAGACGTCACCTTGCAGACAAAGGTCTGTATTGTTAAAGGTATGGTTTTCCCAGTAGTGATGTATTGAAGTGAGAGCTGGACCATAAAGAGGGCTGGTCACCAAAGAATTGATGCTTTTGGATTATGGTGCTAGAGGAGACTCTTGAGAGTCCCATGGACTGCAAGAAGATCAAACCTATCCATTCTGAAGGAAATCAGCCCTGAGAGCTCACTGGAAGGACAGATCCTGAAGCTGAGGTTCCTAGACTTTGGCCACCTCATGAGAAGAGAAGACTCCCTGGAAAAGACCCTGATGCTGGGAAAGATGGAGGGCACAAGGAGAAGGGGCGACAGAGGACGAGATGGTTGGACAGTGTTCTCGAAGCTACCAACATGAGTTTGACCAAACTGCGGGAGGCAGTGGAAGACAGGACTGCCTAGTGTTCTCTGGTCCATGAGGTCCCAAAGAGTTGGACACGAGTAAACGACTAAACAACAACAGCACCTCCCCATCTGACTAGGTTCCCTCAGCCACTCTGGGCAGTTTCTAACAAATATAAAAGCATAATAAAACATCAAGCATTAATAACGTCCCTATATGGACTACCAGCGATTGATAGCTTTGTCCTACATCTATCACTGATGCTGTCTTTGCAGATCCTGCACTGAGTAAGGCATCACGTTCTCTGATCCCTTCCCATTCCACAAACCTGTATTTATGATGTTCAGAGCCGGCTCTGGCATTAGGCAACCTGAGGCAGCCGAACCCCCAAGGCAGCAGCTTCCACGGGTGCCACACCTCTGGGACTGACTGAAATGGCACAGAATTTTGCAAGCGCCCAAGATCTTGTGCAGTTTTTTGTGAGATCTCACCTGAAACTGAGGCAGTGGCAAGCGGGCTGGGAAGTGGTGCCAGCAGCAACAGGGATGGTGGTTACGGCAGAAGCGGCAGGGAAGGGGAAGGTGGCACGTCCTGTTTTGCCTCAAGTGGTAAAAAGGGTTGCGCTGATAGGGATGTTTCTGCACATAACCCCTTCCTCCTTTCAACTGAAGCCCCCCTCTCAATTATTATCAAAGCTCTTTGACCGCCTGGAAAAACCCTTTGAGATTTAGCACATTCACGAGCAACTCAGGCCCTTGCTTTTGTTTGTGAACCTGGTCTCCAGGCCACCGCCTAGAATAAATCTCCCTCGCAGCTCACTCTGGGTCAGGAGAGAAGTTGGTTAGAGGAGACGCCACAGCCAAACGAATTGTGTTATTAAGACATCTGTGGTGTCTAATAAAAAGCTACTGGGCAGGCGAGAGGTACAAATCATTATGAATCAATTTAGCCCCAGCCAACAAATACAGGGCATAATTCATGCTGGAGGATGAGTTAAACATCAGCCTTTTTAAAAATATAGTGTCACGTCAAGGCTGTCTCCTAAGCCAGCTTGCCGTTCTGGAATGGCAGTATTTCATTGCCCGGGACACTGGGATGTGCTTATGGCACAGAAGTGGCAGCCAGAGTTGGGTCTGCAGATTTTGGGTGTCCAGATTATGAATGGGAAAAGAAGGGGGTCTCGGAGGTGGCCCTGCCAGCAGGCAAAATTAAGGCATCTTCGGACAACACATCAGGAGCAGAGGTAGAAGCTTTGTAGATACTGACTCAAGCCATCTAGTTCAGAACTCTGTACATGGATCAGACAGGGATTTTTCCTAGTCCTAACTGCAGATGTTGGGGATTGAACATGACACCTCCTGCATGCAACAGATGCTGGACCACTGAGCTATGGCCAATCTCCAAAAATGCCTAGCAACACAGGGCACCTGTCAGTCCATTGGCCCATCTAGCTCAATAGATGATTAAAAGTGGCAATAAGCTAAAACCAGATTTAAACATATGGCAGGTATTCTAGATACCTGGGTAGGCTTGTCTAAACAAGAGGAACCCACAGAGTACAGTGAATGTGCCTGCTGGAGGTCAATAGGCAGGGAGTTCCCAAGTGTGGATGCTGTCACAGTACTGTCTATGTATTGATTTCATATAACTGTGGAACGTGTATTTCGTGGCAGTGCCAGTTCTGTAGATGAACATGGTTAAGTGAGCATATATGGAATAAGGCGAATCCAACTTGTTATATACTGTTATAGATTTGGTAAAAGGTAAAGGGACCCCTGACCGTTAGGTCCAGTCGCAGACGACTCTGGGGTTGCGACGCTCATCTCGCTTTATCGGCCAAGGGAGCCGGCGTACAGCTTCCAGGTCATGTGCCTAGCATGGCTAAGCTGCTTCTGGCAAACCAGAGCAGCGCACAGAAACGCCGTTTACCTTCCCGCTGGAGAGGTACCTATTTATCTACTTGCACTTTGACATGCTTTCGAACTGCTAGGTTGGCAGGAGCAGGGACCGAGCAACGGGAACACATCCCGCCGCAGGGATTCAAACTGCTGACCCGCTGATCGGCAAGCCCTAGGTTCTGTGGTTTAACCCACATCGCCACCTGCGTCCCTGGACCAACTGAGTAGATGGAGTCATTATAAGAGAGCTTTTTAAGGTTTATTTCAGCTTCTGCATTGTGTAACAGACCAGGATGTGCACAACATGACGATTTAGTGTTCATGCACACACGCATGTGTAGGCGCATACATTGGAGTCAAGTTTTATCTACATGCTGCCGCCACCATGCAAAAATGTGAGATACCGTATACAGAACCCAGAGGCCCTACAGAGGGAACTGAACTCTGACAAGGCACCTCTAACCCAGGCAGAAATAGAGACAGGGTTAAACTAGGGGTGGCGATTACTAGGGGCAGCTAGCAGCAGCGGCAGCAACAAAACCAGGTGTGTGGTTTTCGTAACAACACTGATAGGAACACCTCAAACCTGGCCCGGTAGCAAATCGGCAACCAGGGTACATTTCTGAGCACAGGTGCTACACGCCGACCGGGCCTTACTCCTGTCAGCGACAGAGCCGCAGCCGTCCTCCTCACCATCTTCATCCTCCTGTCCGAAGGTCACGATGCAGCCGAGGAGACGAGGAGAAAGTCTTTGAGCCCCTTAGGTTGGCCGCGTGCTCTACTTTGAGGGTTTAATTAAGGCTGAAGTGGTGCTAAGACCCTGGAAGAGGTCCAAAGCTAATCTGTTTACTCTCCAGAGATGGAAGTGTGTGTGTGTGTGTTTTGCCTCCATTCTCAGAGCAAGGCAGCAGCTCGCTCGCTCGCTCTCCTCGCTGTTCGGAGGAAAAACCCAGGATGGAGCAGGCAAGGCGCAGAACCCAGAACCGCAGGTTGATATGACTGTGGCGGAAGGAGGAAGCCGCAGCCTCCCTTAATCACCAGAGTGGATTCTTGACATTTGAGGTCTGCACACCAGGGCCTCTTACAACCAGCGGATGTAAAATTAGAGATCAGACTAAGCTGTGGCCGGCGTTAGCATAGAGCCATGAGAGATTTGGACAGTTCTAGTGAACTGCAAATGAGAAGGGGTGGGTTTCTTTCTTACTATTTCTCCCCTAATTTATTTATTTATTTAAACCTTGTTTCAGTCCCAGTGACCTATTGTTTGGAATTCTGGGCTCCCTGTGTTGTTGTTTCAAGGCTAAAATTATCTCAGGCATGGGGGAAAACTTGTTTCTCTCCAGGGATGAGGGAGAAATTAAAGCCATGTCCAACACATGCATTTAAAGCACTCGTATACCAGTTTAACAGCCGTGGCTTCCTTCAAAGAATCATGGGAATTGTAGTTAGTTAAGGATGCTGAGAGCCCTTAACAGACCTTCATTGTCCTCACAGAACTACAATTCACAGTCTCCTGGGAAGAGGGGTTGATTTTTTAAAACTAAATCTGCAGTTTAACTTCAGTGGGGTTGTATGCAGTTCAAAGAAGACTCACTGAAATCAATGGATCTAAATTAGTCGTGGTCATTAATTCCAATAGGTCTACTCTGAGTAGGAGTGATGATACAACCCACAGTATCTGTGTGGTGAAAAAACCCTTCTGTAATTCTATTCTGGAAGCAACCATTTATCATAATGGGCAGCAGCTTCCTGGGGAGTCGTACAGAGGACATATGGAATCATAAAATTGTAGTGTTGGAATGGGTCCCAAGGGTCATCTAGACCAACCCCCAACAATGCAGGATTCCTGCCCTCAGTGGCTTGAGCCACCAACCTTCTGGTTAACAGCCAGACACAAAAACCCATTGCACCACAGGATTCTTATGGTACCTATTGGGGCAGCCATTTCCCCCTCCCCCCTATATAATGCCCTTGTAAGGCTAACAGTGACTTTGTGGGTGGGAAAAAAATGTACATGGGAGCAACCATCTTTTTCTCTGTACAATTCCCCACAAAGAGACTGTGTATGGCAATATGCAGTCATTCCCTAGGAACATTTTAATTTGTTTCTCTCTCCACCCCCTTTGTGGACACAATGAAGTTACTAGCTGCTCCAAGCAACTGTAAAATGTTCAGTAGTAATAATTTAAAAGGGGTAGTCCTCAGACCAGCTCTTAAATGTATCAGTTGTGTTGTCAGACACATATTGAGTTTGCAGATTACAATGGATGAATTCCAATCTGTGCACACCCCTGGGGTGGGGAGAGGGAAATGTGTTTGAAAGCAAAAATACCTTACCTCTTTTGCAGTTTCCAAAACAAGATGCAATCCTAAACACAAGCGCCCTTTGAAATTCACTCCTCCCAGTTTTGCAATGGGGCTCTCTGGTCAAAAAATGCATATACTAAAGTCTGCATTGTTGTTTAGTCATTTAGTCGTGTCCGACTCTTCGTGACCCCATTAACCAGAGCACGCCAGGCACTCCTGTCTTCCTCTGCCTCCCGCAGTTTGGTCAAACTCAAGTTGGTAGCTTCGAGGACACTGTCCAACCATCTGGTCCTCTGTTGTCCCCTTCTCCTTCTGCCCTCAATCTTTCCCAACATTAGGGTCTTTTCCAGGGAGTCTTCTCTTCTCATGAGGTGGCCAAAGTATTGGAGCCTCAGCTTCAGGATCTGTCCTTCCAGTGAGCACTCAGGGCTGATTTCCTTCAGAATGGATAGGTTTGATCTTCTTGCAGTCCATGGGACTCTCAAGAGTCTCCTCCAGCACTATAATTCAAAAGCATCAGTTCTTCGGTGACCAGCCTTCTTTATGGTCCAGCTCTCACTTCCATACATCACTTGTACTGATCAAAATCAGAAGAGGGCTCTTTAAAGCCCTTATTTCTTCTCTGGCATGCATTGAGATCTGAGCCAAAGAAGAATTTCTGGTTTATTTCTCCACCAACCTTGTGGTCCCTCAAAGTCATTTACAGTAGCCCTCCCACCCTCCTGCTCTTTCCACCCCTATCCAAAAAGTGGCTTGGGGGGGGGGAGCAGCAAAATGTAAGGAGAAGAGACCACAAATGTAAGGAGAACAACAACACAAATCATGACGATATGACCTGATGATGCTCATTCACCTTAGCAAAGTTACATCGACCCTAACAAGGGGAGCTTGTGTGTGGCATGGTGATGATTCTGCTGCTGTGCTGGCCAACTTGGGCCTCTGTTCTCCAAGTCTATCAGCCTGGTCCTTCCATAGGGACTGAATTCACTTAACAACAACAACAACAACAAAGGGCCGACTAATTCCTCTCCAATGCACATTTTGCAACAAGAGCAAAAGGCTTCCCCCCATCTCTCCACGCCCATTGATTAGCGGGGATTATCAAGCCATTCTGATTATCAGCATTGAGTTGCTTCAAGAACCATCAGAGGCAACGTTAAATTGATTAATCCAGTAAAGCTTCCCTTGTAATTACACACATCCCCTTTCAAATTACCCAACCACAAGTGTGCTGGATTTGACGGGAAGGGGTTAGAGCGCCACGTGTATCTGCAGGAGCCTTCCCGTCCCTCGGAAATCAGAGTTCAGCAGGCAGAATCTCATTTGCTGGGCCCTTTTGTAAGTGTCCCTCTCCCCAATGTTTCCTTGGAAATGTAAAGTCTGAATGTGACAATTGCATGGTTGCAAATATGTGCATTTATGCACCCGTCTCAGAGTGGCTTATTTTGAAAAGTTTATAAAACTATGCATGGCAGAAAGTGGACAGAAACAATATTTTCTTCCTCTCTCATAACACTAGTAATCGTAGACATCCAATGAAACTGAATGTTCTCAGATTGCGGAATTTTTTTTTTAAAGGGACTCCTTCATGCAGCACATAGTTAAACGATGGAACTTGCTCCCACAGAAGGCTGTGATGGCTGCCAGCCTAGATGGCTTTAAAAGAAGATTGTACAAATTTATTGAGGAGGAAGCTATCATATGGTTACCAGATGTCCCCATTTCCCAGGGTCAGTCCCCGTATTTACAAATCTGTCCCCGGACAAAATACGTCCCCGGAATGTCCCCGGATTTCATTTAATGTCCCCGGATTTATATTTTAAGTGTTGTAGATTTATTAGTAGGGAATGAATGTTGCATGATGGTTCAACGGCACAAGACACATCATACAGGGAGATCCGGTGAGGCAAAAAAACTTCCCTGAACAGGGCTGCCTTCAGATGTCTTCTAAATGTCAGGTAGTTGTTTATCTCTTTGACATCTGGTGGGAGGGCATTCCACAGGGCAGGTGCCACTACCAAGAAGTGCCTGGCTCCCTGTAGCTTTGCTTCTCACAGTGAGGGAACCGCCAGAAGGCCCTCGGCTCTGGACCTCACCATCCAGACAGAACGAAGGGGGTGGAGACGCTCCTTCAGGTATACAGGACCAAGACCATTTAGGGCTTTAAAGGTCAACACCAACACTTTGAATTGTGCTCAGAAATGTACTGGGAGCCAATGCAGGTCTTTCAAGCATGTGATAGCTGAGAGATAACTGTTGCTGGCTACCCTGATATCACTGACTGCATGTTTCATCTGTGTTTAGAAGGCTGCTCTTTCGAAATGTTTTATATTATTGGTGGATTTGTCGCCTTGGGATCCGCTGGGAGGAAGCATGGGGTATAAACAGAAATCACCATCATTGGTCGTAGGCAACATATCTGCCGGTGAGAGGCAATGGGAGCTGCAACAGTTGGTGTGGGTGCTAGTATGGCTATTCCAATCCCCTTGCCCTGGTTGAGGAACGGAAACTTTGGTTGTCAGTTTTCTCTGTGTTTCTAATCTGAAGGGTAGCAGAATTGTGGGCCAGATTTGGATAGAGTCTGGGTTGTTGCAGCAGATGGGGAGGCCTCTCCTACTTCAATCCTTTCCGAGGAGCCGGTGCGTAGAAGGTCCGGGCAATCTCTCTGCAGGCCTCCTGGTGAGCTTGGCTCACAAATAAAGGCCGACAACAGAGTGTGGTGCTTATGATAGGAAATGAAAGGAAAGGAGAGCAAAGGAGCCAGCAGGAGGGACACTTCACAACCGCTTTGAAAGGGGGGGGGGAGAATAAAATAACCAACATCTGATGTTTGAAATATAGAAACAAGCCTTTCTGGCATCTGGAAAAAGAGGGCTTTATTGTCTCGATAACAGAGGGTTTTATTTTTATTTTTATGTTTTGCTCCCTGAGTTTCTCAGGCTCGGCTCCACCCACCGTATCAAACACGAAGTTAAGATTTCTTGAGGGCTTCTCTTTTGAAAAGAAGTGGACTCCCCCCCCCCAGTTAAACCTGTCTGTGCAAGAATGAAAGAAGAGTGTTGTTGAAAGCAATGAGGAAGGAAGAAAGAATTCGTTCATGTGGGACACATATCTCTGAAACTTAAGCAATTCTCAAGTTGTCGGACTCAATATGATCTTAGAACTTGCATGCATATGGGACTTTGAACTCTCTCTCTCTCTCTCTGAGTTACCTGAGTGCATCCCTCATCCCATAATTCCATTGTCTGTTAACAGAGGAAGGCTCATTCCACTTTCTCTGCTGGTCAGGGTTGATGGGCGTTGTTGTCCAAAAATGTCTGGAGAGCATCAGTTGGCCAAGGCTGAGCTAAACATGATGGTCCTTGCAGGGGAAGACCAGAAAATGGCACTCTCACTTTTGGGTGGGGGTGAATTTGCCACACACACTCTGCCTTCAGTAAGGTGGAATGGATTATCCCAGAGATGAGTGGGAGCGGGTGGCGCTGTGGTCTAAACCACTGAGCCTCTTGGGCTTGCTGATCGAAAGGTCGGTGGTTTGAATCCGTGCGACGGGGTGAGCTCCTGTTGTCTGTCCCAGCTTCTGCCAACCTAGCAGTTCAAAAGCACACCAGTGCAAGTAGATAAATGGGTACCCCTGTGGCGGGAAGGTAAATGGTGTTTCTGTGCACTCTGGCTTCCGTCACGGTCCTCCATGTGCCAGTAGCAATTTAGTCCTGCTGGCCACATGACCTGGAAAGCTGTCTGTGGACAAACGCTGGCTCCCTTGGCCTGAAAAGTGAGATGAGTGCTGCACCCCATAGTCGCCTTTGACTGGACTGAACGGTCCAGGGGTCTTTTACCTTTTACCTTACCTGCCTGCTTCCCATTGGGGCATTGTGAGAACAGGATCCTGGAACAGAAGGACCTTTAGCCTGATCCATTAGAGCTCACCTTACCTTTCTATGTCCCTATCAAGGCAGCCTGAAGGTAACCACATCCGACCTATTTGTTGAGGCCTTTCTCTCCTAGTTATTTGAGTTTCACATCAGAGTTTTTGCCCATCTTGGTGTCTCTTACACCGACGGCACGAGAAGGAGGTCGGGAGCAAGACCTCACCTCGCAGCTTCATGGTGGTGTGATGGAGACCACCACAGAGGCAGGGTTAATCGCCATGACGACAGCACCCAAGCATCTTCCTGCTTTCCCATTTTTTTTTATTTCATTTTATCTTCTTCTTTTTTGCCACCTCCACTGAATGCTGTTGTGCTAATCTAATTTGTTCAGCTCGGCAGCTAAACAAATAACCACAGAGTAGGCTGGTTGCTTTCATTCAGACATGTGGCGAAGGAGAAAGCATCACAGAAATGATATTTCCTTTAGATATCTGATGAGGCAGAAAGGAGGAGCAGGGGAGGGGGGAGGAGCAGGGAAGAAAGGAGAGCTAAATGGAAAGGGACTTTATAAGTACTGGCAGGTTATTATTGCAACAGTGACTCGAATCATCTTGGATTCATCTGGTACTTGTGAAATCCTAATATGAACATCTTAACAGGATGCTAGCCTGGAAAGACCTTGGCTTTGAGGCAGTAGCGAGAAGACAAAATCAGAGGCCTGCAAATTTTCCTTTTGCCCCGATCCCGAGAGTAATGGTCTCCTTGCAAGTCTTGCCAATGCTCTCTTGCAAAATAATCCCCTTGAGAATCCACAATGTGTTGGGAAAAGTTGTGGACCACCGGGATGAAATTTACGGCATGTAATGCTCTAAGAGAAAACATTATGAAAATGATATATAGGTGGTACATAACCCCAGTCAAGCTTGCAAAGATTTACCATTTGCCTGATAATAAATGTTGGAAATGTAAAGAAAAGGAAGGTACATTCTTTCACCTTTGGTGGACGTGCCCGAAGATTAAGGCATTCTGGGAAATGATCTATAATGAACTTAAAAAGGTATTTAAATATACTTTCCCTAAGAAACCAGAGGCCTTTCTCTTGGGTATTGTCGGACAGGGGGTGTTAAAGACGGATATAACTTTCTTTTTGTACGCTACAACAGCAGCTAGAATACTTATTGCGAAGTACTGGAAGACACAAGAACTACCCACACTGGAAGAATAGCAGATGAAGGTGATAGACTACATGGGCCTGGCAGAAATGACGAGCAGAATCCGAAACCAGGGAAGAGAAGCAGCGCAAGAAGAATGGAAAAAGTTCAAGGACTATTTAAAGAAATATTACAAAATTAATGAAAGTTAGAATGATGTTGGATTGGAAAGTAAATGGTTACTATTAGCAAGGGTTAAGACAAGGAGAATAAGGAAGATTAGATTAAATTTAAATTAAAATAAGGGAAGATTTGCTGAGCAATTGATAAGAATTTGGAATACAGAAAAGGGAGGCATGAGGAAGTCGGGGAAGAAAGGTATAAGAAATTAAGATACGAAATGGTACATGTTTTTTTGTTTTGTTTTTGTTTTTGTCTGTTTATGTATTTGTTATATGTTTGTTGTTGTTATAAAAACCTTTAATAAAAAATCATTTAAAAAAAAAAAAAGAGAATCCACAATGTGCTGGAACTCATGGATATGCAATGATGCTAAATGTTGGAAGATTTGGGACAGATTAATGAAAGTGTTACTTCATTGTTAAACTGTGGAACTCGCTCCCACAATAGGCAGTAATGACCACCGACCTAGATGGTTTCACAAAAGGATTTGACAGATATTTTTTTATCATGATTTTTACTGAGTTTTCCATATTTCATTTCATTACATTACACGTATCTACAGCTTACATTATTACTCAACAAGAGCATCGACCTCCTCCCCTCCCTCTTTTCTGACTTCCCTATAACTTTAACATATCTATCGCATTTCAATAGTCACTTCTTTACCTTATATCAATTTTTAGAATCACCCTCTCCTTTGTAAATTAGCTCCTTAATTCCACGTTACCAAACATTTCATGTTAAAGCTACAAACGTTTTCAAATGTTCACAATTTTCTTTCAAATAATAAACAAATTTGCTCCAGTCCTTTTGAAACCTTTCATCGGGTCAATTCCTGATTTTCAACTTCGCCAGTTCCACGAATTCTGCCATCTTTATCCCAGTGTGGTGTAGTGGTTAAGAGCGGTAGTCACGTAATCTGGGGAACCGGGTTCGCGTCTCCGCTCCTCCACCTGCAGCTGCTGGGTGACCTTGGGCCAGTCACACTTCTCTGAAGTCTCTCAGCCCCACTCACCCCACAGAGTGTTTGTTGTGGGGGAGGAAGGGAAAGGAGAATGTTAGCTGCTTTGAGACTCCTGAAGGGGAGTGAAAGGCGGGATATCAAATCCAAACTCTTCTTCTTCTTCTTCTTCTTCCAGTCATCCAGGGTGGGGAGTTTTTGCTGCTTCCATCTTTGAGCCAGGAGGATTCTTGCAGCCCTTGTGGCGTACATAAACAAATTTACCGTATTTTTTGCTTTATAAGACGCACCAGACCACAAGATGCACCTAGTTTTTGGAGGAGGAAAACAAGAAAAAAAATATTCTGAATCTCAGAAGCCAGAACAGCAAGAGGGATTGCTGCGCAGTGAAAGCAGCAATCCCTCTTGCTGTTCTGGCTTCAGCGATAGCTGTGCAGCCTGCATTCACTCCTTAAGACGCACACACATTTCCCCTTACTTTTTAGGAGGGGAAAAGTGAGTCTTATAGAGCAAAAAATATTACATCTTTTTTGTGAATTTCCTCGCCAATTAACCTCAGTAAAAATGCCTCTGTTTTTTTTTTTTTTTTTTTGCTAAAATTATATTTTAATAGGTAATTTTTTAATAGGTGTCAGGGAACTGCCATCAGTTCAGAGGCGAGAGTTGGAAGGGCGGATGGATTACAGAGAGCCTCCAAAAATCGTGGGAAGCAGCACTTCCTCAGCGGGGAAGAGCTGCAGGGCTCGGAGGACACAAGAAAGAGCCAGGACACCATGCCTGAGCAACGCGGGGAGGAGGGAGGTCCCCCTTTACCCAAGCCTTCCCTGCGCAGTAGGCTTTCACGCAGAGAGGGGAGGCTTCGGCTGAGGGTCAAGAGACTACTCTGCTGGGGAACGTTTAAGGACCACCCACTCTCAGAGTCTGCTAGTGAGTGAGCAAGACATGGAGTAGAGGCGTTCTGCATTGTAAATGTTTTGCACCAATAATAAAGCCTTTGAAAAGACCAGTGAGGGACCTTGCCTGATCGCTCTCGAGCAACCACACCGATAGGCATAACAAGAGGATTTGACAGATTCATGGAAGAGACTGCTGTATGCTTGGCCTTCACAGTCGGAGGCAGTGATGATGGAAGACATAGGAGGAGTGAGGGCTCTCGTGAATCTTGCTTGCATTCCCACGGGCATCTAGTTGGCCCCTGGGGGAATAGGATGCTGGACAAGAAAGGCCAATGGCTTAATCCAGCAAGCTCTTCTTGTTTACTTATGTTCTTATTGCTGCTTCCTTTTCTTGCTCAGTTCTTCTCCTCTGGCTCCACCTCTCCTCTCTTGGACATGCCCCATTAAAAATGTCCACCTTTCATTGGATGCCAGGATTGGAGACCCGCCATACTTTTCATTCAGAATAGAGGCGGAAATAGCTTCTCTCTGAGAACGTGAGGAAGCATCTGACGTAGGCATCTTTTACATTGTTGGGGTTGGTGCACCTCAATATTTTGGTGAACACTACATACGATTCTAGTCCTAGAAGATTTTCTCCAGTGAGGAGGAATAAAATTCAAGTTCTCTCTTCTTCTTCTTCTTCTTCTTCTTCACTGACCCCCCCCCCCTTTTAATCTTAACTAATTATAGTTCTACAAAATTGAATTTTAAAGGTTCGGTCCCTAAAGGGGCTCAGATGTAATTTGTTGTGGATATTAAATTGTATAAAACTGACGCATACGTGTATAACTCCCCGTGAAGAACAGCTGGCACTCATTTGAATCAGCAATAATTCAGATGTTTTAGGTGGAACCTGATAGCACCAGAGAAAATGGTGGCTGGTTAATTCATCTCCTGATGGTAAAAAAAAAAAGTGGTTATTTTCCTCCCTCACCAAGATCACACAATTCTTTATTCTTCAGGCAAGCTTACTAGAGCTGAGAGAAGTTTCCTAGTCGAAGCTCTTCTTTTAAATTTTGGAGGTAGGGCAAAAATGGCCTCTTTAAAAAGGCATGTTGTTTTTTTCAGGAGAGAGCATTTTTCAAAAGGTTTGTCAGTGTGGTAGGGAAGAGGTGACTTTTTAATCTCTTTTTGAAATAAAATAAGCAGCTAGTCCTCTCAGAGCTCACTGGCTGATGGACTCCGAATTCCATGCACTAGGTGTTATTCTGGAGCAAATATATTGGTCTCCAAAAAATCCTAAAAGGTATGCTTAATGCGCATTATGTGGAGGTTTGCGTTTGCAGAATGTCTTGTTTTTCAGCGAACTGCAGAATGTGCTTGTGCAGCTAAAGTGGCAAGAAGAGGGTGGGGTCTTTGTTTCAATGTTATGCTAATCGATGACTCATCCCTGAGAATCTGCATCTCTCTCAGAGAATCTGCCAGCATATTGGAGAAGCGAGTTGCTTATCTGCATCTCAGAGAATAGTTCTTGGACTATATTAACAAATAAGAACTTAAATGAAACTGGGCTGTGTCGCTCGCTGCTTAAGAATAATATGTTGATTTGTATTTATAACATTTTTTTTTCTGTAACAAGTTTAAAGACAAGTTGAGGTCAAACTTGGGAACTCCTTTCTTGGTGTGGAGAGCTTACTGATTCATACTCTGTACATGGTCCAGATCAGGGAATCCTGCTGATGGGTCTCCATCAGTGGTCAGTATTTTTTTGTGGAATCCATCACAGAATTTTTCTTAACATAATGCAATTTTGTATACTATTTTCACTAATATATGCATCTTGATGGGCGTGGTTTAGCAGGAGAGCTGCACTTCAAAACTGAGAGAAGTGCAAATTCCCAAGGATGGCTGTGTTTCAGATCACATATACTTTCAGAAAGTTTTGATTTGTTATGTTCAGCTTTCGATGCAATTGGAGTCGAATTTATCTCCCATAGCTACCTGCAATCAGACAAATTAATAGAGCGAAGCGATCTGATGCACAGGGTGTGTTTGTTGGTGTGAGATATATAAATATATCACCCTACTTTGCATTAAGTAAGTTCAACAGCAAATAAGACTATCTCCTCACATCACTCTCTCAGATCTTGATATGATACTGAGCAAAAATGACCTAAAAAATAATCCATTGTACTCTGGTCCCTGCCTGTAAGAGAAGGGGGGTAGGTGGAATAAAACATCTAATTATTTTATTTTATTTTGAGAAATATTGTGTGTTTATTTTGGAGTTCTTAGTAGATCTCATGGGCTCCCTCTGGTGGTTGACAAGGCACATTGTGGAAGAAAGATGCTAAAAGGAACCAGCAAAGTCTAGGTGACGATAGGTGTAATTTTAACCATTTTGCATTTGCTTTCTGACCTTGGGCACTTCCATTAATGGGCTTAGGGCTATTAAAAGGAGAACAGGGATAATCATGTGTCATCCTTGGGAATCAATATTGGTTTCTATCAGTTTCTCATTTCCATAGGTAAAGGTAAAGGGACCCCAGATCATTAGGTCCAGTCGTGGCCGACTCTGGGGTTGCGGCGCTCATCTTGCTTTATTGGCCGAGGGAGCAGGCATACAGCTTCCGGGTTATGTGGCCAGCATGACTAAGCCGCTTCTGGCAAACCAGACCAGCACATGGAAACACTGTTTACCTTCCCACCAGAGCAGTACCTATTTATCTACTTGCACTTTGACGTGCTTTCGAACTGCTAGGTTGGCAGGAGCAGGGATCGAGCAATGGGAGCTCACCTGTTGCGGGGATTTGAACTGCCGACCTTCTGTTTGGCAAGTCCTAGGCTCTGTGGTTTAACCCACAGTGCCACCCGCGTCCCACTCTCATTTCCATAGCACTTCGGAAAAAAAAAAAAAATTCTCGTGAAGTTTCATCAGAACCTAAGTGCAAATTTCACCTGGGCAGGATTCAACTGAGTTCTCTCAGCAGAAGCCCTGTGCAAGGACTTCCACTTGTACAATAAGATTTTGCCCCTGTCCTCCTCTGCCCACACCACATGCCCTCCAAATTAGCCGGGGGGTGATCAGGAGAACCCCCTATAACAGAACACAACTGTTAGGAGAGTGGGGATTTTTCTGTCTGGCAATCCAAAATGCTTGCCCCAATAGATTGATCACCTTAGTGCAACCCTGAATTTCTAAGTACGTAAGAAAGGCCAGCTGAATCAGGCCAGTGACCCTGTTATCTCACTGACCAACAAGATGCCTGTGGGAAACCAAGAAGCAGGATTCGAACACAAGAGCGACTCTGATTGTGGACGGCAGAGTCAGGAGGAAGGGAAGCACCGGGAGAGCAAGGAGCAAACAGGCATCAGAGAGGCTCACAAACTAATGAAAATTAAAAATAGATACAAGGCAGAGACAAAGCAAAGGAGACAGAAACATAAGTGAGCAGATTTGAGATGCAGACAGGGAGGCGAAGATCAGCCTGCCAGAAGCCTCTTCCTGCTTCCTTTTACAAAGGGCTGCCATAAGACGGGAGACAAAATAAGGAAGGAGACCTCAACCACCACCTTCCTTGTCAGAAAGAACGTTGTCTGTGATTGCTCTCTTGCCAGCACCTTTTATCAAGCAATGTGGACCTCTGTGAACATCCCGTGATGCCAGAAAAGAACCTCAGACTCATACTTAATCAGGTTGACGGTCCGAAGGTACCATCAGCCCAATATGCAACCATTTGTGATGGGGCCGGGGGATGAATGATTGCGGCATGTAGGGAACAAGACACTATTAATGTTGTTTATTTGCGGATATGATAATGGCAATCGCCTTCTTCTATGCTAAACCCCAAATGAAGTACATTATGTTAGCTCGTCTGTCATATCATTATATCTGCAGGGTCTTTCTTTGGTCTGCAGTTTTATTCGTTTAATGGTGTTGCTGTTTGCAATAAAAAAATAGAAATAAGGAATTAGAAATTAGAAGTGCATGGTAATGGGCTTCAAGTAGGGGTGGTTGCAGTCAGGTGATAACCCGCTGCATAAGGATGTGAATGTGGTTGTCATTCCCTCCACACATACAGCAAAAAATGGAACTCCTGAGGTGCATTTTGGAGTTCTAATGACCCTTCTATGCTTCGGCAGTGACACCAAGGCTCAGGTGTAGTCTGAAATAGATTGTTGGCAAAAGAACTCGAGAGGAGCATCCATCTAGTGCAGCATCCTGTTTTTGCAGTGACCAGCCAGACATCCTCATCATTTTATTATTTGTACTCCGCCCATCTGACTGGGTTTCCCCAGCTTCTCTGGGGGCTTCCAGCAGATATAAGAACACAATAAAGCATCAGACATAAAAAAAACCTTCCCTATACAGTCGTACCTTGGCTCCTGAACAAATCGGTTCGCAAACGATTGAAACCTGGTAGTGACTGTTCTGGTTTTTGAATGTTCTTTTGGAAGCTGAACATCCGACAGGGCTTCTGTGGCTTCTGATTGGCTGCAGGAGCTTCCTGCAGCCAATTGGAAGCTGTGCTTTGGTTTCCGAATGTTTTGGAAGTCGAACGGACTTCCAGAATGGATTCCGTTCAACTTCCAAGGTATGACTGTACAGAGTTGCCTTCAGATGTCTTCAGAAGGAAGTATAATTATTTATCTCCTTGACTCCCTTGCTGGGAGGGCATTCCACAGGGTGGGTGCCACTACCGAGAAGGCCCTCTGCCTGGTTCCCTGTAACCTCACTGTGGGGAAGTTCAGGGAGGCAGGAGAGGATATATTGTTTAATTATATCATTCCCAACTTGTGTTAACAAGTTCTATAATTTAGCAGAGTAACATTCCCCTTTTTAAACTTGTACAGCAGATAACGTCTTTGCCAGGCTTGTTTAAGTTTCTTGGTAATTCCCTTTCATTCCCTCATAAAAAGATTAGACATTGCACAGACTTGTATAAAAGTATAAAAATAGTTTACTCACATTCTGTTCACAAATGGATCCCAGAAGGCAGACTTAGGTTACAAAATATATACACGTGGAATCTATCCCATAAGGAGATAGTTCCTTTGTCCTTTCTTGGCTGGAAGCCAAGAGAACATCTCAGGCTAAGATGTGGCTTTTTCGAGGAATGGAGTCAGAGAAAGAGGTGTTTGCCTCCCCTGAGCTATTTTGTTACCTGCCCAGGTGAGGTCACGCCCACCTCAGGTCACATGCAGAGGAAGTCCAGGAGGAAACAGGAAGTTGTGACTGGCTGGTCCAGACATCCCCTTTTTATGTCCACTCTAGGAATGTGGTATTTGACTGCTTTGTGTTTCATATCCCACACTCACTTCTTGCAGTGAGGGAATAGCCAGAAGGCTCTCAGAGCTGGACCTCAGTGTCTGGCTGGACAATGGGGGCAGAGACGCTCCTTCAGGGAAACCCAAAAGCAGGACACAAGCCCAAGAGAGCTCTCCCCTCTTGTTGTTTCCAGAAACTGGTATTCAGAAATATGCTGCCTCTGGCCATGAAGGAATAGCCTCCATCATGGCTAGCAACCATTGACCTTCTGCGAACTCAATGGAGGTCTGTGTGTTATGGCATTACACCACCTTTATCTATTCAGTTTCTCCATTCTGTGCGTGATTTTTAAAGATCACCCATTCCTCTCCTTTCCTCCAAACTAACAAGTCCCAAATGCTGTCACCTTTCTCCACAGTGGAGTCTCGTCATCTTTTGTGGCCTTTGTGGGATGGGGATGAGGAGGAGAGTATCTGCTCTTGCAATCCCCTGGCACTTCTCTTCTGCATCTGAGCCTTATCCTCTGCCTTCCGCCCCCTCCCTTTTCAACCCCCAGGCAGCCAAAGGGAAAAGCTTCAAAACTGGCAATGTCAGCGTGGGTTGAAAGGATGGATCACAGCCCGCGCCTCTCCCAGTGGGGGAAAGGAGACTGCATTTTTAGTCCATTTACATAGGAGAGAGGAGAAAGAAAGAGGGAGAGAGATGACAGGATTCCTTTTGGGAACTCGCCTGCCGAGGTGTTTCATGGCTTTGACTCACGCAGGGATGACGGGGACCCACCTGGCTCTCGGCTCTCCTCTCTGCAGCTGTGGAATCTGACTTCACAATTTCCACTCCCCAGTGACTCGCTTTGGTTCCAGTTTGAAAACTGCGAGGCTGACAGCAAGGAAGACCGGGCTGCGACTTGCTGATGCTCAAAGGACCCACAAGAAGATCACTCCCCATGTTATTTCTGCTATATCACTCACACACACCCTTTTAATATAAATCAATTCCAATGAAAAAAACATCAATTAAAACCTAGGAGAAATGGTTGCAGGGTTTGGGAAGGGAGAATGCATTTGAAGATGTTTCAAACTTGACTTCAAAGATGCTTGCAGGAGAAGGAAGCACCTTAATTAATTTAATTAATTTTTATAATGAAATATTTTTAGAATGTTGGATTATTTGATTGTTGTTAGCCGCCCTGAGCCCGGCTTTGGCTGGGGAGGGCGGGATATAAATAAAAATTATTATTATTATTATTATTATTATTATTATTATTATTATTATTATTAGAAAGAGGGAATGCATGAGCTCTCTCATCTAGGCATGCCTTGTTGACTAGTTGGGGCAAGAGGCCAAGAGAGGTGCAGACATCCTCTTGAACCCTATGCAGTGCAGGTGTCCTTCATTTGTGTCTACCTGCATCTTGCTCAAAGCAGGAATAGGTTGGGGAAGTAATGTGGAAAAGAGAAAGGAAGACACTTAAGATAAACCCTTAGAGTGGTGTTCTGAAGGCAGCCCTGTACTGGGAAGTTTTTAATGTTTGGCGTTTTATTGTGTTTTTATATTATGCTGGAAGCTGCTCAGGGTGGCTGGGGAAACCCAGCCAGATGTGCAGGGTATAAATAATAAAATTATTATTATTATTATTATTATTATTATTATTATTATTATTACAGTGGTACCTCGGGTTGCATATGCTTCAGGTTACATACGCTTCAGGTTAAAGACTCTGCTAACCCAGAAATAGTACCTCGGATTAAGAACCTTCAGGATGAGAACAGAAATCGTGCTCTGGCCCCATTAGCTAAAGTGGTGCTTCAGGTTAAGAACAGTTTCAGGTTAAGAACGGACCTCTGGAACGAATTAAATACTTAACCCCAGGTACCACTGTATTACTATTAAGCTACCGCTACTTCTTCTTTCTGCTACCAGGACACCCTGAACCCACTGGCGGAGGAACGGGGGGGAGACACACTGCCCCTGGCACCAACAGGGAGGGGGGTACCATTGCAGCTGCCTCCCGGACACGCACCGCACACACCCCCACCACACTGGGCGCCATGCCCCCACGGGCAGCACACCATGCCCCCGGGACGCATGCCATGCCCCGCAGGATGCATGCCAGCCACGCCCCACTTGCTCTCCGCCCCCCCCCCGGTGCCAGAGCATGCAGCTTTGCCACTGCCTGAACCCTCCCCAAATCCTTTTCAGAGGGTTGGAGGAACTCCTTGTACAGTTTTGGGGTGGGCTCTCTGCAGGGAGGAGAGAGAGAGAGAGAGACTGTCCTGTTGCATAAGGAGAAATCCTTGTGCTGATTGAATGAGAGACCTAGTGCTACGTTGGCCTCCTGCCCTTATACTCCCTAACTTTTCCAGTGAAAATAGAACATCCCCGAAATGTGAATCAGTACACTATAAAGCTGAAACTTCAATCTTCATTTTAAAGAGCTCACTCTTGAGCATGTGTGTGTGTGTGTATTAGAAGTGCATTCGGACCACCACCGCCACATGTGAAATGTCACACCTGTCTTCACCTTTGTGCAAGCAGTACATTATGCATGTTTGCGCTTTTGTCAAAATGTCAACGCTGGATGTCAACTTCAGAACTCCAAATTCAATTTTGAGACAAAACTCTTAAAGAGGCTTTTTTTAAAAGGGGGAAAAAAAACACATTTTAAAATGAGTGGTTCAGAAGATCATGTTCCAGCACAATACGCGACTGATAGGTTTTGTGCTGAATTGTTGGGTTTTTCGGTGCCAAAATTTCAAGAGGAGTTCTTTTTGAGCTGGAAGAGACCCAAGGAGTCATCTAGACATAAGGAGATGCCATAGTCAGATCATTGGGTCCATCTAGCATGGCCATTTTTAAATGGTAGCAGTGAATCCAGAGTGTCAGGAACAGCCTTTCCCAGATGCACAACCTGTGATTCTTTAAGTAGAGATGTCAAAACTTGATCATTGGACATCCTGCATGCAATGGATGTCCCATACCCCATACATACAGGTATTCTAACATTGACTTATGCTAAGTTGCAGAGGAAAGTAGGAGGCTGTCTTATACTGAGGCAGGTCATTGACCCATCTAGGTCAGCATTGTCTGACTGGCAGTGGCTCTCTGAGTTTTCAAACAGAGGTCCCCCCCATTCTTACGTGGAAACATTGAGGATCGAACCTGGGACCTTCTGCATGAAATTGATGCTTTGCCCTTGAGCTACAGCTCTTCCTAGTGAAAGTTCAAGGGAAATAATAGTACCGCACTATTCAGCCTTTGTCAGACCACACCTGGAGTCCTGTGTCCAATTCTGGGCACCACAATTTAGGATGGATGTTGACAACCTGGAACATGTGTTGAGAAGGGTAACTGAGATGATCAACGGTCTAGAAGCCAAGCCCTATGAGGAACAGTTGAAGGAGCTGAGTATGTTTAGCCTGTAGAAGAGTAGATTGAGAGGAGATTTGGTAGCCATCTTTAAATCTGTCACATGGAAGATGGAGCAATATTGTTTTCTCTGGAGGGTAGGACTTGAACCACTGGATTCAAGTTACAAGAAAGGAGATTCCAACTAAACATGAGGAAAAACTTTTTGGCAATAAGAGCTGTTGGACAGTGGAACAGTCTCCCTTGGGAGTTGGTGGACTCTCTTAACTTTGAGGTTTCTAAGCAGAGGTTGGATAGTCATTTCTCATGGATTCTTTAGCTGGGCTTCTTGCATTGCAGGAGGTTGGACTAGATGGCCCATGGGTCCCTTCCAACTCTACAATTCTATGATTCTATGAAAATATCTTCAAAAAGTTCCAGGGAATGAAAATCCTTCTCAGTCAGGTGACAAGGAAGAGGGAGGGAAGGATCTCTAGAGGGAACAAGTTATCCGCTTACAGATAGGTAGCCGTGTTGGTCTGCCATAGTCAAAACAAAAAATTTTTTTTCCCTTCCAGTAGCACCTTAAAGACCAACTAAGTTAGTTCTTGGTATGAGCTTTCGTGTGCATGCACACTTCTTCAGATACAGAAGTTATCCGCTGTAACTCAGTGATAGAACATCTGGTTTGCATGCAGAAGGTCTCTGGTTTAATGCTCAGTATCTTCAGGTATGACTGGAAATTTTTGCTACCTGAAACCCTGGCGAGCCATTGTCAGTCATTTCTGAGATAGGTGAATCAATGGGTCTCCCTCAGTATCAGGCAGCTTTCCATGTTCCTCCATCCTAAAGACTGCTTTGTCCATGGAATACAGTAGCATAAGAGAAGAAGAAGAAGACCCCAACAGTGTATGTGTCTTGAGAGTGGAGATGCACTAGGGTGTACTTCTAGGAATGAGTACTTAATTTATCCAAGGGTCCATGGCATTCAGAGCCTTGGAACGCTGGAGCAGGAGGCCTGCAAACCAGCTTATTTTAACAATTCCTGACAGAGGAACATTAATTTAATGCAGAGAAGGGAGCTGGCGAGCCGGAGCGTTAAGAAAGAAACATTGTAATCTATTACGGGGACTAGGTTGCCGTTGATCAATATGGCAAAGTCAATAATAGCTTTTGATTCTGGAATATTAGGCTGACTGTCAGATTTGTGTTTATTAGAGGTTTTTACAAATGAGCCGAGCCGTTGACCTGAACGGAGAGGGAATGCGGATGGCTCAGGCGAGTGTGCGCGGCTTGGCATTTTAAGAGATAAGCAGCTGCTTTATATATTTACCTAAGGGCGGTTATTTATTTATTTATTTATAAAAACCCACCTCAGGTGTATTTATTTATTTATTTGGTGGCTTCAACCTTGAAAAACACAGAGAATATTTCCACCCCCCACTTTAAAGCAATTGCTCGTGGTTTTGTTAGGAGTACAGTCATACCTTGGGTTGAAGTGGCTTCAAGTTAAGTATTTTCGGGTTGCGTTACTTCCGGGTTTTGCCGCTCGCGCATGTGCAGGCGCTCAAAATGACGTCACGCACATGCGTGGAAGCAGCGAAACGCGACATTACGTTTACTTCAGGATGCGAACGGGCTCCAGAACGGATCCCGTTCGTATCGAGAGGTACCACTATAACAGCATTATTGATGATGATGATGATGATTAATGTAAGAAATGTGAGGATACCCAGAGCTTACAGGGTTAACAGCTCAGAGGGAAATGACTGTCCTGTCATTGGGGGGGGTGTTCGCATCTTTGTTATGCGAAAGTTTTTTACTTTCTGTTTTGACTGGGACAGGAGAAGCACCCTGCCTTCGCTTATCTCCTGGTTATTGTTTTGCTGCTGTACAACAAAGCTTCGTAGAACAGAAGGAGCTGTTGTACGAGTTTTACTGCATGGCTGAGATTCCTTCCACACAGGCACACCGCTGCGCAAGATTATCTGCTGTAGCCAGGAGAAGCAGGTTGCCACAGTGGATGTGGACTGGACGCCACAACAGTCCCGCTGTTCGCAGCCTTGACGGACTTTCAACAGTACAAGAAGAGCCTTTCAACCTGATCAGGCCAGCATCTAGTCCAGCACTCTCTTCTCAAAGTGGCCAACCAGCTGCCCATGGGAAGACCACAAGCAGGACTAGAGTAGGGCTAGCATTGGGTATGACTATTTCATTTATTTATTTATTAGAATACTCTTATGCCACAAATTCATTAAAAAACACAAAGCAGTTAACAACAATCACAAGTACTCAATAAAAACCATGTAATTAACAACAAGAAGAAAAACTCAGATCATCAGCTAACTATTTCAGAAAGCTTGATCTAAAACAGTCTGAATAAGTCTGTCAGTAAATAAAAGTTTTCAGTAGATGTTTAGAAATTAATATATAGTTTATGCCTGCTAAATCTCTGGGCTGGGTGAATGAGGTGAAAGGTTTGGTTTTATGTTGATGACAGATGAGCCTCACCAGCTCAGGGGATATTTTAAAAAGTCAGGGATGAAGAAGCAGCCCTCCTAGTGTTGTTACATATGGAGCTATATATGGTGGGTCATAGGCTCGCCATACTGGGTGAGGAACTGATTTGCATCTTCAAAGGCAAATCAGGGCCCAATTCCCCACCATTAAACATGGAAGTAGAGCACTGATGATGAGTGACTCCATCTCTGAATTAGCATGCCTTTGAAAGGTTAGCATGCATTTCCCCAGGACATGTTATGTGTGTTTGTGTGTGTGTGAGAGAGAAAGAGACATGGAGGGGTTATGATGTGAATCTAGCATGCTATTCTAGTCCTTCTAGGGAAGAAGGAGCACAGTTCTTTGAAGGATCTGTCTCTCTCTTAGCAAGACCACAAAATGCTACGATTTGGGCAGGGACAACAAACAGGGAGAGGCTTAAGCAAGGGGTCATTGTGAACTTTTTTCTGTTTGTGTTTCATTCATGAGCCCCAACGTGACTCTTTGTGCTCAATTCCTGACACCCTGCAGATAGTTAAATGGGACCATTATTGGTCACCAGAGCCCCACAGGTCAAGAAGAGAATGGAGCTGTTAAAAATAGGAATGCGAGTTCAAAGCATGGGGTCAAGAGAGATTAATTGAAAAATCTTCTGCCGGCCCCGACATCATCTGTGGAGTCTGCAGCATCTAGACATCTCCAGCTGTTGATAGGTTTGTGGTGAATGCAAATGAGGCCCTCCCCATTGTGGTGGATTAAGATGGTATCCAGGTGGAATTTTCTTCTGTCCTCCCCTCTGGATGTCAATTAGTGCTAAACTCCAGCTCTAGACCCAAACAAACAAGCAAACAAACAAAAACCCCTGGCGCTGACCCTGTCGTCCCCCACGCTGAGATGTTGTTTGTTTGTCTGCTTGTTTTCTGTTTCATAAGACAATGATGATCTTGAGGTCTTACGTTGCTTTAAGAGCTCTTACTTGCAGCCCATCTGTGTTGTACAGACATCACTTTTCAGAAAGCTGTGATTACAGAGAGAAGAAATAACTTCTTCCCACAGCACGCAGTTAAACTACGGAACTCGATCCCACCTGAGGCAGGTTCACCAACCTAGATATCTTCAAAAGAGGATTCATAGAAGAGAGGGCTATCAATTCTGCTAGCCTCTCTCTCTCTTCTCTCTCTTTATTATTTATACCACGCCAATCTGACTGGGTTTCCCCAGCCACCCTGGCTTTCAACCAAATATCAAAAACAATACAGGGTCAGACATTAAAAACTTCCCTAAACAGGGCTGCCTTCAGTTGTCTTTTAAAAGTAAAACAGTTGTTTATTGCCTTGACATCTGCTGGGAGGGCGTTCCACAGGGCAGGTGCCACTACCGAGAAGGCCCTCTGCCTGGTTCCCTGCAACCTCCCTTCTCGCAGCGAGGGAACCACCAGAAGGCCCTCGGCGCTGGACCTCAGTGTCCAGGCTGAACGATGGGGGTGGAGATGCTCCTTCATGTATACTGCGCCAAGACCATTTAGGGCTTTAAAGGTCAGCATCAACACATTGAATTGCTTTCAACAAATTGAATTGTGCTCATTAACGTACTGGGAGCCAATGCAGATCTCTCAGGACCGGTGTTATGTGGTCTCGGCGGCCACTCCCAGTCACCAGTCTAGCTGCCGCATTCTGGATTAATTGCAGTTTCCAAGTCACCTTCAAAGGTAGCCCCACATAGAGCACATTGCAGTAGTCCATGAAACCATGATGGCTGTGCTCTGCCACTACAGTTGGGGGCAGTGACACTTCTGAGTGCTTTTGGGCTTGAACCCTGCTTGCGGGTTTCTCACAGACATCTGCTTGGCCACTGTTAGAGCACGGAGCTGGACTAGGTGGGTCACTGGTGTGATCTAGCAGGCCTCTTCTGATGTATTTATGTACCTGAAGCTCCCTGCTCTATAGAACCTTTTTGGTGGACCCAATTTTGCCTTTGTATAATGGGGAGAATGAACCTCAAATGCCTATTTTTCACCATAGCTATAGCTAATAGCAATGCAAGTCTTTCAGCACTGGACCCCATCTGCTTGGTGTGGCCCCTGCCCCCCAAAAAGGTGAAATATTCTCCCCCTCACTAGACATGCAAAAAATAAAAGGGGGGGTTGGGGGAAGGGATTTTGAAACAGCCTTGCGCTCCGGCAACTAGTACTCAGAGACTCTGAACTTTGGGATCTAGATATCCATCATCATCATCATCATTTATTAGATTTATATAAAACCGTTCATCACAAGCTGATGACCTTTGACAGATGCTTGTTAAATCCCTATTCTCAGAGCATTGTAAGAAATAATATTTCCTGTATCTATTGCCAATGAAATTAATCAAGTGACCGCAAGTTCTCTGGTTATGCCATGCGTAATTTTGTAAACTTCCCCTCCCCTTAGCAGTCTTGCACCCCAAGAAACTCAGACGTCTCAAAGTTGTTCACTCGCCTCATAGGAAAGATGGAACAACCTTTGATCAGTTTGGTGGCCTTTTTTTGGGGGGGGGGTGCAGATGCTGCTGCTGCTACTGGAATCCAGCTTCACAGCTCCAGATGCACCAGCAGTACTCCTCCCCCCCAAGACACACAGAAAAAGGAGAAAAATATGGGTTTTCTCAATACAGCAAACGAGACAAAGCTCCCCTTGTCCAGGCTACAGCTGTAATACTGGAGGTTATTAAGGATCATTCTTGTAAGAAAAGAAAGAAAACGAGTCACAAAGGTATCAGAAGAAATAGCCCCCCAACCCCACCCCACCCCACTCCCCCAAAAAGGCTGAGGGAATCTACAGACAATATCCTGCTCAAAGAAATCTATGCACCACAAAGGCCTCTCCTTTCTCTCTCTTTTTGCAACTATTCTCCCTTGCACCGCCAAAACTCAAAGTAGTCCCTGGGTATGGATTGATCATATTTTTAGAGATGTAGAAGTAGTATCAATTCCGATGTGTGTGCATTTTTGTGTACACACACACACACAGAGAGAGAGAGAGACAAAGAGAGAGAGAGAGAGACTGTGGGAAGGGGGGCTAGTTGTCCAACATCTGGGCTTTGTGTGGTCAGTTTTATAAACGATAAGAATATAGGAATCTGCTGTGTACAGAATCAGACCATTGGTCCATCTAGCTACAATGACTAGCAGATGCCACCCTATCTAGATATGCTGAGGATTGAACTTTTGACTTTCTGCATGGAAAGCAGATGTTGTCTGACTTCCGTCGTCTCTACACAAGGACTACAAGATTAAAACATTTTATTTTATGAGGACTAGACGCTTATGCATAATTCCTTGTCAGGTTGTTAGTCTACTTGATCCAAAGGAGTGACTCACAGAACTATTGTCAGTGTCTAACAATTGTGTCTGAGGCTCACAGGGCAGCTGTGGCTCTTGAGTTCACGAGTCATGTCTCCATTTAGTATTCTTCAGAGGGGTTTGCGTTTGTTTGTCACTTTTGTAAAACAACAACAACAACAACAACAACAACAAAGCACCCCTTGCAGTAGAATTAAGTCGATCATTAGTTCCAATCCTTGACAGTCAAAGAAATCAAAATGCACTTCAATCGACTTTGCTGCTGTTCAATTAATTATAATTCTTTTCCAATGGAAGGGAAACCATTGCTGGGTGTTGTGTTTGTGAGGGGTTAATAGTGCTAAAAGTTGTAAATAGCTGCTTTAGCTGACTAATTTATAGTTTTCCTAGTGCAGGTGGCTATGTCAGACACAACTCTTTTTAGCAGTACAGTGGTACCTCAGGTTAAGAACTTAATTCGTTCTGGAGGTCCGTTCTTAACCTGAAACTGTTCTTAAGCTGAGGTACCAATTTAACTAATGGGGCCTCCCACTGCCGCAGCGCCGCCACCTCACAATTTCTGTTCTCATCCTGAAGCAAAGTTCTTAACCCAAGGTACTATTTCTGGGTTAGCAGAGTCTGTAACCTGAAGAGTCTGTAACCTGAAGTGTCTGTAACCCAAAGTACCACTGTCGTGAAAGCTCTGTATCCCTGTGCTTAAAATCCCTAGCTAAAGATGCAGGGGGCCAAACTGGGAGTTTATGCAGATGCTGTAGCCCTGAGCCCTTCTCCTAAAACGACCTTCCTAGTAGAATTCCCATAAAACAACCTTCCTGGCAGAAGACTTCCCTTTGTTTCCAATGCCAAATCTCAAAACTTGCAAACCTACAGCAATGTATCTACCGTGGTCTCCTTCCTTACAAAGAATCCTGGGGGCTTTGGCTTGGTCAGGCTCCTCAGAACCTTCTCTGAGAGCATCTCACCGTGCAAAACTACACTTCCCAAGATCCCCTGGGGAAAGAAAGGAACTGCTTCAAGCCAGCTTCTCTGCAATGGGGAGAAAAGCTTGTGCAGGTGCTATAGGATTTCGTCCCTTTTAAATTTCCCATTGCTGTCGTCTGACTCCTTATAGATTTTGAGAGAGTAACTTTTGTTGCAGACTATTAACTCCGTGCCTATTGGACTTTCCCCATAAGGATATAAAAACACTGAGATTTAGTGAGTTTGGGAAAAAACAAACCAAAAAAAGAAAGAAAAGAAAACCACCTAAGTATTGGGTGGGAACTTTGCCAAGGGCAGCTATTTTTGGTTGACTGCAAAAAAAGAGAAAGAGGTGGGGGGTTGAACAGAAATGTCCTAAAATAAGACAGAGGCTCTGCGGTTTCATTTTCACTGCTGCAATAGTGATGTCAGCCCTGGAAAGGGAATGTGGTGGAGTAAACAGGGACCTAATGAAAATTTAAACTGGCTTTTGATCTCCCCTGATCTCCCCTGCTGCTTTCCTTTTTGGGAGACGCTTTTTGGGACTTGGCAATCTCCTCCAAACTGAATTTGGATCTTGCTGTTAGCATGGCGCCACACGCTTTCTTGGAGTGACCTCTGCAGTTTTCTGGTCCTACCAGAGAAAGAGAAGGGTCATAGATCCGTGGCAGAGATCCAGCATGGTGTAGTGGTTAGAGTGCTGGGCTAGGACCTGGGACAGACCAGGGTTTAAATGCCCCCCCCTACCCAGCCATGAAACTCACCTTGGGGCCAGCCAATCATTCTCAACCTAACCAACCTCGCAGGGTTGTTGTACAGGTAAGATGGGGAGGAGGAGAACGTATGTCACCTTGAGCTCCTTGGAGGAAAGGTGGGATAGAAACTCAATTAACTAATTAATCAGAGCATCTGATTTGCACATGGAACGCCCCAGGTCTAATCCTGCCTGAACCCTGGAGAGCCACTGCCAGGCAGTGTAGACAATATTGAGCAAGATCACACATGGGGAGTCTCAAGTCCATGGGCCAAATGTGGCCCTTCAGAATTCTCTCCATGCCACACCTCTATCAGGTCCTGCCCTGAATGTTTTTTGCAAGCCTGGAAGGTGTCCTTCACCTCTGATCATACCTGGAAGGTATGGAGAGAAAGGAGGGTGAATAGAACCTCCGGTTACAGATGCTTCAGGTTGCTGGGTTTTTGGGTTACAGATGCACCAAAACCCGGAAGTACCGGAACGGGTTACTTCCGGGTTTCGGCTGTCACACATAAACAGAAGCGATAATCATGCTTTGCGCATGCACAGAAGTGCCGATTCGCAACCTGCGTGTGTGCAGACGCGGCACTGCGGGTTGCGAATATGCCTCCCACACAGATCACATTCGCAACCCGACCGTCCACTGTATTTATTTGTTCCTAGTGTTTAGGGGATCCCCCTGTTTCTATGGATGTGTGGCACTGTGGGTTAAACCACAGAGCCTAGGACTTGCCAATCAAAAGGTCAGCGGTTCGAATCCCCACGACAGGGTGAGCTCCTGTTGCTCAGTCCCTGCTCCTGCCAACCTAGCAGTTTGAAAGCATGTCAAAGTAGATAAATAGTTACCACTCTGGCGGGAAGGTAAACGGCGTTTCCGTGCACTGCTCTGGTTCGCCAGAAGCGGCTTAGTCATGCTGTCCACATGACCTGGAAGCTGTACGCCGGCTCCCTCGGCCAATAAAGCGAGATGAGCACCGCAACCCCAGAGTCGTTCACGACTGGACCTAATGGTCAGGGGTCCCTTTACCATTTACGAGAGCCAGTGTGGTGTAGTGGGTAAGAGCGGTAGTCTCGTAATCTGGGGAACTGGGTTCTCGTCTCTGCTCCTCCACATGCAGCTGCTGGGTGACCTTGGGCTAGTCACACATCTTTGAAGTCTCTCAGCCCCACTCACCTCACAGAGTGTTTGTTGTGGGGAAGGAAGGGAAAGGAGAATGTTAGCCGCTTTGAGACTCCTTAAAGGGAGTGAAAGGCGGGATATCAAATCCAAACTCTTCTTCTTCTTCTACCTGTTTCTATAACACAGTTTTCTCATGCTTCATGTGTGGACTATTTGCCACTAGTTGTATGGAAAGTCTTCCATGTTCTGCTTTGTTTCCTGGAAATGCAGTCCAAGCCAGAGCGATTGTCTTCCAGTTTTGTTCCAGGTGAGATTGAAGGGCCCTTCTGGGTCTGCAGAACAGATGCAACCATTGGCTGATGAGCAGCCAGGGCCCGTCGGCCTTGCCTGTTCACTTAGCATTGCCTTCCCATCGCTGTGCTCCCCCTGCCCCCCCCCCAGAAACAAACACGCTGAGCCCCCTGGGAAACAGCTCCAGCTCTGCTTCTGTGGAAGCATGTGGGGTCACATCCCCTTCTCTCCCCCATCTCGACTGAACAAGGCTTTTCCTCGAGGGAGCCAAGAAGAAAGACACTTTTCTTGTTGTCATCGCTGCAATTATCAGCTTTGAACATAATGGCAATTTGTTGTTGTTGTTGATTGGCTTTGTTATGCAAATGTGCCAGCCCATTTTCTGCCTGCCATCTCCCTTCCCCTCCCTCTCTCTTTTTTTCTTTTTTTGCTCAGCATAAACAGGAATATTGCACATTTAATTTCAAGTTGTCATTGGTTTCCCTCCGAGATTTCCTCCAGCCATTTCTCTGTTCAGCTGCGCTCGGGCCGGTGGGAGCCTCGGAAACAACATTTGAAATTCCAACTTTGTTGCTGCTATTTACTTTTTATCATAAAAGGGCATTGTCAATAGGTCTTATGCAGCGCTTGTAAAACCCATTTAGGAATTTAAATCTCCACTAAAACACAGAATTTATGTCTGCTTTTATGATTTACGAGCCTAGATTTCTAAAACCCCGGTTTTTTAATAGTCTGTGCATTTATATGCCAAGCAATCAACTCTGCACTCCATGGAAGACTTAAAGTCACTAGAGCAAAAAGAGAAATGGCGGCTGAACTTGAGAACAAAATGTGGGGGTTGCATCAGAATTGAATCTTGGATTGTAAGGGGGAGCTGCCTCACAGGAACTGTTGTTGTTGTTGTTTAGTCGTTTAGTCATGTCTGACTCTTCGTGACCCCATGGACCAAAGCATGCCAGGCACTCCTGTCTTCCACTGCCTCCCGCAGTTTGGCCAAACTCATGCTGGTAGCTTCGAGAACACTATCCAACCATCTCGTCCTCTGTCGTCCCCTTCTCCTTGTGCCCTCCATCTTTCCCAACATCAGGGTCTTTTGCAGGGAGTCTTCTCTTCTCATGAGGTGGCCAAAGTATTGGAGCCTCAGCTTCAGGAACTGTCCTTCCAGTGAGCACTCAGGGCTGATTTCCTTAAGAATGGAGAGGTTTGATCTTCTTGCAGTCCATGGGACTCTCAAGAGTCTCCTCCAGCACCATAAACTTAGGGAGTTGCTTTATACTGAATTAGCTGAATAGCTCAGTTGGTTAGAGCATGGTCATGATAATGCGAATGTTACAGGTTCGATCAGCTGCATATTCCTGAATTGCAGGGGGTTGGACTAGATGATCCTCAGGGTCCCTTCCGACTCTATGTCTCTTTGATTGTACTTTTTCCTTTCCAGAACACTGGACCATGTAGCTCAGTGTTGTCTGCACTGATTGGCAGAAGCTCTCCAGAGATTCTGGACCAGAACACTGGTCTGTCTGGACCAGTATTGTCTAACCCCATTGAAATATACTCAGAGTCGAGAGTGGATTTCATGCTCTTTATTCAGCTCATAGTGGTGAGGAGGAATGGAAGTTCCCCCAGAATGTCCAGAATGTCTGCTTTATATACATTATTTACACAATGGGCCCCACGTGATTGGCTACTTCCAGGATTCACCTGTAGGCCAATCAGGTTGCGGATTCACTTCCACCTGGAGCTGGATTGGGTGGCTCCTGTGGACCAATCAGACTACTGCATTCTGAATCCTATTGTTCTAGGACCAATCAGACTGCTGCCTTTTGGATCCTATTCAACTCAATACATAACACCCATGATTGCCAAATTTTTCTGGACCACTTTGGTGCCATAAACACATTCCCAGTGCCCCCTGCTCTGTTAAAAAAAAGCATCATTCAGAATTGGAGTTTGCAACACCCACTAATGGAGATGATAGCACAATAAAAGCAGCAATAACGAACTGCACATTTATTCAAAGTCGAGTTAAAACTATTTAGTTCAATTCAACAAAACTGATGAACTTGATGCAGCGATACCAGCTTTTCAAAGTCAGATATTCATGTACACCTTTGAAATCCTGCTGCTGCTGCCTGCCTCTTAGCACCCCCCTGGATTCACACACACACACACACACACACACACACACACACACTTTGAGAACCTCTGGTCTACACTGAAAAGCAGCAGTTCTGCAGGGATTCAGACAGAGAGTCCTTTCCCAGCCCTACCTAGAGATGTCGGGGGTTGAACGTGGGACCTTTTGCATGCCAGAAAAGAATAATAATAATTTTTTTAAAAAAATTTATACCCCGCCCTTCCCGGTTCAGAAAACCAGGCTCAGGGCAGCTAACAACAAATTTAAAACACTTAATTGATTCAACAACAACAACAACAACAACAAAAGCATAAAATACAGTATAAAACGTGAATAACAATAAATTCAGAATTCAAAAATCAATTTAGGGGGAAAATCCATCCAATAAACATTAGATGATCACCAGGGCTAGCTGGCTAAATATGGTCCTAGTTGGGCCAGCGAGGAGACCAGGGGAGAATTAGTTGTGGGATCCCAGAGTGGGGAATCTTCATAAAAAGGGGAGGAAGGGGAATAAAAGATCAGGCTAAGTTCAAATCGAAAGCCAGGTGGAATAGCTCTGTCTTACAGGCCCTGTGGAAGGAAGTTAAATCCTGCAGGGTCTCATGGGCCAGAGCATTCCACCAGGTCGGAGCTATCACTGAGAAGGCCCTGGCCCTGGTGGAGAATAGTCTGAAGAAGATGTTCTGCCATTGGGCTGTGTCCCTTTGCTTCTGCACAAGCAGAGAGATGCTACTTGTATCCCAGGCCATGTCCTCTTGGGCTGGCAGTGGGGAACCCAGGTTAAAGGTGGTGTATCCCAGTGTAACAAATAATGAAAAGTCCAGCCATTTGCCAAACCAGTTTTGCAGACACAGGACTAACTATAATAATTACATTATATTTCATACTTCCAGGCGTTGGGCTGTGTTTCCTGGCTCCCTTAAAAAGAGCTTTCGAACTTGAAAGGGGAACATGATGACCAACATCTCACCAACTAGAGAGATAGATTGTAGTGTCAAACTAGGAACTGGGTTCAAATCACCTCTCAGTGTTGAAACTTGGTGGATAATCTTAATCTCTCTCTCTCTCTCTCTCTCTCTCTCTCTCTCTCTGCTGAGTGAACCTAGCAGTGTTTTTTAGAATAAGAAAAGCATAGACTTCTTTTTCCTTTCTCCTCCTATGATGAGGCTGCATTTTAATGTTTCAATGTTTTAATATTTTAATATTGTAATATTGTATTTTAATCTTTTAAGTTGTATTCATTCA
This sequence comes from Podarcis filfolensis, assembly GCF_964270895.1. Taxonomy (NCBI): domain Eukaryota; kingdom Metazoa; phylum Chordata; class Lepidosauria; order Squamata; family Lacertidae; genus Podarcis; species Podarcis filfolensis. The sequence goes on along the minus strand of NC_139613.1, from coordinate 4,430,656 downwards.
ACTTGTTTTTATTATTGCTTGTTAGTTGCCCTGAGCCCGGCCTTGGCTGGGGAGGGTGGGGTATAAATAAAAATTATTATTATTATTATTATTATTATTATTATTATTATTAGACAGAATGGCATATGTTCCATTGAGAAATAGTGGGATATCAGTGTTATATATAATTGACATTTCCATGCGAAGCAGGAAAAGCAAAGGTGTGCAGGCATTTCAGAGAGAGAAGGAGAGAGAGAGAGATTTGATGGTTGCGTTACATCAGTGGAGGTTTGGACAACTCACAGTCTGAGCATCTTCTAGAAGAAGCACTTTAGGATTCTCCAGCCCCACTTTTATTAGTCGCTTTCAGAAATTATGGGGCATTGTAATTTACTGCCGGAGTGGCTCCCAAACTTTCCCCCCCACTTGAAAATTGCTGATGTTCTTAGCAAACCACTTAATGGTTTTCTTTTTCTGCTTGTTTTAGCAATTGCAATGCGCTGTGCTAGATGCTGTATGATTTTTAATTGTATTTTTATTGCTTCTTTTATTTCCTGTATTTTATTTATTGGAATTTGCATCCCATACTGTAATGCAATTGAAATATACTCCTTCCCCCACCACTACCTCATCCTGAGCTCTATCGGGGTGAAGGCGGTCCAATCTGATTGCAAGGCGCCGACCCATTAGTAGTTCAGCGGGGCTCCGGCCAGTCGTTGAGCTGGGGGTGCTGTGTTGTGCTAGGAGGAATGTGGCAAGGCGGTACTCCCAATCCCCTTGCGTCATGCGGCGAAGGGTGTCCTTGGTGGTCCGCACCATGCGTTCTGCTTGGCCATTGGTGGCAGGGTGGAATGGCGCCGAACGGATGTGGCGGATGGCGTTCTGCGCTGTGAAGGTTTGGAATTCTCCTGACGTAAATGCAGTCCCGTTGTCTGAGACGAGAGTGTCAGGGAGCCCGTGGGTTGCAAACAGCCTGCGTAGTACCCGGATGGCTGCGGACGTAGAAGTGGACGGTACCAGTGCGACTTCCAGCCATTTGGTGTAGGAGTCCACCACTATGAAGAATGTTTTCCCCTGAAAGGGGCCAGCGAAGTCCACATGCAGGCGTGACCATGGTGCTCGGGCGGACTCCCAGGACTGGACTGGGGCCCTTGGGGGATCTGGGCGGGATTCTTGGCAGGCCTGGCAGTGTTTGACCCAGGCCTCTATCTCTCCGTCGATCCCCGGCCACCACACATAACTCCTGGCAAGGGCCTTCATTCTTACTACCCCTGGGTGTGTCTCGTGTAGGGCTGTGAGGACCCTTTTGCGGAGGGGCTGGGGAACAACGACCCTGCTTCCCCATAACAGGCACCCCTTGTGGGCCGACAGTTCATGTTTGCGGGTTGTGTAGCCGGCGAATTCTGGCCCGGGGCTGCTGCTGGGCCATCCCCTCCACACCCAGTCCAGGACGCGGGAGATGACCCTATCTTTCTTGGAATGGTGTGCAACTTCTTGTGCCTGAATGGGGCGGTCGGGAAGCAGCTCCAGGCTCATAACCTCTTGTGCAGGTGCTGGGTCGGGGCCTGTTTCCGGTAGTGGTAGCCTGCTGAGGGCGTCCGCATGGCCCATCGCCTTCCCAGGGCGGTGAATCAGTGCATACTGGTAGCTGGCAAGGAAAATTGACCACCTGAGGACACGAGGAGACAGCACTTGGGGGGTCTGCTTTTCGGAGGCAAACAAGCCAAGCAAGGGCTTGTGGTCAGTCACCACGGTGAAGGGCCGCCCGTACAAGAAATCATGGAATTTTTTTACTCCCTTCACGATTGCCAGACCCTCCTTGTCGATTTGCGCGTAGTTCCGCTCGGTTGCGTTGAGTGTCTGGGAAAAGTATGCCACCGGTACCTCTCTTCCATCCGGGAGTTGGTGTCCCAGGACAGCGCCAATGCCATAGGGTGAGGCGTCGCATGCTAGCACCACCGGCAGCCTCTCGTCGAAGTGTGCCAAGACCGAGTTTGAGACAAGCAAGTCCTTGACTGCCTGGAATGCGGCCTCCTGGCGCTGGCCCCACACCCAAGGGGCCCGCTTGTCCAGGAGTCTGTGTAGGGGCTCCGCTACCGCCGCCTTGTGGGGAAGGAAGGAATGGTAAAAGTTCAATAGTCCCAAGAAGGCCTGAAGTTCAGTCTTGTTCTTGGGCGCTGGGGCATCACAAATGGCCCGTACCTTGTCCCCAGTTGGGTGGACCCCTTCTGCGTCCACCATAAATCCCAGAAAGTCCACCTGAGGCACTCCTAGTAGACATTTTTCCCGCTTCACCTTGAGACCCGCCGTCTGGAAACGGTGCAGAACGGTGCGGAGGCGGTCCTCAAACTCCTCTGGTGTGGGCCCGGCAATCAACACATCATCGAAGAAGGGGGTGACGCCAGGAATCCCTTTAAGGAGAGAGTCCATTAGATTCTGGAATATGCCTGGTGCCACGCTGACACCGAATTGCAGCCGCTTTACCCTGAACGCTCCTCTGTGCGTCACAATCGTCTGTGCCTCTGCTGTGGCCTCATCTACTGGCAGTTGTTGATATGCTTGGGCCAAGTCCAGCTTGCCAAAAATTTTCGACCCAGCCAGGGTGGCAAGGACATGGCTGACCACTGGCACTGGGTATGCATGGGCCGTGAGGGCCTTGTTTATGGTACATTTGTAGTCTGCGCAGATGCGGACCGAACCATTCGGCTTGACGGGTGTGACGATTGGGGTTTCCCAGGGGGCATTAGGCACCGGCTCCAGCACGCCTTGCTCCACGAGTCGGTCCAATTCCTCGTCTATACGGGGTTTCAGGGCGAACGGGACCCGGCGGGCCTTGAGCCTGACTGGTCGTACTGCGGGGTCAAGCTGTAGAGCAATGGGGGGGCCCGTATACTGTCCCAATTTCCCATCAAAAACCCCCGGAAATTCCTTGCATATGGCGTCCACGTCCACTTGTAAGCTCGTGTGGTTCACCCCGGTGACGGCTAGCCCCAGTGGTCCAAACCATGCCAATCCCAGTAAGCTAATGTAGGGGCCCTTGACCACAAGCAAGTCCAGTTGCCGCGTCCGCCCTTGGTATTGCACCCTGAAGGTCCCCACCCCCATTGTGGGGACCTTACGTTTCTGGAAGTCCCGGAGGGTGAATGGGGCCGGCCTGAGTTTGGGACCCCCAGTAGGACACAGTTTCCTTAAGGTCCTTGCCGAGATTATGGATAGAGTTGAACCCGTGTCAAGCTCCATGCGGCATGGGGCCCCCTCTATCTGTACCTCTACATAAATTTTCTCTACGTTGGGGTGGGGCAACTGGTATACCTGGAAGTCCGTGAGCTCCGTCGAGTTGCCTTGGTGTGTTGGGCCCCGGGACCTGGGGCTCTTGGATTGGTCATCTGATGCCTGGCGTCGGGTGGGCCGAGCTCGACACACCCGGGCGATGTGTCCCAATTTTCTGCACTGCCTGCACTCTGCGTTGCGGAAACGGCAGGTCCTCCTCTCGTGACTGTCTCCACAGCTTGCGCAGTTCCCTGCTTCTCGTCGAGGCAGCTGTGGTATGTGGGCTGCTTGAGTGCGCTGCTGTACTCGGTGCACCTCCTCCCTGTTGGATCCTGAGTCGTCGGTGAGGTCTTCGTGGTGGACCCTCGGTTGGGACGGCTGGCTCGGCCGTGCCTCTTGCGTCGACCTCTCGGCAGCTTCCGTTGCCAGGGCCTCCTCCAGAGCGACCTGGAACGTTAGGTCCTTCTTAGCGTAGAGGCGTCGTTGCAGCTTCTCATCCTTCAGGCCACCGACGAGGCGGTCACGAAGCATGTTCTCCAGCTCTGAGAAGTTGCAGAACCGGGCAGCTTGGCGGAGAGAGGTCACAAACCCAGTTATGGTTTCCCCAGGGGCTTGCCGCTTTGCATAGAAGGCATTTCGACGAGCCACCACAGAGGGCTGTGGCGAAAAGTGCCCCTTCAGCTGTTCCATTATTGTTTTGTATGGAACAGTAGCGACGTCTTCGGGTGCAAGGAGAGCCCGGGCGATTTCAAACGTCTCCTTTCCGCAGACGCTGAAGAATATCGCCCTCTTCTTGGCGTCTTCTTCATCGGTGACCCCTTTGGCTTCTAGGAGGAAGGTGAAACGGGAGGCATACGCTTCCCAGTCTCCAGATGCTGGGTTGAACGGCGAGAAGCTGCTGTCGGTTGCCATTCTGAGTTCCTTGTGTCCCGGAGCTGAAGCCTGGATACACGGTGCGAGGCAGCGGTGCGGCAGGTGGCGGTGCTGCGGTGCTGTGTGTGGCAGTCAGCTCAGCGGGATCCCACCTTCGTCGCCAGTGAAATATACTCAGAGTCGCAAAGTGATTTCATGCTCTTTATTCAGCTCATAGTGGTGAGGAGGAATGAATGAATGTCCCCTCAAAGTATCTGCTTTATATACATTATTTACACAATGGGCTGCACATGATTGGCTAATTCCAGAATTCTACTGTAAGCCAATCAGGTTGTGGATTCACTTCTATCTGGAGCATGATTGGGTGGTTCCTGCCAACCAATCATATTGCTGCATTGTTCTAGGACCAATCTGACTGCTGCATTCTGAATCCTATTGTTCTAGGACCAATCAGACTGCTGCAGTTTGGATCCTATTCAACTCAGTACATAACAGCAATAAAATATCAGAAATAAAAGAAGCAATAAAAGTTAAAGTAAAATCGGGATGGGTATTTAATGCGGACGTGTCGTGGAACCCCTGAATGAAGTTCGTGCACCATTGGAAGCCCACAGAGTAAAAATTGGGGTCCCCTGTATGGCTGCATAGAAATATTTGTGGCTGTTTAAAAGCTGCTGTTACCCTAGCCAAGATTTTGGAAAATTGGAATGAAGAAACCTACAATAATACTGTGTGTACACTTTACTGGGATTGCTTTATTTCTCAATATATGGGGTTTGCTTCAGATTCCGTATGCATAGGCGTGACTGCAATATTGCACCCATCTCAGGTCTTAAGGCTGCACATTCATTGCTTCTCCCACAGCTTGACTCCTTTGCTTTAGCAACTGTTAAGTTGTGGGTGAACATATCAGACAACACAGCAATTCTTCAAACAGCTCTTGTTTATTCACAGGCCAGGACAGAACTGAACTGAAGGGTACAGTCAGCCTGCTTATATAGAGCTCCAGCACAATGCAACTGTAACTACTTTCTGTAAATATCCAATCACTGAACGTGGAGGGGGAAGCAAGCCGCCCTGTAGATGTGGAATAGTGAATTTAAGACTGGAAAAATAAGAAGTTTGGGGAAGTAAAAGGGGCATACCCAGTGCTTTTTTTCTTAAAAAAAAAGTTTAGGGGTACTCTCGTTTTCCTAGACATATTGAAATACTGCCCCTCAATGAGGCCAAACTTAGATTCACAAAATGTTTAGGGGTATGCGTCCCCCTGCGTCCCCCCAGAAAAAAGCACTGGGAATACCATATTTGCCTGTCCTGCTACAGATCTAGCCAAACTTGGAATCTAGCAGCTTTACAGCCACACTGCCAACATTGGGTACATTTGCTTATTCATTCATTTGTTTTTAGCAAATTTCTTTCACACCTTTCTACTCTTTTTTTTTTTTTTAAAGCGCCTAAGGTAACTAATAACCCATTACAAAAAGACATTTAAAACTATAACAAAGCAAATTAGATACACACTCTATGATGTTCTTAAAAAAAGTGAAACAGAACTTAACCCAGTAAATTAAATGCCTACCGGATTTTTTAAAAATAAATGTCTTGAGGAGGCAATGGAAGGACAGTGCTAATTATTTGTAATTATTGCCTGAATAAAATTAAGGCATTTGCACCTTTATTTTTTTTATATAAAGATACCAAACATTTAACAAAAGAATCTGCAAATTAAACTGTGCATAATGCATTTTTTGTTGTTGTTCATAAAGTAATTTTGCTTTGATGAGAAAGTAGGTATAGAATATATTTCAAGTTTTATTCAAATTTCCCTTTTTTGTGGGGTTGGTGTGGAAAAACACCCACAATGACAACAAAACAAAACTTTCTCCCATCACTTCAGACAGATAGATAGATGATAGATGATAGATAGATAGATAGATAGATAGATGATAGATATAGATAGGTAGGTAGGTAGATGATGGATAGATAGATAGATAGATAGATAGATAGATAGATAGATAGGTGGGTAGATGATAGATAGATAGATGATAGATGATAGATATAGAGAGATGATAGAGATGATAGATAGATGATATAGATATAGATAGATAGATAGATAGATAGATGATAGATATAGATAGATAGATAGATAGATAGATAGATAGATAGATAGATGATAGATAGATGATAGATAGATAGATGATAGATAGATAGATGATAGATAGATAGAGATATAGATAGATGATAGATAGATAGATAGATATAGATAGATAGATAGATAGATAGATAGATGATAGATAGATAGATGATAGATAGATAGATGATAGATAGAGATGATGTGGAGAGAGAGAGAGAGAGAGAGAGAGAGAGAGAGAGAGAGAGAGAGAGTATCTCCCATTCTCAATCTGGCATCTTCTTAATGTTACATAGAACATAGGAAGTTGTCTTATACTAGTTCAGAACATTAGTCCATCTAGTCTTGTCTACACTGATTGCCAATGACTCTCCAAGATTTCAGGCAGGAGTCTTTAAGACCAGTTCTACCTAGAGGGAATCTGGAATGTTTAGCATGCAAAACTCGTGCTCCACCACTGAAACACAGAACCTGTTTTTGGACTCTGACTCTAATATTTCCGGACTTCACTGGCTGGGGCTGATGGGAGTTGTAATCCAAAACTTCTGGAGGGCACAAGTTTGCAGAGATTTTCTCTAACAGAAAGACCTCACTTTTGTTTAACAAAAAGATAACTCTAGCTTTAATAATCACCACAGGATGAAACAGCCACATCAGAAAAGACACCAAAGCTCAGGACTCCAATTTGCTTCATGGAAAGCAGCATCTGGGGCTTCTGTTCAGTTGTGGATGCAATTCTATGTTTACAGACATTTGGGTGCCCTTGAGCTGTTTACTGCACATTGTGTATTTTTTTCTTAAAAGGGAGAACCAAGATCCATAGGGAAATGCAGCTTTTTTGTTTCCTGCTTAGATCCTTTAATCCCTTTGTTTTACTCCGGTGTGTCCTTTTTCACCGTTCTTTCAACCAGTTGCCCTCGAGATTAGTCAACATAATTTGAAAGTTTACCAAAGTCGGCGTCTCCTAAGCTCCAAATTGAATCCAGCGTGAGTGACGGCGGCCATTACCCACAATGCACTGTGATGCCACTGGGCAGAAGGGTGAGATTCAAGGCTGGAGAGGAAGAACATGGCGGCCGATGGTGCTTTTCAGGCTTCCATGAGTGCTCTCAAAGGAACCAGATGTTATGCCTTTCCCGCTCTTTTAATCTCATTGTCTCATCATCACATGTACACATTTTCAACATGGAGGGAGAAGACCTGTGCTATTAATTCCAAATTTTGTTGCTTCTGCTGCTGAAGTTAATCCTGTGTTGTGGTGTAACGCTAATAACATCTCTGTGTGTATTATATTTCCTTCTGATAATTTCCAATAGGGAAATGTGAGACAATGTTGCTGGAAATTTGCACATGTTTGTGACTGTAGACAAGTTTCCCACAGACATCTGGTTGGCCACTGTGATGACAGAATGCTGGCTGATCCAGAAGGCTCTCCTCATGCACATGAGAGATAGATGTAGGTGCAAGATCCCAGAGGCTCCCTGGGTACATTGTTATGGAATCTGTGGCTCCTCTTCTAGGAATGGGGCAGAAATTTGGATTGATTCACATTTCAGTGTGAACCTACCTAATCCACAGTACAGTGGACGCTTGGGTTGCAAACATGATCCGTGCGGAATGCAGGTTCACAACCCGTAACATCCGCAACCCGCAGCGGCGCATCTGCGGGTTGCGATTTGGCACTGCACCATAGCTGTCAACCTTTCCCTTTTCTTGCGAGGAATCCTATTCAGAATAAGGGAATTTCCCTTAAAAAAGGGGGGAAGTTGACAGCTATGGTCTGTGCATGCGCAAAATGTGATTTAGTGCTTCTGCGCATGTGCAACCGCTGAAACCCAGAAGTAACCCATTCTGGTACTTCCAGGTTTCGGCGGTCCACAACCCAAAAAAACGCAACCTGAAGCACCTGTAAGCTGAGGTATGACTGTACCTGAAAAAATAATCAAGCCCAAATGCAGATGTCCTTCAGAGTTCACACTTCTCCAAATTTTGTGAGGCATTTCTCCAGGCCAAAAATATTAGGGGAAAGTATGCATAAAAATTTATACATTAGGAAAGGTGACACACACAGAGAGGAAATAATTGTTTGCAACAGTTGTGTGTATTAGGGGGAATGTGTGCTAAAATACAAAGACTCTTCATGAAGAGCAGAAGTGATGTAGAAATGTTGTGAATTCAACTCAGAATCGGGGGGAAACACCCACCCCCCTCACACATGAAAACAAAGATCACCACAGCCAATCACAACCACCCAACCACACCCTAGGCCAACCCCAACCTCTCTCACCACCAAAGGAACACAAGTGAACAGCACAGAACCTGCACAAGCAACGCTGACACCAAACCCTACATATATTAAGTAAAATAGAAACATTGCCACCCGACCACAACCCCACCCATCTTTTCCCCCGCCTCCACCTCTTCCCCCTTTTCTTCCTAATGTCTCAACAAATGAAACTGATTTGTAAAAATGTTACATGGTAAAAATACGAGAGAGAGAGAGAGAGAGAGAGAGAGAGAGAGAGAGAGAGAGAGAGATTACACATACTTTTGTAAATCAAGAAAATCTTTAATAAAAATTCCTTTTTTAAAAAAGAAGAATCGGGGGGGGGGGGGGGGAGACAGAGAAACTGAATTTGGCAGTTTCTCCATCCCTACTTCCTTCCTTCCTTCATCATACCACTCATAAAAACTCTTTCTTTGCTCCCTTTGAAAATCCTTGAATGTGTTGCCCAAGGAGGAACCTCAAAATTCACCTTGAAGTTCTGCTTTCGACAACATTCTCAGCCGACGCTGCCTCCCCCCTACATTTATCACATGGTGTGATTTTAAATCTGAAGAGCTGTTGTCCTCCCATTCAATACCAAGCAAGCGCCAACCTCCCCTTTACGCCACCTCCTTCTCCTGCTATCCCCCTCAGCTGCTGAGCTGTAAATAAGAGGGATTGATGCCGGACACCGTGCTCAATGTCACAAAGCGCCATATATCACAACAAAGAGCCACTCAGCGGTAGGGGGGCTCTGGGAGCAGATACACGGAGCCGAAAGCATTCAAAAAAATGCCAGTGACCCGTCATAATTTGTCAAGCAGTTGCAGTAACTCCACCATGAGCTCACACAGTCCTCGCCGTAGCCAACTCTCTGAGTCAGACGTTGGCTTCAGATGATCCATGAATCACCAGTTGCGAGAGGGGAGGGCACTGGTTTCCCCCCGTTTTTAGCACCGCCGGTGAATTGCAGCTGGAATAAAATGAGAAGATGCTTTGGATTTGCACTTTGGTCAGAAGATCTGAGGTTTCTTGAGGGAAACTCAGAAGAGGTGGCAGGCAAATCATGGTAGGACTTAGCAGGGAGCATAGGAGTCTTAGACAAAAATCTTAAGGTAGTTGGAAGGGGTGCTCAGCACCCAATTTTCCTTTGCCTTTCTCCCCCTACCAGCCCAGCTTCCAAGTACACAGCTGAGCTCTGAATAACTCTTCCCTTCCCAGGTAGCTCTTAAACATTGCCTCTCAGGCAACACTCGCTTCCCACATGATGCCCACTTCCTGTTTCCTTGTGTCATTTCCTGCATGATAAGTGAATGTGTCGACATTGTCTGTAGTGGAACTGCCATTATCTGCCCCCAACCATGCATGCACAGATTATAGCAGTACAATTCCTCAAGGGTGAATGGATACCATACATCTTTCTTACATGGCAACAGAATTCCAGCTCAATATTTCAGGATTCCAGTCACTCTGAATGGCTTCAAACATATAAAAACATAATGAAACATTAAACATTTTTTAAAAAACTTCCATATACAGAGCGGCCTTCAGATGTCTTCTAAAGGTTGTATAACAACAACAACAACAACAACAACAATTTATTATTTATACCCCGCCCATCTGGCTGGGTTTCCCCAGCCACTCTGGGCGGCTTCCAACAGAATATTAAAATACAATAACTTATTAAACTTTAAAAGCTTCCCTAAACAGGGCTGCCTTCAGATGTCTTCTAAAAGTCGGGTAGTTGTTTTTCTCTTTGACATCTGGTGGGAGGATGTTCCACAGGGCAGGTGCCACTACCGAGAAGGCCCTCTGCCTGGTTCCCTGTAACCTTGCTTCTCACAGGTAGGGAACCGCCAGAAGGCCCTCGGCGCTGTACCTCAGTGTCCGGGTAGAACGATGGGGGTGGAGACGCTCCTTCAGGTATACTGGACCGAGGCCGTTTAGGGCTTTAAAGGTCAGCACCAACCCTTTGAAGTATAGTTACTTATCTCCTTGGCTCAGTGGTTGCATAACTCCATACCCTCCAACATTTCTTTGATGAAAACAGGGATGTCCTAAGGAAAAGATCAAATGAGAAACCAGGATAGCTTCTGGAAATCCTGGAGTGTCCCTGGAAAATAGGGACACTCAGAGGGTCTGAAAACAAGCCTGAAGTCTGGCTGGCCTCCTGGGCGCCACCCATACAACTTTTTTTCCTGCAATGTGCAGAGGAAAGTATTGGTGGCAGTTACAAACTGCAGCTCCCTGCCTTTCGAGCCTGATAAGGCTTCCTCCAGGCTTTCTGACAGCTGACAAAGTACAGAGGACAGGCCTGTCGGGAACGAAGAATGGGTGCCCTCCTTTCTGGCTGGTGGCCCTTGCTGTATTCAATTAAAATTGATCAAGCGGGGTCAAAGTTGCCCCTCTGTTTCACTGGTCACCAGAAGCTTTCGTGATGACTAATGAGGTGGGAGCACTCAACAAAACACGGTGCCATTCAGGAAGGTTTTAGTGTTTATTTCCCCTCTCTGCCCTTCCATATCCCCAGTAGGTGCAATAACTTTCTAACTAACCTGACCTCATGCAAGGAATCCATCAGCATAATTCAATAACCTCTCAATAACCCTCCTGTCTTCACCGCTGCCTGCCCTTTAACACGGCCACAGACGTCCGGAGGAAAAATTTACACAGGTACAAATAGATGCCGTTTCATCTCTGCCCTGCCTGTTTTGCAGCTGGTTTCAGCAAAGCAGGATGGAATTATTATGGGTTGGAGGGTGGGGCGGTGTTGCCACTTTAGAATGTGATCGAGAGGGTATTGCTTGTGTAAAATGTGCCACTATTCTGAGCATGAGAAACTATTGCGTGAGGGAGTGCCAATGTAGACCAGGGGTTGGCAAGGCTTACTGGGCATGGGTCGGATCAGTCCTACGGATATCCTCCGTGGGCCAGACCAGTGCAGCGCAATGCTGGAATTAGCGTCTGTGCATGTCATGGCACCAGAAAGCACTTCTGCGCATGCCTGATGCCGAAAATTGTGCCTGCGCAGGAGCAATTTCCAGTGCTGCGGACATGCGCAGATGTGATTTCTGGCATCTGGGTATGCACAGAAGTGATTTCCGGAGCCGTGAAAGAGATTCCCTGCATCGCACTATGCTGGTTTAGCGCAGCGTACGGGGACTCGCCAAGCGGGTGGCTCGGTTAGGTTGCTGACCTCTGATGTACTGAGCTAGACAGACCAATGGTCTGACTCTGTACAAGACAGCTTCTTATGTGGCAGGAGTGGCAGGATGCTGGCATGTGTGCACCGGGGGACGGGGGCTGGAATATGACTCAGGAGAGGGGGTCAGTGATTTGTGGGGAACTGTTCCTACCAGGTGGCGAGACTCAGGGTCAGGGGAAGCTTCAGAGCTGGAGGATGTGTTGGAATAAGAGAAGGAAGAGGCAGGTCAGGCAAGTGAAGGGCTGGGTGCTTCCCCCATCTCCTGCACCACTGTCTTCCAGAACCAGCAGGGGGCTGAAAAGGGATGAGTAAAGGAAGTTCAATGAAGGCATAGTCTCTGACTGCATGCACACAACCCGGTGGGGAAAGGTACATAAACTGGTGGAGGGGAAGTGGTCCTCTGTTGCTGCAACTGCAGACCTGAGAGCAGCTGCCTAGGCACTAGGGTTGGGTGATATATCAGTACAGTGGAACCTTGGTTCTTGAACACTTTGGTACTCGAACATTTCAGGTCCCAAATGCCGAAAACCCGGAAGTAAGTGTTCTGGTTTTCAAATGTTTTTCAGAAGCTGAATGTTCAATGCAATTGTCGGCTATTGCTTTTTGGGGTGCCTGTGCCAGTTGGAAGCCATGCCTTGGTTTCCAAACGTTTTGGAAGTCAAACGGACTTCTGGAATGGATTACTTTCAAGAAACAAGGTATCACTGTATATTGTCCAAACCAATTTGAAATCAGTTGTGAAATCAGTTTCCTATTTTTTGACCTGGCAATATATCAGAAATCATGATGTATGCTATGCACAAATCACAACATGTAGCAAAATGTAAAGCCAGCCAATGTCTCTACATATCATGATATTTAGCTGGTAAGATATCACAATGTGGAAAACCAGATATCACCCAGCCCTACCAGCCACTAGATTGGTGTGCATAGGTATCTAGAGCTGTAGAAGCAGCTGTAAGTGTTATATTTTACAATAAAGGATGAACTATCTATCCTTTGGCTGGAAATCAACCTTGTCACTATCCTTAAGCCCCCTTAAGATTTTGGAGGAAAATATTCCCCAATAAATCCTGCTTCTGTTGCACCCTGTTTCCATGTAGACTTGATATTTTCCAGAAGCCTTTGTGAGGATTTTGACCTAACAGTGCTGGTGAAATTGTATCTCCTGCTACGAGTCTGTGCAGACAATAGTGAGCTAGATGGATTGATGGTGTGATTTGGTACAATTTGGCTTTCTATATTCCTGTGCAGAATTCTTTCCTGTGTGTTGACAGTGAAGTTCAACTTCTAGAAAGAAAGAAAGAAAGAAAGAAAGAAAGAAAGAAAGAAAGAAAGAAAGAAAGAAAGAAAGTGTGCAATAGTATCTAACCTTTTTTTGTGGGTGAGGGCAACCAGCACAGAGCTTGAAAAACCATTCCCTCATTCCTGTTTCCTGAATACTTCGTGGCCATCAACTTTCAGTAAAATATGCACTGATAAACAGTGCCGATTGCATGAGACTTCCAATTTTTCCAGGGGGAAGGGCAGGAATCAGCTTTCCATTGCAACACAGAGGGAAACCAATTCTCACCTCCGTCCTCCTTCATTCCTCAAATTAGAACCTATGGTGGAAATGCTCTAACCTTTTTTGATATTACAGATTGGCTCAGGGTGAGAGCAGAAGCCATTAATCGAGAGCCCGCTAAGTCCTGCAAAAAAGGAAGAAGTGGAGGGATTTGTAGGTTTATTGGAGGGTCAATGTTTGCTTTGAAATTGAAATTGCCAGATCTGTAGTCCATCCAGCCCATCACAAGGATATTCCTAAAGTTTTTAAAGACTCAGGTGCATTGGCATTATTTATTTATTTATTTATTTATTTATTTATTTATTTTGCAGATACTGGACGGGGTAACCATCTGGCCTTTTGGACTGGCCATCTATCAGAGACTCTGTAACCTTGATTCCTGCACTGAAGGGGGTTGGGCTTGGGATCAGTTCCAACTCTACAATTCTGTGATTCTATGATCTGGTCTAGCACACCTCTTCTGGCATTCCAAATAGCCATGATGGCTTGAAGTGCAGCCTCTATATTCACCGAAACAAAAGTATAGATATGGGTTTTAGATGTTGGGCAACAATAGTGGGGAAGAGCTGTTGGCTTCCTGTCCTGGTAGTTGTGGGTTTCTCAGAGGCTTCTGGCTGGCCAGTGTGAGAATTATGGTGCAGGAATGGGTAGACCATTGGTTTGACCCACCAGGGCTAACATTTAATGGATTAGACTAGCCTTTACCCAACCTGGCCCCCTACAGCTGGACTACAGCTCATCCAAAAATCTGTAGAAAACAAGGTTGAGAAAAGGCTAGATTAGACTGTCAATGTAATCTACAATCTGAATGAAAACAGGCTAGCCAACTGCTTTTAGAGAAACCAGAGCCAAGATATGGACTCATAGAATCATAGAATTGTAAAGTTGGAAGGGACCCTGAGGTTCAAACCTCCTGTAATGCAGAAATCTCAAGTAGATCATACATGACAGATGGCCATGTGACCTCTGCTTAAAAATCTTCAAGGAAGGATCATCCACCACTTTTTGTAGGAGTCCGCTCCACTGTCAGACAGCTCTTATTGTCAGAAAGTTCTTCCTGATATTTAATCAGATCCTCCTTTCTTGTAACTTGACATTGGTTCGGGTCCTAACTTCCAAAGTAGGAGAAAACAAGCTAGTTCCATCCTCCATGGGACAGCCCTTAAGATATTTGAAGATGGCTATCATATCTCCTCTCAGTCTCCTCTTTTCCAGACTAAACATACCCAGCTCCTTCAACCGTTCCTCATCAGGCTTCGTTTCCAGACCCTTGATCATCTTGGTTGCCCTCCTCTGAACACATTCCAGCTTGTCAAGAACCTTTTTAAATTGTGGACACAGGATGGGGGTCACATACAGAACTGGACACAGGACGGGGGTCTGACCAAGGCAGAATAGAGTGGGAATAGATCAGTTGGCTGCAATGGATTTGGCAGTATTTTCTCCTTTCTTTCCTTGATCAATATTTCACCTTTCAGTAACTCCCATCCAACTTGGATTCTCTTCTCTTTGAGTATTTCTCACACTGGAATATCATCATAAGCTTTGTGAAATCAGCCTTCTCAAAGTCCAGAGTGCATGTCCGACTACTCAGCTTTCCCTTGCCTGTGTATAATGAAACCCAAAAGACATCATCACTCCTTTCTGAAATCAACATTCATGACAAAATAATAATAATGCTAAAATGAAAGCAGTCTTTTGATACCCATCCTCCACTATATATATATGTGTGTGTGTGTGTGTGTGTGTGCGCGCGCTAAACTTTTGTTTTGACATTTCTTGCTGGGGAGAAAATATTCATTCATGTTGGCGTTAATGACATTTCCTTGTGAAATCCTTCAGTTTTGATCTATTTATGTTAAATATACTTTCACAGGGTTTAGCTATTCTCATTAGCAAGGCGACCTTCCTATACTAAGTTGAGTAGAAATACGTGATGACGTAATTAGGGAATTTAGTACGCAGGAGATCCAGTAATACTATGCACTGTGAACCAAGTCTTAGTTGGCTTTGGTGCCAAGCAAAAAAACTATGTATATCTTACAGTTGCTGTCTTCTTATTTGCTTGCAAATAAATTTACAAAAATCCTGAGACGTCCCCCATTATTCTCTGTGATTTATTCTTCATCCAACCTCCTCCCAATATGCTATCTATGTTCATTCACAAATAAACTCCACTTTTTGCAATGGAAAGTCGCAGGATTGAAGCCTAAGGCAGCCTTTATCAGGGTCAATGAGCACCAACTGAACTGCTTTGGCCAGATCTGACTCCATGTCTGAAAAGGTCCTAGGCAAATGTTTTCTGGCAGACCTCCTCCTCTGTCAGTGGGCACTAGTTCAACTGCAGCTTAATGTCCAAGTCATTTTCTAGGGCTGACTTCTCATAAACTCAGGCTCAAAGTAGCAGTGTCTTGGACACCAAGAAAATGTACTTTAAGGAAGTTCACAGAAGAGACATTTCCCATGCATCCATCGTATCTGCTGTGATTCCTGCTTTGCAGAGCATTGGACTAGGAGTCCAATGGACTCATGGGGTCCATTCCAACTCTACCATTTGAAGAAGAAGGAGAAGAAGAAGAGGAGGAGGAGGAGGAGTATGGATTTGATATCCCGCTTTATCACTACCCAAAGGAGTCTCAAAGCGGCTCACATTCTCCTTTCCCTTCCTCCCCCACAACAAACACTCTGTGAGGTGAGTGGGGCTGAGAGACTTCAGAGAAGTGTGACTAGCCCAAGGTCACCCAGCAGCTGCATGTGGAGGAGCGGGGAAGTGAACCCGGTTCACCAGATTACGAGTCCACCGCTCTTAACCACTACACCACACTGGCTCTATGACAGCAGCATGAGGGGCGGGATAGCTAATATCTCAGAACAATCAGGATTCAAGATGACCTTAACAGATTGGAGAACTGGACCAAAATAATTTCCAATAGGGACAGATGTAAGGTTCTGCACTTAGATGCAAAAATATAGGATGAGGAGCAATTGACCCAACAGCTGTTAATGTGAAAAGGATCTAGGGGTCTTACTAGACCACAAGCTTAACACGAGTCAACAGTGTGTTGCAGCAGCAAAAACCAACCAACCAACAAACCATCTTCAAATATCTTAAGGGCTGTCATGTGGAAGATGGGGCAAATTGTTTTCTCTCAGCTAAAGCATCCATGACAGATGGCCATACAACCTCTGCTTAAAACCTCCTGTGAAGGAGAGTCCACAACCTCCCAAGGATGACAGTTCCACTATCAAACAGCTCTTACTGTCAGAATGTTTTTCCTGCTGTTTAGTTGGAATCTCCTTTCTCGCAACATGAAGCCATTGGTTCGAGTTGAACCCTCCAGAGCAGGAGAAAACAAAATTGCTCCATCTTCCGTGTGAGTGCCCTTGAGATATTTAAAGATGCTGATCAAATCTCCTGTCAATCGCCTCTTTTCCAGGCTGAACACACCCAGCTCCTTCAACTGTTCCTCATAACGCTTGGCTTCTAGACCCTTGATCATCTTAGTTGCCCTACTCTGGACAGCTCTTCCCATCAGAAAGGACTTCCTGATGTTTATTCGAAATCTCCTCCCATCATGTCGCCTCTTCCTTGCCTTTTCTCTAGAGTCAAAAGTTCCAAACACTCCAACCTTTCTTCCAAGAGGAGTTGCTCCACCCCCTGGAACACTTTCATGGTGTGAAAGGAAATGTACGCTCCCAGCTGTGAGCCTGAGCTCCACGCTGGGCCTGGTCTTTACCTCGACCCCTGCTTCCCCTCTCCTTCCACATTGCCCGGGGAAGCCGTGCCAGAAATAAGTGCTCCTTGTTCCTCTTATTAGGGTTTATTATCATAACTGCTTATTATATTGCCCATTATGTTAATGAATTAGAACAACAGATCTGAAATGTTTGTTGTGGTATAAAGCTCATTAGTCGGAGAGAGGAGCTCAATGCGCACCAAAGGTTGAGGAGCTTGGTTGCAGGAATATTGCCAATTAAGGCGTATATGAACACGCAATTAGGTACCAGGCCATGCTTGATTTACATTGCTTTATGGCCAAGAATGGCACAGAACGTCTTTAGAAGCTGAGCGCAGGGGAGGGAGGAAGCAAGCTGCCTTATAAGGAACCACACCATTGGTCCTTCCAGTTAGCATTGCCTGAGCTGATTGGAAGTGAACGTTGGAAGATTCGGGAAAGGTGAAAGAAAGGACTTCTTCACGCAGTGAAGAACTAGAGTATGGAACTCACTTCCACAGAAGGCAGTGGTGGCCATTAAACTAGACAGCTTCAAAAGACAAATTCAAGGATGAGAGGGCTATCGATGGTCATAGAATTCTAGAATCCTAGAAGGGACCCCAAGTGTCATCTAGTCCAACCCCCTGCAATGCAGGAATCTCAGCTAAAGCATCCATGGCAGATGGCCATCCAACCTCTGCTTAAAAACTTTCAAGGAATGAGAGTCCCCAACCTCCCGAGGGAGACCATTCTACTGAATAATAATAATAATAATAATAATAATAATAATAATAATAATAATAATAATATACCCCACCCATCTGGCTGGGCTTCCCAACCACTCTAGGTGGCTCCCAACAGAATATTATAAACTCAATAAAACCGCAAACATTAAAAACTTTCCTACACATGGTTGCCTTCAGATGTCTTCTAAAAGTCAGATAGTTGCTTATTTCCTTGGCATCTGATGGGAGGACGTTCCACAAGGTGGGTGCCACCACCGAGAAGGCCCTCTGCCTGGTTCCCTGTAACCTCACTTCTCGCAGTGAGGGAACTGCCAGAAGGCCCTCGGCTCTGGACCTCAGTGTCTGGGTAGAACGATGGGGGCAGCAATGATTCTGAATAGCAGTTTCTGGGTACCGCAAGAGGGGAGAGGGCTCTTGTGTCCGTATACTGCTTGCAGGTTTCCCATGGGCATCTGGTTGGCCACTATGAGAAAAGGATGCTGGGCTAGATAGGCCATTGGCCTGATCCAACAGGAGCTTCTTATATTCTTATGGTTATATGTTGTTTGCTTGGTGATAAATTAGTCAAATGGTTTAGTGCATATTGAGCTTAGGAATTTAGCAATGTAGCAGGCTCTTCCTATGTTCTTGAGTGACTTTATAGGGTTTCAGATCAGGAGTCTCTCCCAGCCCTACCTAGAGATTCTGTTGAATGCTTATCTGGTTCTCAGGATGCTTAGTTATCATTGACCTGTTTTGTAATTTCTGACACCCTTAGGTACATTTTCTAAACATTTTTTAAATGAAAACCTTTGGATTATTCCAAGTCTGCTGGTAAATGTGCCCCTCTCCCTTGTATCACTTTCAGCATTTACATAGAAATGCTGACATTTGCTAACATGTATAATGTTTAGTGAAAGGGTAGGTCATTTCACAGAGCCCAAAGTGAACTCCGGGACAAATCACAAGAGATACACCCACCTGAAAAAGCGAGAAAATGGAGGCAGGCCCATTACTGTCTCCCGATAACCCACTCTAATGGATGCCTGTGAACTAGTAGGAGTTGTTCCCATTAAATTCCTGCATTATCAGGCCATTACTTGACAGGGCAAAGATTAATTGCGAACTTTCCAGAGCCCATTCATTCCCTTTGCCAATCCATCTCGACCCATTACGCCTCTTCAGCTGCTTTGTCAATTTTTACATTGCCAAGGAGCCAGACTGCATCCAATGTTCTCTGTCCATCGCCGGACATGTCAAACAGTCGTCAATCTGGTGTGACCTGGCAGATGGGGTGAGGGGTCGCCGGGGAATTGTGAAGGGGAGAAGTGGGGAGGCTGGCAAGTGAAGCGGAGTGACCAAGAGACTGAGTGACAAATTAGGAGGACACCTGGCCTCAGAACTCACCTCGGCCATAAACTTGTGAAAAATAGGTCATTGGTGCTCCAGGACGAGAGCCCTTGTGAAACACACACATATTGCAATTAATTCATTAATCAGAAATACTTATTTACCATCCTGCATTAAAAGATTGCAGGGCAGTGTGGAAAAGGTGTGAATGAAACTTAATCCACAAAACTAACAAATATATTTTAAAAATAAATAAATAAATAAATAAATAAATAAATAAACTTGTGAAAAATAGGTCATAGGTGCTTCAGGACAAGACCCCTTACAAACACACACATATTGCAATTAATTAATTAGAAATATTTGTTAACGATATTTCATCAAAAGATTGCAGGGCAGTGTAGAAAAGGTGTGTAGAAAAGTAATCCATACAAAATATAGATACATTTTTTAAAAAACTTGACAAAACCACGTAGGAAAACATAACAAGCCAATTTTAAAAAACCAAACACCAAAAACAGAAGAACAGAAAAAGCTAGATTCAAAAAATCCATGGGGGAGGCCTGCAGCTCGCTGGAAGAACATCAACTTTGCATGCAGAAGGTCCCAGATTCAATCCCCAACAGCATCTATAGGTAGGACTCTGAATGTTTCTCCCTGAAGCCATGAAGAGCCACTTCCATTTATTATAGACCAGTGGTTCCCAACCTGGGAGGCAGGATTACTTGTTGTTATTGTTTAGTCGTTTAGTCGTGTCTGACTCTTCGTGACCCCCTGGACCAGAGCATGTCAGGCACTCCTGTCTTCCACTGCCTCCCGTAGTTTGGTCAAACTCATGCTGGTAGCTTCAAGAACACTGTCCCACCATCTCATCCTCTGTTGTCCCCTTCTCCTTGTGCCCTCCATCTTTCCCAACATCAGGGTCTTTTCCAGGGAGTCTTCTCTTCTCATGAGATGGCCAAAGTATTGGAGCCTCAGCATCAGGATCTGTCCTTCCAGTGAGCACTCGGGGCTGATTTCCTTCAGAATGGATAGGTTTGATCTTCTTGCAGTCCATGGGACTCTCAAGAGTCTCCTCCAGCTCCAGAATTCAAAAGCATCAATTCTTCGGTGATCGGCCTTCTTTATGGTCCAGCTCTCACTTCCATACATCACTACTGGGAAAACCATAGCTTTACCTATACAGACCTTTGTTGGCAAGGATTACTTAGGCGGGGCCTAAGAGGCAAGCGGGTGGCAATGATGTGCTGAAGGTATAAAGGACTATCAGACTTTGCAAAGCTGGTATCACTGGCTCAAGTTCAGCAATTTTGTTGAATTAATGAAATCGTTTCAACTGGGTTATGGATAAATGTGCAATTAACTGTTACTGTTTTGAATTCCATTGTGTTATTACCTTCCTTAGGGGGTCGTGCAAACCACTGTTCTGAATGTTGCTTTTTATAGGGTAGGGTTGGATAGCGGGCATTGGGGACAAGTTTATGGAACCAAGGAGGCAGTGACCTGGTGGAGCCAGTGTGGTGTAGTGGTTAAGAGCGATAGTCTCATAATCTGGGGAACCAGGTTCACGTCTCCACTCCTCCACATGCAGCTGCTGGGTGACCTTGGGCCAGTCACACTTTTTTGAAGTCTCTCAGCCACACTCACCTCACAGAGTGTTTGTTGTGGGAGAGGAAGGGAAAGGAGAATGTTAGCCGCTTTGAGACTCCTTCGGGTAGTGAGAAAGTGGGATATCAAATCCAAACTCTTCTTCTCCTCTTCTTCTGAAAGAATCTGAGGATCAATGGTACCAGCAGTGCTAAGCTAGATTGGCTAAGGGCCTGACTCAGCTTAAGGCAGTGTCCTATGACCCTATCCAACATTTCAAATCTCTGGGCAGCTAGAAAGGTCTTCCGACACTGACATATGCTAAATATTTGGGTTTTTTGGGGGGGACATGCAAACACATGACACAAGGCCGCACCTGTAAATCAATCCCCTCCCATCCTAACATTAGTCCCATCCCATCCCTCCCAAACCATGAAATTAAAGATTCTGTTTTAATAATGAAAGTGTATTTTTTGGCATCCTAGCGTATGCTGGGTTTTTAAGCCCCTTTCCATGGTTTCGTCGTCTTTCATGGTTGTGTGAGGTGAATCAAAAAGAGGGAATTTCCCAAACTGCCTCTTTTTTTTTATTATGATTTCTTGCCACGCCAACACTGTGTGTAAAGATGGTTGAGCTGCAAAATTAAAGTCCTTCCACAACAGATAGAAAGCTGAAAATTTGGCCAAGCATAAATCAACACAGTCCAAGCCTGGGGTAAAGGAAATCCATCGCGTTTACCTGTTTTCCTCTAAACCTTGAAAGGTGTCTTGAAAGAGCTGCCAACCGCCGCAATATCAAAAGTTAAGCAGGGGAACTTTTTAGAATCGGTGTCTCTGGACCATTCGTATGGGCGCCAGTCCCAGACTAGACTTCATCAAATGGTAAAATCATGTCCATTCTACCATGGAAAACTGCAGGTGAAGGGATTTCATGATTTAGTGCCCCTTTGACCAAAACCCACCCCACCTTTCTTGAAAAAAGAATGCCTGCCAGGAAGAACATAAGAAGAACCTCCTGGATAAGGCTCATGGCCTATCAAATCCAGCATGGAATGGAATGGAATTTATTATTTATACCCCGCCCATCTGTCTGGGTTTCCCCAGCCACATTGGGTGGCTTCCAACGAAGTATTAAAATACAGTAGTCTGTTAAACATTAAAAGCTTCCCTAAAGAAGGCTGCCTTCAGATGTCTTCTAAAAATCTGGTAGTTGTTTTTCTCTTTGACATCAGGTGGGAGGGCGTTCCACAGAGTGGGCGCCACCACCGAGAAGGCCCTATGCCTGCTTCCTGTAACTTGGCTTCTCGCAGCGAGGGAACCACCAGAAGGCCCTCGGCGCTGGACCTCAGTGTCCGGGCAGAACGATGGGGGTGGAGACGCTCCTTCAGGTATACTGGACCGAGACCATTTAGGGCTCTAAAGGTCAGCACCAACACTTTGAATGGTGCTCGGAAACGTACTGGGAGTCAATGTAGGTCTTTCAAGACCGGTGTTATGTGGCCTCGGCGGCTGCTCCCAGTCACCAGCCTAGCTGCCGCATTCTATTCCCACAGCGGCCAACCAGATGTCTGTGGGAAACCTGCAAGCAGGATTCAAGCACAAGATCTCTTTTCCTGTGGTTTCCAGCAACTGGTATTTAGAAGCCTTGTTGTCTACAGTGGTGGAGGCAGAGCTAGTAGCCATCGATGCCCTCTCCGCCATGAATTCGTCTCATCTTCTTTTAAAGCCACCCATATTGGTGACCATCAATAGTTTATTTTATTTTTGCTGCCTTCCCCCCCACAAAAAACATTTTAATAAATTTATTTAATCATTTTTTTCAATACAAACAACAACCCCAAATGACACATACAACAAAAACCATAATAACACTAGTAACACAATTTGACAATTCAGATTTGAATACACTGATATACCTATGACCACACCTTTTAAACAATATTTTCCCACCTCTCTCTCCTCCCCCCACTTCCCACCACTATCCACCTTATCGCTTAAATATTCCTTCCAGATTCCGTCATATTTATCCATTCTTAATTTGCGTCGACATGCAATTTGTTCGTATGTAGCTAATCTGTCCATATTATCAAGCCATGTGCTCAATGGAATCTTTTTGTGTCTCTTCTAGTTCATCAAAACAAGTTTTTTTTTGCTTCTAATATAGCATGGTACAAAAAAAAATATTTCTTGGAAAAAGAATGCATGCCAAGGAGAGGCTATGTTTGAACAGTTCACCCTGACACCCTAGTTTTCTGCTTGCATCCAGTGCCTTTGTTGTTGGTGCTGGTTTCTTTCTGGGGAAAGGAATTGCTCTGTCCTCTCGCCTTCCCCCCAGCTGCACTTGGCAGTGATGGACTCCAGAAACAGTATTGCTCACCTGTTTCGTCTCCATTGAGCCTGTCACAATGAGTTCTGCTTAGCTTGCAGCGGAACTTAACTTCTGCGATGGTTGTCCTTAAGATCACAGCCTTAGTCACCTTCAGAGGCCGGCAGGGAGGGGACTGTGTCCTAGAGGATTGGAAGGGTCAACCCGTCATCGCTCCATCACTTTGGTACAGCTGCAGCACTGGGGGAGGGAGGGAGGAAGCTAATTATGACTGATAAATCGAGGGCTCCTGTTGTTAGCAATGTCATTGCGCTCACCTTTTTCACAGTCCCCTCTTTCCAGCTGTGTAATTAATTAGTGCATTGGAAGTGCTTCGTTTTCCGTGATCTACAGGTTGACCTTGCACCTTCCTTGGCTTGTCCCGGATTGCTGTCATAGGAGCCTTTGTCCCTTTTGGTGCACTGAGGAAGGACCTTAGCAGGATCTCCCTCCCTCTGTCTTTGGAAGAGGCATCGGCTGGGGTACCTGAGCGCCCTCCTTGACATATGAAAAAGTTTTGTGCGTGCCAAATTTCTTCTAAAGCCCTATATAAGTGTCTCAGTCTGAGATTGGCATCCTCTGATTCAGCCAGGGCTGAACTGCTATCCTTCCCCCCAGCCCAACTTTTTGCAGTGGTGGGAGAGAGGCCATTCTGCCAGTTTTCAGGGAGCAAGAAAAGGGTGAATTGGCAGGTAAATACATTCTGTGCCCCCCTGAAAGTGGGGAAAGAACTGGTTCAGGACACCAGTTGTTGGAAAACAGGCCACATCTTTATTGACTATCAGAGGCAGGCAGGGTTAACATGGAAGCAGGATTGATTTGCATACCCTTCAACATTTGTCCAATGAAAATACAGATGTCCTATTCAATAACAACAGCAGCAGCAGCAATAACAACAACAGTTGTTGTTGTTCTTGTTGTTGTTGTTCCTCGCCCCTTTGACTGGTTTGCCCCAGCCACTCCAACAGATATAAAAGCATAATAAAACATTAAACATTTTTTTAAAAAAAAACTTCCCTATGGAGGGCTACCTTCATATGTCTTCTAAAAGTTGTATACAGTCATACCTCGGGTTACAGACACCTCAGGTTGCGTTTTTTTGGGTTACGGACCTGCCGAAACCTGGAAGTACCAAACTTCCAGGTTTCGGTGGTTGCACATGTGCAGAAGCACTAAATCGCGCTTTGCGCATGCACAGAAGTGCCGAATCGCAACCCACGCGTGTGCAGACGCGCCGCTGCAGGTTGCGAACACTGCAGGTTGCAAACGTGCATCCCGCACGGATCACGTTCGCAACCTGAGCATCCACTGTAGTTACTTATCTCCTTTTCTTGGGGGGGGTCACATAACTCCATACCCGATGAAAATAGGGACATCCTACCATACTCCCCAACATTTCTCCAATGAAAATAGGAGAAGTGGGACATTCTGGGATCAAATCAGGAACCGGGATGTCTTCTGTAAATCCAGGATTGTCACTGGGGAAATAAGGACGTTTGGAGGGTCTGGATTCCACATTCCACATATCCTGTGCTGTTGGAATAGCACCCCAAGGTGACTGGAGTGGGAGATAACAGCCAGGCAGAGGTCCAAACCAGAGCTCAGGGCATGCCATGGCCAACCTTCCTCCCAGGCGTCTTCTGGCTGGGATCCTGCCTAATGCCATTTCTGGCCAGAGTCAACAAGGCTAACATAAATAAGCCTTATTTCACTGAGAAAAAGGCAAGAAACTCAACCCAAACCAAAAAACCCAACCATCATGCCAGTTGAAGTTGATAGGAAAATTCCTTGTCAGCCAAGCATAATTCAAGGACAAGAGTCTCCTGTATTGTCCAGAATCTGGTCTTCAGAAGCATTGTTCCATCCATCTCCAAGACACCCATCATGGTTAATAGCCATCAGAACCACCTGCTCCATGAATTTGTCTGATCTTCTTTTAAAGCCATCCAAGTGGGTGGTCATGACTTTCTCTTTTTGTGCTTTCCCAGGAGTCAGAATTTCAGACAGAACCTCCATGCTTCTGCAACCTTTGCCATTCCAAGGGAGGCTTCTTCTCACATGAGATTTCCTTCTCTCGCCTCCCACAAACCCCACACCTCCCTCCTTCCAGAGAGAAAACACCCAAGCCCTGGAAGGATATTAATGTGCAAATTAGTGCAACCTGACTTGCTCCAGATTGCTACTTAGAATTTGCATATTAATAAATGGGTATTTTTTTTCCCTGACAGCATTTAGTGGATCAAGAAGGGCAGAGATTTTCTAAAAAGGGGGGATCAGCATTTTTTTAAAAAATTGCGTTACTTTCCTAGCTCCCTTTGCCTTCTCCTCTGCCCTCCATGATAGATCTTCATCTGTTTGTGTACTATACTATTCATATGTGCAGAAGTTGCACATATAGATAAGCATCCCAAAATTGCTATTTAAGAACTTCATAAGAGCCTTGTTTGAGCACACCAAAGGCTCATCTCATCAACATCCTGTTTTCAAAGTCACCCACCAGAACCCGCAAACAAGATATAAGTGCAATACCTTCTTTCCACTTCTGATTTCTGGCAGCAGATATTCAGAGACATGCTCTCTATAATTGCTATCTACAATGGAATTTGTAAATATCAGGAATTTACAGAACATTCACCAGCTGAAAATGAAGTGGCCCAGATCTTTTGCAGGTGCTTCCTTCTTCTTTTTCTTCTTCTTTGGTCATCACGTGTAGCAAAATAAGATTGTCTTCCATGAACACGGTCTTAACAGTGACTCCGTAAGTGACTGTGAAGGCCAATTCTGGATCCACACGTCCTTCCACAGTGGGGAAATAGGTTTCCGGGTGGGAGTTGGCCATGGTGAGTGAACGTGCCTTCCTCTTAGCTCATTTCCCTTTTTGTCTTGAGTTCGTGCTTCTTCAAAGGCCATGACACCTTTGGTAAATCGGGATTCTCGCAGGCCAGTGTTTCCCACTTATCAGTGCTTATACTACTTATTTTTTAGGCTTGCCTTGAGAGCATCTTTAAACCTCTTTTGTTGTCCACTGGTATTTCACTTTCCATGCTTAAGTTGGGAATAGAGTAGTTGCTTTGGAAGACGATCATCAGGCATCCACACAACATGACCAATCCAACAAAGTTGATGTTGGAGAATCATTGCTTCAACACTGGTGATCTTTGCTTCTTCCAGTACACTGGCATTTCTTTGCCTCTCTTCCCAAGTGATGTGTAAATTTTTTTGGAGACACTGTTGATGGAATATTTTGAGGAGCTGGAGATGCTGTTTATAAGTGGTCCGTTTTTCACAAACATACATTAAAGTTGTACAATAGTTGTAAACTAGCATTTTGGTTTCCCTGCAAGTGTCCCATTCCTCAAACACTCTGCATTTCAATCGGGGGAAAGCTATGCCCGCAGAGCTCAGGTGATGCTGGATTTTGGCATTGATGTTGGCCATTGTGGAAAGATATGCCCAGGTAGGATAAGTGATCAACACTTTCTAACATTACACCATTACGTTGGATTTGTGGCACTGCAGAGGGGTTGTTTTGTGCTTGTTGGTGCAGCACTTTGGTATTTGATATTGAGTGATAGGCCAAGCTTTCCGTAAGCTTCTGCAAAGCTATTTAGGATGGTTTGGAGGCCATCCTCTGAGTGTGCACACACTATGTTGTTATCAACATACTGAAGCTCTATGACAGAGGTTATGGTAACCTTACTCTTTGCTTTCAGTCTACTCATATTAAAGAGCTTTCCATCTGTTCGGTATATTATTTCTACTCCAGTGGGGAGTTTCCCTTTGACAATGCGTAGGATCATAGCGATGAAGGTAATGAATAGAGTTGGGGCGATAACACATCCCTGTTTAAAGCCTGATCCCACTGTGAATGGTTACAGGTGCAAAACAGTCCTGAAAATGGGGTTGCATGTAACCGCCCCAATCCCATCATGAGCACAGATCATCATGAATCCACGGTAAAAAAAGAAAATAAAAGGAACATCTGGAAGGGTCGTAAGCCAATATATAGGGTGAAGAACCATGCTATCTGAGATATGGGGTGAGGCCAAGTAGTTTTCTGTGGCTTTGACAAATGGGTTCTGTGCTAATGTGGGGAAAAGTTCTTGGAATCTTTCAAGATTAGGCCAGAAATGTATGTATTAGGCTACTTCAGGATGTCCCCATCCCAAGGCAAGTGTCTGGAGGTGATGATGCACCAATCTACCCCCTCCGCAAACAGTTTGACGATTCTGCCCAGGCAAAAGGTCTTAGTGGAGATTGCGAAATGAAAAGCCCTGCTACATAAGCCAAAGCCAGTCATACATAACGGCGGCATTAAAGATATATTCCCTGTCTGAGTTAATTACTTGTCACATCCGTCTCAGAGAGAAGGGACTGGCAGATAGCCAGGGTGTTTTGTGTTGGGAATCTATCTGTGTGTTCATCCAGACATGCCTGCATGCATACAGAGGGTCTCTTGGCCCTGCTAGATTTGTCTTCCTGATTTGCCATTGTTTTGATTTGCTTTAGAAATGGGACAGAATCGCATTGACATTCTCGTCGTGGTGCATCTCTTGGATGTTTCTGCCCCGACGGTACAGTTTGTTCCTGCAGAGATGATCACACATGTTACAGACATCTGCCATTTATGGCACACCTGAAGCTACACTGATGTTGCCCCATCGTGGGTTTGCCCCAATGAATCGGACAGCAAAGCTGTCCAGTGAGGACATCTTGAGTGAGTTTGAGCATCCCTTGGATGGTCATGTAGATTCTCAGGGCTGGTGTTGTGCAGCTTAGTAGCGGTCCATCTCAGCCATTAAAAGTCACTTAGATGATGATGATTTATTGAATTAATTCATTTATTGCATTTTTCTCCAAGGAGCTCAATTTGCCGTACATGGTTCTTCCCCTCCTCCATGTTTAATCACCACAACAATCCTGTGAGGTAGGTTGTGCTGAGAGGGAGTGACTGGCCAAGTGGTGATTTGGTCAGGCCCTTGTCTGACATTCTAACCACTGTACTTGAATTTATATTCCACTCTTGCTCCAAAATGAACCAAGGGGGGCAAAAGGCAAGCAATAAAGCAACTAAAATCTTCTTTAGAACATATTTAGAATGATTCCAGTATAGAAGCAGACTGGGAAAGATCTCATACCCAATTTCTATACTAATCTCCTGAGAATATGGTATGTTCAGGAGAAACATGGATAGAGTGTGTTGATTGACTGGGTCTATAAGGAGTAATGCAATATTTCAGATTCCCTTGTCCCGAGCTGGATGAGGTTTATACACCCAAACTAGCACCTTGAACATAACCCAAAAGCTAATTGACATCTACCAGACACCTGAGTTTCTTCCCTACTCGGTCCGCATTCATCACTTGACCCAAACAAAGTCCACCCACTGAGCCTTCCCAATTTGTTCCCCCCAGAAACACAGCAACCACAGGCATCATAGAGATTTGCTGGCAAAACTCCAGCAACCTCTTTGAGTTTGTATGTATGTGGTTATGTACATCCATGCTGTATTTGTGAAGGATTATTTACCTCCCCCAGGTATGCCGCAAAACAAATGTGAAGCCTTAAGTCAATAGCCAAGTTTGTGCAAGGAATCCCATTTCCTTCCAGGAGAACATCTGAAATCTCCACCAGTCAAAAAATCTTGGGCTGAATGCCAAATCCAAGGGCACCTAATGTACCTCATTGACATTTGCCTTCCTGCTACGGTGATGATTGGAAAGAAAGAGAAAAGCTATATTGAATTAGTTTTGAATGCAGGGTTTTGGGGTTCAGCTATGTAGTCAGTGTGGTGTATGGCAATGTTATTGCACTACAATGTCCATCAACCCCACTCAGCACAGCTTTGGATCGATGAGAAACACCTCCCCTCTTGACTTTCTAGTCCACAAGGGTGAGAAAATGAAGTTAGAGGGTGAGAAAATGAAGCAACCTGTGTCCCTCCAAATATTGTTGAGCTTCAACTCCCAACAGGAGCCTGAATGGCAATAAGGGAACTCTGATGTGTAATAACTCAAGGGTGAGATTCCTTAAGTGAGGTGAGATGGTTTCTCCTGAGGAAGAAAACACTCTTTGTCCTCCTGTTTCTTTCCTTCTGCCATGATTTAATTAGGACAGGGTGAGTAATGGGACAAACTCAATGGGGATGATGTGCCATTGACTCCGTTCTCTCCAAGGACACACAATCCAGCTGGATGTACCCAAATAAGTCCCATTGAAAATCATGGAAGCTGAGCAAAGGAACACCAGCAATCTCTCTCTTCTCTCTTCCCCTCTCTCTCTCTGCAAAAGGGTTTGTGCATAAGTCTTTCCTAGTGGATCATTCCCCCTTTCCCCCCATCCCACCCCTTTCCTCGGCTAACCTGCACTCATATGCTTCTCTCTCTCCTCTCCTCTCTCTCTAGTATTCATCAATAAATATTCAATTAATGTTTTCATAGGATAAAGATCTATGGACGCCCGATAAGAACATCTTAGCAGGATGAATGGGACTGCAGGCTCATGCAGCTAATTCTTCTGTAGATATTATACAAAGAAGCCTGGAATATATATATATTTAAGGGGTGGGAAAAGTGAACCCAAGGATCCTAACTCGCCTCGCCTCCCCATTGTTTCTGGTTTCGTTTTAAAGAAAAATGCAGATGAGAATTTAAAAGGCCATGTTTTCTGCAATTAATTTTATGTACTATTCTTTTCCATTATTTATGTCCCCTAAGTGATAAATGGTCTGGCTGCAAAGGTAGGGAAGGAGTGGCGGAAGCATGGGGGAAAGTATGTTATTTATTCTAAAAGTTGGGTAGGTGATGCTCAGGGTACCCTTAGGATTTTGTAAGGGGATGAGAAATCTGCAGAATTCTTAGGGATACTGGTGGACTACACAACTCCTATCATCTCTGACCGCTGGCCATCCTGACCCTGGGGCTGATAAGAATCAGAAATCCAACAACGCCTAACGGGCCTGGACATACATGACCCTAGGCTCCACAGCTTCAGGGAAGGGAACATTCTTCCATATCATCACATGGGTTTTTAATAGAGCAGCAGTGGAACAAATCCACCCCAGCAGTTCTCAGCAGCAATGAGAGCCAGTGTGGTGTAGTGGTTAAGAGCGGTAGACTCGTTTTGTTTCATTCTCAGTGGGAGGGGACACCTCAAGAGAAAGACATCGTGTTCATTCCCCAGTGAGACCATAGAAATATCTATCTGGCCACTGTGGGGACCACAAGGCTGAATCATAGGAACATAGAATTGTAGAGTTGGAAAGAACTCTGAGGGTCATCTAGTCCAACCCCTGGCAATGCAGGAATCTCAACTAAAGCATCCATGACAGATGGCCACCCAACTCTGCTTTAAAAATAACCTCCCATGGTTAAACAACCCCCCAAGGCTGCCCATTCCACTATCCTACAGCTCTTACTGTTGGAACGTTTTTACTGATGTTTACTCATCTCCTTTTTTATAACTTGAATCCATTGGTTCAGGTCCTGCTCTCTGGAGCAGCAGAAAACAAGCTTGCTCCATCTTCCATCCTTCAGATATGAATGAATTTTATTATTTCGGTCACAGACCAGTTCCAGCCCACATACAATATCAAGGAAGTAATAAAACATGATAGGGATACATTTGAATTTGCAACTAGGTATGACAGGGACAATACAGATATAGCAACAGTTAAAAATTATAAAAATTCAAACTTATTCACTAACATATAACCTAAAATTATCATTTAAAACCTTAATCTTTATGGTAGCACAGCTTGTTCCCTAAGTTTTATGGCAATCACATAGAATTTGGCTACCCTTAACATGATCTCAGGATCCTTGTTTTCTACCAGGGATTTTAGACATTGAAGTTCGGATTCATTTGGAGGTTTTTGTATAGCAGGGGTAATAAATACCGAGCGTATATCCCCGTAGAAACGGCAGCATAACAAGGCATGAGAGACAGTTTCTACCTCCATCAAGCCGCAGGGGCAGACTCGTTCCGCGTATAGTTTACCCTCAAATCTGCCCTGCAATAAGGCAGATGGCAGCACGTTGAATCTAGCGAGGGCAAATGACCGTCTGTATTTAGGTATTTGTAATTTTGA
Source organism: Podarcis filfolensis (assembly GCF_964270895.1). Taxonomy (NCBI): domain Eukaryota; kingdom Metazoa; phylum Chordata; class Lepidosauria; order Squamata; family Lacertidae; genus Podarcis; species Podarcis filfolensis. The sequence goes on along the minus strand of NC_139613.1, from coordinate 4,399,534 downwards.
CAAATAATTTGCTGGGGTAAATCCTCTCCCATTATCTTTTATCGCTGGGTGTTTATTCAGATATTTGAAGACAGCTCTATAGAAACAACGTCACATCCTATCCCCAGAGACCCATTCACACCACACAGCCAACTTCATACTTTTAATAACTTCTTTATTACATAACCATTTTGCTTCCTTTCTCCCCCCCCCCCGGAACAATCTCTTTTTAAGGGTCCATTTCTCACCCCAGACCCCAATCTCCCCACTCAGATCTAGTCAATATGACTGTTCATCCTTCTTTCACTCCTTGAATTTTTCGTTTCCTTCCTTGCCCATTCCTTCCAGCCAGCTTGGGAGTCCAGCCCGTGCTCAGTAGCAATTTCTGAAGTATTTGCCCTTATCCCATCTCAGCGTGACGACAATCTCGTGTATAAATAGTATAGAGACATACTCTTCATTGCCAACGATAATTTATTCCATCTGCCTTGAGAGAAATTCGGAAGGTAAGGAATTAGCTAGCTGGGTGAGGGCAGCTCTCCAAAGCAAAAAGACGTGACGGCAACCCACCCAGCAGGAGATTTCGAACCCGTGGCTCAGAGGTTTCTTAGAAAAGCTGTGGGAGAATGACATCAGCGGCCTAACAGAAATTGATTCTAAAGATGCGAGGGGGTTATTTTAGGACTGGAGAAGGCAGGGAGCCCTTAATGGAGCACAAAAATGGAAAGGGAGATGAGTTAATGGAGCTGTTGGTGTGGTTGGAGAGTTTGAAGCGTAGGGTTTTCATTGGGAAATCGATTGGGGTTGGGCTGGGGCTATTTGCAGCTATACTTAACCTAAATCCTGAGAGGGAAGAAGTGTTCTTGAGGACAGAGGGTGTATACAAGACCGTGACTTCCAAAACTGACTATTTATCTTTCTTTGAGGCTGAGCATGTGGTATGTGGCAAGGGGGAGAAGTTGAGGGATCCACTTCTCTGGACTGCAGATAGCTTCAGACACATGATTGATGCTTTTCCATGCAATACAATAGAATAAAAAAGGGGGTGCATTATTGGCTCACAGGCTTTCTGAATACAAGGGTGGAGATTTTTTTTTTCAGTCTAGCGGCCACATTTGCTTCTGAGCAACCTTCCTGGGGCCACATGACAGTGGTGTGGGTGGGACCAGAGTCACACCTGAGGATTTTATCTTCCACAGTAGCAGTCCCTCCACGTTTCCCTATTTTCTGGGTTATTTGTGGGGCCTGCTTGGTGTTTTTACATGAGTGGAATGTGTGCTTTTATTTAAAATGCATCTCTGGGTTATTTGTGGGGCACAGGAATCCATTCATTCCCCCCCCCAAAAAAATATAGTCCGGCCCATGGCTAAAAAAGGTTGCTGACCCCTGGAGAAGCCAATCCCTCTGTCTGAACCCACCAGGGTGGCAAGATTTAAATTTCAGAGGCTCTGTCATTTAACAGCTTATTTTAAAACAACGAAGAGTCCCTGAACAGTCTTCACACTTTTCTGGTTTCACAAACAGCCTGGTTTCGAGTTTCTGCAGTCAAACGTCATAGCCAACTTGAAACCCTGCATTGAAAGTTTGCTTGATAAACTTGGATAATCATTTTGGGGAGGGATAAAAAGATTGCAATATATATATATATTTCAGTTAGAGTCCACAGCGGCCACTGGAGTGGGAAGAGGATAGCTTCTGGCCACAATGATCTGCTTAGATACTCTTTCCACTACACATGGGGTGCAACTTTCTATAGAATTGGCCAGCATAACTCTTCTGACACTTGCCACAGCACCCTGAAAGACACAGTTTTTGCACAGTGATGTGTGATGCAAACAGCTATTCCTCCTCATGCAATCATTTCTCTACCGCTACCCAGCAAGTGGGTCAAAAAAACAAAACAAAAAAATTAAAAATCCCACAGTTAACTTGCATCAGGGACCACATTGACTTAGGTCAAGACTAATGTCCTGGAAGCTTGACTAATATATATCTGAGAGAAGAGTCATTTTCTAGTGAAATAATTATTGGGCTGAGTGAAATATTACCAGGAGGCAGCTAAGGGAAAATGTAGCAAACTTCAGCGCTGGGAACCGGGCTCATAAAAGCATAGTAAAGTACTTTCATTTAGAATGACTTTTTCAATAAACTTTTAAAACAGGAAGCTCTGAAGGTTTGTGAGTGTGCTGCCGCCTGCATCCAATGCAGAAGTGTTTGCAAATGTTATTCATAGCCAGACCCTAACCAGATATAATCTTTGATAGTCAAACGATTCCCTAGCAGTTACCTCGTTCCTCATCTGCCTTCCTTTTGCCAATCTCTGGATGAATGTTCAGGATTTTGTTATGCATATGAATTAAGGTCAGAAGTTGTAATAATAATAATAATAATAATAATAATAATAATAATAATAATAATAATAATAGCAATGGATTATGGCATGCGCCATGGCACGCTTGCTGCATGGAAGCCAGGTTATGTGTGATGTGCTGGTTTGGACATATGTTTGTTGCTTAATGGCATGCAGTGACATTGTATACATGCCTACTCTATAGCAGGTCCTGCTAAGTTTAGTGGGCCTTAAAAGTAAAGGGACCCCTGACCATTAGGTCCAGTTGTGACCAACTCTGGGGTTGTGGCACTCATGTTGCTTTATTGGCTGAGGGAGCCGGCGTACAGCTTCCGGGTCATGTGGCCAGCAAGACTAAGCCGCTTCTGGTGAACCAGAGTAGCACACGGAAACGCCATTTACCTTCCCGCTGGAGCGGTACCTATTTATCTACTTGAACTCTGATGTGCTTTCGAACTGCTAGGTTGGCAGGAGCTGGGGCAGAACAACGGGAGCTCACCCCACCACGGGGATTCGAACCGCCGACCTTCTGATCGGCAAGTCCTAGGCTCTATGGTTTAATCCACAGAGTCACCTGCATCCCTTAGTGGGCCTTACTCCCAGGTAAATGAGCATAGTTATGCAGCCTGAAACATTGTGGGGTGATTTGTAGGGCCAAGCAAACCAAAACACGCCCCAGGGAACTTGTTCCATGTGGTTCCGTGTTGACTTAATGGTAGTGCTTTTCAGTGGAGCCCTTCACTGGAGCCAGCTGGTGTTTCCTGGAACGTTTCACACCAAGGTTGCTGGAGGAAGTTGGTCTTTGCAAATTCCCAGCACAAACAGAACTTTATCCCACCTCCTGGGATAAAGTGTGGATTGGACGTAGTTACCCACCAGCTTTCACACTTCTCAAATGTTCCAACACAGTTCTTGGCTCAAAAAGCGTACTGATACATTTAGAAATGTGTATTTTGAGATAGAATACTTATAAAATACCATTTAAGTGTGAATTCCCATTCTTTGGGGGCAGGGGTCACAGATTAATGTGGAAATGGGATGTAATGAAATGGATTTACAGATGCTTTTTTTTTTCAATTGTACATTTTAAAACTGTTTCTAATGTTGCATTTTAAATTGCTTTAGTCCACCATGGGACTTTAGGGTGAAGGGAAGGTAAGAAATTAAAAACATAAGAGTCCATGTGTGAGTGATGCAGACTGAGTTTCCTGTTCCTGAATCACATACTTGCACATGAATTACTTGATACTGCGGCATTCCATGGATGTGAATTGGCCAGCACAAATGCAGCCCCATCTAAAGAGCTTTCAGAGTAATGGTACGTTATGCTATTAAAAGGGGCGTCCTCTCAAAATCCAGTAGCTAGTGATCATCTGTATGTAAGCCAATGGATAAGCCAGTGCTGTCTAGTGGTTGGAGTGATGAACTATGACCTGGGAAACCCAGTTTGAAATCCTCAGTCAGCCATGAAGTTCACTGGGTGACCTTCTGCAAGTCACAATCTCTCGGCCTAATTTCCCCTGGAGAATTGTTGTGAGAATAAAACAGGGAGTGGGAGAACCATGTCGGCCACCCTGGATTCCTTGGAAAAATCAAGCGGGATATAAGGCCATTAGATCAAGCTAATGGCCCACCTTGTCCAGCAACCTGTTCTCACAGTGGCCAACTAGATGCCTGTGAGAAGCCAGCAAGCAGAGCATGCACACAAAAAGAAGAGTTTGGATTTGATATCCCGCTTTATCACTACCCTAAGGAGTCTCAAAGCGACTCCTTTCCCTTCCTCCCCTACAACAAACACTCTGTGAGTTGAGTGAGGCTGAGAGACTTCAGAGAAGTGTGACTAGCCCAAGGTCACCCAGCAGCTGCATGTGGAGGAGCGGGGAAGTGAACCCAGTTCACCAGATTACGAGACTACCGCTCTTAACCACTGTGATGGCCTGGGACACAGGCTTGGACTCGGAGCCAGAGGAGTCTCAGTCCGCACCGGATCCTCTGCCTCAGGCAGCATCTGAACCGAGTCTGGGGCCTGATTCTGAAGAGCCCCAATCGGCACAGGTTCCTCTGCAACAAGCACCAGCTGGGCCAAGTCAGGGGCCTGAGCCTGCCCTGGCTCCAGATGCGGGGATTACCTTGTTGCCTTCAGCTGGGCCATCACTTACAGCTGCTCCACTACCGGTTGGGTCAGGGGAGGCTGAGGCGGCCTCTGGGTCTAGTAACCAACATCTCCCGAGCTGCAGAGACTCAGGTCTGAGAGAAGGAGAGACCTGAGTACTTGCAGGAGGAGTGCTTGCCTTCGGGCGAGACAGGGAGGTGAGTCACTGGGGAATCAGGACCGGCCGTTACCCCGTCAGAGATAAAAGGCTGCCAGACCCCGCCCCAGGTTGTGGGAGCAACATTGCTGCTTGCTGGAGCCTGCCTGTTACCCAGTGCCTGACCTAGCCTGGTTTCCTGCCTTGGCCCTGTTGGACTGACTCCTTGTGGAATCCTTGGATTTGGGACTGGACCTGGACCTTGTGGCTCGGGTTAACCCCCAGGCCCAGCACAACCACTACACCACACTGGCTTTCTTCCCTCCTGTAGCTTCCAGCAAGTGAAGCATTGCTTCCTCCAATTGTGGAGGCAGAGCATAGCCATCAAGACTAGTATCCATTGATAGCCTTCTGTGCCCAGAAATTGTTTAATCCTCTTTTAAAGCCATCCTAGTTGTTGGGCACTACTGCCTCCTGTGGGAGTGAGTTTCATACTTTGTGTTGCATGAAAAAATATGTAAATCTAATAAATAACTAAAAGTGTGTGAACTGGATTGGAGCTGGTAGCCATCACCAAAGCTGGTAGCAAATCCCAGGCTTTATGTGGAATTAGCATTGGGTCAGCCTTAGTGTAAGGTCATTTCAATGGCCCCCGAGTCACCCTGCATCAAGCAAAAGGGGGATAAACACTTCCATCAGCCTCAGTCCACCAGCCCAAACATTGTGATTGGAAGATGGAAGTTTGCTGCTCTCTGCCATGAGTCTACAGGCCAGTGCTGGACTCAGATCTGTTCTTGCAGGGAGTGGCAAAAAGGTTGCCTCCATCCAGGACCTAATTTGTGGTGTCAGAGTAACCCATTATCAAGGCGATTAAATTTAAAGAGCCTGCAGTAAATGCTAGCATACAGAAGACATCAAGCATCATTAAAATATAAATGGAAGCCAGGCTTAATGAGGTAAGGGGGAGGGGAAGGTGCCCAGAATCTCTTCAGTGTTGCTTCTCCCACCCTTCCCACACCTTGCTGTGTCAAGAGATAGTGGACATTAGGTTTAACATTATGTACCATGATGGTGGCAAAGATAGCATCGCAAAAGCGGATAGTGCTAGATTTTCTTTGCAAGGGTTGGAGTTCAGTTCATGCAAAGACATATCTGAGGCTTCCTCTCCCTTTGCAACCACAGAAGAGAGTTGTGTGAATCCCTTCTGAAGAGATATGCTCGTTTTCTCGCCGCATGAGGCGCATATGCAAAAATGAGTAGGCAAGTAGCTGCCCTAAGAACAATCCATTTAGAAGCCTTCAGGATTTGAAGCAACGTACCTCTGGAAAGCAGGAGCAAATCTGCCTTTAATGTACTGAACCTGGAAGGAAGGAAGAACTTGATTCCATAGGTGGCCACCAACCTGTTGTTGTTGTTTAGTCATTTAGTCATGTCTGACTCTTCGTGACCCCATGGACCAGCGCACACCAGGCACTCCTGTCTTCAACTGCCTCCCGCAGTTTGGTCAAACTGATCTGGTAGCTTCAAGAACACTGTCCAACCATCTCGTCCTCTGCCGTCCCCTTCTCCTTGTGCCCTCCATCTTTCCCAACATCAGGGTCTTTTCCAAGGAGTCTTCTCTTCTCATGAGGTGGCCAAAGTCTTGGAGCCTCAGCTTCAGGATCTGTCCTTCCAGTGAGCACTCAGGTCTGATTTCCTTCAGAAAAGCATCAATTCTTTGGCGAACAGCTTTCTTTATGGCCACCAACCTAGATGGCTTTAAAAGAACATCAGACAAATTCATGGAGGAGAGAGCCCTGTGCTCTGCCTTCACAGTTGAAGGCAGCAGTGCTTCCAAATCCAAGTTGGTGAGAATCGCTGGAGAAGATAGGGCTCTTGTGCTTGAATCCTGGTTGTGGGTTTCCCACAAGCACCTTGTTGGCCACTAGGAGAATGAGGTGCTGGACTGGATGGATCACTGGCCTCATCCAGCAGGCTCTTTTTTATGTTCTTAGTGAGACCCCCCCAAGTTAGGGATATAGGATGCTCCTACACTCATAGGATAGGGAAGCAATGGCTTGGGTGGGGTCAAGTGGAGGAGAAGTAGGAGAATGTTGAGAACCTCTAGGTTCTACCTCCTCATTGACAAAACTTTGGTTTTTACAAAAATCAGATTGCACCATGTATTTCTGGTTCTCATGATTTTGACTGTGTGCTGGTGACAAATCCTGAAAGGTTGTAACTAAGGTTGTGTGTGTGTGTGTGTGTGTCAAAACTTAGCGTTGCTTTTCAATTCCTGCATTTTCCAGGAGCTGCTGCAAAGATTTACTTTATCTGATATTGATCTTAAGACCCTTGTCAAAGTCACTGGGAGTTGGTTTAGTCAGTTTCATGACACTTACCTGTCTGTGAAACTGATGTGATGCTGACATACATCTAGCTATCCAAATGTGGTACTGACATGGATGTTAAGATGACATGGGCATAAGATCAGGACAGATATTTTAAAAAGAATATCGGAAACAATCTTTCATCCTATTATCAATTACAATTATTATTACTACTACTCTGCAGAATAATAATTTCAGAATAGGGATACCATATACATATGTATGAACTGCTTGGTATTTACAATAATGAATCATCTGTTTAAAGTCCAAAATGATGGAAAAGCAGAGCTGGATTAAGACATTTAGAGCCTCTAAGAACTTAAAACATTTTGGTGCCTCCATATACCGGTATATTTAATTCAAAATATAAACAGTAATACACCATAAATTTTTAAAAATTTTTTTGAAAGAAAAGAAAACCTACAGTAATATGGGAAGTGTGTGTGTGTGTGTGTGTGTGTGTGTGCATACACATACATACACATTTCCACTTTATTTATATTTTTTGGGGGGAATTCCTGCTTTTTCTAATTGCATAGTCTTTGATCAGACCCTCAAAACTAATCTTATATAACTTCTGTGGTGTCTCCCTTCCCTTGATGCCTTAAGAATGTGCTTATTTTGCTTAATGGTTAATCCAACCCTGTGGAAAAGGCCTGGCCTGATTGAGACATAGACTTGGTGATAGTTTTGGAATCAAAGGAAGGTGTCATGGCTCCTTTCTAAAACAAAATAAAAGACAAACTTTGTATGCAGAAGGTTCAGGCTTCAACCCTGCAGACGTACATCAAATATCCATTTCACTCATGACTAAACCCATTGAAATGAATGAACATAGCTAACTTAGATTCATTCATGTCAATGGGTCTACTCTAAGGAGAACTTAGTTGGATACACACCTGTGAGTTTATATGAGGTCCAAACTATATGTGATGTTAAGGGCAGAACTGGAGATTGCATGTTTGCTTTTTATTAACTCAGCAGCAGATGCAGAGTAGGAAAATCCAGATCAGAATTATAGGATGGAGGAACAAGAGGCTTAACTCTTTGCCCCATCATAGTCTCATTCCACCCACAGTCTCATGGCGGACTTTGGAGAGATCTCTTTGATGAGCATATATTTTGGTATGCAGTTTGTATGGTGTGAAAATGTCCTTTCATTGAATGGCCGTATGGGTGAGTAATGCAAAGACAATTAAGGTGTTCTTGTTTATTATATATTATAAAATGATCTCACTTCCAGACTGTGTAGCTGCTATTTGACACAGGAGGAAAGTTTTCTATTGCTAGTAATTGGTTTAATCAATCAATAAATTAAAGCATGTGGGTATCCAGATTAGGACCATGGCAGAAGCAAAGAAGTGATCTCTCCTCATCACACCAGTCTCAATCTGTATCAATTCCCCCATGACTTATTTCCCAGAAAACAAGCAACAAACAAACCCAGGGGGCTATTAATGTTCTCAGCATCCCCGAGTACACCCCACAGTGCAAATGAATGTTCAGTACAGGTCCTGAGACACTGCCATTCCCTTTCACCCTTTCTTCTGACGGGACTGAGAATCCCTCCCTTAGAACTTGCCGAAAGAATATTGGTTGGCATCCAGATTCCCTGAGTCAGTGCATTGCGTGGGCGGTTCCATTTGGAAGCTCTGCTCTTCAGCTCACGTCTCGGCAGCATGATTCTAACCAAATCCCGTCAGTGAGAAAACAAAGGCGCATCAACAAGCTCTCCAACCATCTCCGTGCCACCTGGTTTGGCTACCCAACCAGGATACAAACCCAGAAAGTTCTGACAGCCTGATGCTTGAAGGGAGGTTGGCATAGGGTCTCTTGGTTCCATTCTCATACAATTGCACAAAGCCCTGTCCTGTGGTTGGATTAGTCAGCTCAAATGTCACATGGGCAGTGCTAAAGAAATACAACTTAGGTCCAGGATACTAGAAAAAAATAATCTCACCCCTCTCTGGATGGTCCACTCTACAAAATGTAGGAACCAGGTCCTTTGGTGTTGTGGTTCCATGGATCCCCTCCACTTAAATATTAGGGATTGTCTTTGTGGTGTCTGCTGAAAAACTTCAGTCTCCACCCCCATCGTTCTACCTGGACACTGATGTCCAGTGCTGAGGGCCTTTTGGCGGTTCCCTCACTGCGAGAAGCCAAGTTATAGGGAATCAGGCAGAAGGCCTTCTTAGTAGTGGCACCCACCCTGTGGAACGCCCTCCCACCAGATGTCAAAGAGAGCAACAACTACCAGACTTTTAGAAGACATCTGAAGGCAGCCCTGTTTAGGGAAGCTTTTAATGTTTGATTCATTACTGTATTTAATATTTGTTGGAAGCCACCCAGAGTGGCTGGGGAACCCAGCCGATGGGCAGGTAAAATAAATTCTTCTTTCTTCTTCTTCTTCTTCTTCTTCTTTCTTCTTCTTCTTCTTCTTCTCCTCCTCCTCCTCCTCCTCCTCCTCCTCCTCCTCCTCCTCCTTCTCCTCCTTCTCCTCCTCCTCCTCCTTCTCCTCCTCTCCTCCTCCTCCTTCTTCTTCTTCTTCTTCTTCTTCTTCTTCTTCTTCTTCTTCTTCTCCTCCTCCTCCTCCTCCTCCTCCTCCTCCTCCTCCTCCTCCTCCTCCTCCTCCTCCTTCTTCTTCTTCTTCTTCTTCTTCTTCTTCTTCTTCTTCTTCTTCTTTCCAACAAGTAGAGGTCTTTCCTCATCTTCATCTGCGTTGCACACAAATGTGACTTTCTGAGAGCTGTAATTTATTTCTTGTTTATCAAATTTCTGTACTGCCCTTCATCGAAAGATTTCGGGGCAGTTCACAAAACATGGCAGGGCTGGGTCAGCCTGGGATCTGCTGGATCCTGAGCCAGCCCCACTGCCATCTTTTGACTACGTCACACCTGATACAGGCAGGATCTCCATGCCAGCAGAGCACTCTTCCAGTGTCTTCTGTCCCACATTCATAGGGGAGAATGCTATTGGTGGCTACTAGACAATAATGGCTCTGCTCTGCCACCACAGATGGAGGCAGCAAGGTTTCTGAATACCAGCTGCTGGAAACTGCAGGATGGAAGAGGGCTCTTCTCCAGTCTTGTTTGCTGGTTTCCCACGGGCATCTGGTTGTCTACTTTGATGACGGGATGCTGGACTAGATGGGCCATTGGCCTGATCCAGCGGGCTCTTCTTATGTTCTTATTCATTTCAAGCCAAGGGGGTGGTTGGTCAGTTTCTTTATTTTTCATGTGTATATCCACACTGCATTCCTCCTGTAAACAAAATACTAAAAGGTTTTTGTGTTGCCTGGGCAGTGTGAAGCATCTTATATGTTGCTTGGTCCCCCATTAAAAGCACAGGCCAAGTGTAATCACTTTTCTACGTGATGCTATTTACTTCCATTTATTTAAGTGTTGTTGGGGTGCTTTTTGTGGCATTTTGCTTTGTTGGTTAACAATTGTTTTCATTTTATGCTGTTTTTACTGGAGTCCTATGCCACCTTGAAGTTTATTATAATAGAAAGGTGGGATTAAAACAAACCAACAAAAAAGCCCTCTTTGAAATGAATAAAGACTAGCTCCCTATTCAAAGTCCCAACAAGTTGCCACTGCTTATCTGCACTTTTCACTCAGCTGCGCTGAACAAGTTGCCATTGTGAAGCGAATTCACAACAAATCCATGGCAGTTTTGAAAACTCAGTGCCATGAAATACAATGCTTCCCTCCACAGTTCTGTTTGGAAGCGCATTGCTATGGGTTGCGCCCAACTGCTCAAAGTAGACACACTGAAATGAATGAACCTAAGTTAATTACATCAATGAACTTCACTGGGTCTACTCTGAGCAGGACTAGCATTGGCCACAACCCTATGAACATTAGAATAAGGTTACCAGACTTCCCCGTTTCCCAGATTTACAAATCAGTCCCCATACAAAATCCATTGAAGTTGAAAAGTGTCCCTGGGTTCAAAGAAAAAAATATGGCAACCTTACATTAGAAGAGCCTGCTGGATCAGGCCAATGACCCATCTAGTCCAGGATTCTTTTATCACAGTGACCAGCCAGATGCCCATGGGAAACCTGTAAGCAGGATTCGAGCACAAGATCCCCGTTCCCCTCTTGTTTCCAGCAACTGGTATTCAGAAACATCGCTACTCCAAACTATGTTTGGAACATCTCTTCCACTCCAGCTGGGAACATGCACAAGTGAAAATCACGAACTTCATTACTTCCCTAAAAATAGTGTGTGCTGTTTAAAAATAATAATAAGGAGGGGGAAACAAACGCCCCATTGAGTCTCCAGTGTGCTGAACTTCCCATTGGCTGAGCAAGGTGCAGAGGGCAGCGAAGGAAATATGCTTGATCATAAGACGGGGTTACTCTGCAAAAGACCCTTTCTAGGTATTTTAACAATGCAGGGATTCCGAGAACCCTTTGGACGAAAATAGCCTTAGAGCTGGCAGGAAAGCTACAATGGACTTTTGAAAATTATTATTATTAACAGCCGCGTCTCGGAAGCGGGGCTTGCTCAGGCGGAACAATTAAAAAGCACTAGGCTGCAAGAATAAAGGAGGAGGAAGAGGAGATGGAGTTTACCTCTCTCTCACTTTCTTTCTCCCTGTCTGAGCCTCTCCCTCCCCCCCCCCACTCTTTTGTGTTGCTGTTATAATCCGAGGCTCCCACTGGGGCCAGCGCTAAATCTTCCACTGAATTAGCATGGCGGTTCCCCGGGGAGGGCCGCCGTGGTGATGACTAAGGGAAGGGGTGATAAATGTTAACAGAAACGCTTTGGCAGAGTGCTGATTTGGTGTTTGCAAAGCGCACACCTGCACAAAATATGCCGAGTGAGGGGAAAATCGCAGCTCCATCTTTACGGGAGACAAACGCGCACCGAGGCACGCACTTGTTTAACAAACATTGCAGGAAAGCCTCAGCGCCGCCTTGGCAGGGGAGGGGGGGAGATGAAGGGGAGGTCACACACGGGTCCCATGGCTGTCCTGGGATTTTAGCAGAGGGAGAGACGGAACTGGAACAAATGAGTTCCGTGTTCACACAAACTGTCCCAGCAGCCTTTCAGTCCTTCTATGTACTTCCAGTGCTGGTTATCATGCTTGGGGGTTCCACAATTACACTAGCCATACTCTCCATCACTGCCTGGAGCAACCCAGCCTTGGAACTAGGAGGGAGGCAGGGTGATGACCACCAATCTGTTGTTGTTGTTTAGTCGTTTAGTTGTGTCCGACTCTTCGTGACCCCATGGACCAGAGCACGCCAGGCACTCCTGTCTTCCACTGCCTCCCACAGTTTGGTCAGACTCATGTTTGTAGCTTCGAGAACACTGTCCAACCATCTCGTCCTCTGTCGTCCCCTTCTCCTTCTGCCCTCAATCTTTCCCAACATCAGGGTCTTTTCCAGGGAGTCTTCTCTTCTCATGAGGTGGCCAAAGTATTGGAGCCTCAGCTTCACGATCTGTCCTTCCAGTGAGCACTCAGGGCTGATTTCCTTAAGAATGGATACGTTTGATCTTCTTGCAGCCCATGGGACTCTCACGAGTCTCCTCCAGCACCATAATTCAAAAGCATCAATTCTTCGGCGATCAGCCTTCTTTATGGATACCTCCAAAAAATGGGTTGGAAGAAGAGGACTATTGATGGCTACTGGCCAGAATGACGATGCTTTGCAGTAATGCTTCTGGATGCTGGAAACCCCAGGAAGAGAGACGCTTCTTGTGTTCAGCTGCTGCTTGAGGGTGTCCTAGAAGAGGCATCTGGTTGGCCAATGTGAGAATAGGATGCTGGATTAGATAGGTCATTGGCCTGATCCAGAAGAGTTTTCTTCTGTCCTTGGGCGTCACCCGTGGTGTTGTGTGGCATTTTTGATGTGCAGGGAAACTGGACGGGTTTTCCTCTGACCCTTCTCTACTTTTCTTTTGCGCTATGCTGCTGAGTAGGGACGCAGGTGGCGCTGTGGGTTAAACCACAGAGACTAGGGCTTGCCAGTCAGAAGGTCAGCAGTTCGAATCCCTGCGATGGGGTGAGCTCCCGTTGCTCGGTCCCTGCTCCTTCCAACCTAGCAGTTCGAAACCATGTCAAAGTGCAAGTATATAAATAGGTACCGCTCCGGCGGGAAGATAAACGGCATTTCCGTGCGCTGCTCTGGTTCGCCAGAAGCGGCTTAGTCATGCTGGCCACATGACCTGGAACCTGTACGCCGGCTCCCTTGACCAATAAAGCGAGATGAGTGCCGCAACCCCAGAGTCAGCCACAACTGGACCTAATGGTCAGGGGTCCCTTTACCTTTACCTTTGATGCTGCTGAGTAGCATGGAAGGACAACGTGATTGCTGGAACAATTCCCTACCGCTTTGTAAAATCATATTAATATAATCCTGCAGCTGTGAAGTGCAACACAGGATTGTCCCAAAACTCAGACTGTGATTTTGAGGCAAAGCATAAGGTTGTGGAGGGGACTATTATTAAAACTAACCAACATTGGTGGTTCCCTGATCCTTGGAGTGCATAACTCAGTGGAAGTTCCCCACAGTTCAATCTCTGGCACCCCCAGTTAAAAGGACCACGTCGCAAACAATGGGAAATATTTCTGGTTGCAATATTGTGCAGGAAGGAAAATAGAACCACAGAATTGTAGAGTTGGAAGGGACCCTAAGTGTCATCTAGTCCAACCCCCTGCAATGCAGGAATCTCAATTAAAGCATCCATGAGAGAGGGCCACCCAACTTCTGCTTAAAAACCTCAAAGGAAGGAGTCTGCCACCTCCCGAGGGGGTCTCTTCCACTATCAAACAGCTTTTATTGTCAGAAAGCTCTTCCTGATGTTTAGTTGAATCAATTGGCATGGGTCCTACCCTTCCACAGTCCTAGAAGCTGTGGCAAGGAGGGTCTCTTTCCACAGAGCAATTCCCCCCTCCCCTTAAAAAGACAGGACACAAAACAAGGAGATAAACGGAGATTGAATCCCTCCAAAGAACAGTGTTGTAGCAAGCTGACAATGCAAGTGAGTTCATTCAGAGGAGGAGGCAGGAAAGGAGGAGAGAGATACCGAGGCAGTGTTTAATTAGGGAGCTAATTTCATGACATCATGCCTCTTGGCCTTTATTCCATTAATGAAGCTGAAAGTAGGCCACAAAGCGTACGGATTTACTCTTCCCTGTTGGGGCCAGGTTGTGTTTGTCAGTCTGCTTACTTGCCTGCCTGGAAACTGCAGTATCATAGGCAGCACTTAAGTTATTCCATAACATTCACCATCCACTCTCTCTCCCTCTTTCCGTAGCCTCTTTCGACTGCATTCCTAATGCCCTGTATAATTTGACTCTCTGCATACTGATGTGTTGATTTCCTTAAGAGAGCGGAAAGTTGTGGGAGAAATAGCCCTCACAAGTTGAGCAAGTTTTCATACAGCTGTCCTGGAAAAAAAGGAAACCACTCAGTTAAACTCAGAATTGAACATCCCAACTTACTGAAGACTTTTAAAATGGAATACAGTGGTACCTCGGGTTAAGAACTTAATTCGCTCTGGAGGTCTGTTCTTAACCTGAAACTCTTCTTAACCTGAGGTACCACTTTAGTTAATGGGGCCTCCTGCTGCCGCCGCGCCACCACTGCATGATTTCTGTTCTCATCCTGAAGCAAAGTTCTTAACCCGAGGTACTATTTCTGGCATAGCGCAGTCTGTAACCTGAAGCGTCTGTAACCTGAAGCATCTGTAACCTGAGGTACCACTGTACTTGAGATTTGGTGTCCACAAATAAGTTTACTATGTTTATCTAATTTGGCTGTTGGAGAAAACACTGGCAAACTCTAAAACCTAAGAATGGTGAAGATTGTCAACTTTTCGATTGACATCTGTAGCTGTGCCTTTAATATTTTCTGAGCCTTCCAGGGACCATATGATAGTGATGGCTGTGGCCACCCCATGCTAGTGTGTGTGTGTGCGCGCGCATGCATGCGTACGTGCATGTGTGCACATGTGTGTGCGCATGCTCCCACCCAACACCCCACCCTCCTCAGCAGATCATGTAAGGAGGATGGGGCTGTTACTCCCTTCTTATCAGACTATTAAACTGGTGAATGAAGAGGGTAAATGCAGCTGATAAATGCCACAGCCTTCCAAAAACAGAACATACCCATAAAATGTAGTGAGCAGGATGGCCTGGTCAATCAACAGCCCCCCAATATGATGATTCTCAGAAAGTAAGATCAAAACTCAAAGAGATCTCTATGGTTAAGTTAAAGAGTTGTGATATTTTGACTGAGTTTATTTATTCCTTAATTCCTTTACCTTTAGCAGTTAAACCCCAATCCAGATATCTTGACGGTTGCTAGTTCTGATGATTCAAAAAGAAGATGAGGAAAATCCATGGAAGGCAACTCTATTAATAGCTCTTAGTCATTTTAGCCCAATGGAACCCCCTTTCACAAAACCAGTCAGCCTCAGGATAACTACCACTGAATACAAATGAACAGGGATGGCTGTTCTCTTCATGCTCTGCTTATGGCAAAGGTGGGCTACCCTTGGTCCTCCAGATGTTGCTGAACTCCAACTCCCTGAATACCTGGCCATTGGCTATTTTGGGGCTAATGAGAGTTGGGCTCCAACAACCTGGAGAGTCACAGATCCCCCACCCCTGGCTTATGGGCTTCCCAGAAGCGCCTGGATGGCAACTGTTGGAGACAAGAAGCTATGCTAGATGGACCCACACCCTCATTCAGCAGGGCACAACTTATCTGCTTATCATAAACTGTTGATGAAACCCAAAAGTAGTTTGTCCTGGGCTCACAGAACAGTGTTCACAATTCTTTGGATCCCAACCCAAAGCTTTAGTACTAGCTTATGCTGGTAAAGCCTGCTACATAGAATTGTATTCCAGGGAATCTGAAATTCAGTGGCGTAGCGTGGGTTGTCAGCACCCGGGGCAAGGCAAGTAATTTACGCCCCCTAACCCATGGATTTGCGCCCCCTAACCCGTGGATTTGCGCCCCCTAACCCATTGATTTGCCCTAACCCCAGATGTTGCGCCCGGTGCGGTCCGCCCCCCCTGCACCCCCCACGCTACGCCACTGCTGAAACTCCATTTTAATTTGGAGCAAAGAGTGTTACTTTTCCCCCCCTGTTAGCTGGTGGCCCTCTAATTGATGGACTATGCTGAAATATATCAATAGTCTGATTCACATATTTGGCAGATTGGACCGCTGTCCAAGGTGCTGAACCAGCAGTTACCAGTGTAAAGCAGCTGCCTTTTAATGAACTGGTGACCAATGGGCCATCTATTAGTGGCAATTTTCACTGGCACTGGCTTTGCAGGATTTCAAGCTGGCGTCCATCCCAGCCAGGCCAGAAATGCAGAACCAGCCACCAATGCTCCTCCTAGATCAAAGTCCTGTAAAATCGAAGTAGCGTCTACTTTTCTCTTCACACATTTCCATCAGAGGATGACTGGAAGTAGTGGCTGGCATGTGTGAATGAGGTGTCCCAGATTTAGCAGCACACATATCTCAACCGATGCCAAGAGGGAGAATCAGTCCCCAGTGAGCCATGCAGGAGGAGACAATGTGGTATTTTAGGCGTGAGATGTTCTCAGGTTAAACACTGCATGGATTGAAAATATTTCATAGGCCAACAAATGAATGTCTGTGTTCCTTCTCCCCTGTCTTGCTTTCAGACGCAGAACAGAGAGTGCTCAGTAGGAAAATCTGGCTCCTGTGTTTTAGAATTAACTGTTGGTGCTATTGGAGTGTAGGTATTGTGATCTGCACTGAGCAGCCACAATACTGGTCTTCATGATTTCTTCCCCCTACCACTCACCCCTGAGTAATTCAGACAATCCATTCAGTCCCTGGTTCAATAGCTTAAAAAGGCTTCTTTAGGAAGTACAGAAGCCTGACAAATGCTTTGCAGGTGACTTGGCATCTCAGCTCCAAGGCCCGTTTCTTGTTCTTGTCATTTTTGTTCCCTTGCTCAGACATGCTGTTCTAATGGTGTGGTGCCAACCGTATTCTGGGTCAGTGTTAATCTTTGGAAACAAGCCTCAGTAGGGGACTGATGACAGTGCACCCCTGAACTGAGGGAAATCAGGAAGGAGAGAGGAACCAGACACAGAGATAGCTGGCAGGGGGGGAGGAGGAGGAGGAGGAGGAGGAAGCAGGGAAAACTGGAAGAACAAGCTGCATGAATTTGAAATTCTCTTGAGCTTGCAGATACAACAGCTGAGCCATTTAAACCCCACCTTGAAGGCTATTTCCCAAGGAAGGGAAACGACTTTCAAGTATGCTTGTGTTGGGAGCCAAGCAAAGGGGCTCAGCAGTGCTTAGCTGGAAAGTCAACGTGATGGACAGAAGAGCTGAGATTCTTCTTAAGCAATTTATGTATATGTGGGTGGCTCTGTGGGTTAAACCACAGAGCCTAGGACTTGCCGATCAGAAGGTCGGCGGTTCGAATCCCCACGACAGGGTGAGCTCCCGTTGCTCGGTCCCTGCTCCTGCCAACCTAGCAGTTCGAAAGCACATCATAGTGCAAGTAGATATATAGGTATCGCTCCAGCGAGAAGGTAAACAGCGTTTCCGTGCGCTGCTCTGATTCACCAGAAATGGCTTAGTCATGCTGGCCACATGACCCGGAAGCTGTACGCCAGCTCCCTCAGCCAATAAAGCGAGATGAGCACCGCAACCCCAGAATCGGCCACGACTGGACCTAACAGTCAGGGGTCCCTTTACCTTTTACCAGCAATTTAATCAGCAAGTAAAAGGAACATAGCTCAGTGGTGCATGCTTTGCATCCAAAAGGTCCCAGCTCCAATCCCTGGCTTGTCCGTGTAGGTCTGGAAAAGAGCCCCAGTTTGCAACCCTGGGAAGCTTTTGAGAATCCTGAGCTTTGTGGACCAACGACCTAACTTGATATCAAGCAGTTCCTATGGAGAAGAGCTATTGCTGAGTGGAAGAGTACTGCTCTGCATGCAAAAGGTCCCCGATTCAACACCTAGCACCTCCAAACAGATATAGTCCCAGCTTGAAATCCTGGAGAGCTGCTGCCGTTCAGTGTTGACAGCACTGAACTAATGGACCCAAAATCTCACTTGGTATAAGGCAGCTTCCTGTGTCATGAACAAGAGCTTTAAGGAGCTCTGGGAATGTCTCTTTCAATGAAAGGGTGGCTGGGAATTATGTCCTGTCTCATATGCAGAGGGGGGAATCAGATATTTATACCCTGTGTTAATGATCCATAAGAAACTGCCTTAGCCTGCCCTCTTTCTTAGGGCTGTTTTACACATGCAGGTAATCAGATGACAATGTGCTTGATGACTTTGAGCTGAATGCGTAAATTGATCCACATTGATAAGGATGAGGAGATACAAAATTTATCTCTGCGACGTTACTCTAATTGTGATCATGGCATGCTGGCTGAAGGCTTTTAAATGGGTAACGTCTCCAATAATCAATCTTGCACATGGTGTTCAAAGAAGATGACTCCTAGGTCTCATTTGTGCTAGATATTTACCAAGCATATTACCATATAAGTTAATCTGGCTTCCAAGTGAGAGGTGGAATGCTGAGTCGTTGCATTTGTGGTGTTAGAGCACGGACGCAGCTCATTTCAACCTCAATTGGTGATTTAGTTATTTATTAGAATGCACCAACATTTATCCTTTTAAGGTTTATTTAAATACACCATTCTGAAAGCTCCCCCCTCAAAATATCATTTCTAAATTCGATATTCTAATATGCATTTTTAAAATGAATGCACACACACACATGTAACCAAGAACTACACTAGAAAATTTGGGGTGTGTGGAAGCCGCTGGATAACTGTGTTGCAATACGCACATTATGAGTTTGGAAGGTGCTCATCAGCTTTGTTTCTATTGGAATTTGCAAATCATCAATCATGCCTAAGTGCAGGTGGGTGGAAAAATCCACATATAAAGGACAGATTCTTGCATTCCAGCTAGCTAGCATTAAAATAAAATCACCTCCCTCCCAATCAGATGGTGAAGAAATGCAGAATAGAAGCTATTAAATGCTGTCAATTTTTAAGGGTTTATTTGTGCAAACTTCTTAATGGACTTTGACTGCATTCTCAGCATGTCTACTCACAACTCAGCCTCACTGGATTCAATGGGGCTTACTCCCAGGTAAGTGAGGTTAAGATTGCAGCCTTTGCCTCACTGCAAACAAAAAAATAAAACAAACAAGAAACCTAAAAGCTTTTGCAGAAACTGCTTGAGAAACTGTAGAAGGTGCAGAAAATGGCAAAAGAGGTAACCGAATGAAGAATCAATTACAAAAGAGAATAAACGAGTAGGGTAGGAGCAAGTCACTTTTTGTGTGTGTTTCAAACCTACTAAAGAAACTAATGGAGAGCTGAAGTTGCGGCACACACAGCCCACAGCATCTCATAAAGATCCAGGTCTGCTCACTGCAAAAGAAGGGATGGGAGGTGTGTCTTGCAACTGCCTGGATTAATAAGTGCCAGATCAGTAAGAGGATCTGATGGAGGAAGGGTCAGCCTCGTGGTGCGCCTGTATTAGAGGGTCTTTCAAAGTGTGCAAGACAGGTTGCTTGCCTACATCAAGCACAAGGCTCTGCAATGAAGCCTGGAAGCGTCCCAATTTCTCCAGAGTTGATAAGGATTCCAGCAGTGGGCGGCTTAAAGGGAAGATCATGGAAAGGGAAGATTCCAGGAGAAGGGTTTGAGCCGGCGCATGCCAGGTGCCTAATAGCTGAAGCATCCTTTCTTTCTGCCTTAAAAGTGAAGGCACAGTTAACTCTTGAACCCAGATAGCTTTGCTTTGAGAGTGCGCACAACGATTCGGACTTTTGAATTGCTCACCTTAACCCCCTCCCAGTGTGTGTGTGTGTGTGTCTGTGTGTGTAATCTCCAAAAACATTCCAAAACATTTATCATCATCTACAATTTCCCCCAACTTATTTTTTTCTTGACTCCCCACCCCTTCTTTCCTGATGTTTGTTTTTTACTTCTTTTTATTAGCTGTTTTCAATACAGTGGTACCTCTGGTTGTGAACGGGATCCGTTCCAGAGCCCCATTCACAACATGAGCAGAATGCAACCTGCAAAGCCTTTTTTAAGTGGGGAGGGAACCAAGATCATGCTCAGGTTCTGAAAATAAAATCAGATGCATCCTGTAACTTCACGGCAATTATATACCTCCCGTTATTTTGCAACTGGCTCCATTTGTTGGTCATTGTGGTCCCAGTAAGACCCCTTCACCAGGCTGAAGTCTGTCTCCCCTTTCTCTAGTACCTTACAGTTTGCAGATTGCTGCATTAAGATCAGAGTTACCAGAAAACCGGTTTTCCTGTAGGCAGTGCATTGAGGCTTATATCCATAAATCTCTGTTCCATTTCTGGTTGCTCCAAAGAGGCAAACAGAGTTGTTGCTTTTTAAAGCGTCATTGTATATCCTGAATGTTACCCATCTGAGGAAAGAAACTCCTGCTGACCCCTGCAGGAAATCTGTTTGCACCCTGAAGCATGAGATTTGATTAGCCTCATTATCTTAGTGTGCATTAAAAAAAAAAAGTAAACGTTATTAATGGTAATAAAATTAGCTGGCCTGTTCTAATAACCCAGCCACAGTATTTGTCTCAATGACCTCCTTGAGTGGCCAAAGATTTTGCACCGCATGTAGTGTTGCCTTCTTTATTTATTCTGAATTTAACGGCCATTAATTTCGCTGGGCGACTGACCCATTGTTCGCCTGTGAAAGGATGGCACTTACAACCAAATGAGCAGGTCTTTCCTGCATACACAGAGTGCTAAATGTGCACACATCTCCCACTGCCCTAAAGAATGGTAATTCTAATGGAAAGGTCCTTCAGTGCCTCATAACCCTCCCAAGATGTGGACTCAAATTCACTTGGAGTTTTCCCAGGCTGTTGACTGAGATTAGGTTGTTTTGTTACTACTGCGCTGCCCAAATTCCCGTGGTTGTTTTGTTCTGTTTTTATGGTATAGTGCATTTTAATTTATGTTTTTAAATGCTTTGCATGTTGCCTGCAGATCACTGGGTAGCAAGGACCGCTTCACCACTTTTGCTGTTAAAAGGGTTTGGGTGGAAAAACTAAGAACAGCACAACATTTTGAAATTTTGAAACTCTTTTGGGAATGAGATCTAGCGGAGCGCTTAGAAGATGCAGAATGGAATAAGAATTGGGCCAAGGCTCCCTATAAATTTGTCTGAACAAGAACTCATGATAATGCTCTTAAAACTGTACATCGGTGGTATATGCACCCACTCTTATTAAGTAAAATTAACAACACAATTTCAGTAACTTGCTGGAGAAATTGTAATGATATTGGCTCTTTTATTCATACTTTGTGGTTATGCCCCTGAGTATCTTCTTTTTGGACTAAAATGCTTCATTTAACAGGCCTTATTACAAAACAGAATATTTATTTAGACCCTAAAATTGTGCTTTTATCTTATGTGGAAGATACCAAGGATCTCTCCAACCAAGACTTTATCAGACTTTTAATGACTGTGGCAAGGCTCACTATCACAAAATATTGGAGAACCTTGAACATGGACCTGTGTGAGGCTTGGTTCTCAGAACTTTAGGAATTAATACTAATGGGGGGAAATAATCAGTTATATATAACCCCTCCACCCAAAAATATGAAATCAGATGTTTGCTATTCACCGTGGTATATAACACAATGTCAAAAGAATATGGCTATAGATCACAATCAAGCCATGGAGACCTGTGGAAGAAGGTCTCAGCTTAATAAGTGAGATGACTTTGATAACTGATGTAGCTAATTCCAAAACCTGTACTTCTGAAAGGGGTGAGTTGTTTGTTATTCCTTCTTACCTGATATTTTTTAATAAAATGGTTAGAGAAGAAGCATACTTCTGGATAAATTACTGAGATTTCTCTCTCTTTTTTCTCCCCCATTCCCAAACTTGGGGGGGGGGGAGTGCAAAGTAAACATCAAACAGGATCTGTTTCTCCAGTGCAACAATCTGTGTAGCATTCATATAGTTCATATACAAATTCTGCAAAGACCCTTTCAGGCAGGGTGTGGACAGAGCGCAGGCTTGTAGGGTCCATTTTGCCTTTGATTAGACCCACCAAACAGAATCAAGTGAAAACTTGTGGCTTTGCCAGGTAGGCACGCAGTAAAGAACAGGTTGCCTCTGAGCACATGCTCAGCTCAGGTGTCCATTATCCATGCCAAGTGCTTTCAGTACCAGAACAAATCCTCCCTCCTCCCTCCTCCCCTGCTGCAGCAAAATTCTTGAACGGGTTGTGGGCGCCATCTTGAATTACTTTAAAGGAGGAGTGGATAAAACCATGGAGGATAAGGCTGTTGATGACTACTAGGTAATGACTTTACCTCCATTGGCAGAGGCATGATGGGTATCATAGTTGCGGGGGGTACATGCTGTTGCTCTCAGGTTCTGATTGCAGGCTCTGCTTACAGGCAGCTGTGGGAACAAGATGGCACATTCAATTGTCTTTTGGCTTGATCTAGCTGAGCCTTTTAAGTTCTTGCTTTCTACTTTGCTTCTGTTAAGAATTTTCAATACAATACTGATGTGAGCTCTCAAAATGAAGCTTCATTAGAAAGGCAGAGGTAAAATTTGAACCCAAGACCTCCCGGTGCACAGGTTGCACTTGGCATTGTCCCTTTTAGCTGATATGGTGGAAATAAAACAAAGGGAACTCATTTTATATAGAAACATTCCTGAAGCTAAGGAGGTCTGGGTCTGGTCAGTACCTGGGTGGGAGACCAGTTTGATGTATTTCCCTTTGAGTTGCATGATGGGATAATGATGGCACACACACACACACACACACACACACACACACTTACAAGGAAATTCCTAGTAAGATGCATACCTGGTTAATGACATCATCACCATTCCATCATAGTACAATAAAGAATTCCCTTTTCTCCTGTAAAAGATCTTTGAATAAGTTGCCCATAAGATGAAATACCTCCTCTCTTCCCTACACCATTTTAATTGTCTTGGATTGGCACAGCCTCCTCATCTTAGAGCTGCCCTCAGTGGTAATATAAAAGCTACTCAAAAGTCGCAGGAGAAAGCCAAGCCAGGATTTAAGCTATGTCCTCTGAGTTCCGTTGAAATATACTGCTGGCTTAATTTCTTGTGTGTGCATCTCCCATATTTATAATGCCTTCTATTAAACAGCATCCCATTGGCCAAATTTCTGGAATGATTTACATATTTATTTATACATTATTTTTACATGCAGACAGGGAGTGATCGTATCTCTCTTTGACTACCAGCCCCCTGACACTTGATTATGTTGTTTTATCTTCCATCCACTTGCCTGCTTTTTCCAAAATGCTGTAACTAGAACCAGGTCTTTCTTTTAGTGATCATACCACCAATATCACACAAGGAGAATTGCCTTGGTGAGTCTGAGGTGGGTCAACGTTCAGAGGTGAGTTGCCCAATGAAGTAACATCTGTCCTTCCAGGGAACTCTCCAGGGTCCTGATCAAAGTTTTGGCACGCTGTATCTATTGCCTCATAGCTGCTGACCCAGTGCCAGATTATCCTGTTTCCAGCAGAGCTTTGCTTCTGCAGCGAGAAGGTAAACAGCCTTTCCATGTGCTCTGGTCTTCATCATGGTCCTCCGTGCACCAGTAGCAGTTTAGTCATGCTGGCCACATGATCCGGAAAACTGTCTGTGGACAAACGCCGGCTCCCTAGGCCTGAAGCAAGATAAGGGCCACACCCCATAGTCACCTTTGACTGGACTTAACTCTTCAGGGGTCCTTTGCCTTTTTTTACCTTCCAAGTGATGAGTTGCAATTAAAAAAAAAAAACTATATAAGGATGTCTAGCAGAAGTATCCACAGACTGAGTAAAACTACAGATTGTATAGCCTTTGCTCAAGAATTCATGGCTATTTAGAAGCTGAAATGTTTGAGCGGCGGAATGTTGGATAAAGTTTTGGATTTTAATAGGGGGCTTTGTTTGAGAAATAGCAGTGGCCAGGAGACAGTGGTGGCGACCAACTCAGATGGCTTTCAAAAAGGATTAGACAATTTCACGGAGGACAAGGCACTCAGCAACTGCTGCCTTCAATGGTTGTGTTATGTCTCCACTGTCAGATGCAATATGCCTCTGAATACCAGTTGCTAGGAAGTTCAGCAAATGAATGCTGTTGGGCTTATGTCCAGTTTGCAAGCTCCTCACAGGTATCTGGTTGGCCTCTGTGAGAAGTGGATGTTGGACATTGGTCTGACTCAGTAGGGTGTACTAATGTTCCTATATTCTTAGATATAGGCATTGGTGCAAACAGCCCCTTTCAAAATGTAAGGAGACCTCCTCCCTGGACCATTAGTCGACTAGGAGAGAGATGGGGGAACCTGGACCCCTCCAGAGGTTGTTGGACTCCAACTCTCATTAGTCCCAGGGTGGCACTGTGGGTTAAACCACAGAGTCTAGGGCTTGCAAATCAGAAGGTCGGCGGTTTGAATCCCCGCGATGGGGTGAGCTCCCATTGCTTGGTCCCTGCTCCTGCCAACCTAGCAGTTCAGAAGCACGTCAAAGTGCAAGTAGATAAATAGGTACCACTCTGGCGGGAAGGTAAATGGCGTTTCCATGTGCTGCTCTGGTTCGCCAGATGACCCAGAAGCTGTACGCCGGCTCCCTCGGCCAATAAAGCGAGATGAGCACCACAACCCCAGAGTTGGTCATGACTGGACCTAATGGTCAGGGGTACCTTTACCTTTACATGGTCAATGGTCAAGGGATGTGAAGGGCCATAGTGTCCCCGTTCCTGAACTAGGAAACATAGATGCCCCTGTGATAGGCACTGGAGATACTTGGTTCAACGAGCATCATTTTTGTTAAGGCTGGTTTCTACTACTCACTACACATGTCTCCTAGGAGAGCAACAGCTGGCTGGCATGGGCAGAATCTCCAAGAGCACAAACTGTGCTTTTGAGGAGACCAATGCTGTTTTAAAGACTTGCCCTGCCTGCTTGGGCTCTGGCCATTACTTAATTTCTCAGTATTTACAAAACTGCCATGAGTCTGGTAGCCTTTCTGATCAGGCATCCTAAGCCATGGGGAAGAGAATGAAAGAGCGCCATCTCGAAAGCCCCTGATATATTGCATGGGGAGGGGAGAGTAAAATGCAACAAAATAAATAAATAAGAAAACAGGTGCATTGCAGTAAACTTGGATCAGAGACGAGGAACCCAGAAGGCCTGCCACACTCATGGCTCATTAAGAACTCCAGATCTTCTCACTGACTTCCCGTGCAAATGAGTTCATGCTCAGTAAAGGAAATTGATTACTTTCCATTGCAATTAACATCTGGTCTTGGGTCAGATCATTAGGATAATTTGTTATAGTGTGTGTGGGGGAGAAATCAACCATAGGCACCAGTTACAGGGTAATAAAGTTTCTCTCGGACCAATTAAATATGGTACCACCGGCACATTTTCCATGACTCAAACCACTTTTTCTCTCCCAGCTTAGAGAAGAGAATTTAAGGAATAGACTTTGGCTGATGGGAGTTCTAATTCAAGACCACATAGCCGGTTGGCTTAATTTATTGCCGTCTGTACAAAGTGTGTCCTCCCAATGGCTTGGTGGTGCTTGTTTGGGGGATTTCAGGGTGATATACAGTTTTTCCCTACTTGGCAAGGAGAGCTTCTAGGAGCAACATGAATCAAGGAGACAGCAATAGGGTTTTGTTTTTTTGTTTCTTCTTTTTTTAAGAGCTGAGCTGAAATTTCAACAGACTTTGTTTTCAGTTTTCAATTCAAATAGTTGATTTTTAATCTTTCTTCTTGAAGTGAATCAAACAAAGCTATACAATAAAAATAACAGAAGCACAAATACAAAAAAGCAGCAGCAGAGACTTAAATCAGGTAGCAGAGTAATTAAGACCATTAAGAAAGCCACATTTTGTATTGTCCTGTGGAGAGGAAGTCCTGTGTGCCTGTATTTCTAGTTTACAAGATAAAATCCCACCAAACAGCATATAATTTTTCAGAATTTTCCAAGTTTTTGGCAACATGTAATTTGTGAGCTTTTTTTCCCCCAGCTAATGCTAAACTCCACATATTTTTATACCAAAGTTAGAGCTGCAATTCCTGTGAGGTTTTCCATTTGGGGACAACTGAAGTTCTGGGAGCTGCCAGCATCTGTATCAAGAATCTTTGAGAACTGAAACCATTCAGTTGACTGCCCCGCAGATTTAGTAAAGAAAGCTGTGGTCAAGTTGGAATTGGATAGTTCAGTATTTTGGTCATTTCTTGACAAGCCATTGTCCAGAATTCGAATACTAGGATTTCTGAAGGAATACATGCCACAGATGAAAGATCTCTGCTGATATTTTGTAACGAAGGAAGGAGTGGCAATTATAACAAAAAGGATTGCATATCGTGGTTAAGGTTTTGTAGCAGCAACAACAAGAACAATAGAAATAATATTTTCCATACTAGGTGTCACAGAGGAAAAATATTGTGCATAGGATTCTGCTGAATATTCCCCAGGTTCAATTTTCTGAGAAACAGTTTACGCCAGTAGTCACTTCATTATTTGTTTGTTTGTTTGTTTGTTTACCTTGCCTTCCCCCCATTGCTTTTCTCACTTACAGACGTAAACAAGCATCACTTAATAACGTAGAAAAAACACTTATTAAAAACAAATAGACATTAATAGAATTAAAACTATATACATACAGTGGTACCTCGGGTTACATACGCTTCAGGTTACAGACTCCACTAACCCAGAAATAGTGCTTCAGGTTAAGAACTTTGCTTCAGGATAAGAACAGAAATCGTGTTCCAGCGGCACAACGACAGCCAGAGGCCCCATTAGCTAAAGTGGTGCTTCAGGTTAAGAACAGTTTCAGGTTAAGAACGGACCTCCGGAACGAATTAAGTACTTAACCCGAGGTACCACTGTATATGAAATCAGTATAAAACATACAAATAATTATAGTTCCCTTTCTCAGTGTTATCCCAATGTCTTTGTTTTACCCTGCCTGCTATTGTCTCTGCCTTCTCCCTTCTGGATCAGTTGCAAAGATAACAACATGGGAGTGGGATATTGCAATGCTTAACAGCCGGTCAGTTTGGGTTTTGTGATGACGTCACTGATAGGCAAGTCAACTGACAGTGAGGGCAACTTGGGGCAATGCAAATGAACACTTTAACATTTCCACAAAGAGTGTCAGGGTTTTGTTTTTTGCTGTGTGTGTGTGTGTGTTTGTGTTTTTTTACAGTATTGAAAATATTCCTGAAAACCGAGTCGTTTTTGGCTGAGCTATAATCACACAATCTACCTCTCAGGTCTCAGTGGGTTGTCGGGGGATTGACAAGTCTTGAAGAATATTCTTTTGACTTGAACAAATTTGACCTAGAATTGTTGAGAGAGTGAGGAAATAAAATATGGAAAGCCCCAGGATGGCATTTTCTACAGAAGCGTTTCTCCAACTGCTAGAAAATTTGCAGGATGAGCCTTCCTCAAATCTCCTGGATGTCGTAAATTCTGTGGCAGTGGAGAGAGATACGCCAATCCAGATGTGCCGCAAATGCTAGCTTTGTATTTTATTGTAAATACTGTAAATAGGAGAGAGTTTGGTCTGTGTGGGTGTCTGAAAGCAGGAACTGGCCAGTAAAATAAGGATCAGAAGCCGGGGCGGGGGCTGTTCACCCATTTCCTGGGTGGTAATCCTGGCCGCCCAGTGAAGGAGAAGTACTTAGAACTCTTCTACTCCCATTCCTAATAGAACACGTAACTTGTGAAGCCTTAATGCATGGGTAGGCAAACTAAGGCCTGGGGCCCGGATCCGGCCCAGTAGCCTTCTAAATCCGGCCCGCACACGGTCTGGGAATCAGCGTGTTTTTACATGAGTAGAATGTGTCCTTTTATTTAAAATGCATCTCTTGGTTATTTGTGGGGCGTGCCTGGTGTTTTTACATGAGTAGAATGTGTCCTTTTATTTAAAATGCATCTCCGGGTTATTTGAGGGGCATTGGAATTCATTCATTTCCTCCCCAAAAATATAGTCTGGCCCCCACAAGGTCTGAGGGACAGTGGACTGGCCCCCTGCTGAAAAAGTTTGCTGACCCCTGCCTTAATGCATCAAGGTCCAGTTCCGTGCATTGCTCTGGTTCGCCAGAAGCAGCTTAGTCATGCTGGCCACATGACCCGGAAGCTGTACACCGGCTCCCTCGGCCAATAAAGTGACATGAGCGCCGCAACCCCAGAGTCGGTCACGACTGGACCTAATGGTCACGGGTCCCTTTACCTAAGGAGCAGGGTGTTCTATGTACCAGTCACTGAGTCTGTGCGAAGAGGAACTGAGCAGGAACAGTAAGCCATATTTCAGGCACTGTACAATTCCAAAGAGATATTTACCAAGACCTTCTGTGGGCATCATAGGGGGTGCTGGTGGACAATCCTGCACCTGTAATCACCAAGTTAGGGACCCCTGCCCTAAAAGGTCCCTTCCAACTCTAAGATTGAATATGTGTCTCAGAAAGCCCATTCTGGAGGCTTAATTGGGTTCCTGCCATACACAGTTAGCATGCGACGGTCTCCCGCCCACTCGCTATGTACGGAAAGTGACAGCTGTAAAGAGGGACACACAGTACTTAATCTTGCTCTGAAGGGGAGCCCAGAGAATGACTCACTGCTGATATTAGCGCGGGACTGTCTCTGGCTTCTGGAGCAGAAAGCCTCTGCTTCTGGGGAGAGAGACAGGAGACAGCTTTCCAACTCTCCAGACTGCAAATCTGGCCAAATCTGTTGATTGGATTTGAGTTAACTCCTTCTTTGCGCTCGGGAACAAATCTGCCATCTGCCCTCTCGGTGGCAGATTTGGTGGCTACAATTCAATGAGGGACAGGTGAATCTGTCGGAGTGGGTTTCTCTAAGTTTCTCCTTTTCTCAGCTTTAGGTCTAGTTATCCTCATTTCCAAATCAGCTTTTTAAAAATTATTATTATTATTATTATTATTATTATTATTATTATTATTATTTCTATAGAGGCCTTTGTCCTAGGATCACAGGGCCTTGTTTTAACATTAAGAACACAAAAATTCATCACATGATCGCAAACAAAACAAGATCCCAACCCTCAGTTTAAAAGGACGTATAGTGGTACCTCAGGTTAAGTACTTAATTCGTTCCGGAGGTCCGTTCTTAACCTGAAACTGTTCTTAACCTGAAGCACCACTTTAGCTAATGGGGCCTCCTGCTGCTGCCACACCGCCGGAGCATGATTTCTGTTCTCATCCTGAAGCAAAGTTCTTAACCTGAAGCGCTATTTCTGGGTTAGCGGAGTCTGTAACCTGAAGCGTCTGTAACCCGAGGTACCACTGTAGATTGTTTTAACATAAAAACGCAAAAAATCATCACATGATCACAAACAAAACAAGATCCACCTCCCTCCCCTAGTTGAAAAGGACGTAGGTTGTTTTATTAGCCAAAGGCCTAGGAGAAAAATAATGTTTTCGCCTGGTGCCTAAAGGATATATGAAGGCATCAGGCAAGCGTCTCTGGGGAGAGCATTCCACAAACGGGGAGCCAATGTCGAAAAGGCCTCGTCTCATGTCGCTGCCCTCCAGACAACTCCTGGAGGAGGTACACAAAGAAGGGCCTCAGATGATGATTGCAGAGTATAGGTTGGTTTCTATGGGGACTAAAGCCTGTGAAAATCAATCAGCTTTCATTGTCATTGTCTACTCATTTTTGCATAGAATTTTCCCCAAGATACATATTTCTGCAAAAGTAGGCACTGAGAACCTATGCCCTTTTCTTAATCTGTTTCAACTCTGCGTTATCCTCTTTGAAATGAGGCAAACCAAACCACATGCATTGTCTTGCTCTGGGTTCTGTTTCTTAGGTCATATGTGAATTAATACAGGGAATAAGGCTCTTTCCCCTTTCACAACTTAACCAGTCAGAACATTCAGGGTGGATTGAGCTGGATGTCCAAATAAAGCACTAAAATCTAGTAATGAAATTGCCATTTTAATAATAATAATAAAGAAGTCCCTTAACATCTTCCGAGTGGTCTTTTGTGCGAGAGCCACGCGGTCGGCGATTTCCCAACACCGTCTGTCCAGAGATCCCCTGTCGCGTGTAGCATATTGACCCACTGTCCTGATTCCGTTTTAATCAGAGTATTAAGCTCTAAGTGAGTTTGGCACGGTTACTCTGCTTCTACATTAGCCAACATTCTGTCGGTTTCATTTTCCACGAGCCGGGCTAAGTCCATGATTGTGATGCTGAGTAGCCATTAATTCTCATTTCTTTCAGCTATTCTGTAACTCTGGCTTATAAACTCTCCGATAAAAAAAAAAGAAAAGCTCCCCAAAGTTACCTTGGCGACTCATACGTTAGCCAAGCTGACAGATTTATGACAGTTACATATATAAATATTTATATGCTGCGGCAATGCAATTTTTAAGGGCAGATATATACACTCGTACGCCGGCTCTCAAACGAGACTTCATGCTCGCACATGCATCCAACTTACGAGAGTCACGCTTGGAATGGGGCGACATCAGAGCTGAGACAAAACTATTTGCGGTGTGCATGTGTGTGGAATTGCTGCTTGACACATCCCCATTTCAACATCCCATGCAATATGCCTTCATTGCTCTCATCTGCCCTTGTTCTCAGTTGTCCATAACAACAACAACAACAACAAATTAATAAATTAATTTTTTTTTTATTTATACCCCGCCCATGTGGCTGGGTTTCCCCACCCACTCTAGTCGGCTCCCAACAGAACACTAAAAACAGAATAAAACTTCAAACATTAAAAGCTTCCCTAAAGAGGGCTGCCTTCAGATGTCTTCTAAAAGTCAGATAGTTCTTTATTTCCTTGACATCTGATGGGAGGGCGTTCCACAGGACCAGCGCCACTACTGAGAAGGCCCTCTGCCTGGTTCCCTGTAACTTCACTTCTCCCAGGGAGGGAACCGCCAGAAGGCCGTTGGAGCTGGACCTCAGTCCAGGCTGAATGATGGGGGTGGAGATGCTCCTTCGGGTATATTAGGCCGAGGCCATTTAGGGCTTTAAAGGTCAGCACCAACACTTTGAATGGTGCTTGGAAACGTACTGGGAGCCAATGTAGGTCATTAAGGACTGGCGCAATATGGTCACTTTCCACCACTCTGAATTGCACTCGATGAAGTCATCATGTAGCCGAATGAGATTAGCTTTATATTGTTTTGATACTTCTTGCATGAGATGAAAACATGGTGGATCGAGGATGCAGGATGAGTGGATGTAAGTGGGTCTTACATCTTACAGCATATGTAAGAAACAATGGCACTGGGCAAGAATAAAAATAAGAGATGAGTGTTCTCACAGTTTAGGAGAGTTTTGTTGTTGTTGTTGTTTTGCAGGGGGGAAGGAATGGGAGATGTCTCCCCCACTAACGTTCTGCCCAGGGTTGGTTTTTTGCAGCCAAAACTCAATGGAACTCAGTTATGGCACCTCTCAGGTGGGCACCATTGCCATTATAAGAGAACAAGGGTGGCATTCTTGGCCAGTTCTGACACCTCTTCCTCTAGAAAAACAGCACTGGTTCTGCCCCAGCAGAAAACAGTGTGGCTTGCGAGATTTCCACTGGCCACCAATCAGCTCAAGGTGGTGGCTCTAACGTACGAGGTCCTGTACAGCTCGTGACCAGGCTACTTGAAAGACTGCCTTATTCCTTATATATAAAGTATCACTGCAGGATAACTTCTCTTGCAACTTCCAAAGCTCTCAGAAACCTGTTCTGCAATAACCCAGGCTCAGGGCTTTTAGTGTGGCTGGCACTGTTCTTTGGAATCGCATTCTCGTTGGGATTCGTCAGGCACTTGCATGCACTCCAACTTTTTTCTGTCGCCAATCCAGGACACACCCCACACTATGTTGCCACCGCCACCCCTTGCCACCCCCTCCTCTCCCCCTCTCACTACCTTACCTTTTCCAATTCTCTCTCTGCCTCCTCCTCCCCTAGTTCTCAACCACCGCGAGGCCTGCTAGGCTGCCGCTGCAGTGCAGAAGCCATGGTGGCTTCTATAAATCCAAGATGTCCCACTCACAGTGGGACAATTGGTAGGTATACACTCCCCACCTGCACTTTCCAGAACACAGTGGGACAATTGGTAGGTATACACTCCCCACCTGCACTTTCCAGAAACAACTGAAGACATTCTTGATTCAGCAGGCTATCCCAACAGGATGAATGGACCTTCGCAAGGAGTGTCAATTATGCGTTGCTTCAGTTTCATTTTACACATACCTGCTGTTCCTCATTCCAAAACCAAAAAGTTTTAATGTTGGTGGTGTTTCCTTATAAAGAAGCTGTCCCAGTAGGTCATGTGCAATGGTCCAAAACTCACCTTTAATTCTGGTATATTGTTGTTGTTGTTTAGTCGTGTCAGACTCTTCGTGACCCATGGACCAGAGCACACCAGGCACTCCTGTCTTCCACTGCCTCCCGCAGTTTGGTCAGACTCATGTTTGTAGCTTCGAGAACACTGTCCAACCATCTCGTCCTCTGTCGTCCCCTTCTCCTTGTGCCCGCCATCTTTCCCAGCATCAGGGTCTTTTCCAAGGAGTCTTCTCTTCTCATGAGGTGGCCAAAGTATTGGAGCCTCAGCTTCAGGATCTGTCCTTCCAGTAAGCACTCAGGGCTGATTTCCTTCAGAATGGATAGATTTGATCTTCTTGCAGTCCATGGGACTCTCAAGAGTCTCCTCCAGCACCATAATTCAAAAGCATCAATTCTTCGGTGATCAGCCTTCTTTATGGTCCAGCTCTCAGTTCCATACATCACTACTGGGAAAACCATAGCTTTAAATATACGGACCTTTGTTGGCAAGGTGATGTCTCTGCTTTTTAAGATGCTGTCTAGGTTTGTCACTGCTTTTCTCCCAAGAAGCAGGTGTCTTTTAATTTCGTGGCTGCTGTCACCATCTGTAGTGATCATGGAGCCCAAGAAAGTAAAATCTCTCACTGTCTCCATTTCTTCCCCTTCTATTTGCCAAGAGGTGGTATATTATTGTTATTATTTACCATCTGGTTTATTATTATTATTATTATTATTATTATTATTATTATTATTATTACTATTACTAGTATCTGCTGTACAATCAACCAGTGAAAAGAACAGTTAGAAACACACAAAAGGAAGCAGATACATTTAAAGCAAAACAGAACAACATAAAATGGACACACATGGCAAAGGAGAGGCATCTGTAAGCTATCATTTTCTTCTCTTTCCCAGCACTTCCTTATGACTGAGGAGGAGGACAAAGGTACTGCTGTTGAGGAGGACAAATGTACTATACTCACGCTTGTCCGGTGCAGGAGGACAAATGTAATCAGCCTTCTTTCCCTCCTGCTGGCTCCCCCTTTCTCCTCCTTCCCACCTCTGCCAGACAACTGATGACCACAGCAACTGCTTTCCCTATCAATTCCAGTGATGAGGTCAGCTGTTTCATTGTCTGGCTAAATAGATGGGGATGGTGCCAAGTCCAACAGGAGGCAGTGGGGGTCATTTATATGTAAACGATGGGAGCGATTTATTCCTTCCCAAAGCCTCAGAGTTGCTTTATCAGCAGTCATTAACCCAAGGCATGTAGGTAAGAGTACGTGACCCGCAAGCTTCTCCTCCTTTCCCCTCTTTTGTTTGAAAGCCTAAGTGTAAAATCAATTCTTCTTAATTTTGGCAGGGCGTTTTTAAGGTTAAAAAATCGAATGGACAAGATAGACTCTTCCGTTCTGTGCACACCATTGTGGCGGGTTTTATTTACTTGTTTCACACTCTCTCTCCCCCTCCGCCCTCCTCCCAGTTCCCTCTTTATGGGCATCTCAGATTCCTTCTGTTGATGCTGGTTTGAACGTCTCTGTTAATAAAACATTACAGGGAAGCTGCGGGGAAAGATGATGGATTAAAAAACATCGGTGGTGACAAGGAAACGGTCCTCTCCGATGCCACTTCCACTCCAGTTCACCGCTCCTTCTCCTGCTAATGAAAGGCTTGAGTTTTAGCAAGGGAACTGGGGATAGGGTTATGTGGGGGGCTGTTGTTGTTGTGTTTGTTTGT
The DNA here is from genome assembly GCF_964270895.1 of Podarcis filfolensis. Lineage (NCBI taxonomy): Eukaryota > Metazoa > Chordata > Lepidosauria > Squamata > Lacertidae > Podarcis > Podarcis filfolensis. Next base: position 4,365,510 of record NC_139613.1, on the reverse strand, counting down.
GTGTGGAAACCACTGCTACTGAGATGAGGTTACGTGAGGTGATGGGAAGTGGGGCTTTTGTCATGGCGAAATCAAACCTGGCATCTGTCACCTCTTTTTGAGTCCCAAAGTAGTGACACAAGCAGCAACAGAAGAAAATAGAGGCCATATTTCCACTGCTTTAAGCAGTTTTGGCTTCCCCAATATATTCCTGGGAGCTGTAGCTTGTTAAGGGTGCAGAGTGCTGTTAGGAGAGGCCTATTCCTCTCCCAGTCCTATGGTTCCCAGGGTGGTTTTTACATACCGTCCCTCTTCACAGGGAGTTCTGCGAATTATAGTTCTTTGAGAGGAACAGGGGATTCTCCTAAAAACTCTCAGCACCCTTAAGAAACTATGGTTTCCTGTGGTTCTTTGGAGGATTCCACGATTGTTTAAAGAGGTGTGATACTGCTTCAAATGTATAGTCATACCTTGTGTTGCATCCGCTTCAGGTTACGACTTTTCGTGTTGCGTCCCGCAGCAATCCAGAAGTACCGGAACGAGTTACTTCAAGGTTTCACCGCTCTTCGCCACTTGCACATGCGCAGAAGCACTAAATCGTGCTTCATGCATGCACAGAAGCGCTAGATCGCACCGCTCACTTACGCAAATGCATCGCTTCTAGATGCAAACACTTTGAGTTACGGATGTGCCTCGGGGACAGATTATCAGTGGCGTCGCAACGGGGGGGCATGGGGGCGGTCTCCCCGGGTTCCATGTTTGTGGGGGTGACAATAAGTCACTCCACGGGGGTTCGTGGCGGCGCGAGCAGCCATTGCGCGGTCCAGCCGCGAGCAGAAGATCCAGGCGCTGGCAGCAATCCGCTAAGTACAGCGCATGTGTGGCATCACATGCATGCACTGTACGTAGTGACGCCGCACATGCGTTGTGTAGCGGTTTGCTGCCGGTGCCATTCCAGTGTCGTATGGATGGTGCTGGGATCCCTCTGTTGCCACTACAGCCATGTTCGTGGCTGCAGCGGCGACGGAGGGATCCCAGCACCATCTGTATGGCACTGGAGCGGCGCCGCTGGCAAACTGCTACACAGTGCATGTGTGGCGTCACCACGTATGGCACATGTACCATACGTAGCAATGCTGCACATGTGCCCTACATTGTGATGCCCGCCCCGGGTGTCACAACGCCTTCCTTCGCCCCTGCGGATTATGCCCATAACTTGAGGTTACACTGTATAGTATTTGATTGTGAAACTACTCTGTTAACTGTAGTCATGGATAGCCTTGGTCTTCCTTCCTTCCTTCCTTCCTTCCTTCCTTCCTTCCTTCCTTCCTTCCTTCCTTCCTTTCACGATCACTTGTAGCCAAGTAAGATTGTCGTCTATGAACACAATCTTAACAGTGAGTCCGTAAGTGACTGTGGATAGCCTTGGTATGCACAGCCCAGCTCTTCTGTACACAGATTGTACACTTGTTGAACTTAATGTGTGAACATCCTTCCGGATTCCTTCCAGTAGAAATCATACATCATAAAAACACTTCTCCTTCCCTCCCTCCCTTTCTATCATGGGGGGGGGGCTTGCTACGCCTTCCTCTGTTCACTGAAGGGGTGTGTGCACTGGGGTGTGTATGTGTGTGTTTGTGTGAGCACATTTAAGTCATCGTTCTGAAGAACGAACAGAAGTGAGGATGATCCTCCAGGAATTTACTGTAACTCAGTAATGGATTTTGCTTGTTTTCAGGCTTGGTTATAAAATGTCTTGTAAAAAAATTATGTCCCCAATGCATACTGTGCAGAAATTAATGGTGAATTGGAGCAAAATTACTCTGGCTGTTATGCATTAAAAAAATTCCCAGTGACATGAGATCAAAACATTACAAAAATATGCGTGTGCGCTCTCTGCTCCCCTGTTCCCCTCATCCCACATGTTCCATATAATTCTTTGCTGTTGTACTGTTAGATATATAGGCTGGGAGGGGAGGAAAAAATGCTTTACTGTGCAACCCTGTACATGCCTACTCAGAAGTGAGTTTGCTAGGACTTTTTCCCAAGTAAGTATCAGCCTGAGTATCATTAAAACACACAGGTAGGATCCCATAAGAAGTTCTCTTGCACAAGCTCCATTTAATATTTCACAGGTTTTGCCCAATAGATTTATGTGGGTTGGTGGTGTATTTTTTTTAAGAAGAACATTCTCCTGCATTTCCTCAAGAAATGTTCTGGTACCTTGACCGAGATGAGCTGATTTCACAGCTTCATCACACAAGTAGAGAGTTTTGCATGAGGCTTCAACTTCAGCATCCTGAGGTTATCCACTTTCATTTGAAGAGTGAGTTTCTAGTCCCTAGGATGCCCCAAATAGGCTTGAAATTCAGCGCATGGTGAAAAGCTGGGTGGTGTGAGAATGAGTGAAAATAGCTGGGAGGATTCGGCTATGTTGGGCATGTGCGAGATTTGCCTGCAGTTCAGTTTTTGAGTCAAAATGAATTGCTTGGGGATGGGGACACAAATATTTAGTGGGGGCTTAATTGTGAGAACACTCGACTTTAATCAGCCCTGTTCTCAATAATTGGTACAACATCTTATCTTTCTCAATGATACTTTTCTTCTCACTGAAGTCTTCTTCCTTGATCAGCATCACAATTGGGAATCACTTTGGGAACAGAACGACATCATGCACACCCTCCAACATTCCTCAGAAGACAAAAGGGATGTTCCATTATATATCAGTATAACCGCCGTGGTAGAGCAGTGCTTTTTTTGCACTTTGAGATACTTATTAAAGTTTTTCATGATGCAAACAATGCCACTGTAGCCCAGCTAGCTCTGGAGCCCACCCTCAACCTCCATAACCTCCTTGACCCCCCACACACTACAAACTCCAGCCCCCCACAGCCCTGATGGCTTAATGGTTCTCCTGATGGTCCCAGCATTTTCAGGGCAGTTGGAGACTATGCCTCACAATGCCACACCTAGCCAATCAGATATGGTTAAGTGCTGATATGGCTCTGTCCTTTAGTGTGATGGAAGCCAACTCAAGAAGCCTGTCCTTCCCTCTGAACTGAACAGGCAAACTCTTTTAATGCAGCCACCCAATGGCGTAGCTATGCTGCCTAATAGATTGTGCGCAAAATGCTCCCAGGCTGCATCCATCCTCCAAGATGGAGCGAAGGCCACCTAGCTGCATGACTTTAAAAGAGGATGAGGCCGGGAATCACAAGGGGTGAAAGAACTATTACCCTCAGGTCCTCCTTGTGGGCTTCTCACGGGTTGTCCACTGTGAGAGCAGGATGCTGGACTAGGTGGGACTTCAGCCTGAACTAGCAGAGCTCTTCTTCTATTCCTACAGCCTTTAAAGCAGAGGTACTTCAAAATACTCCCCCCCCTCCTCTGAATGTAGAATTAATCCATTGGTTTGCGGCTACCCACTGCAAGCTAGGATTTGTTTCATTTCCTTCCCTTTTGCTTAAATGATCTATAGGAGCGGCACATTTTTCTGCCCTTAGGTTACCCAGTCTTCCTCTGGAGACTCGGGGAAAATTGCACAGCCCACATTAGGTTGAAGTTTATATTGTGAAATTAAAGTGTTGAAAGGAGTATTTGTATTTGTTTATTTATTAAACTGGTGCTAGTAAATCAGGGAGTTATTGTGAGGGTGGGCTGTTTTTCACGTCCAGAGAGAAAGGTTCTTAGTAAGGCACTGGAGCTTAAAACTAGAGCTTTGTCAAAGCAATCTTCTTCTTTTTAAGTTTGATTTCCACTCTTTTTCCACCCAAAGCTGTGTCGATTTGTCTGTTCATGTCCTGGACAGGCAAAGGGTAACTAACACAGTGCCTTTCAGATGTTGTTGGACTCCAATTCCCATCAAATGGACAATGCTGAGGAATGATGGGATCTGGGCAAAATGAAAGCCACGTTGACTTAAGATAAGGATAACCAACATGGTACTCTCTAGTTGTTGTTATTGTTGATCTCCAACATGGACTGTGGTCAGGAAGATGGGATTTGTAGTCCAACAACATCTTGAGAACACCATGTTAGCAACCCCCAGCTTAAGGTTGTTGGTGAATGGTGGAAGTCAGTTGGTAGCCCACCATACCTCAACCTGTGTGATGTCTCAGCAGAGTATGTGGAGCCCCAGCAGGGTCTTCAGAGATCTCCTGCCCCCAGCAGACAGCTTCTTCCAGAGTTTCCGGTTAAAGGAACAGACTACTCTCCCACATAATTCAAGGTAACAAAGTGTTTATGGTCTCCAGGCACAATACAAAGCTAATATCTACTATCTACACTTCTTCTGGTCTTTGAAGAAAATGTAGACATGTACAGATCTGTTAACACCATCACCATGCTAGCTAACACTGTTGTGTAAAACCCACGGCCTCTTCTCCTGACTCTCACAAATTCGGAATCAGACCTTGACAGAAAACAGTGCAACATCAGGATTTGCAACAGGACTTCGTGAAAGCAATGCCCTAGAGACTATCATACCCATCTCCATATTCCTGAAACAATGGGAGGGCAAAAGACTCTGCAGGTCATACAATCAACCTCGCTGGTGTTGCCATGGTAACCCAGTGCACCTGGCACTCTTATCTCAGAACATCCAGATGTGAGGGATGTGTTCCTCAAAGCATGAGCCCAAGCCCTGTGTAATTTAACCCATTGTTCAGATTACACTGCGGGTGGCACTGTAGGTTAAACCACAGAGCCTAGGACTTGCCAATCAGAAGGTCAGTGGTTCAAATCCCCGTGACGGGGTGAGCTCCCATTGCTCGGTCCCTGCTCCTGCCAACCTAGCAGTTCGAAAGCACGTCAAAGTGCAAGTAGATAAATAGGTACCGCTCCGGCGGGAAGGTAAACGGCGTTTCCGTGTGCTGCTCTGGTTCACCAGAAGCAGCTTAGTCATGCTGGCCACATGACCCGGAAGCTGGATGCCAGCTCCCTTGGCCAATAAAGCGAGATGAGCGCCGCAACCCCAGAGTCAGTCACGACTGGACCTAATGGTCAGGGGTCCCTTTACCTTTACCTCAGATTACACCAACAAAGGTTTAGGAGGTGCTCATGGATGAGGGTGACATAAGAATGACACTCCTGCCTCTCTGGGCCAAATCTACACCACCACCCCAGAAGGAGAGAGCTCTGGTCTTTCTTCTTGAACGTGCCTCTGCTCATTCACACAGGTCATCAGGCAGTGGCAGCAAGGAAAAGGCATATCAGAAGGCTGTGGGCCCCAGCGGGTCTCCGACACAGCCAACTCCCATCACTGGCCCAGAAACGAGAATGAAACCAAAGAGCAGGATCCCTGGTTGGACCCAGGTTTTGAATTCATGTCCTTGAGAGAAAGGGCTACAGCTTAAAGGTACAGCATCTTCTGCGCAAGCTCAACATCCCAGGTTCAGTCCCTGGGCAGCTGCTGCCAGCCAGTGCAGGATAATGCTGAGCTAGATGAACCAAAGGGCAGATTTCCTATGAAACAGTTTTCAATCCTTCCTTAAATTCTGGAAGTAATCAAATTCCGACTAGTTTAAAGTAACCTTGGAACCAGCATCAGTTTTAACAGCTGCAAATGGAGTGTCTTCTTTTTCTCGCCTGATCTTGAGAAACGCAGAGGGGGGAAGGAGGGCAGGGCAAGGTGAAAGACTTTTTTTTAAAAGGATCATCAAAAGCATGAATTCCTAGATTTAGAAAAAGAAGAAGGGGGGGAGAATCACCTTCTAGCTATAATTGGCTCCATTCTTTGTCGTTTTGCACAGTGAAATGGTGTCCACCGAAATACGTATCTGCGTTGCATCCCAAATGTCCTCGGTTGAACTTTGCAGCTGTCTAAAAAAGGCAGGAGGATGGGTCAATAATTTTAGCTTTTGAATAGCTCAGCTGAATCTCTGGCTTGAGTAAAGGTGGGAGACGGGTGGAGCTGGAATTTGCTGGCTTTGTGGCAGCTTCATCTCCCTCTCCCCTTCTTCCTCTCTCCAGCTTTTATTGGGGGAATGTTAACAGTTTGTAGCCAAGGACTGCCGTGCCAGTCTCTGAATAAGGGGATGCGATTTTTACTGAAGTCCTTGAAGTCTCTCTCTCTCTCTCGTTGCTTTAAGAAAAAGCCTGTCAGGGATAACAATACTTCCATTTTTGCCCTGTGTGTTGGGGGCACAGAGAAGGTTGTATCTGAGGCCTAGAGGTCTGAGTTCGAAACATACCATTGCCAGACTGCCGTTGGGTTTGGCAATGGGCAGGGGCATAGCTAGCTGCTCTGGCACCCAGAGTAGCAGGGGCGGGGCGGGCCGCCTATGGGGGCACCACAGCGATCCACGCATGGAGTCTACCTGGTGGACACAAGCCCCATGCTGCCATTTTGGGTAGTGTGGGGCTCTGAGCCACCCCGTCACTCCCAGGAGAGATGCATGGCTTGGGCGCGCTGCAGGCCAGACCCTGCGGTAAGTGCCGACCCCAGCGCTGTGGCATTTTGTCACCCCCCTCAAGGATCATACCGTGGGCAGACCGCATCCCCCGCAAGCTCCTTCCAGTGTGGTGTTAGTCTCGTAATCTGGTGAACTGGGTTCGCTTCCCCGCTCCTCCACACGCAGCTGCTGGTTACACTTCTCTAAAGTCTCTCAGCCCCACTCACCTCACAGAGTGTTTGTTGTGGGGGAGGAAGGGAAAGGAGAATGTTAGCCACTTTGAGACTCCTTAAAAGGTAAAGGTACCCCTGCCCGTACGGGCCAGTCTTGACAGACTCTAGGGTTGTGTGCTCATCTCACTCTAGAGGCCAGGAGCCAGCGCTGTCCGCAGACACTTCCAGGTCACGTGGCCAGCGTGACAAGCTGCATCTGGCGAGCCAGCGCAGCACACGGAACGCCGTTTACCTTCCCGCTGGTAAGCGGTCCCTATTTATCTACTTGCACCCGGGGGTGCTTTCAAACTGCTAGGTTGGCAGGCACTGGGACCGAACGACGGGAGCGCACCCCGCCGTGGGGATTCGAACCGCCGACCATGCGATCAGCAAGTCCTAGGCGCTGAGGTTTTACCCACAGCGCCACCCGCTGTTTTACCCACAGCACCCCTCCTTAGGGTAGTGATAAAGCGGGATATCAAAACCAAACTCTTCTTTTCTTCTTCCTATGCCCCTGAAGATGGGTCCTTACTGGGGTGGAGGCTTCAGAAAACGCCCAACCCTGCCAACAATTCATGGTGTTAGTACTAGCACATCAAGCCCCAAATGGGAGGGACCCAGGAACCTAAAAGAGTGCATTTCTCAATACGAACCTTACAATGGACAGGTGAGGCCTTGTTGGTGGTTGCCCATTTGGCGTTGACCTGTCATGGTACCTCTTCAATGGAAGATCCTCATTTGTGAGATGCACCTTTTTCTTCACTGTTGACTTTCAGGATAAATTTCAAAACATTTTTGTTGACCCCAAGTATCCAGTAGCTGAAAGATCCTGTTCCTGGGAACCTTGAGATCACTTATAGAAATCATGTTTCTAACTGTTTTTGTTTGTTTTAAGAATTTGATGATGATGATGATGATGATGATGATGATGATGATCTATCGTTGCTCTGCCTGCTACCACAAAGGGCAGGATATCAATCAAAACAACAACAACAACAACAACAACAACAACAACAACAACAACAACCCCAATTTTTTTAAAAGCCCATCAAATTAAAAAAGGGTTTCAACAAGCAATGGGGACAAATTTAATTCAGTTTGCATTGAAAGGTGAATGTCCCTTTGCCGTTTTGCCACCAATTGACTCAGTTTGGAGAGGTCAGTTTGGAGGTCTTCAAAATACCTTTCAACAACCCTGAACATTTTAGTATCAGCAGCAAACCTGGCCACCTCACTGCTTGTTTGTTAACAAATAAAAAACACAGGTCCCCATACCAATCCATTTTCTACATCCCCCCCATTGTCAAGAAAGACCTTCCTCAGCTCCTTTGGACCAGGACTCCCTGCTCTGAAGGAAGAGGCGGTGCTTAGTTCCTGTCCATCCCTGCTCCACTACCCCACCAGATATTATATAGTAGGTGGTGATGCAGGGGACTAAGTGATGCAATAGACTTGCTAGTAAAGGGACCCCTGACTGTTAGGTCCAGTCACGGATGACTCTGGGGTTGCGGCGCTCATCTCGCTGTATTGGCTGAGGGAGCTGGCATACAGCTTCCGGGTAATGTGGCCAGCATGACATAGCTGTCAATTTTTCCCCTTTTTAAAGGGAAATTCCCTTATTCCAAATAGGATTCCTCACAAGAAAAGGGAAAAGTTGACAGCTATGTTCTGGTGAACCAGAGCAACACATGGAAATGCTGTTTACCTTCCCGCTGGAGCGGTACCTATTTATCTACGTGCACTTTGATGTGCTTTCAAAATGCTAGGTTGGCAGGAGCAGGGACCGAGCAACAGGAGCTCACCCCATTGCAGGGATTCAAATTGCTGACCTTCTAATCGGCAAGTCCTAGGCTCTGTGGTTTAACCCACAGCGCCACCCACATCCCATAATAGACTTGCTACTGAGCAGCAAATTATATTTTATTGTATTGATGTCCCATCTTCCCCCCCCCAAGCAGATTAAGGTGGCAGAATGGTTTTTCCGCTCCTCCTCATTCAGTACCCACAACAACCCTGTGAGGTAGGTTAGGCTAAGGGGCAGTGGTGAGCCCAAGGTCATCCAGTGAGCCTCATGGCCAAGTGGGGATTTGAACCCTGGTCTCCCAGGTCACAGCCAAGCACTCTTAACAACTGCACCCCGCTGGCTCTGCAAATGGGGAAGGAAGTTGGGGACCTCTGCCAATACCAGAGGGAGTTGCTTGGCAGCAGCAGAGATACAGCTGGTGAAAGAGAGCTGTTACTGGTACCCACTGGGTGGTGCATTTGGTCTACCTGCCATTTCCCGAGCCACAGACCTCTGCTGTTCAGCCTTGGCCAGTCCTGCCAACTCTACCACTTTGAGACAGAGGTTGCCAGTTTTTACTGCTGACCTGCATCTCTGCAAGACGATCTGCTGACATTGCCTTTGTTATAGTCAAGTTCCAACCAAGGCGCTACAGATTTTTTATCCCTTTGCAGATGTTTCCAAAGCAAAAGTACTGCCCATTAAGACGAAATTTGCAAAATCAGGGGTGGGGTGGGGATTGACCTTCACCTTCCAGGACCTAAAAGAGATGTTGCTAAACGTGAGTTGCTGCAGAGAGAGCCATCCTGGCTGATAAGCCGCAGTTCCCAGTTTAATTCATTAAAATGTTTGTGCCTTACCTCTTCAAAGTTTGAGACAGATTCGAAAAAGCAAACTATAAAATAATGGCAATAGCAGATGCTGCATTCACACCACACGCTTCACACACTATGATACCATTTTAAATAATGATGGTTTTCCCCCAAGGAATGCTGGGAGGTGTCATTTATTAAGGGTGCTGAGAATTGTTAGGAGACCCCCTGTTCCCCAGCAAAGTGACATTTCCCAGAGTTCCCTGGGAAGAGGGATTGATTGCTAAACCACTCTGGGGATTGTAGCTCCGGAGTTGAAATAAAGCTGAGAAGAGCAGAGTAGTAATACTTCTGAACCAGAAATATTCACATTATGGTAGAGGGCTGTCTTTTTCAATGGCAGGTTCCATCCCTGGCATGTATACTGTAGATAGGACTTGGAGATACCCCACCTGAAATCTTGGAGAGGTAAAAGGTAAAGGATCCCTGGACGGTTAAGTCCAGTCAAAGGCGACTATGGGGTACAGTGCTCATCTCCGCTTTCAGGTGGAGGGAGCTGGCATTTGTCCACAGACAGTTTTCCAGGTCATGTGGCCAGCAGGACTAAACAGCTTGCAATGGAACACCGTGACGGAATCCAGAGTGCACGGAAACGCCATTTATCTTCCTGCCGCAGCGGTACCTATTTATCTACTCTCACTGGTATGCTTTTGAATTGCTAGGTTGGCAGGAGCTGGGACAGAGCAATGGGAGCTCACTCGGTTGTGCAGATTTGAACTCCAACCTTCTGATCAGCAAGCCCAAGAGCTGCTGCCTGTCACTGCAAACCCTACTGAGCTTCACAGACCAATGGTCTGGTTTGGTATAAGGTAGCTTCCTAGGTCCTTAAAAGCCATAGACTATTTTTAATAAAGAGATATTTTGCATCCACTCAAAAAAGCAGTATCTCAAACAGCATAGGAGGCCACAAATTTGGATAGCTTTAAAAGAGGGTTAGATACATTCATGGATGAGAGGATCATCAATGTCTGCCTTCCATGATGGCTGTGCTGTGCCTTCATAGTTGGGGGCAATCATCATCATCACCATTTATTTATTTAATACCCCGCCCATCTGGCTGGGTTTCCCCAGCCACTCTGGGTGGCTCCCAATAGAATATTAAAAACACGATAAATACATCAAACATTAAAAGCTTCCCAAACAGGGCTGCCTTCAGATGTCTTCTAAAAGTCTGGTAGTTGTTTTTAATCTTTGACATCTGGTGGGAGGGCGTTCCACAGGGTGGGTGCCATTACCGAGAAGGCCCTCTGCCTGATTCCCCGTAACCTGACTTCTCGCAGTGAGGAAACCACCAGAAGACCCCTGTAAGTGGACCTCAGTGTCCAGGCAGAACGATGGGGGTGGAGACGCTTCTTCAGGTATACTGGGCCTTTGAGGCCGTTTAGGGCTTTAAAGGTCAGCACCAACACTTTGGATTGTGCTCAGAAACATACTAGGAGCCAATGAAACTCTTTCAGGCCCGGTGTTATATAGCCTCGGCAGCCACTCACAGTCACCACTCTAGCTGCTGCATTCTGGATTAGTTGTAGTTTCTGGGTAACCTTCAAAGGTGAATGCCAGTTGCTGGAAGCCCCAGGAGGGATGAGTTTTTTTGTGCTTGGGTCCAGCTTCAGGAATGCCCATGGGCATCTTGTTGGCCACTGTGAAAACAGGGTGGTGGACTAGATGGGCCATTGGCCTGGTTCAGCAAGACTCTCCTTATGTTCTGATAACTTTGGACATTGTCAGGAAGGTTGTTCCATAAACTTAGCCTCACTCCTTGTTCTGATATGTCCTTACTTCATGCAGTATTGGCCCAGGCAGAAAGTCACAAGTTCAATCCCTGGAATCTTCAGGTAGCTCCTAATCATTTCAATGGGTTTCTTTTTACTGGATAATTTTCCAGTAGCTAATTCCAAAGTTTGCAGCACATTGCTCTAATCAGTCTATATTCTTCCCTTCGGAAATATCATCTGTTGACTTCTCTTTCATTTTCCTTCCTTCCTTTTTTTTTTTTTAAACCTTAACATTAGTATGTACAGCACTAATATGGAGAGTTTCTTCTTGAAGGCCAAATTATCAGGCTGCGCTATCTCTGTCAAAACTCTTGAAGAAATATTTCCAGAGAGAGAGAGAGAGAGAGGAAGTGCCTTGATCTCCTGCTTAAGATAATGTCATACCTGGCAAATATTTCTCTTGATCGTCACAAAGGGAGAGGGGGGTCCATTTAAGTGAGATTACAAAGACATGCAAATAAGAAGGGGTCTCCTTTGAAGTGAAGACAATTGGTGTCGTCTCAATGGTCATTTCTTACCAAGGGTGATTGCCTCTTTATTAATAAATGAAACTGAGCTTATGAATGGTAGCTTTCATCTTCAAAGAGGTTTGCCGGCATTTATCCGATTCATGCATCTCCTCTGTGAGGAACATCGGAAGACTTGAGTCAGTCGGTCGATCTGCAGAGAGTGAGAATGCTGCATTGGACAGAGTACAAACTACTTATTTTGTTTGGGGGTCCTTTTCATGAACCATTTTGGGGTATTTGTTTGAAACAAATATGCACTGCTTTGCTGTTGTTCTCTAGGAGGCTTCCATAATATTTTCGCCCTCACTGCTCATGCCCTCATTTGTTCTCACTGCCCTCTGAACATTTTGGCTGCAACAACCCACATCATTGGGGAGAAATGAAATGGTATAGTGATGGCATGGATGCTAGCAAACAAAATCACATGGGTTTGAAATAGACAGGATCACCTGGGTTCCCATAGCCCATGGATAAGCTATGTGGTGTTCCCTGTTGTTGTTGTTTAGTCGTGTCCGACTCTTCGTGACCCCATGGACCAGAGAACGCCAGGCACTCCTGTCTTCCACTGCCTCCCGCAGTTTGGTCAAGCTCATGCTGGTAGCTTTGAGAACACTGTCCAACCATCTCGTCCTCTGTCGTCCCCTTCTCCTTGTGCCCTCCATCTTTCCCAACATCAGGGTCTTTTCCAGGGAGTCTTCTCTTCTCATGAGGTGGACAAAGTATTGGAACCTCAGCTTCAGGATCTGTCCTTCCAGTGAGCACTCAGGGCTGATTTCCTTCAGAATGGAGAGGTTTGATCTTCTTGCAGTCCATGGGACTCTCAAGAGTCTCCTCCAGCACCATAATTTAAAAATTGTCTTTGTCCATGGAGTTTTCTTGGCAGGGATACTGGAGTGGCTTACCGGTTCCTGCTCCAGGTGGATCACGTTTGGTCAAAACTCTCCACTATGACCTGTCCATCTTGGGTGGCCCTGCACAGCATAGCTCATAGCTTCTGTGAGTTATTCAAGCCCCTTCGCCATGGCAAGGCAGTGATCCATGAAGGGGGTGGTGTTCCCTAGATGTCATGATACTGCAACTCCCATTAACCTTGAGTTTTGATCGTGCTGGGTGCTCCTGATGGGAATTGGGGGTCTGCATTTTTCAGGGGCACCGCATTCATTTGCCTGACTTTACCCTTCAGGTGAAATAGCAGGGTGGTCAAATGAGAATGAAGCAGTAGGGTGGTAGTGAGAAGAAGCAGCAAGCAAGAGAACAAGGGAGCTCTTGTGAATTCCTCAAGGTCAGTATTTCAGGATAACATATTCTCCTGCATCACATACAGTGCTTTTGATGTTGGGCTGGGTTTTTAAGCCTTTCTGGAAAGCGGACTGTAAGATCTGGAAGTCATGTCTCACACTTGTCCCAGACTTAAAAGGGTGGGCTGTGATTCTGTTAGAACCTTTATTACTACAGGACGTGTTCTGAGTCTGTATTTTAATGGAGCAAATACAGGCGACTCTCAACTTACGTTGAGATTGTTCCGGAGATTGTGCCTAAAGCCCGAATTATGCTTATTCAGAACAAATTGGGTTCAGTGGCAGGTGGGATTCCCAAAGTAATTTTCCCTGGACTCCCACCCCTTTCTGACCCCTTTTTATTTTTTAAAAAATTGCCAAGTATGCAAAGCCGAATGGACACAAGTTAGATGTGCAAAAGTTGCGAGATACCTGTAGTTAGTGATAATAAATCTAGCAAAGATATTTAGGGAACCCAGGATTGAGCCATAATATAGTGCATTTGGATGTGTAGCTTAGCTTTGGAAAGTAAACATAACATGCCTTGGATTGTATCCTTCCAATCTGTTGTAAATAAAGAATGACTTCCAGTGATGCTTGCACAAGAGAAATAAACTTTCATTATGAGATTTCCAGTGCCACCAGTACCCCACTGGAGGGAGGAGAGAAATAGAAGCCTTTGTTGCTCGCATGGCCCAAAATCTATTTCCCCGCAAATCTATTGGCAGGGCTCTCTTTTGCTCTCCTACAATATGTTAGCTTAGTTAATGAACCACAGTCCCAAACTGTTTATAGTACCAATCTAATATGGATGGTGTTGTCATAGATTTCCAATGGGAAGCCATACGGATTTTTGCTGCAGTTAACAAACAAGTAATTAGTTCAAGGTCATCATCTCCAAGAGTCTTTAGAGAGAGAGAGAAGATATCCCCAAAGTACCATTTTACCTAAGGTCCTGCAGAATTTCAAATATTGCCACTGCTTTCAAAAAGTTAGGTGCATGTCCTAAATCAGGGGTCCCCAAACTAAGGCCTGCGGGCCGGATGAGGCCCGAGGGACTCGTTTATCCGGCCCGTGGTGACCCCCGCTGCCCGCTGCCGCCACCCACTCTTACCGGCACTGCGCGGCTGCTAATTTCTGGGTCGGGGGAGCACCGGAAATAGCTTGTGCGCATGCGCAAGCATTATTTCCGGTGCACATCCAGGTCAGAGGAGGCCACTGCACATGCGCACAAGCTATTTCTGGTGCTCCTCTGACCCGAAAGTGCGCCGGAAAGTGTGCACGCGTAAGGGCACTCGCTCCTCTGGCCCGCCACGCATTCAGTGCTGGAGACACCGGCCCGAGGCGCTATAAGCTTGCTGACCCCTGTCCTAAACAGATGAAGAAATAGGGGGAAGAAACCAGAATGGGGTGATTGATGATGCCCCAAATGATGGTGCTTTACATCAGAGGTGGAAACCTCCAGCTTGTGGGCTGTACATAGCCCCCCCCCCGACATCCCTATGAATAGTTACATCCTCCCGGGATTACAGTGACATGCTCTATGTGGGGCTGCCTTTGAAAAGTGCTCAGAAACTTAAACTGGCTCAAAGAGCTGCAGCCAGATTGCTGAGCAGGGCTGGTTATAGGGAGCAGATAACTCTGCGGGCTATAGTGGTGTAGGGCTACCTGCAGTGGATTCAAAGTGCTGTTGATATGACCTTTAAAGCCCTACACCACTAGCGGCGATGCTGCCATGGGCGGCTAGTGGCACCCATCTGATGCTTGTTGCCCCCCCCCCCCGCATGCTGGCTGTGTGAACGGCTAGCAGCACCCCATGGGATGCTCACCATGCAGGTGGCTAGCCCTGCCCCCCACCACCACTTGGGGGGGGGCAGGTAGCTCCGCCCCTGGCTGAATTAGGTGGGCCATTGGCCGGTTCCAGCAGGTCTCTTCTTACCTTCTTATGCTCAGTCCTAACAGCTTCTCTACATCAAGTGGGCATGTAAGTACCACTTAGTCCTTTTTGCCTCTTGCAACAAAAGGTCTGGCCATGTGTGCAGGATAGCCTATTTTCCTTTGGCGTATTTGTCATCACATGACCTCTGCACAAAAGAAATCGCTGCCATCATTTGGCGTGTGTAAGCGTGCGAAGGAAGAGGGAATGGGCGGGCCGTGAAAACACGAGCGTGAGTAGGAGGATTTGGCGGCGTGAGAAAGAGAGAAAAAGAGAGAGAGGTGCAGGCACGGGAGGTATTTCAAAGTAAGCGGCGTCTGTGAATTTTCACAGGTCTCCACTTGTAATAATAATTCGCCACCAACGCCGTGGTTTCCAATCATTACCAGCGCTGGAGGGCTTTCAGAAGTGTTAATTTGCACAGGCCAATAAGTGAAGCCCAATAGAAAATAGCGTGGCCGAGGCTGTTGAGCATATGGGAAGATGGATGAACTTTGCCATTTCATCTGAGCGTTGCATGCTACAGTAAATATCAGAGGTAATGATATTGACTTTAAGGTATTACAGCTCCAAATGTCACTTCTCCTCTTTCTAGCACCTCTTTCTGATTTCATTTACATTCTCCCCCATCTCAGGAAGCCGCATAACTGGGACTGGAAAGTGGGACACAAACTCTCTCTCCCCCCCCCCTTCTTCTCTTTCTCTCCTTCTTTCCCCTTTTGTTATCCTTTTATGTTTCTAACCTCTGGCCATGGCTTCAGAACTGCCTCGCCGAGCCCTTTGCCTCCTCCTTTAATTTTGATTATAAATAATACTGCCCTGGACTTAGGGAGTAGGTCAAATGCGCCAAGTGTCAGGAGCCGGCAAAACAAGGCAGGCAGCTGAAGGTGCAATTGCTGGCTGCGAAAGGTCAAAGGTGCATTAGCAGGGAACGCGACGGAATGAAACCAACCCAGGGCTTCTGGAAAGCACGGAAGGATAACATTTTTACAACATTTAGAGACCTTTAACACACATTAACAAAGGAAGCTCTGCGGCTCCCCAGAGGGCCGAGTGATCTGGAACTTGTTCTTGGCAGCAGAAATGGGTCAAGATGCCACCCAGGGCAGACTGGGGTTTGCCAACCCTGTGACGTGTCTGGAAAAGGATCTTCCCAAATCAGAAGATCAACAAGAAGACAACTGCGCGTCAAGGTCCCCAAGACACCCCCCCCCCAAGAAAAACACAATTGACACTTAATTTTTGTTTAAGGTTTTTGGCATAATTTTGGCCACAACTTTATTCAAATTACAGCAGTGTGAGTGATTGCTTAGGCATTGGTAGCACTAACTGACCCCGCACGTGAATGACAGCTCTGACATTCACAACCCCCGCGAAGTCAGCAAGGGTAAGTCACCTGGGGAGAGAGACGGGACTGCGAACCATGCCTCACCTCTCCCCAGAATGCTCCCAGGGGCTTGCGTGGCCCTAGCCCCTTGCCAGGGGGTTTCGGACAAAAGCATGGGGAGCCCCTGGGTTCCTTTAACAGAAAACCCTTGAAGAAGCAGCAGCAGCAGCATTTTGGAGGGGCAGGTACAGCCAAATCCATACCCCTCCACCAACCAATTCCAAGACCAATGCCTAACCACAAACCTTACAAGTTGTGACAATTTGCTACGCAGTAGGCAAAAACCAAGCGGCACACACTAATCAGCCAAATGGACAAAATTCCTACCGGGCCCCTGCCCCAAAGCAGACGACCCCATGACAGGCATAGCAAGGTCAAGCAAACAGCCTAAAAATAGGGAAGGGAGGGCAGGTGATCTGAAGTAAGCAGCGAAAAGAGGAAGTTCTTTGCTGCGAGCATTGTATTTAACAAATAGGGCTGTCAATCAGCAAATGGCAACATCTAGATTTCCCCAGTAACAGCCCGCCCCTGCTTAAAGGATAGCCAAACCATTTGCCTAGTAACAGTGAGGTGTCTTGTCAGCCCCGCCCGCAACCTGTGCTCTCCATGAGGGAGGACACACTTTGCGAGATCCTGATTAGGGGTGAATGGATCTGGTGATTTTGGTTCCCATTGATTTCTCATTTTGGACTCACAGCTGTCCATGGAGGCGCAGGTCAATTCTGTGTCCAGAGCAGCTGTTTACCAGCTCCATCTGGTACGCAGGCTGAGACCCTCCCTGCCCGCAGACTGTCTCGCCAGAGTGGTGCATGCTCTAGTTATCTCCCGCTTGGACTACTGCAATGCGCTCTACATGGGGATACCTTTGAAGGTGACCCGGAAACTGCAATTAATCCACAATGCGGCAGCTAGACTGGTGACTGGGAGTGGCCACCAGGACCACATAACACCAGTCCTGAGAGATCTGCATTGGATCCCAGTACGTTTCCGAGCACAATTCAAAGTTTTGGTGCTGACCTTTAAAGCCCTAAATGGCCTCGGTCCTGTATACCTGAAGGAGCATCTCCACCCCCATCGTTCAGCCCGGACACTGAGATCCAGTGCCAAGGGCCTTCTGGCGGTTCCCTCATTGCGAGAAGTGAGGTTACAGGAAACCAGGCAGAGGGCCTTCTCGGTAGGGCACCTGTCCTGTGGAATGCCCTCCCTTCAGATGTGAAGGAAATAAGCAGTTATCCTATCTTTAAAAGACATCTGAAGGCAGCCCTGTTTAGGGAAGTTTTTAATATCTAATGCTGTATTGTTTTTAACACTCAATTGGGAGCCGCCCAGAGTGGCTGGGGAAACTCAGCCATATGGGTTGGGTATAAATAATAAATTATTATTATTTCTCCAATCTTTAGTTCTTCACATCTCAAATATTTTAATGGGGGTGGGGGGGCGAAGAGACCTCGGCCCCTAGGAGTTGACTCCTATGATCCTTATTCGACAGAGAGAAGAGTGAACTCTCCCAGCTGTCACCTTCTCCCTTCCCTCTCTTTGCATAACCTTTGAGGGAGCTCATATTTAAGCCAAACTTGGTTTATCCCTAATGCATTTTCCTCTTCCACCCAAAACATTGTCCTTCCAATTCCTCACACATAGCTGCAGATCGCCCTCCCTAATTTCTATTGAAACAGCCATTCTGTGCAAGAACAGTCTGCAGTTCCACTGAAATGCCCATCTGCCCACTAGGGCTGTGTGTGTTTGTGTGTGTGTGTACGCTCTCTCTCAGCAAAGACCCAATTCCCTGAAGCCGAGCAGACAAGGGACCCAGCCGGAATGAAGCCGTGCCCAGGCCACGTTGCCACAGAGGCAATTGCTGGGAAAGGCTGCGTTTCAATTTCCCCCTGACATGTCCTCAGCGATTTCCCCCGTCTCGGTGGTCGGCGGCAGATTCAATTTGAAAGGTCGGCCAACGAGGGGGGGAGAGGCCAGCTTGCGGCTGGGACCTGGAGTGTCGGAACAAGGTGTTTAATTACACACACATTTACTGCGCCATGTCGGGAGGGAGGTGAGGAGCTTGGCCTGGAGAAAGGTCAAGCTTTTGCCCTGCTCTCCCTAAATTGCAAAATGGACAAAAAAAGGAAGGGAGACCCTGACCTTGTGTAATGGAGAACGGGCCAGGGCAAAGCATACACTTGGGTGCTTTATTAGTCTTGGTTTAACCCTCTCACCTTCTTCTCCCTCTTGAGAGGAGGAGAAGAAAAGAAAGCAAAGTGTGCCTAGTTAATAATAAATACTGTATCCCGCTTTCTGTTGATGGCCGGTAGCCAAGATGGCTCTCCTCTGCTTCCACAGCTGGAGGCATCAATGCTTATGAATGCCCATTGTGGAGAACCATAGGAAAAGAGAGAGCTCTTCTGCTCTGATCTTGCTTGTGGTTTGCCACTGTGAGAACAGGATGCTGGACCAGATGGGCGATTGGCCTGATCCAGCAGGACTCTTATGTTCTTGAAATATACTCGGAGTCGAGAGTGGATTTCATGCTCTTTATTCAGCTCATAGTGATGAGGAGGAATGGAAGTTCCCCCAGAATGTCTGCTTTATATACATTATTTACACAATGGGCCCCACGTGATTGGCTAATTCCGGGATTCACCCGTAAGCCAATCAGGTTGCGGATTCACTTCCACCTGGAGCTGGATTGGGTGGCTCCTGTGGACCAATCAGACTGCTGCATTCTGGACCCTATTGTTCTAGGACCAATCAGACTGCTGCATACTGAATCCTATTGTTCTAGGACCAATCAGACTGCTGCCTTTTGGATCCTATTCAACTCAGTACGTAACATTCTTAACATAAGTGCCTTCTGTTAAGAGTTTGGGTGTAATCCTTGATGCCTCCCTTTCCATGGAGGCGCAGGTTACAGCAACAGCCAAGGCGACATTTTTCCACCTTCACCACATTAAGCAGTTGGTCCCTTACCTTTCCCACCCCGATCTGGCCACAGTGATCCATGGTCATCTCCAGGCTTGACTACTGTAATTCACTCTATGCGGGGCTGCCCTTGAAACTGTCCCACAAACTCCAGCGGGTGCAGAATGCTGCAGCGAGGCTCCTCACGGGGTCCCTGCCATGGGAGCATATTCACCCAGTGCTTTACCAGCTGCACTGGCTCCCGGTGGAGTATCGGGTCAGGTTTAAGGTTCTGGTTTTGACCTTTAAAGCCCTTTGTGGCTTAGGGCCTTTGTATTTACAGGACCGCCTCTCCTGGTATGCCCCACAAAGGACCTTAAGGTCCATGAATAATCATAGTTTAGAGGTCCCGGGCCCTAAGGAAGTTAGATTATCCTCCACCAGGGCCAGGGCCTTCTCAGTGATGGCTCCGACCTGGTGGAATGCTCTGTCCCACGAGACCAGGGCCCTGCAGGATTTAACTTCCTTCCACAGGGCCTTCCACAGAGCTTTCAACTTGAACTTAGCCTGATCTTTCATTCCCCTTCCTTCCCTCCCCCTCCCCTTTTTATGACGATTACCCGCTCTGGTATCCCACAACTAATTCTCCCCTGGTCTCCTCGCTGCCCCAAATAGGACAAATTTAGCCAGCTAGCTCTGGTGATCATCTAATGTTTATTGGATGGATTTCCCCCCTAAATTGATTTTTAAATTCTGAATTTATTGTTATTCATGTTTTATACTGCATTTTATGCTGTTGTTGTTGCATAAATTGTTTAAAATTTGTTGTTAGCCACCCTGAGCCCGGTTTTTGAACCAGGAAGGACGGGGTATAAAAAAAAATTAATTATTATTATTATTATATATATATATATATATATATATATATATATATATATATATATTATTAACTCCAGATAGGAACCTTCTTATGTTCTTATAGGATGCGCTCTCCTTTTGTTCCAGCTAGGGTTGCCATACGTTGCAAATTTCTCAGACATAGGTGGAATACGGCAGTAGGAAAAAGTGTCCGGAAATCGGCTGAATTTCCAGGAAAATCTAGATGCATGGCAAGTCTCGATAGGAAGTCTTGCTTTTGGCAAATCTCCTTTTAAACTTTTAAAAAAGCTCAACCTTTTGCTCCAAAAAACTCAACATTTTTTGTGTCCTGATTTCCACTTTTTGAAACTTTTTGGCAACCCTAGTTCTAGCTAAGTTTCAATGCTCATATATCCTACTAACAATGAACTTGTCATCATCATCATCATCATCATCATCATCATCATCAATACCCTGCCCATCTGGCTGGGTTTCCCCAGCCACTCTGGGCGGCTTCCAACAGAACACTAAAAACAAAATAAAACTTCAAACATTAAAAGCTTCCCTAAACAGGGCTGCCTTCAGATGTCTTCTAAAAGTCAGATAGTTCTTTATTTATTTGACATCTGAAGGGAGGGCGTTCCACAGGGCGGGTGCCACCACCGAGAAGGCCCTCTGTCTGGTTCCCTGTAACCTCACTTCTCGCAGGGAGGGAACCACCAGAAGGCCCTCAGCGCTGGACCTCAGTGTCCGGGTAGAATGATGGGGGTGGAGACGCTCCTTCAGATACACTGGACCGAGGCTGTTTAAGGCTTTAAAGGTCAACACCAACACTCTGAATTGTGCTTGGAAATGTACTGTCAGTGGCAGTTCTTTGGCTGGCATGGTAAAGGTGCCATGGAGTGAATGGTAAGAGGTATGTCTATTGTGGGGAACCTTTGGCGCACCAATTGTTGCCAAACTACAGCTCCCATCATCCCTGGCCATGGGCAGCACTTGCTGGGGCTGATGGGAGTTGTAGTTCAGCAGCATCTGAACTACAGGTTTCCCATGCCCAACACACAATCCATACACCCCTTTGCTGGTTCTCACACACAGACCTGGAACTTGGACCCTCAACTGAGTTGTTGTGATTAAAGACTTTGTTCTAAAACTCGCTACAGAACCCAAGTAGGGGGTTGGACTAGATGACCCTCGAGGTGACTTCCAGCTCCACAATTCTATGATAAGTCAGGTTATGGGTTACAGAGTTAGAAAGCACTTACATGCTTTCTAGAGTACGCGGCTAAGCAGAAACGAAGGGCTCCTCCACTGTTCTGCTTGTCCAAGAGGTTTTCTGCTTCTCTCATGCTTTCCAGGCATGGATCTGAGTTGTTTTCCATTTGCCCTACTGCTTTCCCCCCAGGGAAAAGCACTGAATCAGAGCAAACTTCAGTCTGCGAAAATAAAGAATAAATTTGCTCTGATTCATCAGTAAAGGGTGGGTTTTCCCAGGGAAAAGTAGTATGCCAAATGGAAGCGTGGATGATCCCTAAGACATTGACCCAGAAGTTAGCATACTTCCCTGAATTCTCCTTTTGAAGAGCAGGGTGGACACCCTAATTCACATGGTTGAAATCCCTGGTTGAAGAGGGACTGATGTTTAAACCACACTGGGATATGAAACTCTTTGCAGAGAACAGGAACCTCCTGACAGCTCTCAGCCCCCTTATCAAATCGCAGTTCCCATTGCTCTTTGGGAGAAGCCTGAAGGAGCGTCTCCACCCCCATCATTCTGCCCGGACACTGAGGTCCAGCGCCGAGGGCCTTCTGGCAGTTCCCTCACTGCAAGAAGCAAAGCTACAGGGAATCAGGCAGAGGGCCTTCTTGGTAGTGGCACCTGCCCTGTGGAACGCCCTCCCATCAGATGTCAAAGAGATAAATAACTACCTGACATTTAGAAGATATCTGAAGGCAGCCCTGTTCAGGGAAGTTTTTAATGTGTGACATTTTAATGTATTCCTAATCTTTGTTGGAAGCCACCCAGAGTGGCTGGGGAGGCCCAGCCAGATGGGCAGGGTACAAATAAATTATTATTATTATTATTATTATTATTATTATTATTATTATTATTATTATTATTAAAGCCAAGACTTCTGAAGTGGTATGATGCTGCTTTAAACGTATGTGGTGGCTATGGCCTTACTCTGTGCACCAGTGTTGTGCAAATATATTGTCAGTTATGTAGCCTTTGGCGAGTCACTTAGCTTCACACCGCACATTTGTTCCCTAACGTGTTGATGTGGTATCTGTTTTTGAACATCACAAGCATGCCTGCACATAATTACATATTATTATTTTTTTGTTATTAAAAAAGAAAGGAAGTTCTGAAGTATCTAAATACCGCAAAGTCCCCATATCGACAGATATGCACCCAGGGAGACAGAAACAGAAATGCTAATGACATTTTTGTTCCCTGCGTTTTCAGTGGGCGCCTCAGGACGTGGTCCTTTGTATTGAGAACAAAGATATTGAGAGATCACAGCTTCCCCATCTTATTTATGAATCAGACTCTAAAGACTTTTATATATTTTTTTTCAATGTATCAAAGAAAATGGAAGAACACACACGCACAAGCACACACACAAATATTCACTCAGTACCAAAACTCTGAGGTAAATTTGATATGGTGGATGTTTTTGTTTTTTTTCCCCTCTTCCTCCTTCCCTTCACTGGCTGAAAGCTCCGGTAATTACCTCACATTTTTGTGGAGATGTAAATGACTTTTATTTGGGGGTTTTTTGTGCGCGGAGAGAGGAGATGAAGAGGACTCTAAATTGGTTTTGCTTCCTGTTTCCCGTAGTGGCTACAGGATTAGTCCACGGTGTCTCTTTGCCCTTCCATTTCCTTGAAGACTTAGGAAGCCTTCATTTTCCCAGTAGTTAGTTCCTCATTAAAATGAATCAAACAGGCCAGATTGTAGCAGGCATTTGAAAAAAAAAAAGAGAAAAGAAAAGAAAGAGAGGGGGCTCCGACTCTCCTCTGCTATCTGTCAGGAATTTTAAATTTAGAATTAACATTGAGCCCTCCTTTAAGACAAAAACCTTGACCTTAAGTCGGATCGTGATTGGCACAGGCTTCCCATCCCCTGACTCGATTAACATTTAAATGCCATTTTGTGTGAATATGAGTGGTGCCTCTGGAACAAACAAATTGCTGATGTCTTTCCTGTAGGAATAGCACATCACAGTCGCATTTTCGTTTAATACCTAATTGAAAATCCTTTCCTTATTCCTTGGAGGTCAAGCGGGTGAGGAAGAGTTAAGAAGGGGAACTCATCTCGGGACCCTTTCATCCCACTGGGTGAACTTCTCCACTCTCTGATCTGCCCTTGAGCTGGTTTTCTCTGAGGTTGGATTCATACATCCAGGGAAGCATGGGGTAATTTTGTTGCATCACTCTTGAGAGGTGAAGAATTTGACTTGGCTAGGCCCTCACTTAGGTCTTCGCTATGAAGGAAAACTCAATAGGACACTGCTAATTACCCCAATAGGGTTAACGGCACCATCTCTCCTTGCAAACAGAAGAAAATAATATTTCGTACAGCCAATAAATTAGTAGTGTTGATAGCCACAATGGCTACATTCTGCCTCCATTGTCAGATGCAAGGTGGATCTGAATACGAGTTGCTAGGAATCTCAAGTGGGGAGAGTGCATCTGGTTGGCTGCTGCTAGAACAGGATGCCGGACCAGATGGGCCTTAGTTGTAATTCAGCAAGCAAAAGCTGATTCTCTTCTAGGCTGCATCAAAACAAGTTTAGTGTCCAGATCAAGTAATAGTCCCGCTCTATACTGCCTTGGAATCCTGTGTCCAGCTCCACAATTTAAGAAGGTTATTGAGAAGCTGGAGTGTGTGCAGAGGAGGGCAACCAAGATGATCAAGGGTCTGGAAACCAAGTCTTATGAGAAACAGTCAAAGGAGTTGGGTATGATTAGCCTGGGAAAGAGGAAAATGAGAGGAGATAAGATAGCCATCTTTATCTCAAGGGCTGTCCCACAGAAGATGGAGCAAGCTTGTTTCCTCCTGCTCTGGAGGGTAGGACTTGAACCAATGGCATCAAGTTATAAGAAAGGAGATTTCGACTAAACTTCAGGAAGAGTTTTCTGACAGCAATGGTGGAATGGACTCCCTTGAGAGGTTGCAGACTCTCATCTTTGGAGGTTTTTAAGCAGAGGTTGGAGGGACATCTGTCATGGATGCTTTAGTTGAGATTCCTTCACTGTGGGGGTTGGACTAGATGACACTGGGAATCCCTCCCAGCTCTACAATTCTATGATTCTATGACTCTTCTTCTGCTCTTAGACTCCATATCTTTAGGGAAAAAAATTGAATTACATTCTAGTAATGCAGTATGACTTGTTCTAGAGAGGAGTAACCTTTTTTGAGGGGATATAATACGAGAGTACTGCATCACCCTGCCTCAACCTGGGAAATCCCCCCCCCCTGATGTTTTGGATGAGGACTGGCCCTACCACGAGGCAGCGTGAAGCAGCTGCCTCAGGCAGCAAATATTGAGGAACAGCGAGTGGAGGGAGCTCTCTCTCTGTGCTATACAGCCTCTCCTGCACCCGCTTAACTTGGCCACTGCCTTTGTGGTGCAGTGGAGAATGTTGAAATAAAAGAGTCAACAGTCTACTGAGTATCAGTGCATGAAGTGCGACTGGGAGGAGGCAACTTTTTGCCCTTTGCTTCAGGCAGCAAAACCCCTTGGGCTGGCTCTGACAGTTGTAGGGTTGAATCTGGTTGAAAACAGCCGCTTCTCATCCAGATCCAGGTTTCTCTCGTGAGCCTCCTTTTCTCTTGTCACTCTGAGCACTCTCAGTGGCTCATGCGCTTGGCAGAGGCGAGGATGAGAGAACATGCTTCAGCAGCCATTGTGTCTTCGCTGCCAGCACTAATTGTGCAAATGGGGAGAAATTTAAAAGTTGCGTGGTGCCGTTCAGAGAGTGGCAGAATTTGCTGCTGGGTTGGATAAATAAATATGCATATGCAAATTTCTCTTTTTCACACACACACACCCTTCTTTTCCAGAAGAATACACACAGCCTCCTTCAAACAAGGCCAATTTGAAATTGCAAATTTGTTCAAAGCATGCAGGGATCTTTGCCCACTAGACCTGATGCTTTCTGGGTTCAGAATGCCTTGTTAAGATTATTCCAAGTCTCACATTTGTACCAGGAGTCCTAGGGACTGAACTCTGTAACATCTGGGTTTGTCTCAGAGTAAAAGAACAAGTTTTGGAAAAGATGTGCATATGGTCCCATGGGTTAAGAACATTTAGATGAGCCTTGCTGAATCAAGCCCAAGGCCTGTCTGGTTCAGTGTCCTCTTTGGTTAGGGCACAGTGCTGATAACACCAAGGTTGCAGGTTTGATCCCCATAGGCGACGGTGGATCTAACCCCCATGGCAGGTCGCCAGGAATGGATAAGATAAGGAAAAGTTCTTACCATCTGCTTTTTATTCAGTATTCACAGAGAGAGGCTTGGAAATGCAGCTTCTTGGAATAATGGTGTTGCCCCAAGTGAGTCTCCCTCTCATGTGTCATTACTACGGGTGCTGAGACCTCTGCCACTAAACTCTCTGCTCTCCTACTTTCAATGCTCGCCAGGTTCTGGGAGGGGGGTCTGGAATGCTTTCTAAAGACTCTGTGTCCGTCAGCTGTCTCTCCCCCCCAGTGCTTCTTCTTCCTCCTCTCCCATTATTCCCTAGCTTTCTCCCTCATCTGCTGTGATCTCCCTCAAACCCCTGTTGCAATTCTGAACCATCTTCTTCATCTTCTCTGGAATGGTCAGGCTGGGGTGGCGGTCTCCACCATTCCTCCTCTGCCCAGTCCCTGACAGATGGCCTGCACTGCAAGGGGTTGGACTAGATGATCCTCAGGTTCCCTTCCAACTCTACAGGTGTATGATCCTATGATTATCACAGTGGCCAACCAACTGCTTGTAGGAATCAGAATCTGAGCTCAGCAGCCCTCTCCCCCCTCATGCTCCCCACAGAGGCAGACTTTGGTAATATGGCATCCTGTGCAAGGCCAAAATTTGACATACACCCCAGCCCCCATGCTGCCTTCCCAAAGCTGGGTATGGGATGTGCCAAGCTTTGGGAAGGAGGCACGAAGCCACCCCCTCAGCTTGGTGCCCTGTTCAGGGGAACTGGTCTTGCTGCTGTAACTTCACTTCTGCTCCTTAGCAACTGGTACTCAGATGCCACAAAGTCTCAAAAAATGAAGGGTGCACATAGCCATCATGGCTAATAGTCATTGTTCAAAGCACGCAGGGATCTTTGCCCACTAGACCTGATGCTTTCTGAGTTGAGAATGCCTTGTTATGATAATTCCAAGTCTCACATCATCCATTTGTCCAAGCCCTTTTCAAAGCTATCCATTTGGCGGCCATTACTTTGCGCTGCGGTGACCAGGTCTGCAGTGAATCTATGTTTTCTGTGAAAAAGTACAGTACTTCTCCATTTGTCTGCCCTGAACCTTTCAACTTGCAACATATTTGGATGACCTCAAGTTCTAGCGTTGTGAAAAAGAGAAATAGCGCTAGGTGGCCCTAGCAGTGCTGCTCATTATGGGGTCGAACATGTTCCTGCATGGGACACAGGACAAAGCAAAGCTTCTAGGTTTCCCCGGCGGTAGAGGGACCTGTTTAAGGCTCTGTGAGGATGCTGCTCATGGGGAAATGACCAATCCCCAGGCCTGAGAGGCCAAGTAGTGTAGAGATGATGTGAGCTTGTGCAGGTATAATTATTTTGGGGGAAGGAGGTAATTTGTTCAATTGCATTGAATGATCTGCTTTCAAAAGGGATACTGAAATTAGAGCATATTCAGCAAAGTCCTAATCAAATTTTGAAATTGCATTATCATGGAACCTTAGACAAGACTTTCCCGTGGCTTTCAGAAGTAATGTGAGCCGTGTCCTCGGTTAACCTTTGCTGGCCACTGTTACTTGGGATAAATGTATTTTGTTTGACGGTTGCTCAGAAAAGTCATGGGAAAGCTCATAGCTCAGTGGTGGAGAACACGCTTTGAATCCCAAAAGTCCCAGGTTTGAACCATGGCATCTCCCATGAAGAGTCTTAGGTATCAGGGATGGGGGCAGGGTTCTCACTCAAGAAAGTTGTCAATATTGGAGTTGGGGTTAGCTCAGCCTTCGATACCTTCCAATCCTCCAGATGTCCTCAAAGTAGAAGACTCATCATCCCTCATCATCATGTTGTCTGGGACTGATTGAGTCCAACAGCATCTAGAGCAGCCTTTCTCAACCTGTGGGTCCCCAGATGTTGTTGAACTACAATTCCCATCACCCCTAGTTAGCAAGGCCAGAACTCAAGGATGATGGGAGTTGTAGTCTGGGGACCCACAGGTTGAGAACTGCTAGAGGGTACATCATTAGGGAAGACTGGGCATCAGACTATGGTCTGGTGCAGTATTAGGCAGCTTGATACTGTTACAAAAGTTGGGTGTCTCCCCCTCTCTCTGCCGAGTGGTAGCAAGAGCCCAGGGGGTTCCAAGCACAAACACGCCCCAGAGCCTGTGGTCCTTTGGAGAACTGAGACACAACAGAGACTCTCGTAGCTTTAAAAAGTATGGTTTATTCACCTATTCACACCTTCAGTCTGCATGACTGGAGTCCAGATCTTACAGCATGGTCATTTCAAGAGGGCCTTGTCCCCCACAGCAATGCAGCCTTGGAGTCCAAGGCATCTCTCCCAGCCAGCCTGCAGCCAGCCTGCCCAAGATGGATCCCAACCTTCCTTCCTCCTCCTTCTTCTTCCCAGCAATCCTTGCTCAAAACTCTCTTTTCCTGTCACCTCACACCCAGGTACCCTGGCCAGCTTCCAAACCCCCAGTCTCTGTTCACACCTCAGAGGAAGACCAGAGGATAGTTCGCTTGCAATGCCAATGTCCCTCAATGGCCTTGTATTGTTTCTTGATGGCCCTAGCTTGGCCAGGTCATTTTGCATAGGCTAGCTCAGGAATTCCTCCGCAACTTCTCTTTCTTCCTTCACATACCAAACAACCAAGATCCTACCATTTATTAATTTCTAGGGTTTAGGGGAGTCCACCTCCCAAATCTATAACAATGCAGTCCCTTTAGAAGAAACATCAATTTGCTGTAGCAAAAAAATGTCTTGCCAAGAAAGCTAAGTTCATCTTCATTTCCCTTTCTTCTAGCACTAGAAACCATGGACCAGAACTGTCCTGGAAGATTCAGGACAAGTAAAAGAAAATACTGTATTTTTCGCTCTATAAGACGCACCAGACCATAAGATGCACCTAGTTTTTGGAGGAGGAAAACAATAAAAAAAAATATTCTGAATCTCAGAAGCCAGAACAGCAAGAGGGATTGCTGCGCAGCGAAAGCAGTGATCCCTCTTCCTGTTCTGGCTTCTGGGATAGCTGCGCAGCCTGCATTCACTCCATAAGACGCACACACATTTCCCCTTACTTTTTAGGAGGGAAAAAGTGAGTCTTATAGAGCAAAAAATACGGTACTTCTTCATGCAGCACATGGTTAAACTATGGAACTTGCTGCCACAGTAGGCAGTGATGGCCAACAACTTGGAAGGCTTTAAAAGAGAATTAGGAAAAAATGATATCATTGGGGATCAGGCTATCAGTGGCTGCTAACCCTTACTGTTTTTTTACCTCCACTACTGGAGGCAGCATGCTTCTGAACACCAGTTGCTGGAAACCACAGGAAAAGAAAGTAGTGTCCTGCTCAGGCTTTCTATTATGCGGGGCTAGATAGGCTACTGGCCTGATCCAGCTATTGTTATGCCCCTGTCCCTGTTCTCATTTGAATTTCTAAGATGCAATGGAAAAGCAACCTAGCTGTTTGAACGAACAATGCACAAACAGATGGATTCCCTCCCCCTTGCTCTTTTTGCAGAGTGGATATGAGCAGTACGCTTCAGATTTTGCAAATCAGAAAAAGGGAAGAAGAAGGGGGGGGGACGAGGATCAGTGAGATCTGTCACATTTTGAAGCTTGTAATGAAAATTGTCAGAAAGTTACGTGCCGCTAACAGTATGGCAAGCTTTATCTGAGAGATCTATATTTTAGCTTGCTAAAACTGAAATGAACTAACCCTGCCTCATCCCCACTGTCAGAGGTTTTGCGATGATACAGTAGGGTGTGTGTGTGTTATCTTGGACAAGATGGAGCTTTGCGCAGGTGGCCTGGTCGAAGGGGGAATGGTCCACACCATTGATCACACCATTCTGCTGCTTATCACATCACACTGCTATTTATCACGCTCGTCCTATAAATCTCTAAACTCTTGTGTATTTCTTGCATTTAGAACTCATTACATGCCATAATGGGGCATATCAAACTTGCGGAGGGGTGGTGGTTTTGGCATTCTCAGGTTCTGCTGGAACGTCTAATACTGAATATGCAAGGGGAGTGCATTTTGCCAAATAATGTTGACAGGCAACCTGAATAAATCTCTTTGCAGGCAGACCGATGTGGCTGCATGCCTGAGGTACGTGTGCAAGGCGGATGGGTGAGAGATTGCATTGTATCTCGTGCACTTAGATGCACTGTTCTCTTCTCTGCTTCGGGGTATTAATGTTCCTTGAGACTGTTCTGGGAGCAGGAGCTCCAGCGTGCAGGCAGTTCATGAAGCTCCCTGGTCGGTAATGTCTTTCTGCAACTAGTGGACTGTATCAGCATAGAATTGTAGAGTTGGAAGGCATTGCAAAAGCTATCTAGACTCCAACCCCTTGCAATGCAGGAATCACAACTAAAGAATCCCACCCAACCTTTGCTTAGAAACCTCCAGTGAAGAAGACCCTATCGCCTTCCAAGATAGCTTGTTCCACTGTCAAATAGTGCTTACCATCTTCCTAAAGTTTAGTCGGAATCTCCTTTCTTCTTATAATAATAATAATAATTTTTTATTTATACTCCGCCCTTCCCAGTTCAAAAACCGGGCTCAGGGTGGCTAACAACAAATTTAAAACACTTAATTATAAAAGCAGCATAAAATACGGTATAAAAACATGAATAACAATAAAATTCAAAATTCAAAAATCAATTAGATAATCCCCAGGGCTAGCTGGCTGAATTGGTCCTACTTGTTTAGAGGTCCCGGGCCCTAAGGAAGTCAGATTATCCTCCACATCAGGGCCTTCTCAGTGATGGCTCTGACCTGGTGGAATGTTCTGTCCCATGAGACCAGGGCCCTGGAGGATTTAACTTCCTTCCGCAGGGCCTGTAAGACAGAGCTATTCCGCCTGACTTTTAATTTGATCTTTTATTCCCCTTCCTTCCCTCCCCCTCCCCTTTTTATGAAGATTACCCGCTCTGGGATCCCACAGCTAATTCTCCCCTGGTCTCCTCCCTGGCCCAAATAGGACTAATTTAGCCAGCTAGCCCTGGTGATCATCTAATGTTTATTGGATGGATTTCCCCCCTAAATTGATTTTTGAATTCTGAATTTATTGTTATTTACGTTTTATACTGTATTTTGTTGCATCAATTAAGTGTTTTAGATTTGTTGTTAGCTGCCCTGAGCCCAGTTTTCTGAACCGGGAAGGGCAAGGTATAAATAAAAAATTATTATTATTATTTATTATTATTTGAATCCATTGGTCCGTTCCTCCCCTCTGAAGCAGCAGAAACCAAGCTTGCTCCAACCCAGAGGCATAGTATGAGGGTGGGGTAGCAGGAGCAGTCGTCCTGGGCCCTTTTCTGACCTGGCAATGTGTGGCACACACAGCTGGCATGTCTCCTGGGCAGCCAGGTGGGCTGCAAGGGGAGTGCAAGCAGCTGACCAGGCCCTTCCCTGCCAGAGCAGCGCCCCCTCTCACTATTCACCCCCTTCGGTGCCTCAAAACAGAGGGCCACATGCTTATTGCACCAGGTTGCTGCTGCACCAAGCAGCCCCCTCAGATCCCTCCTTCTCCAGGGCCACCACAGAGCTCCTAGCCAAGGCCCCTGTATGGTGTGGTGCTTCTGGAACACCCAGCACATATAGCCACTGTGTCACCTCCTGGTACCGACTGGCAAACATTCTTGTGGGCACGCTACAGGTGAGCCTCGGAACCCTGCCCCTTTTGTGCCTTGCCCCGGACACTGGTGACTGGCGCTACGACACTGGCCCCATCTTCCATGGGACAGCCCTTCAGATATTTGAAGATGACTCTCCTGTCACCTCTCCATCTTCTGATATCGAGAAGCAACTTCATGTTTAGCATTGAAGCCAGGCTTTGTGCAAAGTCATGCAAGTATAGCTGGAGAGGAACTCAGATGACTGATACGGAACATAAGGCCAACCAGAAGGTCAGTCTACTAGGATCTGTGATGGGCCAAGCAGGAAGCTGTCACTGGATGCAATAAACTAGTCATAGCTATCAGGAAAGATAGCTCCATGGTGTAACGGAGGAATGTAGCACCGGGTCAAGGAGCCTGGTGATGCACTCTTGCATACACACTAGTACATTTTGATCCTGACATTTTTAATAGAAATGGACAGATCTCTCAATTTTAGTTTCTCTCAGCTTCTCATCATTTAATTCTCACCAGTTTGCATTAAAATAAAGGAAAAGGGTACTATGAAAATGCATAAATATTGTTTTCACATTTTCATCTAAAATAGATATTCTGCAAGCAATTTCCCTTTAAAATAACCCAATTTTCTATATTGGGTTCCATAAGTTTACACATTTTTGCATGCCCTTTTTGGGTTGGAGATATGCATTGTGAAATTCAGAAAAGTGCAAATTTCAAAGGATGGGCGTTTCTTGGTTCACATACTGGCTTGGGATGGCAAATTTGGGAGCTTTGCTTTAACCAAGAAACTTTCTCTCTGATCCTGAATTGTTAGTTGGAAGGGTCACATTTGCTACGCACGCATGCAGCAGCTTAAGCCTGAGTTCAAACATGATCATTTCATTTTAGGATCCTGTGGATCATATTTAAGGGATTATTTGAGAGACTCTGCAGGGTGTACAGCTGGGGATTCATCCATGATTGCTAGCCCAGGTTCCAGCACCCTATAATTCACAAAGTGCCACGTTAAATCCAATGGTAAAAGCCATCATCACACATATTATTATGTATAAGGAATCTATCAATTTCAATTTTGTTCATTTTTCCCAAATCTTAAATTCGGTTCTCCAAATTTCCACCACCAGTTTATGATTATTATTTTAATGCACCACTGCTTTAGTGTGGATTTCTCTTAGTATATGCATGTTTGTATTTAATTTTGCCAAATATACACATTTTCACCAATATATGATTTTTTTTAACACACACTTTACCCATTTTACTGTGGTGAATGCATTTTGAATACTTTCCTTGGCAGCAGAACTGCACTGCAAAATTCAGACTAGGACGAATTTAGCCAGATGGTTATATTTTTCGCTTTGCACATTTTTTTCAGAAAATGAAGATTAAGCGGAGTCACCCAAAAATGCAAAATAAATCAAAATTCCCACCCATTTATTTCATTTCATAAAATTTATATGCCTCTCAATTTTAAAAACTGGCAAACTTCAAAGCAGATGACAAAGAGAATAAAGCAATAAAATTATTTGAAAAACAGCTATTCAAAGCATTTAAAAAAACAAAAACCATAAATCAGTGATAAACGAAAAAGAGATAATATAATATAATAATAATTCATTATTTATATCCCGCCCATCTGGCTGGGTTTCCCCAGTTACTCTGGGCAGCTCCCAACAGAATTATAATAATAATAATAATAATAATGCTATAAAACATCAAACATTAAAAACTTCCCTAAAGAGGGCTGCATTCAGATGTCTTCTAAAAGTCAGAAGTTTATTTCCTTAACATCTGATGGGAGGGCATTCCACAGGGAGGCCGCCACCACCGAGAAGGCCCTCTGCCTGGTTCCCTGTAACTTCACTTTTCACAGTGAGGGAACCACCAGAAGGCCCTTGGAGCTGGACCTCAGATTAAAGCACACGTCAATGTTCTACATTCCCATAAATACATCCCATTCCTTTGACTGTGTTGATTTCTAGCAAGTTCCCTGAGTAGGCATCTGACAGCATACAGATTCTGAACAACTTGTGACACAACACAGCTATGATGAATTATATGATGGCATGTGCAGAGTGCATTATGCTTCCTAAAATCTAACACATCGCTGGGCCTTATCAATGCCAATAAAATTGGTAAATGAATTCCTACGAGGCTCCAATTATCGACACCTTTTGGAACTCACCCAGGCTTGTCTCAAAGGCATCCAATGACGGACTGTCATGTTTGACTGCTGAGAGTTCCGTCTCTTCCATTCCCCCTCCCCTCATCTAAATATGCCTGCTTTTCCTTTCTACCCATTGGAGCTCATTAATTCATTCCTGATTCATTCCTTCCAGAAAAATAACATTGCCATAACCTCCATCTAATGTGTCTGCATTTCTGATGTCAATAATTCATGTTAACAGCATGAGAACATCAAGGTTTCATGGGATGGAGGAAAGATTGGAGGAACGGACCGGCGTAGCTGCGGCGGTCAGAGGTCTGACCACACTCATGTAGGTAATGGGGTGAAAAGGCCCAGCGGGTAGCTGGGATTGAGTGAGGGATCTTAAGATGAGTTTGCTTTTATCTAATCACTGTCCCAGCATCCCCTTGCACGACTTCAAAAAGCTTTCAATAAAAACCAAATAAAATGCACGATAAAATATGGACTCACAACAAAAATTCAAATGGCTGTCCTAGCAGAAGCCCATAAATAAAGATTCAGCTAGTGAGACATCTGCAAAATACATTTTCAAAAGGCTTTTAAACTGATTAAGGGAGTCTGCTTCATGTATATATTGATAGCATGTATTGGTACCGTTCCTTACCAAGAGCAGGCAGGGATGCAAGGAGAAAGGAAGACGCGATGGGCTGGGGAGAAGGTGGATTTGCAAGGGCTTGCGAAACTGCAAACTTTGGCAGGTTGAAGCAGGCGATGGACACTTAACTTTACAACTCTGCCAATGCCGTACTTTTCTCAGGTTCATAACTCGTATTGCAAACTGTGGGCTAAATGCTGGA
The DNA here is from genome assembly GCF_964270895.1 of Podarcis filfolensis. Lineage (NCBI taxonomy): Eukaryota > Metazoa > Chordata > Lepidosauria > Squamata > Lacertidae > Podarcis > Podarcis filfolensis. Next base: position 4,331,565 of record NC_139613.1, on the reverse strand, counting down.
GCCCAGATTTCCAAAACTGACATTTGTTGTGATTTAGCCTTCATTGACAGCTACAGTTTCTACAATGCCTTGTTTTCCCTTGCGATATAAACCAGCTTCTGGAAGTTTTTCACTACAACTCCCAGCACCCCCGACCGTTGGCCATGCTTCCTGGGGCTGATGGGAGTTGTACGCTGAAACCTCCAGACGGCATCAGATTGGGTGACCTCTGGGTTCTGATTCATTTCAGTGACGCTACAAAAATGACAGTTCCTGCATGCTTTAGTTTCTTGTGAGATTTCACTGTGAGCCTCGGAGGGAACTGCATGACCTACGTTTGGCATCATGTGCTTCTTGTTGTTTAGTCGTTTTGTTGAGTCCGACTCTTCGTGACCCCATGGACCAGAGCACACCAGACACTCCTGTCTTCCACTGCCTCCTGCAGCTTGGTCAAACTCATGTTGGTAGCTTCGAGAACACTGTCCAACCATCTCGTCTTTTGTCGTCTCCTTCTCCTTGTGCTCTCCATCTTTCCCAGCATCAGGGTCTTTTCCAGGGAGTCTTCTCTTCTCATGAGGTGCCCAAAGTACTGGAGTCTCAGCTTCAGGATCTGTCCTTCCAGTGAGCACTCAGGGCTGATTTCCTCAAGAATGGAGAGGTTTGATCTTCTTGCAGTCTATGGGACTCTCAAGAGTCTCCTCCAGCACCATAATTCAAAAGCATCCATTTTTCGGTGATCAGTCATGTTCTACTCCTTCCTAACGAGGTTGCATTTTGAGGTCTCACATTACTACAGTGTTGAAAACAGCTAAATTTCTTAGTGTTTCTCAAACCACGGGGTGGGACTCACCATTGGCCCATCAGCCACTTTCATAAGAACATAGCAATCATAGCATCATAGTATTGTGGAGTTGGAAGAGAGTTATCTAGTCCAAGCCCTTTCAATGCTGCAATCTTTTGCCGAACATGGGGCTCAAACTCACAACTCTGAAATCAAAAGTCTCATGCTCTACAAACTGAGCCATCTCAGTTCCCTAGAAGATCCTGCTGGCCCATCTAGTCTGGTATCCTGTCCTCACAGTGGCTAACCAGGCATCTAATGAAAGCCTGCAAGCTGGACCTCAGTGCAACACACCATATTTTATTCCCCGTAATTAGTATTCAGAGATGTGATGGTTTAAGCCAATCAGAGCCTTATCCACCATGAATTTGTCTAAACTTTTTAAAAAGTCATCCAGGCGACCATCGCTACATATAATTACATAGTTTTAATTGTGTATTCTGTGCAGAAGTCCTTCCTTTGGTCTGTCTGTGAGTCTTTCACATTTAAGAACCTAGTTTAGTGTCATGAGCCAAATTTCTCTAAAAACAAGAAAGCTGTAGTCATGTCAGAACTTGGTGGTGTCCTTTATCTTAGACATGCCAATGAAGAAATATTTCTGAGGGAAAGAACATATTTGATTGAATCCAGTGTCTCCATCCACGTGTGGCAGAACATGCATGTGCTCTTATTCAGGATAAACACTAAAAAAAAGGTACAGGTAAAGTACCCTTGACTGTTAAGTCCAGTCACAGACGACTCTGGGGTTGCAGCGCTCATCTCACTTTACAGGCCAAGGGAGCCAGTGTTTGTCCACAGACAGTTTTTCTGGGTTGCCGTTTACCTTCCTGCTGGAGCGGTACATATTTATCTACTTGCACTTTGACATGCTTTCGAACTGCTAGGTTGGCAGGAGCAGGGACCGAGCAATGGGAGCTCACCCCATCCCAGGGATTCGAACCGCCAACCTTCTGATCAGCAAGCCCAAGAGGCTCAGTGGTTTAGACCACGGTGCCACCCACGTCCCCATTAGGATAAACACTAGTCTGGGGCCTTTAGCTCAGGCAAAGCACACCATGAAGAAATTTGTTTTCACTGTGGTGGAGTAGCAATCAATCCACAAACTTTGGAGTTAAAGAAGGCATGATCCACTTTTTAAAAAGGGAAAGATGGGTTAATATGCAGATTGTTGCAAAACATAAATGATCAGTTATATAGACAGTATTTGAGCTGAACTGGCAGCTCTTTGGTTAAGACAAAGAGGATGGTCGCAGCAGGATCCTAATGCCAAACATAGAGAGAGGACTAAATGCGCAGAGATGAATTGGAATAGAGAATTAGTTTGGAATATCTAAGCAATTAATGGTTCTTTTCAGGGACAGTGCGGGCTAGTGTGCTGGATGAGTTAGAGACATTGAAAGACAGGAACAGAGAGCAAAGGGAGTGCAGATTTGACTTCTCCAAGAGCAAAGTGGGGGAAAGGAGCTACTTGTACAGAACTTGTTGTTTTCCTAATCACCAAGCTGCTTGCAGTAATGAACTGAAGTGGTTAATGGGGTTATGGAATAGAAGGTTTCCTTAAGTGGAGGCTTGGAGGAGAAACATGGGGGGTGTGCATTAGTTAGGGCCCTAACTAAAACCCAAATATAAAAATAGTAAAATTGGGCCACAGTGATGAGTGCATCAAACCACAGTGTGCCTGGGATGACTTGATTAGGTTAGAGGTCAAGCAGAAAGAAATAGACATATTTGCAATTTTATTGATCACTATAAATTGAGGCCAGAAAATTCAGTCTACAACCTCCTTGGCCTGGATGCTGATGTTTCAGCTCTCTATACTTCCCCAGGAAAGCTGGAGATTTCAGTCATGCTTAAAATGTCAGCAAGGCTGAGGTCCTTAGGAACTGAAAAGTATACCTACTGAGACTAGGAACAAGAACAGGGTGAAGTTCTGGATCAACACAGAAACCCAGCTAAGTGTTATAAGCATTGAAAACCATTTCACACTATACATAGTTGAAATTCTGGGTTTCTGGGTGTAGAACGTCATCAAGAATTGGAAGGTCTCAATTCCCTCAATTGTTGGACCAGTTTCTCCTCTCTTCCTTTCTCTCCATCCAGCTCTCCAATTGGCCAATTGGATTAGAGGGAATCCAATAAATCAAAAGATCTGGCGAAACTGAATTATAGAAGCTTTGTTATTGTGTGGGTTTTTAAAGAACATGCAAAAGGGGGGGGGGAGTTTTTTGTGTTTTGCAGTGAACATTTTGCTGCTTTTGCTTATATTTCTCCCCCCCTCCTTTTATCCTTAGCCGAATGCTTCCCATTAGTCAATGGATCTTAATAATCCAAAGACAGACAAAGCAAAATACAGATGTCTCCAAGTAATGCAGAGCTGTCCTTCAGATACCTGCGATGGAGTGATCAGTCTGCAATGCAGTGTTGAGACCCCATAATTATTATTCATTCACAAAGCTCTGTCTCAAAAATAAAATAAAAGTGAGTCAATAAAAGAAAATGTTTAACCAAAATTTCCTTTCCTTCTGTGACTCTGGCAGTTCACGCCCACCCCCAAATTAAATAGAAGACTTAAAAAAAACATGAAAAATTGTTGTTATTTTATTATTTTGAGACATAGGCACCACCCTGCAGTATGAATAATTCAAGGACGGTTGACAAAATAATAATAAAATGACATCATAACTCATCAATCAGAGTAGATCAATAAAATAATGCAAGAGGGGGAAAGATAGCTGGTTGAAAGCAATGCTAAAACTGTAGCTTCATAAAGTTTATGAGCCTGGGACAATCAAAAGGGCTTCCCCATGACGGCCAAAATAGGAACGGACCGAGTGGCAAATTTTGTCCTGTTCCAGTCCTGCTGCTCATCAGTCATAGCTGTGTTTCATCCAATTCCATTCTTTTGAGAAAAAGCGATGTGGGTGGAACTGTGGTCTAAACCACTGAGCCTTCTGGACTTGCCGATCAGAAGGTTGGCAGTTTGAATCCGCGTGATGGGGTGAGCTCTTGTTGCTCTGTCCCAACTTCTGCCAACCTAACAGTTCAAAAGCAGAACAGTGCAAGTAGATAAATAGGTACTGCTGTGGTGGGAAGGTAAACGGTGCTTCCGTGCACACTGCCTTCCGTCACGGTGTTCTATTGCACCAGAAGTGGTTTAGTCATGCTGGCCACATGACCCGGAAAGCTGTCCGTGGACAAACGGCTTCGTTGGCCTGAACAAAGATGAGCGCCACACTCCATAGTTGCCTTTGACTGGACTTAATGGTTTAGAGCGTAAGTAGGCAAACTAAGGCCCGGGGGCCAGATCCAGCCCAATCACATTCTAAATCCGGCCCGTGGACAGTCCAGGAATCAGCATGTTTTTACATGAGTAGAATGTGTGCTTTTATTTAAAATGCATCTCTGGGTTATTTGTGGGACATAGGAATTCGTTCATTTCCCCCCTTCAAAATATAGTCTGGCCCCCCACAAGGTCTGAGGGACAGTGGACCAGTCCCCTGCTGAAAAAGTTTGCTGACCCCGGACTAGAGGTCCTTCACCTTTTTACCTATTCTCTTGAGAGCTGTTTTCTCCTAGTCCCTCCCACTGTGTGTATTTTGCATGCACTTTCCTGTGTTCAGGTCTTGCTTACAGGTTTCCTCACAGGAATCTGAGTGCCCATTGTGAGAACATGATGCTGGACTAGATGCTGGACATTGGCCTGTTCCAGTAGACTTTTCTTACGTTCTTAGAGTAGAATCGTAGAATTGTAGAGGCGGAAGGCATCCCCAAGGATCATCAAGTCCACCCCCTGCAACACAGGAATCTCAACTAGCTCATACATAACAGCTGGCCTTCCAACATCTGCAAGAACCCTCACCTGTTTGAACCCAAGTCCATCATACCTTCACACACACACACACACAATTCATGTTGAAAACACTCCCCCAACATGCATTCGCATGCATTCCATATGCAGACTCTTGACACCAGTCCATACAAAAATTGTTATTTCTCATTTGCAGAGGTTTGCTATTCCTAATTTGTGAGAGGTTTCTGCACAAGGTGGCTGGCTGGAAAGGAAAGAGGAGGGGAGACAGCCTCTGCTTTGTATTTCATGGTTAGAAAGTCGAGATGAACCATCTGTGAATGAAGGAGACTCCAGATGAGGTGTCTGAGGACACTGCAGATTTCCGATGAGCGATCATTCCTCGGGCACATGATATAGAGGATCTTCTGTGACTCGTACAGCTGCAGATAAATCACACCACTCCCCCCCCTTCCTCCCACCAGTCAAACAGTCAGTGTTTTAAAGAAGACTTTGTCATATTTAATAGAGCTGTCAACCTTGCTGGGTTTTTTTCCCCCTTTCCTTTTTTTCCTGGACTGTTAATAAGAAATTCCAAAAGTGACACAGCTCGCCACTTCACATCTGGAAATGTGCGTTAAAAAAAACCCCACAAAAATCGGAGTGACACATTTAGGATTTGGGCAAAGCTCAAAGTCACAGGGTGGCAAGATCTTATGCGTACACACACACACACACACAGAGAGAGAGAGAGAGAGAAAGAGAGAGAGAGAGAGAGAGAGAGAGAGAGAGAGAGAGAGAGAGAGAGAGAGAGAGACCTCATTGGCCAAATGGCTTACTCATCCAGTTGATGAAAAAAAACAATCATTGAAGGAGAGTTCACCATCTTCCAAAGTACCCTGTTCTACAGCTCAAACAGCTCCTACCACCAGAAAGTTCTTCCTAATGTCGCACCCAAATCTCCTTTTTTGTCATTTGAATCCACTGGTTTGGGTCCCCCACTCTGGGACTGGGGAAAACAACCTTGCTCCATCTTCTGTGTGGTATTGGGGGTGGGGCTCAGACCTGGCAGTCAAGGGCAGACCCTCGCAAGCCTCACCCTTTGGACCTTGGAACCTTCCCCAACTAAAGTGGTTTTGCCTCAATAGAACATGTCCTTGAACTCTGACAATCCCTCTTGCTTGCCTAGATGATGGGGAATTGACCCTAACCACTGACCATCCAATTCCCTTCACCCCCTAATCACTGGCCATCCTGGCTGGGCTTAATGGGGGTTGGAAACATCAGCAGCAGGAAGGGCAATTCCCCAATCCCTAAGTTAGAGGCTCTCTAACCCAGCCCTGTGGCCAGGTGTTTTGGACGACAATTCCCATCACCCCTGACTATTATCCTGGGTGGCTGGGAGTGATGGGATTAGAGTCCAACAATATCTGGAATCCACCCACTTTGGGAGAGGCTGATCTAGAGACTTCCTAAGGAATACTTTCCTTCTGGGAATTTCAGGTGGGCAGAGTGCTGTTGCACTCAGGATATAGTTGGTTGAACTATGGAACTCCTGCTTGCAGAAGGCAGTGGTGGCTACTAACTTGGAAGGCTTCGAAAGAGGATTGGACAAAGTCATGGAGGAGAAGGCAATCAATGCCTACTGCCCAAGATAGCTATACTTTGCCTGAACCATTGGAGGCAGCAGTGCTTCTGAATACCAGTGCTCTTCTCTTCCAATCCAATGCCGTTTGCCGGTTTCCCATGGGCATCTGGTTGACCACTGTGAGTTTAGATGGGCCTTTGGCCTGATCCAGCAAGCTCTTTTGATGTTGTCATGTGTTATGTGCGAGAGCCAGTGTGGTGTAGTGGTTAAGAGCGGTGGACTCATAATCTGGTGAACCGGGTTTGATTCCCTGCTCCTCCACATGCAGCTGCTGGGTGACCTTGGGCTAGTCACAATTCTCTGAAGTCTCTCAGCCTCACTCACCTCACAGAGTGTTTGTTGTGGGGGAGGAAGGGAAAGGAGAATGTTAGCCGCTTTGAGACTCCTTCGAATAGTGATAAGGCGGGATATCAAATCCAAACTCTTCTTCTTCTAATGTTGGCAACTCTTCACATGATAAAATAGTTAATGGACCTTCCTGTGGCTGATTTCAGATAGAAAACTCTTCTCTTTGTACACACAAATAAATAAATACACACACACACACACACACACACACACACACACACACAAGGTTAGACTGAAGCTCTTGTTTGCATGTGCTTTCCTCATCTGCACTCTGAAACACTACAGACCAGGGACACAGTTTTGGCCATGTGCGACGAGTTGTTTGCCCAGAGAGTCTCTTAGGCATTTTGCATACAGTGGATTACGCTCCGTCCTTTGAAGAACAACTGTGGGAACAGATGACTTGCCTTTGATGCCCTTGATTCTGTGGATTCATTTTCAGAAACAAAGTCCCGAAAAATATATTTGCACTCCAAGGCTGGCTGGCTTTTTCTTTCCTTTTGATCTGTGTGTGTGTTTCCTTTTTTCCCTACATGCTCACTAGGGCCATCTTGCAGGAGAATTTATTATTATTATTATTTATGAAAGCAACCTCCTTTTTGACCAGATGGTCCAAATGCAAACTCACAGCTGGCTGGAATTTTTCCCACTTTTTTTTTTTAAAGTACCTTTAAAAAAAACTAATTTCCTTTCTTTATCTGTCTCATTTGCTTCTTCCCTTTGAGTTGGTTGATTTGTCATCGTTCAGGTGTGTATATGTTGAGGGGGGATAAGAATGATAAAGGTCACTTGGAGATCTGCCTGCTTCTGAGGGTCAGGCTGATTGATTTGAACATGCAAGAGTCCCCTGGTGTTTGCCTCTATTTTTAATTCATAAAGGTGTTGCATTGGTTAATTATTTACTCATCGTGACTCCGTTCCAACCATTAAAAATAGTTTAGTGCATCTTTTTTTCCCTACGAGGAAAGGATAAAGCATTGGGGGCTCCTTGTACTGAAGAGGAGGGGGAGAGATGATTTAAAGCAGGACGTGATGGAGCTTTATCACATGATACAAAGTAGAGAAGGTTGTATCTAGGGATGGACAGATAGAATTCTAGAATCATAGAATTGTAGGGTTGGAAGGGACATCAGCAGTCATCTAGTCCAACGTCCTGCAATGCAGAAATCACAGCTAAAGAACCCCTAACAAGTGGCCAACCAACCTCTGTTTAAATCAGTGTTTCCCAAACTTGGGTCTCCAGCTGTTTTGGGACTACAACTCCCATCATCCCTGACCAGTGGCACTGCTAGCTAGAGATGATGGGAGTTGTAGTTCCAAAACAGTTGGAGATTCGAGTTTGGGAAATCCTTCAGTGAAGTAGAGCCCACCACCTTCTGAGGGAGTCTGTTCCACTGTCAAATGACTCTTACCATCAGAAAGTTCACCAGCGTGTTTAGTTGGAAATTCCATTCTTGCCATTTGCTTTCATTGGTTCGGATTCATGCATGGAGAGCATGGAGGTTTGTCTGCTAATGGGGGAATTGCACATTGCAACTAGTCTTGCCATATCTGCATTAGCTCTTAGTAGTCCTGTTGGTTTTCTTTAAAAACAAAAACAAAAAACCAGCTGGTCTGTGCTCCTCTGCAGTTCACTGCCAGCGCTACAGATGGCCAGAGGGTGGTACTGCAACTGGGAGCTCAACGGGAAGCAAGTGACATGAGGATCTGAAGAAGTTGTACCTGGATTTCAGCATTTATGCGCGTGTAGAATGAACAATCCTCCAATTTCAGTGCAGCATCCTTCTGAATCCAAATCACAAGATTTAAACTACCGTATTTTTCGCTTCATAAGCCATACCTAGTTTTTAGAGGAGGAAAACAAGAAAAAAAATATTCTGAAAGAAACAGTGGGTGTATGATTTTTGTGGCTCATGCTGTGGCCACAGACATGATAACCATGTGGCTTTGTAACCATGTTTTTGTGTCACGAAACAGTGGATGCATGATTTTTTGTGTGCAGGCTATAGCCATGGACATGCTATGTGATCTGATGGTGAATTTGGGGTGACCCAATGCAAAAAAAAAAGAGTATTTTCTGTTTATACAAGTTGGAACTGGATGCCTTGGAAAGTGGTAGGTTATTCTACATTCGAGGTTTCTAAGCAGAGGCTGGTTGGCCACCTATCAGGGATCCCGTAGCAGTGGATCTCCTACATCAGCAGTGGGTTGGCTAGATGATGATTGAGGTTCTTTCCAGCTCCATGCTTCTGTGCTGGGACAAGGAAACTTTATCTAGTCCAATGGCGGGGTTGTCCTTTCTGAGCAATCTCCCAGGAGTCAAATGCATTGTCAAGTGTTTACTATGTCTAGAAATGCAGCCCTGATCATTGCAAGAAAGGAGATTCTGGCTAAACACTTGGAGTAACTTTCTGACAGAGCTGTTCAACAGTGGAATGGACTTCTTCAGAAAGGGGTGAACTCTCCGTCATTGGAGGTCTTTAAACAGAAGTTGGATAGCCATCTGTCAGGAATTCTTTAGGTATGATTCCTGTATTGCAGAGAGTTACAGTAGATGAATCTTTAGAATCTCTGATTCTTATATGATTCTAGAATTCCAAACCATAGAATAAAGGAGTAATTTCCCCTCAAGATTCCTCCTCTGTATCTCTTTTGGCTAACGAGGCCAGAAATAATCAGATGCTAACATGGGTTTGGGAAAAGGAGGAGCGAGGACCGCGTTTAGTTAAAGTTTGCAACTTTGCTTTGCTTCAGAGAAACAGTCTTCAGAGATGTTAAATAGCTAGCAAGTCTGCTTTGACAGCTGTGCAGAGGCAGGCAGCTGGAAGCAAAACATCCAGCTGCAGACACTAAATACTCCAGTTTAGTAATAATGCACATCTGCATGAAATGTCATGTCATGGATTAAAAGACCAAGAAAGTTTGGAATTTGAAAGACTGCAAGCCTCTTCAATCACCCCATTATCAGCTTCCATTACAACACTGATACTGTTATGAGTTATTCATACTAAAATTTCCATGTCTGCTTGACAAAACTATGCCATGTTTTATTGTGATCCGTAAATTTATGGAGGGAGAAGAAGTGAAAACATAGGACAGCTTCAGGTGTATGGTGCCAATTATTCTCCTTATTATTGTGTGGAGTTTCAACTTACTCATCCTTGGGCTTTTTTATGCCACTGATGATATGGAGAATGGGCCAACCATGTGAATTTAGAATTACATGGAGGACATCTCCATCTTTTGATACCAGGAGATGCAGGGCTGTTTCACATCCCTCTGTGACCTGAAGTGACAAATAGAAGACTTTTTATGGTGACACCCTGCTATTTAGTGATCCCTCAGAAAGGAAGCCCACTATGGGCTTACCTTGAATAACTTCTGCACCATGGAAAAGGATCTTCCCTAGATATTTCCTGATCATATATTGAATTTTGATTATGCTGACTTTTCATTTTGGGCATTTACATTTTAACTGATTCTGCTTTTGGATGTGTTTCCAGCTGCACATTGGTTTTGAGTGCATTCCACAGAAAATAAATGAATAAATGTATATATACTTTCTCCAAATGCCAAAATTGGCTTTTGCCACCAACACTTCACTGGAACTTTCTGACTGGGTCCACGAAAATAAGTGAGAGCCCTTTTGTGGAATGTACCCCCACAGGTTTAGAGTCCAGTTGCATCCCGGCATGAATTTTCCAAAAATATCTAGCCCGCCATTGTTGGGAATACCGTGCTAGACTGGAAGGTCCTTTCTTCTAAGTCTTGAGCTCAACCTTGTAAGTTGGACCTACTCTGAAATTTCTCAGAATCCTCACTTGATCTTGCTATCCTGACTCTCATATTTTTACATCCATGAAGTTCCATGTTTATTAAATATGCTAATGTTACCAGGGAATCACAAATAGATCCACTGGTGTGTGGTCAACTATTTCAGCTGAGTATTTGAGTGTGATGGGAGTTAGCTGAGCACAACCATGAGTGAGACCTGCAAACTTTTGTGTGCTCCCCAGTAGTTGTTCATACAAACTGAGCACGCTTAGTGGAATTCAGAACCACTGTTTGTGACAAGTAGTAGCTGTACAAAAGTTGCTCGGGTGAAATTTTCAGTGGTTTATGTCTGTTGACAGACTCTGTACACCAGGGATGCCAAGTCCCATTAGCCGCAGCCAGCATGACAAATGGTCATGGATGATCAAATCAAACAGCATCTGGAAGACCACAGATTTTCCATCCCTGCTACACACATACATACATCTAAAATTAATTAAGAAATGGATGGAAGTCTGCTGGGCATTCAACATTAATCTGGTTCTTTTTGTAGACCATGTCTGAATTTGTTGTTGTTGTTTAGTTGTTTAGTCGTGTCCGACTCTTCGTGACCCCATGGACCAGAGCACGCCAGGCACCCCTGTCCTCCACCGCCTCCCGCAGCTTGGTCAAACTCATGCTGGTAGCCTCGAGAACACTGTCCAACCATCTTGTCCTCTGTCATCCCCTTCTCCTTGTGGCCTCCATCTTTCCCAACATCAGGGTCTTTTCCAGGGAGTCTTCTCTTCTCATGAGGTGGCCAAAGTCTTGGAGCCTCAGCTTCAGGATCTGTCCTGCCTGTGAGCACTCAGGGCTGATTTCCTTCAGAATGGATCGGTTTGATCTTCTTGCAGTCCATGGGATTCTCAAGAGTCTCCATTGGATTCAAACCAAATGTCTGAATTAGGAAAGCCTTTAAACCCCAGTACACCCCAGTGATGACCACACTTCCTTTATTGCCCAGCCACCCTGAGAATACCATGACCAAACACTACTTGCCCTGAAGCCACTCTCAGCATGTCAGTGGCATAGCATGGTGGGGACAGCACACAGAGGAGCTTGCCCCAGTTGCAAATCTATTAGCAGCACAACTCCCAGTGCTGCCTGTGTGCTTCCGGTGCTGGGCTGCATTGAAAACTGCTTCCCCATGCAAACCAGGAAGTAACCTCTCCAGACAATGGAACATATATTCTTTCCTTATCTCTGCAGATGCAGTTTCCTGGGTGATGTGGACACCATTAGGTAGCTGAATGTGCATGCACATTCCATCTGTTTCCCTCCCTCCGTGTGACCTCCCGGCACTGGCATCCCATGCTATGCCACTGGCATACATACAATCAGATTTGATTTCTTGCCTACCTCCTGTACCACAAAGTAGCATCCTTTCATGAATGGTGGGCCAGTGGATTCCAAGACTCCTCTGGATCCCAGTGTTCATCTGATGACATCATCTAGAGTGCACCAGAGGCGATCACTGACCTTAATGGGGGTATTGCAGTCTTCTCACAGACTGGGAAATGTCTCCAACCCTTCACTGATCCCTGCCAAAAAACCCTCCCAAAATCGAATTGTCCCCCTTTTAAATATCCAGCTCACTGATACTCAAAAGGCCTCTGGTTTCTGTATCTTTGAACAGGAGTTAGCTATGTAATTTTTGTTCCTTACTTTTTTCTTTTTTGCAAAGCACACAGGAGCAGAGCAGAATTTCTTGAGGGGCAAGGAGAACACAGGCAGAATCCTCCTTTATCTCAATAAAATTAATGGCAGGCATAGCCTTCATGATTTGCATTGACAGCAACAAACAGGAGCATTAATGCTGGCGGAGACCAGTGTGTCGATTAGGTCTGTCCGAGTCAGCATGCTTTTAAGCAAATGATTCCCAGAGTCTTCTGTCCCTCCCATTGATATCTCCTGCGTAGCTGCTGCTACTTTTTGGATACGGCCTGCCAGGAATTCCTGTCTCATTAGATAGTCACACAAACAGAAGGGAGGCTTGCAGAGTAATCAGGAAATAGTAGGTCAATTGATCTGCATTTTAGCAGTGACTGTCAGCAACAAGTACTAATTGATTTCATCAGATCTGTAGCCCATCCTATAAGGGCATAAGAAGAGCCCTGCTGAATGAAGCCATTGGCCCATCTAGTCCAGCATCCTGTTCTCTCGATAGCTAACCAGATGTCCCCAACTGGAAACCCGCAAGCAGGATCCGGACACAAGAGCCCTCTCCCTTCCTAAAAACCAGAGGCTTTTCTCTTGGGTATAGTCGGCCATTTGGTGCCAAAGAAGGACAGAACCTTTTTTATGTATGCTACAACGGCAGCAAGAATACTCATAGCAAAGCACTGGAAGACGCAAGATTTACCCACTCTGGAAGAATGGCAGATGAAGTTGATCGACTGTATGGGACTGGCAGAAATGACCGGCAGAATCCGCGACCAGGGAGAAAAGTCAGCAGAAGAAGATTGGAAGAAATTTAAGGAATATCTACAGAAATATTATAAAATTAATGAACTTTGAAAAGATGTTGGTTTGAACTTTGGTGGTCTCTAGCTGTTGTGATAAAGATAATGGGGATTATAATTGTTTTTGTTATTAAATTTAAAAAAAAAAAGTTGAGTGGAAAATAAGGTGATATTCTAAAAGGAATGTTAAGAGACTAGGATTTGCTGAATTAACAAATTGAACTAGAGAACAAGAAGGGGAGGTATGAGGAAGTCAAAGAAACATGTGACTGAAAAACTGTTATTGAAACTGAATTGTTTTTTAACATTTTTCTTTTTCTTTTTCTTTTTGTGTTTATATAAAATTGGAAAATCTAATAAATATTCATTAAAAAAAAAAAAAGAGCCCTCTCCCTTCCTGCGGGTTCCAGCAACTGTTTTTTGGAAGCATGGTGTCAGGGAACTGTCATCTGAGACGAAGGAGGTGAAAGGGCTCATGGAGGGTGAGAGAGACCACTCAGCGGAGGAGGGGACCAGCAGGGGGAGAAGTGGAGTTACAAGGGAAAGTGAGTCGGAGGGAGAGCTCAGAGATACTTCAAGCGGGAACAGTGGAGAGGTTTCAGGACCTCCCGTAGGCACACCCACTCCTCGGCGGAAACTGTCACGCCGAGAGTCCAGAAGACGCGTTTCCGTCAAGGAGCTTTTATGCTGGAAGAAATTCCGTAAACGCCCACTGTCCGATTCAACGAGCGATTGATGGAGCCATGCTTAAGGAGCTCCATCACAGACAGAGGTTTGGGAACTTAGCCATGCTCTGAGGGATCAGGATTTTACGCACAAGCAGCTCACCATCCCATCACAGCAATCGGACAGTCCCTGAAAGCAGCTTGTGCAGAGAGGCATCATGAGCAACCCAGCTGGAGCCGGAGGAGCAGCAGGAGCTGGAGAAGGTCCAACTCTGGAAGAAAGGTGCAGAGTTTTGGAACTCCAGCTAGCAATGCAAACGGCGAGGCTAGAAGAAAGGAGGGCGCAGGATGCAGAAAAGGCAAAAGGCGCTACACTAGCAAGAAAGATGCCAGGAATGGTGCAGAAGTTTGGGGGGGACCCCAGGAACTACCAAGCCTTTAGGACAGAGATGCAGTATGCTCTTGAACTGCAATTTAACGACTTTCCCGATGAGGCATCGCGAGTGGCGTTTGTGATTGGCCATCTCGAAGGAGGGGCGAGAGACTGGGTCCGGCCCCTGATGGCAGGGAATAGTGACATGCTGAAGGACGCGAGGAAGTTTTTTCGCGCCATGGATTTGATGTTTTCCAGCGAGATTGAACAGGGACTGGTGCGCAGACAATTGATGGCTTGCAAACAGGGGAGCCGATCGGTTCGTGAGTACTGGACTGAGTTTACAATGTTGATACATAAATTGGGGTGGGACCTATCGGCGGAACCCATTCAAATGCTCTTTGAAGAGGGGCTTTCTTCGGCGGTGAAAGACGAACTTTCCCGGGCGCCCAGGGCGGAGTCTATGGACCAGCTGACCAAATCAGCGTTGACCATTGGAGCGCGCCAGGAGGCAAGAGCCTTGGAGAAGCGGGAGGGGAAAGGAGAGCGTTGGAGGGATTTCCGCATTCCAGAGATTCCAGAACCCAGTTTCCCGCCCGGAGAGCCGATGGAAGTTGGAACAGCGCGCGCGCGCGCAGTTTCAAATCCCAGTGAAGGGAGGAAGAAGGAGGGAAAGAGCGCCAAGAAATGTTACCTCTGCCAGCAGCCAGGTCACTTTGCCAGAGTCTGCCCACAAAGAAAGGAATGGCAAGGGATGGCGGGAGCTGTTGGGGGGAAGGAGGAGGAAGTCCAGGAGCCAGTAAAAGCCAGCGCCTGTCTGCCGCTGTCAGGGCACTGCAGACAGGCCAAGGAGCAGTAAAAGTGCCCACTCCGGAACCTCCAAGACCAGCTCTAGTAATAGAGGTGCTGCTAGAGCTGGCAAATGGATACCCACTAAAGACCAAGGCGCTGTTGGACTCAGGCAGCTCCTGTAATTTTATGAGCAAGGAGTTTGCAGCTGAACACCAGATACAGACACTCCCTTTAAGCAACCCCCTGCAGGTCACCACGATCGATGGGAGGGAGCTGTTGGGGGGAGAAGTTAGCCTACAGACCGTCCCAATGGTTATGAGGGTGGCAAGGCACACTGAAAGGATAGCATTCAATGTAGCCACCCTGGGAGGGGCGCCAGTCATTTTGGGAATGAGCTGGCTAGCGTTGCATGACCCGCTAGTGGGCTGGCATCAGAGAGTGGTCTCCTTTGGGTCAGCACATTGCCTGGAACACTGCAAAGAGGGAAAGGTGCCAGAAGGGGCAGAAGCCTCTCTAGCAGGGATGGAAGTGGCGGACAAAGGGAAGGTGCCCAAACAATACGCTGACCTGAGCAAGGTCTTCAGCGAAAGGGAAGCAGATAAACTACCACCGCATAGAGACTTTGACTGCCAAATTAACCTGGTCCCTGGGGCCCAGCTCCCCGTGGGCAAGCTGTACGCCATGTCAGACAGGGAAATGCAGGAGTTGAGGGAGTTTATTGACAAAAACCTGAAGAGAGGTTTCATCAGAGAGTCCAGAGCGGTGGGGGGCAGCCCAGTGTTTTTTGTGGACAAAAAAAACACGGATAAACCGAGATTGATCGTGGACTACCGGCGGCTGAATGCCGTGTCAGAACCAGTGACTTTCCCCATGCCCAGAATTGATGACATTTTGACCAGGGTGAGGAAGGGAAAGATATTCACGAAACTGGACCTGAGAGGAGCGTACAACCTGATACGAATAAAGAAGGGGGATGAATGGAAGACAACGATGTTCACCCCCCTAGGGGCTTTCGAATATCTCGTTATGCCCTTTGGATTACAAGCAGGCTCCGCCTGTTTTCAATCGTTCATGAACCATGTACTGGGACCTTTGCTCTACAAGAGTTGCGTGGCCTTTCTCGATGACGTGCTGATATATTCAGAGAATGAGGAGCAGCATGTAAAGGATGTCAGGGAAGTGCTGAGCCAGCTGCAAGCAAACCAGTTGTGGGTGAAATTGGAGAAGTGTCAGTTCCACGCCAAGGAGGTGGAATTCCTGGGGTACCGCCTATCAGACAAGGGATTAGCCATGGATCCAAGCAAGGTACAGGCGGTGCTGGAATGGAAGACACCAAAAACGAAAAAAGATGTGCAAAGGTTCTTAGGGTTTGGGAACTTTTACCGTAAATTCATCAAGAACTTTGCCCACTTAACGGCTCCCATCACGGACTGTCTGAGCAGCAAGAAGAAATTCGTTTGGACGGCGGAGGCGGAGCACGCTTTTGAGGAATTGAAAAAGGCATTCGCTTCGGAAGAACAGCTCCTGCATGTGGATTTACAAAAACCCATGAGAGTGGAAACTGATGCCTCAGACCGCGCGGTGGGGGCGGTGTTGCTTCAGCCAGGGAGCAATAAGTCGGAAAACACCTGGGTGAAGGCAGAGGAGGTCCATGACGAGGTCTTGATCGAAACGTTCCACCAAAGGTTCCCCAGGAAACCTCAACCAGTAGCGAGGTTCCGGAGGGAGTACTTTGGCACCACCGACGATGAGGAGGAACTGGAGGGATTCAGGGAATCAGAGTTGGAAGAGGGTACAGACTCCGAGGAGGAGGAGTACTTGGAAACCGGGAACAGCAAAAGGTGGAGGGAAGTGTTCGAAACTTCGGAAGATGAGGGAGGTTCCTTCAGGGGTTTTGCTCCCTCGCCTCCCGCAGAGGAGGGGAGGGAAGGGGGTGAAGGGGGCCCTAGAGGGGAGGTGGATGTCAGGGAACTGTCATCTGAGACGAAGGAGGTGAAAGGGCTCATGGAGGGTGAGAGAGACCACTCAGCGGAGGAGGGGACCAGCAGGGGGAGAAGTGGAGTTACAAGGGAAAGTGAGTCGGAGGGAGAGCTCAGAGATACTTCAAGCGGGAACAGTGGAGAGGTTTCAGGACCTCCCGTAGGCACACCCACTCCTCGGCGGAAACTGTCACGCCGAGAGTCCAGAAGACGCGTTTCCGTCAAGGAGCTTTTATGCTGGAAGAAATTCCGTAAACGCCCACTGTCCGATTCAACGAGCGATTGATGGAGCCATGCTTAAGGAGCTCCATCACAGACAGAGGTTTGGGAACTTAGCCATGCTCTGAGGGATCAGGATTTTACGCACAAGCAGCTCACCATCCCATCACACATGGCTGCCTCCGACTGTGGAAGCACAACAAAGCTATATTGGATGATGATGGTGGTGATGATGATGATACATTTTTATTTATACCCCACCCTCCCTGGCCAAAGCTGGGCTCAGGGCAGCTAACACCAATAAAATCACAGTAAAAACTTAATGGGGGAGGGGACCAATTTAAAATACAGGTTAAAATGCAATTTAAAATGCAGCCTTATTTTAAAAGTAGCCGATAAATCAAGACCATAAGGGGAGGGAAACATAAGGGTCAGACTGAGTCCAAGCCAAAGGCCAGGCGGAACAGCTCCATCAAACCTAAATCCGGCCCTGACTCAAAGCTGAATTTCCTGCATCCATTCCCTGACTCTGTGCCGACTCACTCCTCCTTTTCCAGAGACACGTTGTTTTCCCCATTGGCTTCCGTTTTTTTCTAAGGTTGGAGGTAACAACCACTTTTGTGCTACAATCATTCAGAACTGAGACTATTCAGGCCACCTGAGGTGTTGGCAATGGCCTACCTTTCCCCAGAGGCCAGTCCTGAGCCTCACTTGTGGTGAGGGGTGTGGTTCTGGAGGGGGGGGAAATATCAGAGAATGTGCCCATATGCTTTTAAGTCTCTGCTTTGTGAATGAGATAAGATGACTTAGCAAAACACACACACATGAAAAATCCACAACAAATCTATTTATGTTATCGCCACATGCCAGCAAAGATCTATTGCACCAAGTCACCACCTACAATTATTATAGCAAAGAGACCCTTTGATGGAGCATACTGGGTCCTGCTATTTATCAGACACAAGGCTATTCTATCTCGGCTCCTAGGAAAGGTGCCCAATCTTTGTACCCAAGAAGACATCAGGTACTCTGCAATAAGCCAGAGTGCAAAGCCATCCCCCTTTTCTGTAGGGCATTTCCGAAAACTCCAGCCTTGTTGATTTATGTTGTTGTTGTTGTTTAGTCGTTTAGTTGTGTCCGACTCTTCGTGACCCCCTGGACCAGAGCACACCAGGCACTCCTGTCTTCCACTGCCTCCCGCAGTTTGGTCAAACTCAAGCTCGTAGCTCCGAGAACACTGTCCAACCATCTTGTCCTCTGTCGTCCCCTTCTCCTTGTGCCCTCCATCTTTCCCAGCATCAGGGTCTTTTCCAGGGAGTCTTCTCTTCTCATGAGGTGGCCAAAGTCTTGGAGCCTCAGCTTCAGGATCTGTCCTTCCAGTGAGCACTCAGAGCTGATTTCCTTCAGAATGGATCGGTTTGATCTTCTTGCAGTCCATGGGACTCTCAAGAGTCTCCTCCAGCACCATAATTCAAAAGCATCAATTCTTAGGCGATCAGCCTTCTTTATGGCCCAGCTCTCACAACCATAAAATAACAAAAGTAGTCATGAACAATAAATTAAACATTAAGAATGCAAAACCCAACTGAACAATTTCCACATAAATCACAACAAAATCTAAAATAAAGATACAAAAAATAACAACCCAATTTCACAACACCCACACACCCACAATACCCCATTATTTAAAAAGCTAAATGGCTTTGTAAGAGGATATATTGGAGGAATTTATTTTCCTCCCCAATACTTTTTTTTTTTTTTTAGGGAGGGGGTCATCTTGTTCCTAAGGGTTCCTAAACATTAGGAAGAACTTCCTGACAGTAAGAGCTGTTGGACAGTGGAATTTGCTGCCAAGGAGTGTGGTGGAGTCTCTTTCTTTGGAGGTCTTTAGGCAGAGGCTTGACAACCATATGTCAGGAGTGCTCTGATGGTGTTTCCTGCTTGGCAGGGGGTTGGACTTGATGGCCCTTGTGGTCTCTTCCAACTCTATGATTCTATGATTCTATGATTCTATGATTGTTCTTTCTTACCTTAGAATACTGTAGTTAAAAGTTGGTTGACGTAAACTTTGTAGCTTCACACCGCCCTTTCCTTTCTGGCGCTTGTGCCCTCTGAAAGTGTTTACATTGCGAAACACTCCTAAAAGTTGCCTGCAAAATTCTGAAGAGCTCTGGGTTTTGTTTTGTGCTTTGCTAAAGCAGTGCAAAGTGTGTGTGTGTGTGTTTACAGCTTTGAGCTTTTCATTTCTTTTCTTAAATGTTCACTGCTGTGCTTTTTAAAACAAGCAAGCAAGCAAAAAGCAAAGAGAAAGAAAAATCCCAGCCAATGTTCATCATTGTTCTTCAGGCAACATTTTAACAGCCTCACTTTTTCTAAAGGCCATGGACTCGGGTAAACATATATATTGTAAATTGCCCTGCGATCTTCAGATGGAGATTGATATAGGAATGTAAACAACAATGGCAACAACACAGATATATAGGAAACTGTAGAGCTATAAGCACAAAATACAAAAAACAACAACAGAGTGACAGAATTACACAATGCTTTGGGGCAATATTGACATCACCCAAGCTGCAGGCATGTATTGCTCACCAGTGGGTCAGTGCATCTGGATGTTAATCAAAAGGTTGGTGGTTTGACCCTACCCAGGGACAACTGTGAGCAGGATTCCTGCATTCCAGGGGGTTGTACTAGATGGGACCCTCTCTTGATAACTCTTACTTTGTCAAGTCAAGAGCTGAGTTATGGACCCAAGTCCAAACAGTGCCCTAAAATACATATCTGGACTTGTTTCGATTAATGTCTGCAGGAGACTTTGTGGATATTTAACTTATAATTAGAAAAATCTTAATAATTATTCATAAAGGAAACAGTTTATAAGAAGTAAATAAGGAGGCTGGATACAGGATAAAGGAAGTCTTTTATTTGGTTGTTTGTATTGTTGTATGTTATGCTCACTGTATGCTATGTTCACATTTAATGAGGGTGGATTTCTGTACTGGGGGTGGGGGGTTATGTTATGTTGTAAATAAAATTTCAATTATATATATATATATATATATATATATATATATATATATATACACACACATATACAGTCATACCTCGGGTTGAATGTGCTTCAGGTTGAGCACTTTCGGGTTGCGCTCTGCTGCAACCTGGAAGTAACAGAGCACGTTACTTCCGGGTTTTGCCACTCACGCATGCGCAGACGCTCAAAATGACGTCACGCACATGCGCGGAAGCAGCAAAACGTGACCCATGCACGCGCAGACTCACCGTTGCGTCTTATGTTCTGTTGAGGATGTGAACGGGGCTCTGGAACGGATCCCGTTCGCATCCCAAAGTACCACTGTATATATATAGCCCCATGTCCAAGCTCTACAGCTTTGCTCCAGCTGCAGTTAGACCATTCTAGGATGACACCTTAAGAAAATGAGAGGTTTTCCCCCATCTTCGTACCTGCCAAAAGCAACATCCTAGAAGAGATTTTGGATTAATATGTGGCCAGCAATAGAGTGGATTTAGGAAGTTTGCAAGCAGAGAAGAAGGCTGGTGGTCAATGCCCCCATCCCTATCGTTAGAAGCAGTGGCCCTGTGCTTAGCCAGCACATAAGAGAGTCGGCAATTTCTTTGTGCGCTTGGCTCCTTCCTCCCACTTTAGCTAAGTCAGCCGACATCCTCAATGTCAGGAGCACCCACTGCATCACTGACCCATTTCTGAACCAGCAGGAGAACACATGGTTGCAGCTTACCTGGCAAAATTAGCTGACGTGCAGTCAAAGCCCCGAAGTCCATTGGGGGGTAAAAACATGAGTGAATATCTGTTTAAAGCCCTGGGCACAAGGTGTGTCATCTCCTCATATCCCCTCCGTAGAAGCTCCACACACCTGCATATTAACCAGGTCTGACACTTGGCCGGTGGCTGGCTCCATGGAGCGTCTTGATCTATTTCCCACTGAGTGTTTCATTAACCCAAGGAAATGTGGGTGACATCCTCCAGTTTGGCCTCAGACAAAAGGAGAAGCTGAGTTTGCATGCAAGGAGATTAGAAGAATTTCTGCTGCCCCTCGGTTTTTTCCCCCTCAGAGAATGTCTGTGTCCCTGAATTAAGCAAAGTTGTGGAGTCAACTACATATTTGTGGGCTTATTTATTGTCCGCTGTGCTCAATGTGAGAAAAATTATCAGGATGACAATTGATTCTAATGACGACTCTAAATATACATCTTAGTGGAGCTGCATGATTCCCTTGCCTGCCTCTTACTTATTTTCTCACGGGAACAAAGGAAGCTGATTTATTCCGAGTCAGCCCATTGGCCCATATAGCTAAGAAGCGTCTACACCAGTGTTTCTCAAACTTGAGTTCCCAGTTGTTGCTGGACTGCAACTCCCATCATCCCTAGCTAGCAGGACCAGCGACTAGGGGTGATGGGAGTTGTAGTCCAACACCTGGAGACTCAAGTTTGGGAAACACTGGTCTACACTAACTGGAAGAAGCTCTTCAGGGTTTCAGCTGGGATGTTTCAGGTGCGAGCCAGCCGTAAATCACACTGTGCAAGTTGGAGTTAACTCTGTCCAGGATAGAATCCTTCCAAGCCCTACCTTGGAGATGGCAGAGATTGAGCCCAGACCCTTCTGAATGCAAGGCAGATGTTCTACCACTAAGCTACACCCTGTAGTAACCAGCATTAGCCCCAGAATGTCCCTGTTGGCCCAGTTCTGACTCTAGGGTTGTTTGGCATCAACCTCCATCTGCCCGGGACTGGTTGTATGAGGAGGAGTGGTGGGAGCCTCCTGCCCAGTTGCCCCCAAGCAAGGACAGGGAAGACAAGGACTTAGACCCTGGGTCCTGATGGTGGGACAATGGGCAAGAGGCTGGGGAAGGGATGAGCTGGGAGGCGCTGGAGGCAGGAGGTTGGAGTGATCAAGGGGGGTCAGAAGAAGAAGGCGCTCCCAGAACAGAAGAGGCAGAGAGGAGTCAGAGGGTACACTTGTCACCCCACAGCAGGACACCATCATCTGCTACTCTCTAGGTGGTTATTTGGGCCCCTCTGGAGTTCAGGGCCACAGACTTTGGCCCCAAGCACAGAGCCTTTGCTACCCCACCACAAGTGATGTTTGCTGGGCACAACTCCAATGGAAGAGCTTGCCGTCATCTCAGTGATGGAATTTGTGCATGTTGCTTGCATACGATACGACGAGTGTTTGCAAATGAGTGCTGGCCCTCTGGCCCATTAGTTATTTCCACTGTGGCCTTCAGAGCTGAATGAGATACTTGGTGGTAGCTCAGGAGGAAGGCGGAAAAGCGCTGTGTATCAACGGCACAGGACGCCTGCCTAAATTATTCCGAGAGTGTAAACAGCTCAGCAAATGAAGGTGTTTTATTTAAAATCATTCCGTTTGCCAATGTCTCTTCATATTCATGAGTTCAACGACTCTCACTTTCCCTCTCTGTCTCTGTTTACCCTCCTTTTTCCAAGGCTGGAAGAACGGCAGGTGTTCCAGATTCACAGGTTCCTATTTATTCATCAGATCAAAAAGACAGGGGCTGGAGCGCAGAAGCTATTTTATGGCTGTAGAGTGTCCCTGAAGGGTTCTCTCTCTTTTTGTGGTGTGTGTGTGTGTCGGTGGGTGGGTGGGTTGGAGTAGGATATCAAGCCTCTCTCCAATTGGCAGAGGCAAATACATTGCAACATGGTCATCTTTTTTTTTTTATTCTTACGTCTTCTGAATTCCACACCCTGGTGCGGCTTTGCGTTGGCCCCCAAAATAGCCGTGACAACAAATAGCATGCACAGCATCACAATGGGAGGAAAAAATGGATGCAAATTGCCCGCCACCCATTCTTTTTTCCCCCTTCTTTTCCCCAAAGCGGGAGCATTTAGTCTTCTTGCTAATGCAGCTGCCTGCTTCTCCCCCACAGAGATATCCAACTAAAGCACCATTTAGAAACAATTTGGCTGATCCATCCAACACTTATTTCTCGAGCTGCCTTTCCCTTGCTCTGCTCTTTCTTTCTCTCTCTCTCTCTTTCCCCCCACCCCACTCCCTAAGAAATTCTGATGGACGAATCTTAAATTAAGAGATTCAGCTGCGAGTGCTCAGGCTGGCTGCTAATGTGAAGCTTAGGCTACTGCATCAAGGGGCCCTCTTCATCCAGGGGTGCTTATCTAAGCATTAGGCAACTTGTGTTTCTGTACACCAGGTTGTCGCTTAGCTGTAGATTATGCACGAATGTGGAGAGATGCTTTCGATCTGTTATATGGAACTTTCTTTCCCCGCAGGTCTTAGCTGCAGACCATTTAAGACAAAAGGCTCAGATTTTATAGCAGTGGAACAAGTCTGTCTAGGAAAACTGTCACAGTCCCTTTTCTTTGTGGATATGAAATAGGGAGGGAGGGTCAGAGACACGTATCTCTAAATGGTTGTTTTGGGGGGAACAAAGCCCTGGATTTGGGGGTTCAAAGCAGGTCCATGATTGAAACAGCCTAGGATCAACCTAGGTTTGCTACCAAGTCAACAATGAGCTGCAGCCAAACGTATCTATTAAGTTGTGGGTGAACATATCAGACGACACAGTGATTCTTCAGACAGTTCTTGTTTATTCAAAGGCCAGAACAGAACTGAACTGAAGGGTTCAGCCAGCCTGCTTATATAGAGCTCCACTACAATGCAACTGTAACACTTTCTGTAACTATCCAATCACTGAACGTCACTTTCAATCCCTTATTTGCATCTGTGGACCTGAGTGAAAACTATCTACAATATCCCCCTGCAGGCCCAGGGTGAGAACTTCAGTACATAACAGTATCTACCTGGTTAAGGTGTATTCACAGAGGGATGGGGTGGAGTTGGCCCCTCTGGAAGCAATAGGGCTGGAGTAAAACATCAGTTTTGCATGCAGAGCATCCCAGGTTCACTTCCTGGCATTTCCAGTTAAAATAGGTCCAGGTAACAAGTGACATGAAAGACTCACCGTCTTCTCTCTCTCATGAGGGTGGCGCTGTGGGTTAAACCACAGAGCCTAGGGCTTGCCGATCAGAAGGTTGGCGGTTCGAATCCCTGTGATGGGGTGAGCTCCCATTGCTCGGTCCCAGCTCCTGCCAACCTAGCAGTTCAAAAGCATGCCAAAAAAGTGCAAGTAGATAAATAGGTACCGCTCCGGCGGGAAGGTAAAAAGCATTTCCGTGTGCTGCTCTGGTTCGCCAGAAGCAGCTTAGTCATGCTGGCCACGTGATCCGGAAGCTGTCTGCTGACAAACGCCAGCTCCTTGGCCTATAGAGTGAGATGAGCGCTGCAACCCCAGAGTCGTTCGTGACTGGACCTAATGATCAGGGTTAATGTAAAGGTAAAGGGACCCCTGAGCATTAGGTCCAGTCATGGCTGACTCTGGGTTGCGGCGCTCATCTCGCTTTATTGGCCGAGGGAGCCGGCGTACAGCTTCCAGGTCATGTGGCAGCACCTAAGCTCAAGAGCAGTCTTCCCTTCCTCCCTTTGGGTTCCAACAACCAGTATTCAGAAGCATAGCTGCCTCTGACTGTGGAGACAGAACATGTGGACTATTGGCTATTGATAGCCTTCTCCATCATCATCATCATTTTTAATTTGTATACCGTCTTTCTGTCTTACAATACTCAAGGAGGTTTACAAGCTGAAGAAACCAAAAAATGCACATCTTATAACAATCTAATGCAATACAAAAATGTGATAATAAAACATAACTATTTTTCCCCAAAATTTTTATTCATTTTATAACACAAATAAAGAGCACAAACAGAAAAAAATAAACAAAACAAACATATTCTTGTCATATCCTTATTTTTGAAACATTGTTACGTGGGCTTCCCCAAGTCCCACCTATCTGATTTTCATTTTACTTCATCTTTAGCAGTATACATATATCATAATTTCTAACCATCTCTTAATAAAACATAACTTTAAAATAGGCAACCTACATCAAAAAAGTAACATTCAGCCATCATTACAATCGTATAAAATAAAAATATCAACATATAAAAGTTAAACAGAAATCCACTCAACAGTTACAATAAATAATATCTAGTAATATCTAATATCTAATATCTAATAATATCTAATAATATCAATAAAACAACGGCAAGCCACAGTACATAAAATAATATAATACACATTGAGAAGCAGGGACTAGAGGGTAGAGCAAGAGGTAAAGCTTTGAGAACACTGTACAACCATCTTGTCCTCTGCCGTCCCCTTCTCCTTGTGCCCTCCATCTTTCCCAGCATCAGGGTCTTTCCCAGGGAGTCTTCTCTTCTCATGAGGTGGCCAAAGTATTAGAGCCTCAGCTTCAGGATCTGTCCTTCCATTGAGCACTCAGGGCTGATTTCCTTCAGAATAGATAGGTTTGATCTTCTTGCAGTCCATGGGACTCTCCAGAGTCTCCTCCAGCACCAGAATTCAAAAGCATCAATTCTTTGGCGATCAGCCTTCTTTATGGTCCAGCTCTCACTTTCATACATCACTACTGGGAAAACCATAGCTGTCTCTGCTTTTTAAGATGCTGTCTAGGTTTGTCATCGCTTTTCTCCTAAGAAGCAGGCATCTTTTAATTTCATGACTGCTGTCACCATCTGCAGTGATCATGGAGCCCAAGAAAGTAAAATCTCTCACTGCCTCCATTTCTTCCCCTTCTATTTGCCAGGAGGTGATGGGCCCAGTGGCCCTGCCTTGCCATGGTGAAGGGGCTTGAATAACTCAGAGAAGCTATGAGCTATGTCGTGCAGGGCCACGCAAGATGGACAGGTCATAGTGGAGAGTTTTGACCAAACGTGATCCACTTGGAGCAGGAACCGGCAAGCCACTCCAATATCCCTGCCAAGAAAACTCCCAACCCTCTTAAAGACATCCAAATTGGTGGCCATCTCTACCTGTGTGAGGGAGTTCCACAGTTTAACAGTGTGCTACATGATAGGATCCCCCCCACCTGTTTCTCTACCCACAAACACAAACACACATACCGTGGTGTATTTATGTTTTTAAAAACTACAAAACAGAACTCTGGTTCCTAGCTGTATCTTATTTTCACGCTGTTCCGTGAGATGCTGCCAGCTCTCTTTGAATCTGGCAGTCTCTCTCCCCGGTTCCAGAGGGGTGCTGTGCCGCAGTGGAATATATAGACGGAGAGGGCATCATTACTGGCTCACTAAACTGGTATTTGGCAGGGCTTCATTATAGCAGCCGCGGCCACCCTCCTCTGGCAAAATCCTTCGCCTCAATCGTTCTGCGGATTGCAGCTGCTGGGACGGAGAGAGGGAGCGAGGAAAAGCAGGACGGGAAGAACAGACAAGCCAAATTAGTATTATCAACGAGGGAGGATGGACGTGAAGGCAGAAAGGAACAGAGCGGGATGGAGAGCAAATATTTATCAGCCTTGTAAACCCATTATTTTTGTTTCATTTTACATCTCGGAGCATAGGTTGGGGGGTGATTTCCCCCCTTGAAATGCCCTAATCCGCCTTTCACAGGCAAGGGGGCCTGTGTTCAAGACTCTGGCATGTCTTGAAAGCATCTTGGGGAATGTCTGTAGTGCATCTTCTATCCATGCAGAAGGTCCCAGCCAAAATCGCATCTTCAGGTAGGCCTGGGAAAGAGTCCCAGCTGGAAAGCTCTTGTCATTCAGTGCTGACAGTATTGAACTACACAGACGATGCTCTGATCCAAGTCAACCATTTGTTCAGAACCACGAAGACTTGCATCTCAGCTTACTTTTAAGGGAGCCACTATAGCTCAGCAGGAGAGCATCTTCCTTGCATGCAGAATGGCCCACGTTCAATCCTCAGCATGTTGAGGCTGGTGACAGTCTTCTTGCCTGAAAGCCAGGAGAGGCACTGCCAGTCAGTGCAGACAGTGATGAGTTAGATGGGCCAATAATCTGATTCAGTAGAAGGCAGTTTCCTACATTACTGTGTTCCTACTGTTAGAATTCCTGCTCCATGATTGCAGTCATGGGATTGTTGTCTTTCACATGACGGTGTATGTTTTGACTCCACAGAGGGGGAAGTGATGGAGACAGGGTGTTTGCGTTACTGTGTTCCATGAAGTGGGACTATTGTCCTTTGTTATTTTTCTCTTTGCTGTCTGATGCTAAAAAGAGAGGGAGCCATGTTGCAGTGCTCCGTGTGTGTTTATATGTAAATAAAGTAGATTAGCCAAAATGCTGAGTTGCTGAGGTCTGTCACGCAAGGTGTGCAAACTCTGCGGATCCCTAAGTGTGCCGGTGTCGGTTAGCATCGGTCGCTGTGATGTTCAGGCAGAAGAAAGCTTATGAAGTTCCCGAATGATCAACCAGGAGGGAAGGAACATGCCAGTTGGGCATGTGTCTCTGCCAGGGTCCTACTCAAGTGTAGGCTGAACTCCTGACACCTACTAGGGCCTCAACTTAAGGGTTTTCCAGATCCTTAATCATTTTAGTTGCCCTCTGCACACATTCCAGCTTGTCAACACCCTTCCTAAATTGTGGCACCCAAAATTGGACACAGTATTCCAGGTGTGTTCTAACCTAGGCAGAATAGGGTGGTACTATTACTTCCCTTGATCTGGACGTTATACTTTTGTTGATGCAGCTTAGAATAGCATTGGCCTCCTTTTTTGCTGCTACGTCACACTTTTGACTCATGCTAAGCTTGTGTTCCACCAAGACCCCTAGATCCTTTTCACACGTACTGCTAGTAAGCCAGGTGTCCCCTGTCTTATATTTTTGCATCTGATTCTTCCTGCCTAAGTGCAGAACCTTACATTTGTCCCTATGGAAATTCATTTTGCTAGCAGTCAATTGGGTAATAGTTTTGTATTGACATCTCTTCATCTGGTTCTCTTGCCTTATTCAGATAATAAGCACAATGTACAATTAAAAACAGAAACATGACCAAAGTAGTAAATGCAGCTACCACTAGTAGTAAGTTATGGTGTAAAGCACTAGTGATAACACAATTAGTAGCTACTATAGTACCAGTAAATAGTAGTAGCAAAGTATTATGTGGAATGGTAGTATCTGTTTCTAAATCACATTGGTTGTTTTAATATCAACAGAATACTCCAAGCAGCATACCATTTTAAAAAGATAAATCCAGTACTGGTTGTAGAAGCAGTTGTACCACTAGTAAATTACTGCACTGAGTAGTCAGAGTGCTAAATCACTATACCGGGAAAGCTGCCTTTGCCCGTGTCCTAGGTCACCTCTAGTGCACAGAATAAGGCATACAGATTCTATTTTTACATCCATTAAAATAAATGGATATCTTAGGGGTCTTGCCTCATGTTGAAAATTCTATCCCCGTGACATCCCACTGCTAAGATGTGTTATTTCTTGCTCATTTCAATTCACGATAGTCCCGTCACCAAAGATTTACCCTAGCTGCTCTCCCCCCCCCCCACCTCCTCGGTTGACTTACTGGCCAGCAGTAAACACATGATAAATTCCAGACATAAAACATGCCAAAGTCCACAAACCCAATGGATCACCACGCGGGAGAAATAAAAAACGGAAAGCTGTTAGTTAGATGCCCTTGGAAATAATTAGTGGCTGTGGCTTGTGTCTCCCTCACAATCTGGTCTTCTGGTCCCCTGGCCTTTGGTTACTCTAATATCCCCAGTAAAAATAGATTTCCCAACCACTCACCCCAAAAAAGCACTTTGATGGAATGAACGTGATGAAAGTTCATCACATGCATAAATGACAGGGCCAGATGGATCCCAAAATAGTTTCTGGCTCTGGGATTAAACCAGCTTTTGCTCCAATATTCCAGTTCACCTTCCTTACGGAGCTAGTGGCGTTGGAATTTTAACGTCAAAATAGTAGTGGAAGCGGGTTCTAGCTCCCTCCCTCTCTCTTTCTCTCTCTGGCAAATAATGCAGCCCACGTAATTCAGAAATCCCTTCCCCTTCCATGGTTCCTTCCTTTCCTACGATATCCAACTAAGATGGGGCCAGCAGCCACCCACAGTTGGCCAGTAGTTCAATGAAAACAGACTGTTTTCTCCATCCCATTATCTAAAGTTATGTTCTTGAATGCTAACACGCTGCCACATCTTGGAAGAACCTAAGACAAGGCCTGCTGGATTTGGCCAATGACCTGTCTAGTCCAGCATCGTGTCCTCACAGTGGCCAACCACTGAGCACTGTCCCTTGTCCCTGACATAGGAGGTCAAACATAATGTTGTTGTTGTTGTTGTTGACATCTGTCTGTCTCGGGACACAATGAAGGAGTGCGCCTTCAGGAGTGAAGTCAAACTGTTGGAGAGTTACAGCACCTGCTTCTGTTGACTTCTGTTGATGCAGCCTACAATAGCCCCTTTTTTGCTGCTGCAGCACACGGTTGACTCATGTTAAGCTCTTGCTCCACCATGACTCTCAAATGGCGCCAACTAGAATGGGCATTTCCCATATATTGCCCCTGTTTGCATCTCCAAGTCGCCCAATACGACACCCCACTCATTCTGTATCCTTTGCACAACATGGCAGAAGGAGAGGAGAGTAGTTGAGTTTATGCCAAGCCTAACCAGCCCTATGTACCCAAAACGTTTATTTGTGTATTTATCAGGGGCCATTGTCCATTTCCTTGGTGCGTCCCCGGTTCGAAACAAACAAACGAAAGCATTTGTCCCCATTGCGGTCTTTAGGGGAAATGTGGAGGCGTCTCTTTAAGGCTTTGTTAATGCTCCTCTTAACTGCCTTTCCAGATCAATGTTGCTCAGTGTGATTGAGCTGAAGCTTTTTGTATGAGAAGTACGGGCCTGATCTATTGAGAGATTAAACATTCTATTAAAGCATTTAAATTTTTAAACAAGGGAACTGTTCTGGGCCAGTTTACACACACACCCACACCCACACACACACACACCTTTATTTATTTATTTAGGGCACTCCCAGCTCGTTCGTCATTAAAACAGATCCCAGAGCAGGGAACAACATCAAAGCACATAGTAGTAGTAATAATAATAATAATAATAATAATAATATAATGATAGTAAATATAAATCATGGTGCAAAGCAGTTCGGCAAGGGGAGAGTAGAAAACATCACATCCTCCAATCAATTAACCAGATGCCTGGTGAAATAAATCAGCAAAAATGTTTTCCAAAGATGCCTGAGGCTTGTCAGAATTGGTGCCAGCTGAATTTGGGGGGAGGCAACTGCTACTGAGAATGCCATCTCACGGGTTGCCTTCAGAAAGAAGGGCAAGGCAAATTAAGCTGGCACGTAAAAGTGGAAAGTGCCTGTGGGCATATATAATGAGCTGGACAAGCCCAGAGGGAGGGCATTCTCTGGGGAAACCCCTATGTTGTGGAGTAGCAGTATGGCGTAGTGGTTAGGGTGTTGGACTGTGACCTGGGAGACCAGAGCTCATTGTATCATAGAACTTGTATAGAGTTGGAAGGGACGCCGAGTTTGAATCCCTGCTCAGCCGTGTTGCTCACTATGGTGACTTTGGGGGCCAGTAACTGCTTCTCAGCCTAACCTACCTCACAGGACTGTTGTTTTGGGTAGTAAATGAAGAGGGAGAGAACCGTGTACGCCACCTTGAGTTCCTTAGAGGCAAAGATGGGTATAAAAGCAGTAGATAACAAATAAATACAACCTCCCTCCCTACAGAGGCACCTTCATTATATGGCTTTTGGTAAATGCTTTGCTATGTCTTTTGACCCTTTGAGTGTACATTTTTGGGTTTGAGTGTACATTTTTGGGACTCACTTTGGGTTTCACATTTAAAAATCACAAGGGAGAGGGTTAATTGCTCAGGGATCTTAGGGTGAAGGTTGGGTAATTAATAGCAGCAGTAATAATAATAATAATAATGGGCACAAAAGTGTGTGAGAGTCTCCTCCAGCACCATACTTCAAAAGCATCAATTCTTCGGCGATTATTATTATTGTTATTTGCATGACATCAGGAGATCAGAAAGTCACATGCAAAGCATCACCCCCTCATCTCCCTCACAAGCTGGCACCTCTGGCC
Source organism: Podarcis filfolensis (assembly GCF_964270895.1). Lineage (NCBI taxonomy): Eukaryota > Metazoa > Chordata > Lepidosauria > Squamata > Lacertidae > Podarcis > Podarcis filfolensis. The sequence goes on along the minus strand of NC_139613.1, from coordinate 4,300,666 downwards.
CTACCTGTTCCCCTATGGAAAATTACACCGCAAACCACTGCTCCTTAGTCTTTTCTTCTCCCAAAGATATCCTACAAGGCAGTGGAGGTTTAGGATAAGAGTGGGCTACCTTCCCGGGTTGAAGAGCCCCATCTGCCCCTCACTTCCATCTACAGCACCCGCAGAAACGGCCTTCTTGACCATTTTGCCCACTCTTGGCCTAGTCCACCAGAGCCTGTCTTCACATGCAGAGGAAGTCCCTAACTCATGGAGGACTTGAGACCCATCAGCTACCCTCAGCCAGTCGAAGCTGTTCCTGGGGTGTGGCCACTGTCACATGTGGACAGCTTCTGGGAGCCACAGGTGAGAGCTGTGTGCAGGATAGGGACCACAGGTGGGCAAATGCCCCAGAAGGAGCATGACGTGTCCCTCACCAGAGATACTACCCTCCCATACACCCCATACATCCCATTTGCACTAGTAGGAGCAAAATAAGATTCCTGCCTATGGAATGCCCTCTCCCAAGCAACAGGTGAGAAACTTGATGCACAAGGGCCAAACGTGGTGCTCCATATCCCTCCATGTGGCCCCTGGGACACACCAGTTTTGCTTCACTCCTTCAGTGTCTCCCCCCGCCTTGAGCTCTGCTTGTCTGGCTGAAGGATAGAGAGGGTCGTGTGTAAGTGCGCATAGAAAGTAGCCCACAACATGAAGGTGAGATTCACGTCCACCGCTCCGCCCTCTTTTGCCTCTGGCCCCGCTCACCACGACCATGTGGCCCTCAAAGGGTTGTCTAGAAGGAAATGTGGCCCTCAAGTGGAAACCATTTCCCAACAACCCACAGGCACAACTGGTGTTAACATTGTGGCCCCAGGTGGAAAAGAAAAAAACCTCAACTGCTTCTCAGGGCCTTTGGATAACTGGGAATATTGTGATTTTAAAGGCAGGATTTAGTTTCATCTGTTGCTATGAGCTGCTTCTATCATAACATTGGTTTTGTTTTGTTTTGTTTTGTTTTGCTACCTGCCCTGCGGTCTTTTGATGTAGGGCAGGCAAGCAATGCTCTGGTCAAATAAAGTAAATTGCTTAACCATCTCGGACCTTCCTAGTGCTTGAACCCTAAGTAGCTCGTGCCACATTTAAATTACTTCTGCAATTAAGTGCAGAACTGAGAAACAAATCACAGATGCCTAGCGGTCATGATATTATTCTCTAAGTATTCCACGCAGCCGTTTCAGGTGTCCCACTGGGTATGTGAAACAAATGATAAAACAATATATGTTATATATTTACCCTGATTACATTGTGTTGCTGTTTTTTATACAACTGAAAACATACTTTTCATTTACCCCCTGCCCCACATTCCTCTCCCTGCCCTGGTTTTGCTGCATCTAGAAACTTGCTTTACACACACACACACACACACACACACACACACACACAAACATATATTTGAAGAGAGGAGTGATTGAAGTTATTAAAACACACTATTCTGCTTTCATACACACAAAAATGGGCAAATTGCATTTGCAATACTTATTAAAAAACTTCCACAGCATGAACAATCCATAAAAATTATGGCTATTCTTGCCACCTGTTTTACAAAACATTCAAAAGAAGAGAGGTGCTGCATTATGGTTTCTTCCCATTTTTCACTTTCCCAGCCTTAATTTTGGTTCTCCACATCTTCATATCAGCTTGTGACCTTTTTTAAGTCCTCGTGAAAACCCGTCAGCATTTTCGTGTGAATTTTCCACAACACGCACAGTTTTTATCTGCAATTTTGCCTAATGTACGCATATTTTGAAATTTCTTCTGGCATAATGCATTGATGTGTCTTACTCTCATTGATATATGCATCTTTATGCCTGGGTGGGTTAAACCACAGAGACTAGGACTTGCCGATCAGAAGGTCGGCGGTTCGAATCCCCGCGATGGGGTGAGCTCCCGTTGCTTGGTCCCTGCTCCTGTCAATCTAGCAGTTTGAAAGCATGTCAAAGTGCAAGTAGATAAATAGTTACCGCTCTGGCGGGAAGGTAAACGGCGTTTCCGTGCGTTGCTCTGGTTCGCCAGAAGCGGCTTAGTCATGCTGGCCACACGACCTGGAAGCTGTACGCCGGCTCCCTTGGCCAATAAAGCGGGATGAGCGCTGCAACCCCAGAGTCGTCCACGACTGGACCTAATGGTCAGCGGTTCCTTTACCTTTACCTATGCATGCTTTACACTAGTAGATGCCTTTATTTGTACATGTTTCTTGGATGGAGTCCTGTAAAGCAAAATCAGGAGAAATGTGCTTCTTCTGTTCTTTCTGAGCCTTCGGGCCTCTCCTGGTTCCACGCGGCCTCTCCTGAGCCTCCTAAGATGGCCTCAGGTGCAATGAAAGATGTTCCTCAATATTCAGCACCTCAGAGAGTTCCGCACTCTGCCTACTACAGGGGGTTGCCAGCCTATTTTAGGCCTGTGGGCACTTTGGGATTTTTGAGTGAGTACTGCAGGCACCTCTCACTCTGGTCACTTTCCCCCCATGGACCAGACTTCCCCTCCCCACCTCAAACAACAGGAGGGAAGAAAGTGTGTGCTCAAAAATATAATTTCCCCAAGGAATCTGAGTTAAAGTCAGATCCAGTAGAATGAATCTGAGCCTTGAAGAGAGCATAGAGCTGAAAGAGGAAGTGGGAAAGAGGGTCCCTCTTCCCAACTTCCTTCTTCATCTCAACGTGCTTTTCTAGAGACCCTCACTAAAAGGTAAAGGGACCCCTGACCATTAGGTCCAGTCGTAACCGACTCTGGGGTTGCAGCGCTCATCTCGCTTTTTTGGCCGAGGGAGCCGGCGTACAGCTTCCAGATCATGTGGCCAGCATGACTAAGCCACTTCTGGTGAACCAGAGCAGCGCACGGAAACGCCGTTTACCTTCCCGCTGGAGTGGTACCTATTTATCTACTTGCACTTTGACGTGCTTTCGAACTGCTAGGTTGGCAGGAGCAGGGACTGAGCAACGAGAGCTCACCCCGTCACAGAGATTCGAACTGCTGACCTTCTGATCGGCAAGTCCTAGGTTCTGTGGTTTAACCCACAGCACCACCCACGTCCCTCTAGAGACTCTCACTAGATATTGACAAAGGGAGCACTTAGTGCATTCCTCTCAACTGCCCTGATTAAACCCAGAAATCCCATTTTGGGGCTTCATGCTCTCATGTGGTTCACATGACTCGCCTGAGAGCGTGGTCCAGAAGACACATGTCCTGGTTTTTGGCCTGGACATGTTGGAGGGTATGTTAGTGTGTGTGTTGAGATGGGACTCAAAGACTTGATGGGCACCTTGGGAAGACCTCAAGGGCACCATCACCCCCACAGATGACATACTGTCATCCCTTGGCCTAACAGTAGGAATGGGAAAAAACTAAACTCTACCTCAGGAGCAAACTTCCCTGACAATGACGGGCATTCGGTGGCCTATTTTTAGCTGCTTTTAAAGGCACCTGAGTGACTCGTGAGCCCTGTCAGTTCTCTGACAACGAGCCTTAATATGTCTAAACATATATGTGTATAATAATAATCATTAGGACGGAGCAGCTCAGCCGCCTGCCGCCCGGTTTGCAAGATGAATGGCATTAATCAACAGGATGCCTTCAGAACTTTTGGCGAGTCATTTGTTATGCTAATTGGGCCACTTAAAGTAAACTGTCAATGGGCGCTGATCTTTTGACAGGCGAGAGCTGATGTCAGGCTAATTAATCGGCATATGCAAACAGCTCGCGTCGCCCCAACTTTCCAAATCTAATGTTCATTAGGAAAGGTGCTACTAATCACCTGGCCAGACCTTCTGATAAATGGGAGGGCAGGTGGGGAAAGAAAAATCCAGATGGGAGGCTCGCACTACATCCCTGAGTAGCGAGAATGACCACCTTATAATATTTTATATAGGCAGAAAGAGGCTTTGGAGGAGAAAAGTCAAACCACCCACACAAGGCAAAAGGTTACTCTGTTCTTTTCTCTTTTTTTAATGCAGGGGAGTCCTACCTTGTGACAGGTGGATAAACGTGATAGATGTTGAGTCATCTCAACTTTACCATTTGTAAGAGGTTGTGGGTGGTCCTATTTAGACCAGGAGGAAATATTTTCCAGACAAGAGAGACCTACACAATCCTGAATAATAGTGGTGTATTGCATGTACTGTGTGTTTTATACCCCCATTCAGAAGCACAGTGCAATATTCCCCATTCCGAAACATTGACCTGGTTTAATGGTGCATCCTTCCTGCATTCAAACCCTCAGGGTCTCAACTTAATTGTGCATCTTTCTCCAAGGAAAAGCAAAGACTCCCCATCTTAACTATGCAAAACCTCTCCCCCCCCCCCCCCATATTCTGCCATTTGATAGGGGATTGTATAAATGTGCCTTCAGTCCCTGTTTTCATTATGGGACAGAACTGTTGGTGGATGAGACAGTGAGGGTGATGAGAAAGAAAGAGGCACAGTGTTTTGGTGAAGGGAGATAAGCAAGCACAAACATGGGGCATAGGGAGTGTCCAAGAAAGAGGCATAGCACTGGTGGATGAAACGATTCATATCACTTGCTACTAAGACGCTCTTCACTGCAAAGAGTAGGGCATTTGCTGGAGGAGGGCCTGGATATTTCCTCAATAAGAAGTTCACAAACTGCAGAGACCACAGACTTACCATCTCCATCAGTAGAAGTTGTGCTTCAATTGCAACATTGTCCCCCAGGGGCACACTTTAACTTTATTACCCATCCACCCCCATAGCAACCATTCACAAAGAGGAGAAAGTCGAACCGTGTGCCTGAAAACAGCATTGGGGAGGGGATGGTTTTGACTTTTTAAAACTGTACCCCAGACGGTACAGATTTTGTCCTTATAATTCAATGGGAGGTGATGAATGAGCTGCAGTTGCATAGTCCGTGCCTTTTGTTTGCATATATGTATCCTGCGTTCGGCATTTTGCTACGATGCTAAGAATAATGCTACAGAATCTCCAGCTTTTAAGAGCATGGCCAGGTTGCAGAATTTTGGAAGGTGGGAAGATGGAGAGAGATGTCTGGGGCAGCTGCCAACATGGTTACACACAAATACCCGTGTACAACATACTCACAACTAAATCAGATTTTTGGTGCAAAACTGCATTTTTACCTGGGCAATTTAAACTTAGGCCAGCCAATGCCAGCTTGAAGCACAATAAGAAAATTGCTTAGACTTTCACGAGTTTCCTGGGAAAGGGATTTGCACTGCTGTTGCAAGTGAACCATCAAGAACATCTCCCTCTGTTTCTTTGCTGTATAGCAGAAGAGAGGAACTTGAGCCTCAGGGGTCAAATGCAGCCCTCAAGGTCTCTCCATCTGCTCCTTGGAACTCTCCAGGGGTCGCAGCCCTCACTTGCCCTGCTTCACAACCCCCATTTTTTGCCTGTCTGTACAATTTTGCATTCATTGTCCTAACTACTTTTTGCCTCTGCCTCCACTCACCACTGGGCCTTGGAAAGTTTCCCAGAAGGGAATGTGAATGTTGGAAGGTTCCGACCCCAACCCTACAGTATTCAGTCTTCTTGTTATCAGTGGAAAGAGTTGAGAAAAATAATGAACTTGCAAGACATTGCAAATGTGTGAAGAGTGGGAGAGATCCAGGGACAAGTTAGTAAGGATGCTTCTTTGCTCTGGCTTTACTCTCCCAGCTAAAGTGACTTCAACCTTTGAACCCATTGCAACACCTTGCCTTGGACTTTGGAGAGTAATGCAGTAGACCATAGCACTCCCTTCAGCCCAAACCCACAGAAGTCACCAATGACTGCTGCGAATCCAAGGATCAGGAAAATGCTACTCTGGTTCCCCATTCTCGTTACAAAGCATACCCTCCAACATTCCTCCAATGAAATTAGGAACATCCTATTCCATACCTTCCAACATTTCTCCAATGAAAATAGGGACATCTCAACATTTCTCCAGTGAAAATAGGTATGAGCTATTCTATACCCTCCAAAGTTTCTCTGATGAAAATAGAGACATCCTAAGGAAAAGCGGGACATTCTAGGATCAAATGAGAAACCTGGATGGCTTTTTTAAATCCCAGTACTGTTCCTGGAAAATAGGGATGCTTGAAGTGTCTGACAAAGTGATTGTAGGAGTATCACTTACATTCAAAGAGAGGTCTCTCTCCCCGCCGATGCTTCCCTTGTGCCATACAATTGTAGAGGTGGGCTATCCATTTGACCTCCTGCTATTCTTCTACACACAAAAAACCCCACAGGTTTTCTGCTGCACTTGACGACCATCTCCTACCCTACCTGAAGCCCCAGGGTCTACTCTTGGTCACTAACCAAGCCCAAGAACAGAGTAGAGATAATGACAGCCGCATCCACTGAGTCATGGAGCCACATACATTGAGTTGTATGCAAGTATATTTCTGCTTCAAAATTATGCTATGGATGTGCTCATTAAACAATTTCGCTTGCTACCCTGTCTGAAGGAAATGCCAGCTGTCTTTGAAGTTTCCCAAAGAGCAGGAGAACAAGTCAACGACGCTGGTCAACATCAAACCATTAATCATCCATTAGGTGAGGTTGCTCACTCATGTCACCTGTCACTTTGTAATGCATGCAAATCACTCTGAGGCTAACATTTCTAGGCTGACATTTCCCAGGGTTGGGGCTGGGATCAACCTTGTCTATTGTAGAAGAGAGGAAGGGAAAGGGGAGAGATGTGTAAGCTCACAGAACCTCAGAGAGGTGCTTCTAATGGAAGCCTGAGTGCTTAAACAAAGGCGTGTTGCAGTCACAAGCCATAAAATTCCATTCTATGGTTTGTTGTGCAAGGCAGAAAGCAGAGAGAAACATTCATGGTTCCATGTGGTCCTGAGCAAATACCCTCCAAGTGTCCCGATTTTCCAGGGACAGTCCCGGATTTACAAAAGCCATTTATTGAGGTCCATTTATTGAGTCATTATGTCCCACCACTAGCTTTTTTTACCACGTCTCTGAACTCAACCAGAAATCTGGGGGAGTGGCATGGGAGACAGCAGAAATTTGCATTCCCCCTCCAACAGAGTAAAATAGCTCATTGGTGGCTTTCTGTGTGGTTTTGCCTTTTGTGTTAAAGAGTTTGGAACTTTCACCAATGGAGGTCACTGAGACATTTCTGCTTGCTGCTGTCCTAAAATGACTTCTCCCACTGGCTAACACCTCATTTTGTGGCAGGTAAATAAAGATTGCCTAATTGCTCCCTTGCTTTAAGAGTGAGAATATTGAGCAAGGGCCATTCCTTATGAATTGGGATCACATCCAAGTCATGGTCTTGGCAGATGTGCACTCCTTGGGTTCTGCTGTAATGATAAATTGGAACATTTGAATGCTGTGCACCCAAGCCCTGGTGTAGGGTTTTCATGAACCAGAAGGAACAAGCTCAATCAAGCTTTCCTCCTGCAAATGGTGACTTCCAAATATTCAGGAGCCCTCAGCAGGTTCAGCAAGGAGGGTTTTCCAAGGTCATCCAAAGGGCGGCTAGCCTGACTCCATAATAGCATTCTCTCTTCCAAGCGCATGTATTCAAAAGCATGCGCCATCTCAGAAACACACTTTAAATTAAGGTGACACTTAACTAATCATTAATGAGTGATTAATGGAAATTGCCTTTTTAGCTGATAAATTGCTCACTGTGGCATGTACCATAGGAGACGTAGATAAATATTTTTATGTATTGCCATTTCATAAACACTTAGAGATGGGCTCTCAACATTCAGGTGTCTTGATTTCATTTATCCCCATCATCTTTATAGCCGGCTTGGGAAGTGCTCCTTCATCTTTTATCCCGAGGGTTCATTTCAATTAATCAAATATTAATTATTGTTAAAGAAAATATTTATATGCATTTACCCTTTCAGCTCAGGTCATTACCAGAATACTCTTGCTGGCAGAAAAAGAGGAGCAAACTCTTTAAAAAAGTGGAATAAATGTCATGTTCTTCAAAATCCAGTAGGCAAGTTTTGTTTGGCAAAATTGCTATGGTCCCATGCACTGAACCTTTGCATACTAGCTGAGGACTTTAGATGGACATTTTCCTCCTCTGCAACTGTATTATACTTCATCTGCAAGCAGTCCATTCATAAGTTGCAAGTGTCGCCATTTTGTCGGTCCATTGATTAAAGGGTATCAAATCTTCCAGTTCATCAGTATCAGTCTCTTGGCCACCATTAGGGCACATAGAATCCATTTCTGTTGTCCCGTTGTTGATTTCCATACAATAGGTATATACCGTACTTTTCCATGTATAAGACTAGTTTTTTTCCTTTAAAAATAATGCTAAAAAGTGGGGGTCATCTTATACATGGATACTGCATAGGGTGGACGTTTGATTGGTTGCTGCCATCGCTGTCAGCGGCTATTAGGCATGTTATTGGTTGCTGCGTCAATGGCTGGTGTTGATTGGCTGATGCTGCGGCAGTTGGGCGGGCGATTGGCAGCTTCTGCTGGCAAGGGGACAGACGAGAGGTGGGTTTTTTGGATGTGTGCGGGTGAGCAATTTTCGACAATCCCCCCTAAAAAAAGTTCAACAACCCTGCGTAATCCCCCCCAAAGAAGCTCAACAACTCTGTGCCATCTCCCTCTGTTTTCTTAAATTTGAGTCCCTAAATTTTATACATGGGGGTGTCTTATACATGGAAAAGTACGGTAGTTCAAAAGAATATTCTGTAGACTTTGTTTGGATAAATATGATAACATTTGCAATGAGTTTACACAGAGTGCAGTAGGCTTTTAACAGCTACATATGTATTAGAATCAGGGGACGCGGGTGGCGCTGTGGGTTAAAGCCTCAGCGCCTAGGACTTGCCGATCGAAAGGTCGGCGGTTCAAATCCCCGCGGCGGGGTGCGCTCCTGTCTTTCGGTCCCAGCGCCTGCCAACCTAGCAGTTTGAAAGCACCCCCGGGTGCAAGTAGATAAATAGGGACCGCTTACCAGCGGGAAGGTAAACGGCGTTCCGTGTGCTGCGCTGGCTCGCCAGATGCAGCTTGTCACGCTGGCCACATGACCCGGAAGTGTCTGCGGACCGCGCTGGCTCCTGGCCTCTAGAGTGAGATGAGCGCACAACCCTAGAGTCTGTCAAGACTGGCCCGTACGGGCAGGGGTACCTTTACCTTTTATGTATTAGAATAATAACTCCATACCAATTCATATAAGAATGTATAGGAGTGTATTACATTGCATTTTTGTATATTGGGTTCTTTTCCCTGTCTCTTTCTTATACACATCTATGTTCTTCGCGTCCACACTTCCCCCTTTCATTTGCTGTATCACTTTAAAGAAAAACAACAACTGTGTTGTTCTTGGCCATTGCAGTGTTATACACTACCTGAATGTTTCACAACCCAAACCCACTAGATAATTTTGAGTTTCATAGGAACAAAAATAGCTGCCTTATACCATACCAGACCACTGGTTCCTCTAGTTCAGTCTTGTCTTCACCAATGGAGTAAGCATCTGGAAGACACCAGGTAGCAAAGGCTGGACTATAATTTTGACTGCAGCCCTCCAGGGTTTCAGCTTTTTCCCAGCCAAACCTGGAGATACCAGGGATTGTTTATGGGACCTTTCTCTTGCAACACATGTGATCTACTGCTTTATAGCTCTTTCCCAAGGTTCTACAGGGTCAGCCCAACAACACAATCAATTCCATTGGTTGCCTGGCATTGTTCTTGTTTTGTTTTGTTTGGAAAATCCAAAAAGGTAGCATGCAGTGGAAGCGGTGGTGTGTGCACCCTATAATATATGATTTTGTTGTTGTTGTTGTTTAGTTATTTAGTCGTGTCTGACTCTTCGTGACCCCCTGGACCAGAGCATGCCAGGCACTCCTGTCTTCCACTGCCTCCTGCAGTTTGGTCAAACTCATGCTGGTAGCTTCGAGAACACTGTCCCACCATCTCGTCCCCTTCTCCTTGTGCCCTACATCTTTCCCAACATCAGGGTCTTTTCCAGGGAGTCTTCTCTTCTCATGAGGTGGCCAAAGTATTGGAGCCTCAGCTTCAGGATCCGTCCTTCCAGTGAGCACTCAGGGCTGATTTCCTTCAGAATGGAGAGGTTTGATCTTCTTGCAGTCCATGGGACTCTCAAGAGTCTCCTCCAGCACCAGAATTCAAAAGCATCAATTCTTCGGCGATCCGCCTTCTTTATGGTCCAGCTCTCACTTCCATACATCACTACTGGGAAATATATGGTTACCAGATTTTTTTCAATGAATTCGGGGACACTTTTTTCTTTTTTTTTTTCCTTTCTTTCTTTCTTTCTTTCTTTCTTTCTTTCTTTCTTTCTTTCTTTCTTTCTTTTTGAAGCTGAGTAGCAACAGGGAGTCAGTAGTGGGGATGGTAAGGCAAAAGACCCTGGGCCCAAGCACACATGCATATTGTATGAAGGTGCAAATCCCTTCTTTCACACCCTGTGAAACATAAATGTGCAGAGTTTTTAAAAAACTGGGCAACGGCTGGCCGGCTGTGGCTCCTGAGCCTCCCCCGATCTCCTTCCCCCTTTGTTTTGACTGATTGGGGGAGGCTTGGTAGTCGCGGGCGGGTGGCGGTTGCCCAGTTTTTAAAAAACTCTGTGCATTTATGTTTCACAGGGTGTGAAGGAAGGGCTTTGCACCTTGCCTGGCAGAGAAACCGCGTGCCTTGCACCCCTCCTGGACAACTGCCACCCGCCCTCGACTCCTGAGCCTCCTCCGATCTGTCAAAACAAAGGGAGAAGGGGGCAGGAGCTCTCTACTGCCAGACGTCCTGGTTCCCATTTGCCAGTGGCAGCAGCAGCGAGCAGCTCCTGAAGCCAGCCAGAGCCAACTGTGCTACCAGGCTGGTTCCGGGCTGCTGAGGCTGCCGCTGCCACATTTCCTGGGGACAGATTTGCAAATCTGAGGACATTCCAGGGACGGAATTTGTCCAGGGACAGGTTTGCAAAACCGGGGACTGTCCCCGGGAACCGGGGATGTCTGGTAACCCTACTCTAATACTGCAAAATATTGTGCTGTGCTTGTCTTAGCTCAAGTGTTGCAGCCACTTGATTGTGTTGGGGTGGAGGGAGATTTTTCGAAACCAATGTAACCTGTACCAAGGTTCTGCCATTATCCCACTTCTCTGAATGCTTCTGGAAGACAGAGAGAGAGACAGAGGAAAGGACTCTGTGGGCACCAGAGAAGATTTCCAAGGGCGCATGTGTGCTCACGGGCACCATGCTGACAACTGCTGTCATCTAATACACTTATATTTTTGCTTTCTACTCTGTCGGAGTCCATTTGTTATGGAAGTTCCACTTATAAAACTCCTCTGGTAACAAAATCTAAATTTGGTCTATCAGGAGTGCTCAGTGAAGGGTTTTTGATGTTGTTGTTTTTTAAAATCTCAATCATGGGACTTGGCAATGCTCCAGCTCCAGTTTCCCCTCCACCTGCACCCAAAATTTTAAAAGCCTGGGCACAGGAGGTTCCTTTTCAGTGTCCATCTGTGTATTCCCAGAGAGACTTAATCATTTGCAGCGCCAAAAACAAATCTGTTACCTTCCTTATTTCTGGGAAAGAGCTAGATGCTAACTCCACTGTGAAGACATGTGCAAAAGCACGTATGTGTAGAGATGCCTGTGTGTGTGTGTGTGCACGGACATTTTATGTTTCCATCTAAAAATATGGTGCGTGAGCCTTTTTGCAATGTAAACTGCTCCAGGCCAGGAAGTCCGAAAACGGAAGATAAGGAATTTTATTTCCAGTTAATCCTATATGTGTAAAGGGCAAAGACTCTTGAAATGCAAACACACATCATTTGCATAATTTATTCCAGGTGCTGAGACCTGGGCATGCAAAAAGAAGCTACCCTGGGCTCAGTTTTCTCCATCTCCCTCTCTTTCTCCCTCCCTCTCTCTCTCTCCCTCCCTCTTTTTCTCTGCTCAAATCCATTTCCCGAGCTTCAGAGAGTATCGTTTCCAAACGTTCCGGCTCTTCAGCTCGATTCCGACTCCTGAAGTGTTTGCACAAACCAGGCACGGATGAGAAATTGCGGAGGGGGAGAAAGAGGAGGGACTGTCAGCAAGAAGCCCCGTGCTAATCTTTCCCTTCAAGACGGGGCCCCGTTTGGAAACCCATTTTAATATTCATGGGCTTTAGGTAAATAGCCTCTAAGTTGGTCTGTCAGGTTCTGCGGATCTGGCTGTCTCCTGGAACTCCAGCACATTTTATCAGTGAGTAAACAGCGGGGAGAGTAGGGGGGGATTAGGGAATTAAATTAGTGTGTAACCACTCTTCTCCTCAAGTTTTTGGCATTGCCTTGTGTGTGTTTAGTTCCAAGAAGTGTTTTCTTCTTCTTCTTCTTTTTTAAAAAATCTCTTTTTTGTGCACATATCAGGGCTATTTGAGGGTTTCTTTCTTTCTTTCTTTCTTTCTTTCTTTCTTTCTTTCTTTCTTTCTCTCTCTCTCTCTCTCTCTCTCTCTCTCCTCCCTTGTTTTCTGCTTCCTTTATTTCTCCCCTTGCTTTGTAGCCCATCCTGAGAGATTCCCCATGCTCTCAGAGTATTGTGGTTATCAGTGCATTTTTTCTAGAAAAAGAGGTGCCATAACTCACCATGAACAACTCCCTTACAATGGTGCCCACCTGAGAGGTGCCAGAACTGAGTTCTGATTAGGTCTGGTGGGGAAAAAAGCCCTGGAGTGTGTGTGTATGTGTGTGCACGCGTATCCCAAATTGGGAGTTTTGGGATACGCACAAACTAAAGCAACACAGGTAAAATACAAAAAGCTAGAAACATATAAAAGGTCATTGCTAAAAGTCATTAAATTCTAACGGAATTGAAAGAATAAAAAAAATTGCAAATAGTAAAAACAGCACAGCACTATTGAAAACCCTTTTCCTTGAAAAAGACAGTAAGTTCCCAAAGGTCCATTGGAAATAAACAGTCTTCACCTGCCAGTGGAAGGACAACAACGAGGGAGCCAGCCTGGCTTTTCTAGGGAGGGAGTAGCAGAGTCTGGGAGCGGCCACCGAGAAGACCATCTCCTGCATCCCCACCAAGTGTGCCTGTGAGGATGGCAGAACTGAGAGATGGGCTTACCTCAAAGATCTCAGAGTCCAGGCAGGTTCATATGGGGGAATATGGTCCTCCAGATAGCTTAGGGCTAGGCTGTTATGGCACCTGAAACAATTTCATATATAAACACAGACGTTGGAAACCTTATTTCTGCCTGAGGGCCAGACTCCATTTTGGAGGAACTTCTGCCCAGAGGCAAAGGTGTTAGCAGAGTAGCTAAATTGCAGCTAGGAAGCCAACATATGCAATTCTGGCTCTTTTCTTGAAATTAAAACAATATCATAGAATCATAGAGTTGGAAGAGACCACAAGGGCCATCGAGTCCAACCCCCTGCCAAGCAGGAAACACCATCAGAGCACTCCTGACATATGGTTGTCAAGCCTCTGCTTAAAGACCTCCAAAGAAGGAGACTCCACCACACTCCTTGGCAGCTCTTACTGTCAGGAAGTTCTTCCTAATGTTTAGGTGGAATCTTCTTTCTTGTAGTTTGGATCCATTGCTCCGTGTCCGCTTCTCTGGAGCAGCAGAAAACAACCTTTCTCCCTCCTCTATGTGACATCCTTTTATATATTTGAACATGGCTATCATATCACCCCTTAACCTCCTCTTCTCCAGGCTAAACATGCCCAGCTCCCTTAGCCGTTCCTCATAAGGCATCGTTTCCAGGCCTTTGACCATTTTGGTTGCCCTCCTCTGGACACGTTCCAGTTTGTCAGTGTCCTTTTTGAACTGTGGTGCCCAGAACTGGACACAGTACTCCAGGTGAGGTCTGACCAGAGCAGAATACAGTGTCACTATTACTTCCCTTGATCTAGATGCTATACTCCTATTGATGCAGCCCAGAATTGCATTGGCTTTTTTAGCTGCCGCGTCACACTGTTGGCTCATGTCAAGTTTGTGGTCAACCAAGACTCCTAGATCCTTTTCACATGTAGTGCTCTCAAGCCAGGTGTCACCCATCTTGTATTTGTGCCTCTCATTTTTTTTTTGCCCAAGTGCAATACTTTACATTTCTCCCTGTTAAAATTCATCTTGTTTGTTTTGGCCCAGTTCTCTAATCTGTCAAGGTCGTTTTGAAGTGTGATCCTGTCCTCTGGGGTGTTAGCCACCCCTCCCAGTTTGGTGTCATCTGCAAATTTGATCAGGATGCCCTTGAGTCCATCATCCAAGTCGTTGATAAAGATGTTGAATAAGACCGGGCCCAAGACAGAACCCTGTGGCACCCCACTAGTCACTCTTTTCCAGGATGAAGAGGAACCATTGATGAGCACCCTTTGGGTTCGGTCAGTCAGCCAGTTACAAATCCACTGAGTGGTAGCATAGTCAAGACTGCATTTTACCAGCTTCTTTACAAGAATATCATGGGGCACCTTGTCAAATGCCTTGCTGAAATCAAGGTAGGCTACATCCACTGCATTCCCTTCATCTACCAGGGTTGTAATTCTGTCAAAAAACGAGATCAGGTTAGTCTGACATGACTTCTTTTTCAGAAATCCATGCTGACTATTGGTGATCACAGCATTCCTTTCTAGGTACTCACAGACCGTTTGCTTAATGATCTGCTCCAGAATCTTCCCTGGTATTGATGTCAGACTGACTGGGCGGTAATTATTTGGGTCCTCTCTTTTCCCCTTTTTGAAAATAGGGACAACATTTGCCCTCCTCCAGTCTGCCGGGACTTCGCCTGTTCTCCAGGAATTCTCAAAGATGACTGCCAGTGGTTCTGAGATCACCTCTGCCAGTTCTTTTAATACTCTTGGATGCAGTTCATCTGGCCCTGGAGACTTGAATACATCCAAACTAGCCAAGTATTCTTGTACTATCTCCTTAGTTATTCTGGGCTGTGTTTCCTCTGCTGAATCATTTGCTCCAAATTCTTCAGGTCGGGCATTGTTTTCTTTATCGGAGAAGACTGAGGCAAAGAAGGCATTGAGGAGTTCAGCTCTTTCTGTGTCCCCCGTTTGCATTTCACCATCTTCTCCTCTGGGTGACCCCACTGTTTCTTTGTTCTTCCTTTTGCTACGAACATACCCATAAAAGCCTTTTTTGTTGCTTTTAACCTCTCTAGCAAGCCTGAGTTCATTCTGTGCTTTAGCTTTTCTGACTTTGTGTCTACACGTGCTGGCTATTTGTTTGAATTCCTCTTTGGTGGTTTCCCCCCTTTTCCATTTTTTGTACACATCCTTTTTTAATCTTAACTCAGTTAAAAGTTCTTTAGATAGCCACCCTGGCTTCTTTAGGCACCTTCCATGTTTCCGTCTCATTGGTATTGCCTGAAGTTGTGCTTTTACTATCTCCCTCTTAACAAGCTCCCAGCCATCATGAACTCCCTTTCCTTTTAGTATTACTGTCCATGGGATCTCACCCAGCACTTCCCTAAGTTTTATGAAGTCGGCTTTCTTAAAGTCAAGAAATTGAGTCCTAGTATGCTTGGCTGCTCCTTTCTGCTGTATAGTAAACTTCAGAAGAGCATGATCACTCGCGCCTAATGATCCTTCCACTTCTACCCCACAAACCAGGTCCTCAACATTGGTTAGGACCAGATCTAAAATGGCTGTTCCTCTTGTTGCTTCTCCCACTTTCTGGACAATGAAGTTGTCTGCAAGGCCAGTGAGGAATCTGTTTGACCTTATGCTCTTGGCTGAGTTTGACATCCAACAAATATCCGGGTAATTGAAGACCCCCATTACTACTATCTCCCTTCCTTTTGCATGTTTGGCCATCTGTTCCAGGAAGGCATCATCTATGTCCTCCATTTGGCTTGGGGGTCTATAGTAAACTCCCACAATGAGGTCACTGTTATTCTTCTCTCCCTTAATTTTGACCCAAATGCTCTCACTTTGGCTTTGAGGTTCTAAATCTTGGATCTCTTCACAGGTATACACATCCCTGACATATAACGCCACTCCTCCTCCTTTCTTGTCTGGTCTGTTTCTCTGAAATAGATTGTATCCCTCCATTATTACATTCCAATCGTGGGACTTATCCCACCAGGTTTCAGTGATGCCTATTATGTCATATTTAGTTTGCTGTACCAAGAGCTCAAGCTCATCTTGTTTATTTCCCATGCTTTGCGCATTAGTGTACAGACATTGAAGTCCATTAATCATTCCCCCGTGTCTCTTATTTAAGGATTTTTTCCTCCCACCACTAGGTCTGCGTGCTGTTTGCTCCATTTGGTCTATGACATTTGGATGATCATCTTCATCAATTGATAGACTCCTGCCTTCAGGAGCACTGTCTTTAACAATGTCCAAACACTTGTTAAAATATTCAGAAGCTTTTACCTGCAGAACATATAGCTAAGTGTTAACCTGCAGAACATATAGACCAGTGTTAACCAATTCCACGAGAGTTACTGGGGAATGTTCCAAAATTAGACACACAGTAATGCATTTAAGCATTCCCAGTTTCAGTAAATTAAATCACTATACAGTGGCACCTCGGTTTAAGAACAGTCCTGCTTAAGAATGATTCAGTTTACGAACTCCGCAAAATCAGACGTAGCGTCCCAGTTTGCAAACTTTAAAAAGGTAAAGGTACCCCTGACAGTTAAGTCCAGTTGCAAATGACTCTGGGGTTGCGGCGCTCATCTCGCTTTACTGGCTGAGGGAGCCAACGTTTGTCCGCAGACAGTTTTTCCAGGTCATGTGGCCAGCATGAATAAACCGCTTCTGGCAAAACCAGAGCAGCACACAGAAATGCCGTTTACCTTCCTGCCGGAGTGGTACCTATTAATCTACTTGCACTTTTGGGCGTGCTTTCGAACTGCTAGGTTGGCAGGAGCTGGGACCGAGCAATGGGAGCTCACCCCGTCGTGGGGATTCGAACCGCCGACCTTCTGATCAGCAAGCCCTAGGCTCAGTGGTTTAGACCACAGTGCCACCTGCATCCCACATTTGCAAACTTTACCTCAGTCTAAAAATGGAATCCGAACAGTGGAAGGGCACCAGTGGCGGGAGACCTCGTTAGGGAAAGCGCACCTCGGTTTAAGGATGGTTTCGGTTTAAGAATGGACTTCCGGAACGGATTAAGTTCATAAACCGAGGTACCACTGTACTTAAGAGGGAGGAGCAACAAATGCAAATTTTGCCTTTGTTCAGTAGGCAAAGGCTCTCTTCTATGATTCATCCAGAGAAGCATGAGGCATTATCAGAGTTCAAGGAAACATTCCAGTTGGACAAAAATTTGCAAGGAGGGTGCAAAGCAGAGGCAGCAAGGGTTGTGGCATAGCTAGTTCCAAGGGCCAGAGACAGAGGCCCGAAGGGCCACATTCAGCCCCGAGGTCTGAGGTTCCTCACCCTGTGTTTCAACACAATCCCATGCGTGTTTACTCAAAAGTTTGCCCTATTGTATTCAGTGAGATTTATCCCCATGCGAATGTGCATAGGATTGGCTGCAATCCCATGTGCACTTTGTCTGGAAAGGCAGCTTGTCTCTTCAGCAGTGGAAACAGTTGTGGTATAATCATGAAACAGAGCCCCAGATGCATGTATGGGTCTGCTCCATGTGTACAGATTCCTTTTGGCTCCCAGCCATAGTCACAAACATTATTTGATGTCAAGGCAAATCAGTTCCCACTGCCAAAGAGGCAAGCCATGTTTTACCCCAAATGAAAAGCAGCTTGTCTCTTCAGCAGTGGAAACAGCTGTGGTGCGATCAGGAAACAAAGCTCCAGGGGCATATATGGGTCTGATCCATGTGTGAAAACTTATTTTGGCTCCCACCCATAGTCCAAACATTGTTTCATGTTAAAGTACAGTATACCAGTTCCCACCGCCAAAGAGGCAAGCTGTTTTTTTTCAAGTGAACTGCAGCAACTGAAAAGTGAGAACAGTTTGGGGCCATTGTCTCAATGCCCCTTATATTATTATTTTTGGCTTGTCCTATCAATTATCGCGTCACCTGTTTCCTTTCTTTCCAGCCACTCGGTTTGCTGTGATTTCCCTCTGCCTAACCTGACGGTCGGCTAGCATGCATTAACAAGGCCTTGCCAATTCTCAGGAGAAGCGGGAGGTTCAGCCCAAACAAAGCAGTTAGTGTTTCCAGTGCAGTATTTACCCAGATTAATACATTACGCAGAATAACAATCTTTTTGGTGGTTTTATCCTGGCAAACATTTGCTTTTCGGATTTCGCTCTGCTCCGTTTCCTCCCCCCACCCCCCACTGGCTCCACTCCCGCCCCACCAACGCCAGCCTGTCTCCAAGGCCTGAGGGTCTGAAGCGGTCTCTAGGTCTCCCCGCCTTCCTCTCCTCGCTGAGGTGGAACTGCCTGAACTGATTTTTAAGGAGATTGGAAGAGGGAAGAGGAGAGCAGGGAGACATGGACCCTCCTAGACTAGCAACATACATATTCTCCAGATGCATCGCTTTATCCTGCCAGGTACGCTTCGTACTTGAGCAAAATAGAGGTGAACCGTCAGTCTTCATTTTTTCTCCCTGTTTCCATAGTCTCCCTTTTCATCTGCTCTGGAATACGCTGTTCCTCTCCCTGCCCCTCACAAAGCTTGGCAAGGATGCAAGCTGATGCCTTGCCTTGTCAAATAATCAGAATCTCCCCTTATTCTGTTCTGTATTTTTTTATTTTAAAAAAATGGACACCCACCTCTTCGTGAACTTTTAGGGGATTTATTTCCTATGTTTTCTTGACTTTTCCTCCTCGGTATTTTAAGGGAATTCTGAGCTAAGATTCTGGCCTGATGCTATTCTGCCATCCATCCAGCCTTCCTACGGGAACCATTATCTTCAGAGGGAGCTTCCTTGTACCATCTCAAGCATTGGCCTTCAACCGGTGGGCCAGGACTTGGTCAATGGCCTGATCAAGAGTGGGTCATAACAGCAGCACTAGGTAAAGGGAAAGGGACCCCTGACCATTAGGTCCAGTCGTACCCAACTCTGGGGTTGTGGCGCTCATCTTGCTTTATTGGCCGAGGGAGCCGGCGTACAGCTTCCGGGTCATGTGCCAGCATGACTAAGCCGCTTCTGGTGAACCAGAGCAGCGCACGGAAATGACGTTTACCTTCCCGCCAGAGTGGTACCTATTTATCTACTTGCACTTTGACATGCTTTCAAACTGCTAGGATGGCAGGAGCAGGGACCAAGCAACAGGAGCTCACCCCATCGCGGGGATTCGAACCGCCAACCTTCTGATCGGCAAGCCCTAGGCTCTGTGGTTTAACCCACACTACCACCAGGCAAATCATAAAACTGTAGAATTGGAAGGGGGCCAGAGTGTCATGTAGTCCAACTCCCTCAATGCAATACATGGTGAGAGGTTAAGAAATGGGTCCCTAAATGCATGATTGGAAAAGGTTGGAGCACAAGATTCAATGGCCAGTCTCATCAGCTTCTGTGCCTGAAAAGATAGGGCTGCCATCTTGCCCTTCACCTCAGGAGGCAGTATTTCTGGAGAAAGCCCTTCTCTTGGATCCTGCATTTTACTGACCTCTTCAACATTGAATAGTTAGTATCTTGCAATTGCATGGGTAATTCCGGCATTAGAGACAATTAGCTTCTGAAGTGGGGGACCTTTTCTACTCATGCAGTCTGCAGAATGCTGTTGTTGTTGTTGTTTTCCAGAGTTCTGAATAATGCAAGTAAAGCAAACATCCCACTTCAGAAGTGATCTCTCCAACTCACGGAGGACAACAGGGATACAAAGTTAATGTATCCTCGAATGAAGAGGGGGTTATATAAATTAAGTAAACAATTAATAAATAAATGATAATATTGTGCACAGCCTAGCTCTTTCCCTCTTGCATGCTGATTCAAGACAGAATCAGAACCATGGGCAGAGCTACAGAAAGTCCATACATAGAATATTCACAAACACTGAAGCTTCCCTGAGGGAAGGGGAAGGCGGATTGAGGTACAAGTCACACAAGGCCTAGAGACAGGAAGCACTGTTTGCTGTTGGTAAGAGGCAGGAATGAGCGCAGGATCAATGGGTACACAGGATAATGGGGGGCAAGATAGGGACTTTTCTTTTCTTCATTTAAATATGGACATGTTCTAGGCCACCAAAGGTTTCATGAAGAAAGTTTGTAGCACTGGGGGCTTTTTAGTGTTGAGCAAAAGCAAGTGATAGAAATTTGTAAAGTTTTGCCTGGCATCAAGAAAATTGTTAGAGAAGAGTTTTCCTCCCTCTCTTGTAAAACCAGAAGACATGGTCATCCATCGAAAATCCAGGACTTCTACATGCAGTGCATAGTTGTTAAACTATGGAACTCACTCCCAAAATAGGCAGTGGTGGTCTCCAGACCAGGTGGATTTAAAAGAAGATTACCAGTAGACAAATTCATGAAAGACAGGGCTATCGCTGGCTGTTGACAGTGGAAGGCAGCAAGGCTTCTGAATACCAGTTGCTGTAAGCCACAGGAGGGGAGAGAGGGTTACTGTTCTTGGGTCCTGCTTGTGATTAAAGGACCCATCACCCGCTTGAGGTTAAGAAAAACACATGGACCCAGTATATTAGGTTAATGGGCTAAAAAAGGCCACAGCTTTATTGATTACAGCTTGTGAGAGGTATTGGCTTAGGCATTGGATAAAACAACAGAGCGTGACTCCACCCCCTGAGGGAGGGGTGAGTCTGTCAAGGGTTAACCACCAGTGGGAGGAGCCTGTTGATGCAAATACAAGTGAAAGCTCCCCCTGATGTCACCATGGGTCGTACCATGGCCCTAGCCACCAGGAAGGGCGTCGGACAGGATCCACGACCGCTGGATTCTTTTACCGGAATACCCATAAATTGGAGGGGTAGGTGATGGCCACACCCTGCCCTCCAATACACAAACATATTCCAATGCCTAACCGCCAATACCTAAAAAGTTGCGACGGTTTGCTACGAGGTAGGAGAAAAACCAAGTGGCCGGTACCAATTTGCCAGTTGGATGAAAATTCCTACCAGGCCCCTTGGACAACCAAGGCGACCAACCACAGGTCCATAGCAATGTCAAGAACCAAGCAATGAACTAAAGGGAGGGTGGGTGGGTGATCCAACGAAAACCAGCAGTGGATTGAAAGGGAAGTGTTGCCGCGGCCGCAATTGAGTGGCTAAACCCCGCCCCAAGCCTCCACCTGATTGGTTGGCTACCTGGGGGCATAGTGCAGCAGCCGGACCAGCTGGGCAGGGGCCAGAACGCCCCCTGCCAATGAGGGAAACGGCTCCTGCTCACAACCCTCCCCTCTGTAAGGAGGAGAGGTTTTGTGGGTTTAACTCTGCATGTGGCTGGTCACTCTGAGAAAAGGATCCTGGGCTCTGAACCAGCTGCAGGGGTCTCCTGAGATAAGAACACAAGAATGGCCCATTTGGTCCAGCTTTCTGTTCTTGCAGATGCCTCTTGAGTGGCGGGTTCCCGCCCCCCCCAGTGGAAATAATGACACATGACACAATTATTAAGGTTAATGGGCTAAATAAGACCGCAACTTTTATTGGTTACAGGTGATGAGCGGTATTGGCTTAGGCATTGGTCTTAACCAACTATATCCAACATCAGCCCGTCCGCTTGAAGTCCAGGAAGGGTTAACTACCATTAGGGGGAGTCCTGCTGATGCACATCAACTAGGAACTCCCCTGGGGTCACTGCTCGGTGGCGTGCCTTAGGCCCTCACCTCCATAGGCTTTGGACAGGGCCACGCCCCCCGGAATCCTTTACCGGACTACCCTTCAGTATGTGGGGCAGGTGATGGCGCAACCTCCCCTCTTCCATCTACAGAACAATACCAATGCCTAACCGCCAATACCAAGAAAGTTGTGACGATTTGCTACGAGGTAAGTGAAAACCAAGTGGCTGGTGCCAATTTGCCAAGTGGAAAAATTCCTATCAGGCCCCTCAACGGCGACCAACCAAGGCCCATAGCAAGGTCAGGGAACAAAAACCATAAAGGGCAGGAGGGTCGGAAAAGCAAGAACAGCTGGAGGCGGCAAAGAGGGAGATCCCCAGCCGCATCCTGCTTTAAATAAGGCAGGCCACACCCCCAGAGACAGCCAATTGGCTGGCCAGGAGGTGACACGGCTGGGAATCCCCCCAATCACGCGGGGGCTACGTTCCAGCCGCCGCGCACATGGTGGGGCCATGAACCCACAACTCCACCTACTCTGCAGGGCAGAAGTGGCTTTCCAGGAAGACCACAAACTGGAGCCCAGCACAGCAGCAGTAGATAAGAGCAGAATATCAACAGGGAGACAGCCTCTCAGGCTCCCCATCCCTCTGATGAAATTGAGCGCCCACTTTGTCGGGTAATTCTGTCGTGCAATTTTGTCGGACAAATAAAGCCATCATCATCTCCACAAAGAGGCTGCCTTTGCCGGGCCCTCGACTAGAATAAAGAGTCCATTAAGGCTTAGTAGCACCATTACATTCCCTTGTTCAACAAGGAACCACCCTAAGCCAATTTCTGCCCATCTCTGACCATTTCCAAGAGACAACAGAGGAGAGGCAGAGAGAGGCGAGATCACCCCGACCACTCATCTTTCAAGCCCTGGATTCCAGAGTGTATCATTTCATGATTCATCAATTGCCCGGCTTTTAATTTCCTATTATGTGGAGAGCGCGAGGAGGTAGAAGTCAAATTCATTTCCTGGAGCTGATCATAACAATGTTTGGTGCTAAGCAGAAAGAAGAGAGTCTGAACTGTGTCAGGGCAAAGGAGGCAGATACTATACTGGGCATGTAATACATGAATGGCATTGAACGTGGTCCCCTTTCCTGACTCTCCCAAGGGAGAGAGATGCACAACTTGTGTGTCACTGTGCGGTGTGGGTGTGGGTGATATTTTCTCTGTGTCCCTGCCTTCTTTCCATACAAACTCTTTAGCCCATTAGTTGCCATGACAACATCAACATAATGCATGGCGGGCTTCGT
Organism: Podarcis filfolensis; assembly: GCF_964270895.1. NCBI lineage: Eukaryota > Metazoa > Chordata > Lepidosauria > Squamata > Lacertidae > Podarcis > Podarcis filfolensis. The sequence goes on along the minus strand of NC_139613.1, from coordinate 4,277,762 downwards.
CCGCTCTCCCCCCACCCCGGTTCCAGCTGTCACGCTGCCCTGTACATCCTCCCTCTGCAAAAATAGAGCATTTTTTTAAAAAGCAAAGTTAACGCCAAAGAGTCTCTCTCACTTTATCACAGTGAGCTTCTGTGAGATAAGAAAACAGCTGTAAGCTTCCCCCGCCATCCATAACCAGCTCTGGGCTTCATCTGCAATATTCCGGGTGACTGCAGGAAATGTGGTATTGGGGGCCGAATGCTCTTTCTGGAAAACGAAGGCTTTTATTTATTTACTTTAAAAAATAAAAAGAAGTACCTATCAGCCACACTTAAGCATGTTTGAAATCTGGTCATTTCCTCGGGGTATTAAAGAGTATGGCAAACTCTCTCTCTCAATGAAATCTCTTCTTCTTTCTTTGGCGATCCCTCGTAGCCGAGTAAGATTGTCTTCCATAAACACGGTTTTAACAATGAGTCTGTAGGTGACTGTGGAGGCCAATTCTGGATCCACACGTCCTTCCACAGTGGGGACATTGGTTTCAGGGTGGGAGTTGAGCACAGTATGGATTTGCCAAGCATGTCTTCCTCTTTCTCCCTTGCATCCTGACTTTGAGCGTCTTCAAAGTCCATGACACCTTTGGTAAAGACTGTTCTCCATCTGGAGCTCTCGCAGGCCAGTGTTTCCCAGTTGTCGGTGTTTATACTACCTTTTTTAAGACTTGCCTTGATATATTCTTTAAACCTCTTTAGTTGACCACCAGCATTACGCTTTCCATTTTTAAGTTCGGAATAGAATAGTTGCTTTGGAAGACGATCATCAGGCATCTGCACAACATGACCAGTCCAACGAAGTTGATGTTGAAGAATCATTGCTTCAACACTGGTGATATTTGCTTCTTCCAGTACACTGATATTATTTTGCCTGTCTTCCCAAGTGATGTGTAAAAATTTTCGGAGACACTGTTGATGGAATCTTTCGAGGAGTTGGAGATGGTGTTTATACATGATCCATGTTTCACAAGCATATATGAAATCAAGGTGACTTAAAAGCACTTAACTTTGGGCTGAATTGGGTCTGAAATGTTAAGGTGTGTGAAGCTGGTGACATGCTGCCACTATTGTTCTTTAGGGTAAGGATTAAATGCATTCCATATAGTCATATACTTGTAGCATTGGAAGGGGTTCCAAAGCTCATTGAGTCCAAGTCCTGTCAGTGCAGGAATGGCAGCTAAAGAATCCCTGACACAACATCAGGGAGAACTTTCTGATGGGAAGACAGCAGAATGGACTTCCTTGGAAGGTGGTGAGCTCCCCTTCCTTGGAGGAGTTTGGGTGGCCATCTGCCCTGGGAGCTTTAGCTAGGATTCCCACACTGCAATGGGTTATGTTAAAAGTGTGCTGAGCCTGGGGGTATCCTGTGAAACACGGTCCAGGACCGGTCCAGAATCTGAAGGTTCTGCTGGGAGTCAATCCCTCGACAGGGCCAAGGCAGGACACGAGGCAGGAAACCAGGCAAGGACAGGTACAGGATCTATCAAACAGCAATGTTGCTCCCACAACCTGGGACGGGGTCCGACAGCCTTTTATCTTTGTCGGGGTAGCGGCCAGTCCTCATCCCCCAGTGACCCACCTCCCTGTCTCACCCGAAGGCAAGCACTCCTCCTGCAATTACTCAGGTCTCTCCTTCTCTCAGACCTTAGTCTCTGCAGCTCGGGAAATGTCGGTGGGTTACTAGACCCAGGGGCCGCCTCAGCCTCCCCTGACCCAACCGGCAACAATTAGACAACAACGACCCAATTAGAATTAGGAGACACCTGCATGGAAATGCTAGTGGATTTTCATGAGAGGCCTTTAAAAAAAAAAAGCAAACTGATATTGAATTTTGGAGAACCACACTTGAGATGGGGTGTGTGTGGAAGAGAAACCAAAAAACCAGGGAAGTTTGTTATGTTTGAAATTATCATTAATATGCCACCCAGTCAGACGAGTGTCATATTAATAATAACTTGTTGCTGTTGTTGTAAAAAAAATTGTCCATCCCTAACACCCAAGGAAGAAAGCCAGTACAGTCTTACCCTGGTTTTCAAACAGCCTCGTTCTCAAATGTTTTGTCTCCCAAACGATCAAAACCTGGAAGTGACTGTTCTGGTTTTTGAACGTTCTTTTGGAAGCCGAATGTTTGACGGGGCTTCTGTGGCTTCTGATTGGCTGCAGGAGCTTCCTGCAGCCAGTCAGAAGCCACGCTTTGGTTTTTGAACGCTTTGGAAGTCAAACGGACTTCCGGAACAGATTGCATTTGACTTCCAAGGTACAACTGTATTCAACAGGGCCCAGCCCAAGCTCAGAGGTTGCATCGGGCTTCCCATCTGCTCATAGATGTCAACTTTTCCCTTTTCTTGCGAGGAATCCTATTCAGAATAAGGGAATTTCTCTTTAAAAAAGGGAAACGTTGACAGCTATGTATCTGATGCATCCTGGAGATTTGAATGACAGTTGACCAAAGGAGACCATCAGCAGAAGGGACAAGGTTTGCATCCTCCAGAGTTGCTAGCGATAAGCACCTATCACCCCTCCCGAAACATGGTCTCTTTCTTATAGCACAGCAGCATGCAAGAGTCGGAAACCCATGTTTAATTGCTCTATGCTGCCATCTTGTGGCTTTTTCGCTCCTGCAAAACTCACGTCATCCCCGTTGTCGTCGCCCCCCCCTTCCCAATTAAGCAATGCCCAAGGCTAATGGAAAGAAGGTGTTTTTGCAAATCTCCATCCAGAAGAAATGATTTGGTCCTGACATCACATTTTACGTTTCATTTTCTTTATCTTCCCTTGTCACACCGCACGCCTGTCCGGTCGGTGCCGGAGCCAGCCTTGAACAAAACAGGAGAGGCTTTGCATTTAGTGAAACCGAGACGGAGGAGCTGGAATCCGACTTGGAACGATAACCAAAGCAAACGACCCCCCGGTACCCAAGGGGCCTGGAGATTCCTGTTCTGCAAATCAACACACCCTGTAATCTGGGGTGGGGATTTAATGCAGGTGCCATCGTGCACAACCATTTTATTGTCACATATCCAGCTCCTCCCAAATGCTCTATACTTTTCATCTCTTCCCTTATAAAATGTTCAATGAGCATCGATTCCCAGACAAGATAGCAAAGCCCTGTGCCATCCAAACACGTACAGTTTGTTTTATTATTTGGAAGATTTATTTCTCAGCTGTCCGTAAATATAGGTGGACTCTCAACGGGGGTTGCTTCCAAAATGCACCAACTCCACCCAGGATTTTGGATTGAATAAATTGGGCTTCGTTGCTTGCAGAACCCCATCGCCTTTCCTCCGAGGCAGTGTACGTAGTTCTTCCCACCATTTAATCCACAGAGCAACCCTGTGGGGCAGGCAAGTCTGAGAGGTGGCGAATTGCTTGAGGCTGCCCTGTGAGCTTTGTGACCAAGTGGAGATCTGATCCTGGCTCTTCACAGCCATAGGCTAGCAGGCTAACCACTACACCACACTTGTTTCCAAATTGGCACCAATACACTGAGACGCCTCTAGTTTTACACCCTTCCTCTCCAGTTTCTGGATTGTTTACAGATCACTTTTACAGATTATTGTTGTTGTTGTTGTTGTTTAGTCATTTAGTCGTGTCTGACTCTCCGTGACCCCATGGACCAGAGCACGCCAGGCACTCCTGTCTTCCACTGCCTCCCGCAGTTTGGTCAAACTCATGCTGGTAGCTTCGAGAACACTGTCCAACCATCTCGTCCTCCGTCGTCCCCTTCTCCTTGTGCCCTCCATCTTTCCCAACATCAGGGTCTTTTCCAGGGAGTCTTCTCTTCTCAGGAGGTGACCAAAGTCTTGGAGCCTCAGCTTCAGGATCTGTCCTTCCAGTGAGCACTCAGGGCTGATTTCCTTCAGAATGGAGAGGTTTGATCTTCTTGCAGTCCATGGGACTCTCAAGAGTCTCCTCCAGCACCAGAATTCAAAAGCATCCATTCTTCAGTGACCAGCCTTCTTTATGGTCCAGCTCTCACTTCCATACATCACTACCAGAACCCTCTTAAGGCCCCATATTTGCAAACCCTCATTGCGTGATGTTGAGCAAACTGTGGGCCTCCCAGCCTCACTTTCCCATCTTTCAAATCTGTAAAATGGGAATGATACCAACTGCCCTGATGAAGCTGCCATCATGGAAGAAAGCTTTGGAGAGAGAGAGAGAGAGAGAGAGAGAGAGAGAGAGAGAGAGAGAGAGAGAGAGAAACCTTTTTGCAAAAGAATCGGATTCCTCGTTTCGGGACATCTGTTCCTCTAATGAAGAAAAGAGTTTGATCTGGCCCCTTTCAACAGCATAAGACAGATCCAGACTGTTGGCGATGGCTTTCTTTTCTCTTTTCTCTTTTGTTTTCTTGGTGGGCCGTGACCAGAGCTGGCAGGAGCAGAAAATTACCTGCGAATTACCTGCAAGCCAGCCAAGATGCTTCCTCACCACCCGCACCTAAACGCATTGCAGGGCCTTTGGCACCTCTCCAGCCAGAACAAACATCAAGGACAAAATCATTTATAGGGGACTGCTAGTCATAGCTGTTGTGGTCTCTCATTTGCAGCTGGAAGATTATACCATGGTGAAACCCAACAGGCTAGGAAGTAATAGGTCATATTAGCAGTAGCAGCAGCAGCAGCTCTTTTCGGAACTTCAGATAGGAATTCACGGAGAGCCTTATCAGCCCCTTGAATTAAATGTCAGATAAACAAAAGCATTATTTAAAAGAAAGCAGTGCACCCTCCATTGCATGGCCAAAGATGGTACTGCAGGGAATCATAGGATTGTAGAGTCTGAAGGGGCTGCAAGGGTCATCTAGTCCAACCCCTGCAATGCAGGAATTGCAGATGAAGAATCCCTGATGGCCACCCAACCTCTGTTTGCAAACCTCCCTGGAAGGAGAGTTCACTACTTTCCGACGAAGCCCATTCCACTGTTGAACAGCTCTCACCATCAAAATGTTCTCCTTGATGTCTAGGGTCTAGACTGCTCTAGAGGCTAGGACCCGAATTGGTGGGTTCAAGTTACGTGTAGGAGGGAGCAGGTTTGTTTTCTCCTGCTCCAAACCAAGGGCTTCAAGTTACAAGAAAGGAGATTCTGACTAAACATGAGGAAAAACATTCTCTCAGTAAGAGCTGTGAGAGTTGGAGTTTTTTAAGCAGAGGTTGAATAGCCACCTGTCATGAATGCTTTATTTGAGATTCCTGTATCGCAGGAGTTGAACTGGATGACCATCAGGGTCCCTTTCAACTCTATGATCCTATGCAAATTTTTTCATCTTTTACAATACGATATGATACGATAATCTTCATTGTCATTGTCCCATACAGAACAACGAAATTGAAAAAATCTACACCAGACATTCAGAAACCAACAAGCCTGTTATCCCAGCTATCGCAGCCTGGTTACCCCCCTAAAAACTCTGGTACCCCATAATTTAATACAATATACTCCCATAGAGACTACCTTACACTGTGTTTAAAACCAAAATCGCATTTGGATAGAAACTGTTTCTCAGGCGGCTAGTCCTAGTCTTTATAACCCTATACCTTCTTCCAGAAGGCAGAAGCTGAAAGAGATCATTTCCAGGGTGCGCACTATCCTGCACTATCTCTGCAGCTTTCTTGTGACACCTAGAAGTGTAGATTGGATCCAAGGTGGGAAGAGTGCACCCAATTATTCTCTCCACAGACTTTACAACCCTGGACAGCATTGTTTATTCCCTGGCTGTGCAGCTCCCAAACCACACACACAGACCATAAGCCGCCTTGAGCGTGGTTTTAACTATGGAAAGACAGCATACAAATAAAATGATAAGGATTGAACAGAGGATGCGTCCACTTTTAACGCTATTCAGGATAGTGGCCATCACTGCCTCTGGTGGAAGAAACTTCCGTAGTTAGACTATTTATAAATCTTTGCTGTTTCCACCCCCATTGTCCCTGAACAGACTCTAAAATTCACAAGCATTGTTGAGTTGATTGTTACCATTAATCCTAGCCAAGAGTGGGCTTTTAAAATCCTTCCCTGTCCTACCGAAATCCATAACTGTGCCTCACACAGAGTTATGGGGTGGGGGAAATAAGATTTGAAAGTGGCGGATCACATGGAAACTGCCTCCGAGCATTGGGGAGACAGAGAGGGAGATGGCACTGTGTGCCCTTAGAAACAATGGCCAATGGTCCATTGTGTCAAGCACCCTCTTGCAGGAAGGACCCAAGAGCAGCAACAACTCTCCCCACTTGTGATACTCTGCAATGGGTATTCATAGGATTGCAGCCTCTGACACTGAAGGTACAGCATATTCTTCTGGCTCTCCCTGCCCCCAACCATGGGGATGTATTCAAGCCTCCACAACCCACTATCCTATCTGTAGTTGATGTGATGGCCTGGGACTCAGGCTCGGACTTGGAACCAGAGGAGTCTCAGTCCGCACCGGATCCTTTGCCTCAGGCGGCATCTGAACCTAGTCTGGGACCTGATTCTGAAGAGCCCCAGTCTGCACAGGTTCTTCTGCAACAAACCCCATCTGGGCTGAGTCAGGGGCCCGAGCCTGCCCTTGCTCCAGATGTGGGGATGACCTCATTGCCTTCAGTTGGGCCATCACTTATAGCTGCTCCACTACCAGTTGGGTCAGGGGAGGCTGAGGCGGCCTCTGGATCTAGTAACCCACTGACGTCTCCGGAGCTGCAGGGACTCAGGTCTGAGAGAAGGAAAGACCTGAGTACTTGTAGGAGGAGTGCTTGGCTTCGGGAGAGACAAGGAGGTGAGTCACCGGGGGATCAGGACCAGCCATTACCCCGACAAAGATAAAAGGCTGTCAGACCGTGCCCCAGGTTGGGGGAGCAACATTGCTGCTTGCTAGAACCTGCCTGAGACCCTGTGCCTGACTTAGCCTGGTTCCCTGCCTCATGTCCTGCTTTGGTCCTGTCGGACTAACTCCTCGTGGAACCCTTGGATTTCGGACCAGACCTGGACCGTGTTGCTCGGGTTAACCCCTGGGTCCAGCACAGTTGAAAGTGATGCTTCCGGGGTCCTTTGCTGGGAAGAGAATGAACATTCCTGATCCCAAAAGGTTGTGGGTGAGGCAACTGAATAATTTGGTTGGGTGGGTGGGCGTGGGTGTACCTGCTCACAGTGAGACATGTGTAGGATGAGAGGGAGCCATCCTCAGAGCTGGAGCCTGATTCGAATGTTAAACCATTCCGTTCACTTCCTCCTGGGTCACGTTGTCGCTGTGCTCCCCCTTGCCCAAAATTGACGTACAGAATCCCTGAAATCTGACAGGTATGAAACCAGATCTCTGTATTTGTAGTGTTCCTTCTTCCATCTCGGCTAACAGTGAGTCACTGAAGAGGAGGGAGGGAGTGGGGAACCTCAGTTAGAAAAGGTGGAAGCACCAAAAGCCACAGAGAGGAAGAGACGCCTTGTTAGAACAGTTTCCTTCCAGTCTTCCTTTATGATTCGTTGCTATTCTGTTGCATTCAGAAGTGCTTCCTTGGTTCGGCTCTGTCACCTGATGGGGGAAACAGAAAAGCATTTTAGAGAAGGGAGAGGGTGTGGGAGAATAGCTCTCGCTGAAAAAGAGGAGGAAAACATGACCACAGGAGTCATTGCTCACTGCCTCCTCTTGTTGCTGTTCCACGTAAACCCTGTGCCAGTATATTTGAGCATTTCTGAGAAATTGAGACTCTGACTATCAGAACAGTGCTGGATCGTTGCCTTGCCCCCAGTTCCTTTTTGTTTGTTTGTTTGTTTCTTTTTAAATTACATTTTAATAACTCCAAGCAGGTCACAGGAAAAAGAAAAGAAAGAGAAATTCGTCTAAAAAGAAAAAGGGGGAGGATAAGTTGGCAACATTGCAACCAAGAAACATAGGATACAGCGATGATATTTACAAAGTCAATAATAAAATATATCAAGAGGAAAATTATGTATGATCTATAACTACAAAGGTTTCCATGGTCTAAATCAAAACAATTACAGCTTTTTTAAAAAAAAATAAGTTAGAAAGTAACCTTGGACTGTACTAAATCCAGACACTCACTCAGACGTATGGAACCTGATGTTCCTGAGCTGCTATGCTTGTATATAAAATAAAATTAAACCAAATGACAAAGAAACAATCTCAAGCACTTTTGCCCCTGGACACTTTGAGCTTATGTGAGATATTTTTCAAGAAGGGCTATTTGCCCTTTCAGGATGAAAGCAGCACTCTTAGTAGTGGGGATGTCTGCCATAATTAATAAAAACGGTCACCTCTTTCCTTTTCTCTTTGATGACATGTTATTCACCTACCACCTTCACCTTGGGTGCCATTCCCCCCTCCCTTATTGGTCAGGACTTCCTCTCCTGTCATGATCCTAGCCAATAAGCAGTGGATGTGATGATGTCATAGGGCTGCACAGTCCATCAGATTTGACAATGAAAATAACAATAACTTTATCATTTGTACCCCGCCCATCTGACTGGGTTGCTGCAGCCACTCTGGGCAGCTTTCACCATATATAAAAACATTATAAAACATTAAACGTTTTAAAAAATGTCTTCTAAAAGTTGCATAGTTCTTTATCTCCTTGACATCTAATGGGAAGGCATTCCACAGGGAGGGCGCCACCACTGAAAAGGCCCTCTACCTGATTCCCTGTAACTTCACATCTTGCAGTCAAGGAACCACCAGAAGGCCATCAGAGCTGGACCTCAGTGTCCAGGCTGGACGTCAGGGGTAGAAACTCTCCTGATTCAGAATGAGAGCCATTCTTACCGGGAGAGCCAGAAAGGTGATATAGCCAATCAGGAATCATGTTGCAAATTTGAGGTCAGTAAAAACTCTTATGGAATAGGCAAACATTTTTGTCCCTGATTGCATGTCTCTCCAAAAGCAATTACCAAGTGGAACACACATTTCAACCCTGATGAAAAAGTTTGTGAAAATTGTCTCACATCTTTTTTGCCTCAGAGTGACTTTCTTTGCAGCATGGGCTAGCCTTTTCCACCATGAATTTGCCTAAACCTTTTTTTAAAAAAGCTCTCAAAGTTGATAGCCATTGCTACAATTTGTGGGAACAAATTCCATAATTTAACTATGTGCTGTGTGAAGATATTTTATTTTCTCCGTTCAAAATCTTCCAACATTTAGTTCAGGCATAGGCAAACTTGGTCGTCCAGATGTTTTGGGACTACAACTCCCATCATCCCTAGCTAACAGGACCAGTGGTCAGGGATGATGGGAGTTGTAGTCCAAAAACATCTGGAGGGCCTAGTTTGCCTATGCCTGATTTTGTTTCACTGGGTGTCCCCAAGTTCTCCTTTTATGAGAGAGGGAGGTGATGACAATACTGTTGTTGGTTGTGGCAATTATGATGAAAATAATGGAAAAGGGAATCCCCATTGAGACAGTGCAGCCCCTTCTTTTAAATACTTTCAGAATAACATTTGTACCGCCTCTTAAGTGTCCAACCTGCTGCTGCTGTTTTAGCTCTCTTTGCACCCTCCATCATAGGTTATCAAGAAGCTTTTCATCTTAAACTGACTGTGATACTGTTTTATTTATTTGCTTGTTGCATTTATATCCCACCTCCCCTGCCCAGGAGCTCAAGGTGGTGTCCATGATATCCCCTTCCTCATTTTATCCTCACAACAACCCTGTGAGGTAGGTTAGGCTGAGAGGCAGTGACTGGGTGAAGGTCACCCAGTGAACTTTATGGCTGAGTAGGGATTTGAACCTTGGTCTCCCAGCTCCTAGGGATGCAGGTGGCACTGTGGGTTAAACCACAGAGCCTAGGACTTGCCGATCAGAAGGTCGGCAGTTCGAATCCCCACGATGGGGTGAGCTCCCGTTGCTCGGTCCCTGCTCCTGCCAACCTAGCAGTTCGAAAGCACGTCAAAAGTGCAAGTAGATAAATAGGTACCGCTCTGGCGGGAAGGTAAACGGCGTTTCTGTGTGTTGCTCTGGTTCGCCAGAAGCAGCTTAGTCACGCTGGCCACATGACCTAGAAGCTGTACGCCGGCTCCCTCAGCCAATAAAGCGAGATGAGCGCCGCAACCCCAGAGTCGGCCACGACTGGACCTAATGGTCAGGGGTCCCTTTACCTTTACTCCCAGCTCCTAGTCTGACCCTCTAACCACTACACTACTCTAGCTATGTTTATCTTTAGTATTTTCTAATGGTGGGTGCTGGCACGATCGCTAAAATAAAGGTGCATTTCAGATGGAAAACATACTTCCATCCGGAAGGCCTCAAGTTTAATTCCTGGCAACTATAGTTATAGGAGTGTTGTGAAAAGGACTAGGACAGACCCATTGCTACCTGTTCTTAAAGAGCTGCTACGCAGTTGATGAAAGCAACACTGAGGTAAGGACAACCAGAGAAGGGACTCTGAGCAAAGGCAGCTCTCCAAGGTCCTGAAACCATCCCCTTGCAAAGCATTTGGGGATGTTGAGAAGGCAAATTTAGCTGGAGGGAGTCATTAAAAAAAGTAAAAAGCCACAAAGGGGGGTGGGGGGAATACAGGCAGGGTATAAGATCCAAGCACATGTCATTGCTATCTTCATCTGGGCACGTACAACGCGTGGATGGATGTCCTCAGATGCCTCCAAGCTGTTGCTTGCTCCTTGCTAAGGACGCACTCCACTGGCTGAGAAGCCTGTAGGACGAAGATCTGCATCTCTCGCTTTCTCCCTTTGCTCATTTCCCGACCCTCCCCTCCTGCCTTTCCCTCCCATCTCCTCATTTATTTGTTTACAGCAAATTTTCAAATCTATAAACCCATTACAGCTGAGAGCCAGCTCCTCATGCAGTCTCCGAACTGGCAGATGTGGCTGGTCTTGGATTCCAATAACAGAACTTATTTGGGATGTGTGTGTGTGTGTGTGTGTGGCAATGAGGGTGGGGTGGGAAGATTATCTGTAATGTGGAAATGGTCTGGCTTGAGGGTAAAATTTATCATCATTACCCTAATATCATCTCAAGCCTCAGTTCTGGCAACAGCTAAAGGAAACACTGAAGCTTATTTGAGTCAGTTCAGGGAGAAGAGAAAGAGGGAGATGGAGGATGGAAATATGATTTATGATGGAAATCAATGCAATCATAATACTTTAGGCTTGTAAAAAGTGGGCTGTTCTGGTGGTACTCGGCAATTCTCAAGGCAAATTGCCGTCCCTGCTCCATTCTCCCTCAATCCCAATAAACAACAGAGAGAAGGTTTCTTTTTCTGTACCTCCAGGATCCTACATGACAGGAATAAATATCTGTTTGTTTGGTTGGTTGGTTGGTTTGGTTATTTGTTTTTGTTTTTGTTTTTTAAAAAAATGGCATCCTAAGAAACTTACATTCATTCTTTTTTAAAAAAAAAAATCAAGTTTCTATCCCTTATGGGTGAAGAGATAGGTTTGAAAATAGAAGGTTACTGTGTGGAATTTCAGCAAACAAAAGATGGTGTTTCAGTACCCTGCACTGTTCATAGTTTTGCCTCCAAGGCTAACAATGGTCATAGGATCATCGAATTGTAGAGTTGGAAGGGATCCTGAGGATCATCTAGTCCAACCCCCTGCAATGCAGGAATATGCAGCTGTCTCATATGGGGAACATTAAACGGTTGCGCAAATATGTCCCCAAATGCCAGAAGTCAGAAGATTAGTGTAATGAGGTTTCCTATGACTATGGACGATGATGGAAGGCAACCTGTTTAGCAGAATAATCATTGGGCAGTGGGCATTGAGTTATACTTGGCCCTCACCATTTTTTATTGGGAGGAAATTCAACATGTGGTCACAGGAGCCTAGAAAGCTGCCTTATACTCAATCAGCCCAGTAGTCCATCTGCCTCAGTATAGTCTATACTGATGGGAAGCAGCTCCCCAGGGTTTCAATCAGAAGTCTCAATATTGATTAAGAATTTGAAGGGGGCGGAGGCATGTAAGAAAGGACATGGCAGAGGTCTATAAAATTACACGTGGTGTGGATAGAGAGAACTTTTTCCACACTTTCTTGTAATACTGGAAGCTAGGGCATCCCATGAGGCTAAATGTTAGCGGAGGGAGAGGTGAGGGTGGAGAAGAAACTGAATGGTAGAAGATTGAAGACAGAGGCAACTTCTTCACACACGGCACATAGTTAAACTGATGAATTCTCTACAGTGTGATGTAAAGGTAAAGGGACCCCTGACCATTAGGTCCAGTCGTGGACAACTCTGGGGTTGCAGCGCTCATCTCGCTTTACTGGGTGTAGGAGCCAGCATACAGCTTCTGGGTCATGTGGCCAGCATGACTAAGCCACTTCTGGCGAACCAGAGCAGTGCACAGAAAATCCGTTTACCTTCCCGCCGGAGGTACATACCTACGGCATTTATCTACTCGCACTTTGGCGTGCTTTCGAACTACTAGGTTGGCAGGAGCTGGGACTGAGAAACGGGAGCTCACCCCGTCGATAGGAATTGAACCGCCGACCTTCTGATCAGCAAGCCCAAGAGGCTCAGTGGTTTAGACCACAGCTCCACCCGCTGGGTACCAATAATTGGGGATGGTGAGCAGGAGAGTGATATTGTGCTTATGTCCTGCTTGAGTCAATTAAGAGTCAACGTAAGAAGAGGAGAAGGGACGCGGGTTGCGCTGTGGGTGAAACCACAGAGCCTAGGACTTGCCAATCAGAAGGTCAGCGGTTCAAATCCCCGCAACGGGGTGAGCTCCCGTTGCTCGGTCCCTGCTCCTGCCAACCTAGCAGTTCAAAAGCACATCAAAGTGCAAGTAGATAAATAGGTACCGCTCTGGCGGGAAGGTAAACGGCGTTTCTGTGCGCTGCTCTGGTTTGCCAGAAGCGGCTTAGTCATGCTGGCCACATGACCCGGAAGCTGTACACCGGCTCCCTCGGCCAATAAAGCGAGATGAGCGCCACAACCCCAGAGTTGGCCACGACTGGACAGGGGTTCCTTTACCTTTAAGAAGAAAAGCTCTGCTGGATCAGGCCATTTGACCATCTAGACCAGCATCATCTTCTCACAGTGGCCAACCAGATGCCTGTGGCAAGCCCACAAGCAGGATTAGAGCAGAGGAGCCCCATCCCCCCACCCCCGTGGCTTCCAGCAACTAATATTCAGAAGCTATCCTATCATTACTCAATCTCTGATGCCAGGCCTCCTGGCACTTGAAGCTGGTCACATGATCCAGTCAAATATATATATTAAATTAACACCATAACATGCAAACACAAAAATAATGCAAATGTCCCCACAACACCCTCCTCTCAACAGAAGCCCGGCAACTGTTCTACTGTAGGCTCTTCAGCCATGATTCCTCAGCCCAGGCACTGAGGTCCAGCTCCAGGGGCCTTCTGGTAGTTCCCTCACTGTGAGAAGTTACAGGAAACCAGGCAGAGGGCCTACTCAATACAGTCATACCTCGGGTTACAGACACTTCGGGTTGCGCGATTTCGGGTTGCGCACCGCACCGAACCTGGAAGTACCGGAATGGGTTACTTCCAGGTTTCTGCGCTTGTGCATGCACAGAAGTGCCGAATCGCGCTTCGCACATGCGCAGAAGCGCTGAATCACGACCCATGCAGGCGTGGCACTGCAGGTTGCGAATGCTGTGGGTTGCTACGTGCTTCCCACACAGATCACGTTTGCAACCCAAGTGTCCACTGTAGTTGCTTCTGCCCTGTGGAATGCCCTCCCATCGGACATCAAGGAAATAAGCAACTATCTGACTTTTAGAAGACACCTGAAGGCAGTCCTGTGTAGGGATCTTTTTAATGTTTGATGTCTTACTGTGTTTTAATTTGTTGGAAGTTGCCCAGGGTAGCTGGACAACCCAGTCAGATGGGCGGGGAATAATAATAATAATAATAATAATAATAATAATAATAATAATATTCCTTCAGCAGGGATCTTATATATCATATGATCATATTCTCCATCACCCAGAGGTGGTACAACACACACCTTTAACAAAGGGGAAAGTAGCCAGGAACATCTGTACTGATGTTCTCCATTTAGGATGTCATCTTTGTTTGTACCCCACCCACCTGACTGGGTTGCCCAAGCCATTCTGGGCAGCTGCCAACATTTATAGAAACATAATTAAACGTTAAATAGCTTCCCTATACCAATGGCATAGAAGGTGTATGGTGTCTTTCCCTGCTTCAGTACTGATACACCATGGGCTATTTTCTCTGCATATGCTATTCTCCATACATTCTTCAACCACAAATATCATCCTGTACCTTGTGAATTTTGTCAAGTTTGGGCTCTGGAGATTCTCGCAGAGCCTGGCTTCTGACTCGTGACCCATCTTCTCGCAGAAGACAAAATGGAGGTCAAGCGATGGTGGCCCATTTGACGATACAAGACACCCGTCGTTGGGAATGTTGGCGTTGAGTGTGTGTATGTGTGTGTGTGTATCCACACATATATTCCGAGGCTCCAAGCTTAAGATGTTATCTGCAGGCTATGTTCTGTGCCATTTTGAACGCAGTAGTCTTAATAAATACCGACAGCAAATCAGGACAAGAACAGACGCAAGTTGTTTGAGGCGACTTCTGTCAAGTGAACAGTAATGCGCCAGGATTAGTGGCAATCCTCTCCATATTGCAGAGAGTAAGTTGCCGGGAGATGAAGTGCTGCAGGCATCACGCGGGGCTTATCACCCACTCCTTGATATTCCGGAGCAGACGTGTGGGCCGTGCTGTTATCAGCGGCTACCCCTCCCTCCCCCTTCCGTCCAGCTATCTCTGATGCCAAGGGAGAGCTCGTTGTCAGTGACTTGTCATTTTTCCTATGCTAGGAGGCATCTTCGATGAGCACAACAGCTCCTTCTTTCCCTCTTTTCTGCTCCTTCCTGTATCCCAACCACCGCCCAATTCGGCCCACCCCTAGGTATTGCACAAACACAATTGTGTGTTGTCGTTTTCTTCTTTGTTTTTTTGCAACGTGCTTTGGAGGTTGAGAATGCACATGGCAAACTGACCCCCGCCATTTTTATTCATCAGATTTTTATTCATCAGATTTTCATCTGAAGAGCTCAGGGCCGTTCATAGCGTGGAAACACAAAATTGAAACACAAAATGCATAATAAAAACATTAACAAAACAACCCGCAACCACCACAAAGAAGGATGTAGAATGTTAACCAGCCAAAGGCCTGGTTGGAGAACAACTCACTTCCACAGGAAGCAGAAATGGGCACCAATCTAGATGGCTTTAAAAGAGGAATAGACACATTCATGGAGGAGACAGCTATCAATGGCTACTAGCCATTATGGCTATGCAGTGCACCAATCCACGCCAATACAGTGGTACCTTGGTTCTCAAACTTAATCCATTCTGCAATTCCGTTCCAAAACCAAAGCGTTCCAAAACCAATGTGTGCTTTCCCATAGAAAGTAATACAAAATGGATTAATCCGTTTCAGTCTTTTAGAAACAACCCCTAAAGCAGCAAATGTTGAATTTTAATGATATTGTTTCTTTTATACTGTGCACCGCTTGGCAGAATTTTCACGGTAAGATGTTCAGAAAGAGCGGGGGCAGGAATATTATCATATACCTGAACAACTAATAATAATAATAATAATAATAATAATAATAATAATAATAATAATAATTTATTATTTGTACCCCGCCCATCTGGCTGGGTTTCCCCAGCCACTCTGGGCGGCTTCCACAGAAACTAAAAATACCGTAAAATCACACATTAAAAACTTCCCTGAACAGGGCTGCCTTAAGATATCTTCTGAATGTTAGGTAGTTGTTTATCGCTTTGACATCTGATTGGAGGGCATTCCACAGGGCGGGCACCACTACTGAGAAGGCCCTCTGCCTGGTTCCCTGTAGCTTTGCTTCTCGCAATGGGGGAACCGCCAGAAGGCCCTCGGCACTGGATCTCAGTGTCTGGGCAGAACGATGGGGGTGGAGATGCTCCTTCAGGTATACTGGGCCGAGGCCGTTTAGGGCTTTAAAGGTCAACACCATCACTTTGAATTGTGCTCGGAAACGTACTGGGAGCTAATGTAGGTCTTTCAAGACTGGTGTTATGTGGTCTCGGCGGCCGCCCCCAGTCACCAGTCTAGCTGCCGCATTCTGGATTAGTTGTAGTTTCCGGGTCACCTTCAAAGGTAGCCCCACGTAGAGCGCATTGCAGTAGTCCAAGCGGGAAATAACTAGAGCATGCACCACTCTGGCGAGACAGTCCGCGGGCAGGTAGGGTCTCAGCCTGCGTACCAGGTGGAGTTGGTAGACAGCTGCCCTGGATACAGATACTTATATAAAGTATTGAAAATAAATTTTAAAAATGCGCCCATCTGTTAATGGGGCCCATGCTCAGTGGCCAAGCACATGACTTTTATGTGAAATGTCCCACATTGAGTCGATTCCTGAAATCTCTGGTAAAAAGGAGGATGATCATTACCTGGAAACTGTAGGGTTTGGGCTTAGTGAGTCAGTGATCTCTCTTGCTATACAATGGCTAAAAGTGAGGCTGTGTAAATGATTTCTTTCTCTCTCCTGAAATTGTGAAGGCATTTGGTAAAATGGCCAAGGAAACTTTCTTTTCTATGCAATCAGCTTATGGAGTTCTCTGCCACTCTCTCAAAAGTGCTTAAGAGTGGAATAGAGATATTTATGGGGTGGGATAAGCCCTATCTCTGCAGCTATTAGTCACAATGCTAAAGAGAACCTCCATTTTCGGAGGTAGTTTACCCCTCTGAAGCAAAGCACAGAGGAGAGCTCCTGGGCTGTTCTCCTGGCATATCTGAAACTGATAATTTTAATTCACAGCAAAATACAGACAGCTGCAGTTTGAAGGTCTCCTTATTTGGGCATCTGTAGGGCGGGTTCGCTGGTAAAGAGCTGAGCGTTTTAACATTTGTAATGTTCTTAGCTGTTTAATTGGATTTTAATTGAGTTTTAATGGGCTGTTTTACTATTTTTAAATCTTTTGTTACCTGCTCCCAGCCTCTGGCTAAATACACACTAGGTAAAGCTGACTTTCAGGCTGATACTTTAAAAACATGGCAAGGCTTTTGAGCTGCGGTTTTCTTTGACACGTGAAAAGGAACCTCTTTATCAGTTGAGACTTTGGGACACTTTTTGCATAGATTTCTGTATGTCACAGCCCTCAAGTGGGACTCTACCTCACCTGAAAAGGCATATGTCTAAAACTATTTCCTCGTGTTGCGTGTGGAGTGTGGCAAAATCAGTCCTTTTTCACGTGTGTTGGACAATTTATCATGGGGTTGGTGAATCCTCATGCACACATGACACTGAGGTGATACAGTCCCACCAGAAAGACTGTAACACAGTTCAAAGCATTTTTACTCTGTTCCTTAGCCTAAAAGGGTCCCGCAGCAGTTTACAAGAATCAGTAGTCAGATCATCCTTCCCCTCAGGGTTACAGTATAAAAGAGATGAGACACAAGAAAACAGGGGATTAGGAGGGAGAAGGAAAAAAGCAGGCTCAGTGATTGCAAATAAAAAATAAAAAATGGCTCTGTTGTTTGCCGGTATAGCCCTTGCTAGAGGAGACTGAGACTTGCTACTAGGCAGGATTCCTGACCATTCATAACTTATAGAATTGTGGAATTGTAGAGTTGGTAGACCACTGTATTTTAATACTCTGTTGGAAGCTGCCCAGAGTGGCTGGGGAAACCCAGCCAGATGAGCGGGGTATAAATAATAAATTCTATTCTATTCTATTCTATTTTATTCTATTCTACCTAAAGAATCATCTAGTCCAACCCCATGCAATGCTGGAATATACAGCTGTCTCTTACGAGGATCAAACCTGCAACCTTGGCATTATTTCCACCATGCTCTAACATGCAACAAAGGGATGCAGCCCTTGGGCTTGAACAACGCTCTCCTTCCCTTTCTGGGTCATTAGCAGACTGCCCTATGCAATGGTGTGTAGCAGCTAGCAAACCATTTCTAAGAGGAAACCATTTAGCAATGAGGGCAGACGCTATGCAGTTTTTGCTAGATTGAGTTTTTCCACTCTTTCCAGACCTTGTGGGGGGAATTTTTTTTTTTGCTCCTACCATCCATCCTTCTTCCCACTCCTCGTCACATCCTGCCTTCCTTCCCCCTGGTTAGTTTTCCCATCTACATCTCCCACTTTTAGCAGGCCTCCCAGAGAGACCTTTCCCTCCGTACTATTTGTGTGAAATTTATGGAATCTGACATGCCGCGCATGGTGCGTAAGGGGGCACCCGCACCTGAGAATAAACCACCTTTTGTTCATAAAAAGGAGATAAAATACTAGTGACATTTCGCAGGGAAGTATCCAGGGACCTTCGCTTGCCTTGATGAAACCAATAGACTTTCCAAACCTAATTAGTACTTAATGATCTGAAGAGGCACGAATGTCCATCACCTCGGCTACAGCCCCTCCATTCTTCCTCAAATTCTTAATTAACCTTTAAGAAGATGATCAGCTCATGAGCTTCCTTGGGTATCACATTGATTTGCACATGGGCACACACACACAGAGAGACACACACATTTTTAAAAAAATAAAAATAAAAATTGGAGCCCCATCTCCAAGTTTCCCAAGCATGGGCCCTGCTGATTGATGTATATTAATGAAGCGCTCTTTCAGAAAAAAAAAGTTAATTGATGGCAACATACAGAACGTTGTCTGGAATTTAACCTTATTCATCATTAAAGTATGGTTGAGGCTGGAGCGCGGTGTTAATTAATAGCGTGAAGAACAAAAGTTGGATCTTTCTGCTGTGGAATTGCAAAAAAAAAAAAAAAAAGAGTAGGAGTGGTGATTAAATACAAGGCTGGAGAAGAAGGGGAGGGCCAGGAGAGAGAAGGGGAAAGGCAGAGGGAAGAATGAAAAAGGAGCCTGAGTTGGTGTCATCTTCAAGATGACTCACTTTGTGCCACTAATGAAATAAAAATTTGCTTGAGCTTTGGTGTAATATTTTTACTATTGTGTCAGATTTAATCAGCTGTGAGTTTGAGCAGGAGG
Organism: Podarcis filfolensis; assembly: GCF_964270895.1. NCBI lineage: Eukaryota > Metazoa > Chordata > Lepidosauria > Squamata > Lacertidae > Podarcis > Podarcis filfolensis. Next base: position 4,258,782 of record NC_139613.1, on the reverse strand, counting down.
AGAAGGAGAGAGGGCGAGTAGAGGAGGAAGAGAGGGGAAAGTCTGCAAAGGGGACGCTGGCTTGCTGTCTTTTTGGAAAGGAGTGGATGGGCTGCACAACTATTTGGGGAACGTCCTCCAGCCCGAGGGCTGCTGTGCATTCTGGGCAACGTTCTGGGGCCGCTTGCCAGTGTTTGGGGGGGTACATACCAACATGGGACACGGGTGGCGCTCTGGGTTAAACCACAGAGCCTAGGACTTGCCGATCAGAAGGTCGGTGGTTCAAATCCCCTTGACGGGGTGAGCTCCCATTGCTCGGTCCCTGCTCCTGCTAACCTAGCAGTTCGAAAGCACGTCAAAGTGCAAGTAGATAACTAGGTACCGCTCCGGCGGGAAGGTAAACGGCATTTCCATGCACTGCTCTGGTTTTGCCAGAAGCGACTTAGTCATGCTGGCCATGTGACCCGGAAGCTGGACGCCGGCTCCCTTGACCAATAAAGCGAGATGAGCGCCGCAACCCCAGAGTTGTCCGTGACTGGACCTAATGGTCAGGGGTCCCTTTACCTTTCCATACCGACATAGGAAGAGGCTGTTGGATCAGGACAATGTCCCATCTAGTTCAGCATCCTGTTCTCACAGCGGCCAACAAAATGCCTGTGGGAACCTGCAAGCAGGATTCAAGCACAAGAGCAACTCTCTCCCCTCTGTTAGTTCCAGTAACTGGTATTCAGAAACATCTCTGTCTCCAACCGCAGAGGCAGAGCACAGCCATCATGGCTAGTAGCCATTGATAGCCCTCCATGAATTTTTCAATGAATTCACAGAGTCCTCCTATTTGCAACAACGTGATTATTCATTTCAGCTGAAGAGCCTGGAAAGTGGCATGTACATTCATTCATTCATTCATTCATTCCACAAGATTTATTCACCATGCGCTTGTAAAACACCTCAAAGCGGTTTACAAAAGCTACAGCAACAAACAACAAAATCAAGGGGGAAATTGCAACCGTGCTTTAAAAGTTTAAATACTATGAGAGTGATTAAAATGACCTCGATTTTCTAAGCATCTGGGTAGGTTTGTCTAAACAAGAATGTTTTTAGCAGGGGCTGAGAAGAGTATGGTGGCGGTACCTGCTTGTTCCCAAGAGGCAAGGAGTTCCTAAGTCCAGGCACCGCCACACGAGGTGACCAAGTTCTTACAAAGGCAGAGCAGGTATTATGTGGCATCTGTAGTAGTGCCAATTATGAAATGAAATACTTTATTTTCACTTGTACAGCTTGTATACAGTGAGATTACACTAGCACCCCCAACTCAGCTCTCTTAGTCTTAATTCCCCTCGTTTACTGATGCTCACCCACCAAACCTGAAAGTCAGTTGCCCTGTTGTTATCTTTTCATTCAGCAGCCTAACAGCCCATGAATAGAAGCTATTCTTTACCCTGTTGGTGCAACTAATCATGCTTCTATATCTTCTGCCCGAGGGCAGGAGATCAAGAAAGTGCCGCCCAGGGTGTGAAACATCCCTTAGAATTTTCCTCACTCTCCTGAGGCAACGTTCTTCCGCTATTTCATCCAGTGGATTCACGGGACAGCCCATAATATTCATGCCCTAAACGGCCTCGGTCCTGTATACCTGAAGGAGCGTCTCCACCCCCATCGTTCTGCCTGGATGCTGAGGTCCAGTGCCGAGGGCCTTCTGGCGGTTCCCTCATTGTGATAAGTGAGGTTACGGGGAACCATACAGAGGGCCTTATTGGTAGTGGCACCTGCCCTGTGGAACGCCCTCCCTTCAGATGTGAAGGAAATAAGCAGTTATCCTATCTTTAAAAGACATCTGAAGGCAGCCCTGTTTAGGGAAGTTTTTAATATTTAATTCTGTACTGTATTTGATTGGGAGCCGCCCAGAGTGGCTGGGGAGAGTCAGCAAGATGGGTGGGGTATAAATAAATTATTATTATTATTATTATTAATTATTATGCGTGGTCTCTCAATATTCTCTGGGGGGGAATGAGGGTTTAATGTTACTGCTCTCACCCTCTTCAAATGGTGTCCCTGCCATTGACATTAACCTCTCACCCAAAACGATCCTCCACTCTCTTCAAGCTGACCTCAGCACCAAAGTGTCCTTTCCCCCCTAAAAAACCAAAAAAACAAAACAGGAGCTGGCTGTTTCAAGGAACACCTTCATCATCTCCATCCATCCAGCTGGCTTGCTCCATATATCACTTCCCTTACCAGTGGAGTGCAGCTGCTTCTAAGCCAAAAGAAAAAGCAGATGTCTAACAGCACACAATGATGGGAAGGAAGAGTTTAATGGAGCAACCCTGGAGCTCTTTTTTCCCTGCCTCTCAGCCACCCCTAACCCCCTCCCTCACCACATCTACAAACAGTTTTGCTGACAACTGCATGAGCTGAAACTCGTGGAATGGGAGTGGAAGTATTAAAACTTACTGTAGACCAGCAGCCAAGGATCTGGGCAAAAGGTTCGAGCGTTTGGCTTCCTCTCCCTCGAGAACACAGCTTCTAAAGTCCTCCATCCCTGGAACGTAGGAAACTGCCTTACACTAAGTAAGACTATTGGTCTCTCAAACTCAGTGTTGTCAGCAATGACCAGCAGAGTCTCTCTAGGGTTTTGGACTCTCCAGTAACTGTTTCCGGCTGTACTTGGAGATGCCAGGGATTGAATTTGGGGCCTTCTGCAGGCCAAGCAGATGCTCAAACACTTTGCTACATCCATTCCAAAATAGGATCATAAATAGGTGCCTAAGACTGAGCCAAGGGATGCGGGTGGCGCTGTGTGTTAAACCACAGAGCCTAGGACTTGCCAATCAGAAGGTCGGTGGTTCGAATCCCCATGACGGGGTGAGCTCCCATTGCTCGGTCCCTGCTCCTGCCAAACTAGCAGTTCGAAAGCACGTCAAAGTGCAAGTAGATAAATAGGTACCACTCTGGCGGGAAGGTAAACGGCGTTTCCGTGTGCTGCTCCGGTTCGCCAGAAGTGGCTTAGTCATGCTGGCCACATGACCCGGAAGCTGTACGCCGGCTCCCTCGGCCAATAAAGCGAGATGAGCGCCGCAACCCCAGAGTCGGTCACGACTGGACCTAATGGTCAGGCGTCCCTTTACCTTTACTTTAAGACTGAGCCATGCCATTAGTCCTTCTAGCTCAATATTGCGTGGCGAGTTCCCGACCCCCCCCCCAGGTCCACCTGGCACATGGCACAATTATTAAGCTTAATGGGCTAAGAAAGGCCACAACTTTCTTGGTTACAGGTGAAGAGTGGTATTGGCTTAGCCATTGGTCCTGACCGACTATATGGGACTCCAGCCCATCTTCTTGAAGTCCGGGAAGGGTTAACCACCAGTAGGGGGAGTCCTGCTGATGCACATCAACTAGGAACACACACCCCCAGGGTCACCGCTAGGGGGTGTGCCTTGGGCCCTCACCTCCATAGGCTTCGGACAGGGCCATGCCCCCCAGAATCCATTAACAGACTACCCTTCAGTATGTGGGGCAGATGATGGCGTAACCTCCCCTATTCCATCTCCAAAACAATACCAGTGCCTAACCGCCAATATCCAGAAAGTTGTGATGATTTGCTACGAGGTGGGCGAAAACCAAGTGGCTGGTGCCAATTTGCCAAGTGGAAAAATTCCTACCAGGCCCCTCAACGTTGACCAACCAAGGTCCATAGCAAGGTCAAGGAACGAAAACCTTATAGGGTGGGAAAAGCAGGAAGAGCTGGTGCATGCAAAGAGGGAGATCCCTGGCTGCATCCTGCCTTAAATAGAGCAGGCCACACCCCCAAGCCAGCTGATTTGCCGGCCAGGGGATGACACGGCCGGGAATTCCCCCAATCGCGAGGGGATGGTTCCGCCCGCCGCTCATGTGGAGGGGCCGTGAAGCTCGCAACTCCAACTCTTCCTTAGGCGGAAGTGGCTTTGTGCACATTGGCTGGCAGAGGCTCTTCAGGATTTTAGAAAGTTCTCTCTCCAGACCATACCAGGAGAAATCAAAGATTGAACCTGGCAAAGCACGTGCCTTGACCCTGAGCAATGGCCCCCTGCATTCTCCTTCCCTTCACAATAACACCACACAGTTCCTCTAGCTCTGGCACTGCAACTCAAGGCTGCCCGAGGTCTTTCCAGAGATGCCTGAGGTCTTTGTGAATTCCTCTACAAAGCTACCTGATTGGCACCTCTCAGATTACTGTGCAAAACTGGAGGAACTTAGCTCTCTACCAGATTTCACACTTCTCCAAACGTTGCCACGCAGTTCTTTGCAGTGGAAACCACGGAGAAATATGTGTTGTGCTAAAGCAAATACGGATTAAGATATGTATTTTGGAAGCGATGTTCCTCTTTTTAAAAAAATGAACGATTAATATTGAAAGAGAACATAATTGTGTGTGCAAGAGAGAGGGCAGGAAACATGCAAAAGGACTGATTTGGCTGCCTCTGAATCCTTCATCATTTTTTACCTCCCACTCCTCCTCACCTCTCATATGAGGTCCTTGCTTCCCTGCCCACTGCCTGGCTTTCCCTCCTCACTTATTCCACCCTCTCAGCCATTTATGTCTCCTCCCTTTCTGCCCACAGCACTCAGCTTCCCTTGACATGAGGCCAAGTCTGGGTTTGCCTCTTTTTTCTTTAAGTCATAAAACCAGCCCAGCACATCCATATTCTATTCACTTACATGATCACCTTGAAGGCCTTGAAGCCACTTGCATTCCAAATGGTCCAAAAACAAGGTCTAAAAGTCACTTAAAGGAAAATATGGGCTATATGGTGAAATTACCCAACCCAACTTCCCCGGTGCTCTCTTTTTTTAGCTGCACACAGGGGAAAAGGGGAACTTCATGGTATAGTAGTGAGGCAACCCCTTTGGCAAAATTCTGTAATAAAATTCATGGGGTGAATAATGTGGATAGGGAGAAGCTGTTCTCCTGCTCTTATAGAACCAGAAACCAACAGAAGTTGAATGTTGGAAGCTTCAGAACAAACAAAGGAAAGTAGTTGCCTATGAGGAAAGGTTTCAGCCTTTGGGATGTTTTAGTTTAGAGCAGGGTTTCCCAAACTTGTGCCTCCAGCTGTTTTGGGACTACAATTCCCATCATCCCTGAACACTGGTCCTGCTAGCCAGGGATGATGGGAGTTGTAGTCCAACAACAGTTGGAGGCACAAGTTTGGGAAACTGTGGTTTAGAGAAAAGACAACAAATGAACATTTATAAAGTAATGCATGTCATGGAGAAAGCGGTTAGAGAAAAGCTTTCCTCCCTCACTCATAACAGTAGAAGTTGTGGACATGCAAATTGGAAGATTCAGGGCAGATTAAAGAATGCATGGCTTCATGTAGTACAGAGTTAAACTATGGAACTCACCCCCACAAGGGGCAGTGATGGGCACTACCTTGGATGGCTCTAAAAGAGGATTGAACAAATACATGGAGGAGAAGGCCATCAATGGCTACTAGCTATGGTGGCTATGTTTTACCTTCACGGTCAGAGCCATAGACCTCTGAATGCCAACTGGTGGGAATCACCGATGGGTAGAGTACTGCTTCCTCCAGGTACCGTATTTTTCGCTCCATAAGATGCACCTGACCATAAGACGCACCTAGTTTTTAGAGGAGGAAAGGGGGAAAGCCCCATTTTTGGGGGATCAGCTCACAGTTGTGCAGCATGTTTTGCAAAGGGAGAAAGCCCCGGTTTTTTGAGGATCAGCTCAAAGTTGTTGAGCTTACTTTGCAAAGGGAAAAAATCCTGTTTTTATGGGGTTCAACTCACAGTTCTGCAGCTTCTTTAGGAAAGGAAAGGGAGCCGTTTCTACAGCTTCCAGACTGATAATCTAATCAGCCAGGCACATGTCGCTGGGGAAACAAACAGCCTCCGTCTGCAGAACATTCAACAATGGAGGCCTGGGCAAGGGACCGGGGCCGGAAAGAGAGCCAGCGATTGACCACACATTCGCTCCATAAGACACACAGACATTTCCCCTTACTTTTTAGGAGGAAAAAAGTGCATCTTATGGAGCAAAAAATACGGCATATGGTTGGCCACTGTGAGAACAGGATGTTGGATTAGGTGGAGTATAGGCCTGACCCAGTAGGCTCATCTTATGTTGTTGCTTCTTCACACAGTGCAGAGTTGATCCCTGGAATTTGCTTCTGCAAGCTATAGTGTCAGCCACCAACTTGGATGGCTTTAAAATGGGGTTGACGTTGTTGTTGTTTAATTTGTTATACTTCCCTACATCCATGAGTCACAAGGAAGTTTCCAAATTCAAGGCTATTAATGGCCACTAGCCATGATGGCTATGTTCCAGCTCCATTGCCAGGGGCTGTATGTCTCTGAATGACATTTGCTGGGCATTGCAAATGGCTGAGAATGCTGCTATTACACTCTCCTCCTCCTTGTGGGCAGCTCGCATAAGCAGCTCGCTGGCCACTGTAAGAGCAGACTGCTGGACTGGATACATCTTTGGTCTGATCCTGCAAGGCTCTTCTTATGTTCTTATGAAACTGAAATTAGGTCCTTTCCAAGATTGTCGCCTAAACAGGGCAAGTATTTCCAGCTCAGATTTGAAACACACTGCAACAGGCTATATATAAATTTTTGTTTGTTTGTTTAAGATATAAATATCTTTCTGCAAGGTGACTACTATGAATGGAAAGATTCGTTTGATCTAAGGCCTTAATGGGTGTTCTTTGCACTTATGGAGAAACTCTACGGGCCAATTCTTCCACTGGTGGTGGGATGGTACACATGTATGAATGAACTATCGCTGATGACCCAGTGCACAGCCTCATAAATATTATTCCATCATTTTCATTTGCTATCAGTGGCAAAACAAGGCTTAAAGAAATAACTAGTCTCGTGCTCATGATCTGACAGCTTTGATTTCCAGATCAAATAGTTTTGTTCCATTGGTTTGGACAATTATATTGACCTTCAGTCTAACTCTTTCTGATATATTTGCCACAGGAGGCAGGGGCTTTAGAATGGGCCATGCCAACAGCTTCAATGACTGTTTCCCATGTTCACTTCTATCCCTTGATGGCTGCAGTGTTGTAAGAACTTGAGAAGATCAGAAGAGCCTGCAGGATCAGGCCATTGGCCCATCCAGTCCATCTTCCTGTACCCACATTGGCCAACCAGATGTCTGTTGGAAACCCACAAGCAATGTCTCCGAATACCAGTTGCTGGAAACCACAAGAGAAGTGCTGTTTCGCTCAAATCCTGATTGCGGGTTTCACACAGGCAACTGGTTGGCCACTGTGAGAACAGAATGCTAGACTATATGGGCCATTGGCCGAATCCAGCAGGCTTTTCTTATGTTCTTGGGTGTCATATAGAGCCTTTGCCCTTCAGCAACCAAGGTATTCTACAGCTTCCAAATCAATCTCAGGGGCTTGCCCACACATCCTGCATTATAGTAGTCTGGCCTAGATGCTTCAATCACTCTGGCCAAGATATCCCAAGCTGAGAACAGCCGAGTTCAAGTGATTTTGTGCACATGTGAACCAGTAATCAGGTGATGGGAAATCAAGTGAGGGGAGCTACGTGCTTGTGCCAACAAAATCTATATCTTCCCACATCCATCCTCTTCACTTCAAAAGAGAAGATCTCCTTATTAGCCCTGATTACGGTGTCATTGAGTGTAGTGCAGCCTTTGAAACATATTTGGGAACAGATGGTTATCCAATTAGCTCTGTCCAGTTGATTGAAATGTTAAATTCAGGCTTACTCTTTGCCAGGGAAAGAGAAAGAAAGAAAGACGTAGAACAGATACGGAGTAAACTTTGATTAGGGTGGTATTTTTAGACTTCTTAAAAAGATCTGCTATTTGGAAAAACAGCAAAAGAGATGTCCTTAGCCTATTACAGCAGCTAGCATTTCCTGGATGGGACAGAATGGATGGCAGAAGACACACACACACACAATAAAGCACAACACACATAAGAGCAAAGGCAGAGGCAGGCCGCAATGTAGCACTGGTAAACTGTGTTTTATTTTTATGAGGAATATATTTCAACTACGGGTCTTCCTGGGGGGCAAAAGACCTTCCTGTGTCTTACTCTCATAAAATAAAAACAGCACCCATGAATGCAGCTGGTGTTCTTCATAAAATAAACAGCTGCTTGCCAGCACCAGGTTGAAAGCTCTTTGTTTCAGCAGAGATGAGAAATCTCTCTGGCATTCCAGATGTTGTTGGACTACGGCTCTCATCAGCCCTAGCCAGCATGGTCCAATATCTGGGGTGGTGTGGTGGGAACTGCGATCCTGCAGGGTCCTTGCCATCCCAGAGCTCCCCTGACCACACTGCCACCTCACTGTGCCCCAGTCAGCACAGCACCACATCCTGCAGGAGGATCCCACTGCTGCCACCACAACCTTTCTCGAGTTGGCAGGACGTGATGGAAATGCAGGATTTCATATTTTGCCCCATCGTGTGATGACCATGAAACCTGGATGGCTTCAAAAGGGGAATAGACAAATTCATGTGTCGGGCCAATGGTCCATCTGGTCCCGTGGTTCTCAACCTGTGGGTCCCCAGATGTTGTTGGACTACAACTCCCATTATCCCTGAGCTCCGTCCTTGCTAGCTAGGGGTGATGGGAGTTGTAGTTCAACAACATCTGGGGACCCACAGGTTGAGAAAGGCAGATCTAGTCCATCATTCCGTTGGGTGCTCGCAAGCAGAACCCGAGCACAAGCAGTGGCGTAGCGTGGGTTGTCAGCACCCGGGGCAAGGCAAGTAATTTGCGCCCCCTAACCCGTGGATTTGCGCCCCCTAACCCGTGGATTTGCCTTAACCCCAGATGTTGCGCCCGGTGCGGCAGGCCCCCCCTGCACCCCCCACGCTACGCCACTGAGCACAAGAGCTCATTTCCATCCATGCATGGCTTCAAACTACTGGTGTACAGAAGCATTGCTGCCCCTCTGACTATGGTGGCAAAGTATAAAAGAAAAACAGTCTGTGGATAAATGTCGGCTCCCTCGGCCAGTAAAGTGAAATGTGCGCCGCAACCCTAGAGTCGTTCGCGACTGGACTTAACTGTCAGGGGTCCTTTACCTTTTTTATAACCCTCATCACTAGTCATCAGTAGCCTTCTCCTCCATGAATTTGTCCAGTCTCGTTTCAAGTCATCCAAATTGTTGACCATCACTGCCTCCTGTGTCAGTGAGTTCCATAGTTTAACTATGCACTGGGTGGGGGGGAAATACTTTCCTTTATCTACCCTGAATCTTCCAAAATTCAGCTTTATTGAATGTCTACAAGTTCTAGGGGGAGTAAAACTTTTATCCAGTTCCTCCATGCTGTGCAGATTTTATAAACTTGCGTGACGGGATGATGTTGGGAAAGCCAGGTTAGCAACACCTCCCCAACCAGGCATTAACTGGGCTGAAATATTTTCAGAGAGGATTTCAGAGAGAAGTTTGTTTACCCTGCTAAGGTGCTTCCTCTTCCCCCTCTCCTGCTAGTCTCCTCTCACGCTAACACACACACAAAAGACATTGTTGGCTGCTAAGCAACAGATTGCTGGCGTTCCTTCTCTGTGTAGTGTATGTTTTCATCCAGGGACAACAGGAAAGCTCATCAGGAAAGCTTTCAGCAGAGGGTAATTCGATTAATTAGGCCTGCTGCAATCTTCCCCTTTTAGCTTCCCTCTCCCTTCCTTTTCTTCTCTTTGCAGCTATAACTATTTTTAATTGACGTGTGAAAAGGGGCATCTGTGAATGAGGAGCGAGAGGGAGGGAAGGAAGGAAGAAAGAAAGAAAGACTCACATCTCTTTTCAGAGATGTGCCACATCAGCCAGCCTCACCAAGAAAAGACTTCATTTTGTTCTACGTTTCTAGGCACAGATCAGAACTTTAAAACACGTCCGAGTGCTTTTCTCTTGGCCCCGGCCCATCCCTTACGAAAACCAGCTCTTTAACGCTTCCCTTATATCTCTACCCAATCTCTAAGATCCTGAAGATGGCTTGCATCTCCCAACCATCCGTGCTGCAGAGTCCAAGTGATGGGCAGTAAGGTCAGAGCTGATGCTGAGGTTGCAGGACTCTGAGATCTCATGCAGAGGATGCTGATGCGAAGGTGTCACAGGGCCAAACCCCAGGGCAGTGTTTTTGTTTTGCTTTGTGTGGCCGCCACACCAGTTTGGAAGGTGTTAGTTTAGCCAGAGGGATGTTCTGATCAGGACTGTGCAGGCGGGCGGAAGGCTATAGCATCCCAACTGCCACAACACAGTTACAGTCTCCACCTCTCTCTCTCTCTCTCTCTCTCTCTCTCTCTCACACACACACACACACACACACACACACACAGTGACTAGAGTTACCAGGGCAGAAGCACTCCAGACCCTGAGATGATGGTGGTGATGATGATGATGATGATTTATACCCTGCCCTTCTGGCTGAGTTTCCCCAGCCACTCTGGGCGGCTTCCAACCGAATATTAAAAACAATACAGCGTCAGACATTAAAAACTTCCCTAAACACGGCCACCTTCAGTTGTCTTTTAAAAGTAAAATAGTTGTTTATTGCCTTGACATCTGATGGGAGGGTGTTCCACAGGGTGGGTGCCACTACCGAGAAGGCCCTCTGCCTGGTTCCCTGTAACCTCACTTCTTACAGGGAGGGAACCGCCAGAAGGCCTTCGGCACTGGACCTCAGTGTCCGGGCTGAACGATGGGGGTGGAGATGCTCCTTCAGGTATACAGGACCGAGGCCATTTAGGGCTTTAAAGGTCAGCACCAACACTTTGAATTGTGCTTGGAAATGTACTGGAGGGGGTTCCAGTGGTGTCATCAGGCATCAGAGCATGCCTTTCAAAAAAAAAAATGAAGTCTAAAAAATGAGCAGCTATGCCAATAGTTGGGAATCCACCTTAGCTAAAGTGGGTGTTCTTTTGTCCAGCTGAAGGGAGGGGATCATTCCTTCTCACTCACTTAGGGAGCCACTGGATCATCTACCTCAATACTGTCTGCGCTGGCTGGTAGGTGGCATTCCCAGCTCAGACTTTTACCAACTTGTAAGAGGTTAGAGAGCTGGACCATAAAGAAGGCTGATCGCCGAAGAATTGATGCTTTTGGTAATTCTGGTGCTGGAGGAGACTCTCGAGAGTCCCATGGACTGCAAGAAGATCAAACCTATCCATTCTGAAGGAAATCAGCCCTGAGTGCTCACTGGAAGGACAGATCCTGAAGCTGAGGCTCCAAGACTTTGGCCACCTCCTGAGAAGAGAAGACTCCCTGGAAAAGACCCTGATGTTGGGAAAGATGGAGGGCACAAGGAGAAGGGGACGGCAGAGGATGAGATGGTTGGATGGTGTTCTTGAAGCTACCAGCATGAGTTTGATTAAACTGCGGGAGGCAGTGGAGGACAGAAGTGCCTGGTGTGCTCTGGTCCATGGGGTTACGAAGAGTCGGACACGACTAAACGACTAAACAACAACAACAAAGAGGTTAGAGAGTTGGACTAGGACCTGAGAGACCAAGCTTCAGGTCCCTACATGGTCATGAAACTCACTGGGTTATGCCAATGACGGTGCCTCAGCCTAAGCTACCTCACAGTGTTGCCGTGGGGATTGAATGAGGAGAGGGCGAACTACCATGCATGCCACATTGGAGAAATATAAATATAAAATATAAATGCAATAAAATAAAAATGCACACAAAGCAAGAAGCCAGGCCCAGCAAGTTGAGGGCTTAGGACACAACTAGGCATGGAGAGTTTGCAAAAAATAAAGGGTTATTTCACTACGCCTGCCAAGGCATCCCAAGTAACTCCACGATTTCCCTCTCTCCATCCTGCAAATGAACCACAATCATTTTCAAAAGGTTTTCCAATCAGTCAGAGAAGCCTTTCTCCTCGTTCTCCCTGGCTCACTCCATTAGCCGAGGCCTTCATTCCTAGGGCTGGAGGCAATGGGGTCAAAGCCCACTAATGATGCCATAACTGGGCTGGTTATCTTTTTATTAGAATTTCTCTCTTCCCTGCTTGTCTCCGGCCATTATGCATCACCTCGTTTTCTCTCTGTGTTCCAGCAAGGGTGGGAGGGGAATCTGACGATTCTGCTCCTGTTTAGATGTTATTTATCTGAGCCAGAGAAGAACTTGGAGGGGCTCCTAAAGCTTGACCCTATCTTTGGGTGATATTTTGAACCCCTGAATATGTGCTTGTCAAGCTCCACCGGCATGTAAGCATGGGAAAATCTGTCAATTTTTGCTTCCCTTGATTTTTCAGTTTTGTCCAGATTGGTTCTTTACATTTCTACATTAGTTTGGGGTTCTGTTTTTTTGTTTTGTTTTTTTAAAGGTCCTCATGAAAATTTGTCAGAATTTTAGTGCAAATTTCTTCTAATAAAGACATTTTGGTTTGCAATATTGCCCAATATGCACATTTTAAAAAAATAAAAGTTTAATTGAACATAATAAAAAATTAAAAATTGAAGGTATATGATATCATTAAGAAAGTTAACAATTACAATTTCATATATACTTCTCTAATGTATATTATAATTTTCCATATATCAATATAGCTATAACCTACAATATTATGTATAAATGCATTCCAAATCATTATACTTGTCCACTCAAAGTCTATGTCTATAAGGAATCAGTTAAAAAGTTGCAAAGTGATTTTCCTAATGTAGTGGGAGTTAAAATTTTATTTTGCTAATATATGCGTTCTTATGCACACTATACCTCAGCATATGCATATTGTTGCTGGCATCCAAATGTCTTGGAAGACAATGATGGAGTGCACCTTCAGGGATAAAGTCCAACCACTGGAGAGTAACAGCTCCTGCTGTGGCTGTAGAGTCCGATACAGGAGAGACTTGTTTTGTTGCAGCTGGGGCACATGAAGAAGTCCGGTTGTGCTGCTGCAGGTGCACCATGGCATTTAATAATAATAATAATTTATTATTTATACCCCGCCCATCTGGCTGGGTTTCCCCAGCCACTCTGGACAGCTTCCAACAGAATATTAAAATACAATAACCTATTAAACATTGAAAGCTTCCCTAAACAGGGCTGCCTTCAGATGTCTACTAAAAGTCTGGTAGTTGTTTATTTCTTTGACATCTGGTGGGAGGGCGTTCCACAGGGCGGGCGCCACTACTGAGAAGGCCCTCTGCCTGGTTCCCTGTAACTTGGCTTCTCGCAGGGAGGGAACCGCCAGAAGGCCCTCGGCGCTGGACCTCAGTGTCCAGGCAGAACGCTCTGGTCACTGCTATGGATGCACAACCTGACTGTCTCCAGGCTTACAATAGAAAAACACAAAAGTGCCTGCCATAATAATAAGCAAAAACAATCCCGTTGCGGTATTATTATTTATAAGGTATAGAGCAGGTTCCTACGTTCCTATCCTCATTCCTTATGAGATCACTGATGAAGGATAGCTAGGATGCAACAGGTGCAGGATGAAAAAACAAAGGGGTTGAGGCAAGCTGTGTCAGCCCATTCCATCTGCCCATCACATTGCTCTTCACCTTTAACTAGAATTTTAGCTCAGTGGCTCCTAGGCATGATGATGGTGATGTTCTTCATCCAGTGCTGGAGTTAGTATGCACCCGAGTCCCCGTTGCTGGGAAGGACAAGTGGAGAGAGTGCTTTTGTGCTCAGGTTGTGCTTGCAGGCTCCCCATAGACATATGCTTGGGCACTGAACATCAGAATAGCCTGCTGGATCACACCAATGGCCCAGCATCCTGTTCTCACAGGGGCCACCCAAATGCCTGTGGGAAACCAGCAAACAGGATCTGAGCACAAGAACAGAAGAGCCCTCTCTCCTCCTGTGGTTTCCAGAAGCGTTACCGCCTCCAACTTTGGGTACAGTGTGCTCAACTAGGTCCAGCAAGAGCCTTCTCACTTCCTTATATTCTCTGCCATTGTTAGGCCTAGGCTGATTCTCAGCTGCCGTGTGTGCAATGCAGAGAAGGAACCAAGCAATTATATGTGCATTTGTGAAGGATGTTTGCTCCTTCTCTGATGGACCAGCTTCTCGTGGGTTATTGGAGCTGTTACTTCTGACTTGGTTGACCTGGTGCCGTGATCTCAACCAGGGTGACTTGGAAACAGGTTCAGCCGAAACAAATGCAGATTTATGATCCAAATGTATTATGGGGTGAAAGAGACCTTTCAGGTGGCTAGCTAAATTTCCCATTTTATCACTTGAGAATTACAGCTGTGGATCTTTGCATGAAAATGCTAATTCTTTTTGTAGAAACTCAACGCCTGACCATATTTTATGTATTTTTTTAATTCTTTTTTCACTCCTTGTAGGTGCCTGAACATGTACCTCATGTAATCAAAAGGAAGCCAAGGACCTGACTAATAGATATTACGTTCCATTATATGGTCTTGAAGTCAATAAACATTAGGTTACCTTCATGCCGTGAAAAAAGACTGGATTTATTTTTTAAAAAAATCTTATCTGGAGGGTTTGCATTTCAATAGGATGTGAATTTGCATATTTTAACAATAACCTCCCATCATTCTGTCTGATCTGTGCTCAGTTGGCCATACAGATCACTTTATCTTGAATAGATTATCACTGGTTTAATAAACCCTTCATAATATGCAGGTATAACAATGGTACTTCATTGGATAAAGATGGTATTAAAGTTCTTTTTCTAGAAATAGGGGTGGCCTGACTAGTGATTAACTTTATACCTCTGTACTTTCCTGTGCGGAATACGCAATTACACGAGGCCATTCCCATTATTCTCGTTCAAAAACCAACCATCTCTTCCTGACTCCATTTTCTCTGAGCGGTCCATAATGGATCTGAGAGTGCATCTGTAGGGCAGATTCCCCCATATTCTGTTCCGCACATTGGCGCAATACCTGTCGGATGGAACATGGACAATGCAGGTATCTTTTCCTGCGCAAACAATGAAAGCCAGAGTTCATTTCAAGGGAGGGAGATGAACCATGCATAGAAGGGCCCACATGTAATGACAGCCTCTTCAGCTGAAATGAATAAGCACATCGTTGCAGGTAGAAGGACTCTGTGAAAGTTCAGGAACTCATTGGCAATTGAAAAATTCAAGGAGAAGACAGCTATCAATGGCTACTAGTCACAATGGCTATGCTCTCCTTCTGTGGTAAAGGGACCCCTGACCATTAGGTCCAGTCATGACCAACTCTGGGGTTGCGGCGCTCATCTGGCTTTATTGGCCGAGCTTCCGGCCGAGCTTCTGTACAGCTTCCGGGTCACGTGGCCAGCATGACTAAGCTGCTTCTGGCGAACCAGAGCAGCGCACGGAAATGCCATTTACCCTCCCGCCAGAGTGGTACCTATTTATCTACTTGCACTTTGACGTGCTTTCAAACTGCTAGGTTGGCAGGAGCAGGGACCGAGCAATGGGAGCTCACCCCATTGCAGGGATTCGAACCGCTGATCTTCTGATCGGCAAGTCCTAGGCTCTGTGGTTTAACCCACAGCGCCACCCACGTCCCTCCTGTTTCTGTGGTGGGAGGCACTAATGATTTTGGGTACCAGTTGCTGGAAACCACAGGTGGGGAGAGTTGCTATTGTGCTTGAATCCTTGTGGGTTTCCCACAGGTATGTGATCAGCCACTGTGGGAACAGGATGCAGAATGAGATGGGCCATTGGCCAGATGTGGCAGGCTCTTCTTAAATTTTATGTCCCACCTCTATTGTTCCCATAGTCATATCCAGATGTGGTGCAGGCCTATTTGAGGGGCCAAAGTGGATCAATGTCACCGGAACATCTGGACTGTGGGACTTGACCAGGCAATGGACCAGCCAGCCCACAGCTCCATTTCCTTTCCCTGCACCCAAGTGTCTGCTGTCATCTGCATCTTGACATCGTGGATTTATGAAGTGCCTCATAAATTCAACCCCCCATTGAACACACCCTGTTTAATCATAGCCTTCCTTGTTTAAACAGCCTTGTTTGTTCTATTACCAACCAATGAAGCCATGAACTCAATTAAGGAAAGTCATTCCACAGTCTGGTGCAGCCAAGATGAAAAGGGAAGTACAAATGGAAGTCCTTCTTCATCACACAGCACCTTGTTAAAGTGTGGGATCTCATGCCAACAGAGGCAATGACAGACATCCAACTTGCATGGATTTAGAAGAGACTGAGACAAGTTTTTTGAGGATAAGCCTATGAATAGCTACTAGTTGTGTTGGTGGGACACAGGTGGCACTGTGGTCTAAACCACTGAGCCTCTTGGGCTTGCTGATTGGAAGGTTGGTGGTTTGAATCCATGCAATGGGTTGAGCTCCCGTTGCTCTGTCCCAGCTTCTGCCAACCTAGCAGTTCAAAAGCTCATCAGTGCAAGTAGATAAATAGGTAACACTTTGACAGGAAGATAAACGTCATTTCCATGTGCTCTGGCACTCGTCACAGTTTTCCATGCCCCAGTAGCAATTTAATTCTGCTGGCCACATGACCTTGAAAACTGTCTGTGGACAAACACCGGCTACCTCGGCCTGAAACCGAGATAAGTACCGTAACCCCGCAGTTGCCTTTGACTGGACTTAACCATCCAGGGGTCCTTTACGATATGTCCCTTACGTTTCCAAGCACAATTCAAAGTGTTGCTGCTGACCTTTAAAGCCCTAAACGGCCTTGGCCCAGTATGCCTGAAGGAGCATCTCCACCCCCATCTCTCTGCCCGGACACTGAGGTCCAGCGCCAAGGGCCTTCTGGTGGTTCCCTCGTTGCAAGAAGCCAAGTTACAGGGAACCAGGCAGAGGGCCTTCTCGGTAGAGGCACCAGCCCTGTGGAACGTCCTCCCAGGAGATGTTAAAGAGGAAAACAACTATCAGACTTTTAGAAGACATCTGAAGGCAGCCCTGTTTAGGGAAGCTTTTAATGTCTGATAGACTAATGTATCTTAATATTCTGTTGGGAGCCGCCCAGAGTGGCTGGGGAAACCCAGTCAGATGGGTGGGGTATATATAAAATAATAATAATAATAATAATAATAATAATAATAATAATAATAATACCTTTACCTTAGTCGTGTTGGTTGTGTACTTCATCAGGAATTCTTTAGCTGCAGTAGGGATTCTTTAGCAGTGATTCCTGCATTGCAGGGGGTTAGACTAGATGACCCCTGGGGTCCCTTCCAACTCTACAATTCTATGCTTCCTTCCAGTATCAGAGGCCTCTGAATACCAGTTCCTGGGCAGCACAAGTGAGCAGAGCACTGTTGCACTCATTTCCTGCTTGTGGGCTTTCCGTTCGGCCACTGTGAGAGCAGGATGCAGCCCTAGAGGGGCCTTTGGTCTCATACAGCAGGGCTTTTTTATACTCAAGATGCACCAGGCTCACAACTTTGCAATAAAATACAATACTGCCAGGGCTCATATACCACAGCCCTACAAGTTGTGACAAAAGGGACGCTGGTGGCGCTATGGGTTAAACCACAGAGCCTAAGACTTGCCAATCAGAAGGTTGGTGGTTCAAATCCCCGTGACGGGGTGAGCTCCCATTGCTTCGTCCCTGCTCCTGCCAACCTAGCAGTTCAAAAGCACGTCAAGGTGCAAGTAGATAAATAGGTACCACTCAGGCGGGAAGGTAAACGGCGTTTCCGTGCGCTGCTCTGGTTCGCCAGAAGCGGCTTAGTCATGCTGGCCACATGACCTGGAAGCTGTACGCCGGCTCCCTCAGCCAATAAAGCGAGATGAGCACCGCAACCCCAGAGTCGGCCACGACTGAACCTAATTGTCAGGGTACCTTTACCTTACAATTTGTGACATTTTTCTGTGATCCAGGGGTGGGGAACCTGTGGCTCTTGAGGCTTTGCTGGACCTCCCTTAATTCCTGAACATTTGCCACACTGGATTGGGGTTGATGGGAGTTGAAGTTCATCTACATCTGGAGGACCACATGTTCCCCTTTTCTGCCATGGACCCTGGACCAGAATCATGACTTCCAGTGGTAACTGCTGTTTTGGTAGTTGCTGTAGGCCTCAAAACAGATGATTGGAAGATATAAGGTTCCCAATGGACCATCTACTCAATGTGCCTGGCACTCTCTCTAGATTCTCATGCAGAAGTTTCGTCCCACAATGGCCTCAGAAAAACAGTTTTTCTAAACTCAAACAGAGATTAATATATCTCACTAGTAATGCATCATTTCATAAAAACCTAGTTTCCTTCATCCCGATTTATGGAGCAAGGGTGAGGTCCAAAATTAGTCATAGTCAGGGTTGAACCATTAAAAACAAATGACTTATAAGTCAATGGATTTCAAGGGACCTACTCTGAGACTTGTTGCATGCCACCCCAATCTCTGAGCAGTGACCGAATCCAGGGGTTCCAGGAATGTAGGTTCATTTTCCTTGGGGTGATGGTAAGCAGAGACTGAGGCTAGTTCTATCCCCGTCCTCCTCCCTGCTGAATTCTGCGGGGGCAAAACTGAGACAATGGCAGCTGGCAGCCAGTGCCATCCTCTGGGCTGATTGTAAGGCAGAAGACAGGGAGGTGGTGGCTGGCTGGGGGCAGGCTGAATCTTTTTGGGGGAAGTGACCCTTCACTCCACTAGATCAGCCCTCGCTGACCCCTGTGTTTTGAGGCACCTGCTCATGTACCTGACTTGCCCCAGGTGAATCCTCTTCCTTTTACTTCCAACCAACATGGCGGCTACATGCACAGTGAAGCACCAGTTAACAGAAGCAGTGCCATAACTTAATCTGACTTGAGTTGCGAGTCTCCTGTGCCCCCATCATGCTCCTGGGGGGGGGTGAGGAATAATATGCTGTGTTTGGAGTACCGGCTGTAGGATTCTCTCCAGTCCACCTTAATTCCCGGCGCCCAGTTTGTCAAAACAGTGATAAATGTATCTCAGCCTAGGACATGCGGGAATTAATGAGTAAATACTTGAAAAAAAGTCAGGTTATAAAGGCCAAGTATTATTATTAATGGTATATTACTTAAAATGAACAGAAAGGGAAGATGCAACGGTGGGGGTGGGAGTTGAAAGCATGAAATGCAGTGTTCCAGAACCAAGCCATACACTTATCTGTCTCTATCAAATTAGTGTAACCATTAGCAACACAGTGTAGATGCTGCTGTCGTGTTCCTTTTATTTGTTGCCTTGGTGAATAAAGCCTCATCCAGACTATGGCAAGGAATAATTTCTATTTTATTTTATTTTATTTAAAAAGGAAAGTAGTCTAGTCAAGGGATGGGTAGTGGAGTAGGATGGGGAGAAAACTCTGAAATATTTTTTTTCTTTCCTTTTTATTTAGACAATTGTCATGACAGGTGGAAAGACCTTAAACCTGCTAGAGATTTTAATTTTTTAAAAGCAACAACAACATGCATTTATTACATTTTTTAAAAATCATCACCGTGCATTTCCAAATATAATATGTATCTGATTTAACAATACATTCTGTTGACAGCACTTCCTTAAACGGGGTATTTATGTATTAAATGCCCTAAATGATAACACAATTATAATTGTAGGGTGGTATCCAACAAAACTGTATCGTGTCTGGAGCACACCGAAGTGTCCAACCTAACTTGAAAGGGGCCCTCTGGTAAAACAAGTTGCAAACTAGGGATTTCAAGCTTTGCAAAAAACACTTGCAGTTTGAACTGGGCCCAGGATTTTTTAATATATAGAAATTATGCAACAGGATTTATATGCCATTTAATCATGAGAACCTCTAAGCGGTTTACATGAAATATACACCACACATTAAAGTTACTGATAAAAATCAGATGTGGAAAACAATCTAGCCTAAACATTTTCAAAATCCAATTGGGAGTTTTAAAAATGCACATGATAAAATACAATTTCACATTAAAATTCATGTCAACGGTACACATTTGGGTAGGCTTGCTTACACCCAAAAATAAACAAACAACAACGACAATTTTTTTTAGCAGGTACTGAAAACTTGTACAGCAAGAGTCATGTCAATGGGCAGAGAGTTCCAAAGTTCAGGTGCTGCCACACCGATGGATCGACTCCTTGCAAGTGCAGAATAGGTAAAGGTAAAGAGACCCCTGACCATTAGGTCCAGTCGTGACCGACTCTGGGGCGCTCATCTCGCTTTATTGGCCGAGGGAGCTGGCGTACAGCTTCCGGGTCATGTGGCCAGCATGACTAAGCCACTTCTGGCGAACCAGAGCAGCGCACGGAAGTGCCGTTTACCTTCCCGCTGGAGTGGTACCTATTTATCTACTTGCACCTTGACGTGCTTTCAAACTGCTAGGTTGGCAAGAGCAGGGACCGAGCAATGGGAGCTCACTCCGTCGCGGGGATTCGAACCGCCGACCTTCTGATTGGCAAGTCCTAGGCTCTGTGGTTTAACCCACAGCACCACCCGCGTCCCTTAAGTGCAGAATAGGCACTTGCAAAAAGTCTACCATCTGAAAAGGTTGAATGGGAATGTATGGGATGAAACAACTGGAGGGCCGATGTTGCCGATGACTCAGAAGCAAGCTGTTGCATTCTGTCTGAGCGGCAGCTTCCAAAACCACGGAGAAGGCCATAAAAGGAGCTGTGTTGCCCCCCTTTCTCACGCCCGCCCCGATCTTTCCCTGGTTCAAAGTCACCCACTGTCAGCGGCAGAGTTATTTCTGGAGTATGTTGATAGAATGATCGAGACTCCCCAGTTCGGAAACAGGCTGTAAAAAGGTTAATGTCTGATGCTGCCGGAAAGTTTATGGCTGAACTTTTAGTGTCTTTAATCAGCACACCCTGCTTAATTAAATGCCACAAAAGGGGGGGTGGGGAATAATGTGCCAGGGAGTTGTCACTTCCAGTTCCGATCGAGATGCTTTGCCTACCCTGGCATCGCTGGAGGGCATTGGCGGGTGAGAAAATGGCACGCGAGCGGGTGGGTAGTTGGAGCTGGAGAGTGATCAAGGAAGCCCAGGCAAGCTCGGAAGAGGAAAGTAAATAACTCGACACTTGGCAGGTCTGCCGGGGGAGTCTGACCATTAGCCGACATGGACAGGTGAACCTTTCCACCAAATCAATCATCATATTTATTCTAATTGTATTGTAATAGTCCCCCAGGAGCTCGGTTCAAATGAGTTTGACATTATTAAAATTTTAATGCCCAGTTTTCATAGCTGAATGAATATTTAAAGGGTATGTCCCGGGCTTAAGTTATGATGATGAGGAAATTAATGGAATGTCTTGTTTAATGCATTGGTACATCAGGATGCAGAAGGAAGGAAGGAAGGAAGGAAGGAAGGAAGGAAGGAAGGAAGGAAATCAGCTCAGCGCTCATGAGGATGTAAAAGTAGGATTTGTTTAAGGGAAGAACCCTTCAGATGGGAGGTTTCTAATTCATTTCCCAAGAATGTGTGGAGCCTGTGGACTGCCAGATACCTTTGTAAAATACTCAGAAGCCTCAGCTGCCTCAATGAGTTGTAGCCTAATTGTTGGCCAGGGATGGCTAGAGGCAGCAGGTACTGTGGTTCTCCAGTGGTTTGACTTCACCCCTGAGGCATACACCGTTGTCTCCCGAGACGGATGGATGCCAAGAGCAAGCAGTTCTCTCATGAGACTGGGCAGAAGGTTGAGCAACCATAGTTGCCGCTCTCCCTCCTTGCCACATGGTCACTCACAGCCTCCCTCTCTGTAGTGGAGGGTGGATGATGGACATTGAAGGAGATAGCAGTAGGAAGAAGGTCTGGCCAGTGGCACACCCTCTGTCGGAGTGCTGCTCCACCATGTGCCCACCACCGGGGCTGGGGCAACTTATGTGCAGTCAACTCTTTACAACATGAATAGGAGATAATTGTTGTTTGTATAGAGCAGGAGTGAGGAATTAGACCAGGGGTCAGCAACCTTTTTTAGCCATGGACCAGTCCACCATCCCTCAGACCATGTGGTGGGCCAGAATATATATATATATATATATATATATATATATATATATATATATATATATGGGGGGGGGGGATGAACGAATTTTTGAAGCTCACCATCAAAAAAACTAAGATCATGGCCACTGGGCCCATCACCTCCTGGCAAATAGAAGGGGAAGAAATGGAGGCAGTGAAAGATTTTACTTTCTTGGGTTCCATGATCACTGCAGATGGTGACAGCAGACACAAAAGTAAAAGACACCTGCTTCTCGGGAGAAAAGCAATGACGAACCTAGACAGCATCTTAAAAAGCCACCATGCCAACAAAGTTAAAGCTATGATTTTCCCAGTAGTGATGTATGGAAGTAAGAGCTGGACCATAAAGAAGGCTGATCAGAGAAGAATTGATGCTTTTGAATCATGGTGCTGGAGGAGACTCTTGAGAGTCCCATGGACTGCAAGAAGATCAAACCTACCCATTCTTAAGGAAATCAACTCTGAGTGCTCACTGGAAGGACAGATCCTGAAGCTGAGGCTCCAATACTTTGGCCACCTCATGAGAAGAGAAGACTCCCTGGAAAAGACCCTGATGTTGGGAAAGATGGAGGGCACAAGGAGAAGGGGATGACAGAGGACAATATGGTTGGACAGTGTTCTCAAAGCTACCAGCATGAGTTTGACCAAACTGCAGGAGGCAGTAGAAGACA
Organism: Podarcis filfolensis; assembly: GCF_964270895.1. Taxonomy (NCBI): domain Eukaryota; kingdom Metazoa; phylum Chordata; class Lepidosauria; order Squamata; family Lacertidae; genus Podarcis; species Podarcis filfolensis. Next base: position 4,236,268 of record NC_139613.1, on the reverse strand, counting down.
GGAGTGCTTAGTGTGCTCTGGTCCATGGGGTCACGAAGAGTCGGACACAACTAAATGAGTAAACAACAACAACAACACTGACTGTGAAGAACAGCTCCATATAAGGTGCAAGGAGGGCTCTGTGCATACAGCAAAAATCTTTGATTGAGTAAGTGTTTTCAAGGAGCATAGATGGATGAGACACAGTGAGGTGCTGGGGTGGCGAGAGAGAAAACAGCTAAAATAATGTATATTTTCTGTGTAGAGTGTGCAATAATTGAAAGCTTTCACAGATTCTTTGGGACACTAGTTCTGTAAGGCATTTCTGTATAAAGTCTGATCAATTGGAAATTAGGTGTTAGCCTCCATACTGGACCCCTCAAAGGGATTTTTTTCCCCAAGTTTGAGATGCTTGCATAGCCCTTCCTTGGATACAAGCCTCTTGTTTTAGCAAAGGTTAACCCTGATGATCGGTGGAACCAAATAGTAAAGGAGAAGGAATGAGATAAAGGAACAGTGCCAAGGAGAAAAGGAATTTGGATAAAGTCATAACAGAATGCCGAAATACCATCCCAGACATGATCTAAAGTTTTTCCTTTTCTGCTGCCTTAAAACCTTCCTTGTCTCATCCTCTCCCCCCTCCCCACTGGCTCGCCTCGCATGTTGCTTTGGACGAAGAGATGCATTCCACAGATGTCGGGCACAAATAGATGAGAAGATCCAAAATAGGATTATGTGAGAGATGAAAAAAATATCTTGAAGGCTCTGACCTTTACAAATCATTCAGTGCTCCACTGCCTACCCCTGAGAATGATTGCTGCTGGCCATCTGCACACTAGGAGAGTATTGTCGATATATCATGTGAATCACATTCTAATGCATCCATCTCATGATCAATTCATCTCCCCACCCCACCTGTCTTGTCTATATGGATGAACCCAGAGGGGGACCTGAAGTTTCAGACGCGGCTCAGGCGCAGGAGCCTGGCATTCAAAGATAAGCAAACTTCACGAATGAAAAAGAGTTGAGCTGCAAAGAGCCAGCCATTCGGCAAGTATATATTTAATGCCAGCAGGATGCCAGGGATAGGACTAGGCTCAGCTTCTGCAGTGTGGCCCAGTTCTCCAGTCTGTTAAGGTCATATTGAATCCTGATTCTGCCTTCTGAGGCATTGGCTACCCCTCCCAGTTTGGTGTGATCTCCAGATTTGATGAGCATCCCCTCAATTCCTTCATCCAAGTCATTTATAGAGGTGTCAAACAACAACAGGGCCAGGACAGAATCTAGCGGCTTCCTACTTTTCACTTTTCCCAAGGATGATGGGAAACCATTAATGCGTTCTTTTTTGGGTTCAGCCAGTCAACCAGCTACAAATCTACCCAACAGTTCCCTTGTCCAGCCCAAATTTTACCAGCTTCTCTATGGAATATCTCTGCAAAAATATTTTGTGGGCCCCTCCCCATATTAAAGGCTTTATTGTTCAAATTGCCCACCATGTCCAAAGTAGCATCACTCCGGAGCATCATGCAGGATTTAAAAGTGCAGCCCATAGCCATTTGGCTCAGGAATCTCAGGGCAGGTATCAGTGCTGGGGGCCCTGCTAAGCTCTGAGGGTGCTGGGTGCTGATGGCAGGCCTGAGCAGGGAAAAACAAGGATCTGGGTGATGAGGAAAGATGATAGCAACTACACAGGGAACAATCACTCAGGCCAGAAAGGATGTGGGCATTCTGTTATGGCGGAGAACAGAAGCAGGGCTTTGTTAGTGGTGGCACCTTGCCTATGGAATTCCCCTCCTTTCCTTACTGGGTTTGCAACAGGATTTTAAGACAAAGCTCTTCCCTCTGGCTTTAGGGAGAGACAGATGTAATGAAATGGTCCAAACACGGTTTTAAAGTACGTGTGTTGTATTGTTGTTGTAGAATGTACTGATTTATGGTAAAAGGTAAAGGTAAAGGACTGAAGATATCTGAAGATACCTGAAGATATCTGAAGATATCTGAAGAAGTGTGCATGCACACAAAAGCTCATACCAGTAACAAACTTAGTTGGTCTCTAAGGTGCTACTGGAAGGAATTTTTTAATTTTGTTTAGGCTCTTCTCGTGTTCTTTAGCCTGAGTTGGTATAAGGTAGCTTCCCATGTTCCTGTGTTCAGAAGGGTTTGGGTTAAACTCAAACATGCACTCAGGGTTTGCAGACTGGGAGAGCTGGTTGACAATACCTTTCCACCATGGGAAATGCTACCAGTCTAAAGTGACGTAGTCTAGAATTCTACCACTTCATTAAGCATTATGGCAAAATCTCAGTATAGGCAGCCCTGAAATTGTGCAGACAAAGCCGAAGGAGAGAGAGAGAGAGAGAGCTTTGTTTTGATTACCAAACAAGTAGTTATTTTATATGCAAATGCGCACCTCAGAGGACCCCAGCAGCTGATCAGCATGCAAAATAGCCTGATGACTTTTTAGCACAGTTTGCTGGAATAAACACTGACAACACAGAACACACACACACACACACACACACACCCCGAAAAAGGAAAAGCAACAACACAAAACTGCTGGAAGGTTTGCAGCTTTGCACAACATCCTAGTGTGAGACTTCCTGCACTCCGCATGTGTTTGGTGCTCATCTGCACTGAGCATGCTGCAATCTAAGTAGAAGAACAAGGACTCAACTGTTGCAAAGAAAAAACAGTACCAAACTTCCCAAGCCCAATGACTTACAGCTGAAAATCTGGAGGAGCAGGCAAGGGAAGATTGTGTTGGATGTTAAATGCAGTTAACACATATGTGATCCTGTTAAATACAGTTGACACATGAGTGATCATCGCTTACTCTGGATTGACATACACCAAACACATCAAGTTATAATTGGATGCTTAGGTGTACCAAATCAGCCTGGAGGTAGGGAGGAGGTGCCATGCTTTGATGCTGTTCCAGGAAAAAAAGCTCCAAGAAATAGCATGGAACACAAGAAGGTAACTCAGTGGCAGAGAACATGGTTTGCATGCACAATGTGGCGGGTCCAATCCCCAGAACCTCCACTGTCTGAGGCAGTCATGTTTCTGAATGCTAGGAGGGAAGAAGGCTCTTGCGCTCAGGTGCTGGTTGTGGAATTCCCATAGGTATCTGGTTGTCCACTATGAGAACAGGATGCTAGCTTAGATGGGACACTGGCCTGATCCAGGAGCTTCTTCCTAGTCTGAGGGCTGGAGAAACGCCTCCTGTCTGTAACAATGGAGAGCTGCTGTCAGTCACTGTAGAGAGCCAGTGTGGTGTAGTGGTTAAGAGTGGTGGACTCATAATCTGGGGAACCGGGTTCAATTCCCCGCTCCTCCACAGGCAGCTGCTGGGTGACCTTGGGCCAGTCACACTTCTTTGAAGTCTCTCAGCCTCACTCACCTCACGGAGTGTTTGTTATGGGGGAGGAAGGGAAAGGAGAATGTTAGCCGCTTTGAGACTCCTTTGGGTAGTGAGAAAGCGGGATATCAAATCCAACTCTTCTCTTTTTAGTCCACACTGAGCAAGATGGGCCAAAAATCTGTCTCAGTGTGATGCCTCAACTTCCTACCCTGACACCTCCTGGCAGAAGCAGAGGCTAAGGAGTGCCTTGATTTGCCGTCCCACAGGGCCATAGAGAGGTTAGGCTGGCCTCAACCAGAGCCAGGGCCTTTTCGGCCGTGGCCCCGATCTGGTGGAATGCTCTGTCACAAGAGACTAGGGCCCTGCGGGACTTGACATCTTTCTGCAGGGCCTGCAAGATGGAGCTGTTCCACCAAGCCTTTGGCCAAGGCACAGGCTGACCCCCTCCTTCGGTAATCCTCACAGAACTCTAGCCCAATGGTTGCCATTAATTTGATTTTGAATTGATTTTAGAATGAGTTGATTTTAGAATGCATTTCAATTAATTGATTGTGATTTTATATAAATTGTACTTTTATTGTTGTTAGCCGCTCTGAGTCCGGCTTCGGCTGGGGAGAGCGGGATATAAATATTATTATTATTATTATTATTATTATTATTATTATTATTATTATTAGCCCGGCCGGGTCCCCTTGATATCCTCAGTGGCCCCACAGCAAGACAAAAGGGGCTAGTCCTCAGCGCTCTATTTAGTGTGATTTCTTCAGTGCTTTTGAATTGGTCAGCTGCCTCCAGCCTATAAACAGAAAGGTGTGGTATCCATTTTAATAAGTATCATCTTAGTAGTGTGAGAATCCCACCGGAACAAACTTTGAGAGCCCCTGCCTGAAATTTATGCAGTGCAGAGATCAAAGATATGTCCTCGCCTTCCGCTCCATTCTGGAGCAGAAAATGCTGCTAATTCCCAATTAGTATAACCACCACACACCTACCTCGGGCAGAGAAACAACTCCTTGTTTATTGAAAATTATGAGCCTAATGGAACGTGGAGAATAAGCTACTTTTCCCCTCCTTGTTTCTAAATGACAGCTTTAATCAAGACAGGAGGAGAGGGAGCTGGCATGTGATGTGATCTATTGTGTAGCAAAGTTTGCCACCCTGCTATTTTCTTTGCAAAGAAGTAAGAAATACACACACACACACACACACACCCACCCAAAAAACCACATCCACAAAGATTGAATACACACATAAAGATAAAGGATAAAGTGTTTCTGTCTGCAACCTAATTCTCCAGTCCAGGACAGGTTGGAGCACAGCTATCGATACAATTGAGTCCTTCTCTGAATTCTGCAGTTTGTTTGTTTGCTTTTAATGAACGCAAAAATATGTGAACAGGAGCCAGCTGAACAGTTCAGCTAGCTCAAGGACTTTAAGCTACACAATGCAACATTTTCTGGGGGCGGGAGGAGTCCTCTGAGAAATTTTGGCTCAGCCCTGCTTCACCCAAAGCAGTTATTTGGGTGCAGCGACTTTGCATTCCTGCGAGCGAAGGTTGGCATGGCATAGAGGAGGAACCCAGCAGGCCTTGTGGCAAGCTTGCAACCCGGATGCTGCCACTGGAGAAAACAGCTTAAAGTGTCTTCCCCGACACACCATCTATTTCCAGAGCAGCAGCCCCTAGTGAAAGCTCATTAATAAAACAGGGGGGGATCCCTCCCCCTTATTTTGGTCCACGTTTTTATTCTCCCCCACCCCCCCCTTAACTCAGTAGCTGCACAATGTCTAGGGAATTCTGGGTGAATGCATACTAATGATGCAGCAAACTCCACCTCATTATTATGGATTAGACCTCATTAGTATGCGTTTTACCAGAGGTGGGGATCTGTGGGGGCTTCACTCCGCTAGGTGCCAATTAAAGAATGCTGAATTTTTTTGCCAATGTTATTTGCTTCCATTTGGAAGGGATTGGCACAGTTTCCCCTACCTGGTACCTAAGACGGAGAAGAGGAGGAGGAGGAGGCTCATTTTTTTTCCCTACTTTGCTTTTGCAAATTTGAACCACTGGAGTAATAGAATCATAGAACTGTAGAGCCCGAAGGGACCCTACGATTCATCTAGTCCACCCCCCCTGTAGTGCAGCTAAAGCATCTCTGAGAGGTGGTAATCCAAGATCTATTTAAAAACCTCCAATGAAAGATACTCTACCACAGACTTTCTCAACCTCAGCCCTCCAGATGTTTTGAGACTACAATTCCCATCATACCTGACCTCTGGTCCTGCTAGCAAGGGATCATGGGAGTTGTAAGCCAAAAATATCTGGAGGGCCGAGGTTGAGGAAGCCTGCTCTGCCACCTTCTGAGGGAGTCCATTCCACTGTCGAACAACTTTACATGCAGAAAGTTCTTCCAAATGTTGGTTGAGAATCTCATTTCTTGTCATTTGAATCCACTGTCTTGGGTCCTATCCATTCAGGTACTTAGTTCCCAAGCCATTTAGGGCTTTGTATCCTAGTACTAACACCTCGAACTGGGCCCTGCCGCAAACTGGCAGCAAATGCATCGCTTTCATGAGCGGCCAGTGTGGTGTAGTGGTTAAGAGCAGTAGACTCGTGATCTGGTGAACTGGGTTCGCTTCCCCACTCCTCCACATGCAGTTGCTGGGTGACCTTGGGCTAGTCACACTTCTCTGAGGTCTCTCAGCCTCACTCACATCACAGAGTGTTTGTTGTGGGAGAAGAAGGGAAAGGAGAATGTTAGACACTTTGAGACTCCTTAGGGTAGTGATAAAAGGTAAAGGTAAAGGGACCCCTGACCATTAGGTCCAGTCGTGACCAACTCTGGGGTTGCGGTGCTCATCTCGCTTTATTGGCCGAGGGAGCTGGCATACAGCTTCCGGGTCATGTGGCCAGCATGACTAAGCAGCTTCTGGAGAACCAGAGCAGCGCACAGAAACGCTGTTTACCTTCCTGCCGGAGTGGTACCTATTTATCTACTTGACTGCAACCTCTGGACTGTTTTCAAGGGCAGCCCCACACAAAGCTCATTGCAGAAAAGGAAGTGACTACAGCATGAACCAAGTCCTTGATAAACACAGGGAAGAGATCAGAAAAGAAGGGAGGACGATGCAGGCCTAGATGAACAGGGGAAGGACATGCATTTATTTCAGTTATGTTTGCTGTATTCTTACACCCCATGCTCCTTCTGGGGTAGTCTGTCCACCTTTGGTCCCCTCCCTGCACTCAGCTCTCAGGTCTGGCACCTAGAAGCTGTCAGCATGCAACAGCAGCCACACTCCGGGAAACGGCTTTGATTGGCCGGCTAAACCAGGAGAGAGCAGTTGATGGGTCAGTAGGTTTGGGGAACTTCCCCCGCATGAAAGCAGGTTCCAGCAGATTGCATGGATGAGACCAGTGGTGGGTCTCAAGAAGGCGGTTTCTGCATATGTGGTAGAGCAGGGGTCAGCAGGGTATGGGCCGGATCACTCCCACGGAGATAATCCATGGGCTGGGCTGGCGCAGCGCGACGCCGGAAATCGCATCTGTGCATGTCCGCGACGCTGGAAATTGCTTCTGCGCATGCCCAGACGCTGAAAACCATGACTGCACCGAAGCGATTTTCGGCATCTGGACATGTGCAGACGCGATTTCCAGCGCCGCTTGGCGCAACAGGAGGGGGACTCGCTGAGTGGGCGGCTAAGTTCAGGGGCCGGTAAAACTGTCTTTGTGGGCCGCATCCGGCCCATGGGCCGCACGTTGCCGACCCCTGCTGTAGAGGGAAGTGAGGGGCAGATGGGTCCACCTGGGAAGGGAGCGCTTCGAGGAGAAGGAAAACTCTGGCCCTAAAATTCTGCTGCCTTGCAGGAAATCTCCAGGAGAATAAAAGGCTAAGGAGCAAACCCTACACAAATCTAAGTCCGTTGGGTGGTGCTTCTGGCAAATCCTGAAGCCCAGCTGGTGTCAAACGTCTTTCTCTGCTTTCTTTTGTACTCCATCAGTGTGGCCTAGAGGAGGGTATTGTCTTCTGGGCAGCCCAAGACCTCCATCCACACTGCCCAGGCTTGCGCCACGGGGAGGTCACTTTGGTGCTGAAAACGCAGCCGTTTGACTTCAACCCTGGAAACACACTCCTTTTTCTCTTGAGACAGACGGATGCCGACAACAATTCCTGTTGTATTGCTGCTTTCATTTGGTTCTTACTGTTGAGCTTTAAAAAGTGTTTAAAGGGAAATACCACCCTATGCGCCTCCTCTACTCTCATTTCCAGTTATACATTTAGAGTTGGATTATATAAAATAAAAAATGCTTCCTTTATATTACCGGGTGGGTGGGTTCTGATTTTTTTTTAAAAAAAATGCTTTTTATTTATTAGCAAGAATTAAAGAAAACATGGTGTGGAAGATAACATGGGGGACTTCAAAAGGACTTGTTTCCAAAAGTTTTCTGAAGGAAGAAATTTAAGCCTGAAAGAAGAAGGAATAGGCAGGGGAGAGAGAGAGAGAGATCTGCTGCCTCTTAGATTTTTCAATTCCCCTTTCCTAGGTGTTCTTTTTCCTTGTTCTAAATTCATTTCAAAGCCAGAGGGAGAAGAACAAGGGAAGGAAGGAATGGAGAGAGAGAGAGAGAGGGAGAGAGGGAGCCTTGGGGGGGGGGGGGAGAGAATCAGAATCCCGTGAAGTGTCTGTCCCTTGTCTGATTCTTTTGCTGGCCTGTAGCTGATGGTGCTCAGAAATTTAGAGCGGCAAGCTCTGACATTTCATTTCTGCAGAGAATTGAAAAAGGGTTTGCTGTAATTCATCGCTTCTTGTAACTCAAACCCTTTCTGACAGGAGTACCTGCACTGTCTTTTAACGGTGGCACCGCCGCGGCTGTAATTGGACATGAAAAATGATGTCGTGTTTGCTGTGCGCTCGGGGAGGGGATGGCCAGAGGTGTGGGGGAGGGGTGCGTGTTCTGACATACGTGCATGTGAGCATGCACACACATCGCCGTGTTAAAGCTGACATCCGTGCAGGTTTGGGGAGCATGACTGGGAGAACAAGCGTAGTCTCATCTCCAGTGAGTCTCCATAATCCGATCCATGATGGCCTTTGACTCATCTCCTGAAATGAGTCACATGCAAAGGACGCTGGACAGTTGCTTTTCGCTTGAGTTGTGAATCTTTCCGATGCATGTTGACTTAGAAGTAGAGATGTGGAGGCAGAATTTGGATCAGTTCGCATTTCAAGGCGGGTCTACCTAATCTATACTTTCCGGAACAATACAATGTTACCTCTGGTTGCAAACAGGATCTGTTCCAGAGACCTGTTCACAACATGAAAAGAACACAACCCGCAGCGGCACGTCTGCGCACGCACGGGTTGTGATTCGTCACTTCTGCACATGCGCGTGACATCATTTTGCGCGTCTGCACATGAGCAAGCGGCAAAACCCGGAAGCAACCCTTTCCGGGTCGCCGCAGGACGTAACCTGAAAGAACGTAACATGAAGCAGACATAACATGAGGTATGACTGTACATGAGCCAAAACACAGCCATTCCTAGAAATTCGCCTGTCTCTGAATTTTGCAGTGCAATTCTTGAGCAAAGTAATGTGCATGCAATTGCACACACTAGGGTTAAAAGACAATGTGGTGCAGTGGTTAGAGTGTTGGACTAGGTCCTGGGAGTCCAGGGTTCAGGGATGCCAGCTCCAGGGGGCTGAGTCTTTTTGGGACCCCCAATATTTTGGAGGTCGGGTGGGGGTGAGGCCCCCCCAAGTGTCCATAAAGCACTGAGGTGAAGAATGTGGCAAGGCTCCAGTAGTGCACTCCTTCTGCCAGATGGCAGATAAAAGGAGGAAACAGAGGAGGAGCCACCGGCCATTAAAGTCATGTGGCTGCCCCCCCCCCGGCTCCGACCCCAGCTCCTTACAATGTCTTGATGTCATGTGTACAATGTCCCCGTCCCCCCAAAAAAATCTCCCTTGCAAGCTGCTGCTTATGCCAGGGTTCAGATCCCCACTGAGCCATGAAGCTCACTTCTTGACGTTGTGCCAGTCTCTGCCATTGAACCTAACCTACCCCACAGTGCTGTTGAGGGGGTTAAATGAAGAGGGTGGAACAATGGACAGCAGCTTGAGCTCCTTGGAGAAAAAGGTGGGCTTATCTATGAAATAGATAAATATAGGGTGCATTAAAATGCACATATTAGCATTCAAAAAAATGCAGTATATTAAGGGATATTGCTTTGGAAAACAAATACAACAAAATTGCATGCAAAACATGTATGTTGGGAGAATACTGCACTAAAATGCAAAATGGAGTATCAAGAAAATGGTTTTTTTGATGTGGAAATGTGGAGAAACAAACTTGTGATTGGAAAAGGGAGAAAGTGAGAGAAACCAAAATTGACAGACTCACCCATTCCCACTTAGAGATTATTCTGAGTGCAATAGAATTACTTTCATATAAATGTGCACAGGATTATGTAACACTGCTTGAGAATGGAAGTGTTTGAAAGTCTCTAGATCAATTGTTCCATCACGCTACAAAGATGGAGGACACTGTTTGGAACTTTGACTTGACATCATAACATGTAGTTTGTGCCTTTTTATGTATATAAGCCACTCTCCTAGTGCAAAAACTGCTTCAGAATCTAGAAGGGTTTTTCTTTTGATCCAGAGTATGTATCGCTTTGTCTATATGCTCTGTGAAACAAATGCTAGCCATGTGTGTGTCCAATGCAGGAGCAAAATAATTTCAGACAGTACAGCATTTCTTTAAAACAAACGAACACAGGTTTCTAGCTCTTATGGTGGAAAAGGAAATTTTTAAAAGTAGAGATGGGGGAGCTAGTCCTGGTTCACCTTGGCTAAACCTAGAACTAAATGAAGAGGGTGTTTTTTAATGCCCTATCTAGCTTTCAAAGATTATCTCCTGAAAAACTGCTTCTGGGGTCAAAGACCCACCCGTCTCAATACTCTCCAAAGCAGCCCCCTATAGAAGCAAAAAAAATACATGTTTCTCTAGCACTCCACTTGGGTAGATGTTTTTAGCAACTGTCCATGAGAAAACTGGGATTAGCAAGTTAGAAGAAGAAGAAGTATTCTGTTTGGAGCCCTCTGCTGAAGAAATCAGGGATCTTCTAAACATTTTTTTTTTTTTTTAAGTTTATTGATCAGCCAAGTCCTCTTCAAGCCTTCAGCCTGGACAGGTTCCCAATGGCAAGGTTGCTTATTTATTTCAGAAAATTATCTGTGTGAAATAAGAGTTTAGATCTATCTCTCATAGAGGGCTCTGTATTTTATTTCTCTCTCTTTCTCCCCACCCACTTCTATTTTCTCTCTTTGTTCCTCTCTCTCTCTCTCTCTCTCTCTCTCTCTCTCTTTCATTCATTCATTCTTTTTTGGTTTTCCCTCCCTCTATTTTTATTTAGATTAGTTCGGTTTTTATTTTATTCTATGTTGAAACTTTCTGATACAAATTCAGATAAAAAGAAAGAAAATTTATGTGTTGTAAATATATGACTGTCCAAAAACACCTCAAAGTGGTTTACAAAAAAGATAAAAACAATAAAATCACCAATAAGGGGGGGAAACCAGAAAATTGTAATTTAAAACTTTTGAAAAGCTAAAGCAATGCCAGGCTAAAACTATATTAAAACTCACATCAACTTCCTAAACATCTGGGCATGCTAAACGTTCTTGTTGGGTGCCAAAAAGAGTAGTGAAGACGCCTTTGCCTGACATCAACAGGCAGAGAGTTTATCTTCTGATTTATTTTGTTTCATTCACTGCAAAGGATGTTCAGGCAAACACCCCTTCTGAACTTCAGACTAAACATGCAGCAGGTAGGGGCAAGGAGGCATCTGGTGATGTCGCATGCAAGGCTGATGTAAGTCATCCATTCCTCCCATCTAGAGGTTGCTAATCCTTAGTTGGATGTCTTGGTCATGTTTTCTTCCCTTCTTCTTCTCCTTTGGTGATCCCTTGTAGCCGAGTAAGATTGTCTTCCATAAATACGTTTTTAACAATGAGTCCGTAAGTAATTGTGGAGGCCAGTTCTGGATCCACACGTCCTTCCACAGTGGGGACATTGGTTCCCAGGCGGGAGTTGGTCACGCTGTGGATTTGCCAAGCATGCCTTCCTCTTAGCATGTTTCTCCCTTGCGTCCTGAGTTTGAGTGTCTTCAAAGCCCATGACACCTTTGGTAAAGGCTGTTCTCCAACTGGAGCGCTCACAGGCCAGTGTTTCCCAGTTGCCGGTGTTTATACTACATTTTTTTTAGATTTGCCTTGAGACAGTCTTTAAACCTCTTTTGTTGACCACCAGCATTACGCTTTCCATTTTTAAGTTCAGAATAGAGCAGTTGCTTTGGAAGACGATAATCAGGCACAACATGATCAGTCCAACGAAGCTGGTGATCTCTGTTTCTTCTAGTACACTGGCATTAGTTCGCCTGTCTCCCCCAGGAGCCTTCCTTGCGGGGCAAAGGGGGGGGCGGTTTAAGGAGAGATGGCATTGGAATGGGCAGAGTCTCATTGCCTAATGGGAACACCAGTTGCTCTCTCCCCTGTCATCATTTGAGGAATACAGAGAGGGTGATCACACACCAGTTGAGTGCCTGGGTAGCTCAGTTGGTTAGAGCATGGTGCTGATAATGACAAGGTTGCGAGTTTGAGCCCTGTATGGGACAGGGGGTAATTGGGAGAAGGTAACAGAGGGTGGGGTTTAGCCACACTATTATTATTATTATTATTATTATTATTATTATTATTATTATTATTTTATTATTATTATTATTATTATTATTATTATTATTATTATTATTACTACTACTACTATTACTACTATTATACTGCCCTATACCTAGAGGTCCCAGGGCGGTACACATAAAAAAGATCACAGTATATAAAATATAAAATAAAAGCAATAACCCAATCATACCCCCTGGACACACACACTTTTGGACACACACTCCATTGGCATGTGGCCCCCAAAATGTTGCCCAAGAGTGAATGTGGCCCTTTCCCCCTAAAAGTGGGTGGTTATCCACCTCTCCTCTATACCCTTTGACATTCACGAGCTCAGCCACAAACTCAGGCAGGAGTTTCTATTTCTTCCCTGTCACATTTTCACATGTCTTTACTCGCAGTTCTGTTCCATTCCAATTCCTCTTTTTTAAAAATAAAAATAAAAATAAACAAATCTCAAAATAGAAATTTAAATATATATTTAAACATGTTTACTCTCTCAGGTGATGCACTGAGCCAGTTCTTTTTCTCAAACACATGCACTCCAGTGTCCTTTTCCTCCCAGCGCACGAATCAAATGTGTATTTTGATATGTTAAAACTGCCAAGAAAATGGAGTCACGACAGTCAGAGGAGGGATGTGACATTTCGGAGCTTTGTGAAAGGGGCAGATCAGGTCGTTCCCTGTCAGGATATGCAGATGGAGAGGCAGTGTGGTGTTATGGTTAGGGTGTTGGACTAGGACCTGGGAGACCATGGTTCAAACCCCCACTTAGCCATGAAGCTCATTGTATAACCTTGTGCCAGTCACTTCCTTTCAGCCTAACCTACCTCACCGGATTGTCATTGGGATCACCATATTTTTCGCTCCATGAGACGCACCTGACCATAAGACGCACCTAGTTTTTAGAGGGGGAATGCAAGGGGGGGAATTCTTTAAAGGGAGCGCCTATATGCATCCCAGGCTCTGCTCAGCATTCCCAGTGCATTCACAGTGGGGACATTGGTTCCCAGGCGGGAGTTGGTCACGCTGTGGATTTGCCAAGCATGCCTTCCTCTTAGCATGTTTCTCCCTTGCGTCCTGAGTTTGAGTGTCTTCAAAGCCCATGACACCTTTGGTAAAGGCTGTTCTCCAACTGGAGCGCTCACAGGCCAGTGTTTCCCAGTTGCCGGTGTTTATACTACATTTTTTTTAGATTTGCCTTGAGACAGTCTTTAAACCTCTTTTGTTGACCACCAGCATTACGCTTTCCATTTTTAAGTTCAGAATAGAGCAGTTGCTTTGGAAGACGATAATCAGGCACAACATGATCAGTCCAACGAAGCTGGTGATCTCTGTTTCTTCTAGTACACTGGCATTAGTTCGCCTGTCTCCCCCAGGAGCCTTCCTTGCGGGGCAAAGGGGGGGGCGGTTTAAGGAGAGATGGCATTGGAATGGGCAGAGTCTCATTGCCTAATGGGAACACCAGTTGCTCTCTCCCCTGTCATCATTTGAGGAATACAGAGAGGGTGATCACACACCAGTTGAGTGCCTGGGTAGCTCAGTTGGTTAGAGCATGGTGCTGATAATGACAAGGTTGCGAGTTTGAGCCCTGTATGGGACAGGGGGTAATTGGGAGAAGGTAACAGAGGGTGGGGTTTAGCCACACTATTATTATTATTATTATTATTATTATTATTATTATTATTATTATTTTATTATTATTATTATTATTATTATTATTATTATTATTATTATTACTACTACTACTATTACTACTATTATACTGCCCTATACCTAGAGGTCCCAGGGCGGTACACATAAAAAAGATCACAGTATATAAAATATAAAATAAAAGCAATAACCCAATCATACCCCCTGGACACACACACTTTTGGACACACACTCCATTGGCATGTGGCCCCCAAAATGTTGCCCAAGAGTGAATGTGGCCCTTTCCCCCTAAAAGTGGGTGGTTATCCACCTCTCCTCTATACCCTTTGACATTCACGAGCTCAGCCACAAACTCAGGCAGGAGTTTCTATTTCTTCCCTGTCACATTTTCACATGTCTTTACTCGCAGTTCTGTTCCATTCCAATTCCTCTTTTTTAAAAATAAAAATAAAAATAAACAAATCTCAAAATAGAAATTTAAATATATATTTAAACATGTTTACTCTCTCAGGTGATGCACTGAGCCAGTTCTTTTTCTCAAACACATGCACTCCAGTGTCCTTTTCCTCCCAGCGCACGAATCAAATGTGTATTTTGATATGTTAAAACTGCCAAGAAAATGGAGTCACGACAGTCAGAGGAGGGATGTGACATTTCGGAGCTTTGTGAAAGGGGCAGATCAGGTCGTTCCCTGTCAGGATATGCAGATGGAGAGGCAGTGTGGTGTTATGGTTAGGGTGTTGGACTAGGACCTGGGAGACCATGGTTCAAACCCCCACTTAGCCATGAAGCTCATTGTATAACCTTGTGCCAGTCACTTCCTTTCAGCCTAACCTACCTCACCGGATTGTCATTGGGATCACCATATTTTTCGCTCCATGAGACGCACCTGACCATAAGACGCACCTAGTTTTTAGAGGGGGAATGCAAGGGGGGGAATTCTTTAAAGGGAGCGCCTATATGCATCCCAGGCTCTGCTCAGCATTCCCTTTCACGAGCCACGTGGAGAGTGTGTGTGTGTGATGGCCTGGGAATCCGATTCAGAGGCTGAACCTGAGGAATCCCAGCCTGCACAGGAGTCCTCACCTCCAGGGCCGGCTGAGCTGGGGCAGGGGCTTGAACCTGAAGGGCCTGCACCTGTGCCGGGTCCTTAGGAGCAGACACCAGATGTATCCACTCTGGCTCCGGAGGTGATTGAGGACCCATTGCCTGCAGGTGCTCCTCTCCCAGCCCTGTCAGGGGAAAGTGAGGTTGCCTCTGGGTCCAGTAACCCTCCAGCCTCTCCGGAGCTGCAGAGGCTCAGGGCAGAGAGGTGGAGGGAACTAAGTTCTCACAGGAGGAGTGCTCACCTCCAGGCCAGGAGAGGCGAGTCACCTGTGGGCCGGGACCCCCCTATGCCTCAGAGGAGATAAAGGCCAGTCAGCCCAGTCACACGTTGCAGGAGCAACATCGTTGGTGACCTATTCCTGCCAGCACCCTGTCCTGCTCTTCCAGAGTTCCTGACCACGCCCAGCTCCTTGCCTGGGAGCCTGCTTCGCACTTGATGGACAGCCTCCATACCCTCGACCTAGGACCGGACTCAGACCATGCTGCATGGTAACAACCCCCCACCACCACCACCCGGGACCAGCACAGTGCGGCGCTTGCGGGCTTTTCCCCAAGGAGGGAGAAGGGCAGCCCGTCAGTGATGGGCTGCCCTTCTCCCTCCTCAGGGAAAAGCCGCCAAGAGCCGCACACACGCTCCGTGCGGCTCTTTAAAGGGAGCGTGGCTCTTGGGGGCTTTTCCAGGAGGTGGGGGAAGGGACTGAGGGGCTAAGCCAGAAGCTAGAACAGCAAGAGGGAGCACTGCGCAGCGATCCCTCTCGCTGTTCCGGCTTCTGGGATAGCCGTGCAGCCTGCATTCGCTCCATAAGACGCACACACATTTCCCCTTACTTTTTAGGAGGGGAAAAGTGTGTCTTATAGAGCGAAAAATACGGTAAATGAGGGGGAGAATTATGAAGGCTACCTTGAGCTCCCTGGAGAAAAATGTGAGGTGTAAATGCAATAATAAATAAATATCAAATTTCTCAAGCAATGAAATCATTCCTGGCCACTTCTTCAGGTGATAAAGCAGTATGTTGGAGTGGGGGGTCCAAAATATTCATTTCACCTCCGGAAGCTAAAATCGCATTGGGCAGACCCTGGATGGGATTCTACATAGTTTTGTTCATTCTTATCTCATGGCCTCTGTCCAACCCCCACCTCACCCCCATCTTTCTCCTTAGGTGGAGGAGGGGTGGAAAGAGAGAGAGATTCCATCCGCAGAGAAAAGAAACTTAATTATTTCCCTCTCAGTGGTTCTCCCCATAATTGGTGTCTTTCATGTCAAGATGATCTCAATTTGTATTATGGACTGTGCGTGTCTTTGCTCTATAAAAGAATTGTCAAGTGCAGAAATCGTAGTGTACATTAAATTACACTCAGCTTTTACTTATTAATTTCAATAGGTTATTTGCTTCCCCCCTTCTGCCTTCTACGGAAAACAGCTCCTTTCTCCCCCTTTGTCCTTTCTGCCATTCTCCCCATGCCAGAAAGCCTTCTTCTCAGAAGCTCTCGGCACGTGTCTGCTGAGCCCTTTGTACGCGTGAGATGGATGGCACTTTTGCAGTCGTGCTAGGGATGTCGTTGGCCAAAGACAAGCAGCCCCTGCTCTGTAGTGTCAGGTGTGATCATAGAATTGCAGCGTTGGAAGTGACCCAAGAGGTCAGCTACTCCAACCCCCTACAATGGAGGAATCACAGCAGGTGAATGGCAAAAACCAGGCGCAAAGGCTGGCCTTTTATTTGCTGAGACGGCCAATGAAGCCTGACTTAGGCTACATGCACACAGGAATTTGTTCCACTTCCCTACCTGTTGATTTCTGCATTGTATTTGAGCGTTCACTGGACATAAAAGCCAACTAATGGAATATATTTAACACTCATTTCCTTGTTATTTGATTCCTGTTACATACTGAGTTGAATAGGATCCGAAAGGCAGCAGTCTGATTGGTCCTAGAACAATAGGATTCAGAATGCAGCAGTCTGATTGGTTCTAGAACAATGCAGCAGTATGATTGGTTCGCAGGAGCCACCCAATCCAGCTCCAGGTAGAAGTGAATCCGCAACCTGATTGGCCTACAGGAGAATCCCGGAATTAGCCAATCACGTGCAGCCCATTGTGTAAATAATGTATATAAAGCAGATATTTTGGGGGGAACTTTCATTCCTCACTACTATGAGCTGAATAAAGAGCCTGAAATCCACACTCAACTCTGAGTATATTTCACTGGCTCAATTCCAGAAAAAAAACTGTTTCCAGCCCCCTTAACCCGGAAAATCGCAGAACAAAATTTGGGGCGCTATACCAGAATACAGTTCTTTCCTGCTACTTTTGTGGGGGTGGGGAATCATGGGAGAACAGAAGCACACAGGAGTGGACAGGGTAGAGGATAGAGAGAAGAGGAATAAATTGTCAAGTGGCATTTATTGTTGTATCACACCATGCCCAGCTGGTGTGCGTGAAATTTAGCACAACACAGTGATATGGCAGCTGAAAAGCCGCAACACAGGAACTGCAGTGTGAACGGAATGGTCAAAAACAGGGCAGAAGAAGCTTTAGCATTATAATCAACTAACTCAATCTTCCCCCATGTCTGAAAAGCCTGGGAAGCTTTTTCAACATTCTGGATGAGACGCATAGAATCACAGAATGGCAGAGTTGGAAGGGGCAATGAGAATCATCTAGTCCAACCCCTTGCAATGCAGGAATCTTTTGCCCAACATTGGGCTCAAACCCATGACATTAAGATTGAGAGTCTCCTGCTGAAATGGTCTTGCTGGTTGGAACAAGACTTTCTGTGGCCAGGTGGTGGTTCAAAGGCCATCTCTCCAACCCCAGACATGTGCATGTACACCACAGATACACCGTATTTCAAGATTGAAAGGGATAATTTTTCACATATTTATTTTTGCCCACCCCTGTCTCCAAGAAGAGTAAGGTGGTGTGCATAATTAAGAGTATAAAAGGAATTCTATAGCAGGATGAGGCCAAAGGAGGCCCATCTCAATCAAGCAACCAGTTCTCACAGTGGCCACACCAAAGCCTATGGGATGCATCCCCCTTCCAATCTGTTTCAGGGCCTGGTCTGTTCCTTCAGAGCAGCCCCCATCCAACCTCAGATGATCCAGAGTTGACCCACCCCAGATCTGAGCCTGGAACTGGTTTTGAATCCAAATGAAACATGTGGTCAGGAGCTGGGAACCACCACTTGACAGCCATAGGATGATCAGTGGTCACCTCAATCTGCTCCAGCTGAATCCTGAGGTGACCCAAATCTGCTCAGCTCAGTTTAGGATCCAGGATTCCTCTAGAACTGAGTGGAGATCTGAACTGGGGTCTTTCCTGCATCACTGCACCACACTGGATGTTGTGATATCACATTACAACATAGCCAATCAGATGTAGAAAAATGTTCTTCTATTCCACTTCTGACATTCAGGTTTGTAGAATTTAAAAAAACACACACACAACAACAACAAAAACCACCAGAAGAACACAGGGAGTCGTAACTCTTAGTGATAAATGAATGTGCAAAAATCAATTCTTCTCATACCTCCCCCCCCCCCTCTTGAAACTCTTTCATCCAGGTGACACTAGTCTTGGCTGCAGCCCAGGAGATCTCTTGCAAGGCAGCAGAAGGGACTTTTAGGCAAGTCTGCCCTCTAGAAGGTGAAGTGAGGCATCCCTCTGTGGGATTGGAGATGTCCATAATGGTCTAGGGTCCAGGCAACCTTCTCCTCTCTCTGTTTCTCACTAATTTAATTGGGGCTATGCTGACATCTAACCTCTAGTTTCTCAAAACCCTTCCTCTTTTGCAAAAGAGGTTTCCATTCAATGATGTGGCCCAAAGGAGAGCAGAGCAGAGCAAGACATTCAGCTGCAGGTGTTGCCAGAAAGAGGAAGACAAGGCGCCACCCAACCACCTTAGGGACTCTACTCTGGGTTTGTGTAGGGTTTCCTCTGCAGCCTCATCTTCTTGCAAAGATATCCCATTAGGCAGCAGAGGTTTAGGGTCAGAGTTTTCCTTCTCTTCGAAGGGCTCCCTTCCCAGGTGGACGAGCCCCATCTGCCCTTCACTTCCCTCTACAGCACATGTAGGAACTGTCTTCTTGACTGTCGCTGACCTCCCGGAAAAGCAAAAATTCAACCTTTTCCTGTTAGGCAAATATCATAAGACGACCCGGATGGTCACCAGATTCTGTGTACAGATCTGTAAGCACAGACCATCCCCCGACTCAAACTAGTGAACAAAATCCCCAAATGGGTGACTCTGGGTCATATCTATGCAGCAGCTTACCTTAAAGTTTTAAGTGTCTATATGCTTATTGCATTTATAAATTTTTAATTTATTGTTGTACATTGTTTTAACTGTTTGTTTTCTATCTGGGAATGTATGCCCAAGTGTGTTTTATAAGCTGGTCCCCAACCAGAATAAATTATCTATCATCTCTCTGTCTATCTATCTATCTATCTATCTATCTATCTATCTATCTATCCAGGCCTCTATGCAGAACTGTGAAAACTAGAATCTGACTTTACTTTTAGGGGAGGGAGGCACAGACAATTGGAAGGGCATCTCGTTTGCATACAGAAGGTCCCAGGTTCAGCCCCTGCAAAGCATCTCTTAGTAAGGGCTGGGAATGTCCTCTGTCTGAAACTTTAGAGAACGGCTGTCAGTCAGTGCAGACCATTCTGAGCCAGCTGGACCAATGGCAAAAGGCAGCTTCCTGTTTTAAGGTGGGAGAGTCAGGAGGAACTTAGATGGTGACAGATTCTTCTGCACAACTGCCAGCCAGCTATTCCTCCGCAGAGCAGCCTGGCATTACTGACGACCCCTCGACACATCCCTCCAGCCTCCTGACCTCTCCTTGTAGACTCGCCAGAATTAGATCCTTCTTGCTGGTCTCTGTCAGACGGTGAGATTAGAGCCATTTCTTCCTTTCCCTTGTTATTATCATCTTTAGTGGTAGGCAGCGTTTTGGAAGGCATTTCATAACCACTATCTAGATTTATTCTAATTGCTCTGCAAACATATTTAGCATTTAGAAGCTATGAAAGTGGCTGACAAGTAGGTTAACATGATGGAGGGCTGAGCCGCTCTCACCATCGCTGTGTCTCAAGAGGGAGAACGTGCTCAGATGCAGTGTGACTGCAGTTCTAATCACACTTGCATTAAAAAATTGCAAGTGGCTTGACTCCTGGCTTGAGATCAGGGGTGGGAAGACTCCACGCTGGTGGGAATGATTCAGTGTTTTCCTGAAGCCCTGAGATGCATCAAGCAGAGCTAGAAGGATTTGGGGATTTGTGTTGAAGTCACTGTCCTTTCAAACAACAACAAAATTCCACCATTCTTGTAATCGGCTTTTTTCCCATTTCAGTAGCATAACTTGGGGAGGGGAGGCTGTGTTTTTTGATTGCTTTGGTTTAATACTTGCTGTTTGGAAGGTCAGCGGTTCGAATCTGCATGATGGGGTGAGCTCCTGTTGCTTTGCCCCAGCTCCTGCCAACCTAGCAGCTCGAAAGCATGCCAGTGCAAGTAGATCAATAGGTACTGCTGCGGTGGGAAGGTAAATGGTGTTTCTGTGCGCTCTGGCACTCACCATGGTGTCCTGTTGCACCAGAAGTGGTTTAGTCGTGCTGGCCACATGACCTGGAAAGCTGTCTGTGGACAAACACTAGCTCCCTCGGCCTGAAAAGCAAGATGAGTGCTGTATCCCATAGTCGCTTTTGACTGCTGTTCTAGAAGGCTTCATTCTTTGCTCCCCGATTTCAGACACACTGAGAAAAAGTGGGGAATCCCAGTGATTATAATGGGTGGTTGTCACTTGATGACAACAGTACCGAGTGAATAGTGTCACCTTTGGGTGGGTCATTATGGAGATAACGCCATACTGTACTTCCTCAAATGCAATGTTTTCGAATGGACTGAATTCAGGCATTGGGCTGCAGATCTTCAAGTGTACAGAAATTAGTTACAGAAAAATAATCTGGTGTGGGCTAATGTGTAAACCAGCACTTTAGGGAACATCAGATCCGTTTTGGTGTGTCTATGTTTTCTCATTTTCCCAGTCATAAATTCAGTTCTCCACCTGTCCGCAGCAGTTTGCAAATTAAAAAAAAGACATCGTAAAAAAGTGCAAGCATTTTAGTGCAAATTTCTTCCAATGCATGCACTTTTTTTGGAAAGCAATTTTACCTAATATAATACCTTTTGATGTTATTTCCAAAAATATGTGCATTTAATGCACATTTTACCTAATGAATGTGTTTTTGTACACTTGTTTGGAGAACTGTGTGGCAAAATCTGGAGAAATGTAGAAGCTGGCTGAGCAGAGGCTGGTGTAAATCCCCCCCCCCAAAAAAAGGGCATTCTGGGAATGTGGTTGGAATGGGGGAATGGACATATATGGCTACCCTGAACCTGAAGACCCTCTTCTGTGACTCATTTGCAGCTCAACTGCTTAAGTCACCAGGGGGCTCCTAAATAATAGCAGAAGTTTTGCCAGTGTCACAAAGTTTCAAACTTCTTATTGGAGTCAAAAAGACTGGGAAGCGGGTAGAAAATGTAGCCCCCCATTGCCTCTCTATCAGGCCACGGGCCTTTCTGAGCCACACTCCTTAGTGGTCCAGCTTCACACCTTCCTTGAGAGCTTTTTCATAGATGGAATATGTCATTGAACCCTGATAATGCCTGGCTGAAGGATGGAGTACTGTGGTACCTTGGGTTAAGAACTTAATTCATTCCGGAGGTCCATTCTTAACGTGAAACTGTTCTTAACCTGAGGTACCACTTTAGCTAAAGGGGCCTCCTACTGCCACCGTGCCACCGCCGCACGATTTTTGTTCTCATCCTGAAGCAAAGTTCTTAACCTGAGGTACTATTTCTGGGTTAGCAGAGTCTGTAACCTGAAATGTCTGTAACCTGAAGCGTCTGTAACCCGAGGTACCACTGTATGTGTAGAACCTAGCCAACTGTATAACAGTAACATTTACCGCAGGCATAGGCAAACTCGGCCCTCCAGATGTTTTGAGACTACAATTCCCATCATCCCTGACCACTGGTCCTGTTAGCTAGGGATAATGAGAGTTGTAGTCTCAAAACATCTGGAGGGCCGAGTTTGCATATGCCTGATTTACAGCTATTTCTCTGTCCAGTTCTACCTCTGGCTCCATTGACCAATGAGATGTGGTTCTCAGAAGCTAGCCAGGAGGGAATGATGCCCTCAGGCTTTTTAAAAAAAGTTCCTTACTCCTGAATTAGAGATTCCTTCCTTCCCTCTCCCTTCCTTCCTTCTTGAAATATATTTTTGATTCTCAGTACCTTGAACTATGCAACAGAATCATAGAACCTCTGCCCCATGTTTACAGGAGGACATCACAGATGGCAGAGATGCCTTCAACCCTGGTGAAATATCTTTCTGCAGCCCCTACCCAAGCAGAGGTTGTTCTGAACTGTCAGCCTATGCAGGCAGCCCTTGGAAGCTGTTGCTAACTGTGCTCCTTTCTCTCTCCTTGTGTCTCCTCACAGATGAACAGACCGATCCAGGTGAAACCAGCGGACAGCGAGAGCCGAGGAGGTAGTTGAGTTTTGTTTTGTTTTTTTCTTAGCCCCCAGCTCTGCACGTAATTGTTGTCTCTGGCTGCTCTCGGGCAACGCGCGGATCAATTAGTAACACAATCACTGCCAAAGCAAAATTCCCTCTGTAGCAAAGATGCTCTTTATTAAATCTCCTTCACTTCGCCTTCCTTTTGCTCATATTCAATTATTATTTGATTTTAAAAGGCAGGTAGGTGCCAACGATTGCTCGGGAAACAAATAACGGTCTTGTTAAGAAGTGAGCCCCTGGATGCTGACTTAACAAAGTTTAGCAGTCTTGACTGTAGCAATGATTGTCCGCAGGCAGCCCAACTCTCTAAGTCTGAGCTGCTATCTTGGTTGGTTAGGGCAGAAAGTTTTATTCTTCTTCTGCCTCTCTGGCCTCCTTTCCATTTGCTAAAGGGGGCCTCTTCACTTTGGAAGGAAGTGAAATCGGATATTGCCAAATGATGGTCAACTGCCTGGCACCATTTAATCTTGTCCCTGTTGGTCCAGCCAAATGTTAATCAAGGTGTGATAAAATAATAGCCTACAGTCTCACTTGTAAGGAAGAGAACAGCTTTGTCAGAAGCAAAGGTGCATTGCACACTTTAATGTTTCATCAATCTAGGTGTCGTTAAAATCTTGGCTGCTACAAAATCCAGCTGCATCGTAACCGTGTTGTTGCAAGATGGCACCAGTTTTATTAGTGAGCATAATTGCTTACGAGGGGGGTCAGTTGATGTGGCAAAATGTATTTTTGGACTCTGGAGAGAAGAGAAGTTGGACATGTCTGATCTGGTGGATTTGCTAGTTCCAAACAGCAGTTGCAACCTAGCAGATATGTCTTGTGATCCCATCCAGTTGGCAATCGGGACGTGTGAAATGCATTCACTTTTGTAGTTGTGATCTGGAGTTGTGTTGCATGTGTATCCAAACGGAGCTTCAACAAAATGTCAGCTACGTGTCGTCAGGGGACTAAGTGTGACAACCTGTGATACTCAGCATTTCTCTGGGCTTGTTAATTGGTGCAAACTTATTTGCAATGTTGATTAAATCCTGGTAGGTGCCTTTGCCTCTGGAAGAGCTGGGCAGATCTTGCTCCTCTGTCTCTGCACTGGCCCCCAACCCACTTAGTGGCCCCCAAACTCCTTTGTTAACATTGCAAGTGCTGTCTCCTGCTCAGCAACAGAAACCTTGCAAAAGTAGGTTGATCTAACCTCATGATGAAGGGGAAGAGGAAATATGTGATGGGGTGTGTATGAGAAAAAGGATTTCTAGCCCCTGAACTTGAACTGTGCAAGCCTTTTGCAATATATATATAGAGAGAGAGAGACAGTGAGAGAGAAGGCTGAGGGGTGTGTGTGAGGAGACAGCCTGCTGTCTGTCAAATGGGATGCACCCAAAATAATAATCAGACCAGCCAATTTGCTGAGTGCTCCTTGAGGGTGTGTTGCCTACGAACCGGCCAGCTTTACTGAGATTGCTAATAAGCACACAGGTCGTGCACAGTGTTCCAGAGAGAACCCCCCCACAATTTGCAAAAAACTCTCTTGGCATTGCAACCGCCTCAGCTTTCGGGAAGGTGCTTTGGAAGGGTGCGAGCGCGTGAATCATTTATACCTGTCACACAACTCCCTGGTAGCCGCCCTCTTAGTATTTTAGCTAATTACCTCCCCCTCGTTCACCCCGCCGCTGCCTTGTTTACTTGCTCATCCCGGCTTTTATTATAATACGAGGCGCGAGTGTCAAGATTGGAATGGGAGCCACGTCGTGCCGATTCCCAAAAGAGGAGCTGCTTCCAGGCTGGCAGAGCTGCTTGGAGGACACCTGGACTCAAGGGCAATAATGGGGAGCTGAACAGTTTGGACCAAAGGGAAGGGTTGGGTCTGAGAGGGGGCGGACAATAAAGCTTGGCTGGGTGCAAGCAAGACCATTAAAATGCCAGCAAGGCATGCTGAATACTAAAGAAGAGGGTGAACGTTATGAGTCCAGAGCGTGTGGTCAGATGCATCAACAGGCAGCCCAAGACTAGATTGTCCTGTCCACACCATGGCTCCTGAGAGTGAGGCAGGGAGCTTATGTTTCTGCCAAGCCAAGCAAGGAGGGTGGGGAGCTGTCCAGGAGGTCAGCAACTGTGGTGTTCAGGATAGCAGGGGAGCTGTCCAGCAAAGAGAGCTGAGCAGGGCAAGGTGTTGTGTCAGCGGATGACAGAGCAAGTTTGTAGGTGGCCCTGCTGCTTGCAGCTCAAAGTGGCTTGCAACCCAAAGCAGTTTGGCTGGTGCTGTGGGGCTGCACTGCTAGCTTCCAAACAGCGTCATCCTTGGTGTTTACCTGGCAGGGAAGGGACACTGTGGCAGCGAATTGGAGGCAGTGTTGGGTGCATCTCTACCTCCTTGTCGTCTTGCTAGGCTAGAATTTGGGCTCTGCCCCAACAGGTAAGCCACTTCTGGACCCAACCCTCCCTGGACCATCAA
Source organism: Podarcis filfolensis (assembly GCF_964270895.1). Classification (NCBI taxonomy): domain Eukaryota; kingdom Metazoa; phylum Chordata; class Lepidosauria; order Squamata; family Lacertidae; genus Podarcis; species Podarcis filfolensis. The sequence continues at coordinate 4,211,408 of NC_139613.1, read as the reverse complement.
AGGGGTCCTCATGTTCTTCCTCGTGAGTAGGACTCTGGGACCAGAGTCCTTGTGGTTCCAACACTCTGAGTTTTGTTCTGTGTTGTGGACCGCCCCGAGTTCTACGGATGAAGGGCGGCATACAAATATACATACAAAAAATGCAATAATTCAGCAGGGCTTTGTTGGTTTGTTTTGCTGCTATTTTGTTAAAGTTGTTAATATTGTTTAACGCTGTTGTGCTTTGTGAATCCCATAACATGATTTTTGATGTTACTGTGATATTTGGCTTTTTTAGTTTTTTTGTTAATAGTGTTACATAGATGGTAATTGTTTTATTTAGGATCTGGGATTGTTTCACTGATGATTTCTTAAGTATTCTATACGATTTATGCTGTATTCGTGATGTTCCATTATGCCATTTTTATCTTGTGTTTGTAAGCCACTTTGGGATTTATTTGAATAAAAAGCAGCATAGCAATAGAATCAAAATAACAACAACAACAGCAAATTTCCTTTTTATGCTCTTTATTAGCTTATTATTACAACACAACCACACACAGACTTTTTAAAAAATATATATAAATACAGATACGAAACAAATAATAAACGTATATCCGTATTTCAATTCTTACTCTTTTCTAATTGACTTCCTTCGTCCTCTACACAGGTTTACTTTCAAATTTGGTAAACTGTTTCTTTCTCATTTCCTTTTTCCTACTTTTTCCTATATTTTATACTTTTACACCATATTTTGTTTTGCAAAAATTACTCAAAGCAAGTCCAGGTATTGATTTTAGGACACTGCTTTTTTTTAGATAATCTCTATATTGTCCCCATTCTTTTTGGAATTTTTGTTTAGATCAGGGGTACTCAACCTTTTCATACCTACTGCCCACTAATGCATCTTTCTTGGTGGTAAAATTTTCTTACCGCCCACCAGTGCTGCAGTAACATGTGCTGTAGAACCCCCTACTGCCCACCTAAAACACCCACTAGTGGGCAGTAGGGACCAGGTTGACTACACCTGGTTTAGATTGTCCCCTAACTGTAGCTGCCATTTTGGCCAATTCAAGGTAATCAGATAATTTATCTTTCCACTCTTTTTTTGTTGGTACGATCTCTTCTTTCCAATTTTTTGCAATTAAGATTCTCGCTGCCGATGTTGCATACAGGAATATTCTCTTATTTTCACTTGCAATGTTGGAGTCTAATATACCCAGCAGAAAAGCTTCTGTTTTTGTTTTTTGTTTTTTAATAAAGGTTTGTTTAAATATTTTCTTCATAAATAAAAAATAATTTCCAATGTGCTGGGGAAGCTCTTCCCAGAAGGTGATATTCAGTGCTAGTCCCTGAAACCCCAAAGAGTCTCTGCCAGTCAATGGAGACAGTACTGTGGTAGATGGACCAATGGCCGGATTCGGTATAAGGCATCTTCTGGTGCTCCTCTGCTTAATACCCATCTGTGTGCCCAAAAGTCCTCAGTCCACACTTTTCATGCAATGAAATGTGTAACCAAAAGTCCCCAGCTTGAAGTCCACACTTTTCATGCAATACCAGCTCCAGGGAACAGCGTAGGGTTTCGTGCCAGGTCATAGCATCCTGGAGAGAACAAGTTGCTGATTTTACAGCTAGGTCACTGGGAAACCTTCCTAGACTACAGCTTAGAGTCTACCTAATGAAAGAGCATCTTGTTCTGTTGTCTGTAACTAATGGGCAACTGAACCACGAAATCCCTTCTGCTTACAAGTCTCCCTAGGGCAACCCATATTTTTTAAAAAAGAAAGGGAATTTTGTTCTTGTTTTTTGTTTTTGTTTTTCCCCCAAACACTTTCTTATTGTGTCAATTCTTTCGGCTTTGATTATAATTTAGGAAGGCATCATGTTAGAATTGTTGTAGCATGCACATTCCACATGTACACCATCAGGGTCCCTGATAGTACCTTGTAGAGCAGCATAAGCTAAAATGTGGGTCTCTGCCCTAAGGAAATTACCATCTCAGATTTGATGAAGAGAGGCCACATTCATGCCATACATTTAAAGCAGTGCAATGCTGGCCCATGGCTTCCCCCAAAGAATTCTGGGAGCTGTAGTTCTTTAATGGCACTGAGAGTTCTTACGCAGCCCCTGTACCCCTCCCAGAACTACAATTCCCAGAGTTCCCTGTGAAGAGGGATTGATAGTTAAAACCGCACCGAGAATTTGAACTCTTGTGAAGGGAATTTCATGGCAAGATAGTATATTTTGAGAGAGCCAATGTGACGTAGTGGTTAGCGTGTTGGACTAGGACCTGGGGACAAGGGTTCAAATCCCCTCATGGCCATGAAGCTCCCTGGGCGAGACCTTCGAAACCAGTCACTCACCCTCAGCCCAACCTACATCACATGGTTGTTGTGGTGGGTATAAAATAAGGAGAGGTGTGTTTATGTATACCACCTTGAGCTCTATGAAGAAAAAGTAGGATAAAAATGCAATAAATAAATAAATAGGCATGCAAATTAGCTGTGGTTCCTGTACTGTAGGGGGTTAGACTGGATGACCCCTGGGTACCTTGACTCTACCATTCTATGATTTTATGACATTAATTATGTAAATTAATACCGCAATACCTCAAGGACCTCCCCTTTCCATATGAACCTATCCGGACCCTGAGATCTTCTGAGGCCCTCCTTCGTGTGCCTCCTCCTCGAGAGGTCCAGAGGGTGACAACACGAGAACAGGGCCTTTTCTGCAGTGGCTCCCTGTCTGTCGAATGCTCTCCCCAGGGAAGTTCACCTGGCACCTTCCTTACACACCTTTAGGCACCAGGCAAAAACGTTCCTTTTTAACCAGGGTGATCTGATTTATATCCTATGCCCTTTCAAACTGGTTTTTTTTGGGGGGAGGGGTGCTATTGGGTTGTTGTTTTTATTTTTATTATGTATTTTGTGGTTTTATATCCTGATTTTATTCTGTAAACCACCCTGAGACCTCGAGGTATAGGGCAGTATATTAATAATAATAATAATAATAATAATAATAATAATAATAATAATGCAAACGTAATGGTAAGCGTTGTTTTTGGTGCGGTGGAAGGAAAACATGTGATCTCTGAAGAGAAAGGGAGTGCCACTGTTCCCATTGTTTCTTTCCATTTCTCCGCTTTCCTCCTTCCTTCCTTCCTGACTCGCCCTTCAAAAAGACTAACCTGCATTCCTTGATGTGAATGAACAGGGAAGTGTGTGAGAGAAAGTCCAAAGGTTATTTGGAGTTCATCTGTTGCCTATGCTCTGTGCTGAGGGATCGGGGAGGGGGGGAGAGGCAACTCCCGGGGAGTTCGTGTTGCATTGTGTTGCGTTCCAGCTTCTTCGGCACGCAAGTCTTCCCAAAACAAGCCATTCCTCTCCGGCGGTGTGGAAATGCTGATAGGATTCACTGCCGAGGGTTGATTGCAGTGCTTGTCAGATTACACGCATGAGGCTGCTTAGCTTGGGACCTTTGGTGGGGAGGGGAGGGGGGGACAGGGAGAAGATGCGTCGCTGTGACTGTCTCTAATGGATTTCGTGAATGTGGTTTTTTTTGTTTTTTTTGCTGCAATGGTTGTTTTAGGGGGTCAAACAGCTGAAGTTGCAGAGGCTGTTGCATTGGCTAAGGTGCATCACATCTGCCTTGCATGCTAAAGGCCCCTGGTTCAGTCTGTGTTATCATCATGTGGGGCTGAAACAAACTCTTTCCTGAAACCCTGGAAAGCCTATGGTCCTTGGGCAAATGGAAGAAGAGCCTACTGGATCAGGCTAATTGTAGTATCTAGTCCAGCTTCCTGTTCTCACAGTGGCCAACCAGATGTCTGTGAGATACCCACAAGGGCTAAATGCGGTTTCCAGCAACTGTATTCAAAAGCATTGCTGCGTCCACTTGTGGAGACAGAGCTGCTGCTGCTGCTGCTGCTGCTGCTGCTGCTGCTGCTTCTTCTTCTTCTTCTTCTTCTTCTTCTTCTTCTTCTTCTTCTTCTTCTTCCTCCTCCTCCTCCTCCTCCTCCTCCTCTTCTTCTTCTTCTTCTTCTTCTTCTTTGTTCCCTTGTAGACAAGTAAGATTGTCTTCCATAAACACAGTTTTAACAATGAGTCCGTAAGTGACTGTGGAGGCCAATTCTGGATCCACACATCCTGCCACAGTGGGGACATAGGTTTCTGGGCAGGAGTTGATCATGGTGTGGATTTGCAAAGTGTGCCTTCCTCTTAGCATGTTTCTCCCTTACATCCTGAGTTTGAGCGTCTTCAAAGTCCATTACACCTTTGGCAAAGGCTGTTCTCCAACTGGAGCACTCGCAGGCTAGTGTTTCCCAGTTGTCGGTGTTTATGCTACATTTTTTAAGATTTGCCTTGAGAAAGTCTTTGAACCTCCTTTGTTGACCACCAGCAAACGACATGACCAGTCCAACGAAGTTGATGTTGAAGAATCATTGCTTCGACACTGGTGATCCCGTTCGTATCCAGAGGTACCACTGTAATATGAAAATTTAATTTAAAAAAGAAAAAAAGAGGTAGTCCTTTTCCATGCAGCAGATAGTTGAACTATGGGAATCCCTCTCACAGAAGGCAGTGATGCTCACCAACCTGGGTGGCTGCAGAAGAGGACTGGACAAATCCATGGAGGAGGAGATTTTTGATGGCTATGCAGTGCCTATAGAGTTGGAGGCAGAAATGCTTCTAAACCAGTTGCTGGAAAGCACAGAACGGAAGACCTTCTGCTCAGATCCCACTTGCATGTTTCCCACAAACATCTGGCCGCTGTGAAAACTGGATGCTGAACTAGATGGACCTGATCCAGAAGCCTCTTCTTATGTTCTCAGCTCCCCGCTCCCAGTTTCTTTAATTACAGCTCAGCAAAATGCCCTTTCTGAACTTGGGGGCACATGAACAGCTCTGCGATCTCCTCTTCTCAATATACAGGTTGCTTGTCAATGAATTATTATGTGCATTAATAATATATTTATAGACATGCTACACAATTAATTTGCGAAAGCATTAACTGAACTCTGTCATTCGAGTGCCTTGGAATAATGGCTCGGAGCACAGCTCCTTTATGGCTCAGAGTGCAGGTCCTTTATGGCGAGTCTGCGGCGTCTCCTTCTAACAGGCTTGTTATTACCCAAGGCTGCCATAACCCCCTCCTCGCATTGTGGTTTATAGCACATCAATAGCAAATGTGTTCCCTTTATTGGAAGTGATGTGCATTTTACTATAATATAGCGGAATTTGTGCAATCTATATGGATGCGTTAAGCATCCAATGAATTGGCTTGCCGAACAGTCACAATTGCAAATGCTTTATTGAATTTTTCCCCCTCCTTCATCTGGAGGTAGGAATACAGCTGAAGTTGCCGCAAATTTCTTGCTAAAATAGGTGGGTGGCGAAGACTTTTCAAAGATGCAGTATTTCACCACAATAGAGTAGAGGGGAAATCTCTGATAGCCCATGACATCAAACTGGGTGGGATAGCTAATATTTCGGAAGGCGGGTCCAATATGATCTTGACGGGATGGAGAAGAAGGCCAAAACCAGCATTAGGAACTTTGGCAGTAATAGTAATAATAATAATAATAATACTAATAATAATAATAATAATAATAATAATAATAATAATAATAATAATTTATTTCTACCCTGCCCATCTGGCTGGGTTTCCCCAGCCACTCTGGGCAGCTTTCAACAGAACATTAAAAACAGAATAAAACTTCAAACATTAAGAACTTTCCTAAACAGCACTGCCTTCAGATGTCTTCTAAAAGTCAGATAGTTGTTTATTTCCTTGACATCTGATGGGAGGGCGTTCCGCAGGGCAGGTGCCACTACCAAGAAAGCCCTATGCCTGGTTCCCTGTAACCTCACTTCTCACAGTGAGGGAACCACCAGATGCTTTTGAATTATGGTGCCTGAGGAGACTCTCAGGGACTGCAAGAAGATCCAACCTATCCATTCTTAAGGAAATCAGCCCTGAGTGCTCACTGGAAGGACAGATCCTGAAGCTGAGGCTCCAATACTTTGGCCACCTCATGAGAAGAGAGGAATCCCTGGAAAAGACCCTGATGCTGGGAAAGATGGAGGGCACAAGGAGAAGAAGATGACAGAGGACCAGATGGTTGGACAGTATTCTCAAAGCTACTAACATGAGTTTGACCAAAGTGCAGGAGGCAGTGGAAGACAGGAGTGCCTGGCGTGCTCTGGTCCATGGGGTCATGAAGAGCCGGACATGACTAAATGACTAAGCAACAACAACAACTACTACTACTACTACAACCATACCCTCCAACATTTCTCTGGTGAAAATAGGGATGTCCTAAGGAAAAGCGGGACAAGCTTTATTCAGAGTAGACCTACTGGGCTGAACTCACCTAACAAGTCCCATATGTGGAAGCCTTACACAGACCCAGAATGCCATTGTTAGCTAACATTTCGTGGGTTTCGTCACTGTATTGACAGAAATGCCTGAGACATTTTGCAGCAGGAGCGCGCACACAAAAAGATAGTATTAGAACGTCAAACGGGTGTTAGTCCTAATCCTGACCTCCACATGTTGGCCTGTGTAATGGGAATCTGTCATAGCCATCCTGTCAGTTAGACTATCTCTTAAATGCAGCTGGAGAACTAAGCAGTAAAGCAGGCACAACTGTCTGGTCACAAAGGGATCAACATCAGCTCAGCCCAACTCAAATCCTGGGAACAAACACCAGGTTGGAGATATTTAAAGCTCCTTTCAAGCCTCTGACTTTCTATTTTCTCTGCCTCTCTGTACACAAAGCTGTTTCTCCTTTCCTAAAGCCCCCAAATGCCAGCCATTCACAAAAAAAGGGTAAATAACCATTCCACAGTAACACTGTCTCTACCTTTGGAGGCAATCATGAAGCTACAGAATTATCCTTAGGAAAGCAAAGGTTTGCTCCTGAAAATACAAATTCCCTTCCCTTAGAAAAGGTGTTGCTATCACTGCAGCAGTAGATGTGTCACCACGGAACAATAACATCCTGGCTCCCCGCTGGGGATGGGGCAGAAATTCATGTGGTTCACATTTTAATCAAACCAATACACCAAGTGAAGTGCAGCCATCTGTCTAAGTGCAGGTTCCTTTGAATTTAGTGATGAATTTCTCCAACCAAAAATAGGTATAGCTAACAAATGGACGTTGGTGCATTGGTTGCAGTGGGTCTACTCTGAGTATGACTTAATAGCCATCCAATGAGTGCCGTTTGATCCATGAATTCCAAGTAAAGGGAAATGTGTGGACTCCTTGAAGAAAGTTTGTTCAACTTCTCTAAAGAAGGACAGGGAGGTTTCTTGCAGATTTATCTCAAGGAAGAACCTCCAAATTTCCCCCAGATGTCCCTTGACATGAATATAGGAAAGTAGGAAGTTGTCTTATACCCATTCAGAGCATCTGTTTATCCAGCGCAGTGCTGTCTACACTGAGGGTGCATTCAGACATGGAGAATTTCGCATTAGTTTTCCTGATCATAATGCTTTAACTTCTGTCCTGTTTTAGAATGTTCCTTTCACACTGTACTGCTTGTTGTGTTATGGAGCTGTGACTTTTTGAACTGCATACCAGCATGTCATGCTAGATTTCATTCACACCAGTGAGCATGGTGTGACACGACTACAAATGTCACTGGGCAACCTCACTACTCCCCACCCCCTTTCTGCACATGTGTGTCTGTTCCCCCATGATTCCCCCATAAAACCATCAGGAAAGGGCTGTATGTCAATATGCCACCATCAATTTTCTCCTGTGGTTTTCTGGTGTCAGGGGGATGCAAGCGGGTTTTTGTCATTTCTTCTGGAAACAAATAACATGGAAATGATCACCAAACATATCCCATTAGCTTTCCAGAAGTGGCCTTTATGTCACGTGAAAGCTCAAATATAATGCAGAAATTAGCAGTTAAGGCAGTTCTTGAGATATTGCAGTCCTGAGCCACATAAGGCTTTATAGATCAAAACCAGCATTTTGAATTGGACCAAGCAGCTAATTGGCAGCCAGTGCAGTCAGGCCAGGATTGGTGTAACCAGCTTCTCTTGGTGAGCAGCCTGGCCGCCCAATTCTGCACCAGCTGAAGTTTCTGAACCGTCTTCAGGGGCAGTCCCATGTATAACCTGTTGCGGTAATCTAACCCATGGGTTACAAGAGCATGGACAGAAGCTAAGCTGTCACTGCCCAGACTGGAGCGCATCTGGGTCACCAGCCCAAGCTGATGGAAGGTGCTCCGTGCCACCAAGGCCACCTGAGTCTCAAGTGACAGCAAAGGATCCAGAATGACCCCCAAGCTGTTTACCCGCTCCTTCAGAGGGAGTGTAACCCCATCAAGAGCAGGCAACCTCCCATCCATTCATGGGAACCACCCACTACCAGTGCTGTAGTCCTATCTGGATGGAGATTTGGTTGTTGGCTCTCATCCAGACAACTACCAAGGCAAGACACTGGTCCAGCACTTCCACTGCCATGCCTGAAGATGCAAAGCAAAAGCAGAGCTGTATGTCATCAGCAGATTAAAGGGAAAGGGAAAGGACCCCTGACAGTTAAGTCCAGTCACGGCGCTCATCTCAATTTACTGGCCGAGGGAGCCAGCGTTTGTCCGCAGACAGCTTCTGGGTCTTGTGGCCAGCATGACTAAGCTGCTTCTGGCAAACCAGAGCAGTGCACGGAAATGCTGCTTACCTTCCCGCTGGAGAGCTACCTATTTATCTACTTGCACTAAGATGCTTTTGAACTGCTAGGTTGGCAGGAGCAGTGACTTGCTTCACAGGCAGGAGACCTGACGAAGGTCATTCAGCCTGTTTCAAATTAAAAGTGGCTGCAGGCATTTCATCTTGTGATCCCAGATGCCACTGGAGCCTCTTGGGAGAACTTGGGACAGCGGAGTGCTTGGTTGCTTTGTTTGTCAAAGACAACTGGGCAGGTTTGTGGAGGAGGGGGCTATCGAGGGCTCCTGGCCTTCTGAACCCCAGTTGCTGGAAAGCCCAAGAGGGGAGAGTGTGAATCTTGTGCTTGGGCCTAGCTTGCTCATTCCCATAATAGGCACGTGGTTGGCCACTGTGAGACCAGGATGCTGGACTAGGTGGGCTCTTGGCCAGATCCAGCAGATGCTCTTCTCAGGTGCTTACAGCAGGGAGAGACCCTGGGCTTCAGAGACCCAAGTCTTGTCTTTTCTGGCCGCAATCAGTTCCCCATCAGCCTCATTTCCCCAGTTGCAGGGATTCAAACCGCTGACCTTCTGATCGGCAAGCCCTAGGCTTTGTGGTTTAGACCAAAGTTCTACCCGCGTCCTGATTGCTGATAACCAAATCCAGAACACGTTGGCTTTCTGTAACCCAGGATCTTGGGAGTCACTCGCTGCCCCTGGGTAAGAGGTGGGCACTGAACAGAAGTCGGCACATCCAACACTTTCGGTTTCCCTGTGTTTCTTCTTTTTGCATTCCCACTGAGCTACATCCCTTCCCTTCCCAGAGTGAGCAGCTAAGAATGTGAGAATGGTGCTGAAGCCTTTTCCTCTCTCCTCCTTCGCCCGGCTGCTAAATCCCAGAGCATTAAGCCTAGCATAACAGTGTGTGTAGGCAGTGCAGGCTGCATGGGGTTTAATATACTGCAGGCGGCCAACGGGTGATACTCCCTGTCAGAGCTCTTTGATGTAGAGCTGATATACCTTGGCTACAAACCTCGGGGAATCAATGGAATTGGGGGGGGACCCTATTCTTTCAAGGACAGCAACGAGTGACAACCGTCGCCCGCCTACCAATTGGCACCCGAGCTCCTTCTGCCAGTATTTCAGAGAGTGGCTACTTGAAAGCAAGGTCATGCGAGCGTTATTGCTTTTCATGAATATCAGAAAATGCATCTCTCCCACTCCCTTTCTTTCTTTTGATCACATTTTTCTTTTCTCTCTTTAAAAAAAAAGAGGGGGGGGGAGAAAGATGTACGATTGCTGTTTGGAATTTCAATACCACCGTTCCTGAATGCGCGTTAGTTTTATTCCTCTCTTCAAAGAAAACCTTGATAGCCTTAATACATGAATAGATATTTATATACACATAGGTAGTAGGTGCTATTCATAAAACACCTGGCAGAGGGGTTTTTTAAAGGCATTCCACACACACACACACACCCCAAAAAAGAGGAATACAGCTCCTTCACTTCTGCTTTGTCTCCTAAGGTTGGTCAATTTCTTGCAGAGCAGGACAACCCATCCTTGAACCCTTGGAGTGGCTAAGATTAGGGTCCCGTGCTTTCCACTGACATTGGAGGAATATGGGGAGATGGACTCTTCTCAATTTAAAATGGGCAAAAGGAAGACCACCCCTGTAATCAGGCAGATACTGCTGCCTTGAACCTGAACCACCTCATGAGACGTCAGGCTGGAATCCAAACTCACCTGGGAATTCTTCCATAAGAAGAGCCTTCTGGATCAGACCAATGGGATCCTGTTCTCACAGTGGCCAACCAGATGCCTGTGGGAAACCAGGAAGCAGGATTTGAGCACAGAAGAACTCTCTCTTCCTGCAGTTTCCAGCCGCTGGTAGTCGGAAGCATTGTTGCATTCTTCCCAGGGCCGGATCAAGACCTTTAGAGGCCCTAAGCATTTAAAATATTTTGGTGCCCCCCTATATATATATATCTAATTCAAAATATAAACAATAATAAACTGCGAAATAAAATTTTATTTTTCGAAATGAAAAATAATGTTTGTTTTTGCACACTTCCGCTTTATTTATATGTGATCAATTTCCTCCTAAATTGCAAAATCTTTTATCAGGATCCTCAAAACTAATCTTAAGTGATGCGTCTGTTTCTATACTTAGTAGAGATAAGGAATCCAGCCTGCCTACTTTGACTGAGAAAATGAACGCTCAGCTGAGCAATTGGTGACCGTTAATGTTAAAAAACCTGGCACATTTTGGTGCTAGGAACAAATGTTCCTTTTTAACCAGGCCTTTGGTTGATCCGATTTACATCCTATGCCCTTTTAAAATGTGTTCCCCCCTGGATGCCCTAAGCGCAAGCTTATTTTGCTGGATGGTTCGCCCACACCTGCTTCCCCCATGAAATCCAAATTTAAGGAAGGGTCAAGAGTCACATGTTTTGCAAGCAAAAAGTCAAAAGTCAGCCCCTAGAATCGCCAAATAGGATTGGCTTCTGAAATAACAGAGCACTACTGCAAGTCAGTGTGGGGAGTGCTGAAATACGTGAGAAAGTGACGTACTCTAAAGCACGTGACTTCCCCCAAGGAATCCTGAGTATTGCAGTTTATTAAGGGCGCTGGGAACTGTAGCTCTGTGAGGGGTAGACTGCAGTTCCCCAGATTCTTTGGGAAAGCCTTGTGCTTTAAACGCATGATGTGTCTTCATCTTCTGTTTCTGACGACATAGAAAACTGCGTTATACAGAGGCTGTGTACACACACCATACACTTAAAGCACATTTGACTTCCCCAAAGAATGCTGAAAGTTTAACCCTTCACGGAACGACAATTCCCAGCAACTTTATCAAAGTACAGTTCCCATGGTTATTATTTTTGGGGGGGGGGGTCATGTGCTCTGAATCAGTTTCCAGGCTCAATTCAAAGTGCTGGTTTTGACCTATAAAGCTTTAAACAGCTCAGGACCGCAATACCGCAAGGACTCCCTCTTTCCACATGAACCTACCCGGACCCTGACATCATCTTCTGAGGTCCTCCTTCGTGTGCCTCCTCCTCGAGAGGTCCGGAGGGTGGCAACACGAGAACCTCAGGGGCTTCCCTCCTGTCTGGAGCTGCAGGGGACTTCCTCCATACAAAACATGTATGACTGAGCTACGGCCCTAAAACACACGCCAGAATATGACCCCAAACCCTCTGCAAAATTCAGGTGTACTGCGGCAGGTGCACTGCATGTGTGTTTGCAAGAATCATGCACCTCCTTTGCACAGTGCTGGCTGATGTGTGCTCCTAAGGCCTGATCTCTACTATATAAAGGATGCTACAGCAGGGGACCAGTATCTGATTGTGCCTCTGTGCTGTGCAAAAGACACGTGCCGATTAAATCATTTGTTATTTTATTATTTATCAAAGGCTGCCGAGGCTTCTCTTAAAGCTTTTTTTTCCCAGTCTATTTCAGCTTTTTACAAGATATATTTTTGCATCTCCTCACTGCAGGGAATATTTAAGTGTGTTGGGCTCTTAACTAAAAACATATATAATTTCAGGCAGACATCCGTTCCGAGGGGAACAAGGGCTCCCAGGAATAAAGCTAAACTCTTCTGAATTCCCCCCTCCTCTCTGATTGCTGTAATTCTGGAGGATTTAAGGACGACCTCCCTCGAGGCGCTGGGCGGGGAGCAGCCATTATCTAGCTGGAGATTGAATCTGAAATTTTCCTAATGGCACTCTTGGCATTAGGAGAGAAAAGGGTGGAATACCGAGAGATTGCTGAGGCCCCGTGTGGTTTCCAGTTTGGCATTTCCAAAATCCACACATTCCTTCCCAAATGTACACCTAGAAGACATCTCTGTATCCTACTCAACATTTCCCAAATCCTGTAGTCTCCAGTCTGATAGTGGTTTGAAGTGTTTGTGGGTGAGAGAGTGTTGGCAGAGGTGCCCAACCAACAGTGACACTATGCTCCTCAGACCAGGGATAAGGTAAGATGAAGTGGCAGGGAGGCTGGGGATGCTCCAGGGTGGTGGTCCTGCAGTAGCCAACTCGCGTGAGCCAAACTGCCCGCCACACCTGTACCGCCACTGCTCCTGGCACCAATGGAAAGTGGAAATGAGGGTCCGAGCAGAACTAGGGCCAGAGATTATGTTGTTTAGTCGTTTAGTCGTGTCCGACTCTTCATGACCCCATGGACCAGAGCACGCCAGCCACTCCTGTCTTCCACTGCCTCCCGCAGTTTGGTCGAGACCACTGTCCCACCATCTCGTCCTCTGTTGATCTTTCTCCTTGTGCCCTCCATCTTTCCCAACATCAGGGTCTTTTCCAGGGAGTCTTCTCTTCTCATGAGGTGGCCAAAGTATTGGAGCCTCAGCTTCAGGATCTGTCCTTCCAGTGAACACTCAGGGCTGATTTCCTTCAGGATGGATAGGTTTGATCTTCTTGCAGTCATGGGACTCTCAAGAGTCTCCTCCAGCACCAGAATTCAAAAGCATCAATTCTTCAGCGATCAGCAATACATGGGGCATTGGGGCAGACTGGCAGAAATGTCAGGGCCCATCCAAGCTCAGGCCACATCTGTACCATGCATCTGAAGAGCACCGTGATACCCCTTTAAACAGTCATGGCAAAGAATCTTGTAGTTTGTTAATGGTGCTCAGAGCTTTCAAGAGGCCTCTATTCTCCCCACAAAGGTACAGTTACCAGTATTCCCTCTTGGTTGTTAAGCCACCCTGGGAATTGTCGCTCTCAGAGAGGAACAGGGGTATCCTAACAACTCTTGGGACCTTTAACGGACAGCCTGCGGACTGTCTAGCCAGAGTGGTGCATGCTCTAGTTATCTCCCAATTGGACTACTGCAATGCATTCTACATGGGGCTACCTTTGAAGGTGACCCGGAAACTGCAATTAATCCAGAATGTGGCAGCTAGACTGGGGACTGGGAGTGTCCACCAGGACCACGTTACACTGGTCCTGAGAGATCTGCATTGGCTCCCAGTATGTTTCCAAGCACAATTCAAAGTGTTGGTGCTGACCTTTAAAGCCCTAAACTGCCTCGGTCCTGTATACCTGAAGGAGCGTCTCCACCCCCGTCGTTCAGCCCAGACACTGAGATCCAGCGTCGAGGGCCTTCTGGTGGTTCCCTCATTGCAAGAAGTGAGGTTACAGGAGCCATACAGAGGGACTTCTCGGTAGTGGCACCCGCCCTGTGGAACACCCTCCCTTCAGATGTGAAGGAATTAAGCAGCTATCTTCTTTTTAAAAGACATCTGAAGGCAGCCCTGTTTAGGGAAGTTTTTAATATTTAATGCTGTATTGTTTTTAACATTTGATTGGGAGCCACCCAGAATGGCTGGGGAAACTCAGCCAGATGGGCGGGGTATAAATAATAAATTATTATTATTATTATATTTAACAAACGACAGCTCCCAGGATTCTTTGGGGGAAGCCATGATAGTTTAAAGTGGTACCACAGTGCTTTGATTGTATAGTGTGAACATGCCACAAGTGCATGTTTGCAGGAGCAGGGCTGTGAGTGTAACTGAAACATGCCATTGACACAATATGTGTGCATTCAGGAAGAATTTATACTGGACTCTCCTCAAGTCCTTCCAGCTTATTAATTGTTCTGCAATGTTCCCCCAGTGTTGCTGGATTGTAGCCAGGGGTGTTCTAGTGCCATAGCACAATGAAAGCAGAACAATAAACTGGAGCATTTGTGGTATGTAAAGTTGCAGGATTATAGCAGGATGTTACAGGATATGTATGCAAGGATTGGAAACAAAGCAGTATTTCTGCCCCGAAACTGTCCTGAAAGAGGGATCGCATATATACACCCTGATGTTATCGTGAGAACAAATAATCATGAATTGTCAGGAGCTGGATTCAGACGTAGGTCGGCAATAAAACAATAAATCACCCGATGTCAGTGAACTTAACTCTTTATTCAAAGAAACAAAGCAGCTTACTCTTAGTGGTCACAACAACTCTTCCCAGGAGGTTTTGCCCCAATGAAGCACTTGTGAGGACTGAAGTTCCTCACCTTCCTACTGCTCTCTAAGGCTCCTCCATGGTTCCTTTCCCTGCAGCCTAAGATTTCATTGCCTCGTCTCTTGTTGCTCCACCCTCTTCATTGCTCTGTGTATTCTGGGAGACCAGGAGGGAGGGGAACTGGTCACAGCAGCTGGGGGAGACCACCCACATTCTTCAGCAGCCTGTCTCAACTCTGTCTCCTAGTCCCACTCCTCTCCTGCCTCTGAGTCTGGACTGCTATCTGCCACAGTCTCCTCCTGCTCACTAAACCCTGTTGCCTCTTCGGCTTCCAACATCTCCTTCTCCCAGTCTGCTCCCTCTTCTCCCTCTGACCACTCATCATCATCATTGTCTCACCACCAATCCCCTGGCTTTGAGCCTTCTTCCCCTGGGGGTTCCCTTGGGGGTTATCCAGCCAGTTCCTCCCACCACTCCTCTGCGTCCAGCCATTCCATGACATGAATGCACAGTGAAAAGGACATGGGGGGGCAGGTCCTGAAACTGGGGAAACATTCAGTTGCAGGCCAGGTGATGAGATAAAGAGGATCCTTCTAACCTGGGTGTTGGGATGACTGGGCAGCATAGTGGGAGAACATTTATCTGAATGTGAGGTGAGATGAATTGAAACTGGGCCTGCAGCCCTTGCCCTCCAACATGCTCAAGATCTGGGTCACACAGGGACCTTTTCACAGATGCCCTTATTCACGAAGGTCCCCCACATGTGTGCATCTAAAAATGGACAGTGTGGATCCTACTGAAGCTCCTCTTCAAATGGGACTGTGAACATGTGTATATTCTCCCCTTCCCAGCTTCCTTCCTACCTGAAATGAACATCTGAACAGGGCCTGCTCTTGCCCATTTCACCAAATCTGGCGGGGGGGGGGGGCTTCTGCAGCACACAGAGCCCCATCTAGTGGGCAAATGGTGCACAGCAAAGAAGAACAGAATGCACTTGGTGGTCTCTCTCAATTCTGCAGTCGCCCTGGTCTAAACTAGTAAAATTATTATCCAGGAAACGATCGGAATTTGACTAATTCTGATACATGGATCTGGAGGTAATTATGCTTGCTGTGAGAGAAGCAAAATGGAAATACCTTTCATGGGGAAGGACACAGTTGATTATACTTACCTGCAAAACAACAACAACAACAACAGGACAGGCAGGCACCCTGTTTTATCCCCGAGCACCTAGTACAAGTTATTGTTTTTAATATTAATGTTGCATCAGGAGTGTGCATGACGATTTAAGAAACCAAGCAATGCACAAGGCCCCTGAGAGTTTATAATCTGAAGTTGTGGGGGTGGGAGCTGACAAAACACAGTTATATGTGCTAAGGCTTTGAAGTTGGAATGAAGACTAAAGGTGTGTTCATGCATTTGCCTGAACATGCAAACATGTGAAATGTAGACAAGCACCAGGTTGTGCATTCAGGCAACCAGGTTTTAGTTTGGAGAAACTGTGAGAGGTGACATGACAGCACTCCATAAAGTGTAGGGAGGGAAGTTTTCCTCCTTCTCCCATAACACTAGAACTATAATGAATCTGAATGTTGCACGGTTCAAGGAAGTATTTCTTCACACACAGCATAGTTGGAATACGGAAATTGCTCCCACAGGAGGCAGTAATGGTCACCTGGGTGGTGTTAAAAGAAGATTGAACAAATTCTTGGAGGAGAGCCCTATTGATGGCTACTAGCCATGGTGGCAATGGTCTGTCTCCACGATTGGAGGCTGCAGTGCTTCTGAATACCAGTGGCTGCAAAACGCAGGAGGGGAGAGGACTCTGGCGCTCAGGTCTTGCTCGTGGGTTTGGCTACCGCAAGAATAGGATGCTGGACTAGATGGGCCATTTGCCTGTATCAACGGGATCTTCTTATGAGCAGGAATTCAAAGCAGCCTTCCGGAACCGCTGGTCAAATGCTGGTGGCTGCTAGGTTAGAGGAGGGCAATCTGGGCATTTCAAACAGAGAAGCTCCTTCCCTTTCTTCTGCAACAGTAGAACATGCCAAGTCTCCTTGAAGTATTGCTTGTCAGCTTCTCAGTGATTGGCCACTGATGCTTCTGGAACGTGAGGCTAGATGGACCTCATCACCACTTCCCAGAATCCAGTTCTTGCTGGGAATCAGGCGTCACCACAGATGCAATCCTAAACAGGGATGGGGCAATTAACTGAAAGGAGGCTTCTTGAAAATGCAAATCCACGCAAATCACAGTGGCCCAAATTTGAGGCAAGCAACTTGAACTCTGCTGTAACCTTACCTTGCATTCCCTCCTATCTCCTGCCCACTACTCTAAAAGCAAAAAGTCAAAATAAAAACTTTTAGCTTGGAAAAGATGGAGGTGTAGAAGGGCTCCAGGAAATAGAGACTTTCTTGGTATCTTTTCAAGCTGAGGGCTCTGCAAGCACCTTGATTCCCAGGAGGAAATTACACTGTGCAATATTTGCAGACGACAGCAGCTCCCTCAGAGCTTTGCAACCATTCGAGAGAAATATTTAGGTGACCTTATTTGATTTCCAGAGCTTGTCCATACCTGATCCTAGGCAATCGGGACCCATTCTGGCAATAAAACCTCCAGATCTTTTCTTCTCCCTTACTTCAGGCAACCTGATTCTGAGGGAGGCCACCCAGTTACCCCTCTGCAGCTGTCTGACCACCTGCCTGCCTTTGAGGGAAATGCCATGGCTCACTGGCAGAGTATCTCCTCTACGGGAGCGGGTGGTGCTGTGGTCTAAATCACTGAGCCTCTTGGGCTTGCCAATCAGGAGGTCGGAGGTTCGAATCCCCACGACAGGGTGAGCTCCTGTTGCTCTGTCCAAGCTCCTGCCAACCTAGCAGTTCGAAAGCACACCAGTGCTAGTAGATAAATAGGTACCACTGTGGCGGGAATGTAAACGGCATTTCCACGCACTCTGGTTTCTGTCAAGGTGTTATGTTGTGCCAGAAGCTGTTTAGTCCTGCTGGCCACATGACCTGGAAAGCTGTCTGTGGACAAACGCCAGCTCGCTTGGCCTGAAAGCAAGATGAGCACCGCAACCCCATAGTTGCCTTTGACTGGATCCTTTACCTTTACCTTATCTCCTTTGCATGAAAAAGGTTTGAACACCCATAGCATCTTCAAGTAGGGTTGGGAATGTCCTGGAGATCTGCTGCCAGTCGGTACTGGGTACTGGGCTAGGTGGACCAACAGTCTGGCTCAGTACAAGACAGCTTCCTATTTTCCTACGCTTGTGTCACCCACTCACCAGCCCTTGTGCCAGAGCGCTTAGCAACAGATGAGACTCCTCTCGCCCTACAGAAACGAAACAGTTAACCAGCTGCTCTTCAGGCACCCCTCTCTCCATGCAAACACATCACAATAAAAAACGACAGAGAGAAGTGGAGACCGAAAGCCGCGTGCGGTGAGTCAACTTCTCCCCATTCCAAGCCAAGCCCATTACAAAGAAAATGGGACATCGGAGGCTGAGATTATTAAAAAATAATCCATTGTGTCGTAACGGCAAACATTTCACACCTGAGGTGGCAGGAGCAATAAATCCCATTGATTCCTCAGAGGCAATTTACAATTAAAACCCTGATTTGCACACCAAAAAAATAAATAGAGGGAGGGAGGGCAAAGATGAGCTGGCAGGGGGAGAGGGAGCGAGAGAAGGACTTGTTCTACCTTCTCTCTGCCAACAATCCAAAAACACATAGAGCAGGTTGGAGAGTAATTAATAGACATGCCGTTTTGGATGCTCAAAATGGAACCCACTGTCTGCAGCTGCCAATGGCTCTTGATGGTCACCCATCCTGCTGCTCTAATGTCTTCCATCACGCCGCTTTTCTGTTATTTAATCGCTTACCATCCAGGGGAGGGGGAAAAGGAATACCAGTTCTCACTTTATCAGACATGGACACAGCCTTGATCTGAATTGCAGCTGAAGCGAAGGGTGTCCACACCAGTGGATGAAGGGCAGGGGTGAAGGAGATCTTCATTCCACATTCCTGCTTCCCAAAGAAACACACACACCCCACATGCCAAAACACAGCTCTCCTTGAACTTTGCATTCTTCAAATGTTGCAATGAAAATTGCAAAAGATGCATATCTCTCACACACAAATGCATGTGCTTGTGAAAAATGCACACCAGTAGGAGAATACTAGAGAAGAAACTGGTGTGCAAAATGTTTATATATATATATATATATATAGGAAGTTTCTTGCAAAAAAAGCATCTGCTAAACAAAAAGTGTTTAGGAGAGACACCCACAAATTTGTGCGAAATTTTCAGGCAGATTTTTTAAATACATAACATTTGCATACATATGTAGAAATGAGTCAAACCTAAGTGACAAATGGAAAAATGAGTAACTGAGGGTAACTGAAATTTTTAGAATTCTCAATCCTTAGTGAGAAGTAGGATGTAAGATAAACATCCCCGAGTGAAATGTGGATTTGTTGGTGCAAGGGAATGAGAAAAAACAAAATTGATGTGTGAATAAAAGCTTGTAAAAAATGCACAAAAATAAATAAATAAATAAATAAATAGAAAAAAATAAAATGGACATCTATTCTGGGGAAACTGTCTTCTGAGAAATTTTCGCTCAGCTGTAATTTGAGCCAAATTGCATGTGCGGAATCCAGGGTCCAATCCCGAATTAGAATGGCTCTTGGAAAACTCTGCTAAAAATCTTCCCTTTACATCTCTGAGAGCTCCTGCTAGTATAATTCAGGTTAGTATTGTGGCTAGTCACAACAGCCAGTCTACTATGTTTTCTTCTCCTGTGGTAGAGACTTCTGTATTTCTGCCTCATTCACAGGACACCTGAGAATTTATTTAGGGTCTATGGGTGGAGTGTGTTTTCTTACCATTGACCATTTTCCTGAGGTTCTGCAGTGCCCCCACCTGCCCATAGCTTCCAGTGCTTCTTGATCTTCAAAAAGGCCCATGGGAGGTGTTTCCTCTTTATTACTTCCCATTGGACTTAATCTTGGAAAACTCAGCCTGGAAGTTGTGGACACCTGGGAAGGCTGCAGAGTGCAGACCACCAGAGAAATGCATGGACCACCCTCCACCCCTGATCCAGTTCAGGACTCAATTTGGTGATTCAGAACAATCCCAATCCAACCCAGGATGATCAGAAGTTCACCAAACCAGTTCAGAAATCCTGGAACTACATTTAATAGTAGTTCCCATGATTTCTTGGTGAACTATAGGTGAATTGAGTGCTATTTAGGATAGCCCTTTGAACGATTTCTAGTCTGTATTCATGTTCATTCCCTGTCCTTCATTCCTAGCTGCAGAAAGTCAATTGGACATCTGTAAAGAAAGTTAGAAAGCAAACTGTGGAGGCAATGTTGTAAGGATTCTCAGGCAGAGCCAGAGGCACTGCTGTTGGTAAGGTTGTTAGTCACTTAATCACCATTGCTAGGCAATCAGAAGGAAGGAATGAGCAGCATTTCCTGTATCTTCCCTGCTGAAGAGATTTTTTCTCTCTTTCAATGAGCAACTTGCAGTGAGAACTACAGGTACAAGAACAATTATGGTGACAGCTTCACAAGTTGACATTCTGCCTATCAGCCAGCGTATCACTTGTAAACAGCCTCTGTCTCACTTTTGGACCCTGTACTTTAGCACAGCAGCTCCTAACATTCTATATGCTGATTATTATTTCCCAATGAACTTTATTATTTATTGCTTGATTTATGCATTTATAAGCCACATTTTTTTCCTCCTAGGAGCTCAAAGTGGTGTACTTGTCTCTCCTGCTCCTCATTTAATTCCCACAACATCCCTGTGAGGTAGGTCAGGCTGAGGGCCAGTTACTGGCCCAACGTGATCATGCGAGGTTTGTGGGCAAGTGGGAATTTGAACCCAGGTCCAAGTCCGACACCATACTGGCTCTGAGTGAAACTAGTTCATTTTGGGGCACAAGTAACTTTTTAACATTAATGTTCCAAGTCAAGTACTGTCTACCCTGTGGCTTCTGATCATCCCAGCCCAGTCCTTGAACTTCAGTCTTACAGGTTATTGTGCCTCCTCCCAGACCCATCTGGGACTTGAGTTCCCATCCTCTCCAGAGGTGACTCCACTGCCCTATATCAGCACTGTGTGCAACAGCATTTTATTCTAATGGTCCCACTTGCCCTGTTCCCCATGGATTCCTTGGGATTTGGCTGCCAGCCAACCGTGTCTTCAGCAATCCGATCAACTGTGTGATTTAATGAACCCTCCTCCCTCCTTCCTGGGGAAGGGCACCCGCTTTTATGAAAAGCCAGCGAGATGGCACATTGCGCCGGATGACCTCTACTTTTATAAGATGATGGGAGAAAATTGGTTTTGGAAATTGAGGGAGATTGCATTTTGCAGAACAGAATCCCACAGAGTGACACCGGCCACCTTTCCATTCCAGTCCATTTCGTTGCAGGGTGGCTGCCTCTCTCTCTTTCTCTCTCTCCCCCCTCCAATCCACCACCCGATTTTTGTGGACTGATGAGTAACTAAAAATAGATAGGGTCGCTTCAATGAAAACTTCAAATAAGTTGCCAGAAATCTCAAACTCTCTTGAGCCATTGTTAATTTGAAAACAAAAACAAAAGAAATACAGGCTCAGAATACCTCTCCATGATAAGAACAGAAGAAAAGGCTGTGCTGGATCAGACCCATGGCCCATCTAGTCCAGCATCCTGTTCTCACAGTGGCTGGCTGGATGCCTGTGGGAAACCCTGTGATTCGACAACTTTGTATCGCATAAGGCTATTGATGGCTACTAGCCTTGATGGCTATTCTCTGCTTCCACGGTTGGAGGCAAGAATGCTTCTGAAGACAAGTTGCTGAAAACTACAGAAGAGTAGATTTCTCTTTGGCTCAGATCCTGCTTGCAGGTTTTCCACAAGCATCTGGGTGGCCACTGTGAGAAGTCGATCCTGGACTAGACCCAGCAGGATCTTCTATTGTCCTTAGAGTTGGAAGGAACCCTGAGGATCTTCTAGTCCTGTGTTTCCCATACTTGGGTCTCCAGCTGTTTTTGGACTACAACTCCCACCATGCCTACTTAGCAGGACCAGTGATTGGGGATGATGGGAATTGCAGTTCAAAAACAGCAGGAACATAGAGCTGTTCCATGTGGGGACTGATCCTGCAGTGTTGCCATTATCATGACCATGCTCTAACCAACTGATCTATCCAGGCTGAGGTCTTTGTGTGTGTGTGTGATAGGGTTGCCGTATTTAAAAAGTGAAAATCCGGACACAAAAGGTTTTTTTTAGTTTTGTCCAAAGTTGTTTGAGCTTTTCTCTGAGCTATTTTTAAGGAAATTTGCCAAAATCTACACTTCCAAGATGGGTTGCCATATGTCCAAATTTCCCCAGATGATGATGATGATGATGATGATGATGATGATGATGATAATAATAATAATAATAATAATGTATTTATTTATACCCCGCCCATCTGGCTAGGTTTCCCCAGCCACGCTGGGCGGCTTCCAACAAAATATTAAAATACAGTAGTCCATCAAACATTAAAAGCTTCCCTAAACAAGGCTGCCTTCAGATGTCTTCTAAAAGTCTGGTAGTAGTTGTTCTCTTTGACATCTGGTGGGAGGGCGTTCCACAGGGCGGGAGAAGGCCCTCGGCCTGGTTCCCTGTAACTTGGCTTCTCGCAGTGAGGGAACCGCCAGAAGGCCCTCGGAGCTGGACCTCAGTGGGGGTGGAGATGCTCCTTCAGGTATACTGGACCGAGGCCATTTAGGGCTTTAAGTGATTTTCCACCCAGGTGCTTTTTCCAGTGGCCAAATCCCAGGTATGTCTGGGAAATGCTGGATGTATGGCAGGCCTAAATGCTAATGACTATGCCATGGGTGTATCCGAAGTCTTTGGACTCTCTGGTGCCCATTAGAGATGGCTCTGATATTTGTATTTCCAGCTTAAGTGCTACTAGCCCTGCACATGGAACACGAGCATGATTTCATTTGTAGCGGCCAATTAACACACACACATGCAATCACGCACGCACACATATGCCTGGGGATCCTTTGCGTGCCTGCACTCCTTTTAAAGTTAGCACCCTGTCATTGAAATATTGACAAGGCTGTTGCAAATGCCGCCTCATCTCACTGTAAATAAACAAGCTTTGCACTGTTATTTTAGAATAAAAGGCCAGGATCGGTTTTGTATTGACTTTCTAATACCCACTCAGGAGTTGGGAGAAGAAAATTAAAGATAATAAAGTAAAACAGCAAACCTTAAAAGGGGTGGAGGAGAGACGGCTGGCACATAGCAAACCTGCCCGCTTGGCCCTCAATCGATGCGCAGAGTTTTGTACTATAATGCAGGAAAGGTCAGTGGTGGAGATAAGAGTTTGAGGCTGTCAGCGAATCCCAGCGTCTATATTTGGAAGGATGACGGCCTGCAGGTGATAGGATCTCAAGTCGAGAGATGACTCAAAGCTTGCGTCCTCTCAGTGCCACATATGGCTGACAGCTGGATGATACTTGTAAGCTCTTTGAAGGGGACATTGTTGTCACCCGGGATGTGTATTTGGCCTCATGGATGGAGGCGGTGGAGACGGTTAACTCTTCACTTCCTGCCCCAGCCAACAAAGGCTAGCGGCTGAAACCTGGTCTACCAAACTGTAGGTGGAGTATTCCCCTTGGGCTCTTGACATTTCATTATGCAGGTGGTTGCAGCGGTGGGAGGTGGCATCAGAAAATAAGAAGAGCCCTGTTAGACTAGATCATTGGTCCATTGAGTCCAGCATCCTATTCTCACAGGCCGACCAGATGCACTCTCTTCTTCTGTGGTTTCCAGCAACTGGTATTCAGAAACATTGCTTCATGGCTGGTAGTCCATATTTTGGAGCTGTATTCATAATATATGTGTAGAAACAAGGATCAGACATCATATGGGGCACATTTGCATTGGTGTATAAATGTTTGTATTGGTGTGTTGATGGTGATGAGCACAATCACTGCAAAATGATTCCTCACTCCTGCATGATATGGGGAAGGGCCACAGTTCAATAGCAGAACGTTCCCAGTTCAATGCCTGGTATATTCAGATATGACTGGGAAGGCCCAATAAATCCATTGGTCTGATTGGGTGTTCCTTTTGGGGGCAAGAATCATAGACTCATAGAATCGTAGAATTGGAAGAGAACTCATTGGGTCATCTAGTCCAATGCCCTGCGATGCAGGAATCTCAACTAAAGCAGTCATGACAGATGGCCATCCAACCTCTGCTTAAAAATCTCCAAGGAAGGAAGGTCCACAAGCTCCTGAGGGGGACCATTCCACTGTCAAACAGCTCTTACTATCAGAAAGTTCTTTCTTCGGAGTCTCCTTTCCTCCTGCTCTCCAGATCAGGAGAAAACAAGCATGCTCCCTCTTCAATGTGACAGCCCTTGAGATATCTGAAGATGCCTAACATATCTCCTCTTTTCCAAGCTAAGCATTTCCAACTCTCTCAACCATTCCCCGTGTTTGTCCAAAATGAAGCAACCCTTTATACCACATTTAAGCCCCCTTTTAAAACAGCTGAACTGGGTCCCGGATCATTTCTGTGCCGGATCAAGGTCCTCACATAATTGGTTTAAAACCCTAAATGACTCAGGTGCCAAATACCCAAAATACCACTTCATTCCGTACATACCGTCTTGGGTGCTGAGACTGGCTGAGGCAGCCCTCTTGGTAGTTCCTTTGCCCTGAGAGGCTCAGGGACCTGACAGCCCAGGAGAGGGCATTTCTCTGTGGAAACTCCTAAGCTGTGGAACTCCTTCTTCACAAAGGTGCACCTGACACCTTCATTATATAGCTTCCAGTGTATACTGGAGACACCACCTCTTTCCCATGGCTTTTGACAAGTGGCCAACTCCTAGAGGCCAACACAGTTTCACAGACACCCCCATAGTATTATTATTTTTAGGGTGCCAAGCTCCCTCAATATTCAGAAGGCATTTGGCTCTGCCCCCTGGGTCCTCACAGCATCGTGCATGTGGCATCAGGACGTTGGCGACATCATATGCATGACATCAGGATGCTGTGTGGCGTTGTGTGCATAACATCATGACATTGCTTGGCATCTCACATGGGTCCCCTCAATCCAATAAGACGATGGTGCCCCTTCCGTAGAAGTCTATGCTTTTAGGACCCAGCTTAATTTTATGATTGTAAGTGGTTTTAAATTGTTTAATGCAGTAACCTGCCCAGGAACCATAGGGTGAAGGGAGGGTAAAGGTAAAAGTAAAGGTAAAGGGACCCCTGACCATTAGGTTCAGTTGTGACCGACTCTGGGGTTGCGGCGCTCATCTCCCTTTATTGGCCAAGGGAGCCGGCGTACAGCTTCCGGGCCATGTGGCCAGCATGACTAAGCCGCTTCTGACGAACCAGAGCAGCGCACGGAAACGCTGTTTACCTTCCCGCCGGAGTGGTACCTATTTATCTACTTGCACTTTGACGTGC
Organism: Podarcis filfolensis; assembly: GCF_964270895.1. NCBI lineage: Eukaryota > Metazoa > Chordata > Lepidosauria > Squamata > Lacertidae > Podarcis > Podarcis filfolensis. The sequence continues at coordinate 4,186,300 of NC_139613.1, read as the reverse complement.
TTTCGAACTGCTAGGTTGGCAGGAGCTGGGACCGAGCAACGGGAGCTCACCCCATCACAGGGATTCGAACCGCCGACTTTCTGATTGGGAAGCCCTAGGCTCTGTGGTTTAACCCACAGCACCACCCGCGTCCCTTTGTAATGCAGGAATCGCAGGTAAATGATCCCCGGCAGATGGTCATTTAACTTCGGTTTTCAAACCACTAATGAAGGAAAGTCCATCAGGCAAATAATAATAATAATAAACAATAAACAACTTTAGTGCCCTACAACACTCTATGCCCTGGGTGAAGTATTAACAAAGTTGGGACTTGATCATCAACTAGCTAATGTGTCATTAATTCCAATGGATCTGCTCTGGCCATTTCTGAATCCAACCCATTGTGTTGTCTCAGTTGCTTTGGACTGGCAGTGGATCCCCTGTGTTCAGTTCTGGTGAGATTCCCCCTCCCCCCGTCTACCCTCCTCCACCCTTTGACATCTATGACAACCTGCTTAGAGTCTTCAAGTCAAGGCCAGCCTTTGCATTTGCATAAGCAAATAAAACACTAAACAAGTTTTGTATCAAATCATCTTTGCGATACCGGGCCATTCAATCCCCGAGCCTTCCCCCGTTCAGCTCCGCTGGCTCTCAATGACATTGTCTCGTAACATCCAACGTGCTGTGCCCGCATAATTAGGCGAAGTAATGGCCCGTGGGTTGTTGGTTACAAGCAACCTATTCATGTGGTTGGTTCATTTTAATCAGATCTCGTTATTCCATCCCAATAACAACATTTGAATAAGTTCCTCTGCCGTCTCCTCGGGAGCGGAGTGTAGGCTCCCAAACATTGCAGAGCTTCGAAGGGGTGGGTGGGGGGAGCCTGGAAACGGATACTCAAAGGCCCCACTTGCTGGGTTTTATGGAGGCCGTAAGTCCTCCAGGCACCACGACTCTTTAGCTAGTGGAGATGGATTGGTCCATCCCGGATGACATTAAGGCGAACACATCCTGCTTAAATGGAGGTATCTGTCTCTCCAATGTGCAGTAAAAGACATGGAGCTGAGCCGGGATGGAATGGCTCCAAGTACATTGGAACAGTAGCAGAGGGGCGAGCAGGAACAAGCAGAGAGAGACGCAGGGAAGGAGAAAAACAAATTTCAGCTACCCACAAAGCGTTCTCTCCCACAAGGAACTCCCCTGGATTTTGTTACAACAATAAGACATCAGAACAGGCATAGGCAAACTCAGCTCTCCAGATGTTTTGAGACTACAGTTCCCATCATCCCTGACCACTGGTTCTGTTAGCTAGGGGTGATGGGAGTTGTAGTCCCAAAACATCTGGAGGGCCGAGTTTGCCTATGCCTGCATCAGAACATGGATCGGGCCCATGGCCCATCTTTCCCAGCATCCTGTTCTCACAGAAGCCAACCAGAAACCTGTGGGAGACCCACAAGCAGGATTCAAGCACAAGAGCACTCTTCCCTCCTAAGTTTTCCAGAAACTGGGATTCAGAATCATTGCTGCCTCTAGCTGTGGTGGCAGAGCACAGCTATCACAGCTAATAGCCATTGATAGCCCTCTCTGCCATGTAAGGCTAGCATGCTAGCAGAGAAACCATTTACTAGCACTGGTTTCCATCCTTTCTCCTCCAGCTTCCTGTCCCTCAAAGTCCTTACTTGCAGGAGTATTGTCTGAAAAAGAAAAAGTCAGCCCTGCATTCAAGTCTTATTTGTTTTTCTAACATAGGGATGCAGAACCTCAGGTCTGTGGGCTGCAGATGTGGTCCTCTTGTCATCTCTGACTGGCCCCAGTCCACGTCCGCCCCCAGGTCCTAATCCATTCCCTTCTCATGTACGTATTTTTCCCTTGTCGGTCTGTGTCTTTAAACACTTAACAATGTATTTTGCTTACCCAGATGGAGGACAAAGAGGAGTGTGTATGTTGACGCACTCAGAGTGGCTGGGGCAACCCAGTCAGATGGGCGGAGTACAAATATTAAAATTATTATTATTAAAATTATTAAACAACCATCCTATGCTAAGGTAAAATTTACATGCATTGTTCCTTCCACTTTTCCCTCTGGCTCCATCAACCAGAGTGGCCCCTGTTTACTTGAAAGAGAATATGGGTCTTTGGCTAAAAATAACCTCACCCCACCCCTGATATACTATGACTCCATATCCCTCAAGTGTCCCAGAAAAACTGGGGTATCTTGTGTTTTTCTTGCAAGAGAATGGTGGCCCTTTGGGGCACTGTGATCTCATGCAATTTCATGCCATGATATCCCCTGGAGGGGGAACCACTGGGGGGGGGCTGTGATCTTGCACAGTGTCCCAAAGCATGCATTTTTGGGCACCATGCCTGAAAAAAAGTGTTTTGGTATTTTTAGTGGAAAGTTGTGGTGTGAAGTCGCACGAGATCAGGCCTCCCAAAATGACCACGAGAAAACAAATGAGAAGATAGCTAGCCGCTCGGGTGCCGGGTGCGGTGCACACGCCCTGCAGCCGGGGGCAAGGCGGGGCGAGCCATCCATGGGGGCGAGTGTGCAGCATGGAGCCTCTCTGCCGCCTCCCCCTCATCTGTAGGGCAGCTGAGGGAGAGGCAGGGGGCAGATGCAATCCCCACACTGCCATTTCAGGCAGCACAGAGCCTGCAGGCGCCCAAGCCACCCACGTCACTCCCAGGAGAGATGTGTGGCTTGGGCACACTGCAGGCCCCGTAGCAAGTGCCAGCCCCTGCAGTGTGACGCCCAGTGCCAGCCGTGTTTCATTACGTTACATTACGTTACGTTATGTTACTAAAAGGTTTCGTGAGCCCAATTTTTAAAAATATTTTTTTTAAACTCATATTTTTCTTTTTTTATTAACTTTTATTTAATGTTACAAAAGAATGAATAGAAAAAAAGAAATAGAAACAATACATAAAGACATTTTGTCTACACAATTTTCCAGAATGCAGACTAGAAAAGAAGAAAGACAGAAGAGAAAAGAAAGAAACAAGAAAAAGAATGAAGAGAAAAAATACTTTTCATAATCAATTATTCCAAATTCATACTTCAAACATTACAATATTTAAACCCTAGTTAAAATATTATAAAAGACTTCCACTGCATTCACCACACGTCTCTTGGTTATCTAATTCACCTTTACATCTGTTCTTCAGCCACCTCCTTTCCTTACGTTCTTTCGTAGTCCATCTAATCTTTGTATTCTCAGTATTCTTCACAAGGTTAGTCTAAGAACGACCAAACTTTCATGTTTGATCCCTGTTTGTGTAAATATTCGTTTAAGCATTCCCATTGTTTCTGTACCATAGTTTTAGATTTGTTGTTGTTGTTTAGTCGTTTAGTCGTGTCCGACTCTTCGTGACCCCATGGACCAGAGCAAGCCAGGCACTCCTGTCTTCCACTGCCTCCCGCAATTTGGTCAAACTCATGCTGGTAGCTTTGAGAACACTGTCCCACCATCTCGTCCTCTGTCGTCCCCTTCTCCTTGGGCCCTCCATCTTTCCCAACATCGGGGTCTTTTCCAGGGAGTCTTCTCTTCTCATGAGGTGGCCAAAGGATTGGAGTCTCAGCTTCAGGATCTGTCCTTCCAGTTTATGCCTTACTATATCCCAACAAAAAGGGAATGGTTAAGCAAACCATGTGACTATCTGGAGTTAGCAAAATTAAACTCATATTTTTCTCATCTTGTCACCTCCCTCAGTGATGACACCCGGGGTGGACCACACCGCCTGTACCCCCCTTCCTCTGCCACTGAGTAGTGGGTAAACTTTCTCAACCAGAAGGCCACATTGTGATTTATTTATTTTTTTCTGGAGGCACTTGCTGGTGGTAGATGGGACCAGGGGGCCACAGCAAGTGGAGAAACAAATGTGAATTTTACCCTTGCATGCAGTAGGTTAGTTTCTACACAAACACACATGCACACACACTTGACATACACTCACTCCTCTATCCTGCAGGCAGGCAAGCAGGTGGTATTAGCTGAGTCCGAGGACAGATTCCAGCCAGGATAAAACATCCAGGATGCAAAACAGGGCCAGTGAGAGGTGTGCCCTGGGGAGCATTCTGGGGGGCCATATAGCAAGGCTCAGAGGGCCACATTCAGCCACCGGAACTGAGACTCACACACACACACACACACTTTAAAGTCCTCACCCTCCACTGGCGCTCCATGCTCTATCCTGGGCCTGCTTTTGACTCTCCAAAGATGCATATAAAATAAAATATTTTCCAAGATTCCAAATCTTCAGGGTATTTGTTTCGCTGTCAGCTATGGCTCCCCAGTTGTAGGCAAGAAGAAAAAGGGAGAAGAGAGAGGCGCCGATCTAATTCAGAGCCAGTATTGACTACCTCTGGATAATTCAGGAGATTATTTGGTTCCCATTACTTTGATTCAATTCCCCTCTAATCCGCCGAAGCATTAACACAATTAGTGGGTTATTGGGGTGTCGGTGGATTCAATTCCTTTGCACAATTGGCCGGTGGGTAATTTACCACCATTTTAATTTTAAACAGGGGCCAGCAAATACTAGACGGTAAGAAAAAGTGTTCAGAATAGCGGCTGGGTGTGTGGGTGTGTGTTGCACGCGAAGCTTTTCATCATCAGAATTTAGTGACTCCTGTTGCACCTTCCATTTCTCTCTCCTGCACCTCTCCCCCCCCAAATTCCCTCCCCCCACCCCATTCCTAGTGTTCGTGGGAAATTATTTAAAAGGAGCGATGGGGTAGATGAATGCCTACAAATCACGAAACCCATCTGAAGCTGTCATCTTACTTACAGCTATTTCACAACCTCCCTGGTCCTTAAAATGATACATTTTATTTTTAATCTGCATGGGAGGCGGAATTTAGACCAGGGCCCAATGAGAGAGAGAGCCCTGCAACGCCTTTCTACAAGATGTGGCTGGGAATTAAAATCCATAACCTCAGGTTAATACAAAAGGCAATTGGGGGGGAATGGAGATTTTTGAATTGTTACGGCGGCTTCTTAGCCTCCTACGTGTTGTACTTAGATGTGTTTCGAAGTGCTGGCTCCCCCACGCGCTGCAGGAACCAGCTCTTAATATTCGTCACAGACAGAGACCTGCATCTAAAGATTTGATGGGATTTGCCTAATCAATTTCACGCATACACTTTTTGGGTTGTCATGACCCCATCAATGGAGGACAGGGCTGTTGATGTCTACTAGCCCAAATGGCTATGGTCTACCTGCACTGCTGAAGGAAGTAAGCCTCTGAACACCATTTGCTGCTGCTACAGCTCCTACATTCATAGAACTGTAGCGTTGGAAGGGACCCTCAAGCCCACCCCCCGGTAATTCAGGTAAAGGTAAAGGTAAAGGGACCCCTGACCGTTAGGTCCAGTCGTGGCCGACTCTGGGGTTGCGGCGCTCATCTCACTTTACTGGCCGAGGGAGCCAGCATACAGCTTCTGGGTCATGTGGCCAGCATGACTAAGCCGCTTCTGGTGAACCAGAGCAGCGCACGGAAACACCGTTTACCTTCTCGCCGGAGCAGTACCTATTTATCTACTTCTACTGGTGTGCTTTTGAACTGCTAGGTTGGCAGGAGCAGGGACCGAGCAACGGGAGCTCACCCCATCGCGGGGATCTGAACCGCCGACCTTCTGATTGGCAAGCCCTAGGCTCTGTGGTTTAACCCACAGCGCCACCCGCGTCCCTTTGTAATGCAGGAATCACAGGTAAATAATCCCCGGCAGATGGACATTTAATTTTGGTTTTCAAACCACTAATGAAGGGAAGTCCATCACTTTCCAAGGCAAATCCACTGAGCATCCCTTCCTGTCTTATGTGTGTAGTTCCATCCCCACAGAGGAGCTTCTGGTTCCTTCATTATATAGTTTTCATTGTATGCTGGAGTTTCATCTCTTTATCCTGGCATTTGAGATAATTTGTATTTTTAAAATTGTATTTTTTTATTTTTGCATTGCTCTAACCCACCCCAGGACCCTATAGTAAAAGGTGGGCAAGAAATCAAATAGATAACAACAGCAAAAAAGCAAAACAGCTGCAATTTACCCATCCCAAATCGCAACATTGCCTTGGGCAGAGAAGTGGCTTGAGAGAGAGCTCCAAAGTTAGAGAACTGCCTGCTTTAGATGCATAGTTATATACCCAGAGTCAGATTGCAAGGTGCCATGGTATGATTCACATGAATACACTCTTTTCAGTTTTGCAGAGGCAGGAATCTTCACTAGGACCTTGCAAATAGCATCTTGAAAGTGCAGACATGTTTCCTTATCTCCCACTGCTACCCAATTACCCCAAGCACTGAAAGGCAGATTGGAAAAATACTGAGTCAGGGGCTCAGAACTGATTTAAGGGCCAATACGCCGAGTCCTTGAAGAGTTAAGAACAGTGGGTTTTATACCACTGGCAAAGGACATTTCTAGGCATCCCAAGGGAGAATCTAGCATTTGCTAGTAACCCCAGAGGCCCTTGAGTTATTGGACCTTAAAATTGCAAGATTATTATGTATGGAAAAGCTATTTTAGGTCATTCCTACAGTTTTCTCAAATGTTATTAGTTGTCATTTTTCTTTCTTTCTTTTCCCGGCCAGACCTGCATACCAGGGATCTTTGACCTGCGAGTTTTTCAGGGGGGGAATAAGAAAAATAAAACAAATGGGATTTTCATTTATTTATTTAGAGGATAGGGGAGAAATCCATTTGCTTTTTTTTAAAAAAAAAAATAAAGTTCTGAAGAGGCGTTTTACTTGCAAAGGACAGACTGATACCCTGAAGGGATGGTATGGTATACTGGGGAGGGGAAGAGAGAAATTCTGGCTTCCGAGCCAAGCCACATACTATAGTGGAGAGAATATATTAAATAAATAAAAACCACCTCTGCATTTTAATAGGGCTTCTGCAGAATTTGAGCCATGGTGTTGGGTGTAAGAATGTAAGACCTTGCTGGATCAGGCCCACCTAGTCCAGCATCACGTTCTCACAGTGGTCAACTAGATGCCTATGGGAAACCGGCAAGCAGGACCGAAGGACAAGATCATTCTCCCCTCCTTCAGAAGCATTGCTGTGGAGGAAGCACAAAGCCACCGTTGCTCCTAGCTGGCAATAGTCCTCTCCTCCAGAAGTGAGGAGTGCTTTTCTGAACAGAGCTAATTCATGAGCACTGCACCACCACCAGTGTGATGGGAGCTTTTGGTTCTATTTCACATTGCTCCGTGGAAGGAGTGAGGGACTGCACACCGTGTATTAGGTGCAGGAATCTATCCATGTATTCATTTCTTTACTTTAATAAATTAGGTAAAGGTAAAGGGACCCCTGACCATTAGGTCCAGTCGTGACCGACTCTGGGGTTGCAGCACTCATCTCGCTTTCCTGGCCGAGGGAGCCAGCATACAGCTTCCAGGTCATGTTGCCAGCATGACTAAGCCGCTTCTGGCAAACCAGAGCAGCGCACGGAAAGGCCGTTTACCTTCCCGCCAGAGCGGTACCTATTTATCTACTTGCACTTTGACGTGCTTTCGAACTGCTAGGTTGGCAGGAGCAATGACCGAGCAACAGGAACTTACCCTGTTGCATGGATTTGAACCGCCGACCTTCTGATCGGCAAGTCCTAGGCTCTGTGGTTTAACCCACAGCTTACAAACTACTTAATACTGCAGCTTTTAAGCAGTGCATTGGTGGGATCTAGCACATATTATGAAATCAGCTAAAATTAATCCAAGGCAATGTGTTCTAAAGTAATGGAGATGATGTTTTCTGGCCTCAGACCAAGGAAGCAGTGCCCTATTGGTGCAGAACATTGGATATTGATGTGCATTTGTGATACGCATTTGAATATAAACCAGTCTGGGTCACAATTAACTTTAGCTGGATTAAGGTCCATAAGCACTGCAGATTTTGAAAGTGTTACAATAATACTTCAGGGTTTTGGGTTTATAAATCCAGCTTGATGTCCTCTTTTTTGGAGGGTGCATGAAGCCGAAGGACCCAAGATCAATTGCTTTCTCCTACCCAAAACCTTTCCCTGCAAGTTCAGCACCGGAAACCCTCTATGGCCAGCCTGGAGAGGGTAATATCCACTCTGAAAATTGCATTCAACAGATGCCATGCATTAATCTGAGACGGGGGTAATCAGGTTTGTATGCTTACAGCATCTCCCATCCATGGATACCAAACTTTGTTACGGGGATGATCAAATTACATCTCACCAAAGCCTGGGTGGATTTGATCTGGGCAGACCCCTTGGAGTGTGACATCTGCAGGTTTGCTACATGACGGTGTGTGCTTTGAAGAAAGAGAAGAGCAGGACACAGACTCCAGCTTCCAACATTGTGTGAATAGAACAAGGGATGGTTTTGGGGGGTTTTTTAGATGGGGGAACGCTTCAATTTTGATGGTGAGAACCGCTGCCTGGTCACTCCCAAGTCCACCTCGTTGGAGGCTCTTCTCCATCCCCAGTTCCTTGTATTTGCAATGCTTGTATTTGCAATCACCCTTCCTTCTAAGCATCCTAGGTTCTTCCTCTCCTCGCTTGTCCTCCGCTTGGTCATTGCTTGCAACTGAATCATCTTCCTTTGCCCAAGCAGCTAGCAGGACACTCCTGTGGCAACTGTAGGATTCCAGGAATGTCCCATTTTTCCCCTTAGGACTTATTTTCATCAGAGAAATGTTGGAGGGTATGCTCTTGGGTCCTGTGGGCTAAGGGGTTGGGAATCAGGGAACAAGACAGGGCTCAGGACGTGGTCAGAGAAGGTATTGGGAGGCCTGAACAAGACATTCCCAAGACAGGGTTCTTCAGATGGTCTCTGGACACCTGTGTCTTCCTCCATGACTCCACTTGTTGTTCTGCTCTCTACAGGGTCTTGAGCCTCTCATAGAGTTTTCTCCAGAGTGTAGGTCAGATGGAATTCTAAGATAGCTCCCCAGCTATCAAGGGTCCCCTAACCCACAAACGATAGAGAATTCTTCAGAATTTCACTCCACTTCCACAATTTTGTCAGATGTTGCCTGCAAACCTTCAAATTTATGTTTTCAGGAATAAGGGCCAGAACTTTAGCTGAGATTCTTGAATTGCTGAGGGTTGGACTAGATGATGCTTTTCCAACTCTACAATTCTATGAACTTTCTTCAGAACTTCCAGCATCCAATGTGAATGGATTTTTTTTAAAATTTCTCCTCTTTTTATACTAGTGAGATGAGCAGAACTATATACAGTATCCCAAGCGTGGTCACACCAGAGGTTTACACAAAAGCATTGTAATATCGGCATAATATTATGCCAATTTGAATTTCAGTTTAGACGAACTCTGTGCGCCTTTAAAGATGTGGGAGTTTCAGTGGACCCTGCTCATTTAATTTTACCTCAGATTCCCTACAGATAACCTCCTTAGTGAGGACAGCCACCCCCAAACGCTCAGGCGAGAGAAATTTTGCACTGACTCGATGGGCAACTTTGGCAGAAGTCGTTGCCGGCCTCCTAAGACTATTGGCCCATGATCTGGTCATTGAACAGAAGAGAGAGGGAGGGGGGAGAAGAGGGAGGGGGAATGACTGAAGGCTTTATAAATGTAAATGATTTGGCAAGGACGGTTTAGCGGCCCTGGGTGGAAGATTGCGCTCGCCGTTCCAAGGCACTTATTTCTGAAATCACAGTGCTGGAGTCTATCCGAAAGCTGTTTCCTATGTTTGCTTTTTCAATCAGTGAATATCAGGTTGTCTCTTTTTATCTCTGTGCTCGGATATGCCAAGATTAAATGAAACCTTGGTGGGGGAAGGGTTTGAGAGAGAGGGAGAGAAAGGGAGAGTCACACCATGGACCTCCACTTCTGGGGCCCTGTCGCTCTTTACTTATTAATCCTCCTGTTTCCTTGCCAATCCATCCCCCCCTTTATTATTACTATTATTGCTTTAAAAACATCCACAAAGTCAATCAGTTTCAGATTATTGGTCCCGGAGACAGATGTTTGGCGAGTCATTTTGTGCCGCTGAATCCTTCAGACGCTTTGCTTGCTCTCTCGCTCGCTCGCTCGCTCTCCCTCTCCACCTCCTGCTCATTTAAAGCATATTTGCAGGCCTCCCCCCTCTCCCTTTTCAAAATGTCTTTAACTGCCGAACACTCGCTCCCACTGGGTAGACTAATGGTGTTGGACACAATATGTGTGAACATGTCTTCGGAGGCTGGGTCCTCCGGCGCTTTCCCTCCCTTCAAAATCATTGTTTATTTAGTCCTTGGGCCTGAGAACCATCTGCAGTCCCTCTGGCTCCCGTTGTTTTTAAAGTCCTATTAAGTTTCTGAACTTCTCCTCGGAGCATTATTCTATTTCTAAACAACCAGCAACAACTTCCTGTCAACGCCGAGCCTGCCAAGCAAATTAAGGGTGGCAGTTTCATTCTTTCCAACTGTGGCAGGCTCGAGTCCAATGTTATTTCGTGCGGGAGCAACTGTTATATATATAGTTTTCAAGTTTTCTTGGTGGGAGGGGTGGTGTTTGGGGGGCTTTTTGCGAAGAAAGAGCCCATGGGGACAGCCCGCACGCTTGGGTTGAGAAATTGCAGGCAACTCTCACTCCGTCAGAAAAGCACAAAGGATTGTGAAGACCAGACCCACTTAACGGTCATCTGGGAAGGCAACAGAGGAGGGTTGACTTGGTGTCATTCCCAATTAGGCTTCTGTTGGCAGACAGTGAAAACTTGTTTCGTTCAAGCTTTTTTCTGCTAAATATAATTTCCTTTCTTCCTAGCGGTGTTTTTCGCTGCTTGCCGCCACCTCTGCCTTGTAAGCTTCTGATACGATCCTGAATTGCAGCCCTGTATCGTAGAAAGATAGGTGGGGAATTTGGTTCAGTTCACATTATCGGGTGAAGTTACCTAATTTGTACTTTCTGGAACAATACATGGACTGAAATGCAGCCATCACTGAAGAGTCACCATTATCTGAATGTTGCAATGCAGTTCTCCAACTAAGTCGTGTGTAGCAGAAGTCATATAATAAAGTGAACATGGGAATGCATATATTGGGGGATGGGACACAAAAATGCATTTTATTGAGACAAAATGCTTTGTCCCCCCCAAAAAAGAAAGTGTCATGGCAGATTTTGCCAGCCCAACTTCATGGGCCCAAAGGTCCTGTTTCCACAGCATCTTTGGGTTGAACCTACAATATATGTGCTGGGTACCCTTCTAGGCAACCAACAAATGCATTGTATGCACAAGAAAGCTCACACCTGTAGTCTGTGTGTAAGCAGGGTCCTTGAACTTGTGGAAGGTAGAGATAGGAGCAGCAAACACAATCAAATTACCTCCCTTAAAAAATGCATTCCCTTCTCCATAGCAGGGTTGCTTGCATAGAGGCGATGTTGCCCTTTTACTGTGCTGTGCCCCATGCCAGGGGCCTGTGAAGATCAAGATGCTGATATATAAATAACTCAGATACCTAAATCAGTTCCAAACAGGGTCATCCCAGCAACAGAGCCCCTTTCCAGTGGGGCGTTTCTCCATCCGCAGGATGGCGTTTCTCCTTGAAGTGAATGGGAGGGACACAAGAGCACAGCTGTTCCTGGTGGATTATATTTATTTTGATTTCTTTCAAGACATTTTTTTTGCTCAGTCTTTCCACACCAGGGTGCTCAAGGGTAGCTCACAATAAGGAAAAAATACAGGTCGTGAAATGCAAAATGGGAAATAGCAGCTGGAATGTTGCAGGTGACAAAGCAGGTGACAAAGTGTCCGGCGTCAAAATGGCCTTCTCCTCTTTGGAAGGCAAGCATAAGGATCACAGGGGAGGGCAAAGTGGGAGCAGCCCCCTTCCCAGGTAAACCATAATTTCCAGATACCCAGCTTTTAAAAAAAAGAAAAAGGGAAAAAAGAGCATGTTTCTAGCATTTGTAGAATCTGAGATCTGAGGCAAAAGCAGGGGCATTATTCTTCTCAAAATGGTTGTTAGAAGCTGGTCTTCTCTGCCCTTTCAATGTTTCTAGTTGTTGTGGTTGTTGTTGTTCTTCTTGTTGTTATTTCATTCTCTAAGGAGCTCAAGGTACCCCTCTTTGCTGATTTTAACACCTGAAAGGGGTTGTAGGAATGGAGATGATATCTTAGATATTTGGGACCTAAGTTTATTTTTACCCACTTTCTTATTTGGGACGCGGGTGGCGCTGTGGGTTAAACCACAGAGCCTAGGACTTGCCAATAAGAAGGTCGGCAGTTTGAATCCCTGCGAAGGGGTGAGCTCCCGTTGCTCGGTCCCTGCTCCTGTCAACCTAGCAGTTCGAAAGCACGTCAAAGTGCAAGTAGATAAATAGGTACCGCTCCGGCGGGAAGGTAAACGGCGTTTCCGTGCGCTGCTCTGGTTTGCCAGAAGCAGCTTAGTCCTGCTGGCCACATGACCCGGAAGCTGTACGCCGGCTCCCTCGGCCAATAGAGTGAGATGAGCGCCGCAACCCCAGAGTCGGTCATGACTGGACCTAATGGTCAGGGGTCCCTTTACCTTTGCTTTCTTATTGCATTTATATCCCACTTTTTTCTCCAAGGAGCTCAGTTTGGCATGTACGGGTGTCCCCCTCCTCATGTCCTCTCCACAACAACCCTGTGAGGTAGGTTAGGCATGAGAAGTAGCGGCTGGCCCCCAAAGTCACCCAACAAGCTGCATGGCAAAGGAGGTATTTGAACCCTAGTCTCCCAAGTCCTAGTCCCACACTGTTACCACCACACTGCCCCTGAGTTGTTTCAGGCTCAACCTTAGTATTTGTTGGTTATGGTCCTTGATGTCATGATCTACTTTCCTTCCCTATCCAAAGAGCTATTTTGTACTCCGTGGAAGTGAGGAATGGTTGAAGGAGTTGGGTATGTTTTGCCCAGAGAAGAGGAGAGAGAAATGATACAATAGGCATCTTCAAATTGTCAGGAGTTCAGCCTTACACTCGAGTAGGACCCTGGCAGAGACACATGCCTGGCTGGCATGTTCCCTCCCTCCTGATCAATCATTCAGGAGCTTCATAAGCTTTCTTCTGCCCAAACATCACAGCGACCGATGCCAACCGACACCGGCACACTTAGGGATCTGCAGAGTTTGCGCATCTTGCGTGACAGACCTCAGCAACTCAGCATTTTGGCTAATCTACTTTATTTACATAGAAACACACACGGGGCACTGCAACATGAATCCCTCTCTCTCAAGCATCAGACAGCAAAGAGAAAAATGACAAAGGACAATAGTCCCACTTCACAGAACACAGTAACACAAACATCCTGTCTTCGTCACTTCCCACTCTGTGGAGTCAAAACATATACTGTCGTGTGATAGACAACAATCCCATGGCTGCCATCATGGAGCAGGAATGCTAACATAAATATCAGAAGGACTGCAACATGGAAGATGGAGCAAGCTTGTTTTCTGATGCTCCAGAAGGCAGAACCAGAACCAACAGATTCAAATAACAAGAAAGGAGATCCCGACTAAAGATTATGGAAAACTTTCTGATAGCAAGAGCTGTTCAACTCTGGAATTGGCTGCCTTGGAAGGCGGTGGGCTCTCTTTCATTGGAGGTTTTTAAACTGAGGTTGGATGGCCAGGAATTCTTTAGATGTGATTCTTGCACAGCAGAGGGTTGGACTAGATGGCACCTTGGGTCACTTCCAACTCTACAGTTCTCTAATTCTCTGATCCAGCCCCGCCAGACTTGGGCACCAAGTCAGAAGCAAGTCACGTTGTCTTGAGATGTTTTCTCCGTGATGGAGCTTGAGGCTCGTGGTCACCATGTGGAACGATGCCCTGTGGGACATTCTTCTGTGCACTGATGGACTCAGCCAAGCGAGTCTGTTCCAGCAAGCCGCCGACCGCCTCAGCATGCCCTCCAACAAGTTTCCACATATGTGAATGATGTCTCCCTGAGCTGCGACCCGTTTATTCCTGATTCCTCGCTGTTGTCAGGAAGGGAGGGGCTTCTCTGAGGACATGCAGTGCACTAGAAAGTGGAATTTAGAAATGGATGCAATTAACAGGAGAGATGGGGCATCAAAAGGGATGGAGAGAGAGAGAGAGAGAGAGAGAGAGAGAGAGAGAGAGAGAGAGAGAAATCCCTGCTATTGAAGTCCAGGAAGAATATGACTTTCTGCATACATAGAGACAGGCATTCACTATATGAACATTGGTGACTCCCTGAGTAGGAGTGAAAATGTAATTAACTAGATACCTGCTTAGTTTAAATAGATTTTTCCTTGTTTCTTTTATTTGTTATTTTTTGTGTGTGTGCTGTTCTATTCTCCTGTGCGTGAGTCTTTTCTTTAGACTGGCAACTCCCCAACTCCCTTCCCCTGCAATCCCAAATCTAAGTCCCTCTGGCTCAGTGTAATTTAACAAAGGTTGTTCCAGTAGAATTTGAAATTAATAATTTCTAATAGGCAAATCAATGGTAGTTTAAGAACTATTGTCCTGTGTATTTGCCTAGGTGTGTGAGAGAGAGTGCAAGCTTTTAGAGCAGGTTGGCTGATTTCAAAGGACAGTATATTTGAATGCTGTTTGAGTTTAATTACTTTTTGATGATTACCTGTTATGTGTTTTTAGATTTTTGTGTTTTATCTGTGTTGTTTTAGTTTGCTTGTAAACCACCGTGAGTCCTGGTATCTGGGTTACTATTTATTATTATTATTATTATTATTATTATTATTATTATTATTATTATTGATTTTCCACACACAGAGAGAGAACATTTTTTCTTTAAAAAATGTTTAGGAGTACTCTCATTTTCCTACTCATATTGAAATACTGTTCCTCAATGAGGCCAAACTTAGATTCACAAAATGTTTAGGGGTATGTGTACCTCTGAATCCGCCCAGAAAAAAATCTGTGTGTGTGTGTGTGTGTGTGTGTGTGTGTGTGTGTGTGAAAATTGCAGCTATGTTGAATATTCTCCACTCTTAATTTCCAGGGCTAAAAGAACTACTTGGATTAGATAGGAGTAACACCCCGCCCCCCAAAAAGCTGTGTTCACCTTTTGTCAGTGTCCCTTGATGTCCTGAATATGCTAAAATGCCATTCTTTCCCCAGATACTTTCCTTTCCCCATCCTCCTTCCTGTATTACCTATCACTCATAGATCTCAGCCAATCAGGGATCCTATAATGAATAGGATAACATCAAGGCATGGTGTATCCAGTTCAGCAGCCCCCAGAGCGATAGCTTTGCCCCTCCTGCATAGTGGCAAAAAGAATATGGGATTAATTGCACACCACTAAGACGTGCGTGGTCATAGCACAACCAGGCGGACACGCCCAGTCTCAGTGGTGCATTCTGCTTGGATGGTGTGGCGTCTGCCCTCCTATGTGTGACATCATACTGGGTTCATAGGGAAAGGGTTAACTAATTGTAAAATGACTAACCAATGGGAACCCAGGGGGGAGAGTTAACTGTGTATAAGGTTTAAGCACAGAGGGGTTTTTTTGAGGAGTGTTAGAGTGGTTGAGAAGACAGTCTGGAGTTAGAAGAGACAGAGAAGATAAGTCTGTGGGTTGGGCTAGTCTGGTGTGAGAGAGGGAGAGAATTTGTTAAGAGGAGTCAGTCAAACAGTTGAGATAATCAGTCAGAAGGTATTAGGAAGGTATAGGCCGGTGAAGAAACTAAAGTTAAGATACTGACAGGAATATGAGAAACCATAGACTTGTTAATGTTTGTAAAATAAACTTGATTTTTGGGTTCACTTTTAACAACTGACTGGACTCAGTGTTTTACCAGAGAGTAACTGGTTGGTGGCAGCGGGGAAGTGAGCACAGTGGTGGCACAGTGATCAACAGACCGTAAACGTCCGGGGACCCTGTGTGATTACCTACAGAATAAATCCAACACTGTGCATCATCTCTGGGAAGCCACTTCTGTGAATCTCCTCTGGGTCATTGTCTAAGCAGGCATAGCACCAGTTGTTTGTTATCCTACTCCAAGCGTGGGGAGCCTCGGGTCTGGTGACTGAATGTGGCCTTCTTCTCCACGCCTTCTTCTCTGGCCCTTGGGAGTCTTGCTAAGATGCTCCCCCTGCCCAGTCAGCCCTTTGTCGGGTATCCTAGCATTTTGGTAAAGCCTCTCACTTGCCAGGAGGGAGGGCTGTGAAAGGACAGCAGCCTACTGTGCAGAGGTAAAATTTGCATTTGTTCCCCCTCCCACTTTTGCCTCTATTCCCACCCACCACTAGCATGTGACTTCTGGAAGTCAGCCTAGACGGGAATGCAGTTCTCAGGCTTAAAAAAGTCTCCCTCCCTCACCCAGTCCTGTCCCTTCCTCTCTCCCAGCCTCAAACTTTTGACTTCCTGGTTCAAATACCGCCTGACTGGTCTTTGGCAAAGCAATATTTTCCCAGCCCCTGCTTTAATAGAGTGAGTAAATCATGCTCTGGGACCTGGGTGGCACTGTGGGTTAAACCACAGAGCCTAGGACTTGCCGATCAGAAGGTCGGCGGTTCGATTCCCCATAACGGGGTGCGGTCCCGTTGCTCAGACCCTGCTCCTGCCAACCTAGCAGTTTGAAAGCACGTCAAAGTGCAAGTAGATAAATAGGTACTGCTCCGGCAGGAAGGTAAATGGCATTTCCATGTGCTGTTCTGGTTCACCAGAAGTGGCTTAGTCATGCTGGCCACATGACCCGGAAGTTGTACGCCGGCTCCCTCGGCCAGTAAAGCAAGATGAGCGCCGCAACCCCAGAGTCGGCCACGACTGGACCTAATGGTCAGGGGTCCCTTTACCTTTACTAAATCATGCTGGCCAACCTTGCAGGGCTGTCATGAGGATTAAGGGACCTGAAGTGTTTTGAGAACTGGTTAGGCGTTCCTCTAGGAATGTTTGGTAATATACTGCTTTCCGTACCCTGCAATCTGTTTGCAAGTGTGAATAAGCTGCCCTAAAATGCACTTTTTAAAAAACCAGAAAGAAAAAAAGTTGCAAAGGAAAAGGAGAAAAGAGCATGTTATCTGCATTCTCCTCGCAGCGTCTCTTAATAATTTAATTCCCATTATGACTGCCTGCATGCACAGGGTGGGGTGGGAGGGGAAGGAGGGAGGGAGAGAGGGGAAGAAGATTTATAGAGAGATTTCACTCCAGGTTGAGTTTTTGTCTTTCCATGTTTTCTTGGCATTTATCATGCATGTTTTAATTTAGATCTGAGACTTGTTACCATCTGGTC
Source organism: Podarcis filfolensis (assembly GCF_964270895.1). NCBI lineage: Eukaryota > Metazoa > Chordata > Lepidosauria > Squamata > Lacertidae > Podarcis > Podarcis filfolensis. The sequence continues at coordinate 4,169,169 of NC_139613.1, read as the reverse complement.
ATTATTGCAAAGAAATATTCATTTTCTCTGAGTGACAGGGGCTTCATTCATCACAGGGGGAGATGATTGCCCCCTCGCTTCCCCTTTGCCTCCTCCCCTTGGCTTGAACTGGAGACGAAAGGTGGTGAGAACGCAGCGAAGCCGCAAGACGCTGGCACCCGAGATGAGGAGCAGCGGAGAGGGCTGGGGTGGAAGCATCCGTTCGTTCAACCATGGTGGCAAAAATGAGCCTTGCACTTCCACGCAGCTGCTCACGCCGGGCTGAAGCAAACAGCGAGCCTAGCGTTTCAAGCAAATCCTTCTCGCCTGAATATTCCGCGGAAATTCAAATTTGTGTTCCAAAACCGGGACTGGGCAGGCCTGTCCGTTCAGAAGGTTTGCATGCACAAAGTGCTTCGGTAATTCTAAAAAGTGTTATGGAGGATGACGGTGGAAGTTCGTTGCAATGCCTCCTGTGATTCTATCCTTCCTTCCTCTGCAGGAAGTGGTGTGGGGAGCAGGAAGGAACAGCAGAGTTCTCTGCACTGACTTGGGGCAAGTAGCAGCCAAGAAGGTCTAGCCTACATAGAACCATAGAATTGCAGACTTGTAGAGTTGGAAGGGACCCAAAAGGGTCATCTAGTCCAACCCCCTGCAGTGCGGGGATGGGGGCTGATGAGAAGCCCTGACAAGTGGCCATCCAACTTTTGCTTAAGAACCTCCAATGAAGGGGAAGGTCACTACCTTCTGAGGCAGTCCATTCCACTGTCTTACCATCACTGTTTCTGATCTTCTGCACCTGCATTTACAGTGATACCTCGGGTTACAGACGCTTCAGGTTACAGACACTTCAGGTTACAGACTCTGCTAACCCAGAAATAGTACCTTGGGTTAAGAACTTTGCTTCAGGATGAGGACAGAAATTGCGTGGTGGCGGGAGGCCCCATTAGCTAAAGTGGTACCTCAAGTTAAGAACAGTTTCAGGTTAAGAACGGACCTCCAGAATGAATTAAGTTCTTAACCCGAGGTACCACTGTATTCTGATAAAGAAAGACACAAAAACTCTGCATGGACACTAAGCCAAAGAATGAAAAATCATTACACTCTTCTTTCTCCCCCCTTCTCTCCTGCCCCCCTCCCACAACTTCACAATGTCTATGACACAAAATGTAACCGACCCTGTAGAAAGGACTCTATAGACTGAAAACAGAGACGTCATATGTGCACTTGTTAACTGTGAAAATCCTTTAATAAAAACAACTATAAAAAAGCAGGGGGGGCTCATGAAATTTCCATGCACATTTTTATCTGAAATGAATGCTTTTTAATGGGCACATTTCTACTGCATTATATGCATTTGCGTGCACCACTTCTGGTTTGAAAACTGTGTTTCAAAATTAGAAGTGCAAGTTTTTGATGGAGGGCTATGTTTCAATTAAACTCAAGCCAAACTGGATTTCCCCACTTCCCTAGCTAGAACCTACTCATCATTTCACTGCGTTCATTGTCCTCTCTGCTACATTGCCCTGTGGTAGGATCATCTTATTTTTGAATGATCCTCTCCTATCATCACCCTTTGAGTTTGTTTCCCCTTTGGTGCTGCAATTGTGTAGTCAAAACCGAACTGGCTGCGTGGGGCCAAGATCCCATCCACCTCACAATGAGATACCTGGTTGGTTGAGATCACCCATGTGACGAATGCAGGAAAAAGATTGAGTTGCCAGGCTGGGTGGAACAGTGGTCAGGGAATAACAGCAGTAGATGGCAGAAAGAGCAGATCCAACAGGATCAATAAATGGGAATCTCTTCGCAATCACAGCATTTTTCAACAAATATTCACACCATGCCACCCTACTAACTGAGTCCAACCTGCGTTGCAGCTAACTGAATCCTACTCAAAAGTAGACCCATAGAAACATATGGAACCAAACCAGTCATTGTCATTAACTTCATGGGTCTTTTCTACAACCCTTTTGCCTGCAGTAGGGTGTGCCTGCAACCCCATCCCTCTCCCCTGTGCCCCCTTACTACATATGCCTGGACTGCACGCATGAGCCAACCCTATGATTAAGGAGAAGAGCAGTGGGGTGGGCGGCCGAGGCAGAGGAGCCACCCCACAGAGGCGGCGGCAGCCCCAGATGTGCCTGCGCGGCACAAAGAGGAGGCCTGCCTCTCTCCTTTTAATGATTGTGCCAAGTGTAATTTTGTTTCTCTGGAAATCATTCTGTGACAAGCCCTGCCTGAGGAACATCTGCTCCCGCAAATCCAGACCTATAATTTGAATAAATTATCAATATCTGGCAGGGGCCCATTATTAATGCTTTTGGAGTCTTTGAATATTCTCCCGGTTAATAAGGAGACCGGAGTTGGCAGTTGGCATGGTGGTGGCTTCCGGATAGCCTTCTATTGGACTTCTTTTGTTCCGCTCCCCCCTTCTCACTATATTTTCCTTCCTTCCTTCCTTCCTTCCTTCCTTCCTTCCTTCCTTCCTTCCTTCCTTTCTTTCTTTCTTTCTTTCTCTCTCTTTCTCTCTTTCTTTCTCTTTCTTTCTTTCTTTCTTTTCTTTCTTTCTTTCTTTCTTTCTTTCTTTCTTTCTCTTTCTCCCTCTCTCTCTCTCTCTCTCTCTTTCTTTCTTTCTTTCTCTCTCCCTCTCTCCCTTTCTCTCTCTCTCTCTCTTTCTTTCATTCTCTCTCTCTCTCCTTTTCTTTTTTCTCAAACGCTACCAATGGATGGTGTGTGTGTTTGTGTGTGATGGTTCTCGGCTCCGCGAGAATGAAAGAAAAGAACAGCAAAGGAGGAGGGGAAGTGTGGGAGAAAAGCCATTAGTATCCTATATATCAGGAAGAAAAATGACATCCTCACCCCGCCCTGCTTAAAGGACTCCCTTGAGTGTTTTGCCATTATTACCTGTACAAGGTTGCGCATGTGGTTTCAGAAGCATCTTCTCTTCCATCAGGCAGCGAGTTTTCTCAATTCTGCGCCAGAGACAAGTTTTATTAACTTTCTCTTCAGCATCCACCCTGATAGTTAATGATGCAGGGCACCTTTGAGGTAGCCTAATGCAGGCCGTTTATCAAAAAAACACCACCGCACATAAATAGGACGGCATGCTCTCGATATGATAAATCAGAGGCTGGTGCCAGCGCTCTCCTTACAGCTCTCTTTGGGAAGCGCAGGGACTTTCTCTAATTGCTGGCTGCCGCTTAATGGCGGGGCAGCCTATCAGCGCCAGGCCATGGAGAGGCAAGATTCGGGTCAGGGCAGAACAGGATGCTGGGAAAGGGAGACAGGAGGGTGTTGTCAGACTTAGCAGCAAGCCCATTTTCTGGATGGGAAAAATCTGTCCAGAAGGTGTGTAGGTGGCATGCAACTTGGGCTGTCAGAGAATTCTGGCAAAACCCAAAACGAGACTGGAAATTGCTTCTTATTATTACAGTCATACCTCGTGTTACGTTTGCATCATGATACATTTTTTCAGGTTGCGTCCCACGGCGATCCGGAAGTACCGGAAAGGGTTACTTCCGGGTTCCGCCGCTTTTCACCACTCGCGCATGCGCAGACGTGAAAAACGACATCACGTGCATGCGCAAAAGCGGTGAATCACAACCCCTACATGCACAGACGCGCCGCTGCAGGTTGCGTTCTGCTCATGTTGCGAATGGGGCTCCAGAACGGATCCTGTTTGCAACCAGAGGTACCACTGTATTATTATTTACTTTTACACCGCCTATCTGGCTGGGTTTCCCCAGCCACTCTGGGCGGCTTCCAACAGGATATTAAAAACACAATAAAATATCAAACATTGAAAACTTCCCTAAACAAGGCTGCCTTCAGATGTCTTCTAAAAGTCAGATAGTTGTTTATTTCCTTGACATCTGGTGGGAGGGCTTTCCACAGGGTGGGCGCCACCACCGAGAAGGCCCTCTGCCTGGTTCACTTGCATGCCTAGACCCTGTGACCCCACAGTTCCCTGGGAAGTGAATAACCAGACAGGACAACAGCATATTGGTTTATGGATTCATATAGGCCACAACTTTATTGCTTACAGGTGTGGCATAGTTTGGCAATAGGCGTTGGGTGAAGCCAGAACTATTCCACTCCAGCCCATCTGCTGGAAGTGCATCAGAACTTACCAGTTGCTGGAAGCCACAAGGTGGTGGATGGAGAGAGTGCTCTTGCATGTTTCCCAAAGGTATCTGGCTGGTCACCATGTGAGCAAGATGGTTCATTGGCCTGATATTGCAAGATACAAAGGCAATTGCCAGATTCTCTCATTCAATGTGGAGGACCTGAACTTGTGGAACTGAGACTAGATAAGCGCCCTCCTTGAACTTTGGGTGCCTGGCAAAGATTTCCTTCATTTCTTCATGCAGAGCACTGTATGGAACGGGCCCCTGCAGGAGGCTGAGAGCGCCACCAAGTTAGATGGATTTCAGAAATTTATGGAGCAGAGAGCTATCGATGGCTACTATCCATGATGTTTAAGGTCTGCCTCTACACCTGAAAGCATTAATGCTTCTGAATACCAGTTGCTGGAGACCACAGGAGAGAAGAGGGCTCCTGTGTTCCAATCCTGTTTGTGGGTTTTCCACAGGCATCTGGTTGGCCACCATGGGAATAAGTTGCCGGAGTAGATGGACCATTGTCCTGTTTCAACAGGACCTTCTTATGTTCCTGTTCCAGTACTCATTTTAAGGCGGTGTTTGGTTCTATGATTTTCATAATATTTTATTGTCCTGTTTTCTGTGGGTTCCTCTTATATGCGCTTGCTTAGATATGTGGGTAATTAAGCATATAACTATATAAGCATATAAGTATATAAATATCTTACATCCATGAATATATATATGCACAAATTAAGTTAGCTCATTTGTATAATTTTGTAAAATATTGCAGCTGGTATCTAGGAGAATTAGTGCCTCTTACCATGAAGGCAGAACATGGGCACCATGACCAGCAGCCATCAGTAGCTCTCTCCTCCATGAATTGGCCCAGTCCCGATCGTTCTACCCAGACACTGAGGTCCAGCACTGAGGGCCTTCTGGTGGTTCCCTCACTGCAAGAAGCCAAATTACAGGGAACCAGGCAGAGGGCCTTCTCGGTAGTGGCACCCGACATGTGGAATGCCCTCCCACCAGATGTCAAAGAGAACAACAACTACCAGACTTTTAGAAGACATCTGAAGGCAGCCCCGTTTAGAGAAGCTTTTAATGTTTGATGCATTACTGTATTTTAATATTTTGTTGGGAGCCTCCCAGAGCAGCTGGGGAAGCCCAGCCAGATGGGTGGGGTATAAATAAATTATTATTATTATTATTATTATTATTATTATGCCAACCTAGTTGATGCCCATCACTGTCTCCTGTGGGAGTGAGCTCCATAGAGTTCAACTATGTGCTACATGCAGATGTATGATATTAAGATACCAGCAGAGAGCAGGGAGGCACAAAGGGAAGGGGGAAAGGGGCGTCCATCCACTTTGGGCTGTGGCCACACCTCCTTCTGGCTTAGGCCACACCCACTGTGAGCATGTGACTCCTCGCAGGCTATCCTCATGGCAATGTGGTTCTTAACGGGGGGGGAATACCTGCCCCCATTTATACGCCTCTCTCCTTGCCTTCTTGGTCTCCTGACTTCCCCTCCATACCATAGCAACTCCAAGCACGAGTAGATCTGGCAAAGTTTAAGACTTTGGGGGGGAAAGAGATTTTTTTTTCCAGGGGGCATTTTTCTTCCCTCCCTTTCCAAATAACATTCAAAGGCATTAGTGGAAGAATTGGCCTGTGGTTATTTCACAGCTAGTTTTATTTATGGTAAATTTATTATAATAAGGATGTTCTCTGTCATTGTCTGGTGCGATTTATTTATTGTTTCTCCCTTTTGAAAACTGTTGATATTGATTGCTCTGAGAGGTTGCCTCGAAGAAAAGGGGGAGAAAGGGGGGGAACCTGGGGAATGAAAAGAAATGACCATGTTGTTATCAATTACTTCATAATGAGATGTGAGCGGAGAATTTTAAACATTCTTCCTAGCACTACTGTGGGGGGGGGGGGGGGACAACACACACAATATATTTACAGGAAATTATCCCTGGGTGATGAATGGTGTGTTTTAAAGTGAGGGGTTCTCTAATGAGGGCCTCTCTTGATGGCTCAGAAGCTTATTTCTAACTACTATGTGTTTTAATTAAAACAGAATTTAGTGTGCATCTGCCAGAGACCAAAATAAACCAAACATTTTTGCACATAGGTCCTGTGTCTTTCCATCTCAGACCAAAGCTGTTAATTCTCAAATAGATCAACAAGGGGAAAGTAGTGGGAAATTCTATAGGCGATGGTTTCTTAGAACATGAGAAGAGTTCTGATGGATCAGGCCCATCTAATCCAGCTTCATAAGAACACAGTCCCTCTTTGGGAGAAAGGGAGAGATAGAAATTTAATAAATACATAATTGGGTTGTGATCAGGAGACAACTGAGGAGTGCACCTTTTGGGGTGAGGTCAAGTTGTTGGAAGGTTGCAGTGCCTGCTGTGACTGTAGAGATGGATGGGGGAAGACATGTTTTGTTGCAGCTGGGGCAGAGGAAGGTGTCCAGCTGTGCTGCTGCAGATGCACCATGGAGTTTCTTCTTTCTGTGCTCCTCCCAGCAGTCTCTTCTCCTCCGGTCGCACAAAATAAACAGAACATAGCCACCACGGAGAATCACTCCCTCAATTATCAGCATTGAGGCTGTGAGTGTTGTTCGATGCTTACATAGCCGAAACAACAACAGAAAACCCATGCACAGCAAAGAGGCAAAAGCAGGTTCAGGGGTTTGCAAAAGTACAAAAAGGGTATCTTAAAAGGCAGTGGGGCAGTGAGCTCTTCTGCACTGCAAGCTTTTGCTGCAAATCACTTGTTGGGACTATTGAGTTGTATCCACTGCTAGTTCTGCTCAAAGTGGACCCATTGAAATTAACGAATCTAAGCTAGGGACCAATCCTAAGTATGGAAAACCAATGCAGCTGATGAAATCTTAAATTAAGGCTTCATAAAGCATGCCAGATCCAAGCTCTGTTCAGGAACAAGGCCACTGCTGGCTGAGTCATTTAAGGCTGTAAACAATAACGTGAGCACCTTAAACTGGGCCCAGAAACAAGCCAGTCTGGTTGACAGAGAGGGTTGCATCTTGCTGGTCACCTCTTTGGCTGGCCTTGCCACGATTCATACCAATGAAAGGTCATAGTAACAAAGCAAAAGGATGCCCAGGTAAGCTGTACAGTGGTACCTCGGGTTACATATGCTTCAGGTTACATACGCTTCAGGTTACAGACTCTGCTAACCCAGAAATAGTACCTTGGGTTAAGAACTTTGCTTCAGGATGAGAACAGAAATCGTGTGGTGGTGGCGCGGCGGCAGCGGGAGGCCCCATTAGCTAAAGTGGTGCTTCAGGTTAAGAACAGTTTCAGGTTAAGAACGGACCTCCGGAATGAATTAAGTACATAACCAGAGGTACCACTGTATATTGTTGTCCCTGTGTAGTTAGTGGGATATGGGGGGGGGCTGAAAAGGATCCTTGCCCACTGCCTGTCCTTTGTTGAGAAGTTTCAGACACAGAGCAAATGATGCAATGGCCTACTGACACCCCCCCATGAGATTGGACCTGTTGTTGCCTGGGCTTGACTCTTTGAGGACGATTCCAAGTCTTGGTCCTCACCCTTCAAAAATTTGCCTAATTTTCATTTGGAGCACCATTTTGCTTCCTATGACACACCATCTCTCTTTCTTCCCTTGGCCTTCCTTCATCAGCAAATATTCTACGGAGTGAATTTTAGCATTCACTATCTGCCCATGCTCACATGCACCCTTCATGTACACACACACACACACACTCCATCTGATGCAGAATTGGGAATTATACATTAGTTACTTTGACTCCTGGCTATGACAGACAGTAATTTACCATTTTATTGTGATTCAGTACCTTGGACAGAGGCGCACATAGCCTGTCATATTGTGTTCGTCACCAACAGTAGAGACAAGCATTGCCTGTCAAACAGAAGCACGGCTCTAATGAGGACACCTAGATTTATAATTTTGAAGATTCGCAGGCAATGGGAGACTTTACACACACACAAAAATACCCTTTCTAACCAGGGCAGGCTGATTAGAGGATATAAAAACTTTTCTTTTTTTTTTTAAGTAACACACAGGGATCCCCCCCCCCCTGCAAGGACAGTCCCTTTTTTCCTGCAAATGCCAACCAATCTATTTGCAAGAGATATCATTTGCATTGGAAAGGGAAAACAGACAAGAGGGGCAGTGATGGTCCCTCCCCTCTTGGCGAAAGCAGTTGGAAAACTCATAATGAAAAGATGGGGCCGTCATTTCCAGCCGGCTTGGGAGGGGGAGAATTTAGGGGTGGGTCTGTTGGCTGCAACCCAGGACACACATTGTGAAATGAGCACCAGTGATGGGCTGAGAATGCTGACATTTTTTTAAAAAAGCAATTCTCTCTTATGACCTGGTGGGTGGAATTCTTGCGCTGAACCTTTATCCACTCGAACCAGAGGATTTTGCATCTAGCTGTAGTCGTACACAGGCATGCTGTGGCATTTTGCAGAAGCAGAGCCCACAGACAAGAGACATAAATGTTTATCTAAGACAAGGCTACAAAATTGGGGGACCACCAAGGAGAATGGAGCCCAACAGACTCACTGGAGGTTTAATAGACCTCCCACATTTGCAGTTCCTGGGATGCTGAAAACTGGGGTGGGGAACACTTTTTAACTCGAAGTCCACATTCTCTTATGGGAAAACCTGTGGGGGCCACATGCTGGAGGAGGCAAAAGTGGTTGTTGTTTAGTCGTTTAGTCGTGTCCAACTCTTCGTGACCCCATGGACCAGAGCACGCCAGGCACTTCCATCTTCCACTGCCTCCCGCAGTTTGGTCAAACTCATGTTGGTAGCTTCGAGAACATTGTCCAACCATCTGGTCCTCTGTTGTCCCCTTCTCATTGTGGCCTATATCTTTCCCAAAATCAGGGTCTTTTCCAGGGAGTCTTCTCTTCTCATGAGGTGGCCAAAGTATTGGAGCCTCAGCTTCACGATCTGTCCTTCCAGTGAGGACTCAGGGCTGATTTTCTTCAGAATGGATAGGTTGGATCTTCGTCCATGGGACTCTCAAGAGTCTCCTCCAGCACCATAATTCAAAAGCATCAATTCTTCGGCAATCAGGCAAAAGTGGACAGAGCAACAAATGGGACTTCTACCTTTGTTTAGGAAGCTTTTCCTACATGCACTGCCACATACCCCAAGCAAGCAGGTGTCAATTATCAGAGTCCAGGGGCACATCCCAGCCAGGCAAAAATACTCAAGGAAAATGTGAAGCAGGGTTGGTCAGAAGCATAATCTGGGAATAGGTTATGTTTCATGGGGAGAGTCCCAAGGGCCAGATGGAGAGATTCTGAGGACCACATTTGGTTCCCCAACACTGCTGTGCATTCTCGATTGGCTGAATTTGGCTTGATGGGTCACAAGACTTGGGCAGACCTGATTTGAGAGATGGAGACTCAAGTTTGGTTCAAGTTTGAGTTTGTCACAGATGGACGGTGTTCTCCTGGACCCACAGTCACTGTGGGTCAAGCTGGGCATGAGCACAAGTATGTCTTAGAAGCACAATATTGCAACTGAGTTTCTCACTGGGTATTGTGTTTTGATGTTTTGAGACTACAATTCCCACCATCCCTGACCACTGGTTCTGCTAGCTAGGGATCATGGGAGTTGTAGTCCAATAACATCTGGAGGGCCGAGGTTGAGGAAGCCTGACTTAAGCTGATACTTACCCGGCTTCGGCAGGGGAGGGCAGGATATAAATAGAATTTATTATTATTATTATTATTATTATTATTATTATTATTATTATTACCCTAATCTTTGTTGTAAGTGCTGGATTCAAATGCACGCCTAAGATCACACCAATTATCTTTTTAGAATTTACTGTGTTTCCTACTTCATTTTGATTATTCTTAGCTTCTCTGTGTGGTGCCTAATATCTTTGTACTAAAAAAAAAAACCCCAAAACCAAAACCTCAATCCCTTTAAAATCATGGTAATAGATTTGATTTGATTATTATTTATTAAATTTATACACCGCCCTTCATCTCAGGGCGGTTCACAAGAAAATAGATTTGCCTATCCCTCCCTCGTCCACAGAGAAGTTTATCAGTACTTTTCTACTTTAGCCTCCTTGTATGCCCTCCTTACAGAAAGGCAAAGTGAAAATTATTTCAATCTATAACACTCACACGTACGGCAAAAGCAGTTATCAAACATTTAAAACTGCTTCGGGACATCTGATCACCTTGTTCTCCGAGCAGTGGTCAAGGATGAACGAAGAAAGCGAGAAAATTCACTACTCGGTGATAAATAAGTCTAGCAAGTCTCCATATAAATGAAATAAAGGACTGAAGCATGGAGATTCAAAGTCTTGCATACGCTTGCAAAAGGTGCAACAATAAATCGGAAATAGTAGAATATGTAGGAATAGCTGGCTACTTCAGAACACAGGAAACTGCCTTCTACCAGATCAGGCCACTAGTGTCCTGGCTACAGCGAGTATCTGCAGCTCTTTGGAGTCTCAGGAAGGGGTCTTTGGACTATTGTATTTTAATATTTTGTTGGGAGCCACCCAGAGTGGCTGGGGAAACCCAGCCAAATGGGTGGGGTATAAATAATAAATTATTACTATTACTATTATTCACACCAAGTGCTGCTTGGTTCATTGACTAGAAATGCCAGGGGTTAAACCTGGATTTTCTTCATTCAAAGCAGGTGTTTCGATATTGAACTCCCAGCCCATTCACACAAGGCAGGTGCCTTCACTGTACCGTTTTTGGCACCAGCTAAAAACTTACTTGTTTTGGCAAGTGCAAGTCTACCCAGATACATAAACTGAAACCCAGATGCCTGTACAGTGGTACCTCGGGATGCGAACAGGATCCATTCTGGATCCCCGTTCACATCCCAAACGGAACGCAAGATGCGACGGCGTGTCTGCGTGTGCGCAGGTCGCGTTTCGCCGCTTCCACACATGCGTGTGACATCATTTTGAGCGAAACCCAGAAGTGGCGAAACCCGGAAGTAGCACGCTCTGTTACTTCCGGGTTGCCGCAGAGCGCAACTCGAACACGCTCAACCCGAAGCACATTCAAGGTATGTCTGTAACTGAAATATGTTGTTTTATTTAAAAATGTATATTTTTAACTTCTGGTTCTCTTTATGTTTTAAAAAGTTAGATTTACTTGCTTTTAACACTTCTATTAGTAATTTTAATGTACATTTCCTTTTACTTTTTTTTTTTTTTACAGTTGAGTTGTATACAAATCCCATTCAATAAAAATAAAAAATGAACTGTGGCCCCCAAATACCTGGAAGGATGCAGTCAGGTTGCAAAAACATTTATTGGTGCCCCGCCAAGGACTACCCTAGGACTGCAACTTACTATGCGTAATATACTTGCATGATTGCAGCTTTGTGTGGGTGGCAGAAAAATAAATAACTGGAGAGCAGGAAGTGAGCAGCTGGAAGGCGCCATCCAAGATCTCACGGGATCTTGTGATAGCCCTGGATTTTCTCCTTGAAGAGTTTTCATCATCATCATCATCATTTATTATTTATACCCCACCCATCTGGCTGGGTTTCCCCAGCCACTCTGGGCGGCTCCAAACATAATATTAAAAACTCAATAAAACATCAAACATTAAAAACTTCCCTAAACAGGGCTTCCTTCAGATGTCTTCTGAAAGTCAGGTAGTTGTTTATTTCCTTGACATCTGATGGAAGGGCGTTCCACAGGGTGCATGCCACTACCGAGAAGGTCCTTTGCCTGGTTCCCTGTAACCTCACTTCTCACAGTGAGGGAACCGCCAGAAGGGCCTTGGAGCTGGACCTCTGTGTCTGGGCTGAACAATGGGGGTGGAGATGCACCTTCAGGTATACTGGACCGAAGCCGTTTAGGGCTTTAAAGTCAACACCAACACTTTGAATTGTGCTCGGAAACGTACTGGGAGCCAATGTAGGTCTTTCAGGACCAGTGTTATATGGTCTCAGCGGCCACTCCCAGTCACCAGTCTCGCTGCCGCATTCTGGATTAGTTGTAGTTTCCAGGTCACCTTCCGGGTCGCCCTCTGCCTTCCTTACCAGGCTCTGGGAAAGGCCCTGTGAGAACTTGGATGGCCCCACACGATCTAGTGGGAGCCTTCCAAAGCTCTTCTGGTGACTCATTTGACCTTCTCTGGGCCCATTAAGGTAGAGACAGGCCTTGTGTGATCTTCCCAGTGTCCAATAAGGTAGATCTGGCAAACTAGGGATAGTTGTGTGGTGTGGTTCTGGAGATCCTCCTGACTGCATGATTTTGCCTTTGCACATGAACAGTGTTATCTCAGGTTAAGAACTTAATTCATTCTGGGGTGGTTTTTTTTGGGGGGGGTTAATATTTTAAAAAAAGAACTTAGGTAATTCATTCTGGAGGTCCATTCTTAACCTGAAACTGTTCTTAACCTGAGGTACCACTTTAGCTAATGGGGCCTCCCACTGCTGCCGCCACACAATTTCTGTTCTCATCCTGAAGCAAAGTTCTTAACTCGAGGTATTATTTCCGGGTTAGTGGAGTCTGTAACCTGAAGCATCTGTAACCCAAGGTACCATTGTAATTCCCATTTAAGTTGTGGTGCACTGTGCCAGCTAATCAGTTCAGAACTACCCCCTGTCAGGAAAGAGGGTCTCCAAGTACCCTCCAAGCCCCTCCTGATAATCAGCACAAAACAAAGTGAACTTATCCCCCAGCCAACTGGAGTTCACTGGAGTTCACTGGAGTGAACTCATGCTATTGTTTCAGATCTTTTTTGCATGCTAAGTAGGTGTTCTGCCATTGAGCTATGTGTGGCCTCTCATTGTAACCTCTCCAAACTGCAGGATTCCATCAAAAGTATCTATACATTTATTTATTTTTCCTGCTCCATGATTTGCCCAATGAGATGTTTATGCAGGCTCAATAGTGTCTCCATTTATAATGCCATTGACACTGTGCAGTACACATCTGTCTCTTGACACAGTTTGCCATCTCATTTTCCACCAAGGTTATGTTTTCTTTTCCAGCAGGTTGCTGGAAATGTCGGTCAATTACAGACACAGGTACAAATTTCGGGTAGGGGACTGTCCCAATAAATAAACGTGATTGAGCTTGCATTTTGAAGCTGAGCAGCTCTTGAACTTTTTCATTGTCGACGGCAGGTATAAATCTGAGTATTACCAAAGCTAAACAGATTGATTGAATTACATTAAGGGCATTGAAGGCGCAATTGCGACAATTTACTTCCTGTTACTATTACATTTACCTCCCTGGAAACTTTGGGGATCCTGCTGATTCAATTGGAGGTTAAAGGTAGCCATGTATACATTTGTATGTGCCTTATTGCTAAGCAAATCTATTCTCCACTGACACAAGATCCTTCCCTCGCTCGCTCGCCCCAGCCCAAAAAGCAGAAGTGACACATTGAAGTTGAAAAACGGCACTCGGCGAGGGGTTTAAATACATTTTTTGAATCTGAAATATATTTTAAAGGTCAATTTCGGCAGTAATTATGTTATAATGGCAGAGCCTTTTAAAGACAAAACACAAGATTAATATGTTTCCAGATGAGAAGTGTTGGAAGATTCGATCTCTCTCTTTTTTTATGCTGTGTTTTTCAGGCCATGAGGCTGCAATGCAAATCTCAGTAGCAGAGGAGGCATTAAAAATACTTTATCTCCCCCATCCGCCCATTTCTTTACTTGATATTTTATTAGAAGTTTTCCCTTTTTTATTATTTATTTATTCAATTTATATGCTTCCCTTTATTCCAAGATCCCAGGGTGGTGTACAACATTATGAACATAATGTACACAAAGTAATAATAAAATACTCATAATAAAAGCCTTCCCGCATTTAACAGACCATAGATAGTTTAATGACCAAAGACCTGGGTAAAGAGAAATGACACCTAAATATATGTAATGATGGCACCAGGCGAGCATCTCTGGGTAGAGCATTCCACGGATGGGGAGCCAACACAGAAAAGGCCCATTACCACATTGCCACCCTCTGAACCGTTCAGGGAGGGGGCCATAGAGAAGGGCTTTGGATGACAAATGCAGAGTCCAAGGCGATTCATATGGAGGGAGCCAGTCCTCAAGGTATTGACATCCTAAGCCATTTAAGGCTTTATAGGTCAATACCAGCACTTTGAATTGGGCCCAGATACTCATTGGCAGAGGGACGTGGGTGGCGCTGTGGGTTAAACCACAGAGCCTAGGACTTGCCTATAAGAAGATTGGCGGTTCGAATCCTCGCGATGTGGTGAGCTCCTGTTGCTCGGTCCCTGCTCCTGCCAACCTAGTAATTCAAAAGCACATCAAAGTGCAAGTAGATAAATAGGTACCGCTCCGGCGGGAAGGTAAACAGCGTTTCCGTGCTCTGCTCTGGTTTTGCCAGAAGCAGCTTAGTCATGCTGGCCACATGTCCCGGAAGCTGTACTCCGGCTCCCTCAGCCAGTAAAGCGAGATGAGCACCACAACCCCAGAGTCAGCCACAACTAGACCTAATGGTCAGGGGTCCCTTTATTTTTACCTTACAGCCAGTGCAGTTGGCCCAGGATTTATTTTTTTACACGATCTAACACTTCTTTCCTCCCCTCTTGCCCCTTCCTTGGTTTGCCCTGGCCTCATATCCTAATCTTAGAAACCTCCCATGAAGGGATGATTTAATTCTGCTACCCTTGGCCATAAGAGCATAAGAAGAGCCTACTGAATCAGGGCTTTGCCCCATCTAGTCCATCATGTGGTTGTCAAAGTGGCCAACCAGAGGCCTGTGGGAAACACCCAAGCAGGATTCAAGCACAAGAGCATTCTCCCCTCCTGTGGTTTCCAGCAACTAGTATTCAGAAGCAACAGTGGAGCAGACCATAGCCATCATGACTAGTAGCCATTGATAGCCCTCTCTCCCATATATGTGTCTTGTCCTCATTTATGGTCCGTGAGAGATCTCATCTGTAGTTGTGGCTGATGCCTGTTGGGACTGGAGGTGCAGAAAGCAGGGAGGCCAACAGTGGGTGGAGGCAGAACCAATGAGAGGTGGGGCCAGCTAATTTGAGTTTTGTTCCCTCCTTCTTCTCCCTGCTGATGTCTACAAGCAAGGTGGACCAGCCCATGAGGCAAGGTGAGATGGCTGTGTCAAGTGGCAGGATTCACTGGGGCAGCAGATCCCAATGTCAGTCTTTCTTCTCTCCTTGTTCCTGATGTAGATCTTCCCTCATCCCTTATTACTCAATTATTATTATAAGAGCCAGTGTGGTGTAGTGGTTAAGAGAGGTAGACTCGTAATCTGGTGAACCGGGTTCGCTTCCTCGCTCCTCCACATGCAACTGCTGGGTGACCTTGGGCCAGTCACACTTCTTTGAAGTCTCTCAGCCTCACTCACCTCACAGAGTGTTTGTTGTGGAGGAGGAAGGGAAAGGAGAATGTTAGCCGCTTTGAGACTCCTTCGGGTAGTGATAAAGCGGGATATCAAATCCAAACTCTTCTTCTACTAGTTCCCTGGCAGTGAGGGGGGTGTCATTTTGGGGTCCACCTCAGGTGCCAAAATGTATTGGCCCTGTCTACATGGGCAGTGTTGAGACTACAGAGGAGAAAGCTGACAGCCAGAGCCACTCCTTCACTGGAAGTCAGGAAGACGACAAGAAGATGGGGGGATGACTGAGGGTAGACTGGGGTTAGTGGAGCAGTGCTCCATTTGCTGTAGTGGACCAGGTCACTGCATAGCCTCATTACATCTAAACAAGAGCACAGCAGAGTTGGAAGAGGTGCAATTAATGACCAGACCAGCAAAGAGATTGGAGCATCTTCCCTATAAAGAAGGCTGATCGCCAAAGAATTGATGCTTTTGAATTATGGTGCTGGAGAAGACTCTTGAGAGTCCCACAGACTGCAAGAAGATCAAACCTCTCTATTCTGAAGGAAATCAGCCCTGAGTGCTCACTGGAAGGACAGGTCCTGAAGCTGAGGCTCCAAGACGTTGGCCATCTCATGAGAAGAGAAGACTCCCTGGAAAAGACCCTGATGTTGGGAAAGATGGAGGGCACAAGGAGAAGGGGACGGCAGAGGACGAGATGGATGGACAGTGTTCTCGAAGCTACCAGCATGAGTTTGACCAAACTGTGGGAGGCAGTGGAAGACAGGAGTGCCTGGCGTGCTCTGGTCTATTGGGTCACGAAGAGTCGGACACGACTAAACAACTAAACAACAGCATCTTCCCTATAGTGAATCGTTGGGATGATGGGGAGCTTTTTCTTTTTAGAAAAACAACCACTGTGACATCACCTGCGTCACACATGGTCTACTACATTTGAAGATATTTTACATACTCAGAGAATGCCGCAATTCACAGATGATGTCATGGTTAAGAAACTCTTGATGCTATGCAAACGTAGAAGAAGGAGCTGGAGCAGCAGCAACAGAAGAAAATGAGTAATAAGATAGTTCGTCATCTTCTCTTAACTTCCACCGGAATCTTCACTCTCTCTGTACAGAATATCTAAAATAAGAAAACACAAGACTGGGGTTTTTTTAAAAAAGAAAGAAAGAAAGAAAGAAATACAGCAGTAAGTGAAGATCATCGTTTCCTATGCTCTTACCATAAATACTGCATTTATATCTCATTAATTAAAATGCCAGCAACTTAAATCATTTATAATAGAGACCCAAGAACTATTAGTGAAGTCAGCCCTGCTTCATTCCAGAGAGATTGGACAAAGATGAATTGCAGTATAAGAATCTGAAACACTTCCTGGCTTCAAAATGTTTTGGCTCGACAGTGCTAACTAATGTATTAATATTGCATAGATTAGGAAGGTAACAGGGTAAGCTTTGGGTTTTTATGGGTTGCGGGGGAAAGAGATCCAACAGGGAGACCTCCAACACACTCTTCCACACAACATAACAAAAAATTAGTCAAAAACCATAAATAAAACTAAAATGCACAACCAGACTGAACTGTTTCCACATAAATCACCATAAAATAAAGATACAAAAGCAACCTAACAAGAACAACTTCCCCCAAAACAACACCTCAGCTAAACTAAGGGTTGCTGTTGCTACTTGCTTCTAATTTAAACAATTTACCCTTCCAGCATTGTGCTGAAATCAAGAAAGTGCAATAATCATCTCCATCAGCTAGCAGGAACAGATTTTCCCCCACCCACCAGATTTCAGGAGTTGCCAGAGTGTTACATAAGAAATACATGAAAGTAGCAGCATTTGCAAACATTTAAATCTCATAGTCTTCATCTTACTACTCTAGCTGATCCTTTATTCAATGAAAGCTTAACAGTGATGCAATGCCTTTCCCATTATGAAACCAGATCTATGTTCTAAGTTTCTTTTTCAGAGAGCCAGTATTCCTCTGCAGTCTTCTGTCCTGGTATTTATTGAAGTGTATCGTAAGATATTAATCCTGTGTAAGTTTAGTATCATATCCAGTTTTCAAGACAAATCAGTGCATATTACCCAATTAAAGGATCACCATCATCTTCCTGAAGTGGACGTCGTGAAAATGGATGCGCAGAAGCTGTTTAGCCCTTCATGACTATTATAAGGCACATAAACGTCATTAACATGATGAAGACACCAGCAACAATTCCAATGGCCTCGGGGACATTGGTACACCACCGCCAAGCTAATAAGCGCTTGGCGTAGCTCAAGGCACCATTATTGAGCTGGGGCATCAAACCCAGGATGTGACACATCGTTGGATAAATATCAACTGAATAAATGGTAGTTTGACTCTAACCTTTGTGGAAAGCAGGCCCATGAGCTGCCAAAAATAGAAGCATACTTGGAAGAGAGTTATCACAGCCACGCTCTCCTAACTTTGAACACAAGAACCTTCCCTGTGGTTTCCAGCAACTCGCATTCAGAAGCATTACTTCTGTGGAGCCAGAGCACAGCCAACATGACTAGCAAGGCTGGGCGATATCTGGTCTTCAACATCACGATATATCACCAGCTAAGCATCACAATATATCTATATATCACAATGTCTGAAATAAGGATGGAAATATGTAGAGGCGAACAGTAGAGCTGGGTGATCTCTGGTTTTCAACATCATGATTTATCACCAGCTAAACATCGCCATAGGGACGCGGGTGGTACTCTGGGTTAAACCACAGAGACTAGGACTTGCCGATCAGAAGGTCGTGGTTTGAATCCCCGCGACGGGGTGAGCTCCCCTTGCTCGGTCCCTGCTCCTGCCAACCTGGCAGTTCAAAAGCACGTCAAAGTGCAAGTAGATAAATAGGTACCGCTCCAGCGGTAAGGTAAACGGCATTTCTGTGCGCTGCACTGGTTTCGCCAGAAGCGGCTTAGTCATGCTGGCCACATGACTCAGAAACTGTACGCCGGCTCCCTCGGCCAATAAAGCGAGATGAGCGCCGCAACCCCAGAGTCGGTCACAACTAGACCTAATGGTCAGGGGTCCCTTTACCTTTACCTAAACATCGCCATATACCAGAATATCACAATGTCTGAAATAAGGATGGAGCTACGTAGAGGCAAGGGTTCACGGTTTCCCACACATTGTGATTTTTGCATAGAACACACACACACATGATTCACAATGTATTTCCAGGTCAAAAATTATGAAACCGATATCACGATATGGACTTCAAACTGGTTTCAGATGATATACTGAAATATTGCCCAACCCTAATGGCTAGTAGCCATTAAAAGCCTTATCCTCCATATTCTATGCAGTCACCCCATTCAGGCACTGAGGAGACCCAGACCGACTTCACCCTGCAAGGTTGTCTCACATGCCTTCAAACCACACCATCTGGACCATTCCTGGGTCCCCAGATCCAGGTTCACAAGCAGGGTCTTCTGAGACACAGCAGAAGACGTACTGCTGCATTTCCCCCCAGGGTAATGAGTGAGGAGTTCTTTCATTTATTTTGCTACTGAGGCTCCTTCAGCAGATACTTTCTATAGCTGGCCAACATTATCGCCTCTGTTCATCCCTCCTGTGTTCAGCATTAATGATATGGAGCCAGAGGCTTTGCTAGAGAGCCAAGTCATACATTTTCCTTTCGTGCTCCTGATATTTTGATTAGCTTCTTCTATAAAAGGCAAAGGGTAAATCATCTGCTCCAGAGATAATGGAGCATTTCTTCCATGAAGAGAAAGGAGGAGGAGGCCTTTTTTGAGGGTAGGGGGAGATGCTTTATTTTCAGGCCAGTCCACTGATAAAGACATCAAGCTGAAAAACTCTTGATGCAACCAGGCAAGGCGGCAGAAGTTTGGCCTTTGCATCTTCTGCATTTCTGCAAATGAAGACACTAGCAAGGAGTGGGGATAATTTGGATCGGGAGGCTTGGCCCTTGGAATCCGAAACCATTTTTTAAAGAACAGAATAAGAGCCTGCTGGATTGGGCCAATGGTCCATCAAATCCAGAATTCTGTTCTCACAGTGGCCAGCCAGATGTCTGTGGAAAACCCACAATCAGGACCCAAGCGCAAGAGCAGTCTCTTCTCCTGTGGTTTCCAACAACTGGTATTCAGAAGCATGGCTGCCTCTAGCTATAGATTGATAGGTCAATACAGCCCAGGTGGTTATGAAGGCCTAACAGAGACTTCATTTCCTTAGGGTCTTGTGAAAGAACAATGCTAGACAGCAACTGGTGGTTTCCTTCTATCGGTCCACGATAGAAAGTGTTCTCTCATACTGTATTACAGTGTGGTACGCTGGTTTGACAGCCATAATAATAATAATAATTTATTATTTATACCCCGCCCATCTGGCTGGGTTTCCCCAGCCACTCTGGGTGGCTTCCAACAAAGTATTAAAATACAGTGGTTTGTTAAACATTAAAAGCTTCCCTAAACAGGGCTGCCTTCAGTTGTCTTCTAAACGTCTGGTAGTTGTTTTTCTCTTTGACATCTGGTGGGAGGGCGTTCCACAGGGCGGGTGCCACTACTGAGAAGGCCCTCTGCCTGGTTCCCTGTAACCTGGCTTCCCACAGGAAGGGACCCACCAGAAGGCCCTTTGTGCTGGACCTCAGTGTCCAGGCAGAACGATGGGGGTGGAGACACTCCTTCAGGTATATTGGACCGAGGCTGTTTAGAAAGTCCCTATAGAGGGTGGTGAAGACAGCACACAATATCATGGGCTGTCCCCTGAGTCCGCTAGATGTCATCGCAGGAGACCGTTGCCTCAGAAGAGCGAGGGACGTTCTCAGGGATGACTCACGCCCTGGCCAGCACCTTTTTAATCTCCTGCCCTTGGGCAGGAGATATAGAAGCATGGTAAGCAACACCAACAGGTTAAAGAACAGTTTCTACTCGTGGGCCATGAGGTTGCTGAATGGAAGACAGCAACATTGCAGCTGACGTTCTGGGTTGGTGGTCATATGACAGCACACAGAGTGTAACAAGGACTGAAAGATTGTGGGGGGTGAGGGGGTTCGTTTAATCTCACTGTAAACAAGTGGTACAGTGACAATAAAGTATTTCTATTTCTGTTCTATAGCTCTCTCATCCATTTGTCTACTCCTCTTTAAAAACCGTTCAGGTTGGTGTTCTTCACAGCCTCCTGGGGGAGAGAGCTCCATAGCGTAACTATGTCCCAGATGCCCTATAGATTTGCCATTTGACACATGAAGTGAAGCCCCATGCAGCTTCTGAGGCTGACATTTGAATTGGAAGCGGAAGGAGGAGTATAGGGGGGGAGAGGAGAAAAGGAAGCCCTTCCTCCACATTAGAATTATTTTAAATTTAAAGAGCCCACCCCCCACTGCTATTACACTCATTGGGATAATATACAAGCATTTGCCTCTTCTCTCTAACAGGGCAAGGCAAAAATAGATAAGGGGTGTGTGTGTGCTTGCAATTTTCAGTATGGAAAATGGTGGGAGGGGAAAGGGTCAAGAGGTCCCTCTCTCTTACTGTGGCCTTCCAACTGAAAGGTCATCTAATTCAACACACACACCCTAGTGCAGGATATCCACCATTGCAACCTCCCTAATAGATGGCCACCTAGGCTTTAGAGAGCTTTTGGAAACAGAGTGGAGTCAGCTTAGCTGTAGTGTTATTTATTCCTAAGGATTCCAAGCACATTCAGAATAGTACTCAGCTTTTATCTCTTTGCTATTAAGGGTCCAATTTTCCTTTCCATAAAAAGGTGTGTATATTGGGGAGGGAGGGAGAGCTTCAACCCCGACAGGGTTATTTCCCTAATTTCCACCACCTATTTTTGCAAAGCTTGAAGGAACGAAATGATATGCCCTACTTCCACCAATTACAATTCCCATTTCTTCCTCCCTCCCTTTCACCAAAACAGAAAAGAGGACAACTCCACACACACACACACACACACACCAATACATTTTCGAATCAAGATAAAGCCATCAAGGAAATAACTGAACATGATTAGAAAGGACCTCTCCTTAATGGAGAAAAGAGGCATGATTTCTCTCTGGCTGCCTTCCAGCAATCCACGTGCAATCAGCCCAAGGCGAGTGTTTGAGAAAACAGAATTGTAAAAGTAACTTTGAAGAACTGGTCGCCATGGCAACAGATCTGTAAATACTTAACTGCAAACGTTAAATGACACCTCAAGAGCCCTGGACCTGAGATGGTTTAGAAGAACGGCAAAATTTCACCCAGCGCTCCGAAGAGTCAGGACACACTTCAGATTTTTCTCCTCACGCCCCACTTCAGCTTTTGATCTGCATTGCATTCGCAAGGAACAGAAAGAACTTGTAGCTCAATTGTGAGAATCTTTTGAAATTTGCACCTCTCTGAATCTCGCAATGCAATTCTCTGCCCATCTCCACTTCTGGAGATTACATGTGGACCGAAATGTAGCTATCCTTTGAAATCCACACCTCTCCAAATTTAGTGGTGAAGTTTTCCTACCTGAAAATGTATACCAAAATGCATATATTGGGGTAACATGCACATAAAAATGCATATGTTAATGAAAATGGCAAACAAACATGTTCTAGTGAAGATTCTAGGGGATTGATGGGCACGTCTGCACACTGAATTGTTTTCAAGAGCCTCTGTTCTATATTCTGGCACACCTTTACACATGCAAATAACATTTTTTTTAAAGTGCAAATGAAGTTAGGTAATGTGTACATCTCAAGCATCATTACACAACAACTCTTTGGATCACATCCACAACATACTTTTAAAGTACCATTATCCTAATTTTACAGTCATGGCTTCACCCAACAAATTCTGGCTGCTGTACTGTGTGTTAAGGGTGCAGAGGGTTGTTAGGAAACCCATATACCCCCCAAGCTACAATTCCCAGAGTTTCCTGGAAAGATGGATAGACTGTTAAACCACTCTGGGAACTGTAGCTCTGGGAGGTGGCGCTGTGGTCTAAACCACTGAGCCTCTTGGGATCAGAAGGTTGGTGGTTTAAATCCCTGCAACGGGGTGAGCTCCCGTTGCTCAGTCCAAGCTCCTGCCAACCTAGCAGTTCGAAAGCATGCCCCAAAGTGCAAGTAGATAAATAGGTACTGCTCCGGCGGGAAGATAAACGGCGTTTCCGTGTGCTGCTCTGGTTTCCCTGTTCCATTGCACCGGAAGCGGCTTAGTCATGCTGGCCACATGACCCGGAAAAACTGTCTGCAGACAAACACCAGCTCCCTCGGCCTGTAAAGCGAGATGAGCGCCGCAACCCCAGAGTCGTCTGCAACTGGACTTAACTGTCAGGGATCCTTTACCAGTGTGGTGTAGTGGTTAAGAGTGGTGGACTCGTAATCTGGTGAACCGGGTTCACTTCCCTGCTCCTCCACATGCAGCTGCTGGGTGACCTTGGGCTAGTCACACTTCTCTGAAGTGTCTCAGCCCCACTCACCTCTCACAGTGTTTGTTGTGGGGGGGGGGAGGGAAAGGAGAATGTTAGCCGCTTTGAGACTCCTTAGGGTAGTGATAAAGCGGGATATCAAATCCAAACTCTTCTTCTCCTCCTCCTTTAACAACTCCCAGCACCCTTAACAAACTGCAACTCCCATAAATCTTTGGGAGAAGCCTTGATGCAAGAGTGTAAGAGTGCTTTATTTGTATGACATAGGTGTGTCCCTTGTAAGAATAGTTTTATTAACCCATACTGTTGGTTGAAGAGGCATCTGAGAGGGAACAGCTTGCCTCAGGCTACCTGGTGACAGAATCATAGAATCGTAGAATTGTAGAGTTGGAAGAAACTCCGACAGTCATCTAGTCCAACTCTCTGCAATGAAGGAATCTCAGCTAATGAATCCCTGACAGGTGGCCATCCAACTTCTGCTTAAAAACATCCAGTGAATGACAGTCGACTGCCTTCCAAGGGAGTCCATTCGACTGTCAAACAGCTCTTCCTGTCACAAAGCTCTTCCCAATCTTTAGTTGTCATCTCATTTATTGTTGTTTGAATCCATTGGGTTGGGTCCTACTTTCAGGAACAGCAGAAAACAAGCTAGCTCCATCTTCCATGTGACAGCCCTTTCTCTCTGCCTCCTGTTTTCCAAGCTAAACATATTCCATTCCCTTTAACCGCCTTCTTCCAGAAATAGAGATGGAGGAGGAATTTTTTGGGGCTGCTTCTTGCGGTGGACCAACCTGATTCAGGGTTCCTGAGTGCACTTGCTCCTTGGAAAACAACCATCATTTGTAAGAAGAAGAAGAAGAGTTTGGATTTGATATCCTGCTTTATCACTACTCGAAGGAGTCTCAAAGCAGCTAACATTCTCCTTTCCCTTCCTCCCCCACAACAAACACTTTGTGAGGTGAGTGGGGCTGAGAGACTTCAGAGAAGTGTGAATGGCCCAAGGTCACCCAGCAGCTGCATGTGGAGGTGCGGGGAAGCAAACCCGGTTCCCCAGATTACGAGTCTATCGCTCTTAACCACTACACCACACTGGCTCTCCTGCATCCCAGTTCTCCACCTCTGCCTTAAACCAGCATCCAGATTTTCTGTCACAAAGGGAAAAGGAGCTTGTTAGTGAGAGAGGTCCCAGACTGTTGTCATGCCTCTTGGGACCTGTCACACAGACCTGACCCATGGAGTTCCACCAACCCCATCCACCGTTGCAGCGATGTGACAACTCGCTCATGTTCGTGAGCATGACTTTTCCTGTTGTTTGAGGTAGACCTTCTGTCACCTGCTTGTTTCATTTTTCGAGTAGGTTAGGAGGGTCTCCCTTCCCTGTGGGCTGCTTGTGTTATCCCACCCAAAGCTGAGCTGTCTCATCCGTTAAGCTGATTTTTTTCTCTCTCTCCTTACCAGCCCGGCTTAGAGGAAAGCAAGGGAGGAAAGGAGAGGAAGAGAAAGGAAGCAAAGTCCTCTGAGCGAAAGAGAGAGGAAAGAAGGTCAACTCTTAAAAGGGGAAAGAAAACCCCCAAAACTATCCTCTTACTTTATTTAATGAAAACCAAACACCTCCAAGAGTTTTGCTATTGGAGAAGACAGAAGGACTACTGCAAACTTCTCCATCCTTTGATTGCTCAATTCATGGAGGATAAGGCCATCAATGGCTGCTAGTCATGATAGCTAAATTGTACCTCCACTAGCTGCATGCCTCTGAATGCCTAGATGCTGGGAAAACTGGGAGAACACTGTTGCCATCAGTTCCTGCTTCCCAGCTTCCCATTGAGGCATCCGGTTGACGACTGTCAGAGGCAGATGATGAACTGGATGGGCCATTGGCCTGATTCAGCTACAGACTCTTCTTATGTTCTCGTATTAAAAGTAAGAGAGCCAGTGCAGTGCAGTTGTTAACAGTGTTGAGTTGGGGCCTGGGAGACCTGTGTTCAAATCCCCACTCACAGTATCTAGCTGTGTCTTCCGTGAAAGAGAGGGAAGTGTGAGCAGGCTTTGGAGGGGGAACCCCAGTTTTTGCAGACATACAAAAGATCTTTAGGGGAGGAAATCCCAAAAATAACATAATAGGCACAGAGTGTTCTTAGTGAGCACAGGGTGATGACTGATGATTGGAGACCAAAAAATGATAGGGGGTGAGGTAGAACAGAATGAAGTGCAGTGCGAACCTGGATAGGACATCCCCACAATGCAGCATTTTGTTGCAGGTCTGTTAACTCTTGTGCTAGAGATTCTGCACCCTCAAATGTCATCTGGGCTAGTCAGTTGCCATCTGTCTATGGATATATCATTTGATGCAATGGATAGACAGATAGACAGACAGACAGATGATAGATAGATGATAGATAGATGATAGATAGATAGATAGATAGATAGATAGATAGATAGATAGATAGATAGACAGACAGACAGACAGACAGACTGGACTCACCCTCTTACTGCGACTGTAATTTTAAACTGTTTTTCATATTGCATTTCTAAATGGCTGCAACCTGCCCCTTGTGATGAAGGGTGGGTAAGAAATTGAAATAACAACAGCAACTCTGATAATAACTATTGCATGCAAGGGTGAAGAATAGAGAAACACATCTGAGTGTGATTAGAAACTATCCTACTGTGGAAAGGTAAATCTTTCATTTCTTGCTCTGCCCATTTTTGCTTCTGGCTTCACCCACCAACGCCACGTGTCCCCAAGACAGGGACACATTCCTCAGAGTGAAAATATCCCCCAACCCAGGTCTGTCGGGCTCAGAGGGGCTTCTCTGTGTCCCTTTGCATCGCCGTACTTCGGACATTAGAGCAGAAAACCCATTTCATTCATTCATTCATGCTCCGACTTGTTCCCTGATGGGACTCAAGGCACCTTACAAATTTAAACAAGAAGCACTAAAACATAGAGAGGAAAAAAATCATTAGAAAGCAATTAAACATTGATAGCAGTAAGATTATATACATATATAAAATTTATTAAAACCATGCAAACCATTGCCATAAAAACAGCATAGAACCAGTCCTTTCATTAATTGCAGTCAGTTCCCAAAAGCCTGTTGGAACAAGGAAATCTTCACCTGCCAGCAGGAGGAGAACAAGGAGGGAGCCAGTCCAGCTTCTCTAGGGAGGGAGCGCCAAAGTCTGGGAGCCACCACTGAGAAGGCCCTGTCCTGCATCCCCACCAAGTGTGGTGGGAGTGAAAGAAGTGGGCCCCCCCCACAAAGATTTCTGCGGTCTTTCCGTTTTAAGCCTGGAATAACAAAATGCACTGTGCAGCAGGTGGGTGACTGGGATTTCTCTCTCTTTTTCCTTAAGCCTTCTGGGTCTTCCTGCACAGCTTGTCATAAGCAGCGTTGCTTTGTGTCCAACGCTAGGGAGGAAAAACATGAATATTTTTGAGGAGGCAGCTGAAAACACAAGCGAAGATGGAAGTGTTAATTAGGCTCCTGTGTGATGAGCAGGGGAGCTAAAGAGCATTAAGGGTTTATGGGTGCTTAGTGCTTGGACTGAAGTAAGACAGCTTAAAAGTGAGGGGGGGGAATACGCTGAATATATATTCAAGCAAAAAATATCGAGTCACATCCAACGCCCACAATCTATGGGCATAAATTTTCACACTTGTGCAATAAAATGTCCCCACAACCTCCACAGTTCTGCTCTGGAGAGTTGGAGGGAAACACGGAATATATTTAAGGAGCACAGGACAGGATTGGGGTAGATAAAACTAGAATAAAAAGACCTAGCTAGCAAGGCCAGAGCTCAGGGATGATGGGAGTTGTAGTTCAACAACATCTGGGGACCCACAGGTTGAGAACCGCTACCTTAAGGGATGCCTTAAGGAAAAGCAGGACATTCCAGGATCAGATCAGAAACTGGGGCGGCTTGTGTAAATATGGGAGTGTCCCTGGAAAACAGGGACCCTGGAGTCCCTTGGCAGGTCTGCATTCAGCAGCTTTCAGTTTTCTGAAACTTTTCTGTCTATCTAGCACCTTGTTTTTCTTTAAAAGAAACCAACTCTCCAGATTCCACCCAGTGGGCAGATCCTAGAATCATAGAATCATAGAGTTGGAAGAGACCACAAGGGCCATTGAGTCCAACCCCCTGCCAAGCAGGAAACACCATCAGAGCACTCCTGACATATGGTTGTCAAGCCTCTGCTTAAAGACCTCCAAAGAAGGAGACTCCACCACACTCCTTGGCAGCAAATTCCACTGTGGAAGAGCTCTTACTGTCAGGAAGTTCTTCCTAATGTTTAGGTGGAATCTTCTTTCTTGTAGTTTGGATCCATTGCTCCGTGTCCGCTTCTCTGGAGCAGCAGAAAACAACCTTTCTCCCTCCTCTATGTGACATCCTTTTATATATTTGAACATGGCTATCATATCACCCCTTAACACATATCCTATGATATGTGTGATAGGTTCACAACAGAGGAGACCTTGTGCCCGACTGTAACCTGCCTGATGCTATTTATCGGCTTGGTCGTTGTTTAAGGGAGCCTTGTACGGAAGCAGGGATTGTCACAAGGAAAGCTATCATTTTTTGGGGGGAGGGGAATCAAATCTATAAGGCATTCTTCCTTGGTTGCAGTGGCGGGTGGCAGCAGTGGGCAGTCGGCTTGTTGGGTTGTGGGGGAGAGGAAGGGGCACGGGATGTCAGCTCGCTTTATCACTGCCTGAGCTCACGCCTTGTCATGCAGGACTTGCTGTGAATCTCAACAGAGGCTGCCCTTAATAACTTCACACAAGTACTGCATTGCTAGTGACTTTAGAGACGGATGACAGCAAGCAAGGAATTATAATGAGTTGCTGCAAATGTCTCCTTCACACAAATTAGTTATTTTCCTCGGATTCTTGCTAGATTTTGCAACCTCCCTTTGTGTGTATGTGTGTGTGTTGAGGGCAAAGAGAGAGAAGAGGAAAATCTCCTTCCCCGCTTCCATCGTTTTCTATTTTAATTACCACGCCTTCTTTCACTTTAAATTAATTTTCCTACTGAGGACTAAAAGGATTCATTTAGAAACCTGTGTTGTTCTCTCCACTCAAAGAAAGAAGAAGAATTGGAAGAGGTCTTGATTTGGAGAAAGGGATGATACTCATTGGTCAAGCGCTCCCTTTGCATGCAAACGGTCCTGGGTTCCATTGCCAAAATCTCCAGGTTGGGCTGAGAACCTCCTCTGTCTGAAATGTGGGGTTGCCAATGCCAGTCAGTGTAGCCAACACTGAGCTAAATGGTGCCCAGTATGGAATGGTGGGGAAAGGGTAGAGTGAGATGGTTGCCCCACCCAACTTTGTGGTTCTGGCCACGCCCACTGTTGGTGCTGGCCCCACCCACTGTGGTATGAGGCCCCCAATAGATTACTAGTAAAGGTGGTAGAAGGAGGGGGAGGCACTGAAGAACTGAATAGCTCAGTTGCTTAGGGAGTGGTGCTGATGATGCCAAGGTTGCAGGTTTGATCCCTGCATGGGACAGCTGCATATTCCTGCATTGCAGGGGGGTCGACTAGATGATCCTCAAGGTCCCTCCCAGATCTAGAATTCTATCATTATCAAAGATCCAGTATTTTCTTTTTTTTTTTTTAAAGGAATATTAGAACTATAGAATGGTTGGGTTGGAAGGGGCACGAGCTGGAGGCAAGGGGCTAGATCAGCTGTGAAGCAGGCTTCCTTAAACTGCCCACATCTCAGCTGATCAAGCCCCTCCCCCACAGGGTGGGGGCTTCATTAGACTGCTCCACTGAGGCACAGACAGCTACCCCCTCCCTCAGTTGAACAGTTTAAAGAAGCTGCCTGCCGATGGTATGAGGGCAGGAGGGACTCAGGAGCGGCTGAGGTTTCACAGGCAATATACCTCTGGGTCAGGGGTCTACAAACTTTTTCAGCAGGGGCCACTGTCCTTCAGACCTTGTGGGGGGCCAGACTATATTTTGGAAAGAAAAAAAAATATGAATGAATTCCTGTGCCCCACAAATAACCCAGAGATGCATTTTAAATAAAAGGACACATTCTACTCATGTAAAAACACGCTGATTCCTGGACCGTCCACAGGCTGGATTTAGAAGGCGATTGGGCCGGATCCGGCCCCTGGGCCTTAGTTTGCCTACCCATGCTCTGGGTGAAGCACCCATCATGGTCTTGCCCTCATACCAGTCCTGGGTGATGTATAAATACCTGCTTGGTCACGGTGTGAAGAGGACGCTGAACCACCATCCTCTTGGGCCTGATCTAGAGGGACTTGCATGTCCTTACGTTTCTTACTAAGAAAAGAACCCCCTGAATTCTGCGGACGTAATTTCGGATGCTCCCCAAAGTTAATTTGAATTTGAAGAAATTAAAAGCCAGTGGCACTTCAGAGTTCGGGGCGTTAAAGGCCAAAGTTACATTCGGTTGTTCTGTTTTCTGCTGCACAATGTGATGGAAGTGGCGATGACACTGATAAGGCAACACTTCTCTCGGCTTCCGTCCTGCCCCGTCGTGGAGCAGATAAACACCGTCGCCATGGCAAAAGTGTTTGCTCTGTCTCCCTTATTTACTTTCTTCCTTTTATTTCACTTCAGGGGACTTAGGTTGGAATTGACATTTCTTTCCTCTCCGCCACTCTCTGCGCTGGGTCTCTGAGCGCTCAGTTAAGCCAGACAGTGGAATGGTCCAGCCACAAATAGACGGTTGATAAATTGGGCAGATAACACAGCAGCGGTCTGGTTTACCCCAGCACGCACGGTAATAAAAAGGATCTTCCGCCTCGGAAAGGTCACCATATTGACAAGGGGAATGATCGCCGAGATGTCTTTTTGCCAGACGCCTGTCACTGAGCAACACTTACTGGGTCTGAAACAATTCTTCGGAAGTAGTTACAGTTTGGTTTGTCTTCCCACCAAGAGAGAGAAAAGGGAGAGGAAGGAAATTGGGTGGGTTATGGCAATGGAGCTCCCAAATTCTTCACTAAATATGTCCCCATATGCTTAGTGGATGCATTGTGCAGCTCATAGGTGCATGAGCAACACAGCAGTAATAGTAGCAGCAGCAAGAAAGACGCAATAGTTGGTGTGTTGGATTAGGACATGTAGATATGGGGTCAAACTCCAAATGAGCCTTGATGCTCACAGCTGAACCTACCCTACAGAGTTGTTGTGTGTGTAAAATGGAGATAAAGAGCACTTTGTATGTTGTTTGGAGGAAAGGTGGGATATAAATGCAATATTATTGTTATTATTGTTATTGGATTGCTTTTGTTTTTATTTTGATTTTGACTGTGTAGGTTGTGTTTTTATATTGTAATTTTACCTTGTGAACCACCCTGAGACCTGCAGGTATAGGACGGTATATTATGTATACAGTCATACCTCATGTTACGTTTGCTTCATGTTATGTTCTTTCAGGTTATGTCCCGCGGCGACCCGGAAGTGCCGGAAAGGGTTACTTCTGGGTTTCGCTGCTCGCGCATGGGCAGAAGCGCTAAATCGCGCCACACACCTGCGCAGATACGGCACTTCAGGATACGCTCTTTTCATGTCGTGAACGGGCCTCTGAACTGATCCTGTTCACAACCAGAGGTACCACTGTACAGTGGTACCTCTGGTTAAGAACTTAGTTCGTTCCGGAGGTCCGTTCTTAACCTGAAGCCATTCTTAACCTGAGGTACCACTTTAGCTAAGTGGTACCTCACCGCCGCCATGCAATTTCTGTTCTCATCCTGTAACTCTATTTTTAAAAAAGAGATTAATCTGGCATGACTTATTTAAACTAATCAAGGCAGGGCTTGGTCTATATTAATCCAAATACTTTAGTGAAGAACAGCAGCAGCAACAACAACAACAAACAATGGCCATGTTTTACATAAAAGTATTCTGATTAATGGGACGTGGGTGGCTCTGTGGTCTTGACAGGGTGAGTTTTCGTTACTCGGTCCCTGCTCCTGCCAACCTAGCAGTTCAAAAGCATGTCAAAGTGCAAGTAGATAAATAGATATCGCTCCAGCACGAAGGTAAACGGCTTTTCCGTCTGCTGCTCTGGTTCGCCAGAAGCGGCTTAGTCATGCTGGCCACATGACTCGGTAGCTGTACACCGGCTCCCTCGGCCAATAAAGCGAGATGAGCGCCGCAACCCCAGAGTCGGCCACGACTGGACCTAATGGTCAGGGTTACCTTTACCTTTACTTTTATTCTGATTAATAAAGGCAGTCCCTGCTCTGTCTAGCTTACAGTGTAGTTAGGGAATAGTAGCACTAGTAACTAAATTTTAGGCTTGTCAGATCAGGGATCTTTTTATGTAAAACATGGTTGTTGTTGCTAATATTACTACTGCAAACAATCATCATCGTACTCTACATTGTAAGCTAGTCAGGGCAGGGACCTTCTCCAACATGTGCTAATGGCACTGTATCAACCTGCTGATAGTGATGGTTTTTTTACCCACAAATTGCCGTTGTTTCCATGGGTCCTCTTCTTCTTTCTGCCTCTCCTGCCCTGTGTTGTCTCCTCCTCCTCGTACACAAGCTATAAATTGCATTGCCATCTCACTGGGGCAAGAGCTTATCTTGCCCTGCTGATGCCATGCAAATGGTCAGGTCTCTCACTCCTGAACCCTGCAGATCAGCTGGTCAACATCCACGATGGCCTGGTGAAATATGCCTCTCCCACTGGGGAAGTAGCAGGGATTTGAACCATCATTGTCCTAATTGGGTTTTAATACACATTCCGACCAGTGATTATAGCTATGCGCCAGAAGTGGCTTAAGACGAAGGGCAGTCGCAGTCTCTCTCTCTCTCTCTCCCTCTCTCTCTCTCTCTCTCTCATGTTTAGAATCCTGGCACATTTATCTTAATAACTTTTATTACAGCCTGCCAGTTTAAACCTAATGACTAATTTATCGTCTAAAATACCAGCAATATATATATATATATATATATATATATATATATATATATATATTGCTAATTAATTATCTCAAACAAAGGTGATATTTATAAAACTGTCCAGAAATGGTATGTGCGGTAAAATTGGCTTGCAGCAGGAGATGAAATTATTACTAATATGGGATAAAATTATTACTGTATTGACTTAGTTACTTTATTACTTGGTAATGGATTTCTTCATTATTTTTCCCCAGGATTGTCGCATTCATGATTGCATTAAAGTCTGTTAATCTATGCAAATATCATTAGGAACCGCTAATAACCGCATCGACATTCCTCCGTTTCGAGGAAAAGGCTAAATACTCTCGGTGTGCATTGTTATGTTCTGTTAGTGTGATGGGATTAACTCAGGCTCGAAATTGGCGGGACACCGGGCGAGTAGGAGGTGTGAAGGAGGATGCTCTGCACTTAAATGAAAGAGTCTTGCTACGAAAGTGAAATATACTCGGAATCGAGAGTGGATTTCATACTCTTTATTCAGCTCATAGTGGTGAGGAGGAATGGAAGTTCCCCCAGAATGTCTGCTTTATATACATTATTTACGCAATGGGCCCCACATGATTGGCTAATTCCGGGATTCACCTGTAGGCCAATCTAGTTGCGGATTCACTTCCACCTGGAGCTGGATTGGATGGCTCCTGTGGACCAATCAGACTGCTGCATTCTGGACCATATTGTTCTAGGACCAATCAGACTGCTGCATTCTGAATCCTATTGTTCTAGGACCAATCAGACTGCTGCCTTTTGGATCCTATTCAACTCAGTACATAACAGAAAGCCATTCCTTGATTCTGTCCTCTACCAGAACCTTTGTGTGACCAATGCCAAATTCACACCATATATTTAAAGCACTATGATATCACTTTAAACAGCCATGGCTACCTGCAAAGGCTTCTGGGAGGTGTAAGGGTCTGAGAGTTGTCAGGAGATCCCTATTTCCCTCCCAGAGCTACAATTCCCTGAGTTGTTTAACAACCAACACCCTCCTCACAGTGAACTGTAGAACAGAATTTCTGTTGAGATACGACAGGCGCCCACTATCTGAACTTTCCAGAAGCAATTGAGGACATTTTTGTTTCAACAGGCTTTGCATGAAAAGTCCTCTGCTATAAGGATAAGGTGGTCTCTCCAGTAACGTAGTCCTGACCTGTAAACATGGTATTTCATGGTGGGATGGCTTATCCTCTTCCATTGAGCTCAGTTCCTTGACTTGTTGTTGTTTAGTCGTTTAGTCGTGTCCGACTCTTTGTGACTCCATGGACCAGAGCACCCCAGGCACTCCTGTCTTCCACTGCCTCCCGCAGTTTGGTCAAACTCATGCTGGTAGCTTCGACAACACTGTCCAACCATCTCGTCCTCTGTCATCCTCTGTCGTCCCCTTCTCCTTGTGCCCTCCATCTTTCCCAACATCAGTGTCTTTTCCAGGGAGTCTTCTCTTCTCATGAGGTGGACAAAGTATTGGAGCCTCAGATTCATGATCTGTCCTTCCAGTGAGCACTCAGGGCTGATTTCCGTCAGAATGGATAGGTTTGATCTTCTTGCAGTCCATGGGACTCTCAAGAGTCTCCTCCTCAAGTAGTTCCTTGACTACTCAATAGTAAAGATTGTGGCAAGAGTACTGGACAGAGCAGAGAGGTTGATTGCTTCTGAATCTTGGAGAAGCAAGGCAGAACCTGCAGGTGCCCAGAGTGAAAAGGAGGTGCAAGCTAGCCTCCTTGAGCTACCACCTTGTTGTCAACTACTAGTTACAGTGATGGACTCTGGTGTGGGCTATGGGCATAACTTAGTTTTTGCACCTTCTGCACACAGCACTTGAATGCTTATGTGCTCTTTCATTTGCTCATATAGTCACTGGACACTTTTGGTTTCTTTAAGTTAACCTTTCTAAGCAAGGATGTTGTTCTTACTATTAATGCAATTATATCCAGATAGCTCAAAATGGCATACATGGGTCTATCCCTTCTCATTCCCAAAGCAACCCTGTGAGGTAGGTTAGGCTGAGAGGCAGTTACTGGCCCAAGGCCACCCAGTGAGTTTCTTACCTGGGTGGGGATTTAAACCCCGGTCTCTCAGGTCCTAGTCCAACACTCTAACCACTATACTACAGGTGCAACCCATTTATATCCTCCTGCTGAATGCAGTATGTAACTCCATTAAAGAGCCTTTGCTAGCTGACATGGCAAAGCCGAAGTTTGCTATCTCTATTGGGGTTGCCAACTGGGGTTGAAGGGTGTGTTCCTTAGACTTTTTCATAGGTGCTGGTGTGTTAGCTACTATCTCCTATATCACCCAAGAAAGGTCTCAATAAATATTCCCTCAAAAATCCACAGTGCGCAAAAGACTGTTTGATCTTTCTGCTCCGTTTCTGTTTCCGCTGGATCAGCCCCCTCCCTACACGGAAGGCATTGTGACATGCCCACACAGCGGCCATTTTGTGCAACAAAACACACTCATAGCAGCCATTTTGTGACGGCACACATGCCATTTTCTCTTTTAGATGGTTCCATAGTTTGGTGGTTTATATGCCAGTCCCCCCGCCCCCAGTTCATTGTATGCTGTACCCTGCCTGCCTGGGCACATGAACGGAAGAAAGATGAACTACGAAAGCTTATATAAAGTAAAAGGAATCTAGGTCTCCCACATCCAAACCCTGCAATGGAACCACAACACCTCATTGCCCCCATTGGTTTGACCACTGCTTCTGAAATCCAAAAAAAGGAAGAAGAAAGCAATTTTCTATCTAACTATTTCATCTCCTTCATTTTAATAAACTTTTGAGGCTGTGCTCCTCAGACTTTTCCACCCCATGGAGCCTAGTTAATTTTAATGAGACTTCAGCTGATGTGCTGCTTTGACATTCGGCTTGCAAATCTCACCATCTCCTTGCTTTAGACTCTAAACCTGATCTTTTATTCTAAGCAAGCCGTCGTGAAGCACATCCACCCTTTAGTCCTCTGTCTTCTGCTGTGCTTCCTCTATGCTGCCTGATGGATTCACACCGGTGTTTCTGAATATCACCTGCAGGTGGATATTCAAATTGACCTAAAACTACCCCCAAAAAAACCTCATCTTAGGTCCAATTATAAGAGGCGCTGAACTCTGAGTGCCTTATTTTCTTCCAGAGCCCTAGAAAAGGAAGCATGACTTGAAAATGCTATAGGCTTCCCATTTTGACAGAGCGCCCTGCTCTCTGCTATTAACAGCCAAGGCAGGGGTCACAGGGTGGGGGGTATGTGTGTGAGAGGATCATTCATGCAGCCTCAGGAGATGACAGGAATTTTGATACACCCAGATCTCTGCAAACACCAGATGTATCACTGTGTGGTCTACCCCCACACCCACACACACAAATTAAGAAAAACCCCTCCAGCAAGTATGAAGTTCAGAGCCTGGAAGGAAGAGGTGAGATTATCCATTTGCCCCTCCATGAGTGGATTAACAAAATGTGATTGTTTGGCGTTGGGCTGCCCATTTGCATTTGTCTTAGAGAAAAGGCCAATGTTAACTTGCAACTCTCTTGAAGAGGCTCCACTGCAGATTCTGGCTCATTTCCCATGTCTGTTTCCTGACATTGGTGTGGATGTTTGAGGTCTTTGGGGAGTGTACTATTACAGCTGATGACCCCCCAGAAAAAGGTATATATTAATCCCCCACCCAGAGCAGATATTATTATTATTATTATTATTATTATTATTATTATTATTATTATTATTATTATTATTACAATTTACTACCCAACCTTCACACTATGATCTCAGGGTGGGATGCAACAATTAAAACACTAACATTATGACACAAAGGGACGTGGGTGGTGCTGTGGTCTAAACCACAGAGTTTACGGCTTGCCGATCAGAAGGTCGGCGGTTCGAATCCCCACGACAGGGTGAGCTCCTATTGCTCAGTCCCAGCTCCTGCCCACCTAGCAGTTCGAAAGCATGTCAAGTGCAAGTAGATAAATAGGTATTGCTCTGACGGGAAGGTAAACGGCATTTCTGTGTGCCGCTGTGGTTCGCCAGAAGTGGCTTAGTCATGCTGGCCTCATGACCCGGAAGCTGTCTGTGGACAAACGCTGGCTCTCTCGGCCTATAGAGCGGGATGAGCACCGCAACCACAGAGTCGTTTGCAACTGGACCTAATGGTCAGGGGTACCTTTACCTTTACTATTATGACAGAACAATGCATTGTGCGTTAAAAAAAGTTTACGACAACTTAAAATTACAGAAATAAGGTGGGTCTTAAAAATATATATCCAATGTGATTTTTATGTCGCTATGTCAATGCAACAGATTTCTGCTTCAAAGTCCTGCATCGTATCTGAAGGACTGTTATCTCCCTATATGAGTCATCCTGGGCTTCTTATAGGGAAGCCTTTAATTTGGCCCTGCCACTTTCACAGACGCACTGGTGAGGACACGAGAGACCCCAAACAACCCAATCCCAGTTGCATTTAAGCGCAAATCTCTTTGACTGGAGGGCCTTCTGTTGTGCCATGAGCAAATTGAAAGAGCAATTAAACATTTAACGTGACTGTAAGGAAAAGAGAAAAGTTGCTCCTTTGGATGAATTGGGGAGAAGGAGGGGGGCAGACAGGGTGAAGGAGTGAGGCTCCCAAGGCTTTCTGAGTGTGAGAGAGCAGTCGCCACTGCCACGGCCATGGGATCAGCTGAGTTCAGGGGCTCCGATTCCCAGGGATCTGCAAAAACATGTTGAAGAGCAACATATTCATTTTGCCCAGACCCTTCATGGGATTTCCCCCACCCTCAACCATCTGGATGTTGCCAGAGCTGCCAAGTTGATGTGAGTCTTGCATCTGCCGAACAAACAAGGCGAGATTCGCACTTCCATTGTGAGCTGGTCTTGGGGGGGGGAGGGTTACCTAGAGGCCTTGCAAAACCAGTTGTCAAAGAAACAAGGCAGCTGTTAAGTGGTAATTGGAGGAGGAGAATTGTAGAGTTGGAAAGGATACCAAGGGCCACCAAGTCTATCCCCCTATAATGAGGGAATCATCTGGCCTCTGCTTAAAGACCTCCAAGTCCACCACTTTCCAAGGTAGTCCTTTCCACTGTCAAACAGTTCTTCCTAATTTCCTTCCTTGTGATTTGAATCCATTGACCCAGGTCCCACCCTCTGGAGCAGGAGAAGCTTGCTCCATCATGCATGGGACAGGCCTTCATATATTTGAAGACAGCTATCCTATCACATCTCAGTCTTCTCTTCTGCAGCTAAACATTCCCAACTCCCTCCATCATTCCTCATAAGGCTTGGTTCCCAGACCCTTCGTCACCCTCTTTTGCGCACCTTCCAGTTTGTCAATAACCTTCTTAAACTACGCAGCATGTAGTTGCACTATGGAATTTACTCCTGCATGAGGCAGTGATGGTCATCAACTTGGATTCAACAATTTCACAAAGGATAAGGCTGCCAGTGGCTATTGGCAGTCATGGCTATGTTCCACCTTCTCTGGCAGAAGCTGTATGTTTCTGAATACCACAGGAGGAGAGAGCGCTCTTGTGCTTAGGTTCTGCTTGTGGGCCTCCAACAGGCATCTGGTTGGCCACTGAGAAGAGGATGCTGGACTAGAAGGGCCATTGGCTGGATCCAGCTGGCTCTTGTGTTCAGAACACCATGCGTTAGCCTGTGCTAGTCTGCCGCTGCAAAACTAACCCATAGTCCAATTATTTCCAGGGGCTATGCCTGAGTAAGAGCTGGACCACGAACACTGCAAAATGCAGACCCTAAAAGCCATAGAATCCTGAAATCTCTCAGGCATATTTTGGGCTCTGAACTTGCTAACTAGCTCCTTCTTAGTATAATACCAGGCACGTGAGCCCTCTTTTCATATACCGATCCAAATCTCTAATACAATAAAGGTCTTAATGTATTAACAAATAAGGGTTTGTAATATGCTAAAACATTTTCTTCGTCACATTAATATTCTATTAGCCAAATGCATTATTATGCTAATATGGCATATTAAAAATGCAAAATGTAATTAGACTCTCTCTGCACAGCTCTTGCATGGAGATCCCATTCCTGACCTACTGTACATTTATTTGTCCACCAGGATTTGCCTTGGAAGTATGTATTTTTAGAAAGCTTATTTATATCCCCCCTCCCTCCTCTGCTGCAAACAGTTGGTCAGCCTCAATGGAGGAGGCGCCCCAGTGCTCTCTTTGCTGTTAATTTATTGAAGGAAGGGCCTTAACTCAGCAACAGAGCATCTGCTCTGCATGCAGAAAGTCCCAAGTTCAAACCCCAGCATCTCCAGATACAGCTGGGAATGTGCCCTGCTTGAAACTCGGCATCAGAGAAGATCTTCTTGCTTCTTAACAATGTCCTGCCAGCCCTTACAGTCCTTCAAAGCCCTTACAGCCACCAGTTGCATACAGATACACTTTCCCTTCCTTTCACTTACAAGGTTTGCGAAGCCAAGATTCTGGATTCCTTCCTCCCCTCCTTCCTTCTCCATTGCCCTTGCAGGCTGGGTCAATTGAGTGTTAGAGCGGAAAGTCCATGGAAGTGTGGTGGATACTGCAATTGCAAGGTCAGAAAACAAGAGTTTTAAAGAGTAGGAGACTGGCAGGGGGAAACTGGTGGGGGAAAGTTGTAGGGGTGTTTCCCCCCAAGTCTATGGACTGGGTCCAAACAGCAACAATTCTGAAAACAATGTTTTCTGATATATCCTGGAAGTTCTTAGAGAAATGCTGACTTGATCTAAGGTAAAATTGGAAGAATCTCAACTATCTCCTGTCACCATGTATGGTCAGTAGGCTGCATTTTGATGACTGAATCACTGTGTAAAGTTTGATTTAGGAAAAATATAATAGAAATTATTTCATGATGTAGAAAACGGAAACCAGTTGCTTTGGGAAGTTCTGGAATCTCTTTTCCGGGAGTGCTCTGAGAAACATTTGGCAAGGCATCTAGAGGAGAGGACTACTGAAGACTACTATCCATGAGGGCTATGCTCTGCCTTCCACAGCTGGAGGCAAGAATGCTTCTGAAAACCAGTAGAAGGAGAAAGGTTTCCCACAGGCATCCAGATGACCACTTTGAGAACAGAATGCTGCTTTAAATGGGCAGTTGGCCTGATCTAGCAGGCTCTTGTTGAATTCTTATGTTAATACAGTCAATATAATAATAATAATAATAATAATAATAATAATAATAATAATAATAATAATTTATTTGTACCCCGCCCATCTGGCTAGGTTTCCCCAGCCACTCTGGGCGGCTTCCATAAAAACCAAAAATACACTAAAATATCACACATTAAAAACTTCCCTGAACAGGGCTGCCTTAAGATGTCTTCTGAATGTCAGCTAGTTGTTTATCGCTTTGACATCTGATGGGAGGGCATTCCACAGGGCGGGCGCCACTACCGAGAAGGCCCTCTGCCTGGTTCCCTGTAGCTTTGCTTCTTGCAATGAGGGAACCGCCAGAAGGCCCTCGGCGCTGGTGACTTATCTCAGAAAACCAGGGGAGATCAATGCAGTACCTCCCAAGGGATCTTGGACTATAGTTCCCATCATCCCTTGCTGGCTGGGACCAATAGGAGTTGTTGGAGGACACCACATTGACTACTCCCACCCAACCTGGTGACTTCCAGATGTTTTGCACTACAACCCCGCATCGGCTGCAACCTGCATGGTTGTAGTCCAAAAGATCTGGCGAGCACCAGGTTGGGGAAGCCTGGACTAGATACTCCTCTTGCATCAATCCCAGCTGCATGGTTCCAGGAACTTGAAACAGCACACAGAATACCTCTCCTGTCCATACCCCACATGCTCATGAATAATGGAGCTGGAAGGAGAGGGAGTCTCCTGCAGTTCGCCGCGCCGTTGCCAAACGTTCGTTTGATTGCTTTTAGATGGGCCAATTAAGAAGGAAAAGGAAAAGCGAACAGCATGCTTAAAAAAAGTCACATTTGCCAAGTTTAGGAAGAAGAGCATGAAATGAAGGGAGGACAGGAGACTTGAGGTTGTTATTAGTGCTTAAGCAAATTTGGGACAGGGGTGGCATTTAGGGAGCTTTTCCCCCCTCTCTCTTCCCCATACTTTTGGCATCTCCC
Organism: Podarcis filfolensis; assembly: GCF_964270895.1. Lineage (NCBI taxonomy): Eukaryota > Metazoa > Chordata > Lepidosauria > Squamata > Lacertidae > Podarcis > Podarcis filfolensis. The sequence goes on along the minus strand of NC_139613.1, from coordinate 4,129,280 downwards.
ACTAAGGAAGGTGGGCAAGGAGTTTACTCAACATCAGTTGCTGATGGGCAAGAGCAGGAGAAGGAGATGGATGGATTAGATCAGTGGCTCCCAAAATGGGTGGTCCCACCTGCTGGGAGACAGTGGGTTTATCTGGTAAGGCTGGATCAAGCCAATCCATTTTGTCGAATAGTTTTAAGTGGATTTTGAATAAATGTGCAGTTAATTGTTGCTGTGTCAAATTTTATCGTGTTATTAACTCCTTTAGTGGGCCATGGGACGCAGGTGGTGCTGTGGGTTAAACCACAGAGCCTAGGACTTGCCGATCAGAAGGTTGGTGGTTTGAATCCCCGCGATGGGGTGAGCTCCCGTTGCTCGGTCCCTGCTCCTGCCAACCTAGCAGTTCAAAAGCACGTCAAAGTGCAAGTAGATAAATAGGTACTGCTCTGGCGGGAAGGTAAACGGCATTTCCGTGTCCTGCTCTGGTTCACCAGAAGCGGCTTAGTCATGCTGGCCCCATGACCCGGAAGCTGTACGCTGGCTCCCTCAGCCAATAAAGCGAGATGAGCACCGCAACCCCAGAGTCGGTCACGACTAGACCTAATGGTCAGGGGTCCCCTTTACCTTTACCTTTAGTGGGCCATACAGACCGCTAACCAGAACAATGTTTTCTATAGGATAAGGTAGGAGGCACTGATGAGTTTATGCAACCATGGTGGCCTAAAAAGGGCTGGGAACCACTGAACTATATGGCCCCTCTTTCTGATCCACCAGAGTTTTCATTCTGTTCTTGGGGTGCAAAAACTTTTTGTAAGGAGTTATGGGTAGAAGCATGGAGATGAAGAAATGATTTGCCATTGTTCAGCTGACCAAGGTGTTCTCCATCTCTCATCACTGGTTTGCAAGAGCAAGGCCAGGCCAGGCTCTGGGTTCCAGAGACCCCAATGGCAAGCAGGGCAGGTATCACTGCATGGGAGTTCCTGGCTTACGCCCTCCGCAGCCCTCCCCATGCTACTGCATGATAGACCATCTGTTTTGAGTGCAGAAGGTCCCAAGTTCATTCCCCAGCATCTCCAAGTAGTTCAGTGCAGGCAGCATTAAGCTAAATGGACCAACAGTCCAATTCTGCATCAGACGGTGTGGTTGTGCACTTTGCCCACAGTTTCAAATGCCCCATCCGTTCATTCCAGGCAGCCCAAACTTCTCTGCTTTGGCTAGTGTCTCATACACACATACACAGGGACATGCACACACACACACACACACATTAGAGGAGTAAACTTCTAATGAAATCTTTTGCACCTCCCTACCGCTGCGTTACATCCCGCCAGCCATGCCTTGACAGGCCGCATCAGTCAATAACGATGCAATATTAAAGGGTAATGACACAGCCACGCAGATAATGAGAGAAAGCAATTTCTCTCACTATTTAGCCATTTACCAATCGATTGGTTTTGAAGGCACCAGGTCGAAAACATGGAGGGTTGGCAAAACCTCGGCAGCAGCCTGATGCTGCTCTTCCCCGGAACGCAGCACACTTTGCTTGACTGCCCGGGGATGATTAAAATACGCAAAGGCAAAAAGGGGGGGGGGAGAGGCTTGGTTAAATCAAATGGCGCATCTCCAAGCCCCGAGACGAAGCAGAGTTGACGGGAGGGTGAGGAGGCAAAGATTCACTGGAACGGCCACCGAGAGAGGCTGAGCTAGCCAAACAAAGACCCAGGACCCGCTTGGGGTAGAAGTCAGTAGCACAGAGTAAACTTTTGTCTTTTTTTCTTCCTACGAAAGGAGAACAAAGTTTCTGAAATCCAAAATCCCACAAATCTTTCAGAACAGGTAAATGGAGGTACTTCTTCGCTCATGGAACTCACTCCCACAGGAGGAAATGATGATCACCAGCTTAGATTAATAATAATAATAATAATAATAATAATAATAATAATAATAATAATAATAATTTATTTATATCCCGCCCTCCCCAGCTGAAGCCGGGCCCAGAGCAGCTAACAATAATGAAAGTAACACAGCATTCTAAAATCAATTCATTTAAAAATCAATTCAAAATCAAATTAATGGCAATGACTGGGCTAGAGTTCTGTGAGGATTACCAAAGGAGGGGGTCAGACTGTGCCTTGGCCAAAGGCCTGGTGGAACAGCTCTGTCTTGCAGGCCCTGCAGAAAGATGTCCAGTCCCGCAGGGCCCTGGTCTCTTTGTGACAGAGTGTTCCACCAGATCAGGGCCACAGCCAAAAAAGCCCTGGCTCTGGTTGAGGCCAGCCTAACCTCCCTGTGGCCTGGGAGGCCTCCAAGATGTTTTTGTTTGAAGACCGTAAGGTCCTCCATGGGACATACCAGGAGAGGCTGTCCCATAGGTATGAGGGTCCTAGGCTGTATAGGCCTTTAAAGGTTAAAACCAGCACCTTAAACCTGATCCTGTACTCCACAGGGAGCCAGTGCAGCTGGTATAGCACCAGGTGAATGTGATCCCACAGCAAGGACCCCGTAAGGAGTCCCACAAATCTTTCAGGACAGATAAATGGAGGTACTTCTTCACTCATGGAACTCACTCCCACAGGAGGAAGTGATGATCACAAGCTTAGATTGGGGACATTTATGGATGATAAGGCTGGGAATGGCTGCTAGCCATGATGGCTGTGCTCTGCCCTCTACGATACTTCTGAATCCCAGTTGCTAGAAACCGCAGGAGAAGAAAGAGCTCTTGAGTTCGAATCCTGCCCACAGGTTTCCCACAAGCACCTGGATGGCCACTGTGAGAACAGAATGATGGATTTGAAGGGCCACTGGCCAGATCCAGAAGGCTCTTCTTATGTTCTTATGTACTCTTGAAATGGGTTTGCCATTACAGTCATACCTCATGTTACGTCCGCTTCATGTAACATTCAGGTTACGTCCCGCGGTGACCCGTAAGCACCACTGCAGGTTGCACTCTTTTCATGTTGCGAACGGGCCTCCGGAATGGATCCTGTTCGCAACCAGAGGTACCACTGTACCTGCAAGGGTTTGGAGCACCTTCCACAGGAGGAAATGAAGGAGCATCCTACTATGGGCTGGTTCCCAGGGGCAGATGTCTCTGGACTACAATACCCTCTTCCCTGATGACAACTGTCCATGTTGGCTTGGACAGCTGGAGTCCATCAGCGGCTGGAGAGCTTCAGGTTCAGAAAGGATGGGGGAAAGTTTGCACTGTGGTTGCTTTTAGCTCAGACGAATACTGACGAAGAGAGGGCATCCAAGAGACTTCTGCGATGATTCACAGTGTGGAGAAAGTCGAGGAATATTTCTCCCCTCCCTCTCTCACCACCCAATGAAAATTGATGGACCATAGATCCAGGCCATACAAAAGAAAGCAATTCTCCACCAGCATAGATTATTAACACATGGAATCTGTCCTTGCAAAAGGTGACATCAGCAAGGAGGGCGGAAGATCCACACAAAAAAACCCCACAACACCAACAACCCACAGTTCCGTAACAAAACAAGTAGTGCGGTATGAAAGGAATGTTAGAAAATGAGACAGAAGTGCTAGCATTACGTGTAATCAGGAAAACTATGGCAATACAGCAATCTGTTCTCTGCATGCCTTCATCCGTAGACAAAAACATATTTTCCAAGGCCATACTTTGAAATCAGTGCGTGGGTTGGGGAGGGGGTAGAAAAGTCAGGTCGATGTGCAGATATGGTGTCGTCGTCCCCCTCATTGCTTGTGTGCAAAATTCACCTCCGGTGGGGAAGGAAGGGGTAAAAAATTTCCAGAGCTCCAGTTGCGGCAAAGGAATAGTCCTGCGGCCTCCCTGTGTGGTGCAGGAGAATGGCAGGTGGGGAGCACAGCCGCTAAACGAGACCTTTGAGTGGAACTCAGTGGGGTGTGGGGCGGAAAGAGAGTTGGCAGGAGATTAGGAAGGGACAAGTGGTCTGGGAGGATGTAGAGGAGGAGGAGCGGAGAGAAATGCAAAAAGCCTGGGGAGAAGGCAGGTGGTAGAGTGGTGGAGAGGCTGATGGGGGGGAGCAGAATCAGTTTGTTTCTATTTTATTTGCTCTGAGCTGATTGTATGAGTAATCCCACAACTGGAGGGAGTAAATCCAGTAGAAGTGGCAGAAATTATTACATCTATAAGTGATGTTTGCCTTGGTAGGGGGAGAGACAAAGTGAACTGACACAACTGGATTTGAGTTGATTTCTGGGAACTTTGGGGGGCTGCCACTTGAGACAGCTACCTCACTCAGTCTCACGGGTGGGCCAGCTCTGTTCCTAGAATCATAGAATCAAAGAGTTGGAAGGGACTCGCAAAGGTCATCCAGTCCAACCCCCTACAATTCAGGAATCTCTCAAGCATCCACGGCAGATGGCCCTGCAACCTCTGCTTAGAAGCCTGCAGTGAACCTCCTGAGGCAGTTCATTCCACGGTCAAACAGCTCTTTCCGTCAGAAAGTTCTTCCTGGTGTTTAGTCGGAATCTCCTTTCTTGTAAATTGAAGCCATTGGTTTGAGTCCTACCCTCCAGAGCAGGGTGATGTAGCAATGAGGTTAGAATGCTGTTAATGCTTCAGTGGAGACAATCCAGTGGTCCTGCTGGTGCGTTTGCACCGCACTGACCTCCCTGCTGCCTCATACTTCCTGCTCCCGCTCCAAGGTAGAATCATAGAATCTTAGAGCTGGAAGGGAGCCAAGGGTCATCTAGTCCAACCCCATGCAATGCAGGAATCTCAGCTAAAGCACCCATAACAAATGGTCATCCAACCTCTGCTTGAAAACCGCCAAGGAAGGAGATTCCACAACCTCCCAAGGAAGACCGTTCCACTGTCAAGCAGCCCTTACTGCCATAAAGTTTTTCCGAAAGTTTAATTGGAATCGCCTTTCTTGAAACTTGAAGCCATTGCCTTGAGTCCTACCCTCCAGAGCAGGAGAAAAGAGACATGATCCCTCTTCCATGTGACAACCCTTGAGATACTTGAAGATGGCTATCATAGCTCCTCTCAGTCTCCTCCTGGGTAGACAAAGTTAGGGTTGTGCTGTTTAGTTATCAACAAGATGTAGCGATGTCTGCCAAGGTGGGAGGCTTCAAAAGAGGTTTAGATGAGTTCATGGAGAATAAAGGCTATCAAGGGCTGCTTGCCAGAATGTCAATGTTCTGCTTCCACTATCAAAGGTTGCATGTCTCTGAATACCGGTTGTCCTAAGACGCTCCTTGTATACGTTCCATAGGCATGTAGTTGGTCACTGTGAGCATGGGATGCGGGACCAGATGGGACTTAGGCCTGATCCAGCAGGACTTTTCTTAATGAATAGTAGAATCCATCCCCCTCACCACCAAAAAAACATTTTTATTGATTTTCTTTGCTTGCAACGACTTTTTCATCCTTCCGATTGGTCATATTTGCTTGCTAATGCCTTCCTGTAGGGTCTTCTGCCATCCCTTTCCAGTTGTTCTCATACTTTAGCAAAATCCTTATTTAAAATTAAACAACAACAACAAAAAATCTTGACTTCTGCAGGGGGAAGGGGAGGGGGAAAAACCCTTCGATTCTCTCCTTGAGAGCTAAGGACAAACTGGCAATATTTTATGTTACAGCATGGTATAAAAAAAAAATACATTACGCTATAAATTATAATATGAGAGCCGAAATGCTCAGAAATATGCCAAACGCAAGTGGGAATCCCATTAAACAACAGGGCTGGATGGCAAAGCATTCCCCGCAGAAATCTTAGGCGCCTTGCAAGAAGCCGTTTGGTTGGGCGCGAGGAGGCATAATGTAACAGATCAAATGCATAATCAGTCAACTAGAGATATGAAATTTTTACAAATGCATAAAGAAGAAAGGTGACTTACATTTAGAGCGAGATCAATTTTCAATTGAGGCACCAGGGATATGGAAATGTGAGTTGTGGCTTGAATGGGAGAGGATGTCTGCACAGGCCACCATGAGCGGGGAAAGCAATGGCGGAAAGCAATGGAAGGGACGCATCCCATAGATGCCACCAGACTGCATCCTGGCTGGTGCTCAGGTTGTTGTTGTTTAGTCGTTTAGTCGTGTCCAACTCTTCGTGACCCCATAGACCAGAGCACGCCAGGCACTCCTGTCTTCCACTGCCTACCGCAGTTTGGTCAAACTCATGCTGGTAACTTCGAGAACACTGACCAACCATCTCATCCTCTGTCGTCCCCTTCTCCTTGCGCCCTCCATCTTTCCCAACATCAGGGTCTTTTCTAGGGAGTCTTCTCATGAGGTGGCCAAAGTATTGGAGTCTCAGCTTCAGGATCTGTCCTTCCACTGAGCACTCAGGGCTGATTTCCTTCAGAATGATCTTCTTGCAGTCCATGGGACTCTCAAGAGTCTCCTCCAGCACCAGAATTCAAAAGCATCCATTCTTCGGCGATCAGCCTTCTTTATGGTCCAGCTCTCACTTCCATACATCACTACTGGGAAAACCATAGTTTTAACTATATGGACCTTTGTTGGCAAGGTGATGTCTCTGCTTTTTTAAGATGCTGTCTAGGGTTGTCATTACTTTTCTCCCAAGAAGCAGGTGTCTTTTAATTTTGTGACTGCTGTGCTCAGGTGGAAACCCTCATTGTGGTGGATAAGGCCATCAGCGGCAAGAAGCCACAATGGATATGGGCCACCCCCAGTGTCAGATGCAGTGTGCAGCACTGTTGGAGGCGGCAACCGTTCTGAGTACTAGTCGCTGGGGATCACAGTCGCTGGGGCAGAGTGGTGTTGTGCTCAGGTTCTTCCTATAGACTTCCCACAGGCACCTGGTTGGCCACTGTAAGAAGAGGATGTTGGACAAGATGAGTCTTTGACCTGCTCCAGCAGGGCTCATATTATTATGACTGAGCCTTTATAGAGCGGGACCTACCCCTCAACACATCATGGGCTTCTGGACATGTGTCATGGCTTGGGAGGTCCAAAGTAGATTAGGGGACCCACCTGGAACAGAGCAAAATGGAGTCATTCCAGTCCCTGACTGGATTTCTTGGATAAGTCAAGTTATTTGAAACGTCCTAGAATTCCCCCTTTCCCCCTTGGGCTTGTGATGTCACACCCACATAATCATATATTTGTTCTTCATGGGGAATGTATTCAGTATACCTGAAGGAGCGTCTCCACCCCCTTCGTTCTCCCCAGACGCTGAGGTCCAGTGCTGAGGGCCTTCTGGCGGTTCCCTCATTGCGAGAAGCAAAGCTATAGGGAACCAGGCAGAGGGCATTCTCGGTAGTGGCACCCGCCCTGTGGAACACCCTCCCACCAGATGTCAAAGAGATAAACAACTACCTGTCATTTAGAAGACATCTGAAGACAGCCCTGTTTAGGGAAGTTTTTAATGTGTGACATTTTAATGTATTTTTAATCTTTGTTGGAAGCCACCCAGAGTGGCTGGAGAAACCCTGCCAGATGGGCGTGGTACAAATAATAAATTATTATTATTATTATTGAAACAGCAGATTCCACAAAGCTGGACAAAACATGTGCCACTTTAGCGTAACAAATGCTTTTTTCTCCAGCCGGAATTCATCGGAACTCAGTTCCGGCACCCCTCAGGTGAAGGGGAAGAGTGTTGCTCCTGTGTTCAAATCCTGCTTGCTGGTTTCCCACTGGGCATCTACTGTAGCTGGCCACTATGACATCTGGGTGCTGGACTGTTCGGGCCACTGGTCTGATCCATATTCTTATGTTCCTATGCTGGTTTTGTGGGAGGCAACACTTCTTGTAGTGCATAACTCACTTGCCTGAGTCATCTGGAACTGACTGACTGACTGACTGTTGCTGGGGGATCAAAAACTGGAGGTGGGAAAGTGGAAGAAGGCACAGTTGGGGTGGAACCCTGAGCTGGAATAGTCCAGTGTGGTGTAGTGATTAAGAGCAGTGGACTCGTAATCTGGTGAACCAGGTTCGCATCTCGGCTCCTCCACATGCAGCTGCTGGATGACGTTGGGCCAATCACACTTCTCTGAAGTCTCTCAGCCTCACTCACCTCATAGAGTGTTTGTTGTGGGGGAGGAAGGGAAAGGAGAATGTTAGCCACTTTGAGACTCCTTAGGGTAGTGATAAGGTGGGATATCAAATCCAAACTATTCTTCTTCTTCTTCTTCTTCTTCTTCTTCTTCTTCTTCTTCTTCTTCTTCTTCTTCTTCTTCTTCTTCCTCCTCCTCCTCCTCCTCCTCCTCCTCCTCCTCCTCCACATGACAACATTTTGTTCTGTCATCCGCAAAGTTCTCTAGTCCAGCAGGTGGAGATCAGGTGGAGACCACTAATTCTCTCCCACTTTTGTTTCATTGGCCTTCAGTCACAAGTCTCTTGTGTCCCACTGCATCTCATTAGGTCTCATTTTGGGCAATTTCTATGCACGTCCAATTGGTATGCATTTTGTGTGCACTTTTTTACGTACAACATACACTTTTCAATGCTTTGGGGGGCATTCACTAGTAAAATGCATATGCTGTGAACATCTTTTTATACAAAATATCTCTGTGGGCACTTTTGGCGAAACCAAAATTGCGAAATCTGGAGAAGTGCATCAGTTGCCTGGGGGTTGCATTCTGACCTACAAGCAATGGATCAAGCTGGTCCACTGCAAAAAGCAAACCACATTCAGTCTTCTGCCATCCTTCAGATCAGGTCATTTTTTATGTAGAATTCACCATGATCCAATTGCTCAGGTATCCCAAGAGTTTGTTCTTTGAGAGAGTTAAATAGAAGCGGGACAAGGCATCACCCCAAAAACTTTTTAGACACAGGAAAACCTGTTTTGGTACAGCTACTTGCCTTGAGGTCTCTACCAAGTTCATGAATTCTTGTTGCAAGCATGCAAAACTCAACCTGACAACCCAGTCAATGCCATGAAAGCAGCACTGAGCATCTGAATGAACAAACTCACCTACTACAAGGAAAAGCTTTATGTCCAACCGAATCCCCGATAAGTTGTTAAATGCAATGCAAAAATCATTCAGGAGGAATAGCAGAGGCATGGATTTTGGGTTTTATAGGGTCAGTAAAAGAAAAGTGCCTGAAGTTTCCTTCTCTACCCCCCTTCCCCGGTCACCACCAAGGTTGTTTAATCGATAAATATTTTTATTTGGAGGAAACATTTAGAAGAAGAAGAAAAAACAGCATCCCAATCAAAGTGTGTTTTCAGATTTATGGAATGCTGACAGCTGTGTGCCCAGCATTGCGTGAGAATTCTAAGAAACCCAAAAACTCAGAGCAGTTTTGATATCAGTAATTGCAATCAGTGCAACTTTGAAATCAATAGTTAAAATCAGTGCAGTTTTGAAAGGCCTGGTCCGCCATCTTGATTCAAAATGGCATCCAACTGTATCCAAACATAGACGAAAACCAGTTCCTTGATCTGACGAACTACCATACACAATTTGGTTACTATATCTTAGGATAGTTCAGTATTGTCCACATGGACTGGAAGGATCTCTCTGAGGTGGGTGGGGAGGAACCAGGCCTAACTGGAGATTCCATCAGGGACTGAAACAGGTTTTGCATGCCTAGCAGATGCTTCAATACCTCAAGGACCACCTCTCCCCGTATGAACCGACCCAGACCCTGAGATCATTATCTGGGGCCCTTCTTTGTGTGCCTCCTCCATGAGAGATCTTGAGGTCAGCAACACAAGGACACAAGGCCTTTACTGTGGTGGCTCCCCATTTGTGGAATGCTCTCCCCAGAGAGGCTTGCTTGACGCCTTTAGGGACCAGGCAAAAACGTTCGTCTTCAACCAGATGTGGGGCTGATTAACATCCTATGTCCTTTTAAATGTGCTTATGGGAGGGAGAATTACTGGTTTGTTCTTGTTCTTATTCTAATAATAATAATAATAATAATAATAATAATAATAATAATAATAATTTATTTATTTATACCCTGCTCATCTGGCTGGGTTTCCCCAGCCACTCTGGGCTGCTCCCAACAGAAAGCGCAATTGAACATGTAGTCAACCTAAGGCGTGGGGGCCGGATCCAGCCCAATCACCTTCTAAATCTGGCCTGCAGACGGTCCGGGAATCAGCATGTTTTTACATAAGTAGAATGTGTCCTTTTATTTAAAATGTATCTCTGGGTTATTTGTGGGGCCTGCCTGGTGTTTTTACATGAGTAGAATGTGTGCTTTTTAAAAAGATGCATCTCTGGGTTATTTGTGGGGCATAGGAATTCGTTCTTTTTCTTTCCCCCCCAAAATATAGTCCGGCCCCTCACAAGGTCTGAGGGACAGTGGACCGCCCTCCTACTGAAAAAGTTTGCTGACCCCTGCAATAGAACATCAAAAATTAAAAAAGTTCCTAAACAGGGCTGCCTTCAGATGTCTTCTAAAAGTCAGATAGTTATTTATTTCCTTGATGGGAGGGCGTTCCACAGGGCGGGCGTCACCACCAAGAAGGCCCTCTGCCTTCTTAGTTTGTATTTTGTGTTTTTTGTTTGTTTTTATCTTGCAAACTGCCTTGAGAACTTCGGACGAAGGGCGGTATACAAATGTAACCAATAAATAAATAAATGGCTAATTTTCAGGGATAACGGGAGCAGTAGTCCACAATATCTGAAGAGCACCACATTGGTTATTCCTAGCACTGCCATCTGCCTAGGAGGCTAACCACCATCTGCCAAGGTCAAAAACCAATCAAGGCCTGAAGATTCCCAGCAGGTGCAGATTTACACTGAGGCTGAGCTTGATTTACACAGTATAACCACTTCCCTGCCGAAACAGGCCGGCTCTTTCAGAAGCCGTCAGCCTTTTTCCTAAGCGCCGCTTTCCTATTAAAGATGACTCCCGTCCTATGAAAATTCATAAACTCTGCAGGCGTTTCCACGGCGATTTGACGCCGTAATCTCCCATCATCTCGGCTTCTCTCTGACAATGACAAGGGGAAGATGGATTTATCAAATACACGGAGACATGTTTATGACCCTGTTTTGCATAAGCAGGGGCTTGAGCCACGAGCTGCGCGGTTGCAGATAGCGAGGGAACGTTCCCCTCCCACGCCAGGGGCTCTGACAGGCAGGAGAGATATTTGGAAGTACATGAAAAATATATGTATCTATATTTTATTTCCAGTTTCTTTGAGAAAATGGGAAAGAGAACCCCTCCTTCCCATTAATTTCTCGAGGAGTATGAAAGCTTATTCAATCAATTTTGGTCCCTGAAGTTCTGAAGTTTGGCCTTAAACCTACATTTACCCATGGCTGAAACGTTACGGCTGTAGAGGCACGTGAGAATTCATAGCGGGGAAGGGGATTTGTGCTTGCTGTGAATCACAGCACCACTGACCAATCAGAGGCCTTCAAAATGGGAGCACTGAAGTTTGTCAGCATCATGACAATTCAGCACTATGGCTATGCATTAGTTGCTGTTTGATAATGAGCCAATTTTGGGGAGAAACTGTGGAGGGCAATCTTTCAGACTTTTCTGTTTGATCCACATCAGCAGCCAGGATGCAACAGTGCCTAATTTGAATGAATACCTTGTTAAATCTGGAGGTAAGATGGCCAGTGGTTAAAGGTGATGGGAGCTGTTCTCCAACAATATGTTGAATGTGCTACCTTGTCTATCTCTGGCTGATATGAATCCATCAGCCCCTTTGGTTTCTAGGGAAGGGTCATAGCTTAGTAGTAGAATAGCAGAATGCCCCACATTCAATCCTCATCATCCCCAAATGGGGCTGGGGAGAGACCCACACCTGGAACCCCAAAGAACTTCTGTCAGTCAGTATGGACAATAATGCACTAGATAGACAAATGGCTGACCTCTGTATGAGGCAGCTTCCTGTATTCCAACGTCCACAACATTTGGAAGGTGCCATATGGATACTCTTTGGCTGTACTATCTAAATCCAGTTAATAATAATAATAATAATAATAATAATAATAATAATAATAATAATATATTCATACCCCACCCACCTGGCTGAGTTTCCCCAGCCACTCTGGGCAGCTTCCAACTGAATATTAAAAACAAAACAGCATCAGACATTAAAAACTTCCCTAAACACAGCTGCCTTCAGTTGTCTTTTAAAAGTAAAATAGTTGTTTAATGCCTTGACATCTTATGGGAGGGCATTCCACAGGGCAGGCGCCACTACCGAGAAGGCCCTCTGCCTGGTTCCCTGTAACTTGGCCTCTTGCAGTGAGGGAACCGCCAGAAGGCCCTCGGCGCTGGACCTCAGTGTCCGGGTAGAACGATGGGGGTGGAGACGCTACTTAAGGTATACTGGACTGAGTCCTTTTAGGGCTTTAAACCTCAGCACCAGCACTTTGACTTGTGCTTGGAAAGGTACTGGGAGCCAATGAAGATCTTTCAGGACTGGTGTTATATGGTCTCAGCGGCAACTCCCAGTCACCAGTCTAGCTGCCGCATTCTGGATTAATTGCAGTTTCCAAGTCACCTTCCAAGGTAGCCCCACGTAGAGCGCATTGCAGTAGTCCAAGCGGGAGATAGCTAGAGCATGCACCACTCTGGTGAGACAGTCTGCAGGCAGGTAGGGTCTCAGCCTGCGTACCAGATAGAGCTGGTAGACAGCTGCCCTGGACACAGAATTAACCTGCACCTCCATGGACAGCTGTGAGTCCAAAATGACTCCCAGGCTGCGTAAATTTGCAGCAGCTGGAAAACGCAAGCCTTGCTTGTTTCTTGCGCGGAATCAGTGGTACCCAGCCTCCTTGGCAAAAGCGCCGCAAGAAGGGCTAGGCGGTGTCTGGCTTTCAACTTTGTGACATATCACCAGCTGAACATTGCAATATAATCACAATGTCTGAAATCAGAATGTAACTATGTAGAGGCAAGCGGTGTAATGTCCTGGCAACTGCCACTACTTAGAGGTCTAAAACTGATGTATTTTTATGTGCCTTTAACATATTGTTACAACTGTTTTATAGTACAGAGCAACCAGGGGAGGCCCAGGGAATCATGAGGGAAGCAATGACCGGCTTCGTGGTTTTTCCCATATCACAATTTTTTACATAGCACATGCACACCTTGTGATTTGTGATATATTGCCATGTCGAATAATATGAAACCATTACCATGATGTGGACTTCAAACCAATATTTGACTACGTAATGATACATCACCCAGCCCTATTGCACACTCTGTGGAATTAATTTATTTATTTCCACAACTTATATCCTGCCCTTTATTGGAAGGAACGCCAGTACCACGCAGGGCAAGTTGCAACCAATATATAGGAAATGCACAATAATGGACTATCACATAATATCAAGAGTCCGCCAGTTCCTTGTGACTCAAGTTACTATTAAGAGCCTTAGGGAGCCTATATAAAAATCTATAAAGCAAAGATGGGAAACAGGATTCAGCTGGCTAGCTGCATTCTTATCTACCCCACTGCCCGCAAGCCACGTTTGACTGGCGGGTGGCTGCCACACACCTGTCAATTGCTCGACATTGCAGTGATGTCGGGCAGCCTGTTTTGCTTTGCCTGCTCAGTTTGAAATCAAATCAAATGGTGGAGAGGGTGTCGCGAAGGCACTGGGTGCTCAGCTGATTGGCGGCACTTGCAAAGCCAGCAATCATGGCACTTGCCTGGCCAAGGTGCCACCAATCAGCTGGTCGGCGGTGCCTGCAAACTCTGCTTTCAGCCAAGCCATGTCTGTAGTTGCCACAAAATAGCAAGAAACAGTTGTTATCCAAAATAGACTCCCCAAAATAAAGGGGGGGTGGGATATCAAAATGCTCAAGTTTTTCCATTGATAGCAGGGGGGTGGGGAGAAAGATTTGTATTATCAGGGATCAGCTTTGCATTTCGAGTAGGTATGCAAAGATACCTATTTCCATGGTTTTTAAGCTTTGTAAAAAAATAAATGCTGCAAATTTGTTTTTTGGCTTTTTTATTTTATTTTTAAAAAACCAACTACAGTGGTACCTCGGGTTAAGTACTTAATTCGTTCCGGAGGTCCGTACTTAGCTTGAAACTGTTCTTAACCTGAAGCACCACTTTTGCTAATGGGGCCTCCTGCTGCCACCGCGCCGCAGGAGCACAATTTCTATTCTCATCCTGAAGCAAAGTTCTTAACCTGAAGCACTATTTCTGGGTTAGTGGAGTCTGTAACCTGAAGCGTATGTAACCTGAGGTACCACCGTATGCTTGCTTTTGCAAATGTGTGTGAGGCATTATTAGTTTTCCTATCTTTTAAGGATATTCCTAACATTGCATATTCTGTGGCATGTTGTGTTACTCTTAAACCAGAGGCGCCATCTTGCAAGGGTGATGAGAGGGTGATGTCATGTGTGTGTGGCTTTGTGTGTGATGTCACACTCATGACGTCAGGACATCGGAAGGAGCCTGGGCAGAGCCGAATGAACCATTGGCTTGATCCAGTAGGTTCTTCTTCTGTTCTTAAGTGAAGATCTATGGTTAACAGGGCCAGGAACTGAATATCATATTTATTTCCCCCTCCCCTATGTCCCCATGGATTGCTAGTTCTGTGAGCATAATCAAAGGATTGCCCTGCTGTAGATATTTTATTATTTTAGGTCAGATTTGGGATCAACTAAAAGATGCACACAACTCCCATTCAAGGTACCTGGAGTTCAGTTCTGGGCACCACAGTTTAAGAAACAAATTGACAACCTAGATGATGTGCAGAGGAGAGTGGCCAAGAGGACGAAGGGTTTGGAAACCAATCCTTATGAGAAACTATTCAGGATGTTGGATATGTTTCTAGAGAAGAGAAGAGTGAGAAGTTATATGAGCGCCATCTTCAACTCTCTAAAGTGCTGTCGTGTGGAAGATGGAGCAAGATTGTTTTCCCCTGCTCCGTAGGGTAGGACCTGAACCAATGGGTATCAGTTACAAGAAAGGAGCTAAAGAACTTTCTGATGGGCAGTGCTATTTGACAGTGGAACAGACTATCTCAAAAGGTGGCGGTCTCTGCTTCCTTGGAAGTTTTTAAGCAGAGTCTGGATGGCTATCTGTCAGGGATTGCATATTTGTGATTCTTGCATGGCAGGAGGGTTACACCTGATGACGCTTGGATGTCCCTTCCAACCCTGCAATTTTATGACTCTATGTATCTTGTAGAATTGTAGAATTGGGAGAAAAGCAATGACAAACCTAGACAGCATCTTAAAAAGCAGAGATATCACCTTGCCAACAAAGGTCCGTATAGTTAAAGCCATGGTTTTCCCAGTAGTGATGTATGGAAGTGAGAGCTGGACCATAAAGAAGGCTGATCGCCAAAGAATGGATGCTTTTGAATTATGGTGCTGAAGGAGACTCTTGAGAGTCCCATGGACTGCAAGAAGATCAAACCTCTCCATTCTGAAGGAAATCAGCCCTGAGTGCTCACTGGAAGGACAGATCCTGAAGCTGAGGCTCCAAGACTTTGGCCACCTCATGAGAAGAGAAGACTCCCTGGAAAAGACCCTGATGTTGGGAAAGATGGAGGGCACAAGGAGAAGGGGACGAGATGGTGGGACAGTGTTCTCGAAGCTACAAACATGAGTTTGACCAAACTGCGGGAGACAGTGGAAGACAGGAGTGCCTGGCGTGCTCTGGTCCATGGGGTCACGAAGAGTCGGACACGACTAAACGACTCAACAACAACATGTTGTAGAAACTTCTTGGAAGTTTTGCCCAGGCAGATGACTCCACATTTTCCTGGGGATTTCGATATAGGCAAAACAGGTGTGGCAACTCCACACCTCAGCACCCTGACCCATGCCCCCTTTTCCATATCATGTCATTGCGCCTTCGTTCCGTGTTTAGCGGGAGATCCATCTGTGGTCTCAGCTGCTTCTCAAACAGACCTAATAGCTGTGGTACGCTCAGACAAGCATGATGGGTAATAGCGGAGCAGATTGAACTATATTGTCCTGGGAGTTCATATATTTTTATACACTCGCAGAGTACACATCATCCTGTGACGGCAATGAAGCCAAGTCAAGCATCTCAGCGATGCAATAAAAGAGATTAAAATAGTCTCCTTTAACTCATTTGCCAGGCAGGAGGGTGGGCTCTCTCTCTCTCCCCTCCTTCTTTCATTTTTTTTTTTTAACGAGGCTAATCAATGAGAGAGACTACTCTACATCCCACTTCAAAATGAGGCTTCCTTGCCATTATGCCCCTTTCCACTCCTGGAGCCAGGCATGCTCACCTAGATAGAAACACACAACAAAAACGAAGCGTTGTGAGCTTCTAGGGATAGTGGTGGACATGGATTCCCAGGAGGAACTGGGTCAGGGGGAGCAGAACTGCTGCTCCTGTCGGATTAAGGACATATCTGTATTGCAAATTTATGCTGCTCTCATGGGCATGGCTTCTGCTGTCCCACACAAGGAAGCCAGGCAATTGCAGCTGATGGAAGGGGCTCAGATGTCACTGTACCAAACTATACCTCCTAGGAATCCTTTCTGACAAAGGCTATCCCCCCAGTTTAAAGTCCAAAATAGATCTATTTATTTACTGTGGGAATAATAATAATAATTTATTATTTATACCCCGCCCATCTGGCTGGGTTTCCTCAGCCACTCTGGGCGGCTTCCAACAAAATATTAAAATACAATGGTCTGTTAAACATTAAAAGCTTCCCTAAACAGGGCTGCCTTCAGATGTCTTCTAAAAGTCTGGTAGTTGTTGTTCCCTTTGACATCTGGTGGGAGGGCGTTCCACAGGGCGGGTGCCACTACCGAGAAGGCCCTCTGCCTGGTTCCCTGTAACTTGGCTTCATGCAGCAAGGGAACCACCAGAAGGCCCTCGGCGCTGGACCTCGGTGTCCAGGCAGAACGATGGGGATGGAGGTATACCTGAAGGGAATATGGTGGTATACAAATTTAATTAATTAATTAATTAATTAATAATTATAATATTTATACACCGCTGGATAACTGCAAGCACATCAAGAGAATGTTATAGGAAGGATCCAGGCTATGTTTTATTTATTACTTATTTAATAGAATTTATATACCATTAACAATATTTAAAAAAACCCCTCAAAGGGGTTCACAAAAGAAGATAAAACAATGTCACAATTGTTACTAAGGAAAATGAACAATAGTAATTTGGAAGTAAAAATAGCAAGAGACTAAAAACAGATAAAAATTTGCATCGGCTTTCTGAACGTCTGCGTGGGCTTGTCTAAGCAAAAAATAAATAAATGTTTTTAGCAGTCACCAAAAAGAGTCCAGTGAAGTCAAATCCTGATGTCAATAGCCAGGGAGTTCCAAAGTGCCTGTGATGCCACAGACCAACACATTGCGCTCCTCCAACATTCAGCATCATGGGATAGCCACAAGTTCTATTTTTTAAGGGAGAAAAACTAATGTTATAAACTTCTATCATGTTGCCTCTTACTCGCCTTTTTTCTAAGGTAAAAAGCCCCCAAAGCTGCAACTTTTCTTCATAGACGAGTTGCACCATCCCTTGGATCATTCTGGCTGCCCTTTTCTAAACCTTTCCCAACTTTACAATATCCTGAAGCGTCCAGAACTGTGCACAGTATTCCAAATGCGGCTGCCCTATGGATT
The DNA here is from genome assembly GCF_964270895.1 of Podarcis filfolensis. Classification (NCBI taxonomy): domain Eukaryota; kingdom Metazoa; phylum Chordata; class Lepidosauria; order Squamata; family Lacertidae; genus Podarcis; species Podarcis filfolensis. The sequence goes on along the minus strand of NC_139613.1, from coordinate 4,111,800 downwards.
TGTTACATGGCATTATGATATCATCAGCCTTACGTAGCGTGGGTTCATACGTTTTTGTTGTCCTGGTTTGAACGGTGCAAGTTTGGTGCTGCGTAACTTGCAGGTGCTAGCTGCATCTGTTGTGGGCATGCTCTCTTTGGGGGGGGGCAATGGGTCCATTCTTAGCTTTGCCAGCTAGATCGGGAGGGAGGGCTGTCTCCTACCCCTGGAAGAGGAGGCAAAAAAAACCTTGAAAGGCCCTGTCTATCAAGACCAGTGGGAGGAGTCAGTGCAATAATAGTACAGTGGTACCTCAGGTTACATACACTTCAGGTTACATACGCTTCGGTTTACATACACTTCAGGTTACAGACTCCGCTAACTCAGAAATATTACCTCGGGTTAAGAACTTTGCTTCAGGATGACAACAGAAATCGTGCAGCGGCGGCACAGCGGCAGCAGAAGGCCCAATTAGTTAAAGTGGTGCTTCAGGTTAAGAACAGTTTCAGGTTAAGAACGGACCTCCGGAACGAATTAAGTACTTAACCCAAGGTACCACTGTAAAGGTAAAGGGACCCCTGACCATTAGGTCCAGTCGTGGCTGACTCTGGGGTTGCAGCGCTCATCTTGCTTTACTGGCTGAGGGAGCTGGCGTGGCCAGCATGACTAAGCCGTTTCTGGCGAACCGGAGCAGTGCATGGAAACGCCATTTACCTTCCCGCCAGAGTGGTACCTATTTACCTACTTGCACTTTGACATGCTTTCGAACTGCTAGGTTGGCAGGAGCAGGGACCGAGCAATGGGAGCTCACCCCGTTGCGGGGATTCGAACCGCCGACCTTCTGATCGGCAAGTCCTAGGCTCTGTGGTTTAACCCACCGTGCCACCCGCGTCCCTTCAGGGCAATGATAAGGGGCTGCAATTCAGCTGATAAAAGCAGGAGCTGCTGGGTAGCGAAGGCTCTCAGCACCATATTCGCTTTCCCATTTCCGAGATGACTGAGCTTGGCCTGAGTCTCAGAATTTAGACTCCTTGTATCAGCAGTCTCTGGATTTCCATTTCATCTGGCGTGGCTAAGATGGATGGGCAAGCTGTAGACCTCCGCGACGCTCCCTTTGATTGTTAATATCTTTGCCACGTCGGCCTGGCGTGGGAAATGTATTAAAGGCGCTGGTTATTTTAACTTGTTTTGCTTTCTGTCGGGTCATCCAACTTCATTTACTAAATCAGATGTGACAGGAGAGGATTTTATAGCCATTCATCCCCCCTGCTCACTCCTTTCCCAGACGTTTAGTTATGTCGAACAGAAAAAGTATTGAACATATCCCTGAGCCATAAGATCCCATATCTCTTCGGCCAATGGCTTCTCCCCCCTTCATGCCAGGGAAAGAACACATTTCCAGAGGGAAATTACCCATTATAGATACAGTGTTCTTTGACTATAGGGAAGAATTATGGAGGCTGCGAAGCTGGAACTAAAAGCGGGTGTAGAAACAGACTTTTCCACACAGCGTTTTCCGGTGGAATCCATAAGCGCAAGACGTGCCATATTGATTTTATTTATTCTTTAAATATATCTTCCATCTTTCTTCTTTGAACAAGAACTCCATGTGGGTTATAACATTACATAAAGCAGCAATAAAGTACCCATAAAGCAATATATTGAAATGACCAGGGGTGGGATGTTTCAGCATTTAGTAGACAAATTCACAAAGTGTAAGGCCTCAACCAGTGGTCAGCGATGGTGGCATTTGCACTCTAAGAAAATGCCAGTTTGCAGGATAAAGTGATACGCATTTGAGCAGGGCAATGCTAGGTCTGCTGTAAGACAGAGACTGCAGAATTTGGAATTTAATTTTTCTTATTTGTTTTAGTGTGTTAAAATCCCACTGCTTTCTCCAAGGAGCTCAAGGCAAGCACAAGTTGTTTTCCCCACCACTGTTTGTTATATCCCCACAACAACCCTGTGAGGTAGGGTAGGCTGAGGGGCAGTGATTGGCCCAAGTTACATCCAGTGAGCTTCATGGCTGAGTGGAGGGATTTGAAGCCTGGCCTCTCCCAGGTCTTAGTCCAACACTCAGCCATGAAATACACATTTCCCAAGGCCTGTTGGGGATTATGTATTTTGACTGGGGAACATGCATAATTCTCTCTTCACTGAAGGAGCATGTGCACCTTTTCCACGAGACCTGGTGAATGTTCACAATAGCCAGTTATTGTGTACTTCTGAGCAGTTTAGGGTAAAGGTACCCCTGCCCGTACGGGCCAGTCTTGCCAGACTCTAGGGTTGTGCGCTCATCTCACTCTATAGGCCGGGAGCCGGCGCCGTCTGAAGACACTTCCGGGTCACATGGCCAGCGTGACGGAGCTGCAACTGGCGAGCCAGCGCAGCACACGGAACGCCGTTTACCTTCCCGCTGGTAAGCGGTCCCTATTTATCTACTTGCACCCGGAGGTGCTTTCGAACTGCTAGGTTGGCAGGCGCTGGGACCGAACAACGGGAGCGCACCCCGCCGCGGGGATTCGAACTGCCGACCATGTGATCGGCAAGTCCTAGGCGCTGAGGTTTTACCCACAGCGCCACCCGCGTCTGAGCAGTTTAGCAAAGTGTAAAAATCTGCTGCACAAACATTAGAAATGAAAACTTTCCTCATTATATTGGATAATAAAGCAATCTCTTTAAGAGCACAATGGAAAGAGGAGTCTCTCTCTGTGTGAGCCCCTCCACACATAATAAATAAATAAATAAATAAATAAATAAATAAATAAATAAATAAATAAATAAATTTATATCCCGCCCTTCCCAGCCGAAAGCCAGGCTCAGAGCGGCTAACAACAATAAAAGTAACACAGATTACATAAAATCTCAATCAATTAATTAAAATACATTCTAAAATCAATTCAGAATCATATAATGGCAACCATTGGGCTTGAGTTCTTTGAAGATTACCAAAGGAGGGGGTCAGACTGTGCCTTGGCCAAAGGCCTGGTGGAACAGCTCTGTCTTGCAGGCCCTGCGGAAAGATGTCAAGCACTATCCTTCGTTCCACACACACCCCAAACTAAAAAATAAAACCAACCCAATCTCTTTACCTTTTAGCATTTCCTCCTAAGCATGGTGACTCCTCCTTGATTGTGTTCAGCAATGCTTCTTGGTCCAGTCCTTCTTACCCTGCCTTTTCCTCCTCCTGACCATTCTACCCCTCCTCCACATACACAAAACTTTTTATAGAAAAGAAAAGAGAAAAATCTTTCCCTATATACTGCAGGGGAGGGGGGTGCAAATGGAATCTGAATGCCATGAGCAGGATCTATTGCAGCCTTCTGTAATCCATCAGTCCTACTTATAACATAATAGCAGTATAACTCATACAAGCCATTGACTCGTGTAAGGCATGGCGCTCTCCATTGCACCAGGGAGGCATGAACACACAAGCCACCGCGTCCGTCGCCCGCTAAGATTGCAACTCAGGCTGCAGTCGTTCCCCCCACACTGTGAATGCCAGAGGAAAACCGCCATGGGCTGCAGATGCTCAGCAGAGGACTTTTCATTGCCCCACCCCACTCACCCCAAAAAGGCTGCCATCTTTTCCCCATGAAGATATCTACATAGCTAATTGGCAGGACCTAAATCCTTGGCTCTCGCCCGGCAGGCAGAGAATGCAGGTGGTTCCTGAATCTCCTCTTTCTTTTCCCCTTTGCTCATAACAATTTGCAGGGAAAGATTTTTCATTCCTGTTGGATGGCTGCTGGTGGCGTGTGTGATGCAATTTTCCCCACAATGCTATATATATATATATATATATATATATATATATATATATATAGTGGCATATAATGCAGGATGTCAAGATGGTGTGTTAGAAAGAGGATCCTTTCAGATGTGGCTACTGGTCCCATCACCTCCTGGCACATAGAAGGGGAAGAAATGGAGGCAGTGAGAGATTTTACTTTCTTTGGTTCCATGATCACTGCAGATGGTGACAGCAGTCTCGAAATTAAAAGATGCCTGCTTCTTGGGAGAAAAGCAATGACAAACCTAGACAGCATCTGAAAAGGCAGAGAAATCACCTTGTCAACAAAGGTCCATATAGTTAAAGCTATGGTTTTCCCAGTAGTGATGTATGGAACTGAGAGCTGGACCATAAAGAAGGCTGATCGCCGAAGAATTGATGCTTTTGAATTATGGTGCTGGAGGAGACTCTTGAGAGTCCCATGGACTGCAAGAAGATCAAACCTATCCATTCTGAAGGAAATCAGCCCTGAGTGCTCACTGGAAGGACAGATCCTGAAGCTGAGGCTCCAATACTTTGGCCACCTCATGAGAAGAGAAGACTCCCTGGAAAAGACCCTGATGTTGGGAAAGATGGAGGACACAAGGAGAAGGGGACGGCAGAGGACGAGATGGTTGGACAGTGTTCTCGAAGCTACTAACATGAGTTTGACCAAACTGCAGGAGGCAGTGGAAGACAGGAGTGCCTGGCGTGCTCTGGTCCATGGGGTCACGAAGAGTCGGACATGACTAAATGACTAAACAACAACAACAAAATGTAGGGATGGGGAACCAGAATTCTGAGGGCTGAATTCAACCCTCCAAGCTTCTGTGTCTGGCCCCCAGAACTCACCGCAGGCCACGCCCATTCCCCGGCCACACCCTTTCTTGCCAGACCACACCCCTCACCACGCCTGCTTTGCATCCTACTGACTACGATGTGTCCTTGAACTCTGATAAGTGCTGCTTGCTTGCACCTTTAAATATAACTAAGCCAAATGAGTTTTGGCTAGGGTCTCTTCAGGGGTCTGAAAATGTATGCAATTTGTAGCATATATAGATACATCAACTTACAACACACCATGCAATTAAAGAAAATATATCAGCTTAGATCTGAGTAGCAATAGAAGTTAAGGTTCATTGTCATAGCCCCAGGCAAAGCATTGAATGAGAGTGCATGATAGCCGACAGCAAGACTCAAAGGGAGTTCTATGCTGCCTCCGAGACAGCGCAGCACTGTAACCACCATATGACTAATATGGTCCAAATAATAATCAACCAATAAATAAACCTGCACTTTGTAGGGGAATGGGACTGAGAAAGCTCTCCCCTCCCCAAACCACAGGAATGCCTGGCATCAGGTTGTATTCTATGTAGAATTGAGCAGATAGTTCTGTCTTTGCAAGGATTTCTCCATGTGCAATGGAACAAGCTCTCTCTCACCTCCTCCTGTGTGCCTCCTAAATATATGTTATTTGTTTAACAAAATGTATATATCACTTGATTGTAAAAAGCAGAACGGAAACCTCTAAGAGGCTGGCAGCAATTCTGTGTGGCTTGCAACCATTATAAGTGCCTTTCAACAATTCTGCTTTGGGGGTCCTCTCAACCCTCTCAAACAGATCTGGGTGCGGGGCTCCCACAGTGGGAGGGGAGGGGTGAAATCTCATCATACTAGTGGTTGAATATAGCCCATTGGGTGGATATGTGAAATATACTCAGAGTCGCAAAGTGATTTCATGCTCTTTATTCAGCTCATAGTGGTGAGGAGGAATGAATGAATGTCCCCTCAAAGTATCTGCTTTATATACATTATTTACACAATGGGCTGCACATGATTGGCTAATTCCGGAATTCTACTGTAAGCCAATCAGTTTGTGGATTCACTTCTATCTGGAGCATGATTGGGTGGTTCCTGCCAACCAATCATACTGCTGCATTGTTCTAGGACCAATCAGACTGCTGCAGTTTGGATCCTATTCAACTCAGTACATAACAATATGGATGTGTCTAGAGGGAGGGAGTACATAGTGTAAGTATGTATGTATGTATGTATGTATGTATGTATGTACATGATAGGGGGGTTTCATTTGTTTGTTTGTTTGCTTGCTTGCTTGCTTGTTTTCTATACCGACCTTCATCTGAGGATCACAGGATGGTTTACAATATAAACAAGTACAGTGGATGCTCAGATTGCGAACGTGAACAGTGCGGGATGCACTTTCACAACCCGCAGCATTCGCAACCCGCAGCGACGCATCTGTGTACGTGTGGGTTGCGATTCAGCGCTTCTGCGCATGCGCAAAGCGTGATTTAGTGCTTATGCACATGTGTGACCTCCAAAACCCGGAAGTAACCCGTTCTGGTACTTCCGGGTTTCGGCGCGTCTGTAACCTGAAAAAACGCAACCTGAAGCGTCTGTAACCCGAGATATGACTGTACATCTTTCTGTGCCCTGTATACATCCAGTCATTGCACCTACTTGTGATGCTTGCTAGTCGAAGGTGCCCAGTTCACCTTGGAAAGAGTGGTGGACAAGCATTTTGCATACCTGATCACCTTCTGCCACATTTTAGGTCCTGTTCAGACCTCATCTTCATGCACGTAGAAGGGTACCAGGATCAGGCTCACCTTTGCCCTAATGCACATTTCTTCAACACCATCTACCTTTATGCTACTTTTTCATTCTTTATTCCTTATATGTACAAACCTGTTTCAGTTTCTAGCAAAGTTTTCCCATATATTGCATACATCCATTAAAGATACAAAATAAGTGACACAGGCAGCAAATGCAGTGTGCTTTTTGTGTAAATCATATTGGTATTTAATAAAGCTATTCATCTCCATAACGTTATCCTTCTTTTTCATTTCCTTTGTCACAACTAATGTACTTCTAATTATTGAAAACACCATCTAGCTGCTCATCAAAACATATCAGAGCTATGCTGGTCAATAGGGAGATCATGGTTTCTCTAACAAGATGACATAAAAGGAGACCACATTTCCATGAATTTGTTCTGTTCAATACCCATTTCTCCTGACCTTATACAAAATGTTAATTTTGACATTAATGCTAGTTTCCAGAGTTTATTACTCTAGTCATTCACCAGTGGTGGTTTCAGGGCCTTTCCGTTTTTGATCCTATAACAATCTTGCTGCTCCTTTCATCTAGCTAGTTAGTTCTCTGGGCTCATTATTTGTTAAGTAAGGCATATCTTTTGGCAACAAATTTAATGGCTCCAGTACTATCTCATACTGTAGCATTTCAGATAGCACTTTTGAGGTGCTTCCCCAACATTTTTTGTGCAAAAGGACATGCCCACCACATATGGAAGTTAGTACCTGGATTTTTTTTCCTGCACCATCGACACTTCTGAGTTGTTTTTGATATAAAATTAAATACAACAGGAGTCATATACCACCTCACCATAACTTTATAAGTTTTCTTTTATCACTTGACCTAGTGAGAAATTTCGCATTTCGACACACAGATTTTCCCAGACTCCCATGGGAATGTTGGGTGGTATTCAATAACATGTTAGGTCCATTCATTTCAATAGATCTACTCTGGGTAAGACTTAGTTGATTACCACCCATTGTCAGTGTCAGATTAAACTCTGCGAAGGCCCCATGGCAGTTGAAATCTCGGGGGGGGGGGGCTTGTGTGTGGGCTCTAGTGGGATAACATTGAACTAAGAAAGCTTGATTGTAATTTACTTTCAAGATCAAATCAATATTATTTAGATCCATTGTTGCAGGACCCATAAAAGGTTGGGGTCTATTGGCTGGTGTCTACTCTGCCTATTTGGTAATCTAGCACAGCCCATTGGTACTAATATCTTGTGCCATTTTATCATATAATCTTTATCTTGTTCATGTTCACCATATGCCCTTTTTGCAGGGCATATCAGGCTGAAAGCTGCTCAGCAAGACATGGGGAAATTTCATAATAAAATGCAACATTTCAAGATTGTGCAGTAACAAGGACAAAATGCAAACAGACATACAAATATGAATACATTGATCAGAACATCTCATATTAATAAAAACACACTGAGATTAAAGCATGTGTCATGGCTTCCTGATAAGGCCGAACAACAGTCATGCGAGAATATCATCCAAACTGCAGGAAATGCAAATGCATCTTCTCTGAAACTAAATGTAGTCTCCAGCAATGAGCCCTAAACAAGACCACACCCTGAGGATCTCTAGGCACCATGAGCTGGCTTGCAGCTTGAGTCACTCAATGTGAAAATGTCTCAGATATACCTCCTTAAACCCCAAGGGCCATTTTGACAGGTGGGTGGAGCCAGCAAGTGGATTTTCTTGGGTTTTCTCCTTGCCAGAGCCGCCTTGTCTGTTGAAGCTTGGCTATTATTGAATTAAGGCGTAACAGGTTTATCACACAGTTATACATAACTCCCCTGGAGAGCCTGTTAATACAGGCTTGCAGAAGCATCGCTCCAAATCCAAGAAAGGATGGATAATGTGGAAGCTTACTTGCATGTATGAGGACAGTACAGAGTTAATTTACTGTCCCTGAAGACAGAACAAATGATTTGGGCAAGGTGGATATTTGGTCCCTGAATACATTGTCTGTTGAATTGCAATCTTAGCACATTGTTGTTGTTTAGTCGTTTAGTTGTGTCCAACTCTTCGAGACCCCATGGACACTCCAGGCACTCCAGGCACTCCTATCTTCCACTGCCTCCCACAGTTTGGTCAAACTCATGCTGGTAGTTTCAAGAACATTGTCCAACCATCTCATCCTCTGTTGTCCCCTTCTCCTTGTGCCCTCCATCTTTCCCAGCATCAGGGTCTTTTCCAGGGAGTCTTCTCTTCTCATGAGGTGGCCAAAGTATTGGATCCTCGGGTTCAGGACCTGTCCTTCCAGTGAGCACTCAGTGGATAGGTTTGATCTTCAGTCCAGCACCATAATTCAAAAGCATCAATTCTTCGGCGATCAGCCTTCATTATGGTCCTGCTCTCACTTCCATACATCACTACTAGGAAAACCATAGCTTTAACTGTATGGACCTATACTATACTATGCTATATGTATCTTAGCACATACATCACAGCATTCACAGGGATGCCTGCCATCCCAAACCAGTGGCATGTTCTGCATGCGGCGCTAAGCCAAACCATAGCTTAGTGTGAATGGGCAGAACATATGAACATAAGAACAGCTTCCTGGATCAAGCCAGTGGCCTATCTAGTCCAGCATCTTGTTCTCTCAGTGACCAATCAGATGCCCCAAGGTAAACCCACAGGTAGGACCTGAGTGCAAGAGCACTCTCCACCTGTCTCTATGGTTGGTATGAAGAAGCATTGCTGCCTTCAACTATGGAGGCAGCCCATAGTCATCATGGTTAGTGGCCATTGCAAGCACACAGATTCCAGGAGATAATATTGTGGGCCCTTCCCTCCTCCCTGGTTGTCTTACTTCTCTGCCAGGCGTAATAGTTTGTCTCAGCTCGTAGTTCAAACCCATGGTCATGATTTAGCAATCCCAGACAAAGCACGACCATGGTTACAGCGCATGGTTAGTCTGAAGAGAGCTGAACCACCAACCCATCTGCGGAGAAAACTCCAAGCAATTGGAGGATGGATTTCAGCATAATGCAAGCAATAATAATTTGATGTCCAAGCTTGATGATGTGTGTATATACTGTGTCCCCTCATAGAAGCATGGAATTGTAGGGTTGGAAGGGACCCCAGGAGTCATCTATTCCAACCTCCTGCAATGCAGAAATCTCAGCTAAAGAATTTCTGGCCATCCCACCTCCTCTCTCCCACCTCCTCTCTCCCCTTTTGCCTTTCCTCTCCAGTAAAGGTAAAGGGACCCCTGACTGTTAGGGCCAGTCGTGGCCGACTCTGGGGTTGCGGCGCTCATCTCGCTTTATTGGCCGAGGGAGCTGGTGTACAGCTTCCAGGTCATGTGGCCAGCATAACTAAGCTGCTTCTGGCAAACCAGAGCAGCGCACGGAAACGCCGTTTACCTTCCCGCCAGAGCTGTACCTATTTATCTACTTGCACTTTGACTTGCTTTTGAACTGCTAGGTTGGCAGCAGGAGGGACCGAGCAATGGGAGCTCACCCCGTTGCGGGGATTTGAACCGCCAACCTTCTGATCGGCAAGGCCTAGGCTCTGTGGTTTAACCCACAGCGCCACCTGCATCCCCTTCCTCTCCAGTAGCAGGGTCTAGATCAAGAAATGCTTGATTTCTTGTCGTTTGGTGGGGGCTGAGGATGCACCAAGTTCATTCCAAGAACTTCTCTGCCTTGCCCCTCTCCCCAACTGACTTTCCTGCCTCATATTGGTTGGCTTGGAAATACATTTAGTCTTCCCTCCTCCCTCTTTGTGAGCCTTGTTGTCTCATTTCAAATATAGTTTCTCTCTCATCCACAGCGCCAAAGGGTAAATAATTGAGGAGGGGGGAAGTGGAAATGGCTGAAGTCTGCTTTGATAAAGAATCTATCACTCTCTCTCACTCACCCTATTTCTTCTTCCCATGTTCCTTCAACCTGTCCACTTTTTTAAAAAAAAGATTCAATCCTGCACATATGGTTTTCTGGGGCTCTTATGCTGTCAAAACAGCCTGCTCTCCTAGCCAGGGACTTGTTTTGAGCCAGGGTTCATCTCTGAACCCCGAGAAATGTCTTTATTTTATTGTTGCCTTTATTTTCTACCTTTCCCCCAAGGAGCTCAAGGCAGCATACATGCTTCTCTCCCCCGCCCCTCCAGCCCCAACCCCCACAACACACACACAATGTTATTCTAATGGTGGTAGAGAAAATCAATGCAGCTCACAATGCAAGCTCGCCTATTCCTTCATCGAACTGCAAAGCAAAACAGAACGTGTCTTAGAAATTCACATTTCTCCGAATTTTGTGCTGCAGTTCTCCAACTAAGATATATACAGGGGCAATGCATGCATTAAAATGCATATGTTAGTGAAAATTACATACAACAAAGTCTATTAGGGGAAATTGCTTTGCAAAAAAAAAAGGTGTATATTAGGCAAAAATGTGCACATTGGAAGAAATGGGGTAATGTTGCATTGTGATTTTTTCTTCCAACATCACAATGCCAGGTTGATGTTAGCATGCATGCATTTCCCAGCACTGTGTAATTTTCACATCCAAAGGGATTCTGAGAAGTCTGTGGGAAGGGCCCATTGACATTGTAAATCAGAAAGATATTTCATTGAATGTTGTCTTGTCCTTGCCCTTCAACCCAGACAGGGTTGGTGTTCAAAATTGTCGGAAGCCTTAGTCCTGAGCAAGAGAGGCACAATAGGCTGGGAATAGGTGTGTGGAGCTGTTGCATCGGCAACTTCCACACAGCAACTAGAAGTTTAGGGGACTCTGATGCAGGGGCCTCATTCTGGCAAGAACTGCAGTGGTGTTTGGAGCAAGCCTTGAGGCTGGCTTCTTGAAATTGCTACTGTGGATAACTCTATGGTGATGTTGAGAGTCGAGATTCAGGAAAAGACATCTCTTTGGATCCATTTATTTTTCGTGTTCTCTTGGAGGGCTATTATCTTGGGGTACAATCTCAGGGCTTTGGCGTCCCATGTCCCTCTGGTCCTGATTCATAAGAAGAGTTTGCTGGATCCGACCAATGGCTCATCTAGTCCAGCCTCCTGTTCTCACACTGGCCAACCAGATGCCTTTGGGAAACTAGTAAGCAGAATTCGAGCACAGGAGCACTCTCCCCTCCTGTGATGCCCATGGAGGCGCAGGTTAATTCTGTGTCCAAGCCAGCTGCTTACCAGCTCCATCTGGTACACAGGCTGAGACCCTACCTGCCCGCAGACTGTCTCGCCAGAGTGGTGCATGCTCTAGTTATCTCCCGCTTGGACTACTGCAATGCACTCTACGTGGGGCTACCTTTGAAGGTGACTCAGAAACTGTAATTAATCCAGAATGCGGCAGCTGGACTGGTGACTGGGGGCGGCTGCCGAGACCATATAACACTGGTCCTGAAAGATCTTCATTGGCTCCCAGTACGTTTCCAAGCACAAGTCAAAGTGTTGGTGCTGACCTTTAAAGCCCTAAAAGGCCTCAGTCCAGTATATCTGAAGGAGCATCTCCACCCCCATCATCCAGCCCATACACTGAGGTCCAGCACCGAGGGCCTTCTGGCGGTTCCCTCATTACGAGAAGTGAGGTTACAGGCAGAGGGCCTTCTCAGTAGTGGCACCTGCCCAGTGGAATGCCCTTCCAGCCGATGTCAAGGCAATAAGCAACTATTTTACTTTTAAAAGACAACTGAAGGCGGCTCAGTTTAGGGAAGTTTTTAATGTCTGGTGCTGTATTGTTTTTAATATTCTGTTGGACGCCGCCCAGAGTGGCTGGGGAGACCCAGCCAGAACAGCAGGGTATCAATAATAAATTAGTAGTAATAGTAGTAGTAACTGGTATTCAGAAGTGTTGCTGCCTCCAACCATGGAGGCAGAGTGATAACACTGTCCTCCATAAATGTGTCTAATCCTCTTTTAAAGCCATCCAAGTTGGTGGTCATCATTGCCTGCTATGGGAGTGAGCTCCATAGCTTAACTGCACACCGTCCGCTTCCAGATCCTAACAGATAATCATGGGAGAAATGAGAGTCTCTGAAGGTTTGCAAGACAAAAGAACCTTCCCTATTAGCTGTGGGCAAGCAGCTCATCTCTTCTTCGTTTCCTACCTTCAGATCTTCCCAACATGTCATTGAGTTTTCTGTTCTTTGGGTCTCCTGATTTTAAAAAGGAAAAGAAAAGAAAAGGCAAAAGAATAAGCGTATCATTGGCTGTTCTCCAAATTCCGTTCAACATGCCACCTGGAAGGAACAGAGACATCTGGAAAAATCCTTCCTGGATCTCTGAGGAAATTACAAAAGAAATACCGGATGATTGGAAAGATAGGCCTTTATGGGATTCTTTCGTTATCAGCTAATTTTGCTTTGAAATATTTTTTTCCTAAGTAGCATATGTTCAGGATTTTAATAGGAAATCTTTGGGTGCTGGGTGGTTATTTATGAACTTCTTAAAGGGATAATGTTTTGAAAACTTTTCAGGGAGGAAAACAGGGAGGGAGGAAGATCTGATTATAAAATGTATGAGGATAAAATATTCAGGCTGCAATGCTATTCACACTAATCTGGGAGTAGCTTCGATTGACCTCAGGATCAGTTATTTCCAAGTAGGCAGGTATTGGCTCGCTCTGTCGGTGCAAAAGGAGGTATAAGAAACTTTTTTTAAAAATTGCTATCTATTTTCATTTGAATGCCTGCCTAATTCGTCTTGCAGGGCTATTCTTTGTGCATATTCATGTGCAAAATAAATGTGCATTTTCATGCTGTTTCTATATAGATGTCCAAAATATTGTTATGATGATCTTTCAAAAGAGTCCTTTGCTGTTTTATTCTTTTGGTTTGCTTGTTTCTTGACAATGCTATTTCAGGAATAACATTTGCACGGAAGATGCAAATATGGTAGGGTTGCCAGATTTCAAAAAGTGAAAATCCGGGCACAATGGTTGTTGAGCTATTCGTTGGCAAAGCTGTTGAGCTTTTTTAAGGGACTTCTGACATGGGTTGCCATACATCTGAATTTCCCAGACATTAAAACAATTTCCTCCCAGACACTGGTTTCATCTGTTGAATCCCAGTAACATCCAGGAAATTTCAGACGTATGGCAACCCTAAGATATGTCTTGCCTGGTCCAAAACTCGTGAAAGGTGTTCAAAATTTAATTATGGGAATACAACGCAATGTAGAGGTTTAGGGAAGAAGCTGAATTTGGGGAGTGTCATACGGGCTAGCTTTCAAGAACAAGGTGGAAACTCCCTCCCTGGCACTCTAAAACTCAAGACTCTGAGCCAGAGTTCCCAGCTGCAGAACTGGACTGGTGCAAAGGGGTAGAAGTGACCAAGAAGTGGCCACAGTGAACATTACTCCTGTGTAAAGCAGTTGGGGCCACATTTCAGTAGCCAGGACCAGACCCAAAGGAAGACTGGGACACGTTCACACACAATCACACACCCTTTGCATAGGGACCCCTTTTCCATGGAAACATTGTTGTTGTTTAGTCATTTAGTCATGTCCGACTCTTCATGACCCCGTGGACCAGAGCACGCCAGGCACTCCTGTCTTCCACTGCCTCCCGCAGTTTGGTCAAACTCATGCTGGTAGCTTCAAGAACACTGTCCCACCATCTCGTCCTCTGGCATCCCCTTCTCCTTGTGCCCTCCATCTTTCCCAACATCAGGGTCTTTTCCAGGGAGTCTTCTCTTCTCATGAGGTGGCCAAAGTATTGGAGTCTCAGCTTCGGGATCTGTCCTTCCAGTGAGCACTCAGGGCTGATTTCCTTAAGAATGGATAGATTTGATCTTCTTGCAGTCCATGGGACTCTCAAGAGTCTCCTCCAGCACCATAATTCAAAAGCATCAATTCTTCGGCGATCAGCCTTCTTTATGCTCCAGCTCTCACTTCCATACATCACTACTGGGGAAACCAGTGGACATTACTCCTGTGTAAAGCAGTTGGGGCCACATTTCACTAGGCAGGACCAGACCCAAAGGAAGACTGGGACACGTCCACACACAATCACACATCCTTTGCATAGGGACCCCTTTCCCATGGAAACATAGGCATAAGTTTAATTCTTGACAACTCCGTTCAAGTTGCACCTTCCATGTTCTTCACAGACATCTTTTATATATGTATAAAGTTTGAAGGGGTGGGAGGAGTGCTTTCCATCACCTTTTAGCTGTCCTATGAACAAAGGCAGATCTAGGGGAGCGTGGCCGGTGCCGTCGGCAAAAGGGGCCGAATTTTGGTGTCACATAGGGCGTCACTGATGTTGGAGATGCCAAGGTTCACCTCTGCCTATGTAAAAAGCAAAAAGGGCTCAGTATATCCAGGCAAAGGATGAAAATAGCATCAATGCTGAACTGCAAACACTGCCCTGCAGCTATTGCGAGTCTCGAACTTCAAAAATGCAATTGCATCTCGAAAATTCCATGCATGCAATTGAAAACGGCTTATTGCATGTTTGCAAAGAACAGGTCTACTTCTCTGCTGACTCCTCTGCTTTGAACTTCTTGTGGAGGGAGGAAGTGCAATCGCAAACTTTGCACAAAGCACTTTTCCTCCTCATCTGCTCCTTGCTGAGGGATGTGAAGGGACCCAAAGCCTGAGGAATCCTGGCTCTGGGCAGGATCTGGCCCACAAGCCGAGGACAGATCAATACACAACCACGCACCCTTTGCATGCATGCACACAAACAAATGCACGCAGATATTTTCCAGAGAAGCAGAAGCATATATTTAGAGGCATATGTTTAAAGGTAGCCTTTGTCAGTCCCTTTCGGGTTTGTGCTGGGAGCTCTGAAGCTGGGAATTTTATCTATTAGTTCATGTTGTCGAGAGAGGGTCTGAGTTAGTAGGTAGAGGGAAAGATTGGAGGATTGGAGAGATATGCTTAGTGATTTCCATTCTGGGACACTTTGGCATGTTTCCCACATTTTTAATTCTGTTCCATTGCATTTCTGCATTAACCCATGATTTTTAAAAGAAACAACCTCTCAAAATGCGTATTTAAATTAGTTACTTAACTAGGGATGGTTACGTAATATATCCAGCAACCATCTCTTCACATGTTCACCCATCAATCTGTTCAATCACATCTTTGCCTTAATCTGAAATATTTTCTTTTTCAAAAATCTGCATGGAAATCTGTGTTTAAATATATATTTCCCTCAAAATGCTATGTCTAAAAACATTTTCTCTCTTTTTTAAAAAAAGCCCGCATTTTAAAACTATTTTAAGATATTGTTTTCCAGCGAGAGCTGGGTCAGGACGCGTAGGAAGTGCTAGCGCTGGTTGCTAAACAAAGCTGCAGTCCTAAACACACCTGGGATGATGTCCCAGGGAACTGCTTGCAGTTTACCTGAGTGTCCTGGAATGTACTTTATTCCACATCAGAATTCATCACCATCACCATCTCTTTTAATTTGTATACCGTCTTTCTATCTTACAATACTCTAAGCGGTTTACCAGCTGAAGAAACAAAGAACGTACACGAAGAATTCACAAAGCTCTAATTCCTCAAGCATCTTGAACATCCATCATTTCCTCTCAAAATATGCATTTAAATGTGCATCCTCTCTCCAAATACAGTGGTATCTCAGGTTACAAACTTAATTTGTTCTGTAGGTCCGTTTTCCTGAAACCGTTCTTAACCTGAGGTGCACTTTCACTAATGGGGCCTCCCGCTGCCGGCGCATAGCTGGCGCGCCACCGGCACGTGATTTCCGTTCTCATCCTGGGGCAAAGTTCATAACCTGGAGGTACTACTTCTGGCTTAGCGGAGTTTGTAACCTGAAGCGTTTGTAACCCGAAGCACTTGTAACCCGAGGTACCACTGTACGTATTTAAACACCTAGCTCAATACACCGGCAGTGCCAAGGACAGCATTACAAAATTCAGAGAATTGCGAAAGCCTCTGGGTAGCCGAGTTCCCCCTTGTTCATCCAAGAGATTCCGATCAGGTCGTTCGGTGTAGGAATTTGCCAAAGCACAAATTCCTCCAGCAAACCTACAAGGAGGAGGTCGCTTTGCGGGCTGATAAGGCAGGCAGCTCCAGGATCCTGTTTGCTGTGAATTAGTTTCAAAGCCGGAAGCTCTGCTTTGAATTCACACCCACGCCTCATGCTGCTCAGAGCACTTACCCCTTGGCCACCACCTCCCCAGCCCATTTCCCGCAATATATACAAGACTCCGAGCAACCTGGCCAACTTCCTTTCGTTTTCTCCGTGCAATTTCCTTCCCTTATTTTTCCTGCTTAGCTGAGATGAGGTGAGTGACAGGAGGAGAAGAGATATTATCTCTGGTTCGTAAACATCTTGAACATTTGGAGGCTTTTAAGCAGATGCTCTCGCTGGCAAACGCTTTTCCCAGGCAGCCACCTGCATATGGTGTGTGTAAGAGGGAGGCATCCCTTCCCTTTTTAAGTTAGCCTCCAATGATATGGATTTACAGGTGGAAGCTTAGAAACACACACACAAACACACACACCAGCCTAAGCCCCCAATTTCCCTTTCTCCCTCCTTTGTGTGTTTAATCCTAAACTGTACCACCAGCAGCAGCAGTCCCGGCGAGTCAATTAGTTTAACAAATACACAGCTTGCAAATAGAGGCTCAACAGAGGCACTGGAGAACAAGGCGATCCGACTCTGAAATCAGCCGCCACCAAAAATAAAAATATATAAAAAATCAATTACCAATGGTACAGATCTTTCGTGCAAGAGGAGCTGTGTCCCCAGCTCCAGCTGGGTTCAATCCACCAGAGTCTTCCTGACAGCTGCTGCCTTCTGTTATGCTGAGATCAATTCTCCACCAAAGCCCCATCTTGTAGGCTGTGGTGGTATCAATAAGGGAAGATGGAAGCCCAAGATTTAACAGGGGAAAGTTAGGAACTTCTTCTTCCCCTTTGAGGTTTCTTTCTCTGTCTTCCAGCAGGTGAAAAGACAAACAGTGAAGGACTAGAAAAGAAATGTTAAAATGAAGAGGGAGAGCTCTTGGATGGAGAAAAAATAACAATAAAAAGTTGGCTCCGAGGGGTATATTATACACTACACATAAAGACATAAAAAGAACATACCAGATCAGGCCAGTAGCCCATCTAGTCCAGCATCCTCTTCTCACAGTGGCCAACTTGCTTGATACCCACTGGAAACTTACAAGCAGGATCCCAGCACTAGAGCATTGTCTCCTTCTGTGGTTTTCATCAACTGGATTGCATTGCTGCCACCAGTTGTAGAGGCATAGCTGAGCCATCATGGCTGTTGTTGTTTTTTGTTGTTTTGTTTAGTAGTTTAGTCGTGTCTGACTCTTGGTGACCCCATGGACCAGAGCACTTCAGGCACTCCTGTCTTCCACTGCCTCCCACAGTTTGGTCAAACTCATGTTAGTAGCTTCGAGAACACTGTCCAACCATATTTTCCTCCGTCGTCCCCCTTCTACTTGCACCCTCCATCTTTCCCAACATCAGGGAGTCTTCTCTTTTTATGAGGTGGCCAAAGTATTGGAGCCTCAGCTTCACTATCTGTCCTTCCAGTGAGCACTCAGGGCTGATTTCCTTCAGAATGGATAGGTTTGATCTTCTTGCAGTCCATGGGACTCTCAAGAGTCTCCTCCAGCACCATAATTCACAAGCATCAATTCTTCGGCAATCAGCCTTCTTTATGGTCCAGCTCTCACTTCCATACATCACTATTGGGAAAACCATAGCTTTAACTATATGGACCTTTGTCAGCAAGGTGATGTCTCTGCTTTTTAAGATGCTGTCTAGGTTCGTCATTGCTTTTCTCCCAAGAAGCAGGCGTCTTTTAATTTTGTGACTGCTGTCACCATATGCAGTGATCATGGAGCCCAAGAAAGTAAAATCTCTCACTGCCTCCATTTCTTCCCCTTCTATTTGCCAGGAGGTGATGGGACCAGTGGCCATCAATAGCCCTCTCCTCCACAAATTTGTCCAGTCCTCTTTTAAAGCCACCCAGGTTAGTGGCAACCACTGCTTCCTGTGGGAGGGAATTCCATAGTGTAACAATGCACTTTCTTTATTTTATCTGTCCTTAATCTTCCAAAATTCAGCTTCATTGGATTTCCCCGAGTTCTCATGTTATGAGAGAGGAAGAATAACTTTTCTCTTTCCATGTTCTCCACACCATGCTTCATTTATAAAAGCTTCTATCGTGTTGCCTCTGACTCGACTTTTCATTAACTAAAGAGTCCCAAACGCTGAAATCTTTCTTCACAGGGGAGTTGCTCCATTCCCTTGATCATGGGTAGCCCTTTTCTGAGATGTTACAGACAACCTGTCATGGTCCTGTGAGCTCTGGGAGTCCATGTTCGTTCTAAACAACACCAACTTGACACCATAATTGTCATAAAAGCTTTTGGGTTCCTGCTGGTCTCAGAGTGGAGGAAAGGGTTATCCATTCTCCAATTCTTCAGCCTTGACTTTCCCGGGATCATTCCCGGGATCATTTAGGTCAGGCAAGGAAACCCACTTGGTCATATTCTCCTCCCTCAACTTTCTGTAGGTCTCCTCCATATTTCCCCAGGCCTCTTCCACCTTTTCTAAGTTGAAATCTAGGTAGAGTGTCAGATTAGGACCTGGGAGATCAGGGTTCGAATCCCCTCCCAGCCATGAAGTTCGCTGGGTGGCCTCATGCCTGTCACTGCCTCTCAACTTCACCTATCTCACAGGGCTGTTGTTTGGATTAAATGATGGGCAGGAGAACCATGTACACCATATTGAGCTCCTTGGAGAAAAATGTGGGATAGAAATGTAATCATCATAATCATCCCTCTTTTCAATCAGACATTCCATTGTTAGCCCCACCTGGAAGAGTTGTGACAATATGGTCACACCTGGTTGGAACAGTTTCTCTGTGTCCACCAAGCCATGATAGATAAAGTTGCCTCTGTCCTTCAGTAACCGTCATCCAACTCTGCATCGACATGAGCTGCGTCTAAAAAGAGGCACCAGTTGCCCTTAGGTGTCTGTTTTTGCCAGTCCAAAATGCAGCACAGAAAGTCTTGTATCACCTTGAATGGCAGCATCTCGATGCTCTCCCACAAACAAGAAAGCCGAAATCTGGACGGACAAATACCAACGGCATCTCTTTGGCGTCCACCTACACTTTGACTTGGACGTTAGAAGCTGGATTTGTCAACATTGTTTAAATCAAAGGTAAGCAGGAACAATAGAGCCTGAATCCTTTTGAAAAGGTGTGATGGGGCCTTTTATCTTCCCCCTAAGAAGAGCCAACAGAGGAAGAGTCTGGCGTGGTGGCTCAACTGAAGGTCAGTCCTTCTGACAATGCGGGACTGTCTGAGATAATCCGAGCCACCACAGCCCTTGTCCCTTTGATAAGGCTCCCTTTCTTCTCTCCCTCTTGCTTGACCTTGCGATTCGGCTCCCTGTGCAGGAATGTGAACACACATCTGCCGTCTTGTTTGTTCAATTCGCAAAGGCGCTCCCAGAAGGCCTGCAAAATGCATGTAAGCCTGAGAGCCTACCACCGTGGCAGCCAGAACAACCAGCGCCGTAATCACTAGCCTGTAGCCTGAAGGGAGGGGAAGGTCCTTTCCTTCCCCATAGGGAATTTATTTACTCACTGGTTTGTTTAAAAGCAATGAGGAGAAGGAGGAAAATGGACTAGCGAGTGTTTTACTTTGACGTGAAGGAATGCTTCAATGTGCAAATTATTTTCATATATTGCTCACATCATTATTGCACAGTGTGTTGATTTCACGATCACAGGGAGCCATTAATTGTACAGTGGTTATTATTATTATTATTATTATTAATACCCTGCCCATCTGGCTGGCTTTCCCCAGCCACTCTGGGCAGCTTCCAACAAAACACTAAAATACAATAGCCTATTAAACATTAAAAGTTTCCCTAAACAGGGCTGCCTTCAGATGTCTTCTAAAAGTTTGGTAGTTATTTTTCTCTTTGACATCTGGTGGGAGGGCGTTCCACAGGGCAGGTGCCACTATCGAGAAGGCCCTCTGCCTGCTTCCCTGTAACTGGGCTTCTCACAGCGAGGAAACCGCCAGAAGGCCCTCAGCGTCCGGGCAGAATGGTGGAGGTGGAGATGCTCCTTCAGGTATACTGGACCGAGGCCGTTTAGGGCTTTAAAGGTCAGCACCAACGCTCTGAATTGTGCTCGGAAATGTACTGGGAGCCAGTGTAGCTCTTTCAAGACCGGTGTTATATAGTCTCAGCGGCCACTCCCAGTAACCAGTCTAGCTGCCGCATTCTGGATTAGTTGTAGTTTCCAGGTCAGTACTAAATTCGTTCCGGAGGTCCGTTCTTAAGCTGAAACTGTTCTTAACTTGAAACACCACTTTAGCTAATGGGGCCTCCTGCTACCGCTGCGCTGCCGGAGCACAATTTCTGTTCTCATCCTGAAGCAAAGTTCTTAACCCGAGGTACTATTTCTGGGTTAGCGGAGTCCGTAACCTGAAGCGTATGGAACCTGAAGCGTATGTAACCCGAGGTACCACTGTACCTGCATGCTATCCTTCCATCAAACAGCTCATGGTGGCAAGTGTCAGGGCATTGTCTCCTTCCATCTTCACAAAAGCCCTGCAATCATCATAGGTTAAGCTGGTGATTCTGACTGCCCTGGAGTCACACGACAAACTAAGCTTTACCTTTGATTGAGAGCTTAAGCTCAGGTCACCCTAGTTGAAATGTCCATACCTGCAGAAAGTATTCAGATCCTAATGGCTGATATCAATAATTTAAGCACCCACACAACCATTGTGGAACTAACAATGCACTTCCAACGCTAAACTAACGCAAAGTGTATCATGCAAAATTCGGTTGCATTCGCATGGTGTTCGCTTACGAAAACCTGCAAAGGTGGCCACGCATAAGACGAAGATGTGCTGTAGCGCACAGCAAAATAGCAGAAGCAAATGTTCATAGAGAGTCAGAAATGCTAGTTTCACCACACAGGTTGGCAAGCTGCTGCTCAGAATTGTGAATGCATTGAGGGCTAAGTGTGTATTTTGTTAATTATTACATAAAACATATGCAAGATACTTGGCCCCCAGGGCTCCTTCCAGACTTCCAGGCCCCAGAAATCTACTTGCTCCTCCACCCCTCATCTCATCAGTCCTGGTTGTGATCGTGCCTTTACGCTGCTCTCTCCTCACTTTCCCTCCCTCCATCCATCCTTCCCTCTCCCTCTTCTCTCCTTCTTCCCTCCATCCCCTTCTCCTTCTCTCCTTCTCTCTTGCCTCCCCTCCCTCTGCTTTCTCCCCATCTCATATTGCAGTCCGGTATCTGTCTCATATTGCTTAGAAACCTCCCCTCCTCTGTTATTGTATCATGAAGCATGAACAGCCGGGGTGTTATTAAACTCTGCCAAGAGGAGATGTCATCTGCCATGCAAGCATCTTCCTGACACTCCACTTTCAGACAATTTCGGAGACTTCGCTCAGATGGTTTCAGGTTGGGTAGGCCTGCCAGATATGATAAGGCCCACAGAACTGCCTCTGTGCTGGGTACAACCTGGTGCATCGCAGCAGGAAATGCCACGGGACTTCTGGGGAGTCAGGGGCTGGGCCATCTCTCGATGCTTGTTTGTAGCCCTTTCTCCCAGGAAGATATCACTGGGGAAGAGGGTGCTTTCAGGAGAGAAGTAGGAGGTTGCATTTCTGCTAGGGATGAGGGAAATTTCAGATTCGAAAGGGGAATCTACCCAATTCTCGCTTTATAAACCACAGCAGTCATTTGAAATTTGCACTTCTCCAAATTTTGCAATGCAAATATTCAGCCAAGCAATATGTAAAAAATAATAATATGCATATATTAGGGTAACATGCGCATGAAAATGCATATATTCGTGGGAATGGCATACAAAAAAGCAATGCATTGGGGGTGGGCGGGCAAAAATGTGTATATTAGGGGAAATTGCATATTCTACCCCCACTGTCAGAGGTATTATGCTTCTGAATACCAGTTGCTAGAAACTGGAGGGGAGGGTCTTGTGGGAAACCTGCAAGCATCTGATTGGTCATTGTGAGAACCGGACGCTCGACTCAATGGGCCATGGGCCTCATCCAACAGGTTCTTCTTATGCTCTTACAAATTTAATTTATAGATTGGTGTGTTGTTGTTTTAATGACAAGTCAATGAGACTTACAACATTTTAAGCACAAAGCAAACACATACATACATTAAAGCCAGCAGGAAAGAAATACAAAAGAAAATTCTATTTAAAAAAAATATGATGAACTGAGTTTGAGATTGAAGAAATGGGGGACTGAACTAGACAGAGCCATCTACCCCTGCAGGTATGGTGGAAATACCTGTAGATTGAGCTGTTCATTAGTGCCGAGGTGCCTCCTGGACACCCCAGGATTGATGTCCTTGAATGCTTCCAAAAGAGTCCAACTTTAGCTGCAAGTGGAGAAGTTAACACTGAAAGCCTCACAAGTAATTCAAATGAACTGTGGCTATTAAAGGCCAACCGATGCGTCGCAGAAAGAGGGAGAGCGAATATGCCTGCATCAATCCATCAACTGAAGTTCAAATCAAAGATCTCAAAGCTTGATTGGCTGATGCAGTCACATGACCCCAATGTCCTTAAGCCCCTAGCTACAGTGGGTGCAGAAGGGTGTCAACGGGTTGCACTAATCAGGAAGTCATGACCTGGGGTTTGTTTGCTTCCCCTTACAATAATTGGGGAAATATGGAAATCATAATTTATAATTCACAGGATATCGTAGTGACGTGTATTTATATTATTTAAATGTATGTCTAATTGGAGCAATTCTTTATGTATTATTCAACTGGACTTTGTTTTCCCCTTCTGCTGTTAACCTCAAATGCAATTTTAATGGCCCATGTGTCACAGATCAAGCCAACTTGTACTTGGGGGAAACACATTAATTCACCAGCGAAACCATGTCAGTATTGAAAGCATAAGAATCAAAATTTAGCTCTGTGAGAACAGGGGCAACATTTTTAGGATGAGGTAGAATGTGGGAAACAAGAGACAACCTTATACCAAGTCATTGGTCCGTCCATCACAGAACTGTCTGTAACAGGATAGCCAGTCTGGTACTCTCCAGCTGGTGTGGTCTACAACTCCCATCATGCTCTACCAATAGCTTTATGGTTTGGGGATGATGAGAATCGGAGTCCACACCATCTGGAGGGACCCATGTTGACTACCCCTGCTCTATATTGCCACAGTAGCTTTCCATCATTTCAGATGGGAGACTTCCCCAACCCTGCTTGGAGATCATAGAGTTGGAGAATTGGAAAGGACCCTGAGGATCATCTGGTCCAACTCCTTGCAATGTAGGGATGTGTAGCTGCCCCAGAAGGGTATTGGACCTGCAACCTTGGCACTCTCAACACCATGCTTTAACCAGATGTGAGGGTTTGAACCTGGAACCTTCTGCATCCAAGATCTGTGCTCTACCACTGAGCTACTGTGGAGAACCCTCTTGTCATCCTAGCCCCTTGTTCATCACCAGCAATCATGGAGGATCATTGTGGCTACTAGCCACAATGGCTATGTTTATTGATTATGTTGTATTTATACCGCTCTTCGTGCAAGGACCACAGGGCAGTTTGCAATGTTCTGCCTTTATGGTCAGAGGCAGTGATATTTCTGAAGTCCATTTGCTGGGAGCTACAGGAGAGAGAAGTGTCATTGTCCTGCTTGGGGGGTTTCTCACAGGCATCTGGTTGGCCGCTGTAAGAACAGGTTGCTGGATTAGATGAGCCACTGGCCAGGTTCTTCTTAAACGTCCTTTTTAATCAGATTGGTAGCAAGAGCACAAGTCTGTGACTTCATCAGCCCTGGTGGAAATACATCACCAGCGAAATCATGTGGGTTGCCACAGCCAATAGAGGCAAATGAGGATGGGGCAAAGCAAGGTTGGACAATGGCAATGGGAACTATCTTCAGTGAAATGTCATAAACGCATTCCCAACCTGCCTGTATTTCCAGTGGTTTCCCAGCTGCAACAAACAGGTTGCTTTCAAGGTAAAATGTGCAGAGAAGGGCGACCAAGATGAACAAGGTTTTGGAAACCAAGCCTGATGAGGAATGGTTGAGGGAGCTGAGTATGTTTAGCCTGGAAAAGAGGAGACTGAGAGGAAATATGATAGTCACCTTCAAATATCTCAAGGGCTGTCACGTGGGAGATGGAGCAAGCTTGTTTTCTCCTGCTCTGGAAGGTAGGACTCAATCCAATGGATTCAAGTTACAAGAAAGGAGATTTCAACTCAACATCAGGAAGACCTTTCTGATGGTAAGAGCTGTTGAACAGTCTTAGGAGGTTGTGGACTCTCCTTCCTTGGAGGTTTTGAAGCAGTGGTTGGATGGCCATCTATCATAGATGCTTAACTCAGATTCCTGCTTTGCAGGAATGGCCTTCAGGCTCCTTTCCAACTCTACAATTCTATAATTCCATGGGAAATTAGATAATATCCCTTGTTGCCCCTGTTGGTTCTATGCAACCCAAGGAGAAGGTTGCCAGTTATTTGCTGGATAATGAACAAGTGGACTTGGCCTTAAGGAAGTTGCTGTTCCATGCAAAACAGGAAAGGGGTTTGCAGAGCAAGGAGCCATCTATTGAGCCTCCAACTTCCGCTCATTACAAAGTTGGCTCAGGCAGGTAGCAGAAGTATTAAGTGATAAAAGGGAGGGAGGATCAAAAGTGACAGGCAGCAGATGCATGTAGAGTTAATTTGGTGTGATAACCCACCAAATTCTATTTTAATGAACTTAGCTCGCTTGCTCACCATGCAGCAAGAACCTGCCAGGCAGGAGACAGTGAGATGGTTGGGGAGGAAGGGGGGGTCTTCCAGAAATAGCCCTGTGCAGAGGTGTGAGACTGCCAAGGAGAAAATCTGCAGCCCCCACAATGCTTACTTTCATTGAGGTGAGCATAGGCACCAGCCAACCGCCCTGCACCACATTACGCCCGTGACAAGAACAGCAATAATACCAAAAGGTGCTTGTTAAAATGTTGGTACTCACCGAACAAAGCAAGGGAAGATGTGAAGAATAAATTATACATCACAGCTTCTAAAGATAACTTTGGAATAGGGTAATACAAAGGGAGAGATTCATTCATTCTTTTCTCCCTGGATAATGTGTTCCTTCACTCTTCTGGCTCCGCATATTATGTGACAATGACCCTGGGTTTGTATATTATGCGGATATTGTTCCTCTCCCAGTGCTTGGAGGGGGATGAATTTGCCCAACCCCGTGGCCAAGGAAGACTTAGGAGATGTTCCTTCCGATGAGAGGGGGCAAGACAGCAAGTGGATGGTCCTGGCCAATCAACAGGGGCCTGATGCCTTCTTGAGAGCCAGTGTGGTGTAGTGGTTAAGAGCGGTAGACTCGTAATCTGGTGAACCGGGTTCACGTCTCCACTCCTCCACATGCAGCTGCTGGGTGACCTTGGGCTAGTCACACTTCTTTGAAGTCTCTCAGCCCCACTCACCTCACAGAGTGTTTGTTATGGGGGAGGAAGGGAAAGGAGAATGTTAGCCACTTTGAGACTCATTTGGGATACCACTTTGAGACCCATCAAAGCGGGATATCAAATCCAAACTACTACTACTACTACTACTACTACTACTACTACTATTCTTCTTCCTCCCCTTCTTCTTCTTCTTCTTCTTCTTCTTCTTCTTCTTCTTCTTCTTCTTCTTCTTCTTCTTTAAAAGGGAACCACCACCCTCAAGGGTTCCTCTTTTGGACCAGCATGGCATATCACCAGTGGTGGCTGGTGCTGATGAGGTCCGGTGCAGCAGAAAGCAGGGAGCTCAACAGTACAGGGAGCCAGAACCAGTGAGAGGGAGAGCCAACTCATTCTAGTTTTGCCCACACTGAATTCTACAAGGGCCACACTGAGATGAAGGAGCAGGCAACTGGTAAGCAGTGCAACCGCTGGACTGGTTGTACGTAAGAAGGCAGAAAGGTGGGGGCTGGGTGAGGGCAGGCTGAGGTTGGTGGGGCAAGGCCCCGTTTCCCCCAGTGGTCCAGCCATCACCGCACTCATGGAGTAGTGTGGGATTAGCTTGTCACCCCAAACAAGGATTTTTGGGGGTGCTCCATAGTCAGCTGTTGGGCTGCCCTTTTTCTGCCTGCCCTACACTGGCCTTCAAATTCCTCTTAGGTGTGGTGGTGCCCATTTGGCTAATTGGTTCTTCCATGATCATAACTTGAGCATGTAGTGCATGGATGGGGAGGGAAGGAAGCATGGTCCTGGTGCGTACTCAGAGGCAACTTTGGGTAATGGGTACTTGATTTATCTAGCACTCGTTCTTGACCAGCTCATGGAAGTTATGTTGTTTGGATGTTCTTGGGCCCTGAGTTCACAAAGAAAGGCTCACATCAGTCAAATGGGGAGTTCAGGGCAGAATTGCTGTCCATCCATGATGAGTTAGGTTACCTAATCCTAGTTCTGGCGTTAAAACTTCGTTCCTGGGTGCAGGGGCAGTGTAACCTGATTTGTCAAATACTGGTGTTTTTATGTGTCACATTTGTACAACTTCGTTCCTCCAGAAATCGCATTGGCAGCATGCTTTCACTCACCCTGCTATATCCTCACAAAATCCCAGTGAGCTGCATGAATAATTGGCACTCATAATAATCGATCCAGCAGATTCTGATGTGGGGCCAGAGTTTCCAGAGAAATCTGTTCAGCGATTCTAGATCAGTGGAACTCGGAGCTGATTTATCTCAGGGGATTAGAAACAGAGCGAAATTCTGTTGCTTCAGCCTGCAGCGATGTCTACGAGAGGCTGCCAGATTATTTAATTTAAAGCAATGACCCATGGAAAGCCAATATGCAGCTGACATTTGGCTCCAGCTGCTTTTGGAGTGAGGGTCTTTGTGATAAAAAAAACAACCCTCTAATCTGAAAGGCTCAAAACAGCCCCCGGACTGAATTCAGGAACTCCACCCTCCACCAATAAAAAAAATTCAAATATCAACACCTGACCTCAGATTTTTACTCAGCCTTGTAGATTTTGAAATGCAGAATTTAATTCTGCCCTTAGCCTTTAGTGATTGTAGGCTAACAAGATCATTTGTGAAGTGCAAGAATCTCTTAAAGTGCCTCACTCCACCGCAATATACCCACAAGGCAAACTAGACAAACTGCCTTTTATGAAAAGTAGAAAGCAAAAAATAAACAGCACAAATGACACCAAAGGACTTACTAAGCAAACAATGCAAGCCTCCTTGATCACACCAGCATCTGCATTAGGAAGAGACACAGGGCTCCTCCCATGCAGCTGCTAAGGAATCGAAACTTGAGGTGTGGGATTTGGTTAGGCTTTAAATGCAGACCTACCTGATTCACACTTCCCAAAACAACATTCAAACCGAAGCCTAGATAGTCCAAATTCGGAATTTGTCTGAATTCTGGAACGCGGGTTCTCCAGCCAAGTGCCGTGTTACAAAAAGTGTGTTTTAGAGGGAAGCATGCATTAGAATAAAAGGGATACGGGTGGCACTTTGGTCTAAACCACAGAGTCTAGGGCTTGGCGATCAGAAGGTCGGCGGTTCGAATCCCCACGATGGGGTGAGCTCCCGTTGCTCAGTCCCTGCTCCTGCCAACCTAGCAGTTCAAAAGCACGTCAAAGTGCAAGTAGATAAATAGGTACCGCAACGGCGGGAAGGTAAACAGCGTTTCCGTGCGCTGCTCTGGTTCGCCAGAAGCAGCTTAGTCATGCTGGCCACATGACCCGGAAGCTGTCTGCAGACAAACGCCAGCTCCCTCGGCCAGTAAAGCGAGATGAGCGCCACAACCCCAGTTCGTGACTGGACTTAATGTTGAGGGGGGCCTTTACCTTTATGCATTAGAATGCATATAGTTGTGAAGCTAACATACAAAGATGCATTATATAAAACTGCTTTTTTTAAAAAATGTGTATATTGGGCAAAACTGCATATAGAAATGTGCTTTTGATGAGAAATCTGCACTAAAAAGCTGGTGAATTTCCATGAGGAGTTTTTAAGAATAAAAACCTACAAATTGAAGTGTGGGGAACTGAACTTTAGACTGCAAAAAAGGGCAAGACAGAACAACCTCCCCTTTCCTCCATTTGCATGCAGTTCCAGGGGTTCTCTTGACCCCCCCCCCCCCGCAATTCAGTGGGACACATGGGGGAGGAAAGGGGGGGAGCCCCATTGCGCAAGCAGAAGTCCTCATGCATAGCTTCTGCCTGAATCCCACCCATAAATTTCAAACCCTTGGATGGCTTGAATATTCACTTTTCTTCCTGGGTGAGTCATGGGTGGGATCAGGCAAATGGAACAGACAAATGAAATGCTATGAGACCTCACCTTCCACTCTTCTCAACTGCAGCCCCCACCCCAGTGCACCCCCCCAAAAAAATCTTCTCCATGGGATTGGGAGTCCCTCCAGAGCAGATGGGGGGGGGACAGAGGTTCGGGTGGGAGCAGAGGAAAAGGAAGTCCCATCACACAAGTGGAACTGTACTTATTTTTCACCCTATAAGAGTGTCAGGGGAAGGGGGAAGGGAGGGAAGGGAGGGAGAAAGGAGAGGGAGAAAGAAAGAAAGAAAGAAAGAAAGAAAGAAAGAAAGAAAGAAAGATCCATTTGATTAGCCTCTTTGTGGTGCTTGGATATGACGCCTCTTTGAATATGGATGAGGTCTACAAGAAAGATGATCTGGCAAGAAGAGTTGTTACTGGGGAAGTAAGTGATGCAGGAGGTCAGAGGTCACCTGTCTTGCTGGCTAATGAAAGGATTCTAGGAGACAGAGCTTTTCTCTCTGATTAATGCACGGCTTGCCACTCCTGCCCTCCCTGCCATCTTATCTGGCCTCCCTTTCGAAAATATGCCAAGGCTGCCTGCCGCAGTGCTTGCCAGGCAAAAGTGTGGCTGCCGACGGGAGGAGGCGAAAGCCTAAAAGAAGAATCTCTCCCCTCTCTCTCTTTTTTTTGCTTTTAACCATTGCTATTCAAATTGCAGCTGGGATTTGTGTGCAGAGTTTGGGGAGGAACGGGCAACATTGCAATTCTGACAAAGGGGCCACTTGAATTCACGAAAGCTTAAGCCGAGTTTATTTTTCAATTGCATTTCTCCCCTACCTTTCATCCAAGGAGCTCAAGGTGGCCTACACAGTTGTCCCCAATTTCATCCTCACAACAACCCTGTGAGGTAGATCAGGCTGAGAGGCAGAGACTCAAGGAGACACAAGGAGTGTGGATTTGAATCCTGGCCTCTAAAGTCCTTTTCCAACACTTGAACCACGACACCACACTGGCTTATGGATGGGTTCATCTTCAAGGCTTGGACTGTGTTTGTTGTAAGACACTAACGTGACCACCCTTTTGGAAATCATTATTACAAATGAATGCACTTCTCATATGTAGGGTTTTTATTCTTCCTCTGCAACCCTCTCACCAAATTCTGAAGTCGGCTTTGGTGAGGTCATTTGGGTAGGTATCCTGCCCCTTCACAGAGTGATTCCATTGTGGGGCCTACCCTTTCGTTTCAAAATGTATTTAAGGATAGAAACAAAATCCACATCTGCACCACACATTTAAGGCACTGTGATCCCATGTTAACAGTCATGGCTTCCCCCATAGCATCTTGGGAAGTGTAGTTTCTTAAGGGTGCTGCAAGTTCTTAAAGGTAAAGGGACCCCTGACCATTAGGTCCAGTCGTGACTGACTCTGGGGTTGCGGCGCTCATCTCGCTTTACTGGCCGAGGGAGCTGGCGTACAGCTTCTGGGTCATGTGGCCAGCATGACTAAGCCGCTTCTGGCGAACCAGAGCAGCGCACAGAAATGCCGTTTACCTTCCCGCCAGAGAGGTACCTATTTATCTACTTGCACTTTGATGTGCTTTCGAACTGCTAGGTTGGCAGGAGCTGGGACCGAGCAACGGGAGCTCACTCCGTCACGGGGATTCGAACCACTGACCTTCTGATCGGCAAGTCCTAGGCTCTGTGGTTTAGCCCACAGTGCCACCCGCGCTGCAAGTTCTTAGGAGGCCCCTATTTTCCTCACAGAGCTACATTTCCCAGAGTTCCCTTGGAAGAGGGGTTGATTGTTAAACCACACTGGGAATCGTAGCTCTGGGAGGTGAACAGGGTCCCTTCCGACACAAGATTTCTATGTTTTCGTGAACATGTGGTAAGTGTTGTCCGTAGGGCACTGAGGGAGGCTGAGCAACCAGTTCTAGCTGGCTGGGCAATGGCTAAAGTTCAAGTACAACACCAACTATATTTAGCAAAGAGTTGAGGATGAAACATTTCTCCCCTGATGGGAAACAGAACAAGAGGCTGGAACTTTTCCATATTGGAGGTATCAGTCAAAAACTTTGTTATCCCGTCAATCGATACCCACACAATTGAGAAGGAAGATGCCTTGGCTGGGGAGCTCATATGGTCCCACGGCGACACCTGGATGTTGATAGTTAAGGAGAGCGTAGCGGCATGATCCATCTGCACCAAGGTATTCTTTAAAATAAAATAAAAAAATCCCCATCCCCTTTTCAGTGCTGAAGCAGCCTGCCAGCCTGGGGTTCTTTATTCCAGCACAGTTTGACAGAAGGGAGTTGTGTGCTGCTATCCTGCACCTAGGTCTAATTTATTCTCTAGGTATTGTAACGTTTTTTATCAGGCCCAAGCTTGGAATGATGCCATGGCAGAATTTATTAGTGGGATTTTCACTCCACCAACAGAAAAGGTTTACTTAGCACCAGATAAAGGAATGAGCTGGAAAGAGGTTACAGGCTTGTG
Source organism: Podarcis filfolensis (assembly GCF_964270895.1). Taxonomy (NCBI): domain Eukaryota; kingdom Metazoa; phylum Chordata; class Lepidosauria; order Squamata; family Lacertidae; genus Podarcis; species Podarcis filfolensis. Next base: position 4,080,722 of record NC_139613.1, on the reverse strand, counting down.
ATTGTTAAATGGATTTTATCTTTCAGAGATAATTCCGCCCCCTTCCCAGCTCTGTGGATGTACTTGCATGCTCTGTTCTTCTTATGCGTTTTACCCCTCAGTTATGTTCCCCGACCCCTTGTGGGGAAATTTTTCTATCTGTCTCGAGCAGCACATTTTCTGGCTGAGTTTTGAGGGACAATATCCCCAGCTTCTGCTTCGCAACTTGCTCCATCCACTTCTCTTTTAATCTGGACCATCTTACAAAAAAAGAAGAAGTTAATTTCCTTGCTATGGTTTCATAATCGATGCCACTAAGGCAAGCTTTGCAAGAACTGCTGCTTAAAATGTGTCCGCTGTTCTTTGTGTGAATTAAAATAGTGATTTCATCATGAGGATTTCATCTCACCAGATGCAATTGCATATCGAGGCCCCATGACCACCCTGTTCCATGAGGTGTGAATAACTAGACAACATGCGGCATATTGGTTTTTGGGATCAAATAAGGCCACGACTATGGGACGCAGGTGGCACGGTGGGTTAAACCACACAGCCTAGGACTTGCTGATCAGAAGGTCGGCGGTTCGAATCCCTGCGACAGGGTGAGCTCTCGTTGCTCGATCCCTGCTCCTGCCAACCTAGCAGTTCAAAAGCACGTCAAAGTGCAAGTAGATAAATAGGTACCGCTCTGGCCAGAAGGTAAACGGTGTTTCCATGCGCTGCTCTGGTTCGCCAGAAGCAGCTTAGTCATGCTGGCCACATGACCCGGAAGCTGTACGCCGGCTCCCTCGGCCAATAAAGCAAGATGAGCGCCACAACCTCAGAGTCGGTCATGACTGGACCTAATAGTCAGGAGTCCCTTTACCTTTACCTTTATATTGGTTATGGATATGAGGTTTGGCCATAGACATTGTGATATGCAACAGCGCATGTTGCTCCTGCCTGTGTGCTAGGAGTGTTTCTAAGGGTGAAGCCGGGGGGTGGGGACAGATGCCCTATGACCCATATCAAATCGGGGTGTCCCTGTCGAAGGAGTGGTATGGCCCTAGCCCCTGTCTGGGCATCGGACAGGAGCCACTCCTCCCAAATCCTTTTAACAGGATATCCTTACTTGTGGAGGGGCAGCGAGAGAGAGGCCAAAAGGCCCCGCAGGCCAGGCATTTAAACTTCTCCTGGGTGTGGCACCAAGGGCCACAATTGGTCGGTCCCATGCTTAGGGGAACACCCCCTAACTTCTACCGCCATTGGCCCATTTGACTACAGGAAGATGATCTGGCCTGCGATAGGCTGCTTTACTAGGGAGGCCCGGGGTTCACCCACAAAGCTCTCCACCCAATAAGGGAGCAAACGGACTTCCCAACTAGTATTCAGAGGCATATTGCCTCCAACAGTAGACGTATTTTTGCAGAGAAACCATACCATGAGATAAGATATTTCTGTGATTCTTCCCCGATTGTTCTTCATTGAGATTTGTCATTACCCGTGTTGAGAAACAGTGCACCACCAGGGATATCTTCCAGTGGAAGAAGACCCATGGGCAACATCTCAAAAACCAGATGTATCAATGGTCACTATAGCCAATAATCTTAAGGATGCCTAACTCTGTGCTGGGCTGTGTTGGTCACAACGATCTCCATGTGGACAAACAAGAGTGGATTGGGGAGAGCTAAAGATAAGCAGGGATGATGTTGATGTTCTATGTCATGAGCCCCATGGAGACTTCTTGGCCTGGTCAATCACAGCAAGATGAGGGCTGGGATGAGATTGTGGAGCTGGATCTTGGAGAGGGGCCAAGTGGTCCAGGATGCTGCAGAGGGGCCAAGTGAGTAGTTAGGGAAGAGTCCCACCTCAGTGTTATTAGATCTCTGGAGTGTGGTGTCAGAACAACCTGACTTGGCGTCACCTCAGGTGAGATCAGACAATGAACTAGCCATGTCAACTTTGCTCCATCACCAAGGGTGTGGCAACGGTAGGGCCAGAAAACCCGGCCTACTGCTCAGAGTCCACACTTGCTTGTCCAGTCTGGTGGTTTGGGACGACAACCACAAAAATGTGTGTCAACTTGGGATGTGGGTGGAACAGTGGGAAATGTGTTCTTGGAAGAACTAAGGCACCCTAGCAGGTCGTGGGGGTGAATGCAGCCTTTAATACATGCCGGTTCTTCTGTCCCTTGCTGACGTTTACGGGTTAGGACATGAAAGGAGCAAACATGCCATTTCCATGGTGCATAATGCTCTGGCTGCCATTGACTTCAGCTCATTCTTTCCTCAGCCACAATACCCGGAGAGCAAATGTGTTTATCCTGGTGAGCCATTGCCAAGCCTCCGTTGGGAAGCCTTTGATCTCCAACCAGCACCCACGCAATGCGAGATCAGGATGGGAAGGAGGGGCAGAGGAGGAATAGAAAGAATCAGGCGAATAAGAACTCTTGCATTTAGAAGGTCATGGGGTGGGGTGGGGGGTGGGAGACAGAGAGATGTATTTCTCAACCTTTTTGTTACACCCCCAAACTGCCCCTCCCCTCCTTATCTTTCCTCCAACGAAGAGCAACACTTCAATGATACAGCTCCAATACTTTCAAATGAAGCCGTTTCTGGAGAAACATACTTCATTTCCCAAGACTCTCTCGAGCTGGGGGGAGAAAGGAGATTTGCATCCTTAAAAAGGACAGTTGGAAGGAGAGAATCACAGTGCGCCTCTACATCTGAGCGGCATCTTCATTTCCCCCTCTTTAATTTATTTCTTTTTTCTCGGGATGTTATTTTTGGTCTTCTCTGACCCCCCCCCCCTCGCCATCTTCGCCATACGACTGTCGATGAAAAACCAAAGGCTCCCTGTCTCTTGACAACATTCCCCCCTCCCAGCGCTCTGAAACAGAAGTCACTCTCTCACACATACATTCCTTTTCCATACTGTTAGCAGCTAAGCTTCAGATTATAACCCCAACAACAAACCTAATTAAAAGCACCAAAGCATGCATATATATATATTCTTCAATTGATTTTTTTTTTGCATGTGAGGAAAGAGAGAAGAGCTATTGCCCACCCCACACTCAACCCTCCCCATTCAGTGACCAACATGCTACACACTCTTAGCTACAAATAAGTCCTTTGATCATCTCCCCCCCCCCCCGAGCCTATGAAAATAAAAAAAATTACTGCACACTTGTAAGTACAAATAAAATAGCCACAGTTGAGCGGGAGGGGTTGTCAGCCCAGATTTCTCTTCTGCAAAACATCATCACACGAAAGAGCAGGGGAGAAAGGGGCAGGGAAATCTAAACATCACAGCTGCCGAGATGAAACCGTATTGAAAAGGAGGAGACGTAACTGAGGTTTAAGCTAAGAGATGAAATGGGTGAACCTCATCAGCCAGCGATAATAATAATCATATAATAATAATAATTTATTATTTGTACTCCGCCCATCTGGCTGGGTTTCCCCAGCTTCTCTGGGCGGCTTCCAACAAAGATTAAGAATACATGAAAATGTCACACATTAAAAACTTCCTTGAACAGGGGATAAGAAACCTACATCCTTCCATAAACGTTCTGGACTCCAGTTCCAATTTGCTTGGCCTGCATGGCCAATAGTCAGGAATGATGAGACTTGTAGTACATCAGGAAGGCCACAGATCATCGCCACTGTCAGGAGCATTTTGTAATATAGTGTTTTGTAGGTGGATTTATTTGGGAGTGGTTTGCCTACCAAAGAGCCCATGTTTGCTTCCCAGCATCATCACATTGAAGGCTCCCAGGTGGCATGACAAGCCTTTTCTGAGGACCCCCCCCCCAAAAAAAACTATAACAAACTGGCAGTGGTGGACTTTGGCTCTCAAATTTCAGTGGCGCCTGTGCTGTGCTAAAATTGGCACCCCCGCCTCTCGCGCTCTGTTCTACAGCATTGGGTTTTTTGCGCCCTTTGCAACATGGCACCCAGTGCGACTACACTGGTTGTGCTACCCCAAAACCACCTCTGCAAACTGGGCTTGGTGGACCAATCCCAAAATGGTTTCAGGGGCAGGTACAATCCTATGGGCCCCCATGTTAAGTCTGCACAGGAGACTCCTATTCTTCTTCAAGTGCTCTGGTGCCCAGAGGTTGAATTATAGAATTATAGCATTGGAAGGAACCTGCAAGGGTCATCAAGTCCAACCCCCCTCAGATGCAAGAATCACAGAGAAAGAATCCCTGGCACATGGCCATCCAACCTCTGACTGACAACCTCCAATGAAGGAGAGCCCATCATCAGCTTTTGAGATAGCCCATTCCACTGTTTTGCCATCAGAAATTTTTCCTTAGTCAGAATCTCCTTTCTTGCAACTTGCATCCATTGGTTTGGGTCCAAACCTCTTGATATTTGAAGATAGCTCTCCTTTCACCTGGACTGCTTTGAAAAAAACAGCTTGAGTTTCGTTTTTAATTGTGGCTGAAAGCTGTTGGTTGACTGACCCTCCAAGTATGTGTCCAATCCTTGTCTTTAAAACACCCAGTTGGTACCAACCAATTCATAGAAGTACTTTCTGTAATGTATTTTTGATGTCTGCAAGTGCTTCATTTTGCCTTTTCTGAACCTAGAACACTTCAAATGCACTGAGTCATCCTGAATTCTCATATTGTGTGAGCAGGGTAAATGACTATTTCTCCCTTTTCATTCACTCCATGCCACTCTAATCATAAGGACACAGGAAGCTGTCTTTTCCGGAGTCTTACTCATTGGCCCATGGAGCTGGCAGCTATGACTGTCCTGGGTTTCAGGCAGAGTACGTGTTCAGTCTAACCTGGAGAAACCCCAAAATGCAGGTGCTGTAAGGATAAAATGGGGAGAAGGACTATGCATGCCACCTTGAGCTCCTTGAAGGAAACCCTGGAGAGAGCCAGTGTGGTGTAGTGGTTAAGAGTGGTGGACTCGTAATCTGGTGAACCGGGTTCGCGTCTCCGCTCCTCCACATGCAGCTGCTGGGTGACCTTGGGCCAGTCCCACTTCTCTGAAGTCTCTCAGCCCCACTCACCTCACAGAGTGTTTGTTGTGGGGGAGGAAGGGAAAAGGAGATTGTTAGCCGCTTTGAGACTCCTTCGGGTAGTGATAAAGCGGGATATCAAATCCAAACTCTTCTTGGGGACTGAACCTGGGTCCTTCTGCATGCAGAACGGGTGATCTACGGCCATTCTGCCCCCTCTGCCCCCTAAACTTGGAATCCCCCAAACACTTTAGCCTCTCCTCCCAGAGAAAGGGACGGCATTCGGAGCTCTCACCTGCCCTTTTCTGTGCATTTGCTATCTCTGTTTCAGAGGTGGGGGTGCCAGATTTCAACACAGTACCCCCAAAATTCAGGGGCTGTAAGGATAAAATGGGGAGAAGGACTATGCATGCCACCTCCTTGAAGGAAAAGGCAGGATATAACTTCAAGGAAGGAAGGAGGACAATATTCATTTTTTAAAAAAATTATTAACATATAAAACACATACATATACATTTACACAATACCCATACACAACACACTACCTAATTTTTCATAGCATAAAACATACCTACATTACTCTATATAATACGTACCTATACTATACATATCAACATACCTACACACCTACCCCATACGGACACCCACCAAGTGACGTGACTTCCAGCCGTTCTTGTTATGCCATTTTATTTTTCCAACTAGCTTAAATGCATTTCATTATTTCTTTAATCTCTTCTTTTATCTTAACTTTACTCTCCTTTCACTCTAATCATTTTCTGGATTCAATCAATATCTGTCAGAAATTCTACTTTTTCCACATAAATTTTGATGTATTCCTTAAAGATAGCCCACTCCGGAAGGAGGGCAATATTCAATGAAGCCAGAGTTTACTGCTTACTGCTAATAATTTCTTGCATCGAATATGCCTTTTTTGCTGCTGTTCCACAATTGTGGCTTGTGCACAACTCCATTTGCCCCACTGCTTTCCCCCAGGGAAACCTGCAGTTCCCTGCTGAATCGGACCCAATGGCAATTGCAATTTTCACAAACTGTGTTTGCTGTTTGTTCCAATTCAGCAATAAAGAGCATGTTTTCGGGGGGGGCGACTGTGGGGCAAATGCCTACAAAACACAGGGCAAGTTGGAAAACCACCCAAACTCATGCTTTCTAGGCACGGGAGAAGCGGAAGTGTGGACAAACCCTCGGTCAATGTTTCCAGTGTTCTGTGCACACCAAGCTCAATATCTCATTCCTGGAGAGTTGCCAGCAATTCAGACTCCACCAGTGCAATCCCAGAACTGTAAAATTGGAAGGGGTCCTGAGAGTCATCTAGTCCAACCCCTTGTGATGCAGGAATCTCAACTAAAGCATCCATGGTAGGTAGGATGTGTATGCACATAAAAAAAACCCTCTACAGCTTCTTAGCTCACGGTATTTCTGGTGGCTGAGAAGTGCTGAAGTCTCTCCTCATTTTTCGCTTTTGCAAATTGTCACAAAAACATCTTCATCTCTGATTTGAAAAGGCAAATTGTCAAAAAAGAAAACCGGGGAGGGAACCAACCCAACCAATACCTGGTTGTTTGGCTGAGATTGAGAGAAAGGGAGGATTGTTTAAAGAAGTGATTTGGCCAGAAGCATTGCTATAAAAAGGTATTTCTACCTGCAGTGTCAGAAACGATGGCATTTATGGGCTAAATTTATTTTCAGTTCTCCCATGCTAGATTTGATAGGTGAATGGATTGATGCTGTAAATTTCAGCCTGAGCCTAGTCTATAGTGACTGATGTCTGCTTAATGGCATATATCAAATAAGTTTCTGATCAATGGTAGCCAATTTCAGAGAGATACTCACATCCTAAAACTTGACAGCCACAAGCAGAGAAATTACAGGCACCGGAGATTTCAAAGGCAACTTTCAAAACAAGTCTGGATTGACCATTTAGGGTAGAGATTTTTTAGACTCTTTACAAAGCTGATGCTGTTTGCACTGACATCCTTCTCGGCTCTGCTAATTCCCCACAAGCAGAAAAGAGGGAATTCAGATGCACACGCATGGATAAAGTCTACAGCAGGCGCACTTGCGCACAGCAGCTTTGGGGCATTAAGCACCTTATGCAAATGGTATCAGGTTGAAAGGGAAAGCAAATATGAGGGAATGGGAGAGACGATTCCACCAGCTGCCTCGATTAGGCAGGAGGAAAAATACGTTTCATTTAGGAAACTCCATATGGGGAGCAGTTCACGCTGCAGCCTTTCAAAGGAAACTGAAATGCACACCTGTATGGCTCCAACTGTGGCTTTGTCAGCTACAAGCAATAGTCCAGCAAACTTCAGTTAAGTTATTACATGTCCTATGTGCCATATTGCAGTGAGTGCAGAAAATTGGGTAGCTTATTTGGTTAGGGCACGGTGCTGATAACGACATGGTTGCAGGTTTGATTCCCGCATGGGACAGCCGCATATTCCACCGGTAATTTTTACAAAGGTTGTTTATATACTTCCCCACTGAACATTTATGAATACTATGTTCATTCAGATCTAACTGTAGGCTTTTGTTGCATGTGTTCATTATTTGGCTTTTTGTAGTTCCATCTGCCTTGAGGTAGAGACCTTAGCCAGTTTGCATCTGCATTGGAATTGTATTTAAGGTCTCAAATGTTTTTTAAAATGGTTTTGTTGCTTGTTTTTCCACCCTAGGCTCCTTTGGGAGGAAGGGTGAGATCAATCGATCAATAGATGATACTTGATCCCTGATTGTTTGGGCAGTGGCGGAGCTTCATGTTCCGGCACTGGGAGGTGGAGAGCAGGCGGGGCGGTGTGGCGATCACACAGGGTCCCCAGACATTTCACCGTCTATTGATCCCTGTGCCACCACTTTATTTTTCGCTGCCACCACCCAGGCCCTACCTGGTACAATACTGAGTCCAGTCAGGGTTAAATCGGAACATAAATTTCTGTTTATTTATTGCAGTTTAACAAGCGTGTGGTTTCATAAACGGTATTGGTCAATTACAATCATGGGGTGCCTGTCCAGACCTATAACTACTGCTACCTGCTCTCACTCACTAAACCACCTCTCAGATATTTACTTGTCTTCCTAGCGCCTAACTGTTCCTGACTCAGCTTATTTCGCTACACTAACTCAACCTACCCACAGACTCTATCCCAATTCACTCCCACTCCAACCAACCACCCAACTCCCATCAAACGCCCCTCTTTGCCCCTCCCAGAGCTGGTTTTATAGTCCCTCTGACTCCACCCCCCTGGGTTCTGATAGGATAACCTGTTTAACTATTTCACCTCCAGCACTCTCATATGGTAACGTCACAGGCAGGGCTGGTGCGCGTCCTGGGGGTGGGGTGCACCACCTGCGGGGGCAGGGTGCCCAGTGCAGGCAGGGGGGCAGCCGCGATGGCACCCTGCCGGGATCGTGCTGTCGGGGGCGGTGCGCTCCCCCCCCCCCCCGCACTCCTCTTCCTCCGCCAATGTGTTTGGGATCTCTCCAAAAAAGAAGCCCTCAGCAGGGGAAAATTGTCGAGGAAAAATGAGGGAGGCAATGTGAATATTCTAATTAATTAGGCCTGTTTGAGAGGGTGGGATTTGTCCATCTCCATCCAATACAAGCATTACCTTTGACTTCCAGGGAAAAAAGGTAAAAGCTTGACAAAACTCTAATCGTAATCATGGGTCATTTGCTAGAATAAATATAAAAGGATAGAGAATCGATTGGGTTGCTTTCAAGCCAATGGTTCAATAGATTTGGCAAACCTTTTAGATTTGGCAAGCCAGCCACGACAACACAACACATATGGCTCATTCTTTTACTCTTACAATATGCAATGCTTGAAAGCGTTCCACTTTCCAGCGTGCTATTTGGAATTTTATCGGAACGAATCCAGCGATTCGCTTATGTTGACTTGAAGCATGAGGTTAGTAAAGGTGGCCCCGCCATCTTGGATCTGGAATGAGAATCAAGTCGTCCAGACGGCTCTTTCCAACCTGCTTGTGTGATGTTCCTGCAGCTCAGAGGGTTGTGTGTTGTAGCCGTGTGGGATCCCACCCTCTTCCTCTACGCGGCTTAATTACCTCCCAACCACAGGCCACTCCACACATGATCTGCACAACAAGTGTGGCTCTATGTGCCGTATTAATACATATGTATGTGGACTTTTACATATCAGTTCTATGGGGCTCAGAACTTCAAAAGGAACCTGGATAATCACAGCAGAAGATATAGAAGATCAAACAGAATATCTTTTAAACAGATCTGAGAAGATTAATTTTCATCCAATGTTACTGCAGGAGGTTTTTTCCTACCCTTTCTCCCCCTCCTCACATTTTTCCCCCACTTCCTTTAGTTGCTTTGATCTGTTTTGATGTCTTTTTCAGCTCATCTTTCAAATAAAAAATCTGTTTAAAATCTTTCTCTTTTTCCCCCCCAACTTTCTTCCCCCCCCCCAAAGTCATGCACACTTCTAAGGGTGAGGAACAAGCTTTAGTCTGCGCTTCACACACTTCCACGTTTGGCAGGGACAACTCTCGGTTATACAGAAGGCGAGGGGAATCGAAAAAGCAAAAGGGTGGGATGATTTCAGGACAGACGTCTCTCCACACAGCAGATAATTCATTTATGGGGTTTGCTAAAACACGAGCCCTGTTTGTGCAGCAGGATTCTGTCCTGGGCCCATTGTTGTTCAGCATCTATATAAACGTCTTGAATGAATGTATTGAAGGGGTGCTCATCAAATTTACTGGTGACCCCAAACTGGGAAGGGGAGCCAATTCCACTGAAGACAGAAGTGGGATTCAATATGACTTTAATAGAATGCAGAACAGGGCCCAAACTAACAAAATGAATTTAAATAGGGACAAATGTAGGATCCTAAATTTAGAACTAGCTACACAAAGATGGGGGACACCTGGCTCGCCAGTAGTACATGTGAAAAGGATATATGGGTCTTAATAGACCACAAGCTTCACATGAGTCAACAGTGTGATGCAGCAGCAAACAAGACAAAAAAAAGCCAAACACCTTGATGCTATTCTAGGCTGCACCAACAGAAGTCTAGTGTCCTGATCAAGGGAAGTATTTGTCCCGCTCTATTCTGTCTTGGTCAGATCACACCTGGGACCCAGCTACATTAGTAAAAAAAAAAATCCACAGTGTTTTAAATGCATTATAAACATGCAACACCAGATGGAGGTGTAGAGCACAAAACCTTTCTATATGATTTCACATAGGGTTTTTTCCCCCCTTTTGTTAAAACGTTTTTTTTTTCCTATGCGCAGATCGACACTTGGAATACCGTGTCCAGTTCTGGGCACCACAATTTAAGAAGGATTTTGAGAGCTGGAATGTGTGCAGAAGTTTAGCTGGTGATAAGTAATGAAGAGAGAACATAGAAATGGGGGGCGGGTGTGGGGTGGCATGTACGGAAAACTAAGAAAATTCTGGGAAAGGATGTATGCATATGGAGACCAACACCAGGGCCCCTCATGTTTTCAGGGGTCTCTCATCCACACTTCAAGATCACTTATGCAGTGCATTGAACCCTTGGAGTCATCATTAGCAGATGCATATTTTTACAGGAGTGAGCCCCACAAACTCCATCAAACCAATTCCCTGGCAAAGGGTACACGATTGTAGCCAAAAGTTCAACTTAATGAAACTAAGCTGCTCCAGAGAGTGCTTCTCTTGCACATAAACATAAAAAGAGGGGGACGCAAAGAGAATGGGGGTGGGGAGAGAGAACCCCACAGCTGTGTTTCATCATCATCATCGTCATCATTTTATTTTATTTGTATGCCGCCTTTCCATAGTTGAAACTATGCTCAAGGCAGCTCACAACATGACAAGATTTACATAATTACAAACATAGCAGAAGTCATAAGCAATAAATAAAACACATCGAAAAGTATACAACCAAATGGAAACCATTTCCACGTAAATCATAAGATCTAAAACTACAGAGATACAATAATAATAATAGTAATAGTAATAGTAATATATTTATACCCCGCCCATCTGGCTGGGTATCCCCAGCCACTCTCAGCAGCTTCCAACGAAACACTAAAATACAATAACCTATTAAACATTAAAAGCTTACCTAAACAGGGCTGCCTTCAGATGTCTTCTAAAGGTTTGGTAGTTGTTTTTCTCTTTGACACCTGGTGGGAGGGCGTTCCACAGGGCGGGCACCACTACCGAGAAGGCCCTCTGCCTGGTTCCCTGTAGCTTTGCTTCTCGCAGTGAGGGAACCACCAGAAGGCCCTCAGCGCTGGACCTCAGTGTCCAGGCTGAACAATGGGGGTGGAGACGCTGCTTCAGGTAACAAGCTCTCTCAACCTCCCGTAAACAATACCCCAGCCCAAGAACCTGTTCAACAGCCTCAGCCTTTGTAGCTGGAGTCAGTCAGCAAGTCAGCACTCCACTCTTCCCGGCCATACAGTCATACCCTGGGTTGCGAACGTGATCCATGTGGGAGGCACGTTCGCAACCTGCAGCGCCACGTCTGTGCATGCGCGTGACACGATTCGGCGCTTCTGCTCATGCGCAAAGTGCAATTTGGCGTTCTTGCGCATGCGTGGATACCAAAACCCAGAAGTAACCCATTCCGGTACTTCCGGGTTTGGCGTGGTCCGTAACCCGAAAACGCACAACCCGCAGCGTTTGCAACCCGAGGTATGACTGTATGGGAAAAGGCCAGCAAGGCAGGGTGCATGTCTTCCAGGACTCACAGCCAAGTTGGTCTCATTTAAAACAACACAGATAAAAATTAAAAACAATTTAAAAGAGGAGCCCTCTCTGCTGAGCAGCAGCCGCAGTCCTTAAGTAGCCTGTATGGCCCCATCCCAAGCCAGGTGGAGAGAGGCAAGGGCAGGGTCTTTCAGACTCTCAGCAGCAGGCAGTTTCCATTTGTTCCTAGAGCTAGGAGAAACTTGGATTGCAGTTCCCGGTACAAAGCTAGCATTCGATTTTTAGGATCTGGCCAATATAGCGAGTTAGAGTCTCCAGCCCAAAAAACTAGATCATTAGTTCAAATCAGTATGTGAAATTCAGGCACACCACCCAGCCCCCAGTCCTTGGCACCCAGGTATCCAGGGCACAATGCAGCAGTTACGGCAGAAGCCAGGACTGCGAGATTTCCCCCATTGCTTGCAAACTCTTAAAGTGTTTAAGCTCTAAATCCGTCACCCCTACACCCCTTACGTGACCCACCAAAACTACGCCAATCCTTAGTAGCTGTGCCAGGGTTTTAAACCCACTCAATCCGAGAGGCTGTGCAGGCTGCAGTTCTTTGCTCCCTGAGCAGTTGGAATGTTTCTGAGCATTCCATGCCAACCCATTAGCTCAGCCAATGAGTGTCGGAGGCGTCTCTGCCCCAAGCACAGCACAGTAAGGATTGGCCGCTGCGATGCTGGGCATTGGTGAAGGCACACCGTAAAAACCTCTTTGCAGTTGATAACAGCGTTCTTGCTCGTTTGATGCCAGGCAAAGCCTTAATGGGCGTAAGTGGCGTTCCGAGCACACGAAAATGTACACATTTGTTTTGGGGTTTTTAAGAAAGCTCTCTTTAAATATTCTGGCCGCCTCCTGCGATGTACAAAGCTGCGTTGCCTGCCAAGGCAGCTGAGCTGATCTCAGTCCGAGACGCAGGGTGCCGGAGATTTAATCCTGGATTTCCCAAATCTAATCGAAATGGCACAAGGCTTGATTAATAATTTACCACTTTATTACTGATACGATGCCTCGGACCATCACAGCATCTGAATAATTGATCTGCCAAAAGGAGCGGCTCGTCCTCTGCGAAAGCGGAGGAAGTTTGACTGGAGTGTTACCAAGGAAAGCTGGATAAACGCATTAAAATGGATTTCGGCTTGGCTCTCGGAAATCCACTCTCTTGAACGGGAGCGAGAGGCGGGCAGGAACCAAGCCTTGCACCAAAGGGGGATGAGCTGCTAGAAATATTCTCTCAAAAAGGAGCACACTGTCCAGCCTGTGCCATCATGAACTTCGCCAATAGAATTCACCAGTCTCCCTACATCATCTCAAGCACGGTGCTTTTTAAATTTTTTTTTTCTTATTTATTAAATTCATATACTGCCTTCCACCCAAAGATCACAGGGAGGTTCGCACCATAAAAACACAAAATGAAAATACATTTTTTAAAAGCAAAAGTGAAATAAACCAATAACAACCATTACAACGCCCCCCCCAAAAAAACCCCACATTTAAAAGGCCATAAAATGTTAATCAGCCCAGTGCCCAATCTGGGTCAATTCATATGGGAAGAAGTTGTCCTTAAGGTATTGCAGTCCTGATTTTTCCACCATAATACAGTGGTACCTTGGGTTAAGTACTTAATTCGTTCCGGAGGTCCGTTCTTAACCTGAAACTGTTCTTAACCTGAAGCACCACTTTAGCTAATGGGGCCTCCCGCTGCTGCCTTGCCGCTGGAGCATGATTTCTGTTCTCATCCTGAAGCAAAGTTCTTAACCTGAAGCAATATTTCTGGGTTAGCGGAGTGTGTAACCTGAAGCGTATGTAACCCGAGGTACCACTGTACTTTTCAGCTGAGGTAATTCACTCCAACTCCTATCTAGCGCAGCCAGCATGGCCAACGAGTAGGGATGATGAAGACTGGCATCCAGGAAATATCTGAGGAATGACAGTTCCCCAATCCCTGCCATATAAAGAAGTGTGGGTCAGATCATTTGCACTTGGGTGGAATACAGAGACTTTGTTTTTATCTGTTGTTGTCTTATATTAGGTTGATTTTGCCACTCTTTTAATTGCATTTAGCTTTTCTGAACCATCTAGACGCGGGTGGCTGTGGGTTAAATCACAGAGCCTGTTGTTGTTGTTTGGTCATTTAGTCGTGTCCGACTCTTCGTGACCCCATGGACCCCATGGACCAGAGCATGCCAGGCACTCCAGTCTTCCACTGCCTCCCACAGTTTGGTCAGGCTCATGCTGGTAGCTTTGAGAACACTGTCCAACCATCTCATCCTCTGTCGTCCCCATCTCCTTGTGCCCTCCATCTTTCCCAACATCAGGGTCTTTTCCAGGGAGTCTTCTCTTCTCATGAGGTGGCCAAAGTCTTGGAGCCTCAGCTTCAGGTGAGCTTCAGTGAACACTCAGGGCTGATTTCCTTAAGAATGGAGAGGTTTGATCTTCTTGCAGTCCATGGGACTCTCAAGAGTCTCCTCCAGCACCATGATTCAAAAGCATCAATTCTTCGGCGATCAGCCTTCTTTATGGTCCAGCTCTCACTTCCATACATCACTACTGGGAAAACCATAACTTTAACTATACAGACCTTTGTTGGCAAGGTGATATCTCTGGGCTTGTCATTCAGCAGGTCGGCGGCTCGAATCCCTGCGACAGGGTGAGCTCCCGTTGCTCAGTCCCTGCTCCTGCCCACCTAGCAGTTCGAAAGCACGTCCAAGTGCAAGTAGATAAATAGGTACCATTCCGGCGGGAAGGTAAACGACATTTCCGTGCGCTGCTCTGGTTCACCAGAAGCGGCTTAGTCATGCTGGCCACATGACCCGGAAGCTGTACGCCGGCTCCCTCAGCCAGTAAAGTGAGTTGAGCGCCACAACCCCACAGTCGTCCGTGACTGGACCTAATGGTCAGGGGTCCCTTTACCGTTACCTTAAACCATCTAGAATGTTTTGATAATAAAGCAAGGGTAGGGTCAAAGCTCACCGGTCATGCAGCTTTGCAGGTCCCAAGTTCAGTTCTTGACATCTCCAGGTCAGGTTGGAAATGCCCCATGCCTGAAACCCTCAAGAAGGTGCTGCCAGTCAGTTTGGAGAATATTGACTTAGATAGACCAGTGGTCTGACTCTGTATAAGGCTGCTTCCTATGTTCCCAGAGGTGTAGTGATCCTGGGTCACCGGGGGTTGAAGACCCGTTATTATTTCTGCAGCAGGATCCCTGTGTCTAGAGACCTAGAGCTAGCCAATCATCACTCTTTACAGGCAACCAAGTTGGGGGGGTCGGGCAGTGGACGCGTGTGATGTCCTGCAGCGGGAGAAGGCCTGATGGGGTCCCCCACAGCCACAGGAAATCCCGACAGGGCCCATGGCAGCTGCAGAAGGCTAGGCAGGGCCCACCACAGCTATGAAATATTGAGGGGGCCCAGCACCCTCGTTGAAAAATTTTGGGGGGCCCTCAGCACCACCTAGATGGTGCCCTAAGCAGCTTTTGTGCTGATTGGAGCCAATCAGAGTGAAAGGAGGTGATGGTTGGCTCCTAAGGCCACACTTTGGAAAGCCACATGGAAGGAACACTGACAAAGAGTTGTTCTGCATCCTCAAAGCCTGGCATTTAGGAACACCAGGTGCTTCCGTTTCAACAGAAAAATTGTGTGCAAGTTCTGTTATATACGACGGAACTTCAAGGAAAATACAGCTTAAGTGATTCTGAAAGAAGAGATTGGAGCACTCCAAATCATTTGCCCATGTACCTGCACAGAAGATAGAAAATCTAGCTGAAATCTACCTTGGATCAAATCTATGCTTCCAGGTGCCATAAGAAAGCTGCAGAGATATTGCAGGATAGTGCGCACACCGGAAATTATCTCTTTCAGCTTCTGCCTTCTGAAAGAAGGTACAGGGTTATAAAGACTAGGACTAGCCGCCTGAGAAACAGTTTTTATCCAAATGTGATTTTGGCTTTAAATGCAGTGTAAGGTAGTCTCTATGGGAGTATATTGTATTTAATTATGGGGTATCAGAGTTTTTAGGGGGCTAACCAGGCTAGGATAGCTTGGATAGCAGGCTTGTGGGTTTCTGAATGTCTGGTGTAGATTTTTTCAATTTCATTGTTCTGTATGGGATAATGACAATAAAGATTATCGTATCGTATCAAAAGGCAACACGTTGATCACTGCAGTGCCTCTATTATTATTATTATTATTAGTAGTAGTAGTAGTAGTAGTAGTAGTATTTCATTATAAGTTTATTGTATTATCATAGAAGGTTGCACAATTGTAGAAGAGGGCATGACTATCATGAAGGAACACTGCACTTCTGAATTTGCCACTACTTTCCTGAAGGTCCGTCCTGTTGTATTAAAGACCCAGGGAGGAGGATGCCTTAGCCGCAGTTAACCTGCCTGTGCGAGAAGCAGAACGCCCTCCTTCATTGCTTTATTTTTTGTGAAGCACACACATGAAAGGCGCAGGCCTGTAACACTCGAGCCACTAAAGAGGGATTGGCCAGGAAGAGGTTAATCTAATAGGGGCCAGGATATATTGGCAGAGAGGTTTTGCTCTCCCCCTTTGGTCTCGTTCTGGCGGTTAAATAGAAAGCAAGTCCAGCTGCCTTATTACTCTCATTGTGCTGCGATATTGCATTAAAGGAGTTTAGGGTTTCAAATTGAATGTCAAATATAATATTGCAGGGGAAGCTTGAAGAGTGTGCCGGCGAGCAGCTCGGCTCCAGCAGTTGCGGAGGCTGTTATCATATCTGCCCAATAGCGTGCTGAACAAGCGATCCTCCTGTCCAGCCCCAGCAACTTATCTTTGCTCACCAGCTGAAATGCAGGGAGGGTGAGGAGAGGGAAAGGAATGGATGGCTACTGGGGGAAAGCAGGATGAACTGATCCCGCTGGGGAGAAATGCATCAGCACCCAGTCATAATTATTCAACGTTTGGCTCCCTTTGCAATGGAGTTGAAATTAAGGTGGCATGCACACCATGCGGTTAAAGCGATGTGATTCCACTTTCAACAGGCATGGATTCTCCCCAAAGAATTGTGGGAGCTGTAGTTTGTTAAGGGTGCTGAGGGTTGTTAAGAGACCCCCTATTTCCCACCCAGAACTACAATTCCCAGAGTTCACTGGGAAGAAGAATTGGTTGTTGAACCACCCCAATAAAATATGGGGGGCAAACAACCCCAAGTTTACGGGCTTTGCCATTCAAATGGCATGCATGCGCCAGGTCTTGTGATCAGTTAGGTGGGGCAAGGCTTACCTGGCCCCCTCCCAATGTTTTATTCAAATTGGCAACCCTGGGAGTAGACAAGCAGAAGGTGGTGCTGCAACAAATGTTGTTAGGCAACCCACGGCTGTCTCAGCTTTGGTCCTCCTCACACCTCCGGCCAACCCACAGCCCACCATTCGAAATATAAGCAGAATAATAAGGTAAAGGGACTCCTGACCATTAGGTCCAGTCGTGACTGACTCTGGGGTTGCGGCGCTCATCTTGCTTTATTGGCCGAGGGAGCTGGCATACAGCTTCTGGGTCATGTGGCCAGCAGGACTAAGCCGCTTCTGGCGAACCACAGCAGCATACAGAAATGCCGTTTACCTTCCCGCCGGGGCCGTACCTATTTATCTACTTGCACTTGACGTGCTTTCGAACTGCTAGGTTGGCAGGAGCAGGGACCGACTGACGGGAGCTCACCCAGTCACGGGGATTTGAACCGCTGACCTTCTGATCAGCAAGTCCCAGGCTCTGTGGTTTAACCCACAGCGCCACCCAATAGACCTATTTAAATTGGCGGGGGGGGAATCTTATTATTGTGTTGATGTCTCGTTTCTAGCCAAAGGGATCTCCCAAAATCAGTCCAGAAGGGCAGAAGGCCCACAAAGAAAGACAGCAACTCTGTGTTGCCTGTTGTTGCATTTTCTGCTGTAGGGAAGGGTTTTTTAAATAAAAAATAAAATCTTAAAGCCCACACCCTCCAGGGTTAAGTTTGCATTTTACAGCCGTGCTGTTACAGTAATATGGCAAGAACTGTGCACTCATCCTACAGGCAGTCTCTATTTAGTGGCAAACTAACGGAGCCTTCAGAACGTCCATCAATCACTGAGATAATTTTCCATCTCATCAATTATGCAAATTGAACCACATGCACACACACAAAACTATGTTCAAATAATGGTAAGGGTCTGACATAAACCCGTGAAAGCGAGTAACTCAGAGCAAGGGTTGGAATTCCCTGTGTCTGTGTTTGGGAGCTGCCATAAACGAAAACCTACAAAGCCCTCCATCCTGAAACCAGGAGGCTGAATCAGATGCAGGTGGAACTTCTGGGAGCCCTACAAGGCTGTTCCTGAGCATACAAGGAGTGCCTTTGCCTCACCCCACTGTGTAAGTAGAGCTGGCCCGTATTGTCATTGTTGTTTAGTCGTTTAGTCATGTCTGACTCTTCGTGACCCCATGGACCAAAGCATGCCAGGCACTCCTGTCTTCCACTGCCTCCCACAGTTTGGTCAAACTCATGCTGGTAGCTTCAACAACACGGTCCCACCATCTCATCCTCTGTCGTCCCCTTCTCCTTGTGCCCTCCATCTTTCCCAACATCAGGGTCTTTTCCAGGGAGTCTTCTCTTCTCATGAGGTGGCCAAAGTCTTGGAGCCTCAGCTTCAGGATCTGTCCTTCCAGTGAGCACTCAGGGCTGATTTCCTTCAGAATGGAGAGGTTTGATCTTCTTGCGGTCCATGGGACTCTCAAGAGTCTCCTCCAGCAACATAATTCAAAAGCATCAATTCTTCGGCGATCAGCCTTCTTTATGGTCCAGCTCTCTCTTCCATAATTAGCTGTGCTATCTCTTGTTTGGGGGAACTGATGCTACAATCGCACCATATGTTTAAAGCATTGCAATACCACTTTAGAACAGTAATGGCTTGCCCCAAAGCATTATGGGAGCTGTAGTTTATTAAGGGTGCTGAGAGATGTTAGGAGACCCCCATTCCCCTCACAGAGCTACAATTCCCAGTTGGTTGTTGGTTGGCATCTGTCTGTCAAAGGAGGCCATTGAGGAGTACACCCTCAAAAGGTGAACTCAAACTGTTGGAAGGTTATAGCTCCTGCAACCTTTCTCAGCTTAATAACCAATCCCTCTTCACTGGATACCAAAATAAAAGCAATTGTCTTATCAATGAGTTCATCACTCAAAAATAAATTTTAAAGGAGGGTTATGCCAAGGAAATGGATTAGCAGGGTTTAAATCATTTGAAATGTTCATAATTGTTCTTTTTTATGTTCTTCAAGCTTTGTAAATCACTTTGAGACTTCTTACAACTAAGAAATTGAAATAATAGTAATAATCCTATGCGTTGCATTTCTCACGTCAATCCAGTTCTGTGTTGATTTTGCAACTGACACATCCTCCAAAGAAAGTCTAATCTGCCAGCCTCGTTTGGGCACTTGCAAAAATAGGGATCATATTCACAGGCTATTCTGAATAGTCTGTAAGGTGTTTTCTAAACCAGAGGTTTCTCGTGTCCCTAACGAGTCCCTGGATATGACTGACGGACAGCTTTTGGCTTGGCGGATCGCAAGTGGTGCAGGGCTGCAGTGGTTGATAAATAATTCTCCATTAAGCAGCGCCTCGTTAGCAGCATCTAAGGCTATACCCAGAACTGTATACTTGTCACTTTCCATTTAATTGTTCATTCCGGATTTGCTCCTCATTGTGCTGTCCCGAGCGTCACGCATTTTCCC
This sequence comes from Podarcis filfolensis, assembly GCF_964270895.1. Classification (NCBI taxonomy): domain Eukaryota; kingdom Metazoa; phylum Chordata; class Lepidosauria; order Squamata; family Lacertidae; genus Podarcis; species Podarcis filfolensis. The sequence continues at coordinate 4,061,322 of NC_139613.1, read as the reverse complement.
ATACATACCCTCATCTTTTTTTTCCTGGAATCGTGAGCTCATTTGTGTTTTTAATTTCTTAATAACCGTTGAATTAGTGTAATTGCGGTAATGCAGCTGTACACACTACTCTGATAAATTTGATGTAATTTGCCAAAAGGCAACGAGAGAGGACATTGAGATGGGATGCTGAAGTAACAGCATTGCAGGGCTGGGAAGATTTTGGCTGATAATAGGCTGCTATTGTTTGTCTGCAGAAAGCCGAAAACAGTCTGGAACCAGAGTCACTCCTTGCAGTGTAAATGCTCCTCTCCCATCTCAGCAGGTTCTGTAGGTATTTGTCCTCTTTGACCGGAGGAAACATCTCTGTACACCTGTGGTGGAGAGCCACCAGTCCATAGGTCTCATTCGATCAGGCAGGATACCCAACAAGGTCCACAAAGCTCTTTTTGTAAAGCCACCTGCCCCACACCTGACATTGCATGTGAAGATATGTGGCAAATTGTGGGTTGCTAGTACCACCATCCAGCTGTTCAGTGGTGCCCCAAAGCCCTGTGCCTTTGCAAGCACTGATGGAGTAATGTGTCCAATTCTGGGCACCACAGTTTAAGAAGGATATTGACAAGGTGGAAGGTGTGCAGGGGAGGGTGACCCAGATGATAAAGGGTTTGGCGACCAAGATTTAAGAGAAATGGTTGAGGGAGTTGGGGGAAGTTAACCTGGAGAAGACCGAGGGGTGAGTGCTGTGATATCTAAAGGGGTGTCACATAGAAGATGAAGCCAGTTTGTTTTTTGCTGCTCCAGAGATTAGGACCTGAACCAACGGATTGACAAGAAAGGAGATTCCAACTAAATAGGAGGAAGAACTTTCTGGTGGTAAGAGCTGTTCAACAGTGGAGTGTTTGACAGTAGTGGACTTTCCATCGTTGGAGGTTTTTAAACAGAGATTGGATGGCCATCTGTCAGGGATTTGTTCGCTGTGATTCCTGCATTGCAGGGGTTGGACTAGATGTCCCCTTTTGTATCCCTTGCAATTCTACAATTCTTTGATTCTATGATGGGTACTGGTGGGTACTGTAAGGCAAGGGCTTTGAAAGCCCCAGCAATCCATGGATTGCAGACCCCTTGCCTGGAAATGTCCCTTCGAAGTCCATTGGCAGGCTTGGTTTGATTGCAGACTGTGCCTCCAGATGGACTTCAAAGGGGTACTTTGAGAAGGTGTGCTTTCAGCACCAATCAGCTGATTGGCTCCAACAGCGCACTTTCAGCACAGCTCTTGCCCCTGATCAGCTGAAGATGTCACCGGACATCATTAGGACCTCACGGGACTGAGATGGGGGTGAATCTTCTCACACCCACTTTCAAGTCTGTTTCCTGGCTTGGCTTCTACTAGATTATTATTTTTTTAAATATAATGTGGAGAGTGGGAGAGACGTCATGAGTGAAGGGACTGTGGGGAGAGACACGAGGTCTCTGTACAGTTCTGTGCCTGCCTGAGATTCTCCCGAGAGCCTTCTTAATTGGCAGATCTCTGGGTCTCTAAGGGCCTTTGACAATTGAGAGTGCTCTGCGCCACACAAGGCATGGATATAATGCGAGTTTGTGTTGCACATTTCCATAGACCCACAGAAAAAGAGTGTGACAGGGCTGGACATAAGGCAAGTGAGGCAGAGGAAAATCAGCGAAATGCCTTTCTCCTGCATTCCCCTTGGCTTCCTCTACCCATCACATCCGTAGACAAGGAGGATAATGGAATCCAATTTCCCAGGCCAACTGAGAAGCAACCTTCTGTGATCTTCAAAGCCTCATCTTTCCCACCTGTCAAAAGAAGGCGCCACCGTCAGCCCCTGACCAAATACGTTTGCTCATCAGCCCCCGTAAGGGTTGTCATGTTTGCTCCCTTTTCTGCATGTGGCTCTCTCCCCTCCTAGAGCCACAAACTTTTGTTCATGCTGCCTCAAACTGTCACCTTGCTCGCCTTGGGAATGCAAATCATCCAACACCCAGGAGCAAGCTTGTCATCTTCTGTGATGAACAGGGGAGGAAATGACACAGACATCTGTGTCCCTGTCATGGTTTGCTGGTGGAGGGCGGGGAAGAGGACAGATATAGATCTTATTTATGGGCCTACAGCTTGCCACCATTGTTGTCCTCATCATTGCTATGGCCCTCTGTTGAGTTTGCACGTTCTTTGGGGGAGGGGGTGCGACAGCGAGCCACTGGCTGCCTGCAGTTGGGGACTAGGTGGTCAGGGATCAGGTCCACCATGTTTTAGGCTTGGCTGTTTTTGGATGGGCATGGATTGATGTAGCCAGCACATTGGTCCCATGGGTAGGGACTGGTTGTGTCTTTCAAGTATCACCCAATTACAGTAAACATAAAATCCTGGATCAAAATCTTGGAATGGACCAGGTGATTTTAAGTTACACACATCAAATTTTATCTTCATAGGCTGCAATAGGATGGGCTGTCCCTGTATGGATGGTGGAGGCACCATCAGCACCCCACCTCTGTACACTGGGCTGGGTTAGACATGTCAAGTGTTGTCCAGGGGTCCTTCTGACTATATAGATGATGCTAATGAAGGATGTTCAGGAGAATTAGGGCAACCTATCAGGGATGATGTCCAGCCTCACCTGGTGAGTTAGAATCTGCTGTTCTTTGGAGAAGCTCACTTTGCAACTATGGCAAAGGGGCATCATTCACCTACTTCCCTTTAACCAGATGTGTGTAAGGCAGGGATGGGAAATCTGTGCTTCTTCAAACGTTGTTGAGATGGGTGTTGGATAGGTTAATTGCATTCATTATTTTCAGTGGGCCAGCCCTGAGTTAAACATAGTTGAATACCACCCTCCATGTTTGACAACTAGAACAGGTAGGTGGAACCTTTGGCCCTGCAGATGTCACTACACTACGACGCCGACCATCCCTTGACATTAGCCATTCTTGTTGGGGCTGATGGAATGTGAAGTTCAGCAGCATATGGAGGGCCAGAGCTTCCCCACCTGAACTTGAGCACCAATCCGGAACACCTTCATTTAGAGAGCCTGAGTAGCAGGAGCTGGGAAAACCCCGCTGTCACACTGAATAGAGAATCCTGACCTCGATTCTCCCAGGCTTTTAGTGGGGACTGACAGGGAGTAGATTTTTGGCTGTGGTGGCTGCTGTAATGTTGGGGAAGGTTTTTATAATTGCCGTTGGCTCCTGTTTTGCGTTTCGTTTTGTTGTGAATTGTTTATTTTAATTTTGCAATAGCTTCTCAGCCATTGTTGGCCACTCCGGGATCGTGAAAGTGATGAAAGGCAAGATGTGAATCCAAGTAACAAATAAATAGGTGGTTCAAGAGTATAAGGCGTGCTCAGATTAGGAGCTCAGTAAACTTCCTATTTTTGCAGCTTGTTGGTGGTGTAGCACAGAATATATCATCAGCCCTACCCACCCCTTCACCACCAAAAAAAGAGCTATCTTCCCTCTCTTTGTCCCCAACTGGTTATGACCAATGATGCTCCCAGCTTCTTCAAAGGGAACTTTCAATAATTCAGAGTAACAGCTTGTTCCCTGGTGCGTCAGTGTGGACTGTGGCACACGAACATTTGCTTGTGGCCATTAAAGAGACAGTGGCCCTTTAGGGGACAATAAGAGACTTAACTCTCTTTTGCTGGGCCGATTCCAGCTTGAAGAACCACTCCAGACTGCCTGCCTCAAAGAGCCAACGTTCTCAGCTTTCACACGGCTCTGGAGTATTTTTAGCATAAAGCGCAAAACCAGCTGCTACAATCTGTCCCCAAAGTGGCTCAAATCGGGAGAGCGGGAGGGAAGTGATCCTGAAGGAGAAGTGGAGGAATCAGGAGGAAGAGAAAGGAAAGTGATTTGGGCCTGTGCCTTACAGATCTTCCATGTGGCATGTTGTGAAGTAGCCTGTTGGTTAGCAGCAGTTCCAGCTTGTCTCGTAGCACCACACTTGTGGTTACACCACTTCTAAAGCTGCGAGTCGAGACCCCGCAACCACCCCCTCCTGCTCACAAGGACACAGATATTAGGTTTATGTTATTGGGCAAATTTTGGCCACAACTTTATTGAATTACAGAATGCGAGTGGTATTGGCTTAGGCATTGATTGGACCTGACTATATCTGACTCCTGCCCTCTGTGCAGGAAGTCCGGTAAGGGTAAACCACCAGTAGGGGGAGCCCTGTTGATGCGAACCAACTCAAGCTCCCCCTGGTGTTCCCATCGGGGTCGTGCCAAGGCCCTAGCCCCCAACCGGGCTTCGGACAGGATCAACACCCCTTTAATGGAATACCCTTTAATGGAATACCCTTAAGCTTGGAGGGGCAGGTGATGGCCACACCTCCCCTCCCCCACACAAGGTCAAACAATGCCTAACTGCAATCCTAACAAAGTTGCGACGATTGCTACGAGGTAGGCGAAAACCAAGTGGCCAGTGCCAATTTGCCAAGTGGAAAAATTCCTACCAGGCCCCTCGGACAACCAAGGCGACCAACCAAAGTCCATAGGAAGGCCAGTGCCTAACCTGCAAATAGGGAAGGAGGGCAGGTGATTGAGGAAGCGAGCCAAAGAGGAAGTCCTCTAGCTTGCTCCTTGGTTTAAACTGTCCGGGTCACACACACACACACACACACACACACACACACAGCCAGCGGATTGGCTGGCCGGGCTCTGACGTGGCCAGGATCCCCAAGCAACGGGGGACAAAGTCCCCCGCCCCCAGTGGGGAGTGGGTGGCCACACGGTCCACTGCAACTCCTCCCCACTGGGAAGTGGAGCGGATTTGCTACACACACACACATACACGATGTGCCATGATGTTTTCCTGAAAAGGCATAAGAACATCAGAACAGGTGGATCAGGCCAAAAGCCCAACCAAGTCCAGAATCCTGTTCTCAAAGTGGCCAGCCAGAGCAGGCAGATTTTAGCCACCATGGCTAGTATCCTTCAATAGCCCTCTCCTCCATGTATTTGTCTAAACCTCTTCTGAAGCCATCAAAGTTGGCGGCTATTGGAAGCAAGTTCCATACTTTAAGCACTGCATGAAGAAGGATTTTAAATCAAATTGCCCCAAGCATCTGCTTCAATGAGTTTCAAAGAGTCCAGAATTACCTGGTCCCTCTGAACCTAAACACATCACAAAAAGAGAAAACAAAAAACTTGGAATAGCTATGGGATTTTTCAGTGCCGCCTGCAAATCTGACTGCAAGTCAAAATTGGGAGGGGATGTGGCTCAGTGTTAGTGTACCTGTTTTGCATGCAGAAGGTCCCTTTTTCAAGTACGGCTGGGCAAGACCCCGTCTGATGAGTCACTGTCAGTCATCATACTGTGGTAGATGGACTCGTGGTCTCATTCGGCATAAGACAGTTTTTCTTCTTTCTGTGCTCCCAATTCCATGTCTCTGGCACAGCGAAATGTAGTGATGGCAAAATAAAATTGTTCTCCTGTGAACTCTTACTGAGGAGTAGCTCCTACTTAACAAAGGAAGAGTAGCCTCCATGCATTGGATCGGGGCTATGCATTGAAAGCAATAGGCTAAAGTTAGCTGCAACTAAGCTTAAGTGCCGCTGGACCGGAGGGCCGTATTTAATCTTTGTTCTTTCTTTTAATCAAATCTTGTTACTTCCTCCTGCAATATCACGCACTCAATGTCCCGCCTCTTTGAACTCAAAGTGATGTGAATACCCAGCGGCCATTTTCCTTATTAAACGGGATCGACACCAATGAAGTAAAAAGCTGGTTGTCTCGTTGTCCGGTCAAATTATGTTGCATGCTGTGAGGAATCTCACAGGACTACTTTTTTCTAAAAAAGAAACACAGCACAACAATTAGCCCTCAGCTATTTTTGACTTGTTTCTTCAGTATCGCCATGGTGGCAAACGAGTCGAGTTCACATCCCTGCCAGTGACACAGATGGGCCTCTAAGTGTCAAACGCCATGCAACACGAGAGGTGAAGAGATTACCCCTTAACGCAAGGCTACGGTGGAGGGGAGGGCAAGTGCTTCGTTTATTTTGTTGTTTTGTCCGAGGCAGGAGGTTCCACAATTGGAAAGAGAAGGATTTGAGGAAGGGGGATTTTGTGTGTGTGTGTGTGTGTGTGTTTGTGATGGAGTCTGCTGTCAACATCCCTCAAGAGCTGGCTATGTAAGAGCCTTGCAGATGGGCCTTGGGGAGTGATTTATACAAGGGGCTGATACAGTAAATGCAATTTGTTTTAATTAAGGCGATGGGCTATTGCATAATTCACGTGGCTCCCGCTAAAATGACCACGCGAGGCAGTTTTGGAGAATTACAAGTCGTTCTCATAAATTCCATTAACTATAATGCAGCAAATGTTGCAGGAAACCTGAAAGGGAGAGCGAGCGAAAGGGAAAGGGCTCCGTCAGGAAACATAAACGCAACATTGCTGTTTATATAATAGAAGCGCCTCTGATACGCTCTTGCTCCTCAGTGCTGAGGCTCTATATGAGTGACAGAAGGCCTCTAAATGAGAAGCAATCTGGAGCAAAACGGCTCGGAATGAGGGGTGTGCTGAGGGATAACATCTACGGGGGAAGAGGCAGTTGCCTCCGAGTTCATGCCCTGCTTTGGGGCTTCCCGGAAGCATCTGTCCAGTCTGCTATACACAGAAGCAGGATTCTTGGCTAAATGGACCTTGGCTGTGGTCCACAAGGCAGTTTTATGTTCTTATGGAAATGAACTGACACTTCATACAGAGCGGCGTGGGCCTCTGCTCAGGCTCAGATCATCTCTGAAAGAGCTGAATGCCATTGTGATGAAGATATCTGTTCCATAAATACGGGAAGCTGCTTTTTGTTCTATTTACGGAGTAAGGCCATAAAAACATAAGGAGGAGGAGCCCTACTGGGTCAGGCCAATGGCCCATCTAGTCCAGCCCATCCAGTCACCCACATGCCCATTATAGAGAGCCTCAAAGCAGAACCCGGGGGCAACAGGACTCTCTCCATCTGAGATTCCCAGCAACTGGTATTCAGAGGTGTCCTGCCTTGACTCAGGTGGGTTTCCTTCCATCCGCCCACTCATTCCCCAAGCAAAGGAGCAGTGTCCAGTACCCTGCAGGATCAGACCTTCTCACTTAACAGCTGGTAGGCTGGATGAGCCAATCCTGCACAGGGCTGCTCCTTGGCAATAATAATAATAATAAATTTTATTTATATCCCGCCCTCCCCAGCCGAAGCCGGGCTCAGGGCGGCTAACAACAATCAAATAATCAAACAATCAAATAAACCAACATTCTAAAAATATTTCATTATAAAAATTAATTAAAATCAAGTTGATGGCAACCATTAAGCAAAACTCTGTGCAGGTTACCAGAGGAGGGAGTCAGGCTGCGCCCTGACCAAAGGCCTGGTGGAACAACTCTGTCTTGCAGGCCCTGCGGAAAGATGTCAGGTCCCGCAGGGCCCTAGTCTCTTGTGACAGAGCGTTCCACCAGATTGGAGCCGCAGCCGAGAAGGCCCTGGCTCTACTTGAGGCCAGCCTAACCTCTCTGAGGCCTGGGACCTTCAGGATGTTTTTATTTGCAGACCGTAGGTTTCTTTGTGGGGCATACCAGGAGAGGCGGTCCCATAGGTACGAGGGTCCTAGGCCGTATAGGGCTTTAAAGGTTAAAACCAGCACCTTAAACCTGATCCTGTACTCCACCGGGAGCCAGTGCAGCTGATATAGCACCGGATGAATGTGGTCTCGCAGCGAAGACCCCATAAGGAGTCTCGCCGCGGCATTCTGAACCCGCTGGAGTTTCTGGGTCAGTCTCAAGGGCAGCCCCACGTAGAGCGAGTGGTTTCCGTGCATGCAATTGGAAAAAGCCAGATTCAGAGGTCCAACCACTGGACCCAAACAGGATCAGATGCCATATCCTTCAAGTGTCTTGATTTTCCCAGGATGTCCTGAGATTATAGAAGCCATCCGGGTTTAGGATTTGATCCTGGAATGTCCTGCTTTTCCCCTCCAGTGCTGCTGCTATGCTCAGGGAAGAGGAGCCAGTGCTTGCAATGGTGCCATACTCTGGCGCAAGTCAGCTTGCTCCTGCAAGAGTATGTGTGGCACCAGCAGGCACATGTCCCGATTTTCACCCCAGGAATGTTGGAGTCTATGAGATTCTCCCACTTATCAGGATCTGATCTTGGCCAGGGCTGCTTTGCAAGCAGTCATAAGAGCCAATATTTGAGGGGGGGCAGCCCCCCAAAAAATTTGATAGGCATTGCCATTCAAATAGCGTGTTTGTGCACCATGTAATGTGCAGCACTTGACTAATTTCAGTAGTAGTTTTAAGAATAATGTGAGACCCAAGACTAATGAAGAAGCAGTTTAATCATGGTAATAGTTTGTATAGGCAACAAATTTTCTATACTTGAATTAAGGAGTAGACGGGAACTCATTTATGTTTTTCATTTGGTTTTGTAATAACTTTATTAATTTTCTGTATGGTATGGGTGTAAAGGGTGCATTTTTTCTTTTTTCTTTGTTCTTTTTATTTCTGTAATAATTCAGTAAAACTTTATTTTAAAAGAGCCAATATTTGAGGGGGGCATCCCCAAAAAAAGTTGATAGGCATTGCCATTCAAATAGTGTGTTTGTGCATCATGTCATGTGATTGATTATGCAGGGCAGGGCTTACCTCCCCCCCCAAAAAAAAAATTATTCAAGTTGGCACCCCTGCAAGTAGTTGTCCTCTCCATAAAACCACTTTCAAAGCAGAACCCACATCCCATAGGATCAGTGCCTACACTGATCCTGCAAGGGAGTCATCGGACAGGAGGAGAACTGTTAGCAACCTATTGATAATTTGTTCTTTGTGCCTTGGATTACACAAAGAACAAATTATCAACCGGGTGCTAAATTGTCCCTCCATGGTGCCTGAGTGGCAGAAAGGAGCCAGGATGACAAGTTGATATGGAACTGTAAAATCAGACCAGCGAGATAGGCAGCAACCCTAATGCCACATAAAGGTAAAGGGGCCCCGGACCATTAGGTCCAGTCGTGGCCAACTCTGGGGTTGCAGTGCTCATCTCGCTTTATTGGCCGAGGGAGCCAGCGTACAGCTTCCGGGCCATGTGGCCAGCATGACTAAGCCGCTTCTGGCGAACCAGAGCAGCACATGGAAACACCGTTTACCTTCCCACCGAAGCTATTTATCTACTTGCACTTTGATGTGCTTTCGAACTGCAAGGTTGGCAGGAGCAGGGACCGAGCAACAGGAGCTCACCCCATCGTGGGGATTCGAACCGCCAACCTTCTGATCAGCAAGTCCTGGGCTCTGTGATTTAACCCACAGCGCCACCTGCATCCCTAATGCCACTTACTTGGAAGTAAGTCCCAATGAATTCAATGGAACTTACTTCCAACAGAATTGAAGCTATCTGTGGCTTTGTATTGGGCCATTAAACACTTATTAGCTTTGTCTTTTCAGTGCCACGTGACTCTTTGTTCATTTTACTGCAAAGTCTAACACGGTTACCCCTCTGAAAATTAATTCAGTTTGAAAGGGAAATGCACAGTGGAGGTAACTGGTTTGTAAGCATCTGCTGGTGGCAGAGATACACGTGTCTATTGTGCACTATGAGGTTTTTCAAATGTGCATTTTCACACCAGTGGAGGATGGAGCAAAAGAACGATGTTCAAAATGAACCACTCACAGCAGAATTGAAAATATTGGGTGAAGGTGCAAACGAATGTCAGAATGGACTGGGGCCCATTCATTTGCACATCCCCACTTCATGCGTCTACTGAGGGGAGCTGAGCTGGCAGTGATTAATCCAGAAAGAGGCATTGGGGTCAAAGGAGCAAGCTGGATGGAAATGTCAGTGGCAATGGAAAAGACAAAGTCAGTATTAAGAACTGATAAGGAACGGTGCTGAATATACAACAGCGTATAGCCAAATGCCATTATATGAATACTGTGTGTCGTTCGTTCTCAGCCTGTCTCAGAAATGATATCGCAGAGGCGGAGAAGGACAGAAAATGGCAAGTAAAATGATGGGGTGTTGATGTTGGATCTTTCTTTCATTTAGAAAGAAATTGGTTGGGTGGCATGATACAGTAGCTAATGAAATTATGAATACTGTGGAGAGAGGAAATGGAAAGACATTGTCTTCCTCTTCCTTCTTCTTCTTCTTCTTCTTCTTCTTCGTCATCTTCTCCTCCTCCTCCTCTCTCTCTTTCTCCATCTCTCTATCTCCCACTCAGCGCTGGAACTTGGGTCCGTCCAACCCAACAGGTTAACTGCTAAGTTCAGGAGAAGCAAAATGAGGAGATTCATATTTGACATCTGGAATTTGCTGTGCCAAGATGTGACCCTTACCTTGGTTAGATTTTAAAATGAATAGGCAAATCCATGAAATTCTTGAAAGTGAGGCCTACCACTGGCTAGTATGAAACTTCCATGTCTGCAACAGTATACACTAGGCGGATTTAGGGGAGCACAGCCACTTCACCCCCACTGGGCGCCGAGCCGAGAGGGTTTAATGGGGGGCACTGCGACAGTGATGAGCAATGGAAGCCAAAAGGCAGGAGGGTGAATTTTGTCTTCACACAGGGTGCCACTGAAATTTAAAATCCAAAAGTCCACCACTACCTCCTTGCCTTTGGGAAGGCAGTGTGAGGGCTGGAGGTATCAATTTTGGGGCTCACACAGGGTAGGGCTGGGAAAGGCTTGCTGTCTGAAGCCTTGTGGAGCCAGTATAAGTGTAGACAATACTGTCACGGTCCGGTCTATGAATGATCGAAGTCCCGGCTGAGGACGTTGGGACCAGGGGCAAGATGGCGGGGTGGGAGCAGGAACAAGAGTGCAGAATCCAGGGGTCTGAGGGTCAGGAAGCAAGGAGTCACGAAGTCAAGGGTCTGAGGATCAAGAAGCAGGGAGTCAGGAAGCCAAACGCAGCAAGGCAGGAAACGTGTTGCTGTGGCAAAGAGCCGAAGGGAAATGCTGACCTTATATCCCTTCCTGGCTCTTGCCACCAGGTGCAGTGAGTTACCAAGCGGCCTCACCTGTGCACCCGCGCCTTGCCTCTCCAGAACAAACTTAGGAAGGACCCAGTCCTGCGAAGCCCTACTGGTCACAGGGCCTGGCTCCTGCAATCACTCCTGATAAATACTGAGCTAGACAGACCAATGGTATCATAGAATCATATAACTGTAGAGTTGGAAGGAACCCAATGGGTCATCTAGTCCAGCCCCAAGCAATTCGGGGGGGGGGGCTGTCTGCTTCCTAATGTTCTAGCTTCCTCACTTGAGATCCTGAGGCTTACAAGAGCTTGGAAAAGGCTGCTGCTAGGCAGAATAGACCAATCTTCCTTAACCTGGTGCCTTCCAGATGGGATGACTCCCATGCCCAAGGCAGCATGGTTAATGGTTAGGGAGCATAAGAACTGTAGTAAAAAAAAAAACTTCTTGAGTATATTAGGTTAGAGAAGGCTGGAATAGACAGTGCTTGGTTAGAGAGACTGATGGACTGAGTCGGGACAAGGTAGCTTCGTTCATTCAAAAGTATTGTAAGCATTCTTCTAGGAGCCAGCCAGCATGCTTGCACTGCTGTAAATAATATTTGCACAGGGAGGCAGAAATACAAGCAGAAGACTTCTCCCTCAAAAATGAGCAGAAAAAGAATGATCTGGGAAGTCATACACTGGACACATGGTCAATACTCCCATAATCCACAGGCCAAAAATAAATCGGGCTGATTGCTAGTATCTAATAAGTTATTGACAAACAATTGCATATTAGGCAAGCTGCAAGCCGTCTAGACACATTTAGAGGAAATTCATAAGCAGCTGCCTATATTTCGGGTTGAGTCACAAGCTGACTTGAAAGCCATTTCGCTTATTAAATTCTCTTCCCAGGTAGGTCGTTAAGGAGGATAGTTTTTGTAGAACGAGAGGGTACCACCTGGCTCAAAGAAGGCATTTGCCAACTCTGGGAGACTGACCTAGACGCTGCCGTCATCAACTGATGACTTCTTTGGGTGCCTCCTTCATGAGAGTTCCAGAGGGTGGCAACACGAGAATTGGCTTTTTCTGTGGTAGCTCCCCATTTGTGTGATGCTTTCCTGGCACCTTCATTATATATCTTTAAGCACCAGGCTAAAAAAGTCCTGCAAAAATTAGCCTTTGACTAATTAAACAATCTATGGCTTTTTAAACCAGGGGGTGGGCATTGTTTCTGCTTGTTAGTAAGTTATGTATTTTTGTGTTTTTACATTGTAAACAAGCCATCTTCAAATATCTCAAGGAAGATGGGGCAAGCTTGTTTTCCTCTGCTCCAGGGGGTAGGACCCAAACTTCAAGTTACAAGGATGGAGATTCTGATGAAATGCTAGAAAGAACTTTCTGGTGGTGATTGCTGTTCGGCCAAGCAACAAACTATTTCAGAAAGTGGTGGACTCTCCTTCCCTGGCAGTTTTCAAACTTTACAATTCTATGATGATGGGTTTGACCTAGTGAGGAGAGCTAAGACGGTCAGAGAGACCTGAAGGACTGAATTTGGCCTCCAGGGCTGAGGTTCTCCACCTCTGGCTACACCAGCTGGCAGAAACTCTATGGATTTTCAGGCAGAAGACATTTCAGTCTCTACCTGGAGATGTGAGGATTAGTAAGAGAACACTATCCTTTAGATGATTGTCTCTGTGTCTTTCCTATTTCTACCCCACCAGAGCTTGCAGGTTTCCTCCATCCCCTGTCCTGCCCCCAGCTTCAGTGTGTGCCTAGGAAGGAATATGAAGTGAGTCATGTTGTTGATGGACTGTAGCTCATACCTCTAGGTCACCTCTGTTTTTGACTCAGTCAGTCAGGGTTTGCTCCCCGTGACGAGAGTGTCGCCTGCCATCCTCCAGCAAATAGGGGAATGATGAGCCCATGTCACACGACAGAGGGCACAGCCTCACCTCACACTGTCCCCTTCCCCTCAGGAACATGATTGAGGATGACAGGGACACGAGGCCACGAGTAGGGCAAGCCTGGGATCTCCATCACCGAGGCAGTGATGGGATGCTTTCGAGAAATCTCTGGTGACAGAGGGAGTTGTGAAAAGTTGAGTCGCAACTCAGGAAAAGAGCTCAATTATTCCGTGCAACAGATGGACAGATTCCTTCTGGCAATGGACCAGAGATGACAAAGAGTTTAGAAAACATTTGTGGAGGATCAGCGGCTCTGAGCCACAATAACCAAACCGAACCACTATGTTACTGGAGATCAGCAGATGAGGACAGGCAACAAAGGAATACAGTGGTACCTCTGGTTAAGTACTTAATTTGTTCTGGAGGTCCGTTCTTAACCTGAAACTGTTCTTAACCTGAAGCACCACTTTAGCTAATTGGGCCTCCAGCTGCCGCCGTGCCACCAGAGCATGATTTCTGTTCTCACCCTGAAGCAAAGTTCTTAACCCAAGGTACTATTTCTGGGTTAGCGGAGTCTGTAACCTGAAGCGTATGTAACCTGAAGTGTATGTAACCTGAGGTACCACTGTAGTTGCAGGAGCGGCCCTATCATTAGGTAGAGTGGGTTAGCCACCTGATTTTTCTTTGATGGAAGATACAGGTGTGGCGAAGACAATTAGTCATAGGATGAATCCAGACTATGTTATTTTATTTATTATTCATTTCATGAAATTTATATGCCACTTGATTGTTTTATAATAAAAAAAACCTAATAGCGGTTTTTCATAGGTTTTAAAAATCAATAGGGAAAAAATAACAGAAATGTTAAACTTTCAGAATATTGAAATAACACCGACAAATTAAAAATTTGCATGAACATTCTAAAAATCTGGGTAGGCTTGTTTAAACAAAAATGTTTTTCATCAAAAAGAGAACAGCGAAGGCTCCTACCTGATGGAGTTCCAAAGTGCAGGTGCCGCCACACTAAACGATCGAGTTTTTACAAATGTGGAATGGGTATTATGTGGCACCTGCAACCATGGTTAGAATGTCAGACGAGGAGCTGGGAGGCCAGGCTCTCACTGGGTGGCCATAGACCAGTCACCGCCTGTCAGCCTAACCTGCCTTGCAGGGTCATCATTGTGGGGATTAAATGAGGAGGGGGCGAACCCCGTCCACCACCTTGAGCTTCTTGGAGAATTAGGATACAAATGCAATAAACAAATCTAGTGAATAAGTAGTGGTTTGGGCCTAGGGCGTTGTTCCAAAGGCTTCATGGGAAAGTGGCTTTGGATGAGGAGAGGCAGTTCCATCTGAGAGGGTATCATTGGTTCCCCTTTACCCTCCAAGTGGCAATCAGATAATGTAAGAATACCAGAAGAGGCTGGATCAGGCCAGTGGCCCCTGTAGTCCAGCATTACAGCAGCAATGCTTCAAATCCCTGTGACAGGGTGAGCTCCCGTTGCTTTGTCCCAGCTCCTGCCAACCTTGCAGTTCGAAAGCACACCAGTGCAAGTAGATAAATAGATACCCCTGTGGCAGGAAAATAAATGGTATTTCCGTGCACTCTGGTTTCCGTCATGGTGTTCTGTTGCACCAGGAGCGGTTTAGTCCTGCTGGCCACATGACCCAGAAAGCTGTCCGTGGACAAATGCTGACTCCCTTGACCTGAAAGCGAGATGAGCACCGCAACCCCATAGTCGCCTTTGACTGGACTTAATCGCCCAGGGGTCCTTTAACTTTTTTTACCTTATGTGGTGTTTGCCTCCAGGTGGGTCATAAGGAAAGGGTTAAATGAGTGTGAAGTGATTGGCCAGTGAGAACCCGAGGGGAGGAGTTAGAGTTAGAGTTGGAGTTGTGTGGAAGTCAGCTGAGAGATGGGAGTTGGAGAAGGAACAGGGAGGATAAGTCTGTGGGTTGGTCGAGTTGTGTTGTGAGAGAGTGAGAGGAACTGTTAGGTGGAGTCAGATAGATAGTTGGGATAACCAGTTTGAAGTTGTTAGGAATGTAAAGAAACTAAGATTAAGAAACTGACAAGAAAAATTAACTGAAACCATAAACTTGTTCATGCTTATAAAAATAAACTTGATTATTTGTTAATGTTAACAACTGTCTGGACTCTGTGTGTACCCGAGAGAAACGGGTTGGTGGCAGCGAAGAAAGCAATCACAGTGGTGGCACAGGGATCAATAGACCGTCAAACGTCCGGGGACCCTGTGTGATCGCCACACCTTACCTCTCCTCCATGGTGCCACAAGAAACGTGGCTTCGTCTGGACCCTTCCCGAAAGACGTGATGCAAATTGGTGGCAGGCAGGTATCCCAGATTGCATCTAATTAGGCCCACAAAGGTTTTGCCTTCTAGAAAGTGTCACAGCGCAATGGAGCTGGAAAATGGGAGGGTGGCAATTCCAGCGCCCGTGTGCCAACAACGTTTATTTCCTTTCAATCCTCGGAAGACAAAAAGAGGGCCAGGCATTTGTTTGTTTGTTTGTTTGTTTATCTCCCCCCCTGCCGTGGATGGGGGATCGGAAAACAGGGAGCCTCCCCGCGGGGAGCGGCCCTGTGTCTCCCTCCCGGTTCCATAATCGCAAGCGCCAATGTGTTCAGGCTCTCTTCCCCTGAGTATATATAACAGGCCGTCAAAGTGATCTGCATTTTTATGGACAGCTCAGGAATAATAGTTGTCTAATTGTAGCCCTTGATTGTGGCCCGTGTCAACGGATAGGCAAATAATTGCATTCTGCAGAACCTTTTCAGGAGATGTGGTGAAGCGTTTCTCATGGCACCTGCATCAACCCTATCTCCTCTGCTACAGGCGAGAGCTCTCTGGACAGACAAATTAGCTGGGGAGGGATGAGCGCACGTGTGTTTATCCTCTCTCTCTTTTTTATTCTGCCCTTCCTCCTTTCTCTCTCTTCCTCTCCCTCTCTCCCGCACCCCTCAGTATTATTATTATTATTATTATTATTATTATTATTATTATTATTTCACAGAGATGCCAGCCATTATCGCTCGTACGGTGGTGGCCGCCATCAAAAATTACTGAAAATGACATGGTAACCAGGCACACTGAAGGGTGTGTGTGTGCTGCATTACAATAATAAGTGATTTGTGTGGGCTGTTACAGTTTGAATGTCTTTCTGTTGAAGGCTTGGGTGAGATGGGGCGGGTGTGGGGAGTGATAAGGGAGGGGGGAACCCGGATAAAGCGAAGGGTTCTCCACGCACTGACAAATGAATGCTAATGTTGATAACAAAGCTGAAGTTTCAAAAGAGTGGCCGAAACGATCTCCAGTAATCCCCAGTTTGACTCCTAATTTATTGTTAGCAGAAATTTTCTCTCGAGGCTGCAGTAGAAGCACACAGAAGCACACACAAATCCCACCCTATAGCCAGGATCGTGGGCATAGCCGGGGGCGGGCAAGGGAGCAACTCCCCCCTCAAAAAAAGAGTAAGGTAAAGGTAAAGGGACCCCTGACCATTAGGTCCAGTTATGGCTGACTCTGGGGTTATGGCACTCATCTCGCTTTATTGGCCAAGGGAGCCGGCGTACAGCTTCCAGGTCATGTGGCCAGCATGACTGAGCCACTTCTGGCAAACCAGAGCAGCACACGGAAACGCCGTTTACCTTCCCTCTGGAGCGGTACCTATTTATCTACTCACACTTTGACGTGCTTTCGAACTGCTAGGTTGGCAGGAGCTGGGACGGAACAACGGGAGCTCACCCCTTTGTGGGGATTTGAACCGCCGACCTTCTGATCGGCAAGTCCTAGGCTCTGTGGTTTAACCCACAGCGCCACCCGCGTCCCTAAAAAAATAAAAAAGAGTAAATAAATAAATAAAACTTAACGGACAAACCAGTTGTGTCACAGGTAATTTGGTTCTGGCTGCCCACCACCCCAACCTAAAGCCTGCCCCCCCAAATAAATCCATGACTAGGATGCTGGTTTTCCCCACATAGAAGAAGGTGGAAAATACAGAATTAAGCTGTGTGCTTAATTCTGGAAAGAAAGCTGTGGCTTAAATCACAGGCTTAAAAACCCGGTTTCACAGTCAATCCCTCTTCTAAGTTCTCTGAGGGAGATAAGGGTCTCCAAACAATGCAGTTCTCAGGATTCCAGGAGGGAAAACCATGATGGTTAAAGTGATATGTATTCAGTATAAGGAGACAATGTGGATGAGGCCATAATGCGGACCCACCTAATTCACACATGCCAAGAGGCAGACTGAAACACATCCACCCTTCCAAATTTGCACACCTCTCTGAGCATCTGTGATGCAGTTCTCCAGCCAAACAATGAGTTGTCTCCCAGGGTAGTCCTGCTCAGAGTAGATATAAAAATGAGTAAGCACAACTAACTTAGGTTCACTAATTCCAGTGGGTCTACTTAGGGTCGGACTTAGGTGGACACAGTCCATACATGCCGGACTAGATGGGCCATTGGCCTGTTCCAGAGGGCTGTTCCAATGTTGAGAAGCCAATAAAATGGGCTCTGTGAATCGGTCTAATGTCAGCATGCATGAATCACCACTGTAGAGAGCCAGTGTCGAAGTCTCTCAGCCCCACTCACCTCACAGTGTTTGTTGTGGGGGAGGAAGGTAAAGGAGAATGTTAGCCGCTTTGAGACTCTTTCGGGTAGTGATAAAGCAGGATATCAAATCCAAAATCCTCCTCCTCCTCCTCTTCTTCTTCTTCTCCTTCTTCTTCTTCTTCTTCTTTACAAGAGTTTCAGCATCTACCCTAGGGAAAGACCAGGGTGAGGAAGAACACCACCATTGGTTGGTTGGTTGGTTGGAAGCCATTTTGTTTTTTTGTTTTTTAAAGATATTTATTGAAATTTTCAAAAAATAAAGAAAAAACAGAAAAGAAAAAAAAACAGAAAAAAACCTCACATATAATTAGCATTTCTTACTTTCAATAACATATTTCCCAGACTTCCCCACACCTCCCCTTCGTGTATTCCAGATCAATTTTTAGTTCAGCAAGTTCTTACCCCAAATTTTACCTTATTATATTTAATTCATTTTAGTTAGCCAATTTTAACCTAAACCTCAGTCTTTATACATCAGTACTTATTCTTAATATCTTTTTCTAAGATCGACCCCAATTCCTTTTCACGAGTTCCCCATTTTGATATAAGTAGCAAAACAAAATACAAAAAGAAAACAAAGTATAATTGTACACCCTTTGGATTCCCAAAGCCCCGCTCCCCGCCTTTCCCAGTTTCGAGCTCCAACAGATGTCCATCAGTCTATCTGCTGTCAGCCTGGTGACCTCACGTCCGAGGCTCTTAAGTCTCTCTCATTTCCTCTCTGCCGGTTTTTTTGATAGTCCTTTGTATTAAACACCAAATTTCGGAGAAGCTCTGTCCCAATAAGGTCCATATTTCTTGGTTGGAAGCCATTTTGAGTTGCCTTGGGCAAGCAACAAACAAATTAAATAAATTAGACTAACAGTGATACCCACATAAAAGTTACAATGGTACCTTGGTTCTCAAACTTAATCCGTTCTGGAATCCGTTCCAAAACCAAAGCGTTCCAAAACCAAGGCACGCTTTCCCACAGAAAGTAATGCAAAATGGATTAATCCATTCCAGACTTTTAAAAACAACCCCTAAAACAGCAATTTAACATGAATATTTGAAAACCAAGGCACAGCTTCTGATTGGTGCAGGCGCCCCGGAAACAATAGCCGACAGCAGCATCAGACGTTTGGCTTCCAAAAAACTTTCAAAAACCAGAGCACTGACTTCCAGGTTTTTGGCATTTGGGAACCAAGGGATTTGATTACCAAGGCGTTTGAGAACCAAGGTACCACTGTATTTTGAAAAGCAAGGAGATCCAGCGGGCTCCGTAGACTTTCTGTGGATTTCTGAGAGTGTGCGAAGGCAAAGCAGGGGACTCCGCAGAAATAAAGTTGCAGATTTGGCAGGTATATCCCTACTCATGAGCAAAGCGTGACAGAGACACTGACCCCTGCTGTGTGGCTCCATCATTTGATAATCAAACGCATCCATGCTCTGAGCACCTATGCCAAGTGAGCATGGCTAATGGTCATTGATAGAGCTATCTTCGCTGGATTTATTTACCTCTTTTTAAAGAAGCCATTATTGCTAGTGGCCCATCACAGCAGCCTGCGTCAATTAATTCTATAGGGTAATTATGCGTGGCATGAAGAAATGCTTCCTTTTGTCTGTCTCGGACCTGCTGCTTGTCGTTTTCATTGAATGGCCCCCAATCTCCGCATCTGAGAGAGCGAAAGGCATAGATGTGTCAGGAGCTTGTCCTACACTCGAGTAGAACCTTGGCAGAGACACATGCCCGACTGGCAGACTCCGCAAAGTTGGAATCTGAGTAGACAGCCAGACTAGGACTTGGGAGACCTGTGTTCAAATTCTCACTTGGACATGAAGCTCACTGGGTGGCCTTGGGAGCCAATCACTGCCTCTCAGTCTAATCTACCTCACAGGGTTGTTGTGGGGATTAAAAGAGGAGAGGCGAAACGATGTATGCCACTTTGCGCTCCTGAGAGAGAGAAAAAGAGGTATAAATGTAATAAATAAATGTAAACTTGTAAATCTGCAACTGTTTACCTAATAATAATAATAATAATAATAATAATAATAATAATAATTTATTATTTATACCCCGCCCATCTGGCTGGGCTTCCCCAGCCACTCTGGGCGGCTTCCATAAAAATATTAAAATACTGTAATACATCAAACATTAAAAACTTCCCTAAACTGGGCTGCCTTCAGATATCTTCTGAAAGTCTGGGAGTTGTTGTTCTCTTTGACATCTGGTGGGAGGGCGTTCCAAAGGGCGGGTGCCACTACCGAGAAGGCCCTCTGCCTGGTTCCCTGTAACTTGGCTTCTCGCAGTGAGGGAACCGCCAGACGGCCCTTGGAGCGGGACTTCACTGTCCGGGTAGAACGATGGAGGTGGAGACGCTCCTTCAGATATACTGGACCAAGGCCATTTAGGGCTTTAAAGGTCAGCACCAACACTTTGAATTGTGCTTGGAAACGTACTGGGAGCCAATGCAGATCTCTCAGGACCGGTGTTATATGGTCTCGGTGGCCGCCCCCAGTCACCAGTCTAGCTGCTGCATTCTGGATTAGTTGTAGTTTCCGGGTCACCTTCAAAGGTAGCCCCATATAGAGCTCACTGCAGTAGTCCAAGCAAGAGAGAACTAGAGCATGCACCACTCTGGCGAGACAGTCTGCGGGCAGGTAGGGTCTCAGCCTGCGTACCAGATGGAGCTGGTAAACAAACAGCTGCCCTGGACACGGATTTGACCTGTGCCTCCATGGACAGCTGTGAGTCCAAAATGACTCCCAGGCTGCACACCTGGTCCTTCAGGGGCACAGTTACCCCATTCAGGACCAGGGATGATCGCTGCTCCTTTGTACCTGGGGTTGCCAACTTTTTTCTGGCAAGGCTCCTGTGCTTTTAAGGGCTAACGGACAGGCAGAAATCAAGCAAGTGTACATTTCGATAGCTTGAGTTACAGTGACGAGGAAGCACCTCCTGTTATATTTGTGGCTGCCGTGCAGCTCTTAAAGAGCACTGTTTCGAAATGGGGAGGGTCTCCTTGGTGATGGTCGCCCCCCGGCAAACAACGTGACACCTTCGGGTGGCGTCTTTTCCCCTCAGAAGCTTGATCCTTCTGGCTCTCTGAGATGGCAGCAGCTGGAAGGAAAATAACAGTAAAATTCTATAGCTGCAATAAAATGCATTAGCCATCTGAACACTCATTTCAATCAAATAATGCAGCCCATTCATATTTAAACAGGAAATATTGTTTAATGTTTATGGTAATGACCGAATCAAATTTTAAAAATTAAACATGGAATTAAACATTAAAAGAGGCTCTAGAGTTTGGCGTGCACAGGGTGTGGGTGTGGGTGTGTGTGTGTGTGTGTGTGTGAAGGAACAGGCTGTACCAGCAGCAGAGGTATGCTTTGAGAGATATTGATAAGGTTGAGGTGAAGTGGAAGGGGTGCATTTGGTAAATATTTTCACCCTGTTGGAAAAGTGCCCCTTTTTCGGCAGCGTTTAAGGGGTTGGCTGTGCACAGGGTCAAAAAGAGAGAGAGAGATCCGCTCTATGGTTCTCTCCTCGACATCACACAGTGTGAAGACAACACTTATTTCCCTCACTCTGCATTGGCTTTCAACTGCCATCTTGTAAATTAATGGTTCCCAAATTTCTTGGTGGCTCTGTCAACTTATCCCTAGTACCTGCTGCTGTCGTTGTTGTTGTTTAGTCATTTAGTCGTGTCTGACTCTTCGTGACCCACTGGACCAGAGCACTCCAGGCCCTCCTATCTTCCACTGCCTCCCGCAGCTTGGTCAAACTCATGCTGGTAGCTTCAAGAACACTGTCCAACCATCTTATCCTCTATCGTCCCCTTCTCCTTGGGCCCTCCATCTTTCCCAACATCAGGGTCTTTTCCAGGGAGTCTTCTCTTCTCATGAGGTGGCCAAAGGATAGGAGCCTCAGCTTCAGGATCTGTCCTTCCAGTGAGCACTCAGGGCTGATTTCCTTCAGAATGGAGAGGTTTGATCTTCTTGCAGTCCATGGGACTCTCAAGAGTCTGCTATCCTACCCTAAAAAAGCAATATTCAAAATAGTAGTTTGCACAAATTATTATTGCCGTATTATTCCGTGGATAAGATGGTGCTTTTTGCTTATTTTGGGGGGCCCAAAATAGGGGGTCCTCTTGTACATGGCGTTGTCTTATACACGGAAAAATGCAGTCCAGTGTTTCACTGCTCATTCTGCTTCTGCTCAACTAATTTGGGTGATCTTGGGTGTTTAAAGTATTGCTTTCTTAATTTAGGGTTCAAAAAATAGGGATTGTCTTATATGTGGAGGCATCTTATACACGGAAAATACAGTAGTAGTAGTAGTAGTAGTAGTATTTATTATTATATTTCTATACCACCCTTCATCCAAGGATCACAGGGTGGTTTACAATATAAAAACTCAAAGGTACATAATAAGAAATGAAAGAATACCCCACCACCACACACACAGTTTAAAAAGCCATGGATTGTTTAATGGTTAGATTGTTTTCGTCTAGTGCCTAAAGATACTCAATGACAGGGAGCCACCACAGAAAAGGCCTTTTCTAATGTTGCCACCCTCTGGCAGGCAGGAGGCAGACAAAGAAGGCCCTCAGCTGATTATCTCAGGGTCCAATGCAGTAGGTTCGATTGCAGAAAGGCAGTTCTTTCTTTTTTATACATACATTTTTATTGGTTTTTTAACATATCATTTCCAACAAACATTTCACATAAATTCTTGTCTTATACAATATTTTAGACTTCCATCAACAACATCTGAAGATTTCCCGTTCTTTATCACTTATTCTGCATTTCTTAATTTCTCTATTACTTTTAATTATCATCAACTAATAATTCTCTTCATAATCTTCCTTGCAATATTTCACATAATCCTCCTTACAGAACTTCTTGCAATCTTACTAGCGTGATCTGTTTATTACAATTGCTTTTTAGATAGTTCAAATATTTATTCCAGTCTTCAAATCCTTCCTGTTAATTTGTCTAATTCTGCATAGTCCGTTAATTTCATTTGCCACTCTTCTTTCTTTCGGTAATTCTTCACAGAAAGGCGGTTCTTGCAGTATTGCGTTCCTGAGCCATTTAAGGCTTTATATGTCAAAACCAGCACTTTGAATTGGGCCCAGAAACTAATTGGCAGCTGGTGCGTTTCAGTTAAGATTGGTGTTATCTGCTCAAACCTTCTTGCCCCAGTGATCAGCCTGGCCACCAAATTCTACACCAGCTGAAGTTTCTGACTATATTTTTAAAGGGGGACATGGGTGGCACTGTGGGTTAAACCACAGAGCCTAGGACTTGCCAATCAGAAGGTTGGCGGCTCGAATCATCATGAGGGGGTCAGCTCTCATTGCTTGGTCCCTGCTCCTGCCAACCTAGCAGTTCGTCAAAGTGCAAGTAGATAAATAGGTACCACTCCAGCGGGATGGTAAACGGCGTTTCCGTGCACTGTTCTGGTTCGCCAGAAGCGGCTTAGTCATGCTGGCCACATGACCTGGAAGCTGTACGCCAGCTCCCTCGGCCAATAAAGCGAGATGAGCGCCGCAACCCCAGAGTCGTCCACGATTGGACCTAACGGTCAGGGGTCCCTTTACCTTTACCTTTAAAGAGGAATCGATGTAACAACACACAAGAGCAATTACTGGTTCTCTCCCTTTGCCGGCAAACCATGTCCAAGCGAAGAGGTTCTGGAGCACTTTGAGATGGGGTAGAATTTCAAAACAGTTTGCTTAAAAAGGCACACCTGTGTGATTTGCGCCTTCTGGAACAACGCACAAACCAAAACGCGGCCAACCTCTGAAATCTGCACCTCTCTCGTTTTTGCAACGCAAGGTGTATTTTCATGGGAAGGTGTTATGTACTGAAGTTCTCACCCTGGGCCAGCAGGGGGATACTGTAGATAGTCTTCACTCAGGTCCACATATGCAAATAAGGAATTGAAAGTGACGTTCAGTGATTGGATAGTTACAGAAAGTGGTTACTGTTGCTTTGTAGTGGAGCTCTATATAAGCAGGTTGGCTGAACCCTTCAGCCCATTCTGTTCTGGCCTGTGAACAAACAAGAGCTGTCTGAAGAATCGCTGTGTCGTCTGATATGGTCACCCACAACTTAACACAAAGTGTCTACGAAACGCATTCAAAACTTGTACGATTTGCATGCAGATTTGCCATGCGTTCTTTTGAAAAGTACAGACATACACACACCAGGTTGGGAGAGAGCTGCGACTGTGAAACTGTCATGAACTGTCCTTCGCCTGGCCTGCCTGTGTGCAGTGCTGGCCTGCATGTTATTCATACATTCTGCAATCTGATTATAATCCACGGACCACAATCCGACTGGCCACTTGAACAGACCTAGCAAAGTTTTCCCCAATGTTCTTAAGATCACTTTGCCCGTCCTTACGCCTATCCTTTGTACCCACCCACATGCTGCTTCCAGAGGGTTGTTCTGTTTGCTTTGGTACCCATAAAACAAATGGAAGCACTGCTTTCTCCCCATCGCCTCAAACTTTCTTTCTTTTTTTAATCTGCTTAACACACACGTGCACACCCAAATCCAACATCTTTTCCTTGCAAGGAGGCGGCCCCCCGATGGGGTTCATTGGCAAAGTGGAGGCGATGGAGATGCCTGGTGGTGTTTAAAAGAGAGAATAAATTAGCCAGGCAAGTGCGGCAGAATGGCAAGATTTATCTTCACCTGTGACTATCACGCTGATCCTCGTACCATGCACTTTAAATTGTATTGGTATCCTCTAAGAGGCTGTCATGGATTTCATTTGTTCTGCTTGACATACAGATGTACAATTGGTAAAACTGCATCTTATCTTCGTAATTGTCTACACTGCTAAGCCTGCGCCTAGTTATTGACTTCAAAAGTCGGGCCTCAGCTGCACGACTCCCTGATCCAATGTCAGCGCAGGCTCTCCTCTCCCTTCTCCCCACCCCTGCTGGTCAGGCTCTCTCTGTCCAGCCCAGATTTACAGCCAAAGCCCATGAAAAACTATGTGTTTTGGGTGGCACTTGGGTTAAACTAGAGAGCCTAGGACTTGCCGATCAGTGGTTCGAATCCCCGCGACAGGGTGAGCTCCCGTTGCTCAGTCCTGCTCCTGCCAACCTAGCAGTTCAAAAGCACATCAAAGTGCTTCCCCATGCTGGAAGGCTTGTTGGAATGCCTTGAGCATGGTCTGAACTCTGCAAAGGCGGCATACAAATAAAATTACATATGTAAGCTTTCCCCATCCCCGCAATGAAGAATTCACAGAATTGGCCTTCCCCATGGGGCCAAGGGGCAAGGCAGTGGGTGCATGGCCGATATTTCTCCAGGTACTAAAAAAAACCAAACTTCTGTGCATTTCCTCTTTGCTTGAAGTAACTACAGTCGCTGAGAGAAAGCAGGCTGGTGGCTAGAATAAAGCTTGCTCAACGCAGGAAGAAGGAGGAACACGAGAAAAAACACTGTGGGGAAAGCCGGCGTGGCTTTCTCAGAGATGTGCGTGTGACTCGAGGGTCCCTCTGGACTCCTGGATGCTGCGCTTTGAAAAGAGAGTCTTAGATTCCAGGTCCTGTGCTCAGTGGAGCCTTTGGGGAGCTGCCTTTTCTGAAGGCACCTGCAGATGTGCAGGCAACATCTGAAAGAGGAGCAAACGCAAAGGCACTAGCAACTCATCATCCCACCGACGCACAGGTATCAGAAGCCGCTCCTGTTTGCAGGATGTACAACAAGGCTCTTTGGAGTCGCTGCTTGTCCCTCTGCAGCCAAACCTAAGGGAAAAGGCTTGAGGAGGAAGTGGGGGTATTTTTAGCCTGGGGTTCTCAGGTTAGCACAGAGAATATGAAGGATGGGTGCATTTTCCATATGAGGTGCTTAAATATCAGTCCCTTTCTTTCCCTCTGAGTCACCTCCTAAAGGACCCCTGACAGTTAAGTCCAGTCGCGGATGACTCTGGGGTTGCGGCGCTCATCTCGCTTTACTGGCCTAGGGAGCTGACGTTTGTCCACAGACAGTTTTTCCAGGTCATGTGGCCAGCATGACTAAGCCGCTTCTGGCGAACCAGAGCAGCGCACGGAAACGCTGTTTACCTTCCCGCCAGAGTGGTATCTACTTGCACTTTGATGTGCTTTCGAACTGCTAGGTTGGCAGGAGCAGGGACCAAGCAACGGGAGCTCACCCCGTCGTGGGGATTCAAACCGCCAACCTTCCGATCGGCAAGCCCAAGACTCGGTGGTTTAGACCACAGTGCCACCCACGTCCCCTGAGTCACCTCCTAGGTAAAAGTAAAGGGACCCCTGACCATTAGGTCCAGTTGTGCCAACTCTGGGGTTGCGGCGCTCATCTCGCTTTATTGGCCGAGGGAGCCAGCGTACAGCTTCTGGGTCATGTGGCCAGCATGACTAAGCCACTTCCGGCGAACCAGAGCAGCGCACGGAAACGCTGTTTACCTTTCCACCGGAGCGGTACCTAGTTATCTACTTGCAGTTTGACGTGCTTTCGAACTGCTAGGTTGGCAGGAGCATGGACTGAGCAACGGGAGCTCACCCCGTTGTGGGGATTTGAACCGCCAACCTTCTGATCAGCAAGCCCTAGGCTCTGTGGTTTAACCCACAGCGCCTCCTAGGGATGGGTAAATCTCTTCATTCCAGCTTCTCTCTGATTCTCATTTCCCCCCAGTCTTAAGTCCAGTTCTTCACAATGCCACATGATTCACAATGTTTAAAAATTATCGAACCCTCGTGGCAATTTATTGGCATTTTGGCATTGGAATATTTGGGAAATATTTTTAAAAGGGACTTCTTCGTGGATTCAAATGACAAAAGGATATTCCGACTCAAAATTAGGAAGACTTTTCTGGCAGTAAGAGGTGTTTGAAAAAGGAATGAACTCCTTCTGAAGGTGGTGGACTCTCCTTCATTGGTGGTTTTTAAACAGAGGTTGGCGTTGTGGGTTAAACCACAGAGCCTAGGACTTGCTGATCAGAAGGTCGGCGGTTCGAATCCCCATGACGGGGTGAACTCCCATTGCTCAGTCCCTGCTCCTGCCAACCTAGCAGTTCGAAAGCACTTCAAAGTGCAAGTAGATAAATAGGTACCTCTCTGGTGGGAAGGTAAATGGCGTTTCCGTGCACTGCTCTTTTTCGCCAGAAGCGGCTTAGTCATGCTGGCCACATGACCCGGAAGCTGTACCCTCGGCCAACAAAGCGAGATGAGCGCCGCAACCCCAGAGTCGGCCATGACTGGACCTAATGGTCAGGGGTCCCTTTACCTTTTTTAAAAAAGAGGTTGGATTGGGATTCTTGCAGTCCAAAACATTTGGAGAGAATCAGGTCCTTACAGTCGTGGGGAAGGAGATGATGCTGGCAGAGAGACTCACCTGTACTGCCTCATTCTCTCTTCCCCGTGCCTTACTGCCTAACTGTGCATCTTTCATCAATGCAGGAATTGCTGTCTCTGGTCTTCAGCGTATTTGTCATTTAGCCCTGAATCCCTTCCATTTTCTACACCGATCCTCAGAGTCATGCTCCAGCTGAGACCTAAGATTTGCCAGATACGATATGCACATTTATAGACATTGGAATAGATGGAGGTGGGACAGCAGTGGACCCAAACAGTAAAGGGCTCTCTTTCTTCTCCATAGACATCTGATGGTCCTTAGGGCAGTTGTCAACACAAATTAATTTGCCGCCTTCTGCCTCAGCTCACTCCCAAGCGATCATGTTGCTTTTTTGAAGAAGAAGAAAACCTTCTATACTGTATTACAAAATATTGCAATGCGCCCATCTCCCTTGCCCTGATCCCCCAGTCTCTTGGCATACTCACAATTCACCTGTCCTGTAAGAAAGCATATCATGATCCCTCCTGACAGATGTCGACAGTGATCACATCAAGGACGTCGTTGTGTCACCCCAATGATATTGTAGGGTGAGATCAGACCTTGACTATATTACACCCTCTTCAGGCCCTGAGGGAAGAGGGCAGTACTATGCTAATTGATTCTGATGCTTGCCAACCTATTGAAAAAAATTGGCAGCTAGCCTTTGAATTTCACACTTCTCCAAATTTTGTGATGCAGTTATCTAAGCAAAAAAAAGAAAAGTTTATCTTACAGGGAAAGTGTGCAAAATGCATATATTTGGGGAAATAACAAAGTAAAATGCATCTTATATGGGGAAATTGCTTGCAAAAATGAATCTATTAGGCAATATTGCATTAAAACATATAAGGAGAAATTCACATTTAAAAAATGAGAAGCAGAAAGAAACTGAAATTGACAGATTTGCACATCCGTAAGCTGAGTGAGTCACATCATTACAGCTCTTCCTTTCAGTCACATCAATTTTTACTGGATCCAAAGAGAGTTGATTTCTGTTGCCCAACTGTGTAGATTTTAAAACTCTGCCATAGTCGTGTATCTTAATGTCTGTGGCAGAAGAGTGAGTCACTGAATTTCAAAGAAATCAGTAAGATGTCGTTGTGGATTAAGAATGTGTGAAACCTTCCCCATTATTTCCTCAAATATTTTCACCTCACCTAAACGTAAGAACACCTGCTCAGAAAACCAATTCACAAAGGTGTATGTGCAATTTTCATGAGGAGAGGGTCTTCTAATTTCTTCTTTAGTTCACATATCAATTAATGTAAAATAGACTACTGGTGTTTGGTATTGCACAGAATGCTGGTCTGTTTACCATCACTGGTCTTCATTCAGTTGTCAACGAGTTGAGCATCATGCTATGTAGTTGCTTTCAGATTTCCCCATTCAAATAACTGGCTGGTTTATTATTTCACTTGGCGTAGAGCTGTATTAGTGGATCTTTTTCAATTCAGTTAAATTGGTTTAATTGTGGAACATTTTGACCAAAAAGGCTTTATTTTGTAATTTTTAAAAGATCTGAAATACACTTTTGGGGAACCTCAACTCCAGCATATTAATTAAAATCACGTAGAATAGTTGCATTCCTAATGCAGATTGAACACTGGTATTTTGTTTCATTGGATGAATTTCTTTCTTTTCAATCTTGATGTGTATTTGCTATCTACCTAGAAGAACGATTGATAGACTAACCATTCTATTTTGATCCATGTCACTTTTTCACATTCTCATTCATAAATGCAAACTTTCATTCATAGAAGCGTGCATTTGGAGAACTCCATCTAGTTCTAGGTGCCTGCAGTTGAAGAATGATATTTGAATGAGTTCAGGGGACTGTACCAGAGTTTATCAAAGATATCAACAAGTCCTGTGAAGACTTGTCAGGATATGAAAGTGCTGGTTATGACCTATAGAGTCCTACACAGCTTGGGCCCAGGCTACCTGAGAGATTATATCTCTCTATACAGACCTGCCCAGGTGCTAAGATCCTTGGGTGAGAGCACCTTCTCAGCCTCATCAACATCAGAAGCACGGGTGGTGGTTACAGGAGAAAGAGCCTTTTCCATGGCTGCTCCCAGTTTGTGAACTTCCCTCTCAATAGAGGTAGCCAATGTGGTACCCTCTCAATATGCTGGACTACATCACTCCCATCACCCCTGACCCAATGGTGGCTGGGGCTGAGGGAAGATATAATTTAGCAACCTTTGGAGAGGACCACATTGACTATCCCTGTTGGAAGCCAAGGGAGAAGAGGTGGTTGGAGGTTAGCCTGTATTTGAGGGAATAATGCATTGTCCCTGAATACAAGAGCCTGTAGCTCCTTTATTAAAGTCATCTAAACCATGTTTTTCATTGTAGCAATGCATACCTCTGTTTTTTATGGGTTGTGTGAAGTACAGTGGTACCTCGGGTTACATACGCTTCAGGTTACATACGCTTCAGGTTAATGACTTTGCTA
Organism: Podarcis filfolensis; assembly: GCF_964270895.1. Taxonomy (NCBI): domain Eukaryota; kingdom Metazoa; phylum Chordata; class Lepidosauria; order Squamata; family Lacertidae; genus Podarcis; species Podarcis filfolensis. The sequence goes on along the minus strand of NC_139613.1, from coordinate 4,032,030 downwards.
ACCCAGAAATAGTACCTCGGGTTAAAAACTTTGCTTCAGGATGAGAACAGAAATCGTGCTCCAGCGGTGCGGCAGCAGCAGGAGGCCACATTAGTTAAAGTGGTGCTTCAGGTTAAGAACAGTTTCAGGTTAAGAATGGACCTCCGGAACGAATTAAGTTCTGGAACAAATGGTACTTAATTTGGACCTCCGGAACAAATTAAGTACCATTAAGTGGTACCTGAGGTACCACTGTATTTCCTTTTGTTTATCCTGAATTAGCCATGAGTCTACCTTAGTGAGGGAGAACAAACTTCTTTCACATTTTTCCTAAATCGTGCTCCTAGGAAATGTGAAACGTTTAGTATATTATCTCCATATGAGCTGACATTAAAATTCTGGCCTGTCATCTACTGAAATATACGGGGAGGCCTCTGCTCTTTGCGGGACCTTAATTTCCTTCCCTTGTCTTCCGGTGGTAAAAACCTATCTGAAGGCTCCTTCCAAGGTTCACATCCCAAATCAAAGAGCAATTAGAGCACCCGGGTTGTCTGAAATCGTTATCATCCCTAACGAGGATCAGCTCAAGCAATCTGACCAATGGAGACATATCTTAGTCCCGAAATATCCCCCCACAGTATTGCCATGAATTAAGCATGAGCAGGCTGTCAGTTTTGTCTCCACAAAATAAAAGGTGACCTGGACCTTCTCACAAAACCCACTGGTGACCTTTCCAAAGAAACCTCTCCTCCCCTCCACCCAACCCCCACCACCACCACCACCCAGCCTCCAATAATGAACCTCTGGGCCATATTCTGAAGTCACATCAGTGTAAGAAACTCCTCCAGCTGGAATTAGATGTGCTAATTAGGAGGAAGGGAGCAATGTTGATTGAGATTGTCAGTTCAATTTTACATAGAGGAGCGAGGGAGGAGAGGAGGAGGAGGAGAGAGGAGAGCAAGAAAAGGGAGAGCAAGAGGGGGAAAGGGAGGGAGGAGGAAAATAAAGGAAAGAAGGAAGGAAAGAGGGAGAGGTGGAGAGAGAGATGGGGGGGGGAGAGAGAGAGTGCAATCTACACTGCACTATTTACAAGAAACTTGAGAAAGAACCCTGGGAGAGGAAGTTCATTAACACAAGACGTCATCATGGATGGAAGGTAGAAGAGTGAAGAAAAGAAGGTCCTTTCCTGACACACTGAAATGCTGTCAGCTCCCAGCAGCATCCCAGCAGCTAGAGGGAGAGTTGTAGTTGGTGAGGCAGACAGATGATTGACAGGGGTTAAAAGCTTCCAGCTTCCTTCCCTGCATTGCCTCCTTAGCAGCAACAGAGTCCTGTCCCTCATGCAGGCAGGCAGCATTCTCATTTCCTTTTGACGGAAAAGCAGTGTGTCGCGTTCTGCTCGCTTTCCCTGCGGCTTTTGACAGCGCCCGCCCCACATGGGACGGGTCCCCCGCACCCAACTGGTGGCCAAACCTATGCTTCTTCGCATGGGAGGGACATGCCACGAACCATGCATGTCACGTGATTGCAGCCCAGTCTTGAAATCTCGAATATACACCTTCCCCACTGAGAAACTAATAATGGTGTGATCCTAACCCTGCGTGATTCCTAACAATAGGGGTAAGCCAACAAGCTGTTGCTGGATTACAACTCCCATCAACCCCAGTGAGTGCAGCCAGTGCTCAGGGCTGATGGGAGCTATAGTCAAGCAACAAATAAAGAGCACAAAATTGGGTATTCTTGCCTTATGTAAAAGGATGTTACACGGAAATCAATGGAACCTGCTTCTAAGCAGCTGTGAGTAGGATCTCTGTTAGTTTCATGAGAGCATGGTTCACCTTGTATTGTCTATGCAACCCTCTTCCAACCTCATGCCCACCAACTGTTTCTAAACTCCAAATCCCATCAGCTCCAGCCAATAGTCAAGGATGATGGAAGTTGTAGTTGGAAATAAGCATTTTGTTGTTTGTTTAGTCGTTTAGTCGTGTCCGACTCTTTGTGACCCCCTGGACCAGAGCACGCCAAGCACTCCTGTCTTCCACTGCCTCCCGCAGTTTGGTCAAACTCATGCTGGTAGCTTCGAGAACACTGTCCCACCATCTCATCCTCTGTTGTCCCCTTCTCCTTGTGCCCTCCATCTTTCCCAACATCAGGGTCTTTTCCAGGGAGTCTTCTCTTCTCATGAGGTGGCCAAAGTATTGGAGCCTCAGCTTCAGGATCTGTCCTTCCAGTGAGCACTTGGGGCTGATTTCCTTCAGAATGGATAGGTTTGATCTTCTTGCAGTCCATGGGACTCTCAAGAGTCTCCTCCAGCACCATAATTCAAAAGCATCACGTTTTCAGCGATCAGCCTTCTTGATGGTCCAGCTCTCACTTCCATACATCACTACTGGGAAAACCATAGCTTTAACTACACGGACCTTTTTTGGCAAGGTGATGTCTCTGCTTTTTAAGATGCTGTCTAGGTTTGTCATTGATTTTCTCCCAAGGGAAATAAGCATAGAATCATAGAATTGTAGAGATGGAAGGGACCACAAGGGCCATCTAGTCCAATGCCCTGCAGTGCAGGAATCTTTTGTCCAACATGAGGCTTGAACCCACAATGCTTCTGAACACCTGAAACCACAGGAGGGGAGAGTGGGTTTGACCCAGACCCTGTTTGTGGGTTTCCCATAGGTGAGACCTGGCCAATGTGTGAACAGCATGCTGGACTAGATGGTCCCCTGGCCTGATCCAGCAGGATCTTCTTTGGTTCTTCTGGGTTGTTTTTTTTAATAGTGTACAGAACAATTTCCTCCCTCTATTGGAAAATCCCAGCTAAACTCCTGCGGGTGGTGGGTTTCCAAGTTCCAGGTTGGCTGAGAGCTGTAGTTCACGGCTACATCATTGGCTTTATGTGCAGAAGGTCCCAGGTACAATCCCTCACATCTCTAGAAAGGCCTGGGAATGTCACCACGAAAGAGAGCAGACAAAAAATGGATGTACCATGCTATATTAGAAGCAAAAAAAACCTTGTTTTGATGAATTGGAAGAGCCGCAAAAAGATTCCATTGAGCACATGGATTGATAATATGGACAGATTAGCTACATACGAACGAATTGCATGTCGACACAAATTAAGAATGGATAAATATGAAGAAATCTGGAAGGAATATTTAAGCGATAAGGCAGATAGTGGTAGGAGGTAGGGGGAGGAGAGAGAGGTGGGGAAATATTGTTTAAAAGGTGTGGTCATAGGTATATCGGTGTATTCGAATCTGAATTGTCAGATTGCGTTATCCGTGTTATGGTTTTTGTTGTATGTGTCTTTTGTGGTTGTTGTTTGTATTGAAAAAATGATTGATTAAATAAATAAATAGAGAGAGAGAGAGTAGGCCATACTGAACTAAGGGGGCAAGTGGTCCAATTCAGTGTGAGGCAGTTTCCTAGTGTGGAGCCAGTGTGGTGTAGTGGTTAAGAGCAGTAGACTCGTAATCTGGGGAACCGGGTTTGCGTCCCCGCTCCTCCACATGCAGCTGCTGGGTGACCTTGGGCTAGTCACACTTCTCTGAAGTCTCTCAGCCCCACTCACTTCACAGAGTGTTTGTTGTGGGGGAGGAAGGGAAAGGAGAATGTTAGCCGCTTTGAGACTCCTTCGGGTAGTGATAAAGCGGGATATCAAATCCAAACTCTTCTTCTTCTTCCTATGGCCTTAGGTCACCCAGCAGGTTACACATGACTCAAACCACCTTCCATTTGGGACCCCAAATGCTCATTTTGGCTGCGTCACTTGGCCTCCCTCCATAACACACCCCGAGGGCTTAGCGCACCGTTTTCCCGGCGACTTCATTCGAAAACAGCAATGATGTGTCTGGCATGAACAGGCCATGAAGTGCGTTCCAGCAGCCCACTTTCCCAATTCCCCTGAGCTGCCTTCCTTCCCAGCTTCATTATTTAAATGCTTCGGCATTTGAGCGTAATTGCTCTGTTTGGAACAACGTTTTCTTTGGAGGGGCGAAAAAACGCAACCTATTTCCCTTTGTTGGGTAAGCGGCAAATTGGCAGCAGCCCCCTTTAGCACCAAGGTCCCCCCGCGCGGAGCTCCCACGCGGGCGCTCCATCACTCGTTGGCATTTCCAAAGTGAGGGGTGGCATGCTTTCGTCTTTGTTGTTCTCTTTCCGGCAACCGCAGGGCTACATTTTGCTAGTTAATGATGCATTTGCCAAGGGAATACAGGTGCAACTCAATCGCGCATGCCATAATGTTGCGTCTGACCCATTGAGCGTGATTAAATGGGTTTCACTTGGCTACGACGCAGCATTAGAAACACTTTCGTACTTTACAAACCACAACATTCAATTAAGGGAACGGAAGCCGGAGATGAATAAACATCATATTTCCGTGCATTTTTGAGTTTAATTGTATCGAATTATCCAATTGGTTCCTCCAATAAACAAGGCGCAGCTGATGATCAACAAGTTTTTTATTTCTTCAGAGCATTCCAGTTATTGTTTTAAAGCTCTCCATTTGTTTAAAGCGCTCCAGATTTCAGGCACAATTGCTTCTCTCCGTGTTTACGGGTCTTGTCTTGAAACGGGAAACTTCAGAGACTTTGACAAATGGAATAAAAGGTTATCTCGCTTGGCCACTGACACTCTCGGCCGTGGTAGCTTCTGCCACAAAAATCCTCGTCGCGAGCCTTTAAAAACCTCAAAATGGCCTGGGTATCATTTTCATTAGGTCAATGGAGTTCGAAGGGGGAGGGGTGGGGAGCAGAATGGACAGCAGATCTTTGAAATGTGTAAGAGCACCAAGAAAAGCAAGAGAAAGTGTGGACGGAACAACAAGGCTGAGAGCTGATTGCCCACAAGGCTTAAAGCCAAAACTCACTTCTGGTGCCTTTTCCTGGACAGGATGTACACAAGCAGTAGAATGAGGTGTTAGATCTGAAAGACTGTAGCACTTCACATTAATGGTGAGGGATGTCATTCTTGAAGACTTCCTTGTGTTGTTGTTTTTTTAAAAAATCCCCTGCGGTAGAAAATTCACTCATCAAGCTTAAATATTCTAGCCCCACATCCTTCCCTTCTCGACTAGATTTCTACTTGTGGGAAGCTATTTGGTTGTGTGTGTGTGTGTGTGTGTGTGTGTGTGTGTTTGATGTGGTGGGAGGGACATTCAAAAATGTGATCCTCCACCAGTACAGTGGTACCTCGGGTTAAGAACTTAATTCGTTCCGGAGGTCCGTTCTTAACCTGAAACTGTTCTTAACCTGAAGCACCACTTTAGCTAATGGGGCCTCCTGCTGCTGCCGCGCCGCCGGAGCACGATTTCTGTTCTCATCCTGAAGCAAAGTTCTTAACCCGAGGTACTATGTCTGGATTAGCAGAGTCTGTAACCTGAAGCGTCTATAACCTGAAGCATCTGTAACCCGAGGTACCACTGTATTCTGAATAATGCTTTTATAGGGTTGAGGGCTTTGGGGTGAGTTTTTTGAACTATGGGGGTGATGGCCTGGAAAAAGTTTGGAAGCCAGTGGCCTAGAGCAGGCATCCCCAACCTGCAGCCCTCCAGATGTTTTGGCCTGCAACTCCCATGATCCCTAGCTAACAGGACCAGTGGTCAGGGATGATGGGAATTGTAGTCCAAAATATCTGGAGGACCAAAGGTTCGGGATGCCTGGCCTAGAGCTTTGTAAAACAGTAGGTAAAATGAGTATCTCCACACACAAACACCATAATTAATAGAAGCATAGAACTGTAGAGTTGGAAGGGGCCCAATGGTCATCTAGTCCAATCCCTGCAATGCAGGAAGCCCTCAGTGAAGAGATGCTCCAGTGGACTGAGCGGATGAGACCAAGAGTGGGTCCAACAGTCAGGAATGTGGTTTCCACATGAGTTGTAGAGAGAAGTGAGGGGCAGGTGGGGCTCCTTAACCGGGGAAGGAAACCCATCTAGGAGAAGGAAAACTCTGGTCCTAACCTCTGCTGCCTTGTGGGATATCTTCAGGAGAAGAAAAGTTTGAGGAGTAAACTCTCCACAAATCTGGAGTGGAATCTCTAAGACGACTGGATGGTGCCATGTATGCCTCCTTCCAGCAGCTCCTGCAGCCAAGATGGTGCCAAACAACAACAACAACAACAACAACAACAACAATAATAATAATAATAATATTTATACCCCACCCATCTGGCTGGGTTTCCCCAGCCACTCTGGACGGCTTCCAACAAAGTATTAAAATACAGTGGTCTGTTAAACATTAAAAGCTTCCCTAAACAGGGCTGCCTTCAGATGTCTTCTAAAAGTCTGGTAGTTGTTCTTCTGTTTGACATCTGGTGGGAGGGCCTTCCACAGGGCGGGTGCCACCACCGAGAAGGCCCTCTGCCTGGTTCCCTGTAACTTGGCTTCTCGCAGAGAGGGAACCCTCAGAAGGCCCTCGCCGCTGGACCTCAGTGTCCAGGCAGAACCAGTGGGGGTGGAGACGCCCCTTCAGGTATACTGGACCGAGGCCGTTTAGGGCTTTAAAGGGTTAAAATGTCTTGCTCTGCTTTGGACCACATCAGTAAGACCACGGGTGGTGGTCTTGTCATCCAGCACAGCACTTTGACTCCACTTTGACTGGACGTGCACTCCATCGACTCTTGAGACAGACGGATGCCAACAATACTAATTCTCGCCCAGGCGAGATTGACTCCTGCCTTCTTCTGAACCGAAATCTGCAACCTGCCCACACCCTTGATCACGCCTCATCCCTTACCTGGCAAATGAGAACTCGGAAGAGGAGATATGTGCGACACGGCACTGAACTCCCGTCACTTTCATGGTTTCACCCACACAGAGGAAGGGGTTTTTAAAAAAATAAAGAGAGAGAGAGAGAGTGGAGAGAAAAAGAAGAAAACTATATATCTGCCTGCCTATTAATTTAAATCTACAGCCAGGAAGAAGTCAACGAACTGTAATTTATGAGCTGTCAAGGCCTGAAAAATTCCTTTTGACACCGTATTTTCAGTTATTACATGGTTTCCTGCAGGGCGACAGCGTAATTCTGTAGGGAGCCTTCCCAAGAAACGCATGAAGGCAGAGGGCAACAAGGGTTTTCTTATTATCTGTTTGCCTCCCTCCTTCCCTCCGCCTCCTGCAATGCCTTTCAATCAGGTCTTCATCTCCGCACCCGAATCGTCCCTTTCTTCTTAGGCTATGTGAAAATCTGATCAGGAGGTTGGGGTGGGGGGGTAGCAGCACACAGCAACCCATGTTTGCTCCAGGACCTGAAACTGCAAGATGTCTGCTCCGATTTCTCTCCCGGAGCCCTGCGCATTCCAGGTGCATCTCTGCTGCCTTTCCCCCATGTGTGCATGGCAGTCTCAGTGATATGACTGAAGGCAGCGAAGAGTTGCCCGTGGGATGATTCAGTGAACTATGGACTCCGATAAATTGCGTTAAATGTAAAAATGCACATGCACACACTTAGTTTTGCTCTCTTGCAACTGTTTGTTTAGGGATTCAGAGAGGATTCCGTTCGCGAACTTTCAGAATCTGAACCTCTCTCTTTCTTCCCCCAAAATTTTTTATTCATTTTGTAACACAAATAAAGAACACAAACAGAAAAACAAACAATGCAAACAAATATCCTTATTTTTCTAAACATTGTTAAGTGGGCTTCCCCAAGTACCACCTATCTGATTTTCATTTTACTTCGTCTTTAGCAGTTTACATATATCATAGTTTTATCACACTTAAAATAACTTCACATTTTATCGCTTACCAGTAATATTATTTTAAAATACCCTATCTTCTACTGCTAACCCTACAGCCTATATCCACTTCCAAAGCTTTTCTAAAATTTAAATATTAACATATTTTTTCAAATATTCCTTAAACTTCTTCCAGTCTTCTTCCACCGTCTCTTCTCTCTGGTCTCGGAGTCTCCCAGTCAGTTCGGCAAGTTCCATATAGTCCATCATCTCCATCTGCCATTCTTCGATAGTTGGTAAATCTTTTTTCTTCCAATTCTTCGCTAGTAATATTCTCGCAGCTGTTGTGGCATACGGAAAAAAAAGTAACATCTTTCACCCCCCACTATACCAAGGAAAAAGGCTTCTGGTTTTTTAATAAATGTGTTTTTCAACGTGCCCCAAGGTAAAAGACTTCTGGGAAAGGATTTATAATGATCAGAATCTGAACTTCTCAAAACAGCATGCCCATGGAAACACAGGCACTCTGAATTTTCTGAATTTTGCAGCACAGTTCTCCCCCCAAAGAATGTGTACAAAAATGTATACACTGGGCGAAATACCGTATTTTTTCGTGTATAAGATGATGTTTTTTATTATAAAAAAATGTTTAAAATTGGGGGTTGGATAATGCGGGGGAGGGGCGACTGGTAACAGCCGTGAGCAGGAGATTGTCAGCGGTGATTGAGCTGGTGATTGGTGGCTGCAGCAAGGCCTGCTGACGATTGGCTGCTGCTTTGGCAATTGGGTGGGCGATTGGCGGCTGCTGGGGGTGAGCGGGCAGATGATTGGTGAATTCGGCAAGGCGTGTGATTGGCAGCGGCGATCAGGTGGGTGAGAGATTGGTGGCAATCCCCCCCCAAAGAAAAGCTCAATAACTGGGCAATCCCCCCCTTAAAAACTTAACAACTCTAGGCATTCTCCCCCCATTTCCTTAATTTGGGGTCCAAAAAAATAGGGGTCGTCTTACACACAGAAAAATACGGTATGTCAAAGCCTACGCAACAGGCCATTGCTTTATTTTGTGGGTAACTCATAAGTAAACCCCTAGGTAAACATCTGAAGGCAGCCCTGTTTAGGGAAGTTTTTAATGTTCGATGTTTTATCATATTTTTTATATTCTGTTGGGAGCCGCCCAGAGTGGCTGGAGAAACCTAGTCAGATGGGTGGCATATAAAGATGATGATGATGATGTTCAAGTTGTGGCAGTCAAACTAACCTAGTCTCTCTCTCTCTCTCTCTCTCTCTCTCTTTCTCTCTCTCTCTCTCTCTCTCACACACACACACACACAAATTGGGTATAAACAATGAAAACCACCCATTATTGGAGACGAATGCTGCTGATGAATGGATGTGTGCATGCTTCGAGAGGGCGTTCTAGCTAGTATACACTAGTGTCAATGTATGGCATTTGGGGGAAACCTATCCATGCTAGAGTCTTTTGTTTTAGAATCAGAGGTAAAGGGGAGGGGAACGGCACAAGGCACAATCTTAAAGGTAAAGGGACCCCTGACCATTAGGTCCAGTCGTGACCAACTCTGGGGTTGCAGCGCTCATCTCGCTTTATTGGCCGAGGGAGCTGGCGCACAGCTTCTGGGTCATGTGGCCAGCATGACTAAGCCGCTTCTGACGAACCAGAGCAGTGCATGGAATTGCCGTTTACCTTCCTGTCGGAGCTGTACCTATTTATCTATTTGCACTTTGACATGCTTTCGAACTGCTAGGTTGGCAGGAGCAGGGACCGAGCAACGGGAGCTCACCCTGTCATGGGGATTCGAACCGCCGACCTCCTGATTGGCAAGTCCTAGGCTCTGTGGTTTAACCCACAGTGCCACCCGCGTCCCATGCACAATCTTAGGGGCTAGCTAATAATATATAACTAGATATTGGTAGTATGAAATGCTGGAATATTGCACTCAATGCATAAGAACATGAGAAGAACCCGCTGGTAAGGCCAATGGCCCATCAAAATCCTCTTCTCATAGTGGCCAACCAGAAGCCTGTAGAGAAATCTCAAGCAGGATCTTTGCGCAAGATGCCTCCCCCACCTTGAGTCCCATCAAGGTAAAAGGCAGATAATAATAATAATAATAATAATAATAATAATGATGATGATGATGATGATAATACCACCAAGGTCCATCCCCTGAATGGATTTTAGCTGCAGGCAATACTGGGCAGCATGGACTGATACCATCCTATATTCTTAGTGTTTCATTCTGCCCCAAATCCCAGGTCGCTGGGGCTGATCCTGCCCAGGACTCAGCCCCTTCATCACATCATCACAACGTGCAATGGGAGAAGTGGAGGCCATTTCCCCGAGACAGTTAATGAGGGGAATTTGAAGCTGCTGGCTATCTCAGGCTTGAACTCACAATGTTTCAGCTGCCTGGAAAAATCTGTGAGTTCACACCGAGTCCAACTTGCTTTCGAGTCTCGGGGGGGGGGAGGCGAGGGAAGAGGAGCACGCCAGCCTTTTGCCGAAAACAAATGTCATTTATCCCTTTATTTCCAAATGCTTTGTGTAGTCTTCCCCCCACCTCTGCATGCACAATTGCTCTGTAATTTGGGTAGCTTTCCTCCCCCCATTTTCTGCCCTCCCTCCGTCTCGCTCCTCAATTTGATTTCTCACTTACAGCCCATAAACCTGTTTACCGCTCAACGGCTACGTTGAATGTAGTCAGTGAATTGCAACTGAGATTATTCCTCTCAAACCTGAGACTGAACTAAACAGGCTCTCCCTCCCCGCTCTTCCCAGGCTGGGTCTGTGGTGCTTTGTTCCTTTTCATAATGAGAAGTCAAGGAAAGCCTTCTCTTTTTAATTTCCCGTTTTCGTAAACAGCAGAGCAGCCGAAGCAACTTTAGCATCACTATTCAGAAAGGGGGCCTTTTCACGATGTTCCATTCCATAGCAACACGGGAAGCTGACTTATACCGAAAGGGACCATTGCTTCACCAGTCAGTGTAGTATACTGGTTGCAGCACTAAACTAGGGCCTGGGAGACCAGGGTTCGAATTCCCACTCAGCTATAAAGCTCACTGGGTGACAACAGGGCTGTTGTGGGGGCTAAATGAGGAGGGGGAGAGCCATATGAGCCAACTGGAGATCCTTTGAGGGGGGGAAAGTGGGATAGAAATGCAATAAATATATAACTCAGTATTGTATTGTAATGGTTATAGGGGTTGCTCGTGCGTAAGTTGCCGCCACTCCTGGCTAGGTTGCCTGGTTAAACCTTTTCTGTCTGGACAGCCCTTCACTTCGTGGCTGTTTCAGTCACTAGCAGAATCCGTCAGTGGGCGTTTCTTGAACTTCTTCCAGCAAAGAAGTTCTTTGACGCCAAGTCTACGCCTACTTTCCCTGCGCGGAAGTCTTCTGCGCAGGGTGGGTGTGGGTAGCGGAGGACCCGTGCTCTCCCCGCTGGTCTCCGGCGAGGAGTCCTGGAGCCCCCTCGCTGATTCCCCCATCTGCCCCCCTTTATCCCTGGTGTTACGTTGATTTCCTTCCCCAGCCGATGAGTTGCCTCTCTCCCTGCTGGGCCCTTCTCCAGCATCGCTTGGGAGCCTTGCCTCCGCCTCTCGCTCCGATGTCAGTTCCCTGACATGTATTCACTGAGTTGTGGGAATGTTCAGGGAGGCAGGAGAGGATATATTGTTTATTAAAATCCTTCCTAACTTGCGCTAGCAAGTTCTATAACTTAGCAGAGTTTTAACATTCCCCTTTTAAACACACAGCTTGCAAGCTTGTTTAAGCTTCTCAAGATCCCTTCTTTCCCTCTTAAAAGAATAAACACACCACAATCTTATTTAAAGTATATAAAAGAAGTTTACTCACAGCATCATCAGTTCACAGTTGGATCCCAGACTTAGTTACAGATGTATACATGTGAATCTATCCCATATGGAGATAGTCCCTTTGTCCTCTGTTGGCTGAGGTCCCATTTTCAGTCCCAACAGAGCATCTCTAGCTAAAAAGCTGTTCCAACGATCAGAGGAAGTCAATGAGAGAAAAGAGAGAAGGTGCTGCGTGCCTTGTGCTTTTGTTTCCTGCACAGGTAAGGTCATGCCCGCCTCTAGTCAAATGCAAAAGAAAGGATGCTCCAGCCCAGGAGGAAACAGGAAGTTTTCGACTGGCTAAACCAAACATCCCCTTGCACGTCCACTCTAGGAAAACAAGGAATGTTGTACTTGACTGCTACTTATGTATCACATCCCACATGATTGTCAGTAGGTCTCCAGGGTGTCAGTTAAAGATCTCACCCAGCCCCACCGGGTCCTTTTGCATGCAAATCTTGTGCTCTGCCACTGAGCCACTGGCCTGCACACCAACACAGTTTCCTTTCTCCCTCTGCAACAGACACACAGAAAATTTGGGCTGCTAAGCATGCTCAATTCTCATTGGACTCTCTGGCAGAGAGGCTACTCCATTAGGACTTTGCACTTCTGAAAATCTTGGAGTCCTCCCCTCATAGCATACTGATACCTCCTCCTCTTCATCCTTTTTTCTATGGCCCCATTTTGGCCATAATCCTGTTGGCACTCACCAGAGGCGCCATCTTCTTAAGGGGATTGAGGGGGCCCATGAGCAATGCCACAAGGAGCCAGGGGGTGAAGCCAAATGCCCCTTGAATATTGGGGGGAGGTGAAAGTATATTGGCCCCTAGGAACCTTGGGGTTCCTTCCAACAATTCCATGCTTCTGTGAAGTCACAGGTTAGATATAGGATAGATATGGACTGTGGATAGCATCGTGTGTACACTTCCCAAACCCCTGGATGCAAAGCAAGGGCTTATCCACACTTACCTTGTGCCCCTTTCCAGGCACAGGACTGCACTTTAAAACTGCATGTCTGAGTGCTCTCCCCACCCCACCCCGGAACTTTCCCAAAAAAGCCCACTCTGTAGAGCTGAAGTGCAACAAACTGCAATGTGGGGGTTCTGTGCATTGCTGTTTGTTCCGATTCAGCTTTAAAGAGCAGGTTTTCATGCGGAAAGCACTAGAGCAAAAAGGGCAGCACTCAGACACAGACCTTTAAAGTGTGGAGCTTGCCTGGAAAGCACAGAGGAAAGCTAAGTGTGAATAAGCCCTAAGTAAGCTGCGTGGCGCTGTGGTCTAAACCACAGAGCCTAGGGTTTGCTGATCAGAAGGTCGGTGGTTCGAATCCCCACAATGGGGTGAGCTCCCGTTGCTCGGTCCCTGCTCCTGCCAACCTAGCAGTTTGAAAGCACGTCAAAGTGCAAGTAGATAAATAGGTACTGCTCCGGCGGGAAGGTAAATGGCATTTCCGTGTGCTGCTCTGGTTCGCCAGAAGCAGCTTAGTCATGCTGGCCACATGACCCGGGAGCTGTACGCCGGTTCCCTTGGCCAGTAAAGCGAGATGAGCTCCGCAACCCCAGAGTCGTTCGCAACTGGACTTAACTGTCAGGGGTCCCTTTACCTTTAAGCTGTGTAAACACGTTGCTCCTCTGGTACAAGTGCAACGTTATCAACTTGGATAGAAGATCTCTGTTATGAGATTTTGAAGTACCGTATTTTTCGCCCCATAGGGCGCACCGGCCCATAGGGCGCAACCTAGTTTGGGGGGGGGGAATAAAGAAAAAAAATTATTTCCCCTCCAGGCGCGGGGCTGGGGTGGGGGAAGCCCGAGCTTCCCCCGACCCCAGCCCCCGGAACAGGCTGCTATCTGCAAGCCTAGGGAGCCCGGTGGGAACTCCTGCCGGTCTCCCCAGGCTTGCGGATATCTGCCCGAAGCCCAGGGCAGATATACGGTATCTCCGAATGAAAACTTTCAGAAGCCGGAGAGGGGAGCATGAAATAAAAAGAAACATTTCAACTGAAGCTTATTACAAAAGCTATTGACACAGAGTAGCGGTGTGTTATGGGACTGCCATGGAGCCCAAGACATGGACATGAATTTAACCCTTGGCCGTCTTTGTCATATTTCAGACTTGTCACAATGAATAGAGAGTTCTTCTCCACTGACCTCCTCCACTGAGCTGTCAGTTTAGCCACACATCCATCTGAGCTGAGGCTCCCATAATCATGAGTACTAGAAGAGCCCAGTGTGGTTAAAGCAGCAACGCTGCCACCAAACCTCTGAACCACACCGCTTCCCCGCCGCCAATGGGTCACTTGCTGCCTGCAGGACAAAGCCGCTTGCAGCGACACATCGCCAGTTGCAATTGGCAATGCAGCAGAAAATTCAAATCAGGAAGCTATAAATAAGAATAAATAAATGCTGAGTTAATGATACTTGGACTTAGCTGCTTCCACACAGCTTAAAAAGAAGAAGAAGAAGTCTTTATGACCTGCAGGGACATCACCCTCTTCGTTTTGCTGTTGCTTAAAGGTTAACCTCCTTTCTTCCTGCGCAAGTTGGTTTAGCAAAATAGCATTCGATGCAGAGGCAGGGGGACTCCTTTGTAGCAGAAGCAAGTGAGGAAGGCTTAGACCACATATAAAATTGCCTGCTTGCCTCATCCCTCAGGCTCAGAGTGCGTAGCAACTATTTTAAAATGCACAGATATCAAAACCGACTTGCAATGCCATGAAAACGTAGCACTAAAATCACTGCAAAAACACAAGGAAAGAGGATCAATGTGGGCGGGAGATGGAGGTTCTTCTGCTTCTTTCTCCTTTCCTGCCTTTATTGCTTGTTACTAGTAAGGAATGGATGGTTTCTGTCAATTTCAGTTTCTTGTTTTCCCAATCTGTAGTCTGCGTTCGCCACATTTCTGCATCGGCTTCTGATTTATGTATCTGCTTAAAAGGCCTTGCAAAAGTTCCTCTCCCTTTAAGCACACTTTTCTCCTAATGCACACATTTTTGAATGCCCAATGTTTCTCTCTCTGTGAGCCATATTGCCTAATAGAATGCCTTTTTGCATACTGGTAATTTCATGATATGCATTTTCTTCGAGCAGACACACTTTCCTCTCGCGTACACATTTTTATTTTATTTTTTGGTAAGCATTTCTTTGGGCTGGGGAACCTCATCACAAAATTCAGAGAAGTGTGACTTTTGAAGGATAATGACATTCCGGGAAGTGCAAACGAGGTCGGTTTTTTTGCATTAAAATGCCAACGAAACTGACTTTTTCTCCCCCCACATCTATTTGTTACAGTCGTTGTTCTACACAATTTAGTCAGCTTTTCATCACTTCCATTTCATAACTGTTGACCTCCATGGCCAGCCTTGAGGTACAGAAATGCAGGGTACAAGTGCTTTGGAATAAAAAAAATAATTCAAGGTAAGACTCCAACACCACCCCATTTGGCTTGGTGCTTTTTCTGGGGGAAGCATCTCCCAACTTAAGCAGTCCAAATCCAGCTGAGGCCACAGGCAAGGGCCATCACTCAGTAGCAGAAACAGCTCTCTGGATGCAGCAGAATTAATACCCTGGCTTCATTGTTGCTTCATAGTGTGATGCAGCAGCAAAAAAAACTAATGCTATTCTAGGGTGAATCAGCAGAAGTATACTGTCTGGATCAAGGGAAGTAATGTTGTTTAGTCGTTTAGTCGTGTCCGGCTCTTTGTGACCCCACGGACCAGAGCACGCCAGGCACTCCTGTCTTCCACTGCCTCCCGCAGTTTGGTCAAACTCAAGTTGGTAGCTTCGAGGACACTGTCCAACCATCTCATCCTCTGTCGTCCCCTTCTCCTTGTGCCCTCCATCTTTCCCAACATCAGGGTCTTTTCCAGGGAGTCTTCTCTTCTCATGAGGTGGCCAAAGTATTGGAGCCTCAGCTTCAAGATCTGTCCTTCCAGTGAGCACTCAGGGCTGATTTCCTTAAGAATGGATCGGTTTGAAGTAATACCACTGCTCTATTCTGCCTTTGTCAGACCACACCTGGAATAATGCTGTGTCCAGTTCTGGGCACCACAATTTAAGAAGGTTTTTGGCAAGCTGGAATGTGTGCAGAGGAGGGCAACCAAGATGATCAAGGGTCTGGAAACCAGGCCATATTGGGAATGGTTAAAGGAGCAGGTTATGCTTAGCCTGGAAAAGGCAAAATTATAGCCATTTTCAAATATCTCAAGGGCTGTCACATGGAAGAGGGATCATGTCTGTTTTCTCCTGCTCTGGAGGGTAGGACACAAGGCATTGGCTTCAAGTTACAAGATAGGCGATTCCGATCAAACATTCGGAAAAACTTTCTGGCAGTAAGGACTGTTTGACAGTGGAACGGTCTTCCTTGGGAGGTTGTGGAATCTCCTTCCTTGGCGGTTTTCAAGCAGAGGTTGGATGGCCATTTGTTATGGGTGCTTTAGCTGAGATTCCTGCATTGCATGGGGTTGGACTAGGTGACCCTTGGCTCCCTTCCAGCTCTAAGATTCTATGATTCTACCTTGGAGCGGGAGCAGGAAGTATGAGGCAGCAGGGAGTTCAGTGCGGTGCAAACGCACCAGCAGGACCACTGGATTGTCTCCACTGAAGCATTAACAGCATTCCAACCTCATCACTACATCACCCTTTTCCCTGCTTTTAAGAAACTGTAACCTGCCTGCTGGGAAGCTAGCAAAGCATCAGCACCCTGCCTCATGCCTGATCTGTGTACAGAAGGTCCTAAATTCAATCCCAGGCGGCTTTAGTTTAAATAACTTGCAGGGTCAGGTGTGGGGAAGATTTCTTCTGGCGGAGAGCTGAAAAGAACACTGGCTTTCAACTCAATGTAAGGCAGTCTGAGTTGTGAGCAATAGTGGAAGATAATGAGAAACATTCCCAAAGGCAGCAGACTGCTTCTTTCTTTCTTTCTTTCTTTCTTTCTTTCTTTCTTTCTTTCTCTCTCTCTCTCTCTCTCTCTCTCTTCTCTTCTCTTCTCTTCTCTTCCTTCACCGCCCCCATTGTTTATCAACGAAAAGTGAATCGAGTGCGCCTTCAGAAGCCAGAAGAGGCAAACAGTTTTATTTTCTGTATATCTTTAATAGCATTCTGTATAATTCAAAAATGAGGAGGGGCTGCTCTCTTTATTAAAAAAAAAAGGGAATTAGTAAAAGAATTGGGGGGTGAAAAAGAAAAGAAAGGGAAAGTGGAAACATGGAGGGGAGCGTGTGGATGAATTTTAATGCAATCAGAAAGCTGTAATAATGGTTATAAAGGAATACATTCAGACGTCAAGCGAGGGAGAAAAGGAGCAGGCCCCAGCAATGCCAGAATTTAAATCAGGCCTGCGCGACGCATTCTCTCCCACCCTCCCCACCACCCCTTCAACTTTCTTCAAATGAAGGAAATGGAATTTTTAAGCACGGGCGAAAGAGGGATTAGCAATTGGCAGGTTTTGCAGCCTTTTGTCTTTTGGCGAATCCCATTTAATCACCGCCTTTAATATTAAGGAGGCAGTTGGGGAAAGCTGCGCCGTCTCTGGCATTGGCGGGGCGGCTGCGGGGGGAGAAAGAGAGAGAGAATAGGATGATATACAGAGGGGGAAGTGAGATAACACAGAGACAGAGGCAACTTTAAGGAAGTGTTTCAATTACCTCTGCCGAAGTCTTTAAAAACTGAAGTTTAATTTGATCTGAAATGTCGGCGCAAGTGCCGGCTCAACGATGAATGGAGGTGGAATTGGGTCTTCCCCATCTCTCCCCACACCACCACCGCCCTTATTTCTCTTCCTTCCCTTTTCCTTTTAATCTTTCTTTTCCTTGCATGTGCCGTTCCAGCAGGTCCCAGGAGATCCGAGGCTGGAATGGCACAGTGTATTAATGTCATAGCCTTTTTAGCTTTCAGGATGAGGGTTTCTTTTCTGCCTTCGCCCCCCCCCCTCCCTAAGCCCCTATAGGTCAGCTGTAGAAATGAGTTTAGGTGCTGAAACTTATTTCCTTGACACGCCAGCCTTCGCTCGTCTGACCCTGCAGAGGGTGTCAGGAATCTTTGAAGATTTGCTCTGAGCGGGTGTGAAAATCCCACTGTTCGCAGGTTTAGCCTGTATCAAGGATTGCACAAATTGTGTGTGTGTGTGTGAGAGAGAGAGCGCAGAGAATTGACAGATTCGACCATTCCTAGTGGCGCGTCAGTGAATGGAGCAAAAAGAAATGAACAGGAATGCGCTAACCCCAGTGCAAAGTATTCCAAACCTTAGAATCATAGAATTGTAGAGCTGGGAGGGAGCATCTCATCTGGTCCTCGGCAATGCAGGAATCTTTTGAGGCTCAAACCCACAACCTTGAGATTAAGAGTCTCGTGCTCCAAGCATCCAGCAGAGCTATCCCTGAACGTTGTTAACAACTGTATCCTGTGTAGTCATCAAGGAAGTTGAAGGCATGGTATACCGTATTTGTCCCTCCATAAGACACATTTTTTCCCTCCTAAAAAGTAAGGGGGAATGTGTGTGCGTCTTATGGAGCAAATGCTGGCAGGAGGCAGGCGGGAAAAGCCCCCAAGAGCTGCACACACGCTGTGTGCGGCTCTTGCGGGCTTTTCCCCGAGGAGAGAGAAGGCCAGCCTGTCATTGATGGGCTGTCCTTCTCCCACCTCATAGAAAAGCCCGCAAGAGCCTCACTCCCTTTAAAGAGAGGGAGGTGGGGTAAGGGACAGAGGGCAGCAACCTCCTGGAAAAGCCCCCAAGAGTCGTGCTCCCTTTCACGAGCCGCGTGGAGGGTGTGTGCGGCTCTTGGGGGCTTTTCCCCTGAGGAGGGAGAAGCCTGCAAGTGCCGCACACACGCTCCACGCGGCTCGTGAAAGGGAGCGCTGAGCAGAGCCTGAGATGCATACAGGCTCTGCTCAGCGCTCCCGTTAAATTTTTTTCTTCTTCTTGCATTCCCCTTCTAAAAACTAGGTGCGTCTTATGATCAGGTGCATCTTATGGAGCGAAAAATACGGTACTTTTGCCTGGCTCAGGATTCTGCAGATTATGCAGCATCCGACTCGCTGTCTCTCATTGGGGCTTTGTTGTCGGCACAGCCTACCAAGTTCACTGTTAAGAGGAGTCATTCTAAGCACCTGGCCAAACTGCTTCCAGGCATCGAGAATCTCTGTGTCTTTGGACCATTTCTGGAGCCACTTTCATGCAGTTCCCCATTGAACCCAGGTTAGTTCTGGTTGCATCTTCTCCTTCCTGATGTTTAGCCAGAATCTCTTTCCTTGTCATTTGAATCCATTGATTCAAGTCCTGCTGTTCCGGCAGGTAGGACCCGTACTAATGAATTCAAATTACAAGGGAGGTGTTTCTGACGAAACGCTAGGAAGAACTTTCGGGTGGCAAGAGCTGTTTCAGAGTGGGATGGAGGTGGTGGACTCTCCTTCTCTGGAGGTTTTTTAACAGAGGTTGGATGGCCATCTGTCAAGGATGCTTTAGTTGTGATTCCTGCATTGCAGGGGGTTGGAATGGATGACCTTTGGGTTCCCTTCCAACGCTACAGTTCTGTGGTTCGATGGTTCACTGAGTCTAATCTTTGTTCACCAAGCCAGTCTTGTGAACGGTTTGACATGCAGTCAGCTTGTTCTATGAAAAATCTGGAAGAAACGTTCAAACCAAGACCTGTTGATGGGTAACTGGCACAGACTGAGTCAACACACATCACCAAACTGTTTTGAGAACACTCCTTGGAACCACACTATCTTGTGCTTGACTGAGAGACGTGACTGGGCAAATCACCAGAGCAGAAACTGCGCTCCGTTCGAGCCCTTTCGCTCGGCTCATCTCTGACACCAGTCTCTCAAATTAAGGATAACCGAAGGTGGCTGAGAAACGGCTCCAGTAAATCACTCGCTTTGAACTAGTTTCACATCCCTCCAGTGAGAACTTGGATGGTGATAAAGAAGCCTGTGATTTAAGGGGAAAGGGTGGAAATGCATTTCTTCGCCGGTCTTGGGCTGCATCGATCCTGCCGTTGAGTAAGTCAGAATGTCTGGGGTATGCCATAGGGCAGAGTGCAAGAGGTCAGCAGAATGGAATTCCAGGCCCTTCTGAGAGAGAGAGAGAGAGAGAGAGAGAGACCCACCTTTAGAGACAGGAAGTTGGATGCTACAGACTAGAATCAGCCAAATGCCCCTGAATTTGCCAGTTGCGTGGCAAGTCCCGCCTCCCCCCTTGGAAAATAAAGACAAAGGACACAGTATTTCAGGTTAATGGGCGGGAAAGGCCACAACTTTATTGATTGCAGGAATTGAGCGGTATTGGCTTAGGCATTGGTCCTATCGACTAACCGGCTTCAGCCTGATTGCATGAAGGCCGGCAAGGGTGAACCACCAGTAGGGGGAGTCCTGCTGATGTACATCAACTAGGAGCTCCCCCGGGATTACCGCTCAGGGCTACACCTCCATAGGCTTCGGACAGGGCAACGCCCCCTGGAATCCTTTACCGGGACTACCCTTTGCTTTGGGGGAATGTGATGGCGCTTCCTTCCCCCCTCTCATTTGCATAACAATACCCCTACCAATGCCTAACCGCCAATGCCGAGGAAGTTGTGATGATTTGCTACGAGGTAGGCGAAAAACCAAATGGTTGGTGCCAATTTGCCAAGTGGAAAAAATTCCTACCAGGCCCCTCGATGGTGACCAACCGAAGTTGGATGCTATAGACTAGAATCAGCCAAATGCCCCTGAATTTACCAGTTTCTGGAAAGCGCAGATGGAGAGGGCATTGTTGCATTCAGGGCCTATTTGTGTTGTTCTCATGGACAGTCGTGGAGGAGAAGTCTTCAAGCCATGATAGCTATGCTCTGCCTCTTTGGTAGGCAGCAGTGATGCTTCTGAACATCAGCTTCTGGGAACCACAGGACGTATACCCTCCAAGGAAATACAGGGAGAGAGGCTACGTCCACACATTTACATTATAAAGCACGTGGCTTTTCCCACAAAATTCTGGCAACTGTCATTTGCGAAGGGTGCTGGGAATGGTAGCTCTGTGAGAGGTCAACCATAGTTCCCAGCAGCGCCATTTTTCTAGAAAAAGAGCTGCCAGAACTCGCCATGAACGCCTCCCTTGTTCTCTTAGAATGGCAATGGCCTCCAGGATTCTTTGGGGGGAAGCAATTTGCTTTAAATATATGTGTTCAATGTTTGGTGTAGATGTGACCCAAGTATGATGTGTCATAATCCAGGGGTGCGTAGCCTGTGACCCTTCAGATGTTATTGGACTCCAACTCCCATCAGCCCCAGTCAGCAAGGCCAGTGGAGAGGGATGATGGTCATTGTAGTCCAACCACACCGCAAGGGCTACAGGTTCCCCGGCCCTGTTGTTAGGCATTTGGGCTATGCATGGATAAATGTGGAGTAGCTGACCCCACCTTCCTTCCTCATTCACAGTCACTAATCTTCCTTCTTTCCCCAGTTGTTACTTGGTTTGTCTGGAAAGATTCTGTTTTTCTCATTATCCCTACACTTGGAGTTTGTACACATGCCTCCGTACAGGCGAAGCTCACATCCATTTATATGATAATGCAATGAGGGGCGAGCCTGATTCTGCTGCCAGCGCTTTCTTTGGCCCCACAATTCCTGTGACCTTCTTGTCACAGGTCCAGCCGGACATCTCCATCTCCTTCTTCTCCATGCCTAGTTAATTGGTGATTCGCACCTCCTGTTTAGCCTATACCTCTTGCTTTTCGTGTGTGCGCTGCCTTGTTCTCCCAGCCCGTCTGACACCTCTGCCTCGCAACTCCTCATAAAAACAGAACATTTAAATACAAATAGAACAAGGAATAATTTAACCTCAGTTTGCACCAGGGAAGGTGCCGGGACTTCCTATAAACACCAGGAGCTCGGTTTTGAAAACGCTGCATATTTAAATCTGACGAGATCACAGGATAGGTGGGTGGCAGCTGCCAGCCCTACTGAAAAGCAAGCAGAGAGTAGGCAGGGAGAAGATCTGAGGGGCACCACCAAGGATTGGGACCCTTGACAGCCAGAGGACTGATTCAGGAAAGCTCTCAAAGGCAAGGTGTTTCTGAGAATTTGGCACGCTTTGCACCAGGGACCATGGCATGGCATTCAAAGGGACAAGGAACCTTATTCAGCCTGATGGATGCGCTCCTTCCTGGGTTCTAGTAAGGCTACATACATACCATAATTACTTCTTCCAAATGGGACGTGGGTGGCGCTGTGGTCTAAACCACAGAGCCTAGAGCTTGCCGATCAGAAGGTTGGCAGTTCAAACCCCTGCAACGGGGTGAGCTCCCGTTGCTTGGTCCCTGCTCCTGCCAACCTAGCAGTTCGAAAGCACGCCCAAAAGTACAAGTAGATAAATAGGTACCACTCCGGTGGGAAGGTAAATGATGTTTCCGTGCACTGCTCTGGTTCGCCAGAAGCGGCTTAGTCATGCTGGCCACATGACCTGGAAAGCTATCTGCAGACAAATGCCGACTCCCTCGGCCAGTAAAACGAGATGAGCACCGCAACCCCAGAGTCGTCCACGACTGGACTTAATGGTCAGAGGTCCCTTTACCTTACTTCTTCCAAATCATGCTCAGAGGCGGATTTAGGGCAGTGATTGTATTGCAGGAGGAAACTGGATGCACAGCTAAAGAGCACACCTTCTCAAAGTCCAGTAAGCACATGTCCGGCTGGGGGAAGGAGGCGTGAGGGCTCTGACAGGGTCCTAGCCTTGACACACATGTGCCAACTTTGCCTCCAACTTCCCCTGCGCCTCCCTCAACCTTCCCGCATGGAGCAGGGAGTTCTGAAAGGGGGCATGGAAGCGCAGTCAGCCTTCAACCCTATATGGTCAAAGTTCCTGATTCTGAAGAGGCTCCTACGTATAATCAGCCTAATATCCTTCCTGTGTTCATTGGCAGGAAAGAAAGAAAGATAATTTATTACGGTCAAAGACCAGATCACATAACACAATAAAAACAGCATTCATAAAGATAAAATATACAATCGGCGCAGATTGCAGCAATAGCTCATGAGTTAAAATTGAGATATATACATATACCCATACAACTGAGATTTGGGCTACCATAAAAAATTGACCCTGAGGCGCCCCAAAGGGTGACTTCAACATTCCCCTAGTAAGCTATTTTATTCAAGAGGATGATCTGTGCCTACAAATCTGGGCGCAGAATTGGCTACCAGCCAGGTCGTCTTATGATCTTTGCCTAAGAGGAGAGAATTAAGTTTAGACTTGTCTGAAAGATTGGCGAGCCTCGTCAGCAAAGGATCAATGGTGTCTCTACGAATCTCAACATAAAAAGGACATCTAAAAAATATATGTTTGAGGCTTCCTATTTCCCCTAATGGGCAGGCGCAAAGTCTCTGTGCGTACAGGACCCTTTTATAGAACCGGTGAGGGCAAGGCCAAACTTCTGGCAAGAGTAAAAGCCCTTCCTGCATTTCTGGATGTGAGGATATCAAGATATGCTGCTGGAGTGGCTACGTATCTCCCATTTTCTATGATTTTACAATCGGGGACCCTTGTACAGTCCTTTTGTTCATTGGCAGGAGCTGGAGCAAGCCAAGCCATCCCGGGGCAGACCAGCACATGTGTCTTCATGTTCCCAATACGCATTACTCCTTGAATGCTCAAACAGGGCTAGAGAGGGTTAACACATGCATATTTCTTCACTTATTCATTTTGGAAAAAAGAAAGAAAGCCTGGAGAATTTGTTTACTTATTGACAAGTATTTATTTAAATCAGTTACATCTGTTCTGTAGATGTCTCCAGAGAGAGGGGAGGTTGGTTTGCCGCTCATGAACATTTGCATAGCATTTAATGAACTATAAATTAAGCGTTTATGCATCATGTAGAAAGAGCTCTCTTAAATGCAGCAATAGTCTATCTTTTTTTCAAAAAAACTAAAAAGTTTTTTTAAAAAATGCCTATATTGAGATTGCTAAACTTGGAACTGGTTCAGACTATATAAAACCGAGATGTTATCTGTTCTTAGTGGTTCTCTGTTTCCTGTCCTTTTACCCAGACCTTCATTCAGAGCCAGAGCTGCATTTTGCCAGGCCACTGGACACTTTACTTCTGATCAGACGTGGTAATAAAGTTGGCGCCACTTGGCACTGAAAGCTTTTAGCTGTGGGGAAGATGGAGCTGGCTGCAGCATTGAACACAAACCTCAAATACCTATGTAGCATGAACTCATGGAGCACCTCTGCAGTAATGCTTGTGCTGCAGACGTTGGTCTGATCCAGCATTGCCTTTTCACAGGGAACCCGTAGGCTTCGTAAAACTGCAGGGATGGATCTAGAGAACTCAAGTAAAGAACCTTCAGCCCTACACCAATCTATGATCCTCATCTCCAGGCTGTCAGTAATTTGATGGATGGATTCATGCACATACTGGAAACTGTGGTTTGTGCAATTGAAGTGGACGAATGCAATGTCACCTTAGTGCACTAAATCCACTTATTTGTGGTTAGGAAAGTGATCAGGAAATGCACCAAACAAATGAGTAATGGCAATTCTTTAAAAAGCGCAAGAAAATGAGGATGAATGCTCATTATCGTATAACCTCCCCACAAACAAACCATGAAGGATGCTCAGAAAGGCTTTGTCTAATCTGCACATAAGTTCCATGCAAGTAAATCAGGAAGCTCAAAAGTTTCGCTCTCAATCAAGTCCCTTTTGCTAGAGAGGATGTCAAAAGTTAAGTTCATATTTCCTTATGTGGTGGGAATGCAAACCTGTAAAAAGATTTAGGGAAATCACCTTTGGAGAAGTTTCTTCCGCTACGGGACAGGTGATACAACCTGATCCCAGGCTAGCTTTATTAAATCTTTTTATAGATGGACATACAAATATTGTTTAAGGACCTACTAATCTTTTTTCCCCCTGTCTTCAGCTAGTAATATAACAACACAATCTCAGGAAACAGCTGCTAACTTAACTCTTAGAGGCACGGAATATAGCCCTTCTGGAGAAAGTAAAGAGGCATCTCAGAGCACTCAGGGGGGGAAAGGCCAAAAGCGATGTTGAAACTGTATAACACATCATGTTCATTCAATACACCAGAAAGGACAATGTTGTCCCCTCATCTCCAGCTCCCCATAGCTCACTCTGGGACAACCTGTTAAGATAGAGAGTAGGAGACAGCTCACAGATGTAATCAATTCTAAACTATTTACAAACTTACTTGGTGCTTGACTGAATCATTTGCATTGTGTGTGCATGGAATGTTCTTGGGTTGTGGGTTCATTGGGAATGTTCTTGGGTTGTGGATCATTATACATATTTTTAGAAACTGCAAAATCAGGAAATGCAAATAAATAAATATTGCTTCAAAGGTTGGGTGCCTGTCCTTCTCTCTGCTGAGTGGTAGAAAGAGCGCAGAGTCTGTGGTCCTTTGGAGAATTGAAACATGGCAGAGACCGGCATAGTTTTAAGAAATATGGTTTATTCGCCTATTTACACCTTCAGTCTGCACGGAGGGAGTCCAGAACTTACAGCATGGTCGTTTCAAGAGGGGTTTGTCCCCCACTGGAGTGCAGCCAATCTTCTGCCTGGCCTCAGATGTCTTTTGAAAATAGTCTTCCTTACAAGTGAAATTCTGGGCAATATATTTGCCACACCTTGAATACATTTGGAGAAGCTGTTAGGAGGGGTCAGGTAAAACAGCATCCTAGGCCACTACAAGTCTGTTCCACTAACCAACAGCTGCCCATCCTGCCATATAAGAGATCCACTTGGGCACTATTTTGGTCATTTCCAAATCTGCCCTTGATTGCTTTGCCCATCTCAAGGTTTATCTGCTTTCCAATCCCTTCCGAAATATGGTAAGCATCTCTTAATTTTGTTCCAGAAGACAGAAAACTCTTTGTGGGTATGCTCAACAAACAGCAATCAGAAGACGACGTGCGCCGGCTATTCGAGGCATTTGGCAATATTGAGGAGTGCACGATCCTTCGGGGACCAGATGGCAACAGCAAAGGTACTGTATTTTTCGCTCCATAAGATGCACCTGACCATAAGACGCACCTAGTTTTTACAGGGGGAAAGGGGGGAAAACCCGTTTTGGGGGGATCAGCTCACAGCTTCTTTTGCAACAGGGGAAGAGCCCCGGTTTTTTGAGGATCAGCTCACAGTTGTGAAGCTTCTTTTGCAAAGGAAAAGAATCCTGTTTTTATGGGGTTCAACTCACAGTTCTGCAGCTTCTTTAGGAAAGGAAAGGGAGCCGTTTCTACAGTTTCCAGACTGATAATCTAATCAGCCAGTCACATGTCGCTGGGGAAACAAACAGCCTCCATCTGTAGAACATTCAACAATGGAGGCCTGGGCAAGGGACCGGGGCTGGAAAGGGAGCCAGCGATGGACCACATTCGCTCCATAAGACGCACAGACATTTCCCCTTACTTTTTAGGAGGAAAAAAGTGCGTCTTATGGAGCAAAAAATACGGTAAGTGAGGCAGAGGAAGGAGCCGGCCCCAACTGCACCACCTGAAATGACTCCTGCTCAGGTGAGGAGCCGTCGAACGAGCAAGCCTCTTCATTGCGAGGTGGACAGGTTCAGATTATGTTGTGGAAGCACCCTTCCCCACCAGAGCCCACGAGATAGAATGCAAAACTAATAAAAACTGCAATGTAATGATACAGGCAAGGACTGCAGCTCACCAGCACAGTGCCTGCTTGGCATGTAGAAGGCCCCGAGGTTCAGTCCTCACCATCTCTAGGTAGGGCTGGAATAGACACCCCTGCTTGAATCCTTGGAGATTTCTGAGCTGCATGGAGCAACAGACACACCTGTGGTCTTCCTTAGGTTATTTTTTAAAAATTACTTTTTTATTCAAAATTAAAACAAAACATATTATCCAGAAACATATCATTCTTATTCCCCCCCATTTTTCCTTCCTCCCCCAACAGAACCCACCCACCCCCACCCCCCGACTTCCCTCAGTTCCAGTCTTTGATTTCTCTAAAAATGCTGTTTTCTGCATGTTACGCAGTTGTATAGATCCTCAAACTATTTAGCTGATAATTATCAATAAAAAGTTTGTGAATGTTTATTCAAAACCAGCCAAGGAGTACAGTTCGCTTTGTTGCATCTTCAAATACTTTGTAAAGGGTTCCCATTCATCTTTAAAGTCACAGTTATCCTTGTCCTGTAGCTTGTATGTCAGTTTTGCCAGTTCTGCACAGTCCATCAATTTTTCTTCCCATGATTCTTTAGTTGGGGTTTCTTCAGTCTTCCATCCTTGTGCTATTAAAACTCTCACAGCCGTTGTCGCATACATGAAGATGTTTTTCAGCTTTTTTGGCAGATCTTTCCCTACAATCCCTAATAAAAATGCTCCAGGTTTTTAAAAAAATGTTAGATGGAACATTTTCTTCAATTTGTTGTATATCATTTCCCAAAAATTTTTAATTACCTTACAATCCCACCACATATGGCAAAATGTCCCCTCCTTTTCTTTACACTTCCAACATATATTTGAACTAGTTTTGTACATTTTCCCTAACTGCAATTCCTTAGGTTATTTTTGGTACCAGAGAGATAGCTTGGTATTCCCTGCAGCCTTTTAATTCTTAGTGCATTCCAGATCTCTGGCACTTAGTATTTTCTGTTGACTGGTTTTATGTTGACTTGCGCTAACCTTTTGTTAGTGGCATGGATATTATCTTGATACTGGAAATTTCCTCTCTTTTTTTTGAGTTTTATTTATTTATTAACGTTGTTAATGTTAATGTTACATTGGTAAACATTATCATATTACATCACAAGGCTTATTATAATATAATTTTCAGCACGTATACAAAGTTTATATACCTAAAGAAAAGAAACAAGGACAAAAAACTATTCCAAAATCATATATGTACCAACACTTTCGACTTCCTGCCTATCCCGTTATATATTCCTTTTTTTACAAATTAATGTACTCTTACTATTGTATTTTTCTTTACATTTTATCTAATACATTTCTATATCAATATGTACCCTTGGTCTTATTTCTCGACTCAGTCTCTCTCCAACGTCAATCGAATGCTAGCATAGACAGCGAACCTTTACTGTATTTTTGAACATATATCTTATATCTATCCCTGATATTGGAAATTTCCAGGGTGAGTCTCTCCCCACCCCTTTTTAAAGTTGGGTGCTCCCCACTTTATGTAATTCCACATAAGTGGGGGAGTGCCTTTATTGCACCAAGTGGATTGGAAGGAGGGAGGGAGTGTTTTGATTACTATTCATCGAACAATTCTCCCCACCTGCAATTTATATATTTTCAGGTGGGCATTAAAAAAACAAACAAACCTGCAAATATCGGGTTCAACCACTGACATTTTGTCATCTGTAGAGTTTGCAAACTAATTTAACATGTAATCCGAAGTTCGTTCCTTTCCCCTAGCCGTTACCTGTCGGCTCTTTCAGTTTGGATAGGGACCCTTTCCTTCTCTCGGCATTAAATATTGATCCTCTCGTATTATATCATCATGTGCAAGAACCCGAAAGATTATTCCAGTCTTACTGAGGGAGTTCATATGTCAGCAGCTGTTTTGAGAGGTGACAGCATTCACAGACATCAATTCTGTCAGGCAGAGGAGAGAAACCTTGCCAACCATGAAAATATTAGAGAATCCTAAAATCTGCAGAGTTGGAAGGGACCCAAAGGTCATCTAGTCCAACCGCCTGCAGCTAGATAGAAAAGTTGCATTAAGTCAGATCTCTTGAGCTTTCCCCACAAAACCCTGAGAAATAAGATGTAAAAGTGAAAACTACACATCCCAGGCAAAGAACTGAGAAACAGGGACTCAATAACTATGAATGATGCTCACCAGTGATTATAGTCTCTGTTTTAGAGATATGCCGATTGGAAGGTCAGCGGTTCGAATCCCCATGATGGGGTGAACTCCCGTTGCTCAGTCCCAGCTTCTGCCAACCTAGCAGTTCGAAAGCACACCAGTGCAAGTAGATAAATAGGCGGGAAGGTAAACAGTGTTTCCGCACGCTGCTCTGGTTCACCAGAAGCGGCTTAGTCATGCTGGCCACATGACCCAGAAAATCTGTCTGCGGACAAACGGCAGCTCCCTTGGCCAGTAAAGCGAGATGAGCGCTGCAACCCCAGAATCGTCTGCAACTGGACTTAACTGTCAGGGGTCCTTTTAAGGCACATTGAGGCTCACTCCGTGTGAGCAAGTTTCCCTGAATGTAGGAAAGTGTGAAAACCGCTTTGACAGGTACACCACTGCACATCAGCCACCATTGCATGTCACTTGACAGACACCATTGCATGTCAGCTAACCCAACAGCACTGGGTATTGAGCAGAGAGATCCAATATTTGACAAATGCTCACATATTTAGAGAATATCTGAATAACACTCAGTAACAGCATGTGTAAAGGAGACTTTATGGCAACAAATTTGTTTTGATTCAGCTTGTAGCATTACAAGCTGTTTCGATTTAAAATGTTCTTCCCCTCCTTCTGAGGGACTAGCAAAGGAATCATAAACACTGATTTATTCTTAAATAACGCTGTCCGCATTTTGAAAAATCAACATTCCCTCTTGAACAATGTCAATGTATAGAACAGCGATTGCTGGAAAATAACTTAATGCGGCTCTATAAAAACCCCTCTTACTTTCTGATCCTCAACCACCATGTTTCTGTCTCTGCAACTATGGGGGCTAGAAAATGATTTTTTGCAAAATGTGAAAGTTGTGACTGATGGGGGTCAGGTAAGACCACATGTTGCCAGATGCTGAACTAAGGTGAAGGACCAAGGGAGTTGCCTGGGAAAAGGATTCAGGTTACACTGAGGTGTGGGTGCTGCTCTTTCCATTGATAGAATCATAGAACTGTAGACTTGGAATGGATGCCAAGAATCATCTAATCCAACCATTCCATGCCTTCCATCTTCTTATATCTTTTTCCTCTTCTTTTTTCCCTACAGGGTGCGCGTTTGTGAAATATTCCTCACATGCGGAAGCGCAGGCCGCCATCAATGCCTTGCACGGAAGCCAGACAATGCCGGTGAGGACTAGTCTCTTTGTTGGGCAAATAATTCCAGGTCATGGATCCAAAATGCTTGAGTAGTCATTCCGTTGGAGCTGCCTCCTGAAGGCAGTTTTACGTATATTGCGAAAGTAGCCATGTCCTCCAGCCAATGAGCGATTGGGCAAGATGTGCATGCCTGGGTTGTAACACCAGACTTTCTAGAATCATAGAAACATAGAGTTGTAGAGCTGGAAGGGACCCTGAAGATCCAGGGAACCAGGCAGAGGGCCTTCTCGGTGGTGGCACCCGCCCTGTGGAATGCCCTCCCATCAGATGTCAAAGAGATAAACACCTACCTGACATTTAGAAGACATCTGAAGGCAGCCCTGTTCAGGGATGTTTTTAATGTGTGACATTTTAATGTATTTTTAATCTTTGTTGGAAGCCACCCAGAGTGGCTGGAGAAACCCAGCCAGATGGGCAGGGTACAATTATTATTATTATTATTATTATTATTATTATTATTATTATTATTAAGTCCAACCCCCTGAAATGCAGGAAAATGCAGCTGTCCTATATGGGGATCAAACCTGCAACCTTGGCATTATCAGCTAACCAGCTGAGATGAGATCCACACACACCACCACCACCTTTTATTCAAAGAACCTAGGGTTGTGTACAACCTTAAAAACATAATTTATGGTGGATAATAGTAAAAGCACAGCAAAATAATAAAGCACAGCATAATAATAAGATAATTGCAATACCAGTTCTTGACAGGTCATAGATATCATAATGGCTGAAGGCGTGGGTAAAGGGTGAGAAAAATCCAGTTACGTTGCCCCTCACACTGTTGGAAGAGAACTGAGCTTTCAAGAATTTTAGGGCTCTTCCCAGGACCAAGTTATCACAGACAATGACTCCCATTCCAAATGGCGCCATTGGAGGGCATGACCAGATCATATGCTTTAGCCCTGCGGTAGGGTACCACAGTGTGAGCAGGTGTCTATGGGTGCAAGACATTTTTGACAAAGAAGAGTTTGGATTTGATATCCCACTTTATCACTACCCGAAGGAGTCTCAAAGCGGCTAACATTCTCCTTTCCCTTCCTCCCCCACAACAAACACTCTGTGAGGTGAGTGGGGCTGAGAGACTTCAAAGAAGTGTGACTGGCCCAAGGTCACCCAGCAGCTGCATGTGGATGGGGGGAAGCGAACCCGGTTCCCCAGATTACAAGTCCACCACTCTTAACCACTACACCACGCTGGTTCACTGAAACACTTGGTATCCTGCTTTATCACTACCCGTAGGAGTCTCAAAGCGGCCAACAATCTCCTTCCCTTCCTCCCCCACAACAAACACTCTGTGAGGTGAGTGGGGCTGAGAGACTTCAAAGATGTGTGACTAGCCCAAGGTCACCCAGCAGCTGCATGTGGAGGAGCAGGGAAGGGAACCCAGTTCACCAGATTACGAGTCTACCGCTCTTAACCACTACACCACACTGGCAATGAGAAGTCCCAATATGTTCCAAATACAATGAGCGAAACCTTAGACAGGCCAATACTGTTTGCCATGGTTTCAAGTATGGGGAGCAGTCCAGCTCTGTTAGCTATTCACATCAGATTTCGCTTAACACAATAGGATCTTATAAGGGTAGGTTGTGGATTATGGATCAAGGTGATCCAGTCTTCTAATAAACCTGGGAGTTCAGAGGCGCTTAAAGCTGCCAGGTCATAAACAGAAACTAAGAGGCTTAGACGTTGCAAATGCTGCCACTCTGCCGAAGGGGGCAGGCTGAACTGATTCCCCCTGTCCCCCCCAAAAAAAGAGGGGGAAACATTGTCATCTGGACTCGCCAACTGGTTTAGCGAAGACAGCAGCTCTGTCACCCATTGATTCCACAGAACCACCTTGGCCCCAATTTTCATGCAGAGGGTAACTTCACAAAGCGAGTAAACAGGAGCAAGTCCCATAGTTCTATGTGCTGGATCCAATCCAGTTCTGTTGGACCTTCATTCTGTAAAAGAGAGAGGAGTCCCCATCTCTTCTCTCCTGCCTCCCCAGTTCTTCTGATTTAGTTCAGCCAATTTCAGCCTTGCTCTCCTCATCCTCATGTTCCGCCAACAGGGGCATGCATCATCATTCCTGTCAGGTCTCGAGCCGTTTGCTCCTGAGGCAAGCTCCTGCTCCTCCACAGCTGTCAGGATTATTGCTGCACTGTGGCTCCCTGTTCACACAGCATATGCTACCTAATGGTTTCCAAAAAGGCAACTTTCTTTGATGAAAGTTTCATTTCTCTTTCCTCCTCCCCTGGAAGCCAGGCTGACTTGCACCCGCCATGTTTCCTGTAGTCCCCCTGTAGGTCAATAATGTCAGAATCATCATGTTGAGTTCCATAAAAGGAACCGTCACCAAGAGGCAATGGGTATCCAAAAGTCACAGTTTCAACCCCTGGCAACTCAAGGAGCAGAGCTGGGTGGAAAAGACCTTGTGCTGCCAGTGGAAGTTCTCTGTTGTTGTTTTCATAATTTTTCAATGAGTTTTCAAACAATTTAACCAACTGAAGTCAATTCCAATGCAGTATTCCCTTAAAATTTTGACTTCCCACCCTTACTTCCACAATGTTTCTATTCAAAGTGCTCATCTACTGCCATAAATGTAATATTTCACTAAAACATATGCCCCTACATTACATTCCTTTATCGTTCTCATTCCTTTGCTTCTATTTCAAGTTCTGCCTGCGATTTCATTTCATATTTTCTCAGATAATCCAAAAAGGGGGCTCCGTTCTTCCGCAGGCATTTCTTCTTTTCGGTCTCTTGCTTTTGCTATCAGTTTCGCCACCTCCATGTAGTCCAATAATATCCAAGTCCACTCCTCTTTTGTTGGAACTTCTTTCCATTTCAGTGCGTACAGAATTCTGGCTGCGGTAGTAGCATACATAAACAGTTTGACCAACTGTTGGGGGGACCTCTGTCACTATTAAATATGCTTCAGCAGATAGTTCTGGACTAGAGATGGACATAAGAAGATCCCTGATGGATCAAGCCAATGGGGACCCACTGAGTTCAGAATCCATTCTCATGGTGGCCACCCAGGTTCCCATGGCAATCCATCGAGCAAGACTTGAGTTCATGAGCACTCTCCCCAGTTGCGATTCCCCTGCAGAGGTATACTTCTCCATGAGAGTTTGGTGGGGGCAGTAAACGACATAGCGCAGTTGGTAGAGCATGAGACTCTCATTCTCAAGGTCATGGATTTGAGTCCCACATTGGCCAAAAAGTTTCCTGCACTTCAGGAGGGTGGATTAAATGACCCTAGTGGATTCTTCCAACTCTACAATCCTATGATTCCATGAAGAAAACATGTGTGTTGGGGAGAAGGCTCAGGATAGGCTAATCTCCCTGGCATTTTTCAGTGTACAAGATTATTATCGGCATGCTCCTCTGCCCCCACTAATACTCTTCTAGCATGATCCGGGCAAGGTGTAGGGTAATGTGCATGAGCCACCCTCAGTTTTACACATGTACATACCACAGGAATCAGCCCTAAGTGATGAACAAGGAAAGGACCATTAGTCAATTGTTTTTGAAGAAGGAGATATGTGGGTTAAGCCTAGGTATGCACGACTCTTATCAATTTTGGTTCTCTCCATTTCTTGCTTTTGTGCCTTCCCTGGTTCCTTCATGACTGCTCCCTCCTGTGGCCCAGCAGATTAAAAAAGGTTGCTGGGTCAGAGGGTGATGTTTCTGGGGGAGAAATTCAACTTTGTTTGCATTTTAATGAGAAGCAACCTAACATGCAAACTGAGAATATCTACACCCTTTTAGAATGTGGCTCTTTTTTGGGGGGGGGAGGTATTGGGTTATTATATGTTGATTTTAGATGTTGTGGTCTTATTTGTGAAGCGCCCTGAGACCTCCATGTGTAGGGCGGTATATAAACTGAATTAATAATAATAATAATACCTACAAAACGCAAAGCGAAACACAGCCACCCTTCGAAATTCTCACTTCTCTGAATTTTGTGATGCAGCTCTCCAGCCAGGTAATAGGTACAAAAATACATAGCTTGGGGGGGGGCAAGTGCCTAAAATGCACGTATTAGTGAAAATAGCATGCATATGCACCTCATATTAAGGGGATTTGATTGCTGAACTATGCATAGTAGCCAAAACGGCATGCAAAACTGTTTATATCAGGAAGCTACAAAAATGCGGAGACTGGAAAAATGAGAAAGAGACAGAAATTGACAAGATTTGCCCATCCCTTAAAAAGTGGGGGGGGGGGAATAGCCACAGAAGTGATCTTTGGGTCGCAGACACAATCATCCAAAGATGGAAGCACCACTCTGGGAGAGTTCTTGCCAACCTGTAACTCTCCAGAAGTTTTGGACTACAACTCCCATCATCGCCTGCCAGCGCTGGCTGGGCATGATGGGAGTTGTAGTCAAAGAACCTCTGGAGAGCAGCAGGATAGCGAATCTGGCTATAGGAAAGCAGGCTAGGCGATCTCGATTAAGTTGTATCCTGCAAAAGGGGGAGCAGGGAGAGCGCCACGCATTGTATATGCACCGTGGAGCCAAACCGCTAAGTTGGCAGAAAAAACTGCCTGACAAGGAGGATCAGAATGGTCCTTGGCGGTGTCAGGGCCACGGGTGTCGTAGATCAGCACTGATATATTTTTTAACAATTATTTTGATATAAACCGCTCCAAACCCGAGAGGCACCATGTAAATGGGAAGCAGTGGGGCTTGTAATTAGATTTGTGTACACTTTCATAAATTGCTGGGAAGCATCAAAGGCTGTGGCACACTTTATATATCCTTCTTCTGTTAATTGAACAGTTGATGTGTGGATGGGAAAAAGTGTTGGCTTTGCGGAGTACTATTTACAGACCCGCTGACAGCTGCGCCGCGAAAATTAACAGGAACAGAGCAGCCTCAGCTCCTCACCAGAAGGGACTGGTTTCAGATGGAATGGTTGCGCTCCTGGGGAGGCAGGGGGGGCTGTTGTCGCCTCATTCTAAGAACTTAAGCAGTGTCTTGCTGGATCAGGCCAAAGACCCATCCGGCTCCATCTTCCAGGAGCCAGCACTTTAACTATCTGATGATGGCTATAATCTCCTCTCAGGCTAAACATACCCAGCTCCTTCAACCATTCCTCATAAGGCTTGCTTTCCAGACCCAGAAGAAATCCTTCCTTTTCTCTGCCCTGAGTCTTCCAACATTCAGCTTCATTGGATATCTGTGAGTTCTGGAGTTCAGAAAGACAGAGGGAAAAACTTTCTGTGTCCACTTTCTCAGTGTCATGCAAAATTTTGTGCACATCTGTCATGTCGCCTGTTCCTTTGCTCCTCTCTAAATTAAAAAGTCCCAAACTTTGCAACTTTTTCGAAAGCAGGAGTCACTCCAAAGCCTTGATCATTTCAGCGGCCCTTTTCTGAACTTTTCCAGCTCTACCACGTGAGCATGAGGTGACCAGAACAGTCTTCCCCCCTCTTCCCCAGTTCCCCTTTGAAAGCTGCCTAGCCTGTGGCCATCACCACCTCCTGCGACAGCAAATTCCACAAGTCAACAGTGCATCCTGCAAAAACAAGTTTTCCTCTTCTTCTTTCTTCCACTTTCTGGACTCAGAATAAGACATTCCACTCAGTGGCCCTTCCTTCTCATAGCCCCCACTAATATCTCCTTGCATTCCCCGCTGGCCAGACAGCTAGTTAGCACCTCACATCACAATAATGCCTCTTAAAGCCTCTTGTGAGCGCATGGCGGTGTGTATGCATGTCCGTGAGTAGTTTTGCTAATCTGCAGGACAACTTCCTCTCCCCTCACCCCACTCCCAGCTCCGCACGCCCTCCCTATTGTTCCATAAATGAACTAATAAATCAGATGTTCCTAAGCCCCAGAATAGAAAGCTAGTCAGCCCGGCCTCTTGACAGGGGGTATGAATCATCGCGGCTCTGAAGATGGCCTTTTGGGGCATAAAGACCTCATCCGATCTACTTTCCTTCTCTAGTCACATCTCGGAAACAGTTCAGGCATCTGGCAGGGCAGCTAAGAGGCCCAGGGGGACTTCACAGGCATCTTTTCTCTCTATCTCCCTCTCCCTCTGCCTCTCTCTCTCTCTTTCCTTCTGCGCCTCTCTCTCTCTGTTCCCCTTCAAAGTCTTCTGCCACTGCAGAATCCATTACGCCCAAATGGGATAAGTGGGAGATAGCCAATGGCAGGTCTCCCTGCCTCACGGAAGACAAAAGGAGCTAATTGGTGCTCTAACGGCCCTTTATTGGCCTGTAGGGAGAAAGGGAGCTAAATCAGCAATACCTGGCAAGGAGGAAAGGGCTAGGAAGGCACAGGGAATGAGAAGATGCCACGCACTCCAGCCTCTGGGTGATACTGCTCAGATTTAGACCCAGGATGGCCCTACCATTAGGTGGAGTGAGACAGCTGCCTCAGGCAGCACATGCCAGGAGGCAGGGAGTGGCAGAAGCTGTGGGAGAGACACGTCCAGCCCCAAAGTGACCTGGCGACCGCAGGTATGGCAGAAGAGGAGGCTCCAACACCAGCTTTGAAGAAATAGTCAACTGCCTCTCTGGCTGGCTTTTGTGAAATGGAACCAGGGGTGGGAGGGATCTTGTCCTTAACCTCAGCAGCAGGTGTCCTGGCCGTCTTGTACAATGTGCTGCCATCAACAGTCACAAGAGGCAATTGCCCAGGTGTGATGCTGCTGTGATCACTTATAATCACCAGCAGTTTTATGTACATTTGTTTGCAAAAAAAAAAAAAAAAACACATCCAGAGCACAGCTTCTCGACTGCTCGCATTGACAATAGTTGGTCAGT
This sequence comes from Podarcis filfolensis, assembly GCF_964270895.1. NCBI lineage: Eukaryota > Metazoa > Chordata > Lepidosauria > Squamata > Lacertidae > Podarcis > Podarcis filfolensis. The sequence goes on along the minus strand of NC_139613.1, from coordinate 3,995,691 downwards.
CTGAATCTTCGCCCCTCCCATAGCAGGAAGGACACCAAACTCCCGCCCTTCCTCTCTTGCCCTTCCATTGCCCCCTGATCTTATCCAGTCTCCTAGAACGGGGACTGAGAGGCTGGCCTCTGACCTTCCCACTTCCATTCGGCACAGTCTCAGACCTCTGCTTATCTGCTGATTGCCTAGCAACACTCTGGCTGCCTTCCAACTCTTCCTCTTCTTGAGAGCTAACAGAGTCTTCTCTGGGATCAAATTGCCCTTTCTCGACTCTGTCAGCCAGCTCTCATCTGCAGAGTTGGTCCCTTGTTCACTGAGTTCAATTTCTGAGTCTGACTCCTCCCCTGCATTCTGGGGGCCACGTTCCTGACAGGCTGCACCTGTAATTACACAATTGGACGTCCCTTTATTTTCTTCCTTGCTGGTGCAGCTGGGAAGTCCACAGCACCTGTGGGCACAGGCGGCAGCACCTCCTGGCATTATGTCCTGGGTTCTTCTGTTAGTGAGTCCTCCACTAGCTGATCTCAAAGTTGGGACCACCTATCCAAAAGGCCTCACATCCCCTCCCAGTCTGCTAGGCCTGGAGCTTCTTGTAGGACTCCTCAGAGACCTGCCAGGTTAGCTAAGAAGCCCAAGTGGTGTTGAAAGTCTCCCTTTCCCTCACTAACCCAGTTCTCATCAGTCCCAGCCAGTATGGCCAATGGTCAGGGTGGTGAGAGTTACAGAGTTGGAAGAGCCACTGGTTCCCCACCCCTGCATTGAGGGAAGGCAGAGGGATAGAAGTAGCTTGGACAGTAAAGGCAAATGATGGTCTAGCTCAGGAATGAGGAAACTTTTGGACTTCCATTTCCATCAGCCGTTTTCAGGGGTGCTGACAAGTGTGCACCGTGGGAAGGGGGACTGGAGTCTGACTTGGGAGAGCGGGGCAGTGATTTGTGGGGAACAGGCAGGAGGCAACAGGCAGAGGCAGGGGAAGCTTCAAAGCTGGAGGGTGGAGCGCAGAATGGGTCAGAAGAAGAGGCAGGTCAGGCAGGTGAAGAGCCAGCAGCTTTCCCATCCTCTCCTTTACCACTGTCTCCCAGAACCAGGAGGGGACTGAAGAGGGATGAGCAGAGGAAGCTTTTATGCAGGCATAGTCTCTGGCTGCATGTGTGCAACCTGTTAGGGAAGGTACATAAACTGATGGAGGAGAAGTGATCCCCTGTTGCTGCAACTGCTGCATAGAGTGTGGAGCTGGGAATAGCTGCCTAAACACTAGATCGGTGTGCATAGATATGCAGCGCTGTAAGTGACCATAAGAGTCAACTATCTGCCGTGTGCATTCCTTTGAGCTCCTTGACAGCTGCAGGCAGCACAGCCAGTGATCAGGGATGATGGGAGATGCAGTTGGACATCTGGAGAGCCAAAGGTTCCCCACCTCTCCACTAAGGGAAGTCAAGAGGGGGAAAGGTAGCTAGGGGCAGCAAAGGCAAATGATAGTCTAGTTCAGGAACGAGGAACCTGTGGACTTCAACTTCCCTCAGCCCCAGCCGGCATGGCCAGAGATCAGAGATGAAGTGAGATGCATCTGAACATCTGGAGAGCCACAAGTTCACTGTCTCTGATGTAGACAGCACAGAGATGGACTGATGCTCCGACTCAGTTGAAAGCAGGTTCCCTTTGATACTTGGCAAAACTTTGTTGTTGTTGTTGTTGTTGTTGAGTCATTTAGTCATGTCCGACTCTTCGTGACCCCATGGACCAGAGCATGCCAGGCCCTCCTGTCTTCCACTGCCTCCCGCAGTTTGGTCAAACTCATGCTGGTAGCTTCGAGAACACTGTCCCACCCATCTCGTCCTCTGTCGTCCCCTTCTCCTTGTGCCCTTCACCTTTCCCAACATCAGGGTCTTTTCCAGGGAGTCTTCTCTTCTCATGAGGTGGCCAAAGTATTGGAGCCTCAGCTTCAGGGTCTGTCCTTCCAGTGAGCACTCAGGGCTGATTTCCTTCAGAATGGAGAGGTTTGATCTTCTTGCAGTCCATGGGACTCTCCAGAGTCTCCTCCAGAAACTTTATTTCCAGCTAAAATGCACTCGTCTGTTCGATTAAAAACGAGGCAAAATAAATAAAATCTGGGCTGCATTTCTGCAGATGACTATGGCGGTGGGGGCAGGGGTTGGGATCCAACAGCAGAGTCTTGCCCAAAGGCTGATCCAGAAATGCAGCCTTTTATAAGGTGAGATTAGCAGTCCTTGGAGCCAGCTTCTCCCCTGGTTAAAGAGTGCAGAGTGACAAAGACAGAGCGAGGGGCAGGGCACATCCATCCAGGAGCCGGAGTGACACAGCCTGTGGCGAACTCATCCTCCTTGGTTATGGGGCTCTTCGGGGAATATTGAAATAGCGAGAGGCGCTCAGAGGGGCTTCCTGAGTTATAATTTATTTGCAGAGTGCTTGATTTAAGTCTCCTCCCCAGTCTCCATCCCTTACTGGTTGTCACTGTGAGCCACAGTAATTACTTTCTGCCAGAGACGACTGAATTTTTTAACTTGAGGAGAAGTTGAGGCCGATTTTAATTGGGAAAGATCTTCTCTCTCCCCCACCTCCTTTCCCTTCCTTAGGCCTGCAGAGAAAAGGCTGCTTTGCAGCATTTTCTCCGAACACCCACCCCACCCATATATTTTTTTAATGGAAGCCACCAAAATCATTTATCCCCTCCACCAAAGTTTGGGACATACTGCAGGGCGAAAACTGCTTGCCACCAATGCAGCTGCCAACCCAGTTGGCTCATGTTCCTACTAGCAGTGGCAACAACAACAACAACAACAGAATCTTAGGAAAGTAGGAGTATATTTCCTCTCCCTTCAGGAAATTTAGTGGATGGCCTTATTTCCTCCTACATCACCTCTCCAGTTTATTTGCCCACAAATAGAGTGGAAAATTTCAAGAGCCCATTTGCACACACACGTGGGTGGCACTGTGGGTTAAACCACTGAGCCTAGGACTTGCCGATCAGAAGGCCGGCGATTCGAATCCCCACAATGACGGGGTGAGCTCCCGTTGCTCGGTCCCTGCTCCTGCCAACCTAGCAGTTCGAAAGCACGTCAAAGTGCAAGTAGATAAATAGGGACCACTCCATCAGGAAGGTAAACGACGTTTCCGTGCGCTGCTCTGGTTCGCCAGAAGTGGCTTAGTCCTGCTGGCCACATGACCCGGGAGCTGTACGCCGGCTCCCTCGGCCAATAAAGCGAGATGAGCGCCGCAACCCCAGAGTCGGCCACGACTGGACCTAATGGTCAGGGGCCCCTTTACCTTTACCTGACTTGCTCAGGGAGAATAAAATGCCCCCCTAGACATGCACAGAATGTATGAAGTACTTTTGAACTGCCCCATCTTAAACCAGTAGGAAACTCTTGTGAGTCAAACCATTGGCCATCTAGCTCCACCTTGTAAACACTGACTGGCAGCAGCTCTCCACAGAGACGCCAGGGGCTGTTGTGGTTGCTGGTCATTGCATTTATATCCCACCTTCAAGGAGCTCAAGGTAGTGTACATTGTTTTTCCTCCTCCTTGTTTAATCCCCACAACACCAGCCCAGCGAAGTAGATGAGGCTGAGAGGTAGTGGCTGACAGCCAAGGCTACCCAGTGAGTCTCATGGCCAAGTGGGCACTTAACCCTGGTCTTCCAGGTCCTAGTAAAGGTAAAGGGACCCCTGACCATTAGGTCCAGTCGTGACCGACTCTGGGGTTGCGGCGCTCATCTTGCTTTACTGGCCGAGGGAGCCGGCGTACAGCTTCCGGGTCATGTGGCCAGCATGACTAAGCCGCTTCTGGCAAACCAGAGCAGTGCACGGAAACGCCGTTTACCTTCCCACCGGAGCGGTACCTATTTAATTACTTGCACTTTGACGTGCTTTCGAACTCCTAGGTTGGCAGGAGCAGGGACTGAGCTCACCCCGCTGCAGGGATTCAAACCGCCAACCTTCTGATCGGCAAGTCCTAGGCTCTGTGGTTTAACCCCCAGCGCCACCCACGTCCCATCCTTCCAGGTCCTAGACCAACGCTATAACCACTGCACGGTGCTCTCTCTCCCATCGAATCCGGGACCTTTGGCAGGCAAAGCTCAACGATATATGGAGGGCCACGGGCTTCTCAGCATAGAGACAGTAACCTGTAAATTTGGGCTGATTCCAGCACTCTGGAGAGCCAGGGTGGATGACAAACCGAATGGAATTCTGCACCGAGAAATGTGAAATGCTATACCTAGGGAGAGAGAAACAGCCAGCTACATTTATGCAAATAACCGTAAGTCAGAGATGCCCGAGGCCCCTGCGAGTTCCTTGACAGGAACCAGAGACAAAAATCTGCCGGACCTACTGGTTTTTTAACCCTTTGGGGCCTATTTATTTTGCAATATACAGCCTCTTAACTTTGCAAAGCAATAGCTCCGGCAAGTGTCGGGTGGGGCCTTTTCGCCGCTATTGTTCACCTAAAGAGAACAAGATTTAACTGCTGTCTCTGTGCAGTTTATGCCTGGCTTGTATTGCATTCAGGCGCAGAGGGAGGGGGGGATGGAAATAGGGCAGAGAGCGGGAGAGGGGGGCCCCCAGATTTGTTTTCATGGCTTTTAATGAAATATCAATGGATGGATATTTTATTTTGCTGTGAATATGAAATTTTGCCACTGACCTGTCAAGCTCTCATTTTCAAGAAGAACTTTATTTCACACCTTCAGACAGGCTGGGAAATTAGTTTTTCCCCACCGAGGTCTCTCATTAGGGATTACAAAGTGAGGATGGCGCGGAGCAATTGTGACTCCATTTTTATCCTCCCCTCCTGGTCCTGGGCTTGAGGATGCTGAGGTCGGACGGCAGAGGGGAGCCATCCATTACCAGCCGCTGGGAGACAGCCGAGGGAGCTACATTAACCGGCCCTGCCAGGCGGAGAGCAATCGGGTTTTGATAAGCTCTGCGTTTAACTGGCCTGTTACAAAAGCAGAGGCTGAAAGGGAGACTTCATCCCCATTCAGGGACCTCAGTTGCTTGGAGTCAATGCAAAAGGCTTGGATTCCATCTCTGTAGACTAGGTTACAGATTTCCCCCCCAACTTTTTTTATTAATTTTCCAAGTTTATAACAAGCAGATAGGAAAAAGAAAAAACAAACCAACAAACATTTATCCTGATTATAATAATTCTACTTTTGTTAACATTGTTGGGTGACTTCCTCAAATCCCCCTGGCTGAGTTTCCATAACAGTTTTCCAAAACTATTTTCCCATAAAATTTACTTGGTCACTTAACATCTTACTTTCTTTTCATTTTTAACTTTAACATAATATTTTACACATCACATTTTCAAATCCTAGGCCTATTTGGTACTCGTATGTAATTCTAATTATATTATCTTAAGATATTTAGCTAAATAGTCTTTGAATTTCTTCCACTCCTCTTGGTGCTCCTCCTCCCTCTGGTCATGGACTTTTCCGGTCAGGTCGGCTAGCTCCGAAAATTCCACCATCTTCATCTGCCATTCGTCCACTGTTGATACTTCTTGTAATTTCCACTTTTTGGCCAGCAAAATTCTAGCAGCTGTTGTGGCATACAAAAACAATCTAACATCTTTTGGGGGCAATTCCAGACCTATTATTCCAAGTAGAAAGGCTTCTGGTTTCTTAATAAATGTATATTTCAACATTTTTTTCCATTCATTGTATATCTTTTCCCAGAAGTCTTTCATCTTGGGGCAGGTCCACCACATATGATAAAAAGTACCTACTTTTTCTTTACATTTCCAGCATAGGTTATCAGTGTTATGGTAAATCTTTGCTAATTTTACAGGGGTTAAGTACCATCTATACATCGTTTTCCAGACATTTTCCTTTAACACCGTGCATGCAGTGAACTTAACCCCTTTCCTCCACAACCTTTCCCAGTCTTCAAACATTATATTTATAGGTTACAGATTTATGCTCACATGCAGAGTTCAAATAAGTCCTGTTCCTAAATCAGGCCAAGGTCCATCTAAACTAGTGTCCTGTTCTCACAGTGGCCAGGCAAGAGTCCATGCGAAGCAACTACCTGTGATTCCCAGCTACTGGTATTCAGAGGCATAGTGGAACAAAGTCATCTCAGAATCATAGAGTTGGAAGGGACCCCAAGGGTCATCTAGTCCAACCCCCATCGTCATGGCCACCATCGCTATTGGCCACAGATAGCCTTATCCATCACGAATTTGTCAGCTCTCTTACAGCCAACCCAAGTTCGTGACTATCACATCTTGTGGGAGCCCATTCCGTACTTTAACGATGTGCTGCTTGAAGAAATTCTTCTTATTTTATGCATGTGGGCAATCTTTCAGCACACAAAGTTAAATAGCGGCTGTTTTTCTTACCCTTGGGCATGCGGTCATTCTGTCCCATTTCCTCAATTCTCTGCAAACTTGGAGCCACATGGAAATCCACATATTAATATGTGGTTTTTGAACACATTTTCCCACAGAATAAACATTTCTAAATCTATTCTCTCGGAATATCCCTTTTAAATGTGTTTTGATACCTTTTTTGAGCAGAGGCAAACTTCAGAGAAGGGCAAAGCCTGGTGGATCACTAAATTCCCATTTACACAGTAGCCCAGATCAGGTCAGCTTTGCATCAGAATTTGCAAAGTCTGGATTTGCCCCTCATCCTCTGATTAAATGAATGCATACAGGGGTTTTTTTGCTGAATGCCATACATTTGCAACCATAGAACAGCTGCGAAAACAGGATTCTTAATCTTTTTTTAAACTCAAAGTTACCGATTCCCTGTGGCAATCCATTGTACACCTTGTCGCCAATTTGCACCCACCACATTTTTGGGGCATCCTGTGCCCCTACCAGGAAAAAGAAGAATTGGAGGAAACTCGCCACCTCCACTTCTGCCCCAACCCTTGGCTGCCGGATTTGCAGTCATTGGTCTCAGCCTCCAACATTTTTTTGCAAATAGGTTGAGATCATTAGATCCCGGTTACCAAAGCAGTCTCCCGATCCAGGATTAATTAAGCGAATCTTGAGATCTAATTAAGGACCGGTCTGGTGATAATTGCCAGGAAATGTATGCATTAAAAATATTCATTTGTCAATGAAGTGTAATTAAGAGCACTGTTTGGGGAAGGATCAATACTGTGTCATGTGATTTGGAGACTGGGAGGGGAGAAGAGGGAGATTAAGGAAAAGACTCGCTCCTGTGCATGAATCAAAAACCTTGATAGAGACTGGAGGTGATTCTCCACCCCCCTTTTCCTAGCTTTGCTTTCATAGTAACTCACAGTTAGCGCTCTCTCTGCATCCTTGAACAGAGTATCCCTCTCTCTCTTCTCTCTCTCTCTCTCACCCCCTCTACCTTTGTTTAGCTAAACCATTTGTTTCACTTCCTTGTTCCTTGCTGCATTGTTCAAGTGGGTTATAGATTTATTAGAGTGGGGAAGAGTGACAGGTCAAAGCGAGAGAAAGGGAGGGGAAAGAGAGAGAGACTCGTCACCACGGAAAGCCACTTCCTTCCCGAATGTGCTGTTAATCCCGGGAACATGGCTCTTATTGTGAAACCTCCGCACAGGGTAAAATTGGCTTCCTTAGCATGTTAATCCCTCACCTCTTTATGCTTGATTATTGTGGATCTGGAGAGGCTGTTGAGTACATATAAAACAGGATGCAGATAAAGCGATGTGATCCCACGCTCTGCGGAGGAGGACGCAACACACCGCTGGCTTCGCCAGCATTGGAGAATGTGGTGGTGCACATCTTATTATTATTAATAATAATAATAATAATAATAATAATAATTTGTAACCCCACCCATCTGGCTGGGTTTCCCCAGCAACTCTGGGCAGCTTCCAACAAAGATTAAAAATACATCAAAATGTCACATATTAAAAACCTCTCTGAACAGGGCTGCCTTCAGATGTTTTCTAAATGTCAGGTGGTTGTTCTTCTCTTTGACATCTGATGGGAGGGCATTCCACAGGGCGGGCACCACCACCGAGAAGGCCCTCTGTCTGGTTCCCTGTAGCTTTGCTTCTCGCAATGAGGGAGCCGCCAGAAGGCCCTCGGCGCTGGACCTCAGCGTCCGGGCTGAACGATGGGGGTGGAGATGCTCCTTCAGGTCTACTGGGCCGAGGCCGTTTAGGGCTTTAAAGGTCAGCACCAACACTTTGAATTGTGCTCGGAAACGTACTGGGAGACAATGTAGGTCTTTCAAGACTGGTGTTATATGGTCTCGGCGGCCAATCCCAGTCACCAGCTGTCTGGCTGCCACATTCTGCGCTAGCTGGAGCTCCCAAATGAGGCCCAAGGGCAGCCGCACGTGGATCGCATTGCAGTAGTCCAGCCTCTAGGTTAAGAGCACCTGGACTGCTGTGGTTTCTAACAGACGCAGCTGAGCTCAACAAAGGGAGATCTCTGCCCACCTTCTTGACGTTTTGTCTTCCTTCCTGCAGGGGGCCTCGTCGAGCCTGGTGGTCAAGTTTGCGGACACAGACAAGGAGCGCACGATGAGGCGCATGCAGCAAATGGCCGGGCAGATGGGCATGTTCAACCCCATGGCGATACAGTTTGGAGCCTACGGCGCCTACGCCCAGGCAGTAAGTGTAGACACGGCTCGTGTGTGTGTATGTGTGTGTGCCCATCAATTGCATTTGTGCAGGAAGGAAGGTCATAGTTCATCATTACAGACATTTTCGAGGCAAGGAAGAACTCTTTGAGCTGCTTCAAGTATCACAAATGTGCAGAGGCTACTGCTGGGCTTCAAACACTTATTCCGGTCTCTTTTTATCCTGGGAGGCAGTGTGGTGCAGTGGTTTGAGTGTCAGTCTAGGACCTGGGGTTTCCCATCCCCACTCAGCCATGAAGCTCCATGGGCAACACTGGGCCAGTCACTGCCTCTTGGCCTCACCTAATTGGCACGCAAGGGTGAAGAAACTGGGAGGGAAGAGGAAAAAAGCAAACCCAGGCACCGATTGTTAAATGGTCTTTCTTATAATGGGCAACTGGCGTAGAAACAGCTCAGGGTGCAGGAGGTGCCTAACAGAGCTGGTGTTTCAGCAGAGTTCAAGGAAACATAGTAATGTGGGGACCCCAAGGGTCATCTAGTCCAACCCTCTGCAATGCGGGAATGTTGATGGAATGAGACCTGTTTCCCACCTCTCCCACTGACGGAGTTTGATGGACTGGAGCTCCTTTTCTCAAGGGGGGCCCCACAATTTATCCTCCCATTTGCCCTCACAACCCAGAGAGGGAGGGAGGGAGGGAGGGAGGGAGGGGGAGAGAGAGAGAGAGAGAGAGAGAGAGAGAGAGAGAGAGAGAGAGAGCTTGTGATTGGCCCAATGTCGCACAATGAGCTTCCTGGCTGAGTGGGGATTTGAACCTTGGCCTCCTCATCTGATGCTCTAACCACTACACTACACTACCCCTCTGGGTGGCCACTTGCAAAGGCCAACATTCCTTGGCATTTTTCAGCTGCTCTCTTCCCCGTTCCTTTTCTACTAAGCATCAGGTTGACAGCGGGAGAACATTGCCTTTGCAGCATCGCACATCCCTGTAGACATTGGACACACAAACACACACACATTGAGCAGGTGGCCCTGAGCACCCCAGGGAGACTCGGAGTTGTCTAAGTGACAGGATCACGTCCCGGCGCCCGGTGTCAATGGGCCACAGTCCTGCCGGGAGCCTGTTCCTCAATCAGACCAGTTATCTGTGTCATTTACTATCTGTCTCCATCACCACATCATGCACAAAGAAAAGGAATGAAGCGATACAGTCTTGTGCTGTCCCGGAGGCCTTGCTTAATCCACGTAGGACCACTGCCTTCAAGATACTGGGGTGATTGGCACCTCCAAAATATATGAGAGAGAGAGAGAGAGAGAGAGAGAGAGAGAGAGAGAGAGAGAGAGAGGAATCTACACCACACTATTTACAAGAAACTTGAGGAAGAACCCTGGGAGATTTTTATTTCTGAAGCCACCCAGATGACCCGTTCAGCCAAGACAATAAAATAATAATAATAATAATAATAATAATAATAATAATAATAATAATAATATGCTGCCCAGAGTGGCCCCAGCCACTTTGGGCGGCTTCCAACAATCTATTAAAACACATAACTGAAAACATATATTTGCAAGGGAGGGAAATCCTGGTGGACAACTGCCCTCAAATACTTGTTTCCAGGTAAAGTGGCAGCAGAACCTTTTAATCTGTGTCTAAAACACAATAAGAACGCATCTGAAAGCTATGTGACGCCAAAAACCATGGCAGCTAGTTTTGCTAGTTTATTACATTTGACAACACCAAGAGCAGTTACCCCGTCCAACTTTTCGGGGTGTGGGGATGTGTTGTCATTTAAGCCTTGGGTCAGAGTTGGACCCTTATGATGTGCAGTGGGGTACAGGATGACCCATGGGGTCCAAGGAGTATGGGGTCCAAGGAATATGTCGGCCACATCCACATTTATGCACTCCGATTCCACTATAAACAGTCATGGCTTCCCCCAAAGATTCCTGGGAACTGTAGCTCATTCAAGGTGCTGAGAGTGGTTCGGAGGCGCCTAGTCCCCTTGCAGAGCTGCAATTCCCAGAGTGGTTGGACAATCCTAGCTCACAGGAAACTCTGGGAATAGTAATGGTGAGAGGGGAAGAGGGGTCTCTTTCCAAGTACCCTTCACAAACTACAACTCCCGGAATTCTTGGGGTAGGGGGAGCAGTGACTATTTAAAGTGATATCTATTTAATATTTATTTGGGACACGGGTGGCACTGTGGTCTAAACCACAGAGCCTAGGGCTTGCTGATAAGAAGGTCGGCGGTTCAAATCCCCGCGACGGGGTGAGCTCCCATTGCTCGGTCCCTGCTCCTGCCAACCCAGCAGTTCAAAAGCACGTCAAAGGGCAGGAAGGTAAACGGCGTTTCCGTGCTCTGCTCTGGTTTGCCAGAAGCGGCTTAGTCATGCTGGCCACATGACCCGGAAGCTGTACACCAGCTCCCTTGGCCAATAAAGCGAGATGAGTGCCACAACCCCAGAGTCATCCGCGAGTGGACCTAACAGTCAGGGGCCCCTTTACCTTTATATTTATTTAATTCATTTACATGCCACTTGATTGTAAAAACAAACCACAAAGCATTTACAAAAAGCCAAAAGAAGAAAATCAGGTAAAACAAACAAACTACAATACTTCAAAACATAAAAAGTTAAAATACCGAAACAGATTAAAATATACATCAACCTTCTAAGCATCTGAGCAGGTTTGCCTAAACAAGAACGTTTTAAGCAGGCGCTGAAAGGGTGCTCTGAAGACGCCCTCTTGATATCCATAGGCAGGGAGTTCCAAAGTCTCAGTGCTGTCACACGAAATGATCTAGTTTTGGCAGGTATTACCTGTACTAGTGCCAATTCCACAGACTGAAATGGAACGCAAGCTTGTTTAGGGCTTTATATCCCACCTTTTCTGCCAAGGAGTTCAAGGTGATGGTTCTCCACCTCCTCATTAAGCCCCACATCAACAATAACCCTGTGAGGTAGGTCAGGCTGAGAGGCAGTGGGAACTCGAACCCTTGTCTCCCAGGTCCTAGTCTGGTACTCGAGCCACGACACCCATCCCTCAGGGTGCTGAAGCAAAGAAATCTTTGGTCTCACCCAGCAGGAAACTTCTTGTCGTCTTAGGTCCCTAAGGAAAGGAGGAGACAAAATAAATAAATAAGGGGTCGACTTTCCCTTCATTCCGGGCAGGAAGATATAAGGATGCAACCCCCCCCCCCCATGCTTATTGTAACGGCCTCGTGTCAAATCAAGACACGCTGCGGAGGTTTTACAGGAGAAAGCCGTGACCCTTACAGGAATCGGCTCACCTGCCATAAATCTTCCCAGAGATACATCTCAAGGGCCAGATCTCTCGTTTATAATTCTTCTCCAGTTCCCAGGGTTATAGGACTTCCTCTCCTGAGGTGTTCGAAGCACGGCAATGCTTTTCTGCATTTGGCTTCCCTGTCCCGTGATTCCGTCGCACACAGGAAGCAGGAGCAAATGCAGTTGAGCGAACCTTAATAATAATAATAATAATAATAATAATAATAATAATAATAATAATAATTTATTTATACCCCGCCCATCTGGCTGGGCTTCCCCAGCCATTCTGGGGAAGCTTCCAACAAAATATTAAAATACTGTAATACATCAAACATTAAAAGCTTCCCTAAACAGGGCTGCCTTCAGATGTCTTCTAAAAGACCTACGTTGGCTCCCAGTATGTTTCCGAGCACAAATCAAAGTGTTGGTGCTGACCTTTAAAGCCCTAAACGGCCTCGGTCCAGTGTATCTGAAGGAGCGTCTCCACCCCCATCATTCTGCCCGGATACTGAGGTCCAGCTCCGAGGACCTTCTGGTGGTTCCCTCGATACAAGAAGCCAAGTTACAGGGAATCAGGCAGAGGGCCTTCTCAGTAGTGGCACCCGCCCTGCGGAACACCCTCCCACCAGATGTCAAAGAGAAAAATAACTACCAAACTTTTAGAAGACATCTGAATGCAGCCCTGTTTAGGGAAGCTTTTAATGTTTAATAGGTTATTGTATTTTAGTGTTCTGTTGGAAGCCACCCAGAGTGGCTGGAGAAACCCAGCCAGATGGGCAGGGTATAAATATATTATTATTATTATTATTATTATTATTATTATTATTATTATTATTATTATTTGCCCTGGCATGTCAACAGTGCAAGCCTGCGCTGCTCTACTCAGAATCAGGTGCTGTTGGGTTCAGTGTGACTTACTCCCAGGTAAGCGCACAGGCGAGTGAGTGCAGGCCATGTTTCTTAAAGGCCGGCGTGATTTCACTTCCAGGCTCCTGTTCCGGGTGTACTTTACAAAATCACCTGCTCGCTGCCTAATCCAGAAAATAAATTCCACCGACACCAGATGAACGGGTGTGCTCCTTGAAAAGGGGGAGGGGGGTCTGCCATTGTGCAGCAATAGAAAAGGGCTTCTAATCACTCCATCAGTAATTACAAAGAAGAGTAAATCGCTAATTAAAATGTGAAAGTGTCTTACGCGGCATGCAGTAAGAAAGGGTAATTAACAATCAAACAGGAAGCTGCCACCTTGACACCCACATGATGTGTGCCGAGATACAGGAAATCATAGCAAGGTCCAGCTTTTTTCTTTAGCACTTTTCCTTTCAAACAGATCTAAGGACATTTAAAAAAAAATGCAGCAGCAAGTGTGGGGAATTCGTGGTTGTAGGGGGGAGAGAGAGGGGCGGCTTATTCCCTGCCTGGCAACAGCAGCCAATTAAAAAGTTACAGGAAAGGGAGGCTGGAAGGTTGCAGCAATGCTTGCTTGCTTGGCTTTGCCATCCCTGCATCCCAACACCCAATGGAATTCAAACAAAGGTGGAGATAAGCTCAAAGAAACATTGCTGCTCTGGGTCCTCTCCTGATTTGATTTTGGGGAGAAGGGAAGCAATATGAAATATACTCGGAGTCGAGAGTGGATTTCATGCTCTTTATTCAGCTCACAGTGGTGAGGAGGAATGGAAGTTCCCCCAGAATGTCTGCTTTATATACATTATTTACACAATGGACCCCACGTGATTGGCTAATTCCGGGATTCACCTATAGGCCAATCGGGTTGCGGGTTCACTTCCACCTGGAGCTGGATTGGGTGGCTCCTGTGGACCAATCAGACTGCTGCATTCTGGACCCTATTGTTCTAGGACCAATCAGACTGCTGCATTCTGAATCCTATTGTTCTAGGACCAATCAGACTGCTGCCTTTGGATCTTATTCAACTCAGTACATAACAGAATAGTAATTCCCACCTCCCCTCAAATTACACAGATGGCTTCATTGTTTGCAGTTGGGCCTCGTTTTCCTGCTCTGCTGCTCCTTCGGTGACTTTTTTTTAAAAGGTTTGTCCTTCTGGGAGTAACCATATAGGTGATCCCAGCCAATTGGGGATCCCATGATGAGGAGGATATATGGCCAATCAGGGTTTCCTCCATATTGATATCATCAAGAGCAAATGAAGCAGATCCTAGACTCATAGGGTGGAAGGGACCTCAATTCATCTAGTACAGCCTTTCTCAACCTGTGGGTCCCCAGATGTTGCTGAACTACAACTCCCATCACCCCTAGCTAGCAAGGCCAGAGCTCAGGGATGATGGGAGTTGTAGTCCAACAACATCTGGGGACCCATAGGTTGAGAACCGCTGATCTAGTACACCTCTATACAAAGCAGGAATCACAGGTATAGAATCCCTGAAGAGAAGGCCATTTAACCTCTGTTTAAAAACTCCAGTGGAGGCCATCTCCTTGCAAGGGAGTCTGTTCCACTCTTACCCTCAGAAAGTTATTCCTTGACTTCCTTGTAATTTGAAGCCATTGGTTCTACCCTCTGGAGCAGCAGAAAACAAGCTTGCTCCATCTTCCATGTGACAGCAGATATTTGAAGATAGCTATGTTAACTCTCAGTCTTCTCTTCGCCAAGCTAAGCATACCCAACTCCCTCGTTGATAATAGGCAAGCACTTTTACTCTGATTGGACACAATGGCAGAAAAAGAAGAAAGCCCTCATCCCAAATTACTCTGTTTTTCAACACTGCCCAAGACGTCTGTTGAGAGCACCTATCATCGTAGCTAAGCGCTGTTTAGTTAAAGTAATTGGGTAAGGAGAAATCCTAGTCCATTAATCAGATGCATTTTGGCCAAATAATTTATTAATGAATTGTTTAAATCAGCATACATTTCCATATCTTCAGTTCAGATTTCTTAATAGTCCACAGATGTTCACATTCCAAAAGCAAATAAAAAAGCTTCTGCAGCCAATCAGAAGCTGCGGAAGCCCCGCCAGACATTCAGCTTCCAAAAAAGTTTGAAAACCAGAACACTCACTTCTGGTTTTCAATCGTTTGGGAGCTGAAATATTCAGCGGCTAAGCCGTTCGAGATCCAAGGTACGACTGTACTTGATAAAACAAAGCACTCTGGACTCCTATGGGAGGATTGCAAAATTGCAAAATAATAATATAACATAAGAAGAACGGAATTACTTCTTCGTAAAGCACAGAGTTAAACAATGGAACAGCCAGCGAAACTGAATATTTAAAGATTCACAACGGATAAAAGAAATACTCTTCATTCAGTGCATAGTTAAACTGTGGAACTCCCTTTCCCAGTGATGGCTACCAACTTAGATTATTTTAAAAGTGGATTAGACAATTCATGGAGGAGAGGGCTATCGATGGCTGTGCTCTGCTTCCATGGCTGGAGGCAACAATGTTTCTGAATACCAGTTCTTGGGAGCCACAGGAGAATAGAGGACGCTTGCGCTCGAATCCTGCTTGCGGGTTTCACAGAAGATGTATCTGGTTGGCCACTGTGAGAAGCGGATGCTGGACTAGACGGCCCACTGGCCTGATCCAGCGGACTTTTCTTCTGCTCTTAACTAAAGTGTCCCATCAGCAGCAGCCCTGCTGAAGAGCTTCCAATTGTGCGATGGGGCTTTCCCCACCTTCTCACCCTGGTCTCCCCACGTACCCCCCCAAAAAAAATATGCTCTGGAGGGGGTTAGGAGAATCCGTGGAACTGCATGAAAAGGGGAGAGAAGGAGGATTGTTCCATCTAACAAACTGAAATACTTGCCTGATTGCATAATAATAATATTATTATTAATAATAATAATAATAATAATAATAATAATGTTTATTTATACCCCGCCCTCCCAAAACCGGGTTCAGAGTGGCTAACATCAAGTATATAACACATTAACATAAAATCAGGCAATCAATTAAAATACATCCTGAGCAACTCCTAACAATAATACAAAATTCATCCGAGTGCTTAATTTATTAAATATCACAGTCATACTTAATAATCTGATTCTAGATTAGTTCAGGCCAACTTCCCCTATTTGTTTCTGACACGGGGTCAAGCCATCACATTCCCTCTGCTTCCAGCATCCAAGCTTAGAGTGTTGATCCTTACATAGTCAGAATGATGCCACTCATGAACAAGAGGCAAATGTCAGCAGATTTGCAGGGGACCCCCAAGATTTTCAAAGTACCAAAAGAAAGGGGGAAGTTAGGGGAGGGGGAATCCCAAGAACAACCCAGCATGCTCAGTGGCTACAGAACGCTGATAGACCCTTGAGGGGAAATGGAAATTCAGGATGCTGAGGAATGGACGGGTATGCCCTAGAAAAGGGCATGGCTGGCTGCAACCTGGAACAGGAGCTGTTCAACACTGCAGCATTTTGTGGCAGGACCCCCTGTTGCCATAAAAGGTAAAGGGACCCCTGACCATTAGGTCCAGTCGTGGACGACTCTGGGGTTGCAGCGTTCATCTCACTTTACTGGCCGAGGGAGCCGGCATTTGTCTGCAGACAGTTTTTCCGGGTCATGTGGCCAGCATGACTAAGCCGCTTCTGGCGAACCAGAGCAGTTCATGGAAACGCCATTTACCTTCCCACCGGAGTGGTACCTATTTATCTACTTGCACTTTAACATGCTTTTGAACTGCTAGGTTGGCAGGAGCAGGGACCGAGCAACGGGAGCTCACCCCGTCACGGGGATTTGAACCGCCAACCTTCTGATCGGCAAGCCCAAGGCTCAGTGGTTTACACCACAGCGCCATCTGTTGCCATAGCGGAGCATTTATTATGACTGGGCAAAGTGTAAGACGAAATAGCCTTCCAGAGTAGATAAATTCCAGGAGCCACCACTGGGGGAACAGTCAGAAGGAACATCGACCAAGATAAAAGCTGCAAGGAGCTGTTCTTCTGCTACTTCCACCACTCAAAACCTCTCATTCCTTCTGAATCCCAAGCAAGCTTTGTCAATGTGCAAATTTGCTTCGGTGAAAACCAGTGAATGGGGCAATTGACACAAACATTGAATAATTATAACGAGCTGAAAAGTCTTTATGGGTTCATCCTACTCTGTTGGGAAAGTGTGGGTATCCTCGAGTCCCCCGAAGGCCCTGGAAATGCACGGCTGTGACATCAGCGGTGGCCACCTCAGTCCCGGGGCTGCCCCGCCAGTGAATGCGTGATATTTTTTCCCTGCTCTCTTTGTTCCAGCTGATGCAGCAGCAGGCCGCCATTATGGCATCCGTGGCGCAAGGCGGCTACCTAAACCCCATGGCGGCCTTCGCAGCAGCTCAGATGCAGCAGATGGCAGCGCTAAACATGAACGGCCTGGCCGCCGCACCCATGACGCCCACCTCAGGTGAGGATCCCACTGCACCTAGCAGGGAGGGGGCAGCTGGCTGGGCCAGGGAGGGGATTAATGTTGGGATACTGCCAGGGAGACATCAGCCATCAAGACTCCACGTCGCCTCCGGACGATCCATCGATCTCCCGTAGATACAGTATCAGCAATTAGCGACACGAGCTCCAGAAATAGCTTGCCACATTCCAGAGCTGATGCACGCTCTATCAGCAGAATTCGCACAGCGAAAGACGCACGCAGGAGAGCATTATCTACAATTTTATTCAGCGTTGGTCAGAACAAAGAAAACATGACTGCCTGCGTTGATGTCTCAGGCATAGAAACAAAAGCATAGACACAACAGAAACATCCTGTGAACAGGAAATACGCAGGCTGTGACTCACAACAGCCTGTCCCCTTTTTAAGGTGGAACAGAAATATCCTAACATCCTCCCCCTTTCCGTGTAACCTGTAGTACCTGTGGTTCAACCCAATTGCAACCTCTGTACATAAACCTTAAGTTGTTCTCTGTTAACAACCTTAGACAACAGATCAGCAGGAATTTCATTTCCTGGCATGTAGGACACCTGAATGAGTCCTTTCTGAATACACTCTCTTGCATGATGTAGCTTAATCTGCAAGTACTTGGTTCTTTGCTTGCAACTCTCTGAGTTCAGCAAAGCCAAACAGGATCTATTGTCTTGATACACTTGTATAGAACATTTCACAGAAACTCTGATGTCCTTAAACAGTTGCATCAACCATTCACAATCCATGAGTGAAAATGACAGAGCATTGAGTTCTGCTTCACAGGAACTTAGGCTTACTGTCGTCTGTTTCTTGCACAGCCAGTCAAACAGACAGTGGTTGTACATGTAGCATACTCCAGAAGTGCTTGTACCATCCGTGGTGTCACTTCCAAAACTAGCATCTGCAAGATTTCAAGACCTCCAGTCTTCTGACTGGTGAACCTCAGCCTGTAGTGCAAAGTCCCTTTCAATTAGCGGGCTATGCGCTTCAGAGCTTTCCAATCCTGAACAGTAGGATTGTTAGCATGTCTGCTAAGCAGGTTAGTGCTTACAGCTATGTCAGGTCTTGAACATTTAGCAATGAAATTCAACTTGCCTAGAATGCATCTGTACAGCGTAGTGTCAGAAAACGCTTCAGCAGTACTACCTACCTGGTAACCTGTCACCATCAGTGTGTCTGCTGGGTTTGCATCAACCAAATTCAACCTGGTTAATACATCAGCAATTTTCTGTGTTTGGTGTACCAGAAAATTACCTGCTTGGTCCCTCTCCACCTGCAGAGAAAGATAGTTGGATACCTCACCAAGATCCTTCATGTCAAAGTGCTCCTTCAGCTGAGCTAGGGTGCTTTGGTACAAAGCCTGATTCTTCCAAAACATCAGAAGATCATCAACAAAACATAAACAATACAGTTTGTTTTGCCCCTCCTCCTTGACAAACACACATGGATCAGCTTTGCCCTGGTGAAAACCTAGAGAAAGCAATGTCTCAGTGAGTTTTGTGTTCCAACACCTGGCACTCTGCTTGAGACCATATAAGGATTTCTGCAGTTTACAGACCATTCCCTTCTGTATCTGCATTCCATCAGGTGGAAGCATAAACAGCTCCTCCCCCAAAACCCCGTACAAAAAAGCTGTATTAATGTCATGATGGGAAACATGCAGTTTCTCCTCTGCAGCGATTTTCAGCATCAGCCGAATGCTCTCATACTTGATGGTGGGTGAGTAGGTCTCGTGGTAATCCTGTCCTGGTACCTGTGAAAAACCTCTGGCAACCAATCTGGCTTTGTGTCTGACAACCTTGCCATTCTGGTCTGTCTTGGCCTTGAAGACCCATTTGCTGCCAACCAGTCTCATTCCTGGGACTACCGGTACCAGCTCCCAAGTTTGGTTCCTATTCAAGGAATCAACTTCAGCCTTCATGGCATTACGCCAAGGCTCAGCATCTTTAGAGGTTAACTCCTGAAGCTCTTTGAAGCTTGAAGGTTCCCACACCTTCTATGAGCTACTAAGAACAGCAGTTGCCGTCTTAGCAAACTCATCAGCAAATCTCTTTGGAGGTCTGCCTTTGGTCGCCCTTTCAGATCTACGTACTAGACGCAAGTCTTCTGGACTCATCTCCTCCTTCTTAGGAGAAAAGTGACCAAAGGTGAACAGTGGTTCTTCCAGTTCATTGTCAGATGCATCAGATGGTCTGACTGAGGCCTTTGCGCTCTTGTAGTCTGCTGTGTCATCACTGTCGCTGACATCAGCAGCAGCGCTGCCCACTGACCTGGAATCCGAACTCTGATCATCATCATCATCTTCATCCTCAGCTTCCTCTTCATTATCTGATTTTTTCACATCACCTTCATCCTCCTCTGGGTAACTGTGGAAAATTCCCACATTTTCCCCCCACTTAGGATTATACTCAACACTCTTTGTGAACTTAATGGACTTAGAGTCAGTCATCCATACTCTGTATGCACCTTTTTCGTACCCCATGAACAAACCATGTGCCCCACGCTTCCCAAGCTTGCTGCTCTGTGGGGTGTGTACCCACATGTCAGAACCAAAGATTCTCATGTGCTTGACGTTAGGTTTCTTACCAAACATCTTCTTATAGGGAGTACAACCAATAGGTGATGACAGTCTGCGATTAAAGGTATAAACAAAGTGTTGGCAGCCACTTGAGCCGTGAGCCTTTTTCACTTCAGAGGCTCCTTATCTTGGCTCCCATTAATCATGAAGCCTGCTTGGCTCGGCTCCCAGGCCAATTAGGCCAGCCGGACATCAAAGGAGAGACTCTCCGTGGCAACGAAAAGCCTTTGCAGTGTGTCGCAGTCTTACTCTCCTGTAAGTGCCATGAATCTGGGCCCATAACCTGTTGTTTGGATACTGCCAGGGAGACATCAGCCATCAAGACCCCACGTCGCCTCCGGACAATCCATCGATCTCCCGTAGATACAGTATCAGCAATTAGCGACACGAGCTCCAGAAATAGCTTGCCACATTCCAGAGCTGATGCATGCTCTATCAGCAGAATTTGCACAGCGAAAGACGCACGCAGGAGAGCATTATTTACAATTTTATTCAGTGTTGGTCAGAACAAAGAAAACATGACTGCCTGCGTTGATGTCTCAGGCATAGAGAGGGAAACGAAAGCATAGACACAACAGAAACAGAAACATCCTGTGAACAGGAAATACGCAGGCTGTGACTCACAACAGCCTGTCCCCTTTTTAAGGTGGAACGGAAATATCCTAACATCTAATACCTCCTTGCGAGATGGGGCGGTCTCTGCCTGTTTGAAGAAGGCCGTGATAAAACCATTCCTCGGGAAACCCTCGCTGGATTCAGAAAATCTAAGTAATTACTGCCCAGTTGCCAACCTCTCCTTCTTAGGTGAGGTCCTTGAGCGTGCAGGGGGGACTGTTTGTGGAAGGGGTTATTGGTTTGCTTTTGCTTTCATTTTATGATGTATCTTCTGTTCTTATTTTCTCTATTTCTGGTGTGAACCGCCCTGTGGTCTTCAGATGAAGGGTGGTATGCAAATAATATAGTGGTACCTCTGGTTGCAAGCAGGATCCGATCCGGAGCCCCGTTCGCAACATGAGCAGAACGCAACCTGCATCTGCATGTGCGCGGGTCACGATTCGCCGCTTCTGCGCATGTGTGTAGCGTCATTTTGAGCGTCTGCGCATGCACGAGCGGCAAAACCCGGAAGTAACCCATTCCGGTACTTCCGGGTCACCGTGGGACGCAACCTGAAAATGTTCAACCTGAAGCAAACGCAACACAATGTATGACTGTACTAGCAACTGTAGGGCATCCCGCTTTCATGTTGTCTTCTCCACCCCTCCTCTAGGTGGCAGCACACCTCCAGGCATCACCGCAGCAGCCGTGCCTAGTATCCCATCTCCCATTGGGGTGAATGGTTTCACTGGCCTACCGCCACAGGCTAACGGGCAGCCTGCCGCAGAAGCCGTGTTTGCCAACGGCATCCACCCTTACCCAGGTAAGACCAATAAGCCTCAAGTCTTATATCCTCCCCAGGTCCGTTGTTGGCACTCGATGCAGCTAAGCATTGGCCAGGGGTCCCAGGGATCAGAAGGACCCACTCACTGGACTGACCTGTCGACTGCTCTCAGACTGCTGGACCCAGTTCCAATCCACAGAAGCTACTGTCAAGACCAGTGATTCCCAACCATTTTGGAGCCCCCGCCCTGGTTCCAAAAACTCATCACCAGTGTCCCCCACCCTACCTTACAAAAAAAAAAAAAAACATTATTCAAAAGAGCAGCTTGCATGGCCCACTAAGGAAGATAATACCACAATACAGTTCAAAATGGTAAATATTAACTGTACATTTGCTCACAATCCAGTTTAAACCAGACTGGTGACTGGGAACAACCGCTTGGACCATATAACACTGGTCCTAAAGGATCTACATTGACTCCCTGTATGTTTCTGAGCACAATTCAAAGTGTTGGTGCTGACCTTTAAAGCCCTAAATGGCCTCAGCCCAGTAGACCTGAAGGAGCGTCTCCACCCCCATCGTTCTGCCCGGACACTGAGGTCCACCTGCGAGGACCTTCTAGTGGTTCCCTCACTGCAAGATGTGAAGTTAGAGGGAACTAGGCAGAGGGCCTTCTCGGTAGTGGCACCCACCCTGTGGAATGCCCTCCCATCAGATGCCAAACAGATAAACAACAATTTGGCTTTTAAAAGACATTTGAAGGCAGCCCTGTTCAGCAAAGTTTTTAATGGTTGATGTTTCATTGTGTTTTTATATATGTTGGAAGTCGTCCAGAGTGACTGGGGCAACTTGGTCAGGGTATAAATAATAAAATGAGGAGGAGGAGGAGGAGGATGGAATAGGATGTCCCTATTTTCACTGGAGAAAGTTTGGAACGTATGCTGTTGGCTTGATCCAGCAAACTCTTTTTATATTCTTATGAGTGTTTGGGTGGCCACTGGACTACACGGGCCACTGACCGGGTCCAGGTTCTTAGGTCCTTATGTTCTTCTTTGGCCTTCTCAATGTTCATAATCTTACTGACCTAAAAAGGCCCACATGGCTGGCCATTTAATGCAGCTCCTCTCCCCCAAACTAACGCTGGAACCCCTTGCGAAACCAGCCGAGCAAAGTCCCCAAAAGCCAAGGGCCAGTTGCCATTTTCTGCCGGCTCAGCACTTTCTTCCGGTTATTGCCGTTATTGTTGTGTCTGAATGCCTAATTAATTACAACAGTAAACGCGCACTTCTTTAATCACTGCATCAGCTGTCCTAATCAATCTTCATAATAGGGGATCCGTAGTATGGCACCCATGAATTTTAATCTACATAAATTTCATAGGACCTTTCGCAGGCTTGTTGTACCAAATGATATAATTATGGATATAGATTAGGCTTGGGGAGAGTGATTTAAATTGGATTTAAGCAGAAGGTGAAGCGAGCCCTCCCACTCGCCCGCTTATTTATTTATTTTGATCCTGACCTTGCGGAGGTGGCTCTTAAGGCAAAGTGGTGGCAAAACAGCCTCTCCCGACCATGATGGCTGCCTCTGCTGCTACTGGGAATGCTGAGCAGAGAGGGGTTGACCTGAATCTAGAAGGCAAGGCATCCAGCCAAGAGGTCTTACCCTGCTCACTGCTTTGGGGGAATGGAAAAGCACTTATCAGCAAATATAGACATGCAGTTTATGAAGTCAGGAGCCATTTGAGGTATAGAGGCAGCATTAATGCAATCTGCTCTGGGATGTTAAGACTTAGAAGGAAAAAGGCCGTGTTGAATCCAGGTGAAAGGAAGCTTCCTCAGCCCAAAGGCCATGCTCCATCATTGAGAATTTCCTGGATGCAAAGTGGGTCGGTCAACGGATAGGACTTTTACTTTTGTGGTTGTTGTTTAATCGATTAGTTGTGTCCGAGTCTTTGTGACCCCATGGACCAGAGCACGCCAGGCCCTCCTGTCTTCCACTGCCTCCCGCAGTTTGGTCAAACTCATGCTGGTAGCTTCGAGAACACTGTCCAACCGTCTCGTCCTCTGTCGTCCCCTTCTCCTTGTGCCCTCCATCTTTCCCAACATCAGGGTCTTTTCCAGGGAGTCTTCTCTTCTCTTCCTTCCAGTGAGCACTCAGGGGTAATTTCCCTAAAAATGGAGAGGTTTGATCTTCTTGCAGTCCATGGGACTCTCCAGAGTCTCCTCCAGCACCATAATTCAAAAGCATCCATTCTTCGGCGATCAGTCTTCTTTATGGTCCAGCTCTCACTTCCATACATCACTACTGGGAAAACCACAGCTTTAACTATACGGACCTTTGTTGGCAAGGTGATGTCTCTGCTTTTTAAGATGCTGTCTAGATTTGTCATCGCTTTTTTTTACAAGAGGCTATATTCCAAGCCTGCAAAGGTCTGAAGTTCTTATACCTCCCTGCCCCGTCCCACCCACCAAATAAGCAAGATACGTTTGTTTGTTTGTTTGTTTGTTTGTTTGTTTGTTTCTGTTTGTTTGTTTGTTTTCTATCCCGCCTTTTCCTCCAAGTTGCTCAAGGCAGAGATACTTGCCCTCCTCTCCTCATTTATCTTCACAACAACCCTGTGAAGGAAGCTCAAGGTCACATCCAGTGGGCTTCATGACTGAATGGGGATTTGAACCCTGGACTCTCAGGTCCCAGTCCATCACTCTAACCACTAGGCCATGCTGAACAAATTCATAGTTCAAGGACGCAGTCTAGTCAGGCATGGGGGGAGCAGGCATGGGCTGACTGTTGACTTCTGAGGGGTTTGGCCGAGATAGCTTCCCATGGGCCAGATAAAGAGACCTGGGTCTCTAGAACCCACAACCTGGGTTCTAGAATCAGGTCCAGAAAACTCACGATATAAATATCTAGGGTGCTTGGAGAGGGAAGCGTGAAGCTAGGACTTCAGAGTAGGTATAGGACGTGGGTGGCGCTGTGGGTTAAACCACAGAGCCTAGGACTTGCTGATCAGAAGGTTGGCAGTTCGAATCCCCGCAATGGGGTGAGCTCCCGTTGCTCGGTCCCTGCTTCTGCCAACCTAGCAGTTCGAAAGCACGTCAAAGTACAAGTAGATAAATAGGTACCACTCCAGAGGGAAGGTAAACAGCATTTCCGTGCGCTGCTCTGGTTCGCCAGAAGCGGCTTAGTCATGCTGGCCACATGAAGCTGTACACCGGCTCCCTTGGCCAATAAAGCGAGATGAGCGCCGCAACCCCAGAGTGGGTCACGACTTGACCTAATGGTCAGGGGTCCCTTTACCTTTACCTTATGAGAACTATAGGAGAAAGCCTTTGCAAATAGACTAGGAAGCTTCCAAGGCATGGGCCTGAGCTGCACCACTCTAGCCTGGCACAAGACATTTTCCTATGCCTCTCTTTAAATCAGCCCTTTCTCCAGAACAATGAGGACTAGGATCTTAACTTTATTCCAAAGGCCTCCATTTGACGGCTAGATCCCTGGTTCAAGGCAGACAGGGCTCCTGCCTCAAACTCTGGAGAGCAGCAGCCAGCCGGTGGGAAAAAAACACTGGTCTGTCTCACTAGAAAGCCGCTTCCAGTGCTCCTGTCTTGAGTTGGCTGTCTGAAGAAGAAGGGCAACTTGAGAATGGAAGGTCTGGCTGAGATGCCACCAAGGAGAGGGCTGCCAAGGAAATCCAGGGCTCCTGTTTCTGAAGATGGCTCCCCACCCCTGACAACATCTCACTATTTTGCCTGGACTCTCTCTTTTTAAACACTGGCCGGTGAAACCCTATAGCACTTGCAGGTTTTCTCAGGGGAAATCGCCTTTGAAATGCTGCTTCTGCCCAGCATTCTGGCTCTCTGTCCCTTTGAGTCACACACATCTCCCTCGATGTCAGCTGATAACTCTATCAGTGCTGTGGGTTTTCTGAGGATCATTCCCGGGCGAACGTCATGCTGACTTTGGTTTTTCTTTTTCTTCCTGGCACCGGGCAGACACTTGGGGAAAGTGACATTAACAGATCTACTTTCTTTGAAGGACTTGGGAGTCGTTCCTCGACTCCTACCTAATGAATAAGTGCTGCCTTCGTTAAATTCATATTTATGGTTGTCGAGGAGGTCATTGGCTTGTTTTATGTCTCCAGGTTTATGGAAGGTTATACGCCATGGTCACACGGTCTCGTGCTGGCCGGGATCGCCTTGCAAAAGAAGCGACTGTAGCTGAGAGAAGCTTTTTTCCACTGGGATATGGAAATGATGGAATTAAGAGAGAGGCGGACTCCTCTTCTCTGCCAGGTGCCCTGGGAAGGGCCTTTTGCCCTGAGATGACAAGAGAAGTTACTTTGGACATCCGTTTTATCAGCTCGGCTTAGTCTTCCATTTTACGAGCTCAGATCTTGCTTTCTATGTAGCACGTCAGGCCGGGCAAGCCTCCTTCTTTCTCTGATAGGCTTGCACCGAAGGCCGATTCATAGGGCATGTTGGAGGCAGTGGCGTAGCGTGGGTTGTCAGCACCCGGGGCAAGGCAAGTAATTTGCGCCCCCTAACCCGTGGATTTGCGCCCCCTAACCCGTGGATTTGCCCTAACCCCAGATGTTGCGCCCGGTGCAGCCGCCCCCCCCTGCACCCCCCACGCTACGCCACTGGTTGGAGGATTCCAACAGAAACAAAAATGGCGGCAGAAATGGCCAATGTTTGCTTATTCCTCCCTTGTCCAGGACGGAAACTGAACCTGCAAATTGTGACCACTGTTTGCTGCTGTTGCTGCTTGCAGTCCACAAACAATACAGTGGTACCTCAGGTTAAGAACTTAATTCGTTCTGGAGGTCCGTTCTTAACCTGAAACTGTTCTTAACCTGAAGCACCACTTTAGCTAATGGGGCCTCCCACTGCCGCTGTGCGATTTCTGTTCTCATCCTGAAGCAAAGTTCTTAACCCGAGGTACTATTTCTGGGTTAGCGGAGTCTGTAACCTGAAGCGTCTGTAACCTGAGGTACCACTGTACATACTTCTTTCCCCCCCATTTGCATTGTGCTTCCTTTGCAACGAAATGAATCGGGTGGAATAATGTAAGCAGGCAGCGAGACAACTAGCGGAGCTTTTGGAGGAAGGCAAACTGCAGCAGAGCAGAAACAGTGCGGCAGCTGTGGCGGGTGGCACATGGACTCAGCCGCAGCCCAGGCGGGGAGAGGAAGTCAGGCACCCATGGGCACCCACAGCAAAAAAAATTATGACATCATTATGACTTGCCATGGTGCACGCCTACATTGGGCACCCACAGTGTGGAGCCCAAGTCGGCGCTCCTGTTTTACAGAAGCAATGCATCACTTTGCGCAACAGCAGTTTGGGGCACCCATCTTAGCGTCGACCCTTCCCTAGGATTTGCCACGTGCCTCTTCTAGGACAAGCCAAGGGTAGCCAGGCAAATTCTTTTGAGGCTTCTGCTTCCGCTCTGCCTGAGCCCTCGTCTCCATGTGATGTTCCACTTCCGCAGACAGGAGAGAAGCAATGAGGTGGAGAGGGAAGGGATGAACGGCCCTGATCCCCCTAAGGGGCTGTCTTAAAAAGTACAAAGCCAGGGGGACTGCATAAATGTAAAACCTAGCAGCACCGATAAATACAAATTAAGCTCCTAATAAGAAGTGAAATATTAGGGCCAAGGTGACATTAGGGGGACGGAGGTTCAGCCAAGCTATGCTTTAAATATTTTATTGCTTCACACCCGAGAAAGAGCTCATTCAATGGATATCTTTTTTTGCAGACTTCTCCCTACGCAGGGGGGAAGAGGGCATGAGAAAGGAAGGTCTCGAGCTATTTGGTACGCAGGCTGAGACCCTACCTGCCTGCGGACTGTCTCGCCAGAGTGGTGCATGCTCTGGTTATCTCCCGCTTGGACTACTGCAATGTGCTCTACGTGGGGCTACCTTTGAAGGTGACCCGGAAACTACAAAAAATCCAGAATGCGGCAGCTAGACTGGTGACTGGGAGTGGTCTGGCGAGAGCGGTCTGGCGAGACCGGTCTTGAAAGACCTACACTGGCTCCCAGTACATTTCCGTGCACAATTCAAAGTGTTGATGCTGACCTTTAAAGCCCTAAATGGCCTCGGTCCAGTATACCTGAAGGAGTGTCTCCATCCCCATCCTCCAGCCCGGACACTGAGGTCCAGCGCTGAGGGCCTTCTGGCAGTTCCCTCACTGCGAGAAGTGAGGTTACAGGGAACCAGGCAGAGGGCCTTCTCGGTAGTGGCACCCACCCTGTGGAACTCCCTCTCACCAGATGTCAAAGAGAACAACAACTACCAGACTTTTAGAAAACATTGTTATTAAGGTGGAATGGAATATCTTAACAGTGAGAACAGGATGCTGGACTAGTTGGGCCATTGGGCTGACCCAGGAGGTGCTTCCGGTGCTCCTGAGCTTACCTGCATTACCCTTTAACCCTCCTCTTTCTCTCTCTCTTGTGTCTTCACAGCACAGAGTCCCACCGCAGCCGACCCTTTGCAGCAAGCCTACGCCGGAGTGCAGCAATATGCAGGTCGTTAGTATTAACACTTTCCCCCAATAAACCTTTCACTTCTCTGATGCTCGATGCATTTGGGGGCTCTTCATAACTGGCACAGCGCGCCTGTGCTTTGTATTATTTTGGAATCCAATGAGACCGCGAAGCGACTCCCAAAGGAGAATGCTTTTGTTGAATCATTGCATTTTTGCCCTGCCTTTCTGTAACAAGCCCCCAAAGAAACCAAGGGTGCTTTCAGACTGTCGATACGATAATCTTTATTGTCATTGTCCCATACAGAACAATGAAATTGAAAAAATCTACATCAGACATTCAAAAACCCACAAGCCTGCTATCCCAGCTATAGCCCCTAAAAACTCTGATACCCCATAATTGAATAGAATATACCGTATTTTTTGCTCTATAAGACTCACTTTTTGCCTCCCAAAAAGTAAGGGGAAATGCGTGTGCGTCTTATGTAGCGAATACGGGCTGCATGGCTATCCTAGAAGCCAGAACAGCAAGAGGGTTCACTGCGCAGCGATCCCTCTTGCTGTTCTGGCTACTGAGATTCAGAATATTATTTTTTCTTGCTTTCCTCCTCCAAAAACTAGGTGCGTCTTATGGTCTGGTGCATCTTATAGAGCAAAAAATACAGTACTCACATAAAGACTACCTTACACTGCGTTTAAAACCAGAATCGCATTTGGATAGAAACTGTTTCTCAGAGGGCTAGTCGCCGTTTTCAGGTGGAATTCAGCCAAGTTCCGGCAAACTTGGGTTGCACAGTTGTAGTTGATTGGGAAGTTCTGCACAAGAAACTCGCTCCCCCTCCCCCCCAAAAAAAATCTGACTTTCTGCGGTAAAGAAAATGAGAAATGCTCATTCAATAGCCATCCTTGTCTAACCTCCCTGCAAACAAATCAGGATCTGGGCTTGATAAACAGGTCATCTGGAATAAAACCTGCCATATGCCCAAGCCACGCAACAGAATAACCAGGAATACAAGAAAGCCATACAAAAATCAGACAGAGTTCTATTAAGAAGTTCAAACTG
The DNA here is from genome assembly GCF_964270895.1 of Podarcis filfolensis. NCBI lineage: Eukaryota > Metazoa > Chordata > Lepidosauria > Squamata > Lacertidae > Podarcis > Podarcis filfolensis. The sequence goes on along the minus strand of NC_139613.1, from coordinate 3,966,964 downwards.
AAAATCATAATTAAGTTTACAGATTGAAACACAGGGCAGCAAAGAAAATGTTCTTCATTTGAAATAAGTCCTTTATTCAAGGGCACCAAAACCCCACTGATTATAGCAGATGAACCCCTATTTTTTAGAAGACATTCAAATCAGGCTTGTAGGTATTTCATTATTATTATTATTATTATTATTATTATTATTATTATTATTATTATAACATTTATTTATATCCTGCCTTTTACCCTTACAGGGACTCAAGGCGACTTACAGATAAAATAGAAACAGCTAAAACAATTGAACTTTAATAAAATTATATACATATGATCTATTGAAACATAAAGATAATTACAATAAAAAAGCACAGCAGCATCCTTTCCCTTAAAAAGTCAGTTCCCAAATGCCTGTTGGAAGAAGAAAGAAAGCACCAGAAAAAAGAGGGGGCAGAATTTAGTGTCAGGCACAAAATACATCATCCTGAGAATCTCAGCTCTCATTTTTTAAAAATCCAAATTTCTAGTCCATATGGCAGGAAGATGGAATGCAGTGATATCTCGTAGAATCTCCGAAAGGAGAAGTGAATAATAAGATTCCCAGGGGAACGGGTTTCTGTGTCCTATGCAGCAACCTGTCCCTTCGCTTAATTAGCAGCATCAATTAAGCAAAATAAGAAATGTATGCAATTTTGCTTGGTGTGCACAATTTAGATGGGTAATGAAAATCCCCTTTTCTCACACTGCAGAGCTCAAATTACCTTAGCACATTTTGGTACAAGTGCAAAGTACTTGCAGATTGAATGGATACTGGAAGTCCTTTGCTTCCAAACTTTGGGAGCGTTTTTTGTCTTGGGTAGAGAGGGGGATAGAAGATCACACAGGTTCCCATGTGCAGAAGAAGCACAGGGATCAAAAAAGAGACATTAATCTGAAAAGGCAAGGGGGGAATGCTGTGAGATATTATTTATTCATCTAAAAGATGATCGTGAATTAGATTAGAATACACCAGGGCTCTCCTGTCCATCTCCCAGGAGCCGCCAACTGGTCAACACAGAGTCCTCATTGGTTTCAGCCACTGTGGTGTAAGGAGTCCTGTCAAGCAGAGGTGGCAGAAGGGAGATCTGGATCTGCCAGTCGATATCTCGGTGATCTGCACTAGATCCAGACAATTCCGATTCCCAGTTGTTTTAACAGTAGGAACAACCAAGTGACTTTTCTCACCCAAAAATGAATTAGGCTGCTAAAGGAAGGAACAGTGCTGTAGCATGGGTTGCCAGAGCTCCGTGGCAAGTAAAGTATTGTATGTCTCCTAAGGCAAGTATTGCTCCCCCAACCGGTACCTTCACGCGGCACTGCTGCTGCCGCCAGACAGAGCTATAGAGCAGCAGCAGTACCTGCGTGCATGCCTCCTCAGGATGGATTGGTGCCACTGCTGTGAGTCTTGCCATCCACTTGTCTCTCCCACCGCTGGGGACCACTATGCAGCCAAAGGATGCAAGGGCCCATCCTCTCCCAGCTCCAGCTTAGAGTGCTGCTCAGGTGAGGCAGGTGGGAGGGACAGGGAGCGCCTCCAGTCAGGGTGGCAGCTGCAGAGGCACACCTCCAAAAAAAATTGCACTCGAGGCAATTGCCCCGGTAGCCCACCTTCCCCCCACACCTGCTATGCCACTGGGAAGGATGCTAGCCAGAAACAGACTTCTGTAGAAAACAGAAGCTGTGAGCTCAGTTTTGTTCAGGCAGGGAGAAGTACCTGGGCTCAGCATATGCTCAGAGGCACCGTTCTTTTTCTTCTGTGCCTTTTGCAACTGGCTCTAATTGGTAGAACATGGAGTTCCAGTAAATTAATTTTTTTTAGAAAGCAGATACAACAAGCTTGACATTTTCCCACCTCTGGTCTGGAGCACTGCAGAGCACAGCAAAGCCCTCTAGCAAATAAAATCAGGAACAGGGAAGTGTGGCAAATGACTAAGAGCAGGTGAAGGAGAAGGCAACACAGGGAGTCAAAGTCAGGCAGCAGCTCAGATTCAGGGTAACAAATTTCTCTGCGAAGCACTCGTGCGAAAAGGGTTGGAAGGACATTCTTCCCTGAAATGCAAAATGCAGGGTGCTTTGACAATAGGATGCTTTCAGTTCCCCCATATGTTTCAGTCGTGGTACGTTTCCAGTGGAATTTTCTCAGACTTTTAATATCAGTGCTTAGTCTCCCTCCATGGATAACACAACCTGTCTGTTGCTACAACCAATTGGTTTACTTCCTATGGTTCAAAGAATGGCCATCGACTCCTGCCAAGGAATGCTTTTGTGTGTGAATCAAACCTGGATCTGGGAAGTTCAGTTTCATTCTCCATAAAAGACCAGTTCCTGGTGTCTTAGTTTCTGCCCCTTATTGCTTGCAAGATTTGACAGACTGACCTGGTTCAGACCTTGCAGTTCTCAATAACCCCCCTGGGAAAGCAAATTTGGCCTTCGTAGGGTCCCAAGGTGTCGTGATTTTGGAATTGGTGTGTTGTGCTATGGCGTGACCTTTAAAATAGTTGTCCGTGGTGCCATTGCCTCCTGTTGCCATGCAAGCAGATAACTGGTTTCCACCACACATGGAAGTCCATCAGAGACTTGAGATATCAACCTCCAGTCCATGAAAGCTTATGTCATAATAAATGTGTTCGTCTTTCAAGGTACCGTGACAGGAGGCAGTGATGGCCACCAACCCAGATGGCTTTAAGAGAGGATGAGACAAATTTATGGAAGAGAAGGCTATTGATAGCTATGAACCATGGTAGTTATGCTCTGCTTCCACAGTTGGAGGCAACAGTGCTTCTGAATATTGTGGCTGGAAACCACAGGAGGGGAGAGGCTTCTTATCCTGCTTCTAGGTTTCTCAAAGGACATCTGGTTGGCCACTGTGAGAACAGAGTGATGGACTAAGTGGCCCATTGGCCTGATCTAGAGGGCTGTTCTGATGTTCTTCCCACAAGAGACTTCCTTGGATTTGCTGCAACAGAGTAACACAGCTACCCCTCCACAACTCTTTCCCTTGTGTTATTGAGTATCCATGGACCCCTGCTCAGGGCCACACCAGCTTACCTGCAACCAAGTTGCACCATGATGTTCTCCCAGAACATTCACTGGGCCTTCAAGGTTGCCTCCCTTCGTCTATGCAAATGGCTTGTGGCTCTCTCATTTGTGATGCATTTCCAGTGTGATCCTCAGAGCTGCACAACTGGAGGCAGGATACAGACAGGCCCATTGCATGTAGGCTCATCATTTTAGTGACGGCATTAAATTGCATTGGTGAGTGGGCCATCATAGCTCAAGCATGGCAAATCTGACTCTTGCAGCCTTTCCAAGCCAATGGCATTCAAGAGAGTCAGTTCACACGCTCAGTGTTGAGAAACCAAGTGATGGTGTTCATGTGTGAAGAACACCAAGAGCTCTTAAGCAAAGGAAGACCACTCAGTTTTCAAGAACTCAACTTATTCTGGGTTCATGTTATAATGTGCCACCTTACAGCCCGACAAGGTTTAATTCTTGGTTGGGGATGATTGTTGGGGGTGAAGATCTGCTTCTGCAATGGTCCTGAAATCTTCCTTCCTTTCTTCTCTCCCCCTCTTTCCCCTATAGCTGCTTACCCTGCTGCATATGGCCAGATAAGCCAAGCCTTCCCACAGCCGCCTCCCATGATCCCACAGCAACAGAGAGAAGGTGAGTCTTTGGGATACTGTCTTGACCATGGGCAATTCTTTCTGTAGCTTCAGGAAGAAACACTGCGTAGCCAGCCACCACTTCTGGAAAACACACTTCCTTGCGATGTCATGCACATACTTCAAGAAGAGGTCACTATCTAGGTATCATAACATAAGCAAGCTCCTGCCAGAGGGCTCCAGAGCTGCTATTGTGATGCCACCATGAAAACTCCTATGAAAGAAGCCACAAAAAAATATTTACTGAAGAGTGAGACCCACGTAGGTTCCTCAATTCTCAGTTCTTCTTGGCTGCACCTCACCAGAGGCTCACCAGCTTCCCAAACCTTTTGTGCCACATCCTAATAAATCCTAATAAATTGAAGATATGCTATTACTTCAGTGTGAGCCCAAGTTTTGCTTTGTTTGCTGGCCCATTTTTTGTAGCTGCTGCCTCCTGGAGGAAATGATAAAATAGTAGGAAAGTTGGTAAGATTTTGCACCTAGAGTCTCCTCAGATATCAGCCTCTAGAGGGCAGCATAATTTGCCTCAAATGGCCCAGTGTTGACCATAGAGTGTTAGGCGGTAGCTGGTTAGTTAAAAGGTGAATACCAATAACTGCAAAATACTAATTACAAAATTATAATATTACAATACTAATTACAAAAGCCACCAAACCGTGCAAATACGTACAGTTTAACAACTATAAGAACAGCCATAATAGAGAAGCTAACCACATCAACACATCAAAACACAAATTAAAACCAATTTAGCCAGCTATCAGTGTGAATTGATAGCTGTACAATACATATATACCCTGAGGTATCAAATATTTAAAAATAGTATAAAATATAGGGGTGGAAATTGAATATATTACTATTGGTCATGACTATGTCACCTTAAAAAAAAGAAAACAGCCAAATGTATTATTTACAGGAATTAATTCAGCTTCAAATTCACACTTTTGGCCAAGCCATTAACCATCCATCTTTACAAATGGGAAAGTGAGACAGAGAGAAAGAAATTACCAGTATCCAAAAGGTATCTAAGGAACTCATATGGACTCCAGCCTGTATCCAATACTATTTCACTTGCCTACATTATTTGGATAATCAGGGTGAATATGAATATATTGCACCATGTAATTAGCCACTTAATCAGTCTTGTGGAAAGTACGTCGCGTGAAGTCATGGGGCACCGGCCCAAGTCATTTCCCCTTCGACCTCTCACAGCCCCCCATTTCCTGCGGAGGGAAACACTCCTTGCAGTGCGGAACTCCCATGCTTGAGTCATCTACAGGGACCCTGGATTTGAGTGAGGGAAACGTCCGTCTCCCAGGGTGAGAGGTTGGGAGGAGAAACAAAAGATGTCGGGTGAGAGCTGAGAGGGGCTACTACGTTCTATAGGTTGTAAGGGCTAGGAACCTTTAAGAGAGGTTAAAAAAAGGAGTTATTTTTAACTTTTTGTAGCTGCTTTTGTTTTTTATTTACATTAGTTTTCTATATCTTATTGTATGATGAAAAAAGGTTAATTTTTAAAAGGCATCATTGAAGTCATTTTTTAAAAGGTAGTATACAAGCATATAAAAATAAATAAAAAAACACAGGAATTTGGGGAATTCCAACATATAATAGCAGGGTCTGAACTTATGAGTCAGGCAAAGCCCTGGGCAGAGAGATATGTGGAGCTACCTTTGAAAGTGACTTGGAAACTACAACTAATCCAGAAAGGGACAGCTAGACTGGTGACTGGGGGCAGCCGCTGGGACCATATAAGACCAGTCCTAAAGGATCTACACTGGTTCCCAGTACATTTCTGAGCACAATTCAAAGTGTTGGTGCTGACCTTTAAAGCCCTAAATGGCCCCATATACCTGAAGGAGGGTCTCCACCCTTATTGTTCAGCCCGGACACTGAGGTCCAGCTCTGAGGACCTTCTGGCGGTTCCCTCCCTGTGAGAAGTGAAGTTACAGGGAACCCAGCAGAGGGCCTTTTTGGTAGTGGCGCCCGCCCTGTGGAACGCCCTCCTATCAGATGTCAAGGAAACAGAACTATCAGAAAGTTTTTAATGTTTAATTATGTTTTTATATATGTTGGAAGTCGCCCAGAGTGGCTGGGGCAACCCAGGCTGCATCTACACAATTATTTTTTTAAAAAGCCACTTTGAAAATGCTCAGGAGTTGGGAATTGTTTTAAAGCTCACAATGGAAAAATTTCATAGAGTACCGATTTCAGCTCTACAGTGCCATCTGGTGTCACAGTATTATAACGCATTTATAACGTTTTATTTTCACTTATGTAGCTGAGTCCCCAGTCAGATGGGAGAGAAACTATTATTATTATTATTATTATTATTATTATTATTATTATTATTATTATTATTATTTCTCTATGAGACTTCTGTAGCAACTGATGGTGCAGAATGGGGCATTCCATAGCACAGTGGCAAAAGTGAAAAGAGCTCATTTTAACACCGCTGCACAGTGATATTCTGCAAGGTGCAGAATAGAATTCCCTGACATGATCTAAAGCGTTTTGCAGGGTCTCTACGGGGGCAGGTGTGCTTTTCCCCAGGTCACCTGGTCCTGAATTGTTCAGCACCAAGACCCTGAACCCTGCCCAGCAGCTGATCTCGACATGATGTCAGTGTTTCCACCTTGCATCTTGGAGGGGCGATGCTTTGGCTCCCCTTTTGAGTGCTCTGGTTCTCCAAGTCACTTAGCTAAGCGGCAGGGTCTTGGGGGCCTCATTAGTCCATTAGCCCGGCCCGCTGACCCCAGCCCTGCTCCCCCATGTTGGCATAAATGCCGAGGCAACCTCACGGTCCCGGAGGAGCCTCGCGCCTTGTAGCAGGTCGGCCGTTCCTTTTAGCAACGTAGTGGGGGAAAATTGTGCTTAGCAAGTCTTCATCAGGGCTTCGTTTTCCATTAATCCAAAAAGAAAATGTGGAGGGGGAAAGTGCCTTCAATCATGCCAAGGCCCGGGAATTTTAATGAGCTTTAAATGGGCATCTGTCAGAATCCTGACTCGGCGGAACTACCCCTGCCAGCCGAGGGGATGAGTAATGGCCAATAAAAAGCAGGGGGAAGCACCTTCGTGAACTCCTCTCTCTAACAGGAAAGGCAAAGTTGTAATTTGCTGTGTTATGACACTATAATTATGCCCTGATGAAGAAAGCGAGAACATTAAAAATCCTTCTCTTCTACATGGTGCATCCCTGTTCCCTCCTTTCTCTCTCTCCCCCCGCCGACCCCCAACTGACGGGGAAGAAATGGTTTAACCCTTGATCCACTTGATCGTTGTGATGTGATAAGGCATTAGGAAGGGTGGGGGGAAAGAGTTTCACACACACACACACAATTCTTCATCAGATTCCATACCCGTCAACAATGCTCCAGTGAAAAAAGGGATGTTCTATTCCATCATCATAATTATAATAATTTTATTATTTATACCCCACCCATCTGACTGGGTTGTCCCAGCTGCTCTGGGCAGCATCCAACATATATAAATACAGTGGTATCTTGGTTGTCAAACTTAATCCCTTCCAGGAGTCCATTCAGCTCCCGGAACCGTTCGGAAACCAAGGCACAGCTTCCAATTGGCTGCAGGGGCTTCCTGCACTCAATCGAAAGCCGCGAAAATTGCATCGGACATTCGGCATCCAAAAAATGTTCGCAAACTGGAACTCTCGCTTTGTGGCATTTGGGAGCCAAAACATCCGGGTACCAAGGCGTTCGAGAACCAAGGCACGGATGTACATAATACAACATTAAACACTGAAAAACTTTCCTATATAGTCTGTCTTCGGATATCGTCTAAAGATCATATAGTTACTTATCTCCTTTGCTTGGGGAGTGCATCACTCCACACCCTCCAACATTTCTCTGATGAAAATAGGGACGTCCTGAGGACATTCCGGGATCAAATGAGAAACCGGGACAGCTTCCTGTAAATCCAAAAATCTGGAAAATAGAGAAATTTGGAGGCCCTGAGCACTCAGAACTAAATTTAGAAAACTTGGCTTGAATTGTGTAAATTTGTGTGCTGTACCTGTTATGGCCACCTGATAGTTAGTAAGGCCATATTGGTTTATTCCATCATGGGAAATCCCAGCTAATCAGAATAGCATAAGTAGATCCTGCACCTACTGGATCAGGCCAATGGCCCTTCTAGTCCAACATCCTGTTATCATACTGCAGGCATAGGCAAACTCGGCTCTCCAGATGTTTTCGGACTACAGTTCCCATCATCCCTGAACACTGGTCCTGTTAGCTAGGGATCATGGGAGTTGTAGTCTCAAAACATCTGGAGGGCCGAATTTGCCTATGCCTGTCATACTGGCCAAACAGATGCCTGTGGGAAACCCATAAGCTGGAAACAAAAGCTCTCTCCCTTCCTGTGGTTTCCACAAACTGAGAGCACAGCCATCCTGAATAATAATAATAATAATAATAATAATAATAATAATAATAAATAATTTATTTGTACCTCACCCATCTGGCTGGGTTTCCCCAGCCACTCTGGGCGGCTTCCAACAAGGATTAAAAATACATCAAAATGCCACACATTAAAAACTTCCCTGAACAATGGCCATTGATAGCCTTCTCCTCCGTGAATTTGTCCAATATCCCTTTAAAGCCATTCAAACTGGTGGCCATTCATGTGACTTCCATAATTTAACTATTGAAGTGCTGTCTTTTATCTGTTCTGAGGCTTCCAAGCTTCAGCCCGGTTGGAAATCCACAAGTTCCAGTTTTATGAGAGAGCAGGAAAACCTTTTATCCATCCGCTTTTCCCATGCCATAAATAAATTGATAAATTTCTATCATGTCACCACTTACTTACCTTTTTTTCTAAACTAGCAAACCAGTTTCAGGGATCTGTTTCTCAGCCTTTCCACATCAACTAGGGAGGAGGGGAGTGATAAGGCGGGATATCAAATCCAAACTCTTCTTCTTCTTCTGTACCTATCCATGCAGTGTACAGTCAAAATATGAAACTCACCTCCCCCCACCCTCCAGGAGGCAGTGATGATCACCAACATAGATGGCAAGTAGGCACTGGGGATGGGCTATTGATGGCCACTTGCCATGTTCTGCCTCCACAGTTGGAGGCAGCAATATTTATTTATACATACATACATACATACATACATACATACATATGCCCATCTGGCTGGGTTTCTGCCCACTCTGGGCGGCTTCCAACAGAATATTAAAATACAGTGATTCATCAAGTATTACAAGCTTCCCTAAACAGGGCTGTCTTCAGATGTCTTCTGAAAGTCAGATAGTTCTCTATTTCCTGGACATCTGATGGGAAGGCGTTCCACAGGGTGGGTGCCACTACCGAGAAGGCCCTCTGCCTGGTTCCCTGTAACTTCACTTCTCGCAGTGAGGGAACTGCCAGAAGGCCCTTGGCGCTGGAGCTCAGTGTCCGGGCAGAACGATGTGGGTGGAGACGCTCCTTCAGCAATGCTTCTGAACACCAACTCCTGGAAACTACAAGTGGGGAGAAGGCTCTTGCACCGATGCTCTGCACTCTGGTTTCCCAGTTGGCCACTGTGAGAAGAGGATGCTGGACTAGATGGGCCATTGACTTGATCCGGCAAGCGCCTCTTACGTGTCTTGTGTTCTCGTGTTCCGTGTGCTCCCTCCTTCTTCACCCCTTACCTCTTTTCTCTCTCCCTCTCTCTCCTCCATCTTCCCCGCAGGACCAGAGGGCTGTAACCTGTTTATCTACCATCTGCCCCAGGAGTTTGGGGACGCAGAGCTGATGCAGATGTTCCTGCCATTCGGTAATGTCATCTCCTCGAAAGTGTTTGTGGATCGGGCGACAAACCAAAGTAAATGCTTTGGTGGGTAAAGATAACAAAACAATTAGATTCATCCAGGAAAGGAACTTTCTCTGAACTACTTTTACCGTTTGGTTTTTTATTTCTTATTTTATTTTTTTGGTTTCCTTTTCCTTTTTCTTCTCATACTGCTATATTTTTTGTAACTTTACTTAGCTGATTCCCCCTCCCCCTCCTCCTCGATTTCCCTTTGTCGATCTGCCTTCTTCTTCCCCCTTTCCCCCCACCGCTGCCCCACCTCCCCTTCCCCCTTGGCTCCCTTCTCACTGTCTCATACTTTGGAACTGCATTGCCCTGCAGCAGAGAGGATCGCTGACTCCAGGAACCTTTGGGGACACCATCCCAAATCCTGGTGGGGTGGAAATGGGGGAATTGCTAGGTGTTTGGGGTGGCGAGGAGGAGGAGGAAGAGAGGAACCAGCAGAAAGACCCAGGTCAAACGAGGACAGCGGGCAGCAAAGGAAAAGCTTAGTGGACAATTCACAGATGGAGCAGGAAGGAAAGCTAAGCGATGTGGTTGGGTACCGTTTCTCAGCTGGGTGAGCGAGACCGGGTGTCAGAAGGAGAGGGCACCTGGGGGGCAGAGAGCCTGCTCCTCTTTACCAGAGATGGAAGGGGTTGGGCTTCAGGAGCGATGAAGTGCATGTCGGAGCATGCTGATCCCAGTGTTTGGATTTCTCTGTAGGGTGTTCCCCCCATCCTCACTCCCTCCTCCCCTTTGTGCTGCTGTTAACTGTCTTGGATGCCTATGTTGTTATGTGGGGCGGTGGTTGGGAACTTCAGCTCCATCCATCCATCCATCCATCCACTTCCTGCCATTAGCTCACCTCCCTCAGCCCTGCCATTGTCCCCCAAAGAAATCCCTCCTCCATCACCTACCCTTCTCTTTCCGACACGGCCAAATGTCTCTCCAAAATTCGGTAGTGACGACAGCCTTCCGATGACCCTTGCGGACCCTTCCTACTCTACCATGCTAAGATTTCTCTGAGTAATACTAGAAATTGCTGCGCTCCACAGTCCCAGGCAGCTGAAGAACAGCTGCTGGGATTCAAAGTCCTCTTGGGATAAGTTCCTGCTTGCAGGCGTTTTCATTATGATATCGATTACATTTATATCCTGCCTTTTTTCTCCATGGAGCTCAAGGTGATAAACATGGTTCTCACACCTGCCCATTTTATCCTCAAAACAACCCCGTGAGGTAGGCTGAGAGGCAGGAATTGGCCCAGGGTCTTACCCAGGGAGCTTTTCATGGCTGAGTGTGGATTTGAAACCTGGTCCTGCGCCCACACTTCAGCCGCTACACCACACTGGAATCTGGGTGTCCACTGCTAGAAAAGGACATTGGGCTTTGCTTGTTTGTTTGATGGATGGATTTGTATTCCGCCCTTCATCCGAAGATCCCTGTGCACTTCACAGCATTAAAATACAAAATAAGAATACAAAATACACAATGAAAACAAAACTAAAAACAAACCAATACTGGGTCATTGGCCTGATCCAGGAGGCAAAGTCATGTGAAATCCTGACTGTGACCGCATGATGAAAAATGGGCTGATCCAGAAGAGGGAGTGGGAGATGACAAGTCACGTGAGCCCAAAAGGCGGATGAGATGTAGGGTGAGGATGCACAGGGACATGTTTGGTAATGAGGTCATGAAGACATCAGGGCTGGTTCAAATTTCCAGAGGCATTTGAGGAGATATGGTTAAGCTCACTATAGTGGTACCTCTGGTTAAGAACTTAATTCGTTCTCGAGGTCCATTCTTAACCTGAAACTGTTCTTAACCTGAGGTCCCACTTTAGCTAATGGGGCCTCCCGCTGCCACCGCAATGCGATTTCTGTTCTCATCCTGAAGCAAAGTTCTTAAACCAAGGTACTATATCTGGGTTAGCGGAGTCTGTAACCTGAAGCGTCTGTAACCTGAGGTACCACTGCAGTATGTGTGCCCAGACCCATTCACCCACTAGGAATGGAGGAGACGTCAGGGATGGTTCACATTTTAAAGTGAACTTACCTAATTCCCAAAACAGTGCGTGAACCGAAACACAATGACCCTTCGAAATCCGCACTCTTCCAAATTTGGTGGCGCACATCTCCACCCAAATGATGTGTGCAGAAAAATTATCTATTGTTATTTATTATTTATTGCATTTATATCCCAGGAGCCCAAGGTGGTGTACATAGCTCACCCTCTCCCCATTTTTTATCATCACAACAACCCTGTGAGGTAAGTTAGGCTGCGAGGCAGTCACTGGTCCCCAAGGTTACCCAGCGAGCTCAATGGCTGAGTGGCAATTTGAACCCTGGTCTCCCAGGGTATTAGTTCAGTACTGGCTCTCTATGTTAGTGAAAATTATAATCAGCTGCATACATATATATTAATGCAAATAACACACAATGTGTTGTATTATGGTAAAACTGCATACCGATATGTTAGAGAGAGAGAGAGAGATCGCAAACTGGGGTGAAAATGTTGAGAAAGGGACTTAAGATCTGAAAAACAAGGATCTGAGAGATGCTAAAACATGCCGAGAATTTGTGGAGCACCGCTGTAAATCTAGGGCTGCATTGGTCCTCCACCCACATCCTCACAATCCTAGTTTCAGCACACTTTTTGTGGTCATGTGAGGAATGGTTGAAGGAGTTGGGTATGTTACGCATGGAGAAGAGAAGACATATCATATCGGCATATGATAGGCAACTTCAAATATCTGAAGGGAGGGTCTTGGGAGATGGAGCAAGCTTGTTTCCAGCTGCTCCAGACGCTAGGACCCAAACCAATGGATTCAAAGCACAAGAAAGGAGTTTCTGCCTAAACGTTAGGAAGAACCTTCTGACACTAAGAGCTGCTCAACCACCTCAGAAGGTGGTGGACTCTCCTTCACTGGAAGTTTTTAAACAGAGCTTGGGTGGCCATCCCCCAGGGAATCTTCAGCTGTGGTTCCCTTTGGGGTTCTTTCCAAACCTACCATTCTGTGATTCTAAGACTTATACCTGGCTGGTGAACACAGGGACAAGGGGCCATCTCTACTGGGAATAATTAACCATTTTCTTAAGTCTTCCCCCACCTCCCAAAGAAGCCCTCTTGATGGATTCTTGTGAGATGGGGCAAGCAATTTTCAGAAGGGATAACAGCCCACTATTGGCCACTGAGAAAGTGGACTACAAAAATATGGATTGTTCTTTTTAAAAATCAATCAATCGATTGATTGATTGATTGATTGATTGATTGATTGGATTGTGTGCTGTTATTACTAAGACCCAACATAGGTTTCTCCAAAACAAGTCATGCCAGACAAATCCCATTTCTTTTTAGAGTTACAGATTTGGTAGATCAAGGGAATGTATGGACAAAGTATATCTTGATTTCAGTAAGAGCTGTTTGACAGTGGAATGGTCTTCCTCAGGAGCTTGTGGACTCTCCTTCCTTAAAGGTTTTTAAGCAGAGGTTAGATGGCCATCTCTGCTGTGTTAGTTGAGATTCCTGCACTGCAGAGGGTTGGACTAGATGACCCTCAGGGACCCTTCCAACTCTACAGTTCTATGCTTCTATAATTCTGTTAATTACCGTATTTTTTGCTCTATAAGACTCACTTTTTCCCTCCTAAAAAATAAGGGGAAATGTGTGTGCGTCTTATGGAGCGAATGCAGGCTGTGCAGCTATCCCAGAAGCCAGAACAGCAAGAGGGATTGCTGCTTTCACTGCCCAGCGATCCCTCTTGCTGTTCTGGCTTCTGAGATTCAGAATACCTTTTTTCTTGTTTTCCTCCTCCAAAAACTAGGTGCGTCTTGTGGTCTGGTGCGTCTTATAGAGCGAAAAATACGGTAATTAAAAATCCCTGCCATCTAGGCAGGCTCCAAGTCCCAGCAACCGATCCCACCCCCCCGGCCTTTCCTTGACCTTTCGGTGAAGTTTATTCCGTGCCAGGGCCTCACGCGGCACTTGGCAGCTGCGAACGGTGGGAGGAGGAAAATCTCCAGTTGGATGGGAAGGTATGAATGAAAAATGTAGGCCCATAAAACTTCTTGCCCTCCGCCCACATTCCGCGACAGCATCTAGGCAATCAGGGGAGGGAGGGAGGGAGGGTGACCGCGGGGGGGGGGGCGTTGGAAGAGCCGCACAAGTATTAGGGCTGTGAGCCACTATTCATTTTACAAACTATAATTAATTTGATGTTTAGATTAATTTCTGATGCGCTCTCAAAGGTGCACGGAAAGCATTTTTCCTTTATTATAATGTTGATTGCTTATTGGGGAGATAAATCTAACTGTCAGTTATGTACCGACTTACCAAAACTTTCAGACCTAGCAAGCATGTCTGCGCGAGAGGAGCAGCTGCTCTGCTGTTCCGCAATTAAAGGGACAGCCCAGCCTTTTCCCAGGCAACAACAACAACAAAAAAAAAACCCTCTGCACATGAGTTGCAAGGGTCTTCCTTGTCTTTTCTCTCTTCCTTTCGTGGGTGGTATTGCAAAGGGCACATCGCAGAAGAAAACTCGACTGCATATTTCAATTGATTCTCGGTCCAATCTTTGTTATTTTGTCCCTCTTTGGATAACTTTCAAAGGTGGAAGGTTGGAAGAGGAGGTGCAGCTGGGGAATAATGTGGGGTGGAGGCAGTGTAGAAGGCCAGAGAAAAAGTGTCTGAGAATGTATGGAAAACTAGGCTGGAGGGGTGACAAACAGAAAGGAAATGGGAACCTCAGGGGTGAGGAAAGCTAATGCGTATCCTTTCTGGTTTGAAATCTTCAGCCTAATCTTCAGCTCCATGCCTCTAAGCTACCTTTCTAAATCATGGAGAAAAGGAAAGAAAATTTCGCATTTTGCAAGTTCTTGTAGAAGCAACCATAAAAGGCAAAGGTAAAGGGACCCCTGACCATTAGGTCCAGTCGTGGCCGACTCCGGGGTTGCGGTGTTCATCTCACTTTATTGGCCGAGGGAGCCGACGTACAGCTTCTGGGTCATATGGCCAGCATGACTAAGCCGCTTCTGTCGAACCAGAGCAGTGCACGGAAACGCTGTTTATCTTCCCACCGGAGTGGTACCTATTTAACTACTTGCACTGGCATGCTTTCGAATTGCTAGGTTGGCAGGAGCAGGGACCGAGCAATGGGAGCTCACCCCGTTGCGGGGATTCGAACCGCTGACCTTCTGATCGGCAAGTCCTAGGCTCTGTGTTTAACCCACAGCGCCATTCGCCACCCATGCTCACATGGCAATTAAAATTCTACTTATGCTCACAGTGGGAGCAGAACCAGGTGTGAGCAGGAGTCACTGCCACACCACACATTTATTTATTCATTCATTCGATAGTTATTTATTGCATTTATAGAAAAGGGTGGGGTGTGTTTGCATTAGGTAGGAAACCAACTGGCCGAGCCTATGGAGACCCTGTCCCTCTGTCTCCAAGAATGTGACCAGAAGGATGAAGTTCCCTACCTGGTCCGCTCAAGCCAAGTGCCACTCCCACTCCCAAGCTAAAATCTTATTGGTTGGGGGGAGAGGGAGACCGACCAATAGCAAAGCAGAGCAAAGAGGGTCAGCAAGAGATGCCCGTAGAGCAGGTCACATGGAAGATGGAGCAAATCTGGTTTCTCCTGCTCTGGAGGGCAGGACTCATACCAATAGCTTTCTCCTGCTCTGGAGGGCAGGACTCATACCAAAAGAAGGGAGATTTCAACTAAACATCAGGAAGGACCTTTTGACAGTAGGAGCTGTCCGACAGTGGAACAGAATCCCTCACTGGAGGTTTTTAAGCAGAGGTTGGATGGCCGTCTGTCATGGATGCTTTAGCTGAGATTTCTGCATTGCAGGGGGTTGGAATAAATTATTATTATTATTTTTTAATTTATTTATTTATTCTCCAGCCACTCTGGGCAGCTTCCAACAGAATATTAAAATACAATAACCTATTAAACATTAAAAGCTTCCCTAAACAGGGCTGCCTTCAGATGTCTTCTAAAAATCTGGTAGTCTCTTTGACATCTGGTGGCAGGGCGTTCCACAGGGCAGGTGCCACTACCGAGAAGGCCCTCTGCCTGGTTCAAATGACCACCAGGGACCTCTTACAACACTATGATTCTATGTGCTGCTCTCTCTACCCCAGTGGTCCTTTTGGAGCCACAGCCCCTTGCTTCCATAAACTCATCCCCAACGACCCCTACCCTACCAAAAAGCATTATTCAGAGTAGCGGTTTGCATGACACTGCAAGAAAGAGGATAGGGCAATAAAATTCAAAACAGTAACAATTAATTACGCATTTATTCAAAATCCATTGAAAACTACTTAGTCTAATTGATTCAAGAGAATTGATGTACTTGAATCGGGAGATACCAGCTTTTGAAAGTCTGGTAGCCCTTGCTTCTTACCTCCCCCCTAGGAAATCCCACTGCCCTCTATGAGGTGGTACCACTCACTTTGGGAAACACTGTTTTGCCTCCAAATAGGCTCCAAAAACCGCACCCCAGGGCCCCCAGCCTTGCAGCAAAGAGAACCCTTATACCAGTGCTTCTCAACCTGTGGGTCCCCAGATGCTGTTGGACTACAACTCCCATCATCAATGACCACTGGTCATGCTGGCTAGGGATGATGGGAGTTGTTGTCCAACAACATCTGGGGACCCACAGGTTGAGAACCACTGCCTTATACCATGGTTAGGCAAACTAAGGCCCGGGGGCTGGATCCGGCCCAATTGTCTTCTAAATCCGGCCTGCGGAAGGTCCGGGAATCAGTGTGTTTTTACATGAGTAGAATGTGTGCTTTTATTTAAAATCCATCTCTGGGCTATTTGTGGGGCATAGGAATTTGTTCATCCCTCCCCCCCCCCAAAAAAATAGTCTGGCCCCCCACAAGGTCTGACGGACAGTGGACCGGCCCCCTGCTGAAAAAGTTTGCTGACCCCTGCCTTGTACATCCTAAGAGCACGATCAAAAAAGTTGGTCATAGCAGCCCACGCTGCAGAATTACCTCTGCTTAGAAAGGAGAGGTGTTTGTTTTGCTTCCCTGGCTGCTCACCTGCAAGGATGCCTTGCGAGAGTGCATTTGAAGCCTCGGTCCTGTATACCTGAAGGAGCGTCTCCACCCCCATCGTTCAGCCTGAGATCCAGCGCCAAGGGCCTTCTGGCGGTTCCCTCATTGCGAGGAGTGAGGTTACAGGGAACCAGACAAAGGGCCTTCTCGGTGGTGGCACTCACCCTGTGGAACACCCTCCCTTCAGATGTGAAGGAAATAAGCAGCTATCCTATCTTTAAAATACATCTGAAGGCAGCCCTGTTCAGGGAAGTTTTTAATATTTAACGCTGTACTGTTTTTAACACTTGATTAGGAGCCGCCCAGAGTGGCTGGGGAAACTCAGCCAGATGGGCGGGGTATAAATAATAAATTATTATTATATTATTATAATAAAGCTGCAATCCTCTGCTCACTTACTCCAAAGTAAGCCCTGCTGAACCAAGTGCGGGGGGGGCAGGCAGGGGATATTTCTGAGTAAATATACACAGGAGCTGACGGACTTGTAAGTGTCCAGAACTTCTTCAAGGCAAGGGATAGCAGTCTGTGGGCAAAATAGTTTTGGTTCTCCACCGCCCCACCCTGCAGGAGATAGAAAGTAAATCTCCATGCTATCTTGGCTGGTAGAGTTTATAAATATTCATAATTCAAGAAGTGAATACAGTGGAGAGCTCAGATAGATGGAGGGCATTTAAAGAGAGAGAGAGAGCAGAACTATCCATTTAATGTCTCTGGATGATGCTGGAGAGATACATGATGGCATTCCCTGAATGGTAGTCCAAGGATGGCTGCTAGTCCCCAGGCCAGGAAAGAAACCCTCAATAATAGCTGAAATACATTATTTATTCTGTTGTTCATACAGTTTAACTTCCCAGCTCACCCCTCAGTGCACAGAAGAACAGTCTTTAAAACATCTTTGAGAGATACTCATGGTTCCAATTTAAGACAACGTAAGTCCAGGCGTTAACTTGCTTGTTTGCGTTAAATTCAGATTTCGTTTCCCATACAGTGTTATATGAAAAGAGATGCTTACTGTAATTAGATTTTTTTTATATAAAAAATCCTATTTGAATTTAAAAGCTCCAATTTTGTTTGTTTGTTTGTCTAAAAAAAAATCATCGATTTTTATCCACCCTGCCACGAGGTGATTTTTTTCCTAGACAATTATTCTGCAATTACTCTTCCTTATAAATGAACTCCTACATGGAGAAATTATGTGACGAATCAATGAAAACTAACTTTGCATTTCCACTGCTTGAATCACAATTTTTCCATACAGAAGCTCATTTATTAGTACGAAGGAAGCATGGAAGAAATATGAAAGTTGACGGTGCGTGCGATTCAAGCCCGCCAGCCGTGTACAGGGTTAAATCCTGAGATCTCTGCAGCGATAACAAAATCAACCAGATTCTTCAACTAAAATATGTATAGTGGCTGAGGTCCAATGTAGTCAATACTCCAAGTAGACCCGTTGAAATCACTGGGCAAAAGTAACTTGTCCATTGATTGCAGTGGGTCTACTGCTTTGACCCAATATGTTTCCACACATTGGCTAATGTTTTCTCATTTATTCTGCCTTTAAGATTTTAGATTTTAAAATTATTTGGTGGGGAAAATAAGACCTGGGAAATGGAGGGACACATGATATGGAACAGAGGTAAGTCAGTAAAAGGAACTTGAAGGGTGAGTAGCATGGTCTATTGATGGCTACTAGCCATTGTGACTATCCCCAGTTGGAGGCAGCAATGATTCTGAATTCCAGCTGCTGGTAACCACTGGAGGGGAGTGGGCTGTTGTCCTCAGATCTGGCTTGCAGGTTTCCCATAATGGCAGCTGTTTGGCCAATGTGAGAACAGGATGCTGGACTAGGTGGGTCATTGGCCTGGTCCAGCAGGCTCTTATATTCTTATCAAGGATACCTTTTTCCCAATCCCCAACCATAGCTAGCCTTCCTCCCGTTTGAGAGAGCATTCCCCAGCGAATACTGCAGCACTTTGCCTTTGTCGCATGCAGCTTGGCTTAATCACTTGAGCCACCTACAGGCATTTGCTCTTTGGCAATACATCTGGAGCCCCTTCAGTGGCCTGAGAGCAGCTTCCCTTTGGTAGAATCCCACACCGCTAGGTAGTCGGTGCAACATGTATCGGCTGCTTAAAGGTAAAGGGTAAAGGGACGCCTGACCATAAGGTCCAGTCACAGACGACTCTGGGGTTGCGGCGCTCATCTTGCTTTATTGGCCGAGGGAGCCGGCGTACAGCTTCCGGGTCATGTGGCCAACATGACTAAGCCGCTTCTGGCGAACCAGAGCAGTGCATGGAAACGATGTTTACCTTCCTGCCAGAGCAGTACCTATTTATCTACTTGCACTGGTGTGCTTTTGAACTGCTAGGTTGGCAGGAGCAGGAACTGAGCAACGGGAGGTCACCCCGTCACGGGGATTTGAACCGCCAACCTTCTGATCGGCAAGCCCTAGGCTCTATGGTTTAACCCACAGCACCACCTGCGTCCAAGCGGCTGCTTAGGCAGGGCTAACTGCATGGGTCTTTCTGGTCCAATTGCCACTATGCCAAATTCAGAAGGTTGTCCACTAGCTGGATGACTTGCTTGTGCTCTGCTGCAGGGATAGCCTTTGGGATGTCACTGGACTACAAAGCCTATCAGCCTCAGGCAGCAAGGACAATGATGGAAGGTTGAGGTCCATTAAGAGTTGGAGGGCATCATATCAGCTTCCCTGGCTCGATTGCCATGGGAACAAACTGGATTCCAGTGGGTAGCTCTACAGACGCAGCAATGCTGGAGGTGTGGTCCTGTTATTCAGGCATAGTCATAATTGGGACTAGATGGCCTTTGGGTTCCATTTGAGAATTTCCACAACTCCTTTAAAGCATCCTTCACACACACACACACACACACACACACACACACACTTAAGTCACAGAACTACAGGCACAAAAGCCTTGCCATGAATCCCCTCCATTTGCTACTGCACCAAAAGTGCTGCTCCTAGCAAATTCCTGCCGGGGGCGGCTTTGTAGCAGCAGCAGCAGCAGCATCTAAACCGGACACTCCCTTCGAATAAGAACTCCCATATTTTAGAGCTGGCAACTTTGCGGAACAAGGGAGATCAGATGCCCTGAGCTGCAACCCTTGCAAATTTCTTGATCCTTTACAGCCTTGCTAAATCATTTATTTAGCACAGCCTTTTAACATAATCCCGGAGAAAAAAAACATAAAATAGATTTATCACAAAACCCTGTCCTCCTACCAACCATCTTCAGACTAGTACATATATTTCTCTGATTATTAATTAACGTAGGCACGGAATGAGCTAAGAGCTTTTTAACCTCTCCTTCTCTCTCTCTCTCTCTCTCTCTCTCTCTCTCTCTCTCTCTCTCTCTCTCTTTGTCATCTAAAGAAGAGTAAGGCCTTCCAAGAACTCGATTCAGGGTGTTATATTATTACTGCCATCCCCAATTCAAGGCTGATCCCATGTAATGCATTGGAAACCCATAACCAGGCTGTGAGGAGAGGGCTTCTCCATCACTGAGTGTTTTATATCAACCAAAGGGTGAGGTCTGAACTCCAAAACTAGGCAGTGAAGGTGCACCATAGGGATGGGAGAATCTGACAGTTTCGGTTTCTCAGAGTTTCTCGTTTCTCCAATCTTTAATTCAGTTCTCCAGATTCCAGTTTTGTATGTGTATAATTGCATTTTAGCATATTGTTCTGCTAGCATACATTCTTGCATGCAATTTTGCCTAATATACACACTTTTTGCAATACAATCCCCCACCTCCCCCAAAAAATATAATGCATTGCAAAATTCGAAGAAGTGTGGATTTTGAAGGATGTCTGTGTTTCTGTCCCTACATTAAACGGTGCAGGGTTCTCCTTTAAAGGTGAACAGGGCCAAACTTCTGCCTACTCCCTAATGTACACCCTCTGAGCAATGAAAGTGAGGAAAGAAAATGAAAAGGGGGAGAGAGGCTAAGGAGTGCAAAACAGGAAGGTTTTGAGAAATAAGGTTTGCTGGTGCTCACAACTTTCTTCCTGGTCTCCAGCCCCCCCCCCCCCAACACACCAAGAAACTAATAAAGGGTATAGTCACTGTGGAAGGAAGGTGCTAAACACCACCGGTAAAAAATTAGAAGCTCCATTTTAAAAAGCGGGAGACGCTGATCACAATCTTCCCTCGTCTCATATTGTTGATAAATATTATATCCACCCTCCAAATCACCAAAGTCCCATAAAGGGCACGTTATCTTGGATTGGGGAGCAGAATCATTTTATTTTTCCACTTCCAGTGACAAAATATTGCATATTGGGCCCACAGAAAATGGGACTTGCCTCTGGCAGAAGCATCTCCTTTTCAGACACAAGAGGGTTGGACTGCAAGATCCTTGGGGTTCCTTCCTGCTCTACAATTCTCTGACTCTAAGACCAGACTAATAATAATAATAATAATAATAATAATAATAATATTTTTTTATTCATACCCCGCCCATCTGGCTGGGTTTCCCCAGCTACTCTGGGCAGCTCCCAACAGAATTAAAAGCACAATAGAACACCAGACATTAAAAACTTCCTGAAACAGGGCTGCCTTCAGGTGTCTTCTACAAGTCAGATAGTTGTTTATTTCCTTGACATCTGATGGGAGGGCTGGTGCCACTACCGAGAAGGCCGTCTGCCTGGTTCCCTGTAACCTCACTTCTCACAGGGAGGGAACTGCCAGAAGGCCCTTGCAGGTGGACCTCAGTGTCCGGGCTGGACGATGGAGACGCTCCTTCAGGTATACTGGACTGAGGCCACTTAGGGCTTTAAAGGTCAGCACCAACACTTTGAATTGTGCTCGGAAATGAGCAGCCTTGTTCATGCATTCACCGGCAAGCATGCACACTGACTATTCCACTTGCTAGAGTGTTATTCCTACAGGGTCCAAACGCAGGTCCTGAACATTCGCATGCACAGCCACCAACCTTTTCTGACTTCTTTAAATGGAACCTGGCTTTGTTAGCCTTGAAGCAGACACACACCCTGCCATGTTTCAGACCCCACTGCTGAGTCCCTTTGTTTTCTGGGACCCAAACCTTTTATCCCATCAGGCTTCCTCTCTCGCCTCCCCTGCAAGATCTGCTGCAGCTCAGGGTTTGCCCCTGCTGCAACGGAGACTGTTCCTGCCCTTGACTCTTGAGTTCTGATGGACAGTGACATTTGTTTATTTATTTGTAAAAATATCTGTATACTCCTCTGTCATAAAAATATATATAAATCAAAGTGGTTTACAGCAGTACAAGCACAAAATATTTTGTAATTTTATGCTGCGAACTGCCCTGAGATCTATGGATGAAGGGTGGTATACAGATGATGATGATGATGATGATGATAAGCCTTGCTTTTTTCTGGGGGTACTCAAGGATACACAGTACCGTCACCTTCTCCCCCCCCCCAAATGTTAAAAGTGCCTCACTTACTGTAACTACTTCATGCTGAGTAACGGCACCTTTTTTTCTATTAAACAAACAAACACTGATAATGAACCATACAAGAAAAACAGTGTAAAAAAGTTAGCACTTAACCGTTATGGACGGCTACATAGGTTCGGCAGAATAGAAAAGTTTTCAGCAGGCGTTTAAAAGTTGGCACGGAATGTGCCTGCTGAATGTCTAGTGGCAGAGAGTTCCACCGGACTAGGACAATGACACTAAAGGCTCAGTTTCTTCTTGTTGTCAAATGAGCCTCACCAACTTGTGGAATGACCAGCTATGGTCTCAGAGAGGTACTCTGGACCTAAGTTGTTCAGGGCTTTGTAAATAGACACAAGGACCTTGAACCTGGCTCAGTTTCTTGTTGTCATCAAATGAGCCACACCAACCCATGCCAGTTCCTTTGCCTGGACCCAGCTCTCCCCATGGCCTCGCTTCCCACCTCACCTGTCAGCCGAGACTTGCCAGAGGTCAAGGCTCTGTCCATCCCATCCGCACCTTTCCTTCTCCCCGCCATGACAACAGAGCAGCCATACCCTCCCGCCTTTGGTGCCACCTGGCAGCTCTGCCATCCACCGGCCCCCTTCGCCCGCACTCCATCCTCATCCTCGAAGTTGGTCTTGTGTGTGGGGTGGCCCGGCGACCCCCTCCAGCTGGTTAAACCCTGCGCCTTTGCCTTGTGTCTTGACAGGCTTTGTGAGTTTTGACAATCCTGCTAGTGCCCAAGCTGCCATCCAGGCTATGAACGGCTTCCAGATTGGCATGAAGAGGCTGAAGGTGCAGCTGAAGAGGCCAAAGGATGCTAACCGCCCCTACTGAAGCATTGTGGGAAACTCTGGATAAGCAAGGTCTAGCACAGGTAACTGCTCAGGGAGGGAAGGGGCCAGGGGAACGTCACCTGTTGTCCAATAGCGTCTCTCGTGTCATGGACCCTGACCGTTCAGTCTCTGAGGAGGGTCTGCCTTCTCCTCTAGGGCTAGACCAGAAAGTATAAACATGAAGTGGGACTGGACGTCTTTACATGAAGTGGGACTGGAAAGGGAGAGACAAGATAAGTGATCTGGCATCATGCTGGACCCTCCTTTCCCGCCAATCCCGTACCCCGTTTTTGTCAAGCTTGCAAGACACAGAGGTCAACTCCCCAGTTCTTCTCCTGCACCAGCTCAGACATCTAAAAAGCAAGAGTTGGAAGAGGTATTAAGAGGGGGTAGACATTTTGTGCGCCTAGATGCCCATTGCCAATATGATTCCCATGGTGGTTCGCTGACAAGGAGGGTCATAGGAACATTCCACTCTGAAAGTCTCCCCCAAAACTCCCATGAAATGAATGGGAAGTTGCGTAAAAACCTCATTGCAGTGGGATGGATGTTGTCAGTGACCTGTGAATCTTGTAGTTGGTGAACGTGTTAAAGACACAAGTTGATGTTGTGGTTTCCAAACGGAAGGACCTGTCCAGTTTATGCATATCGCTAGTTCTGTGTTCTAAGCATGTCAAAACATTTTCCATTCCTTGTACGGTTGGGGGGCGGCCAGTCTTTATAATATGATGCCTTCTGATCAGGATAAAGGAGCTTTCGGCTTAGGACTACTCCTGGGCAGCCCTCAACAAAGCTTGCAAAGGGGCATTAGATGGTGGACTCTGAGTTCAAATGCCAAATGGGTGAAAAGGCCCGTTTTCATGGTGAACCATGAGCAGACGGGGCAATTGCAAGTTGCTGGTCTTGAAGGTTTTGTGTACCACTTAGGCTTCTATTTCAACTCTATACCTGCTGCTGGGGAGGGGGGTGTCCTCTGTGCTTAGATATGTGCGCTTGTTCTACCAGTCTTGCAAAATCCTTTCCCTGGGAGGAGAGGATGGTTGTGGTTCTTTCCTGAGGCAGGTGAAGGCTGGAAAATAAAGAGTGGACCCCAAATGTATTCGTGAGGGTGGTGCAAAAAGTAGCAGAAGGCGGGCGCCTGTAGAATCCAAGTTGGGTGGCAGTATGAGGCATGGTTAAAGAGACCATCATTCCTTCTACTGGCAAACTTGCTTGCAGAGCTGGCAGCCTGTCGCCCTTTTTTGAACACCCTCCCTTGTGGAGTGTTCCCTCAGGGTCCTCTCCTTGAGAGTCCTCTGAACACCCCTGAACTCTCACCCCCCCCCCCAGAGCCTTTGGGAGGCAGAGGCATGAGAGGGCATCAGAGGAGGCAGGGAAGGAAAGAGGGACAGACGCCAGTGTTGCCCACGGCATCCTTGACCATCCTTGAAGGCACCCCAGGGTGCCATGGAACATTGGTTGAAAACCACTGGCATATGCCATTATTGGTGGGGCAGGAGAGTTGGGGGGAAAACACACCTGGCAACCAATGGGCCCCATTCGTTTCAGATAGTATGCAGGTAGATGAGTGTAAAAAGCATGAGACACAATTTTTCATGGCCCTCTAGTAGGTATGATGGGTCATTTACCAGAAGTAATGCATTTAGTGTTAACTCTGGAAGTGTGTACTCGATTCTGACCAAGCTAGGCCTCCTAGAGCAAAATATACATCAGGTGACAGACTCCCAGGAAAGGTGGTGGACTCTTATTCCGTGGTGGTTTTTAAGCAGAGGTTGGACGGCCACCTGTCATGGATGATTTCGTTTAGATTCCTGCATTGCAGGGGGTTGAACTAGACGGCGTCCGAAGTCCCGACTCCACAATTCTATGATTCTATGATCTCTTCAGCCACCATAAGAACAGGGTGCTGGATTAGATGGGCCATTGTCCTAATCCAGCAGGCTGTTCTAATAATAATAATAATAATAATAATTTATTTATATCCCACCCAAAGCTGGGCTCAGAGCAGCTAACAACAATAAAAGTAACACAGTTTACATAAAATCACAATCAATTAATTGAAATGCATTCAAAAATCAATTCATTCAAAATCAAATCAATGGCAACCATTAGGCTAGAGTTCTGTGAGGATTACCAGAGAGGAGGTCAGACTGTGCCTTGGCCAAAGGCCTGGTGGAACAGTTCTGTCTTGCAGGCCCTGCGGAAAGATGTCAAGTCCCACAGGGCCCTAGTCTCTTGTGACAGAGTGTTCCACCAGATCGGGGCCAAGGCCGAAAAAGCCCTGGCTCTGGTTGAGGCCAGCCTAACCTCAACTAAAAGTGGCTCAGGAGATCCAAAAACGGGCTGTGAAGTGCTCCAAAAGAGCCTGTCCAGAATTGGCAACTAGGCCATTGGGTAGAGATCCGTAGAGACACGTCCATGTTTATCTGGAGCTCCCCTTGTGCGTAGGTCTTCCCAGTCACTTCTACAAGGAGGCACTGGGTGTCCGTTGCCTTCTAAAGGGCATGTGTGTCCAACCTTCACCGTTAAACAAACAAGGAAGACCCTTTTCATTTGGAGGAAGCCCCTCACGTGGGCCGAAGCTCCCAAGACATTGCTAGACTACGAGAGAAGAGGGAAAGCGAGAAAAGGAGCTGGGAGAGATGGAGGGAGAAAGCTCCACTCAATTAATTCTGAGTGCTTTTTTCATCCCTTTGATCAAATCCCTCTTTTAGAACACAAATTGTTTTAGCCTACAGTGGTTTTAAGTCTTGTTTTCACCACTAATGCTCTCAAAGTTGTTTTCAGGCATTAAAAAGATCACTGAGATGTGGTAGATAAGGTCACAAGCTTCAACAAACAAAGCCCCCAAGGATTCTTCGCGGGGAAGGGGGGAGAGAAGCCGCCTCCCAAAATGGCCGCCTTCTTCTCTCCCCTTCCTCTCTAATTACAGAAGCAGAGCTGGGAGGAGGGAGGTGTGAGTGTGCGGCAGGCCGGCGGGAGGACGAAGAGAGGATCATTTGAGGCAAATCTGCCAAAATCAATATATTCTATTTCAAATCCTCCCGTCAAGATGAGAAGGCAAGGATTCCTAGGCACTCGGTGTGGCTGCCAGATAGTAAGACACAGAAAATAATGAGGGAGAAAGGCCCAGGTGTGTGGAGTCCTTTCGGTGACCGTTCCTCAAAACCCCGTTGACAGTAGCCAATACCACTCCATGTCCTAAAACGTATGAAAGAAGAACATGGGAAACTCCCTTCTAGGTGAAGGGGGAAAGGTAGGCTGTGGCAGGGTGGAGAGTTAGGGACAGGGGCTGCTCCAACACATAGGAGTCTTCAGGGAGATCTTTGCCCAGGTCTCTGGGTCTCCGGAAAGACGCCGTTTGCTTGGGTGTAGTGGTTAAGAGCAGTAGACTTGTAATCTGGTGAACCGGGTTCGCTTCCACACTCCTCCACATGCAGCTGCTGGGTGACCTTGGGCTAGTCACACTTCTCTGAAGTCTCTCAGCCTCACTCACCTCACAGAGTGTTTGTTGTGGGGGAGGAAGGGAAAGGAGAATGTTAGCTGCTTTGAGACTCCTTCGGGTAGTGATAAAGTGGGATATCAAATCCAAACTCTTCTTCTTCTTGGGATATCCAGGGCGATTCCTTGGAATCGGTTACCTGGCCTCAGAAGGGATATGGCAGGGTTGGAAAAGGTTCAGAAAAGGGTGAAGATATAACAACTTCCCTACAATGGAAGTTTGCGGCATCTGGGACTTTTTAGTTAAGAGAGAAGCCAAGTAGAAGTTTGCAAAAATTCTCTGCCTGACAGTGAACAAGAGAAAATCTCTCTCCCTCTCTCATAATATGCTAGAACTTGTGTGCATTCGGCGTAGCTGAATGTTGGGAGATTCAGGGCAGATAAAAGAAAGTGTTTCCATACACAGCACAGAGCTGGACTACCTGGGAGACTAGGGTTCGAATCGTTACTCACTGGGTGAGCTTGGGCCAGTCACTGCCTCTCAGCCGAGCCTATCTCGCAGGGTTGTCGCGGGAGTTAAATGGGAAGGGGAGAGCCACGTACGCCCACTCAAGCTCTTTGGAGAAAAAGGTGGGATATAAATTCAATATGGGACGTGGGTGGCGCTGTGGGTTAAACCACAGAGCCTAGGACTTGCCGATCAGAAGGTTGGCGGTTTGAATCCCCGCAACGGGGTGAGCTCCCATTGCTCGGTCCCTGCTCCTGCCAACCTAGCAGTTTGAAAGCACGTCAAAGTGCAAGTAGATAAATAGGTACCGCTCCAGCGGGAAGGTAAACGGTGTTTCCGTGCGCTGCTCTGGTTCGCCAGAAGCAGCTTAGGCATGCTGGCCACATAACCCGGAAGCTGTACACCGGCTCCCTCGGCCAATAAAGTGAGATGAGCGCTGCAACCCCAGGTGCGCTGCTCTGGTTCGCCAGAAGCAGCTTAGTCCTGCTGGCCACATGACCCGGAAGCTGCACGCCGGCTCCCTCGGCCAATAAAGCGAGATGAGCGCTGCAACCCCAGAGTCGGCCACGACTGGACCTAATGGTCAGGGGTCGCTTTACCTTTACCTAAATTAGAAAGATAGATAGATAGATAGATAGATAGATAGATAGATAGATAGATAGATGATAGATAGATAGATAGATGATAGATAGATAGATAGATGATAGATAGATAGATAGATAGATAGATGATAGATAGATAGATAGATAGATAGATAGATAGATAGATAGATAGATGATAGATAGATGATAGATAGATAGATAGATAGATAGATAGATGATAAATAGATGATAGATAGATAGGTGATAGATAGATAGGATAGATAGATAAGATAGATAGATAGATAGATGATAGATAGATAGATAGATGATAGATAGATAGATGATAGATAGATAGATAGATAGATAGATGATAGATAGATAGATAGATAGATAGATAGATAGATAGATAGATAGATGATAGATAGATAGATAGATAGATGATAGATAGATAGATGATAGATAGATAGATGATAGATAGATGATAGATAGATAGATAGATAGATAGATGATAGATAGATAGATAGATATAGATAGATAGATAGATAGATAGATGATAGATAGATAGATAGATAGATAGATAGATAGATAGATAGATAGATAGATATATGACCTCCGGGTATAGGGCGGTATATAAATTCAATGAATAATAATATATCATAAATAGACAACCATGATCGCCCCAAACCAGTTCAGCCCCTTCCCCCAAATCCAACAGGTCCTTCACCTTTTGTCACAACTGGGCTCAAAATGAGCTTTCACCAGCTCCCAGGTCTGGTCCCAGGTCTGCCTTCTTCTGCCTGCAAGGCTAAGCGGTCAAGCTGGCCGAAAAAGGCATTTGGCTGCAGCAGGATGAGTGATGGACCATCTTGAGCTGCGCTTCGCTAAGAGGAACCACAGGAGGAATGAGCTCACCCAGATTATTCCCGAAGTATCTACTAACCAGGTCCTTCATTTAACTCCTGCTTATGACTTGACTTTACTGCACCCTGCTGGAAAACGGGAAACCCAAGCTAAAAGTCTGAAGGGTCTGGAGCAAAAGGGGTGGGGACCGTAAAACGCTGCTTGTTTTTTATTATTATTTCAAAGTCATTTTTGTGCTTCTTCTTTTAGTGCATCGCGGGTTTCTTTCCCTGTATTTTCCAACCTGATAGCATCCTTTTAAACTGCCAGTCGCTCCAGCAATAGCACAACGCAGAGTTCTCTCCCATGAACTGCAAATTTCAATTTCTAATGGATGTGAAATCCCGTTTGCTAATTATCATGGTTATACTAAGATTGGCATACAATAGCCCGCATTGATGGAAAACTGCAATAATTAATTACCGCGTTCGCTTCGAAATACAATCAGCAATTACCATGCTGAGGCAAAATTCCATTCAGCAATATTTGCTGCCTGTTCATGAGAGTGGCTTTTTGCTCCCTCTCTCTCTTTTTTTTCTTTTTCTTTTTAATGCAGGGCAGCTATTTGGCTACGTTGCAGTGTTGGCACCTTAATGAGCAAGGGGTAGGTTGGGGAGACAGGCTCAGCTTCTTTGCTTTGGGAGATCTGGAGCTGTGGGAGGTGATGCAATTGAACTCTGATTGTGTGCGGAACTTTGATTAAAGACACACCCTCACCCAAATAATATTACAGGAAATTACAGCTATCGTTGTGCGAAAAAACAGCAGGCGAGGTTCCCCTCTCGCGGTTCCAAGAGGGCAGTAATCCAGTCAGTGGTGTTGTTTTACCGTGGCGTAAAGACAGACATTTGTGCCCTTATTAAAGGCAGCATGTGTGAGAGAGTGGGTGAAACACAGTTCTTTGATAAGGAAGCAAAAAGGCAGGATTTGACCAGGCTGTGTTGCAGAATTTCATGTCCTCAAGCTACTGTATTTTCACTCCATAAGACACACCTAACCATCAGACGCACCTAGTTTTTAAAGGAGGAAAACAAGAAAAAAAAATTCTGGACGAAACAGTGGATGTATGATTTGTGTGGTTCATGCTGTTGCCACAGACATGTGATCCGATGGTGAATTTGGAGTGACCCAATGCAAAAATCCTGAGGATCCATGTGGATTTGTGCTTTGTAACCACATTTTTGCACCATTGCAGCCCCAGGAAACAGTGGATGTGTGATTTTCTTGGTGCAGGCTGTAGCCATAGACATGCTATGTGATCTGATGGTGAATTTGGGGTGACCCAATGTAAAAATCCTGAGGATCCATGGGCTTTTACCTCCCCCCTCCCAGGCAGCCTCTGCTAGCGTCCCTTATCTCTCTCCCGATCCCATCGATCAGCTGCTTCCTTTCAACACTCCCTTCCCTCTTGTTCGCCTTAGTGTCTTTTCCTTAGCTGAAGTAGTTTTTTGCCCCTCCTTTTCTTCTAATTTCTCTCCTCATTGCTTTAGTCTTCCTGTCTCCTCTCCTTGCAAGTTTTCTGTCTTTACCTCCCCTGTCCCAGGCAGCCTCCTTTATCTCTAGTGTCCCTTATCTCTCTCCCTGATCGGCAAACGATCAGCAGCTTTGTTTCAACATCCACTTCCCTCTTTAAAAAAAAAAAAAAAAAGCATGATCTGTTTTTCGCCCCTGGGCAATTCAGCTCCAGGGACCACGCATTTGCTCCATAAGACGCACAGACATTTCCCCTTACTTTTTAGGAAGAAAAAAGTGTGTCTTATGGAGCGAAAAATATGGTACTTCGTAGGTGTTGTTCTGCCATTCTAAACCATCACTGGAAGAGGCTGCTTAACTCTTTCCCTCCAACAGATCAAAATCCCACTTCCCAAACTGCTTTTACACCCATGGCTGAAAAGCTACAGGCAAACCAAAGCAGGGGGAATCGTCATGGAGAGGGTTGTTCTGAGCGGGGGAAAGGAGTGGTGGGGAAAGTGTGAAGCAGCCTCCCTCTCAGCCCAATCTTCCATCACTCCTGCTTACAGCCTGTCCAAGTAAAATGTCAGCGCTTGTGCTGCTGTTGTGGTTGTAAGGGACATGCGTGAGGGTTTCAGCGCAGGGAAAATGAGCAGATTCTCTGCCAGTTGCGCCATGGCTAAGAAGTACTTCAGCACTCGAGTCACATTATGCAGCATTTATGGTTATTTGTTCAGGTACTTATGCACCACTTAATTCACTGCGAAGGCGCCCTCTAAGTGGTTCGCAAATATACACCAGTTTTATGTTATAAAGGTAAAGGGACCCCTGACCATTAGGTCCAGTCGCGGACAACTCTGGGGTTGCGGCAGTCATCTCGCTTTACTGGCCGAGAGAGGTGGCGTACAGCTTCTGGGTCATGTG
Organism: Podarcis filfolensis; assembly: GCF_964270895.1. Classification (NCBI taxonomy): domain Eukaryota; kingdom Metazoa; phylum Chordata; class Lepidosauria; order Squamata; family Lacertidae; genus Podarcis; species Podarcis filfolensis. The sequence goes on along the minus strand of NC_139613.1, from coordinate 3,936,328 downwards.
GCCAGCATGACTAAGCCGCTTTCTGGCAAACCAGAACAGTGCACGGAAACGCCATTTACCTTCCCGCCAGAGTGGTACCTATTTATCTACTTGCACTTTGACGTGCTTTCGAACTGCTAGGTTGGCAGGAGCAGGGACCGAGCAACAGGAGCTCACCCTGTCGCGGGGATTCGAATTGCTGACCTTCTGATCGGCAAGCCCTAGGCTCTGTGGTTTAACCCACAGCGCCACCCGCGTCCCTTCATGTTATAATATATATATGTGTGCAAATCATTAAAAATACTCAAGAAAACAATTTAATCAGAGGGGATATGTAAGCCATCTTGAAATATCTTAAGGGTTGTCACATGGAAGAGGAGATATGCTTGTTTTCTCCTGCTCTGGAGGGTAGGACTCAAACCCATGGCTTCAAGAAAGGAGATTCCAATTAAACATTTGGAAAAACCTTCTGACAGTAAGAGCTGTTTGGCAGTAAAACGGGCTCCCTCGGAAGGTGGTGGACTCTCTTTCCTTGGAGGTTTATAAGCAGAGGTTTGATGGCCATCTGCCATGGATGCTTTTAGCTGAGATCCCTGCATTGCAAGGGGTTAGACTAGATGACCATTGGATCCCTTCTATCTCTATGATTCTATGGTCAAAACATTAAGGATCCCCAGTCAACATGCTCAATGAAACAAACCCATTTAAACAATTATAGCAATCAAAGGTGGTAAAATGGCAATTAGAACAATTGAAGTCAGGAGATCAGGGGAACGCTAAATAGGTGTGTCTTCAAGAACTGGCAGAGTGCCAGTTCTGATGGGGTTGTGTTTAACTAAGTCCTACTCAGAATACACCCACTGAAATAAATAAACCTAAGTGAGCCATGTATACTGATTGATTGATTGATTGATTGATTGATTGACTGAATGTATTTTTCTCCCAAATTGGGATTCATTCAAAGCAGTTCACAACATTCAAAAACCCTCGTTTTAAAATACAAAGTAATTAAAACCAACTAGTTTGAAACTATAAAAATATAATAAAACACATTTAGAACCAGCATTAAAATACCGATTGCCCTGGTATCACCTAATTTTCAAAGGTCTGTCTGAATAGGAAGGTATCAAGCCTGCTAGCAGAAAGATAACAAAGAGAGCCCATCTAAATGCTCTTTCCGAAATCTGGGAGAAGCGCGCTCTCTCTCTCTCTCTCTCTCTCTCTCTCTCTCTCTCTCTCTCTCTCTCATGTCACCACCAACCATGCCTCTGAAGATGATGAGAGTGAGAGAAGGTGCTCATCTGAGGATCTTAGCACCTGGGCAGGTTTGTGAAGGGAGATGCAATCTTTCAGATAGTCTGGGCCCAAGCTATATACAGTGGTACCTCTGGATACGAATGGGATCCGTTCCGGAGCCCCGTTCACATCCAGAGCAGAACTATAGCTGTCAACGTTTCCCTTTCTTTAAGGGAAATTCCCTTATTCCGAATAGGATTCCTCGCAAGAAAAGGGAAAAGTTGACAGCTATAAGCAGAACGCAACTCGCGTCTGCGCGGGTCGCGATTCTCCACTTCTACACATGCGCATGACGTCATTTTGAGCACCTGCGCATGTGCGAGTGGCAAAACCCGGAAGTAACGCATTCCGTTACTTCTGGGTCGCCGTGGAGCACAACCCGAAAATGCTCAACCTGAAGCAACTTTAACCCGAGGTATGACTGTATTATATTAGATTAACTTCAATCGGTCTACTCTGATTAGGGCTAGTATTGAATAGCACCCATGGGGGTCTCTCGTATTTCAGCAGGGAGACACTTGCATAACACTGGTACCACCAGTGTAAAGGCCCTGTGTCCTTTTTAATGCTGCTATTTCCTTTGGGGTCCTACGCATAAGCTGCTTGATCAGCTGCCAGAGGATAGCACTTATGATGACATCCCTGATGACAAGACATACAATTTCCTCCAAACATCTGATTAAATGAACAACAGACCTAAGCCTCAGTCAATGCATAAAGGCACTCCGCTGAGATATGTCAATAAAAGCTCTCTCCTATATTCTTTCCTAGGGATGGCTGAATCTCTCAATATGGGTTTCTATTTTTCCGTTTTCCCCATTTCAGCACCAATTTGTGAATCTTACCAAAAAACAAAAAACTTTATGACTTTTTCCCTAGTGAGTGTATTTAGGCTTGCAGTTTTAAGCATGGTAAGATATTAGTTTTAAGGCAGAGAATTTCTTCATTTTTTAAAGTAGGGAATGTTAGGTGATCAATAGTGACAATTAACTGTACCCTTGCAAAAATTGAGAATTTTTTTTCCCTTGGGGGGCCGGGGTCAATGACTGGAGCATTGCATGGGCAAGATAGGGGGGTGAAGTTTGAGGGTGGAAATGCTATTTTGGAGCAAGGAGACAGATAGTGATGAAGTCATGGCATAAGACCATTTAGTTATTTCCCCCTCAATCCCAGATGGGCAAGCAAGTCAAACTTTTGCATAAAATGTCACAAGGTGCAGATGAGTGAATCAGTAGGTCTGCATGTGGAACTTATCCTGCTCCTAAGCACTGTCTCTTTCCCTTGGAGTCAACCCAGTGGAACCCAGGGCACACATTTGCCGCCTTGTTAAATACTGGAATAGTAACCATTTGTGGTGACAGAGCAGGACATGAAAGCAATTGACTTTGCCCATTGGCCATGCATCTGAAAGCCAAGATGTGTCCCTAAGCTGGGTGAGCTTTGCTGTTTTGCCCACTGCCTCAGAAAGTGGATAAAAATGAATTTGCTGTGCTGGTTCTATTTTGTACCTGGGGTATCAACAGGAAAACGGTATTGTCGCTCCCCTTCCAGCCCCAGATGTGAATGGCACCAGGATGGGCTTTTAATGAGCACAACCTGATTACTGTCACGACCGGAGGAGAGTGAGCCCCGTTTGTTTGCGTTCCATGGAGTGGCGGGGATCTGTTCTCAATCAGAATAATCCAATTTAAAGGAATGATTCATATTAGCGAACACATCTGTCTGAGGCCAGAGCAGAACCCTGGTGTTAGTTTAATAAATGACGTTCATTAAACTCAGCTGAAAATATAATCTGGAGAGACTGATGGAGTGAGCAGAGCAAAGAATAAGCAAAAGGAGCTGGCAATTATCAGCCGTCATTTGTTCTGCCGCCACCGCAGAAGTGGGGCTTGTTTGCTGAAATCTTAATTTCGTTTGGCTGAGGTGGAATCCATCAAAAAGGTCCATACAGCAGACAAAGCCCTCGTTTCTCAAAATCTGTCAGTGCAGGGGTGGACCAGGCGTTGGGGGTGGGGGGGAGCGAGGATGTTAGCAGTTTTTCCTGATCTGTCCTGTACCAGGACGAAAAATTCCCAGGTCAGGATGGATGGGGAAATGCTTCTCTGGGAAGGAACAAATGAGCGAGCCTCCTCAAAGAAGCATTGCCAAATCAGATGCTGTCCTGTCTCGGAGGCAGTAGCTTTTGCCTCTGTTACTCAGTCCCTAGTTGCTTCTGGACTAGATGACTGCCATGCTATCTAAGTAGGGCTGCCAATAATAATAATAATAATAATAATAATAATAATAATAATATTTTTTATTTATATCCCACCCTCCCCAGCCGAAGCCAGGCTCAGAGCAGCTAACAACAATAAAAGTAACACAGTTTACCTAAAATCACAATCAATTTCTAAAACCAATTCATTCTAAATTCAATTCAAAATCAAATTAATGCCAACCATTGTGCTAGACCTCTGTGAGGATTACAGAAGGAGAGAGGGGGTCAGACTGTGCCTTGACCAAAGGCCTGGTGGAACAGCTCTGTGTTGCAGGCCCTGCGGAAAGATGTCAAGTCCCGCAGGGCCCCAGTCTCTTGTGACAGAGCGTTCCACCAGATCGGGGCCACAGCCGAAAAAGCCCTGGCTCTGGTTGAGGCCAGCCTAACCTCCCTGTGGACATACCAGGACAGGAGGTCCCATAGATATGAGGGTCCTAGGCTGTTTAGGGCTTTAAAGGTTTTAGCACTCTGAAGACATTCCTCTTGCAATTCTTCATGTAACACATTGTTAAACTAGGGAACTTGCTTCCATAGGAAGCTGTGGTGAAAAACAACTTATTTTAGCTTTAAAAGAGAGTTAGGCAGATAAAATGGAAAAGTCTGTTGTTGGCTATTGGTTGATGCTTCTGAATTCCAATTACTTGAAACCAAAGCAGGAGAACAGGCTTTTGTACTCAGGTCCTGTGTCCAGGTTTCCCACTGTGGCATCCTGTGAGGACAGGATGCTAGGGGTCATTGACTGGATCCAGCACCAAGCAGGCTTTTCTGACGTTCTTACATTTTGGAAGCCTCCACTAGTACAAAATGCAACTGCCCAGATTATCGCTTGGACACTGGTGTGAGGCTCTAATATTGTGTCAGCTGCAACAGCTACCAGTTTGCTTCTGAGCCCAGTTCAAAGTGCTGGCTGGGAGCTCTGGGAGCCCTTGGTGGCTGGGCACTGAGTCACTTGAAAGAATATTGTTATAAAAGTTGGGTGCCTCCCCCTCTCTCTGTCAAGAGTTGGCAAGAGTCCATGGGGTTCCAGGCACTCCCTAGGGCCTGTGGTCCTTTGGAGAATTGAGACAGGGTGGAGACTGTTCTAGCTTTAAGAAACATGGTTTATTCACCTATTAACTCCTTCAGTCTGCATGGAGGGAGTCCAGATCTTACAGCACGGTCATTGTAAAAGGGGCTTCTACCCTGCAGCAACCACCCTGCCCAAGATGGATCCCAATAAACACACAAGACGTAACCAGCTGTACTTTTGAATAAATATGGTATACTATTCATTGTATCAAATTGTAGATTTCAACAGAAGTCTCATAAAGTTCAACAAAAAAAGCAGAAGACCCAGTGGATGGGTTATTAGACTCTATGAACAGACCAGTGGAATAGACACTTATACATATATGGGCCTTATGCATGAACTGACTCGATTTGGGTCACGGGGTGTGTGTGTAAGCGGTTCCCCCAGTTGGCGTGCCAGGCGTCCCCGGTTCTCCCTCAACAGTGGCAGCAGCAGTCTCAGCAGCCCGGAGTCAGCCTGGTAGTGCAGTTGGCTCTGGCTGGCTTCAGGAGCTGCTCGTTGTCGTGGCACCCACCATTTTGCCTCGCCGGAAGTCCCCATATGATGTGTCTTGTGCCGTTGAACCAATCATGCAACATTCATTCCCTACTAATAAATCTACAGCACTTAAAATATAAATCTGGGGACATTAAATGAAATCCGGGGACATTCTGGGGACGGATTTTGTCCAGGGACAGATTTATAAATCCAGGGACTGTCCCCAGGAAACAGGGACGTCTAGTTTAAATGCCCCGAGAGCAGACCTCCTCGAGCTTCAGCCATTGGGCACCTTGCAGAGCACTTGCCTCTGATCTCCCCATCAGAGCAACTGCGCCATGTGACGCCTTTGGTCGTTTCCCAGCTTCCTCTCCCGACATGTATTTTCAAAAACTCAAGTTAGCCTTAGTCTTGGTCTGTTGGATTGTGATTAATGAGCTGGTCCTTGATGTGGCTGAATCTCCCACTTGGTTTTTTTGTTTTCTTTTGCTTTTGCTTTCGCAGAGCCTTTGTTCACCTTTCATCCCATTCCATCTCCCTCATTGGGTATATTACTTGAGGGGGTGGTTTTTAGGGATTTTTTTTATGCTGGGGGGTGTTTTTAATATGTATGGGCTGACAAGAGCAGCCCTCAAGTCACAAGCAGACAGGCGAAAAAAGCTGAAAAGACAGAGGAAAGAGTAATGGAGAAGGAGGCAGACCTTGACCTCTTAAGCTTTCAGCACTGATTAGAGCGGCGCATGGTGTCAGGCACCTTTTCTTGTTGAGGGCAACCTGGCTGTGAAGTGATTCCCCCTCCCCTGTCCCTTCCTACCCTCTTTAATCAGTTTCCAGAGTTTCTGTCTTGGACGCAAGGATACCATCTGCATTCCTGCAGACTCTATTTGGGCACAGAACCTATTTAGACACATGCAGGTGTTTGCTTGCTTGGTTATGGTTCAAACTTATACCCCATGACAATGGCTTGCATAAAGTTTTTTTTTAATCTAAATAACAAGAATAGAACAGTACGGATCAATGAAAACTTAAAAAGAGGTATACGCAGGGCTTTGTTTCAGCCTGAGCTCATAGGAGCTCAACTCCGGTACTGTGGTACCTCGGGCTAAGAACTTAATTCGTTCTGGAGGTCTGTCTTAACCTGAAACTGTTCTTAACCTGAGACACCACTTTAGCTAATGGGGCCTCCCGCTGCCGCAGCACGATTTCTGTTCTCATCCTGAAGCAAAGTTCTGAACCCGAGGTGCTGTTTCTGGGTTAGCAGAGTCTGTAACCTGAAGTGTCTGTAACCTGAAGCATCTGTAACCCGAGGTACCACTGTACCTCTCAAGCGGGCACCATTACCATTCTAAGACAGCAAGGGAGAAGTTCACGCTGAGCTCCTGCTCCTCTTTATTTTAGAAAAATAGCACTGGGTATACAACAGTTAAAAGTGATGCTAAGAAAGCGTCGAAATGCAGAAAGACCTTTACCTTGATATGAGAAAAGAGTAGACACCAGGCAAGGTTCCTTGGAGAGGGCACTTCACAGGTAAGGCCCCATCACTGGAAGGGTGCTCATTCAAGGCCTAAGTTGTTGAGCAGTTAGCATTAATACAGACCCTCCAAGTGTCCCTATTTTCCAGGGATGACCCTGATTTACAGAAGCTGTCCCGGTTTCTGATTTGATCCCAGAATGTCCTGCTTTTCCTTAGGTAAAGGTAAAGGGACCCCTGACCATTAGGTCCAGTTGTGGCCGACTCTGGGGTTGCGGCGCTCATCTCGCTTTATTGGCTGAGGGATCCAGTGTACAGCTTCCAGGTCATGTGGCCAGCATGACTAAGCCGCTTCTGGCGAACCAGAGCAGAGCACAGAAACACTGTTTACCTTCCCGCCGGAGCAGTACCTATTTATCTGCTTGCACTTTGATGTGCTTTCGAACTGCTAGGTTGGCAGGAGCAGGAACCGAGCAACAGGAGCTCACCCCGTCACGGGGATTCGAACCGCCGACCTTCTGATCGGCAAGCCCTAGGCTCTGCGGTTTAACCCACAGCACCACCCGCGTCCCCTAAGGTAAGGTTAGGAGGGTGCAGTAAAGATGAAATCAGTTTGAAAACTAACCATAGAATAAGAAAACTTACTTAAAATGTGTGCTGTAATAGGTGCTAAAAATTCAACAGGGAATGGGATCCTGTCTGATCTCAGCCATGAGGGAAGTCCACAAAATTGGGCCCAAGTTACTGTAAACACAACTCCTAGTGGACACAAAGCTTTGGTTTGAGGCATGGGGGACCAGCAGCAGGGACTCCCCCAAAGACCTCAGTTACTGGACTGGGACATAAAGTATCCTGCCCCCAAGTTGTTAAGGGTCTTGCGGATTAATACAACAAACCTGAGATATCATATCAGCAGCCAGTGCAATATTTTAAATTTCAATGTCATGATCTGGCAGTAATCCGTTCCCACCAACAGATGAGCTGCAGCGTTTTGTACCAGCTGGAGCTTCTAGACCAGGCCCCAGGATAGACCAGGCCAAATGGTAGTCCTCCATAGGACGTGTCGTAAAAATTGAGCCGTGAGGTTACCAAAGCTCTATGGAAGTGGAGGTGGGATCATCACCATACTCCATAAACCAGACAGCTGCGCTGACTCAGCCTGAGGGAAGTTGTAGTCCCAAATGTCTGGAGGGCACTAGGTTGAGGAAGGGGTGTGTGTAAACCTTTCTTCATTTATAGATCAATCCTGCATGTGTTTCTTCAGAAGCAAGTCCCATCTGTTCAGTGAAACTTACTCTCGGGGAAATAGGGTTCTGCACAGGTAACGTGACACAGGTGTGTTAATTTGGCAAGTCTTGGACAGTATTCTTGTTATAGTTGTATAAAGGCGGTAATGCTGGTTAGTAAGCATGGAGGACATGCTGCCTCCAGGGACAAAATTGTGCCCTCCCCATTCTGCCAGGATTGCCAGCTGAACCTTCTTTCACCAATGGGAAGGCTGCACATGACAGCAGCAGGAGAATTTGGGGTTGGGCGGGCGCATCTCTAGATTGTGGCACACATGGCTCTGATCTCCCACTGAGGACGATGGTCAGGGTGCTCAGGTGGAACAATTGGGGAGGGGTTGTCTGCTGCTACTGCCCCCGGTGCCACCTGAGGCTATTGTCCTAATTCTGTCTAATGACTGAGCTGTCCTTTCCTCCATCCATCCATTCATCTACCCGTCATTTCCTACTTGGAGTCCATTACAGAGAATGGATCATGTCATGGCTATAGGGCTGGGGGAGCCTGGATGTTATGACCTGCTTGCCATAATCAGAATGTCATATGTTGTGGTGGCTATCTTCACCCGAGGAAGAATGGGACAAGCCAATTTTAATTGCCGTCTATGTTTATTCCTGTGCTAATGTTGTCCTTGGTTTTACTGTGTCTGGGTTTTTGCATTCAACCCACAAGTGAGCCTCTTCAGCAAATCTCTGGACTTGGAGTTTCATATCAAGCTCAGGCGACTACCGACAGCTAGAGATCCCACACATATATATATATAAAATTGGCAGGCTGAAAATAGGTGAAAGATGCTCATGGATGTGCCCACTTTCCAGCAAACAAACTCTTGCACACTGATGTTTATATGCTACAAAAGGTGCTCAAAATTGTTTCTAAGACAAGCGCCCCAGCTTTACTGATGCAATTATTAAATTTCAGGAACATCGTACGAAGTGGGGCTTTGAATCTCTTTTTTTAAAAAAATGTAAGGAGAAATTAATAAAAGTTTAATAATTAATAGTCCTATGAAAGCTTATTGAGTGATCTCAGGCTTCAATCAATCTTCAACATATGGGGACACCAATTTTCACCTTACTCTTCCTAGCTGGAGGTGTATCCTAGTTTTAGTGCAATTAAAAACGAGTCAAGAAATATTTTTAGTTAATTGAGCCATACACCTTGAAGGTAATTTGAAGCTGCAGGCAAAAAATAATAATAAAATATCCAACGTGCTAATTGAGTGTTGAAAGATTAGAGTTAGCTTGTTTCCGCACAGCCAGGCCTAGCTCAGATATACTGAGCATGCTCTTAGTTTCAAGAGGGTTTTGGTTGGGGAGGGAGACTGGGGGAGAGATGTAAGCAACTGCGGCAGATTTGTAACCCATAGAAAGCCCTCCCAAGTACCTGAATACTCGGTGTAAGGTTGTTTGAGTGCAGAACATTACTGGTAAGATGCTTTTGGGCTCTAGGAGCCAACTCCTTGGAGCGAGGTCCTTTCACACGTGCCCCCAATAAAGTATTTCAGGGGACCCCCAAAGCTGATGGACGTTGCCATTCAAATGGTGTGCATGTGTCTTGTGATCAGTTATGTGCGGCGGGGCTTGCCTGAGCCCCCCCCCCAATATTTTATTCAAGTAAACACCTCTACTTGGGTCTTCTGAGCAGAAATGTCCTTGCCCAATATGGTATATTGGTCCTCTGAAAGCAGCTTTGGGGGTGAAGTAGTTGTTGTGGGAGAGGTGGAATAACACAAAGTGACTTCTGTGGGTATGTGGCACAAAACTACAGTGGTACCTCAGGATGCGAATCGGATCCGTTCCGGAGCCCTGTTCGCATCTTGAATGGAATATAAGTCGCAACAGCGCGTCTGCATGTGCGTGGGTCGCATTTTGGTGCTTCCGCGCATGCGCACGACGTCATTTTGAGCATCTGCGCATGCGCGAGTGGTGAAACCCAGAAGTAATGCACTCTGTTACTTCCGGGTTGCCACGGAGCGCAACCCGAAAGCACTCAACCTGAAGCATATTCAACCCGAGGTATGACTGTATGTGGATAATGTGATGTTTGTGAAGTAACACAAAATGACGGCAACATCTAAGAGAGGAAGGGATAGGACCCCCCACACACAAAAGGTATGGAAGGACCCCACTCTGCACCAGCTGCTACAGAAATGGGGAAAGGCACTTACACCAACCAGCCCTATGTAGTCACAGAGCAAAACTCTCCTCCTTTGTTCAAAATGGAGGGGAGGTGTGGGGTGGATTCAATCCTTGCATCAGTTTTCTGAACTATGGCATGTTTAAGGGGATATGTTCAATGCAAGTGAGTCTGAGGCAGCTCAAACAGGAACTGAGAGGAAGAGCAAACTGTCCCCTGTGCGTTGTGAATTTTTGAGGGGATATTTACCGAGGCGTTTCATGAGCACCGTAGTGGGTACCGGCAGGCAGACTGGTCCCCGTGGGCACATTTACAGCTCCTGCCATAGCGTGAGCAGAATGGTGTATTCCGCTCAGGCCCAGTTCAGGACATTTTGCTGCCCGACAGAAAGGACAAAATGGCGTCCCCTTCCACATCCACATGGGTGGCCAGTTGACTCATACATCAACGACGCAGGTTGCAGGGTAGTATCCTTCACCACACCTAAGGCAACAGGCTAGTTTAAAGGGTGGAGACCAAGCTGTGTGGCATACACAGCCACGTCCTCCAGCTAGGAACTCAGGCAAAAATGGTTGGGCAGAGGTCTACCCCGCTCCACAGCAACTGCCGCCTGAGGCGATTGCCTCATGGTGTCCAATCTTAGAGACAGTCCTACTTCTGCTCACAGAGGGAGATGTTTAGATTCGGTTCCATCTTCTGGAAGTATTCCTATTTTTGAGTCATGGAATTATTGCAATGTGTTGGGTTTTATGGAAATCAGTGGAGGGAGTGAGGAGGATCCACAAACAGAAAGCAAGAACTGTTGCAGAAAGGCATACTGGTTCCATGAATAAAGGATTCCACCTTCATGCAAGAATCCTTAGGAAACATAGGAGATACCATATCAATGCCATTTTTTTGAGGCCTTCTCTGCAGTGGCTCCCCATCTGTGAAACGCTCTCCCCAGGGAAGTTCGTCTGGCGCCTTCATTACACACCTTTAGGCGCGAGGCAAAAGCGTTCCTCTTTAACCAGGTCTTTGGTTGATTTGATTGACATCCTATGCCCTTTTAAAATGTGTTGTGGTTTTGTTTGTTTGTTTGTTTGTTTGGAAGGGAGGTTATTAGGTTGTTGCTGTTTTTATTTGGATTATGTTTTTTGTGGTTTTATATTTTGATTTTATTCTGTGAACCGCCCTAAGATCTGCGGGTGTAGGCCAGTATATAAATTCAAGGAAATAAAATAAATAAATAAGCAGGAAGGATAAAACACCCAGGAAAAAGAAGAACAGAGTGCAAAAACAGTCTGTGCGAGCATAAGGAATAACGTTGCAGCAAAGCTGTCTTTGAAACGCCCTTTTTGCACCTGATCATCTCATTCCACAACTGAGGCGAAGGAGACAAAGCAGCACAACGTCTAGTTCGTCTGTGAGAGTTACAGTAGCCAGTTCATAACCTCCAAACCTTCCCCATTTAGCCCGCAAACGTTTTATCTAGGGGCATATGAGCCCTCCAAGACACACCTGAAGGTAGCCCTGTTTAGGGAAGTTTTTAATGTTTGATGTTTTATCGTGTTTTTAACTTGGCTAGGCCCATCTGGGTATCCTACGCAGATGCGATCTTCATATAAGAACTTGGATGGGTTTAAAAGAGAGTTAGAGACAGGCTGGTGCAGTGGGCTAGACAAATTCCTATCAATCCAGCTGAGATCTTCTTAGCGTTCTCAAATTGTCTTGCGGAAAGCAACTCTGGCTTACTTTCAGAAACTTTCTTTTGCAGTTCTCCCGATTATCTTTCAGGTGTGTTGATAAGCGAACCTGCTTTTTATGTCCAGGGAGCAGAGAACTTGTGAGCTGGGATGTGGGGTGTGTGGAGAGGAGTATCTCAGATTGGTGCAAGCCATGGGTAGGAACCGAACACTGATGCGGAAAAGAACCTATGGGGAAATGGAATTGTTGGTTTGGGGAAGGGTACCTTTGCGTGATCGTGAGACTTGTAGCAGTAGCTGGAATTCATACGCCTGCCATATGTTCAACAGGCAGACAAATAGCTCAGTCGTATCGACCACACCTTCCCTGTTTATTTGCTTTACTCTCCAGGTGTGGTTGGGCTCCAAGTGGACTCCAATTCCCACCATTCCTGATTGTTGTCCATGCTGTCCATTGGGGCACCACGTTGGCGATCCTTGCTTTGCACCTTTGGAGCAGTGTTAGAAACTGAGATATAGAAGCCAGGCGCCAAATGGCTCCTTAAACCAGAGTTACAGCTGCCAAAATGGAACGCCTAGTTGCCATTTCTGGCCAGACAGCTCTAAAGTTGCATTTTTCAATACAACGTTTTGGTTCCTGAAATTCGTTCTGATTGTGTAGGTAGAATATCACAGATAGAATTCTACAGGGTGTGTTGCTAGTGTATGAAAAGAGTCAAGATCCTAGGATCTCCATCTCCAGATAGTGGAGATGTCAGGCTCAGGCACTATCCTGTCACCCGGGCATCGTCACTTGGTTGCGAGTGGTTGATAGACAGGGGAAAACTGCATCCGGCAAATTTCGAATGTTGCTGCTTTGGAGGAAAGAGACATCAAGTCTCTGGCCAACACAAGGCCCCTTGTCTTTTAGTAGGCCCATCCCATCCAGTAGAGGCCTGCAAAAATGGGAACGGCTGGGGAAGGTTTGCTTTTAGGTCAACAGGAGATGGTTGGCAGCCAATATATTTCCCTAGACTTTGCAAACCAACTTACCGGCGTCTGCTGTCATCCATCCAACGCATGCTTATTTTAGCTGCCACGACATATTGTTCTGTTAATGGTCACTGTTTATTATGTGCCCACACGAACTGTCTGTATATGTCGGTGTGTCTCTTGCTAGGCTCCTTCCATCCCTGTTTTATTTACTTAATTCCGTTTCCTGGTTTTTTTCCTTCTTTACGTTCGATTGTGTGTGTTCATTAGAGCTTTTCGGAACGATGCTGTGTTTTGGTGCTTATATTTCTTTTATCCCCCTTTCTTTATTTCCAAAAAATATCTTATGATTTCGTAATTCTTTTGCCGTTCTAATCTATATCTTTCCTTCCCACCGTCCCGCCTTTTTTTTTTCCAAACTATATATAAATACAAAGATATATATATAAAAAAAATCTTTTCTTCTTTTGTCATTCAATCAAATTCCAACAATACCAACCAAGAGCCAGTCAAATCCACCACAGTCTCGCGCTGAGCTAGGAAAAAAGTTCACGTAATGACAGGAAAGTGGAGAATACAGTCCCCCAGTCCGTAAGTTCAAATCAACTCGAAGTTGAAAGTGTGACATGATGGCGCCATGTAACGAAGCTAAGAATTGGTTGCATGACATGCCGTCAAGTTTCGTGGAGGTGCCGTGATTGAAGCATTTTTTCTTGGATGTTGTATCAGTTGATGATTGGCCAGTCATGATCACATGTGCCTTTCTTGACTTTTGTGCTGCCACGGTTTTTTATTGCTGTGCTCATTTTTTTAATTATTTTTTTTTTCCTATTATTTGTTCGTTTCCTTTAGTGCTTGCAGTGGTTTCTTTGTTGTTTGATTTCTCGTTCAGCGGTTTTTGCTTCTTTAGATTATCACACGGAAAGAGGGGAAACGTGAATTCTTAATTCTTTCGGGGGCGGAAAGGGGGATTGTTATAAATGTATGAATAATTCCTAGCTTTTTTTAAAAAAAAGGAAGCAGGGGGGGAAATGTGTGATTGGTATTCTTGCACTCTAAAATCTTGTGTTTTCTTTTTTTCAATGGATAATTGGGGGCCTTTTTCAATTGATCTTTTTTCTTTCTTTCTTCCTTAAGATATTTCAAATCCCTCTCAAAAATTCATAGAGTTAATCGCAGCAGTTTTTACAAATGGAAAGAGCTACCTTCCAAAGCAAGCTAGAAAATAAAACCTGCGGCTTCTAACGTGCCTTATTAGAATTCCTAATTTGCCTCATAGCGCAATAACTCTTAATAAATCCATCCTGTCTGGGGAGGGGGGGTGTTATTTGGGGGAGAGGGAAAAAAATCCTGATTCAAAAGTAAAATGCATTTTTTCTTTTTGTTTGTTTACAACTGAAAAAGGGTCCTAGATGAGTGTTTTCCTTTTTTTTCTTATTCTATTCTTATTATTTTCGGTGTTGTAATTGTTTAGACTGCTGTGTACGGTTTGCTGTTTGTTCAATCAACAGTGTCGGAAACCTGCCAGCATGGTTTGATATAACGCATGACACCTTCCCCACCAGAGGGGAGCTTTGCAGTTTCTAAGTTTCTTGATGTAATAAATCACCAAGTGTATAAGAAGAGAAACCTGCTTGCTAGCAAGAGATAAGAGCTAATCCGTAATGATTAAGCATCCTCCTTAAATGTCAAGTTTAGTTGGATCATGATTAAAAAAAAAATATTTAAGAAATGTTAGCTTTACATTTTTAGTTTATTTTATTGCACAGAGAGAGAGAGAAGGAGAGGAAGTTGGTTCCAAGTCATTTTATTTTTTGAAGCCACCTGTGCAAAAAGTGTTTCTTTCTGCCATTTGCAAAAGAAAATATCTTCCTGGCGGCTTAGCTGCCCACAGAAAGTTGGGGGGGGGACTTTTAAAAGGACAATTTCTCCTTGCTTTCCTATAAGCGGTCCACAAAATTAATAAGCTAAGGAGCATGTGTGCTTTACCAGACGATGACAGACCCAGCTGCCCAAATTAGACTCTTGACTTTTTCGTGGTAGAAAAACAAAAGCTTGGGGAAGGGGTGGTGCAATTCTAAACTGTCATGGTCAAACAGAGGAAAGTCACTTTGCTTATAGATGATAGATAGATAGATGATAGATAGATAGATAGATAGATAGATAGATAGATAGATAGATAGATAGATGATAGATGATAGATGATAGATGATAGATGATAGATGATAGATTAGATAGATAGATGATAGATAGATAGATAGATAGATAGATAGATAGATAGATAGATAGATGATAGATAGATAGATGAGATAGATAGATAGATAGATAGATAGATAGATAAACTACAGTATCTTTTTCCAGCCTCCAGTGTGCAGGGAAGGTTTATAGACATGGCTACGTCTGAGAAAGCCCATGTAATTCCAGAGCTCCACAAGCCCTCCACAGCACACTTCTGTTTTGGGTCGTAGACGGGTCTTTCCTGAATTCAGTCTATGGAGAGTGACTTGGGGGAGTGCTCCCATAGTTTGACAGTGTGGAAGCACCCTGATATTTGGCAAATGCAGAAATGTGGGACTTAGCAGAGTCTAGGCATCACGGCAGCCCCGAAGCCCAATCCAAAGCTTTGTGGCAACCAAGGTGCATGACACAGAACTCTCTGGAGAACAGCTCTGGAGAACAGTGTTCTGGAGAACACTCATTGTGGCATCTCCAGCAGCTTCCTGTCCACAGTGAGGGTGCAATATCTGGCGCTGTCTCATAATCTGAAGTGAACGGGGAAGAGCTCACTTGTGCGAACACCCCGCTTGAAGGCTCCAGCTCCCAAACAGACGAGGAGCCATGTGAAATCAGGCTGTGTATGAATGCACATTATCATGGCACAGCATTGATGTTTCTTAAGTGGAGTAAATATTTCAGATTTTATTGTGAGCAGAAGTTCCTTGTAGTCAGGGGCCGTTAGGAGCTAGGAAAACACCGGCAAGACTTTGCACCACTTATGGGAGACGGATTACTTAACGTTCTCAAAATGTTCCAAAGCAGTTTAGGGATCTGATCTTGAACCCCTTCACCAAATTTGCATTTAGTTCCCACAATGAGAGCAAGGTTGTCTTGGAAACAGGTGTTCTCCTAAATTTCCTCTTTTTTTTCTTTTCTTTTTAGGTATACACTTTTGAACTTCTCTTCCCTTGTCAGTTTTCTCTATCTTTCATTCTTCCTCGTTTCATTTCTTGGAGGTTATTTTTCTTTTCTTTTCTTAACTGGTAAAACGTGTGTTGGTTAAATCTGCAATGATCTTCTTCATCTCTTTTTAGGGCATCAGCTGAATGGGCCACATTTAGAGAAATATATATATATATATTAAATAAATATATATAGGAACGAGAACTGTTGGATTACACCTTTAACATATCAGCAAATATCTGTCAAGCTGAAGACTTCAGACTTACTCTCTTTCTGATTGTTTAGACTGTACCATTTCTTTAAGAAAAGTCACGTCAGCTGGGTTCGAAAGGACATAAGCTTGAAACAGAAACATAAATAACAACAACAACGAAAAACCACAGACAAAATCACGACAGGAGCAAGATCGTCTAGGATTTCTGCAGTGAAACTGATGTTACCACAGCGGCTTTTCTCCAAACAGGAAATGCAAACCTTGATACTGACAAAAGGAGTGCCTGTTTGCCACCAAGGATGCAGTTGCTATGGAAACCCCATGGCACCAGTCACTAAGCATCTGTATCTGTCATTCCTTAGCTATATAGGGACCAAAGGACATAACTTTTTATCGCAGACTTGTAGCTGTATGTAAATTACAGAAGTTCTTTCCTTTTCTCATGAGCTGTTCCTATAACAGGTTTTGAGAGCAATTATATGAAATATGTAAAAACTAAAAAAAAAAAAAACCGCTTAAACGCTTTTAAAAAAAATGGCAAGATAATAGTTCTTTGATACTTGGGGAGGATCTTTGGTTATACATTAATTAAGAGTCTATGAAACTTTCGTATGGTTTTCTGTATAATATGTATGGATTGAGTGCTTAGATGGGGAAGGTTGAGGTGGGTATCTGTGGAAAGCAGACAAAGGAAATGGAGAAACCCACATAAATAAGCAGATCACTGGACTGGCAAGTGATGGTGATGATGGTGATGATGATGATGAAGAAGAAGAAGGCGCAGAAGACGAAGACAAGAAGGCTGATGCAAAGTAGAAAGAACACAAGTTTGTAAATGCTTCTGACTCCACCCGCCCTAAAATAGCTGTACAGAATTTAAAAAAGAAAAAAAAAGTTTAAAATACCTATATAATAGGGGGGAAAGGATTAGATGACATAAAAAGCAAAAATAAAAAAAATAAAAAAGCAAAAAAAAATATACATAGAGGTTAGCATTAATGCTAAAAAAAAAATCCACAAAGATGTTGTAGAACTGTAACTTTTGTAGAGTTTAGAATGAAATCAGTTCCTGCTCTCAGCCAACTGCTGTTGGAAGCTGTGTCTTATTGGGGGTGGGGGGAAGGGGGGGGCAAAGGAGAAGATGGCTGATCTCGGCAGCTTTTTAAACTGCAAGCATTCCAGCTAGTAATAAATAAATAAAACTAATAAGCAAACAAAACAAAAAACAAAAATCTCAATTCCTGTAGGCAACGCAAAGGGGGGCTGGGGCGGGGGACTTGACGGCTATCTTCTTGCAGACGTTTGGAAGTTAGTTCGAACTTGATGAAAAAATAAATAAACTGGAAAAAGAAAACCACAGCTAAGACGCTTTCATGTTTCCATAAGCTGTCGCCAGCAACCTCCAATCATCTTTCGCTTCAGTAGCTTCCATATTTGCTCTAGAACCCTTCAGGACAGGGGTGGGGTGGGAGCGGGGTTTAGCCTAGAACCTTAATCTTAAAAAAAAAACCACAAAAAACATTTAAAAAAATATTTAAAACACAAAAACAAAAAACAAAAAAATTACAAAAATGCAATCTCTTTGAAGAATTTCTGAAACTGTTTACAAGGAATTTTGAAAAACAGGGGGATGTTTAAAAATAAAAGATGCTGGCTCTGTTTTTCTGTAAATAAATTTGCATATTTTGTAGGACTTTTAATTGTAATGATAGAGAAAAAAAATCAAGGAAAACTATTTAAGGAAAGCACGATATTTATCTTTGGTAAATGACTTTAGAGCAGTTTTAAAAAAAGTTGCTTTAAAATCTGAATCAGAAAAATAGAAACAATGAATTATTTAAGAACACATATATTTTAAAGTATATCATATTTATTATAATTTATTTCCACTGTGTTAAAACTTGATTTTTAAGGGTGTGTTTTTTCCCCTTTACTCCATTTTATTGGACCGAGAACGACAACACTGTTCTTTTACGAATAATTGTTTGCCTTTTCGTTCAGATTTGGGGGATTTCTTATTTTGTTTTTTAAAGAAACTGTTCTCTGTCTTTCTCCCTGTTGGGCCTGATTTTGAAGTCTTCATACTGGCTAAACACCCCCCTGGTCTTCTCTGGTTGTTTGGCTGGCATGAGACCACTGAAACAAGCCCCTAATCTAGGTGTGTAAATGACTCTGCAGTTCCATACAACTGCTCTCTGATTCTCAATTCCCTAAAACTCCTTGTAATCTTCTGTAATTATTGAATGACGCTTACCAGCTTAGCCCTAAATAAAGCACAGTTTAAAAAAAGAAGCAGCAAGCTTTACTTCTCAATGGTTTCCCTCCCCACCCTCCCTTAATGTGTTTGCTCTGAGAACCAAATGAATCGCTTTCGACTATTTCATTAATATACATTGTTTGAGTATCAGAACAAATCCCTTTGTGATATAAAACATATCTCGCTGGACTGAATTAGCGACACGGTCTCATTTAATGTCTGCTTGGTATTCCACAGCCATTGACCTTAAACCTGGTAGGTGATGAGATCAAGAAAAAGTACACACAAATTAGGGATATTACTTCACCCAACACAAGACGGCTGTTTGATTTCAGACTTGGGGGGCTTCTTAATGCTGAAAAGGAAGAAGGCCAAAATTCAAGACATTGCCTGGAGGCGGTTGGAGGATGGATGGCGGCTAATGGATTGAGGTTGAATCCTGACAAGACAGAAGTACTGTTCTTGGGGGACAGGGGGCGGGCGGGTGTGGAGGACTCCCTGGTCCTGAATGGGGTAACTGTGCCCCTGAAGGACCAGGTGTGCAGCCTGGAAGTCATTTTGGACTCACACCTGTCCATGGAGGTGCAGGTCAATTCTGTGTCCAGGGCAGCTGTCTACCAGCTCTATCTGGTACGCAGGCTGAGACCCTACCTGCCTGCAGACTGTCTCGCCAGAGTGGTGCATGCTCTACTTATCTCTCGCTTGAACTACTGCAATGTGCTCTATGTGGGGCTACCTTTGAAGGTGACCCAGAAACTACAACTAATCCAGAATATGGCAGGTAGATTGGTGACTGGAGGCGGCCGCTGGGACCACATAACACCGGTCTTGAAAGACCTACACTGGCTCCCAGTACGTTTCCGAGCACAATTCAAAGTGTTGGTGCTGACCTTTAAAGCCCTAAATGGCCTCGGTCCAGTATACCTGAAGGAGCGTCTCCACCCCCATCATTCTGCCCGGATGCTGAGGTCCAGTGCCGAGGTCCTTCTGGCGGTTCCCTCACTGCAAGAACCAAAGCTACAGGGAACCAGGCAGAGGGCCTTCTTGGTGGTGGCGCCCGCCCTGTGGAAAGCTCTCTCATCAGATGTCAAAGAGATAAACAACTACCTGACATTTAGAAGACATCTGAAGGCGGCCCTGTTCAGGGAAGTTTTTAATGTGTGACATTTTGTTGTATTTTTAATCTTTGCTGGAAGCCGCCCAGAGTGGCTGGGGAAACCCAGCCAGATGGGTGGGGTACAAATAATAAATTATTATTATTATTATTATTATTATTATTATTATTATTACCCATCAGTGGCAACACGGGGAAATTTGTGGCTCTGTGATTCAAATTCCTAGATGGCTCACAATCTGAACACTTCTCCTTCAAACTGTAATTGAAACCTCTCTCTTTTTTTTGCATGCAAATGCAATTTTTTCAGCAGTGGTGTTGCACGGTGGTTCTGGTAATGATAATAACAGTCTGCCCAAGGGGGCAGTCAAGCCTCAGAATTTTGCCCTAGCTGCAGGGGCAGCCCCACACAGAACACATTGCAGTAGTCCAGCTTGAAGATTACATTCAGATTTGACTGCCTTCATTCCAGCTGCATGCGGTCAGTGGACTAGGGGGACTAGACTAATCCCCTAAATGTTCCCGGTAAATTAGAGCATTAAACTATTAAAGCATTAAACTATTCCCATAGCCCAAGAAACTTCTGCCTCGCTTGGAGAGGGAGGCACAATGCTCGTGTGTGTGACATCACTGGCACCTCTGTCCCTAACTGTTCCCTACGGAAAATTTCACCGCATGCCACTGCAGCAGTACAGAATCATGGGAAGGCAAAGGTTTTAACACTAGGCAGACTCCATTCATTTAATTTTGGGATTTATAAACTGCTTGCCAGTCGGAAGGTCAGCGGTTCGAATCCCCGCGACGGGGTGAGCTCCCTTTGCCTGGTCCCTGCTCCTGCCAACCTAGCAGTTCGAAAGCACGCCAAAGTGCAAGTAGATAAATAGGTACCGCTCCGGCGGGAAGGTAAATGGCGTTTCCGTGCACTGCTCTGGTTTCACCAGAAGCGGCTTAGTCATGCTGATCACATGACCCGGAAAAACTGTCTGCGGACAAACGCCGGCTCCCTCGGCCTGTAAAGCGAGATGAGCGCCGCAAACCCAGAGTCGTCCGCAACTGGACTTAACTGTCAGTGGTCCTTTCCCTTTCCCTTACTCCACATTCAATGAATACCAGAAAGGTGTACCAAAAAAACAGAGTATAAATCGGAATCATGTTAGAAGCAAATAGCCCTCAAGCATTAAAAACCTACAAATTTAGAAGGGAACTTACTGAGAGTAAAAGCTGAAGTTCGCATACAGTATGGGGTCTGAACTGGTGATAACTGACCAAAGAAAGTGTCCAAGAAATCTCTTGTGGGATAAATCATAGAATTGCAGAGTGGTCAGCTACTGATAAGCCTCATCTGCCGTGAATTCATCTACACCTGGCATACCTGAATGTCATGGATGCGACTGAATTGCAGGGGTTGGGAGAAACACAAAGGCAAACGGTTGTGGCAAGAATAAAACCAAGTTGCTGGAACTGAAACACACATCCACATATACGCAAACATTTCTGGGTAGATTGCTTCCTGGTCCACACACGGAAAGGCTATTTTAAAATGTATACAGGAATCAAACAGAGTTTTCAGAGTGTGACGCGGCAGCTAAAAAAGCCAATGCAATTCTGGGCTGCATCAATAGGAGTATAGCATCTAGATCAAGGGAAGTAATAGTGCCACTGTATTCTGCTCTGGTCGGACCTCACCTGGAGTACTGTGTCCAGTTCTGGGCACCACAGTTCAAGAAGGACACTGACCAACTGGAACGTGTCCAGAGGAGGGCAACCAAAATGGTCAAAGGCCTGGAAACGATGCCTTATGAGGAACAGCTAAGGGAGCTGGGCATGTTTAGCCTGGAGAAGAGGAGGTTAAGGGGTGATATGATAGCCATGTTCAAATATATAAAAGGATGTCACATAGAGGAGGGAGAAAGGTTGTTTTCTGCTGCTCCAGAGAAGCGGACACGGAGCAATGGATCCAAACTGCAAGAAAGAAGATTCCACCTAAACATTAGGAAGAACTTCCTGACAGTAAGAGCTGTTGGACAGTGGAATTTGCTGCCAAGGAGTGTGGTGGAGTCTCCTTCTTTGGAGGTCTTTAAGCAGAGGCTTGACAACCATATGTCAGGAGTGCTCTGATGGTGTTTCCTGCTTGGCAGGGGGTTGGACTCGATGGCCCTTGTGGTCTCTTCCAACTCTATGATTCAATGAGAGTTTACTTCTCCCGTCCTGATGCTAAACACATTTACCTGGGAACAGCAAGCATCCGTTTTGGCATAGAAAAGGGTAGCACATTTTTAAAGTGAAGATAATAAACTGAGCATCTGTAGCTGATTAGATGCCTGGAGAGCCACTTCCTGATTATAAAATGCATATATATATATATATATATATATATATATATATATATATATATAAAAAAACCATACTGTGTTGACCAGCGTTAGCACTGGTGTCCAGCCTAGATGCTAACATGGAGCCTGTCTGCAGCTGCTCCTATCATATGCTGGTCTTGAGGTGGTCGTTTGGAGGCCTCCTAAGCTACTGGCCTGATCCCGCAAACTCTTCTTATGCTCTTTTGTTCTCAGTTAGTAGAACTTTCGAAGTGATGCTTTTGACCTATAAAGCTTTAAACGGCTCAGGACCGCAATATCTCAAGGACCACCTCTCCTCATATGAACCTACCCAGACCCTGCGATCATCACCTGAGGCCCTTTTTCATGTGCCTCCTCCACAAGAGGTCCGGAGGGTGGCAAAATGAGGACAGGGCCTTTTCCACAGTGGCTCCCCGTTTGTGAAATGCTCCTCCCGGGAAGCTCACCTGGCCCCTTTGTTACACACACCCAACTCTGAAACCCACTGGGAGGGGCCATGGGGGTCATCTAGGGCACCCCTCAGCAATGCAAGAAACGTTCACCCAATGTGGGACTCGAACTCACAACCGTGAGATTTAGCGTCTCATGCTCTACCAACTGAACTGATCTCCTAGTAAGGCTGTTTATTGCCAACGTGGTTCATGCAGATAAGTGTCTTGCAGAGGGAAGATTCAGGCTTGGGGTGGAGGCCATTCTTCCCCCAGTGGGGGTGGTCAAGACGCGTTTGGAGGATGGATGGTGGCTAACAGATTGAGGGTGAATCCTGACAAGACAGAAGTACTGTTTTGGGGGAACAGGGGGCGGGCGGGTCTGGGGGACTCCCTGGTTCTGAATGGGGTAACTGTGCTCCTGAAGGACCAGGTGGGCAGCCTGGGAGTCATTTTGGGCTCACATCTGTCCATGGAGGCGCAGGTCAATTCTGTGTCCAGGGCAGCAGTTTACCAGCTCCATCTGGTACACAGGCTGAGACCCTCCCTGCCCACAGACTGTCTCGCCAGAGTGGTGCATGCTCTGGTTATCTCCCGCTTGGACTACTACAATGTGCTCTATATGGGGCTACCTTTGAAGGTGACCCAGAAACTACAAGTAATCAAGAATGTGGCAGCTAGACTGGTGACTGGGGGCGGCTGCCGAGACCATATAACATCGGTCTTGAAAGACCTACATTGGCTCCCAGTACAAGCACAATTCAAAGTGTTGGTGCTGACCTTGAAAGCCCTAAACGGCCTCGGTCCAGTATGCCTGAAGGAGCGTCTCCACCCCCATCATCCAGCCCGGACACTGAGGTCCAGTGCCGAGGTCCTTCTGGCGGTTCCCTCACTGCGAGAAGCAAAGCTACAGGGAACCAGGCAGAGGGGCTTCTCGGTAGTGGCACCCCCCCTGTGGAACACCCTCCCACCAGATGTCAAAGAGAAAAACAACTACCAGATTTTTAGAAGACATCTGAAGGCGGCCCTGTTTAGGGAAGCTTTTAATGTTTAATAGGTTATTGTATTTTAATATTCCATTGGAAGCCGCCCAGAGTGGCTGGAGAAGCCCAGCCAGATGGGCAGGGTATGAATAAATTATTATTATTATTATTATTATTATTATTATTATTATTATTATTATTACAAAAGTCTGTGCTAGAATGACAACACCATCTGGGCACCTCAAGACAACCCAAGATGGCGGCTGTTCCTGTAGAAGAAGCGCAAGGGGCAGCTTTCCTTCAACAGTCTGCTCCACCTCTCCCACTCAGCTCCTCTTTGGGTGGGTGTGGGGATCCAGACCTTCCAGAGAAGGATTCCCACATGCTTGGTGTCGCGAGTAAACCAGGCCAATGGTGCCAGTGCATGAAGCATCAGCATGATAGCATCTCAGAACCATTTCCCTCATGAGGTTGTGGACTCTCCTTCCTTGGAGTTTTCTAAGCAGAGGGTGGATGGTCATCTGTCATGGATGCTTGAGTTCAGATTCCTGCGTCACAGGGGGTTGGACTAGATGACCCACGGGGTCCCTTCCAACTCTACAATTCTATGATTCTATGATTCAGACTCCAGGCTTGGGTATGGAGACGGAAATTCACTGTGGTTCATACCTAACTCACACGTCACGAAAGGATGCACAAACAGAAAGGCAGCTATCCTTCAGAAATTCACGGTTCTTCGAGTTTTGCAATGCAGGTCTTCAGTCAAAAATATATGTACCTAAAGGGAAAGTGGACACTATTATATTATTATTATTATTATTATTATTATTATTATTATTATTATACCCCGCCCTTCTGGCTGGGTTTTCCTAACCACTCTGGGCGGCTTACATTTTTATATATGTATATACATACACACACACACACACACACACACACACGTTGCGATTTAGCGCTTCTGAGCGTGCGCGACTGCCAAAACCTGGAAGTAACCCATTCCAGTACTTCTGGGTTTCGGCAGTCTGCAACCCAAAAAAATGCAACCTGAAGCATCTGTAACCTGAGGTATAACTGTATAGTGAAAGATCAAGCATTAAAAACCTCCCAATATAGGTCTGCCTTCAGATGTCTTCTAAAGTCATATAATTCTTTATCTCCTTGACATCTGAAGGGAAGGTGTTCCACAGGGAGGGCGCCACTACCAAGAAGGCCCTCTGTCTGGTTCCCTGTAACCTCACTTCTCGCAGTAAGGGAACCAGCAGAAAGCCCTTGGAACTGGACCGCAGTGTCCAGGCTAAGCGATGGGAGTGGAGACGCTCCTTCAGGAATACTGGGACAAGGCACGTGTTGTTGTTGTTGTTAAATGTGTATACCACCCTATACCTACAGGTCTCAGGGTGGTTCACAACATAAAATCACAATATAGAAACACAAAATACATAATAAAAATCAAAACAAGAACAACCCAACACATTTTTAAAGGGCATTGAATGTCTGTCAGCCAAAGGCCTGGTTAAAAAGGAACATTTTCGCCTAAAGATGCATCATGAAGGAGCCAGGCAAACTTCCCTGGGGAGAGCATTCCACAGACGGGGAGCCACTGCAGAAAAGGCCCTGTTCTTGTGTTGCCACCCTCTGGACCTCTTGAGGAGGAGGCACACAAAGGAGGGCCTTAGAAGATGACCTCAGGTAGGTTCATATGAAGAGAGGCGGTCCTTGAGGTATTAATGAAAATAACCAATTAAAATGCATTTATTCGAGAAAACGGCTTGCAAAAATGTGTCTATCATGGGGAAGCGCTGCAAAGAAAAATCTGCGCTTT
This sequence comes from Podarcis filfolensis, assembly GCF_964270895.1. Classification (NCBI taxonomy): domain Eukaryota; kingdom Metazoa; phylum Chordata; class Lepidosauria; order Squamata; family Lacertidae; genus Podarcis; species Podarcis filfolensis. The sequence continues at coordinate 3,911,347 of NC_139613.1, read as the reverse complement.
AAAACGGTTACAATTTTCATGAGGGCTTTTTCTTTAAAAAATAAAATAAAATCCAACAAACTGATGCTGGAAATATTGTGAAGTGAATTTAAGATTGGAAAAACGAAAAACTGAGATTGACAGATCCTGCAAGTAAGTTCTCAAATTTCACTCTTGGGGTCTGGGGGGTGGGAGTAATCATGAGTCAGACATGACAAGAGTCAGACAAAATAATAGCATAAATGGTAAATGTCTGCTTACATCAAATGGGGAGGGGGGAGAATACACTTTTAGCAGTAACTGAAATTCAAGGGTTGAAAAAGCGAGCCATTTATGAGTGGGAAACAATATTAGACTGGTAAGTAAGACTATTAGCCAAACAGCTAAGAACAAAGCATTTATCACAAAGGGCTGACGGCATCGTCCAACAACATTTCTTGTGCAAAGTACTTAAAAACTTGCAGAATTTCCAGACTTATGGCAGTTTAACCCAAAGATTGGAGAGATGGGGTGGATTATAGCTGTCAGTCTATGTAGGGATCCATGAAACTGGCTTCTAAAAGCTGAATCCAAGATCCAGAGTGGTCCAAATGGAAGTCCCAGGTTGTTGTTGTTTAAAAAAGAGAGAGGGGGGGGAATGTTTAAAGTTGGAATAGCAAAGTCTGCGCCTCATAAGGGAATAAAGAGAAGGTTGAAAGCAAAAAGAGAAAATAAGCCCTATTAAATCCTGCATCTCGTCGAAACCTGCTCATGAGCCAAAATATCAGCCACTTCCTCAAAAGGCCAGCTCTGATGAAGCAGCTGAGAGTAGCTTCAAAAAATGAGCAAAGCAAGAAATCCCCTCCTATTTACCCACGAAGAGGGCAAAGAGCAAACTGGGCTCCCATGTTCTCAGAACAAGCCAAAATATGTTGGAATAAATAAGCAGAAATAAGATTAAGCAAAGAGGAAGAGGTGAGTTCAAACACTGAGGGACAGGCTTCTGTTTTTTCCTGCCTCGCGATTCACTCTTTTCTCTCACTAAAATTCAGTTCTTTGCTAGTAAATGACATTGGGGGGAAATAGATATTTTTAAAAGTGTTTTACTTTTTAAAAACTTGATTATTTGGGAGGAGTGATGAATTCCCACGCCTAATTGGGGTACAAGGGGTTTCACGAAGGTCACTCAGATCTGTAATGAGCCTTGTATCTTCTTCGCCTTGGGGCCTGATCTCAGCTGGGCTGGAGCCTCACCAAGAATTTCGCTCTCATGTTCCAGACAAGACATTTCTTCCCTTAAAAATCAGGTTTTCAGGCCTGCTTAAATGAGAGCTTTCTTGACCAGCGTTTGCTTCCGTTCCACTCCACATCTTCTGGGGTGACCACCTTCACCACACATGCTGATTAACGGCCCCCACAATATTATTATTATTATTATTATTATTATTATTATTATTATTATTATTATTATTTATACCACCCAATATCTGAAGGTCTCAGGGCAGCTCACAGAACAAAACCAGAACACAAAACACAAAGTATCTAATCAAAATAAAAGCAACAACCCAATAACCCCCAAATCCAAATCATAGAGCTGGAGAGTTCGAAGGGACCCCAAAGCTCATCTAGTCCACCCCCTGCAATGCAGGAGGGTGAGGCAACGAGCAGAGCAACAGATTCGGCCAGCCCTACCATTAGGCCCAGTGGTCACATTCGTTCCACACCTGGAAAGGCCTGCTACGACTCCACTTTACACAGTCATGGCTTCCCCCAAATAATTCTGGGAACTGCAGTTTGTTAAGGGCGCTAGGAGGTGTTAGGAGATTCCTCTGTTTCCCGTGCAGAGCTACAATTCCCAGAGTCCCCCAGGAAGAAGTATTGGTTGTTAAGGTGCTTGGGAAACCATAGCTCTGTGAGAACCATACGGGTCTCCTAACACTCTCCCAGAAACCAGTGAAGGCGGAGAAGGTCCTGTGTGAGTGTCTGGAGGCGGTTGGAGGATGGATGGCGGCTAACGGATTGAGGTTGAATCCTGATGAGATAGAAGTACTGTTCTTGGGGGACAGAGGGCAAGCTAGTGTGGAGGACTCCCTAGTCATGAATAGGGTAACTGTGCCCCTGAAGGATGAGGTGTGCATCCTGGGAGTCATTTTGGACTCATAGCTGTCCATGGAGGTGCAGGTCAATTCTGTGTCCAGGGCAGCTGTTTACCAGCTCCATCAGGTACGCAGGCTGAGACCCTACCTGCCCATGGACTGTCTCGCCAGAGTGGTGCATGCTCTGGTTATCTCCCGCTTGGACTACTGCCAGGCGCTCTACGTGGGGCTACCTTTGAAGGGGACTCGGAAACTGCAATTAATCCAGAATGTGGCAGCTAGACTGGTGACTGGGAGTGGCCACAGAGACCATATAACACAGCCCCTGAAAGATCTTCATTGGCTCCTAGTACGTTTCCAAGCGCAATTCAAAGTGTTGGTGCTGAGATTTAAAGCCCTAAACAGCCTCGGTCCTGTATACCTGAAGGAGCATCTCCACCACCATCGTTCAGCCCGGACACTGAGGTCCAGTGCCGAAGGCCTTCTAGTGGTTCCCTCACTGCGAGAAGTGAGGTTACAGGGAACCAGGCAGAGGCCCTTCTCGGTAGTGGCGCCCGCCCTGTGGAACGCCCTCCCAGCAGATTTCAAGGCAATAAGCAACTATTTTACTTTTAAAAGACAACTGAAGGCGGCCCTGTTTAGGGAAGTTTTTAATGTCTGACGCTATATTGTTTTTAATATTCGGTTGGAAGCCACCCAGAGTGGCTGGGGAAACCCAGCCAGATGGGCAGGGTATAAATATTATTATTATTATTATTATTATTATTATTATTATTATTATTATAGCATCCCATTTTGCTTCTGTGACTATAGTCACGGGCTGAATCCTGCTTTCAAACCGTCCTCATGCCTTGCAGCAGCAAATCCCATACGTTAATTCCGCCCTGCGCGAAGGAGTGCTTCCCTTTGTCTGCCCCCGAATCTGCCGCTCATCCATTTCCCCGGATTTCTAAACAGCAATCCAATTAATCAGGGAGAAAATATCCCGGTTTGGGGCTCTCGTTCCACTTTTGCGCAAAACGCACCTATTTCTTCCCTGCCACCCACCTCGACCCTGGCAAATCCCTCGCTGAAAATCCGGGCTCATTAGGAAAACCTTTCAGGCTGGGAGGTTGTTTATGGTGCATCCTCCCTCACTTCATCTCCTCATTTGAATATGCTGTAAACTTGATTAATGTTGACTCTTAATCTCTTTTTCTCTAGAAAGAACACCTGGAGCTTCGTTAACCTGCCTCGGCATTGGAATTTAAAATAAAATAAAAATATAAGCGGGTTGGGGGGCCTCTCCTCTATAGCTAGTTCCCCCAACATTTTAAACAGGTTTTTTTGGGGGGGTTGGAAGTCGTGAGCAGCTATCAACTGGTGCGGACGACGCAGGTACAGTCCTGGAGAAGCGTGGAGATGTTTTTGGCAGCCCTCTCCGTATAGACACACCTCCGAGCCCTCCTGAGCGGACGGCTAGATTTATGGCCCAGTCTCCTCGCTTTCCTCTTGAGGTGCGCCATTTCCAGAATCTTGCACCCTTCCTTGTCGGTGGCTCTGCCAACGCACATTATTTACTTGATAGAGATCCGCTTGCCACATTCCCTGCCATTTCCTCCCATCCTTTAAATTTGTCAGGCAGGCCTGCTCTTCCTTGCGTGCGGCGTTCGCAGGAGATAAATAGCGCAGGGGACAACGCACTTGGAACCACTTCCCACCAAGCCTTCCGGCAGCATCAATCATCTTTGTTGAACTAGAAGAGTTTTCTCATTGTAATTACACTAATGCCTCCGTAATTTCATCCTCGTTAGCGGCAATTGAGTTCTGCACTTCGCCGGTGCCAGGAATGGATACTTCCCAAAGATCACATCCACCCCTTTCGGATAACAGCTCCGTGGACTATTTTCAGCCGCTCCAGAGAGGAAGTTCTCAAACTCTGTTCAAGGGAGTCTCGGTGTCATTATTGGGGCTTAAAAAAAACAGCAAAAAAAAGTTCAAAGTTCCCCCAAATAGTTGCTCAGTAGCTAGGAAGTGCCTTCCTTTCAGCCATCGATCTGTTTCTTGCGCAACGTTGTGAACATTTATGTTACGGACCGCCCTGTAATCTTTGGAGAAAAGGGTGGTAAATCTTAGGATCATAGAATTGTAGAGTTGGAAGGGACAACATGGATCATCTATTCTAGTTTCTCCCAAACTTGGGTCTCTAGATGTTTTTGGACTACAGTTCCCATCATCCCAAAACACTGGTCCTGCTAGCTACAGATGATGGGAGTTGTAGTCCGAAGTTTGGGAAACATCTAGTCCAACCCCCTGGAATTTTTTGCCCAAGCCTGGGCTTGAACCCTGAGCTTAAAACAGTCTCATACTCTACAGACTCTATCCCAGAACAGAAGAAGAAGAAGAAGAAGAAGAAGAAGAAGAAGAAGAAGAAGAGGAGGAGGAGGAGGAGGAGGAGGAGGAGGAGAGGAGGAGGAGGAGGAGGAGGAGGAGAAGGAGGAAGACTGCTGGCATCTGGACAACTCTCTGTTGGGCTACCATAGGTCTGTTTAAAAGGGCTGTCTGGTAGAAGTCCAATTTGATGATAAAGAATGGTGAGGAGGAAGATCCACCAGCAGAGGGGAGCGTGAGAAGGTGTCCTGCAACAGCTTGAGCACTTTGACACCAAACTCATCGCAGTTTGAGCAGACCTGCCAAAATAACAGATCGAATGAAATCAATAGGCCTAGTCCTGTTCAGCAAGTCTTCTCTGAGCAAAACTTAGTTGGATATTTATTTCTATTTACAAATTTGTACATTGCTTGATGGTTCAAAAGAAAAAAGAAAAGTAAGAAGCCCTCAAAGTCGTTTATCCAGAGAATAAAACAATAAAATTTTTTGGTAAAAACAATGCATTAAAACATTCAGAAAAATTAAAATCAGCTGTAAACTGAAAGAAGATTAGAACATGCACCTACATTTTTCATGCTGTATGTCTACATAGGCTTATCTGAACCAAAATATTTTTAGCAGGTGTTAAAAAGACCACAGTGAAAGCAGCTGCCTGCTGTCAAGAGGCAGGGAGTTCCGAAGGGTAGACACTGCCACACTAAAAGACTGAGTTCTTACAGATGTGAGATGGATATTTTGTATCACCTGTAGGAGTGCCAATTCCATCCAGCTGAGTGGGCATATCTGGGGTAAGGCTGACTGGGTGCCACCCGTTGTATTGCCAATATTTACATTATAGCAATTTATTTAATTGCAGCTCTCTACATTTAAATTGGATGCGGGTGGCACTGTGGGTTACACCACAGAGCCTAGGACTTGCCAATCAGAAGGTCGGCGGTTCGAATCCCAGCGACAGGGTGAGCTCCCGTTGCTCAGTCCCTGCGTTTCCGTGCGCTGCTCTGGTTCGCCAGAAGCAGCTTAGTCATGCTGGCCACATGACCCGGAAGCTGTACACCGGCTCCCTCGGCCAGTAAAGCAAGATGAGCACCGCAACCCCAGAGTTGGTCACAACTGGGCCTAATGGTCAGGGGTCCCTTTACCTTTACATTTACATTTAAATTAGAGCGAGATGAGCACACAACCCCAGAGTCGTCCACGACTGGACCTAACGGTCAGGGGTACCTTTACCTTTACCTTTAAATTGGGATGTGCAAATTTTATGCAAATCTGTGTCTTCTTTTGGCAATGGGCATCCTCTTTTGGGGTTCATATGTAGCCCTTCTATGATCCCAATGCCTTCTCTCGTGCGGCCACTTTCCCCGCTTCCTTCTATCACAGCTCAGTCGGAAGAGCATGAGACCCTTGACCTCAGGGTTGTGAGTTCGAGGGGCAAAAAAAAAATCCTGCATTGCTGCGGGTTGGCCTAGATGACCAACTCTACAATTCTGTCCCTGCCCTCCCTTGCTCAGATAAGCATCATGTTCGGTTTGCTGGGGGATTGGCGGTCTGGGGGGGGGGCAGCGGTGCCCAGGACCACCCTAGCATATTTATGTAGAAGCCCTGGAAGAACATATTTTTCCCCGTGTAAAGACAACACTAATGTTTCCCTGAGCAGTGTGTCATTTTGAGTCAGCGCTCGGTGCCGCAGGAGGGTTAAGATGGCTCCCACATACTCCGCTTCTGACACTTCCTAAATTATGCTCTTAACTACTGTAGCATGGCCGTAAAATATAATGAAGGCCCATGGAAGGATGCTAGCCTGACTGGGCCGGAGAGAAAGCGGCGGCGAGCGGAGAACAGGCCGTTTGGAAGTTTGCCAGAGGTCTATAATTCTTCAAATCCTCTTTAATTGCCAGGAGGACAAGGGGAAGAGAAGGGGGCGCACCAGAAGTCAGGAGGTCTTTGGTTAAGATCATTGGGGGGGGGAGTTTTCCTCCCTCTCACCTAACGCTAGAATTCACGGACTCCTAATGAAGCTGAAGGGACACGGGTGGCGCTGTGGGTTAAACCACAGAGCCTAGGACTTGCTGATCAGAAGGTCGGCGGTTCGAATCCCAGCGACGGGGTGAGCTCCCGTTGCTCGGTCCCTGCTCCTGCCAACCTAGCAGTTCGAAAGCACGTCAAAGTGCAAGTAGATAAATAGGTACCGCTCCGGTGGGAAGGTAAACGGCGTTTCCGTGCGCTGCTCTGGTTCGCCAGAAGCGGCTTAGTCATGCTGGCCACATGACCCGGAAGCTGTACGCCGGCTCCTTCGGCCAATAAAGCGAGATGAGCGCCGCAACCCCAGAGTCGGTCACGACTGGACCTAATGGTCAGGGGTCCCTTTACCCTTTACCTAATGAAGCTGAATATTGGGAGATTTGGGACAGATAAAAGGAAGTGAGTGCCAAATTAATCAAATGCCACTTCAAACATAAACAACACCACATAGTGTGAAGTGGGGGGGGGACCCCAGGGCCTAACCAGTGCTTCCCAAAAGAAATCCTCCTCAACCCTCAATAGGGTGATAGGCCACAGCCCCACACTTTGGAAGGGCAGAAGGGCAGGTACCCAAAGATGAGGGACATGTGCGGAGGCAGAGCTGGCATAAAAATCCTAATCTCCATCTCTTTCTTCACTGGTCACAGCATGTTCCACCAGAAACATAATAATAATAATAATAATTTATTATTTATAACCCCCCCCCAATCTGGCTGGGTTTCCCCAGCCACTCTAGGCGGCTTCCAACACAATATTAAAATACAAGAATGCATTAAACATTAAAAGCTTCCCTAAACAGGGCTGCCTTCAGATGCCATCTAAAAGTCTGGTAGTTGTTGTTCTCTTTGACATCTGCTGGGAGGGCGTTCCAGAGGGCAGGTGCCACTACCAAGAAGGCCCTCTGCCTGGTTCCCTGTAGCTTTGCTTCTCGCAGCGAGGGAACCGCCAGAAGGCCCTCGGAGCTGGACTTCAGTGTCTGGGCAGAACGATGGGGGTGGAGACGCTCCTTCAGGTATACTGGGCCGAGGCCGTTTAGGGCTTTCAAGGTCAGCACCAATACTTTGAACTGTGCTCGGAAACTTACTGGGAGCCAATGTAGGTCTTTCAAGACCGGTGTTATGTGGTCTCAGCAGCCGCTCCCAGTCAGCAGTCTAGCTGCCGCATTCTGGAATAGTTGTAGTTTCCGGGTCACCTTCAAAGGTAGCCCCACGCAGAGCTCATGGCTGGAGTCTAAGCAGGAGATAACCAGAGCATGCACCACTCTGGAAAGACAGTCTGCAGGCAGGGAGGGTCTCAGCCTGTGTACCAGATGGAGCTGGTAAACAGCTGCCCTGGACACAGAATTAGCCACTTCTCCTCTTTTTGGAGAGGACGGGGGTGTAGCAGGGTGGGGAAGGCATTACTTTGTCATCAGGAAAAGGGATATGATCTATTTATGAAGGTATTCCATACCCTCCAACATTCCTCAGATGAAAATAGGGACATTTCCCGCTCCTTGACACACACACACACACATACACACACACTTTTTGTTTCTACACCAACAGGACACAGCATTCGCACCCTCCACCTTCCTGAGAAAACCCTTTAATCCCGGTTTTATTTTATTGTATTCTTCGGAAGGTGTACAAAAATAAAAGCACACAACAGGCACACTCCTTGTGCTCCGTCTTTCTTCCTGTCCTGCCCACTGCCTGCACCTCAGGGCTGGCGCATCATGTGCAGGTCCTCCTCCTCACCTGCCCTCCAGCAGCCACTACAGGCATGGAGAGGCAAAAGGCTGCTCCCTCATAGATGCCACTGCTGCGACGGCAGTGGCACTGGCAGGGGAAATGGGAGCGTTCCAGGATCAAATCAGAAGCAGGTATGGCTTTCATAATTCTGGGAGTGTCTCGGGAAATTCTTCTCCTTTGGCGATCCCTCATAGCCGAGTAAGATTGTCTTCCATGAATACGGCTTTAACAGTGAGTCTGCAAGTGACTTTGGAGGCCAATTCTGGATCCACACGTCCTTCCACAGTGGGGACATTGCCAAGCGTGCTTTCCTCTTAGCACGTTTCTCCCTTGCGTCCTGAGTTCGAGTGTCTTCAAAGCCCATAACACCTTTGGTAAAGGCTGTTCTCCAACTGGAGCGCTCGCAGGCCAGTGTTTCCCAATTGTTGGTGTTTATACTACTTTTTAAAAGAGAGTCTTTAAACCTCTTTTGTTGACCACCAGCATTACGCTTTCCATTTTTTAGTTTGGAATAGAGTACAGTGGTGCCTCGCAAGACGAAAAGAATCCGTTCCGCGAGTCTCTTCGTCTTGCGGTTTTTTCGTCTTGCGAAGCAAGCCCATTAGCGGCTTAGCGGATTAGCGCTATTAGCGGCTTAGCGGATTAGCGGATCAGCTGATAAGCGGCTTAGCGGCTTGGGGAAAAGGGGGGGGGGAAGGAAAAAAAAACCTGCAGGAACTCGCAAGACATTTTCGTCTTGCGAAGCAAGCCCATAGGAAATTTGTTTTGCGAAGCACCTCCAAAATGGAAAACCCTTTCGTCTAGCGGGTTTTCCGTCTTGCGAGGCATTCGTCTTGCGGGGCACCACTGTAGTTGATTTGGAAGACGATCATCAGGCATCTGCACAGCATGACCAGTCCAACGAAGTTGATGTTGAAGAATCATTGCTTCAACACTGGTGATCTTTGCTTCTTCCAGTACACTGGCACTAGTTCACCTGTCTTCCCAAGTGATATGTAACAATTTTCAGAGACACCATTGATGGAATCTTTCGAGGAGTTGTTGCATACAGTATGGTTGGTAGTACAATAGCTTTGTAAATGAGCACTTTGATTTCCCTGCAAATGTCCCATTCCTCAAACACGCTGCACTTTAATAGGGAGAAATCTGCACTTGCAAAGCTCAGGCGATGCTGGATTTCGGCATCAGTGTTTACCTGGAGTGGTCCATTTACATCCTCACTCTCACAGAGCCTGCACTGCAGCCACCACCCTTCCAAAAAGGCGAATTTGCAATTCAATACCTCTCCTGCGATCTGAGGTTAATACACCAAGTCAGAGCTACCTGGTAACAAATGCTTAATTATCAAGGCAGCTCAGAGAACCCTTTTCGCTCTTGGTTTGGCATAGAACACTTTAATGGCATCTTCCATGTTAAATCTTTTCAGCAGTGCACATTTACCATTCACCATTTCAGCGTCAATTAAATAATTGCACTTTAACAGGAAGGACCCTGAGATCACAGCTCATCCAAAAAAAACAACAACAACAGCTAGATTCAGGAGCTGAAGGCTTCACGAGTTCAGCCAGCAGTATGCAGACAAGAAAACTCAGTTGCTTTGTGCTGACATTGTCCCATGCAAAAGAGCCATATGGGTGATACACAAATCAGTTGGAACCTCAATACTAAATGGACCAAACTAGGACTTTGTTGAAGGAGAATATTACTTTCCGCTACTTTTACAGCACAGAGAATTCTCCCCAAACTCTAGAGATCCCACGTTCCCTCCAGACAATTGTACCAGAATAACGAATTTTTAAAGGGATTTATTGTAACATTAGGTCTGTAACAATAGATTTGCCTTGAGAAAAACCTTCCAGCAGAGGACGGGGGGGAGGGGGGAGCACTGGATTTAGGAATATAATGGATGTGAGATTTGAAAGAACTGAGAGCTAAAAGATGTCGACAGCAGTTTTTCAGGGTCCTTAACCTTGATGAATAAATGAATAAATCCCTTTTTAAAAAATGGCACTGTTTCTTTCAAGCTCTTTTCAGCATGTTAATGATCAAGAGGAGAAGAGGAAAATGACTAGCATAGCAGCTTGCGCTTTCCACACGCTCCCACCTTCAAGACGGAGGAAGTAAGCAGAGGAAAGCAGAGGCTGTCCCGTGGATAAATTCAGACGGAGCAAAATGGCACCAAACTGCTTTCACCACGATTTCAGGCAGGAGTCCTTCCCAGCCCTCTTTGGGGATCAGTCCTGGGTCTTCTGTCGGCCCCTGGGACTGCCTTCAAAAGTGTTTGGAAGCTTCCATTGGTCCAGAATACTGCAGCCAAAGTGCTGACCAGGTCTGGTCACCTGAAGCATGTTGCTCCCCCGTTAAGACAATTTCACTGGCTACCAGTCCGTTCCCAGGCACAATTCAAAGTGCTGGTTGCAACCTGTAAAGCCCTTTACGAACCCACCCAGCTGCTTAGATCTTCAGGTGAGCACCTTCTCTCGGAGCCATCAACACCAGGAGCATGATGGGTAGTGACGAGAGAGAGAGAGAGAGAGAGAGAGAGAGAGAGAGAGAGAGAGAGAGAGAGACTTTTCTGTGGCTGCTCCCAGACTGTGGGATTCCTGCCCAAGAAAGGTCAGACTGGCTCCCTCCTTGTTCTCCTTCTGCTGGCAGGCTGAGACCTTCCTGCTCAGACAAGCATTTGAAAACGGTGCTAATCACGAGGCTGCTGCAAGGCAGCTTTAGCGCTGAATGGAAACCAGGTTTTACGCAGGCTGCTGTTTGTTCCAATTGAAAGCTAAAGAGTGTTTTCCAAGGGAACGCAAGAGCCGAAGGCAAGAGAGGGAGAGAAACTTTGTTCTTCATCGGGCAATGGCTTTTTCCATCTGCCTTGCCCCACCTTCCAGCCCTAGCAGCCTTCATCAGGGAGCTGTTTCCAGAGGAAGAACAGTGAGTGGTGGCAGACTTTGTATTCATCAGGTGGTTGGCTCCCAGTACGTTTCCGGGCACAATTCAATTCAAAGTGTTGGTGCTGACATTTAAAGCCCTAAACGGCCTCGGTCCAGTAGACCTGAAGGAGCGTCTCCACCCCCATCGTTCTGCCCGGACACTGAGGTCCAGTGCTGAGGGCCTTCTGGCGGTTCCCTCTCTGCGAGAAGCCAAGTTACAGGGAACCAGGCAGAGGGCCTTCTCGGTGGTGGCACCTGCCCTGTGGAACTCCCTCCCACCAGATGTCAAAGAGAACAACAACTACCAGTCTTTTAGAAGACATCTGAAGGCAGCCCTGTTTAGGGAAGCTTTCAATGTTTGGTGGACTATTGTATTTTAATATTTTGTTGGAAGCCGCCCAGAGTGGCTGGGGAAACCCAGCCAGATGGGCGGGGTATAAATATATTATTATTATTATTATTATTATTATTATTATTATTATTATTATTATTTCACCTGTGCTGTCCCACCTCCAGTCCGAGGAACATTCAGGAGGGTTTACTCCAACGAGCATCATGTCACTGGACTAGGGGGACTAGGCTAGCCCCCTAAATGTTCCTAGTACAGTAGTAAGGTAAAAGGTAAAGGAACCCCTGACCATTATGTCCAGTCGTGGCCGACTCTGGGGTTGCGGCGCTCATCTCGCTTTATTGGCCAAGGGAGTCAGCGTGCAGCTTCCGGGTCATGTGGCCAGCATGACTAAGCCGCTTCTGGCAAACCAGAGCAGTGCATGGAAACACCGTTTACCTGCCTGCCGGAGCGGTACCTATTTATCTACTTGCACTTTGACGTGCTTCTGAACCACTGGGTTGGCAGGAGCTGGGACTGAGCAACGGGAGCTCACCTTGTCACAAGGATTTGAACCGCCAACCTTCTGATCGGCAAGTCCTAGGCTCTGTGGTTTAACCCACAGCGCCACCCATGTACCGAGTACAGAACTTACCTCGGGTTAAGAACTTAATTCGTTCTGGAGGTACCTTGGGTTAAGAACTTAATTCGTTCTGGAGGTACCTCGGGTTAAGAACTTAATTCATTCTGGAGGTCCGTTCTTAACCTGAAACTGTTCTTAACCTGAAGCACCACTTTAGCTAATGGGGCCTCCTGCAGCTGCCATTCCGCGATTTCTGTTCTCATCCTGAAGCAAAGTTCTTAACCCGAGGTACTATTTCTGGGTTAATGGAGTCTGTAACCTGAAGCGTATGTAACCCAAGGTACCACTGTAAATTAGAGTGCTTGCTGTGGCTGATGGGCATTGTAGTCCTAATCAGCCACGCTGGCTTGGGCTGATGGTAATCGTGGTCCAAGACATCTGGTGGACACCCAGACTGGCAAAGGCTGGTCTACATGGCCTGGCAGTGGTGGCTTTCTGGGATTTCAGATAGCAGTGTTTCCCAGCCCTACGTGGAGATGGTTGAACCTAGGACTTCCTTCCTGCTGCCTCCCCGCACCTTGCAGGGATATGTCTGTAGGGTTGGCCGCGAGAAGAGGCTCCTCCTCCCCTCTCCTGCCAATCACCCACGCAGCAGTGGGGCTACACAAGGGGCTGGGGGACTGAGAATCCCACCGTCACCCCAAGCACTGAGGTGCGTCAAAGTGCCCAGCAGCTCAACACCCCAGGCATACGAGACATCGGCGCCGGAAAACTAGAATGGAATTGTGGTGTAATTAACATGGAGAATCCAGCTGGGGAAATTACGGGGAAATGCAAAGGAGGTGAGTGGATGGATGTTTAAGCCCAATGTATATTCATTTCCCCTTCCTCCCTCCCGCTCTCCGCACCCCCAGAGTAAAGGCGCAGAGTTTCATGTGGGTGGATGGATGAGGAAGGGAGAGGAGGTGAAAGGGGAACCAGAATCATGAAGTCTGAAGGTGAAAAGAGTCTTTATACCTGGATTAGTAGAGTCCTGGGGCCTTCAAAAATAGTTAAAATTCCCCCTTTTTTTGAGTAATGGCGATGTAGTTTGCATTGATCTTAAGCATTTGCTTATAGTTTTCCCTGGAGTTCGATGTGCTGGGGAGCACACTGCTGACACAGCTCAAAAGTTTTATGAACCTCAGGTAACAGCGTGAAAGGAAATTTTAATAAATATTACATTTATTTAAATTTAATTTTTTTTCCTTGTTAATAATAAAAGCCAACCTTGGTCTTTGGGGCTTTTTTCTCATATGCCCTGTTTAATACAGCAGCCAAATTGTAAGAATTATTTATACTTTTTAACTCTGTTTTTCAGTAAATCGTCAATCATTCGCCTTTCAAAGGCATTAAGTTCCCAGGCGGGGGGAGGGGGTGGGGAGCCGGAGACTGGAAGATAAATATTGACTGTTGGTGGGGCTATGAATGGCTTTGAATGGGGGGGCAGAATACCCATCAGTTGGGAGGGAAATCAGCTGCGGGTAGGAAAGCACAGAAAGAGAGAAAAAGGTTTCTGTACATAAATGTATCTCACTGATAAGTTGGCGTCACCCCAGCGAAATTAAGCCCTAAGCAACAGGTGCTTTGGCCAATCCTTTGCCTGAGATGGTTAAAAGCTGCAGAAAGCGTCATACAAGACTTAAAGGTGTTATTTTCCTCTTTCTTCAACCTTCTTGGCATCTCACAAGGATCCTTCTGCATGCATATCTACCACTGAGCCATTGGCGGGTTGAGGTCTCCACTGTCACTTATGGACTCACGGTTAAGACCGTGTTCATGGAAGACAATCTTACTTGGCTACGAGTGATCGAAGAAGAAGAAGAAGAAGAAGAAGAAGAAGAAGAAGAAGAAGACTTATATGCTACTTTTCCACAGCGAGCTGAGCCCAAAACAGCTTCCAGAAAACGTTCAAAACATCAACGCAGAGAACACCGGAAATGCATATTGGCAAAAGGCAGAACATGCCGGCAAATTCAAAATGGCTAAAATCAACAACGCAGAATCAATTCAACCTTACAAAATAACAAAAGACACCAGTCCAGGCTTAAGTACATAAAGACAGTCATACCTCGGGTTACAGACGCTTTGGGTTGCGCGATTTTGGGCTGCACACCACACCAAACCTGGAAGTACCGGAACGGGTACTTCCAGGTTTCGGCGTTTGCGCATGCGCAGAAGTGCTAAATCGTGCTTTGCACATGCGCAGAAGTGCCGAATTGCGACCCGCGTCTGCACAGACTTGCAGGTTGCAAACGTGCCCCCTGCACAGATCACGTTTGCAACCCGAGCATCCACTGTACAAAGCAAAAAAAGAAAGAAAGAATATTAACTGACAATAAAGTTTGTGCTCCTAGTCTTGCTGCACTCCAAGGAGGCTGGCCTAAATACAGCTCAGGGGAGAGGGGCAGTGCCAGGGGATTGGCTGGATGGAGAGGTGTGCTGGGAGGCACCAGCTGGGAAACCCCCAAGGGGACCCCCAGGCCAGAGGATTGGTGGTGAGATGAAGGTGAGTGGCCAGAGGGAGAAGAGGGATCAGACTGGGAAGAGGAGGTGTCAGAAGCTGAAGAGGCAACAGGGCTTAGTGAGCAGGAGGAGACTGTGTCAGACAGCAGCGCAGACTCCGAGACTGAAGTGGAGGCTGGAGAGGAGAGAGGCCAAGAGGTAGAGCTGAGACAGGCTGCTGAAGAATCCAGGGGGTCCGTTCTTAACCTGAAACTGTTCTTAACCTGAGGTACCTCTAGCTAATGGGGCCTCCCGCCACCGCTGCACGATTTCTGTTCTCATCCTGAAGCAAAGTTCTTAACCCGAGGTACTATTTCTGGGTTAGCGGAGTGTGTAACCTGAAGCATCTGTAACCTGAAGCGTCTGTAACCCGAGGTACCACTGTATGCTGTTCCGTTCTGTATAGCTATTGCTTTTGCAGTTCTGCAAGGAAGGAAGACAGAGAGAGAGGCCATGTTTTCTTTGTTATGTTACGTTTGATTTTGTGCACAGTAAATTCGGCTTAGATGTCACACCTCAAGGCTCAGCTTCTGTTTGGACTCTGCTGGTTGTGTGCTCATGTCCTTGGATATGAGTCACATCAGCGTGACGGGACACCGGAGTGATGAATCCCGTGTGACACTGCGTTGTGGGGGAGGCACCAGCCTCAGCGATGTCACCCAACACCTCCCAGGACATCTGCAAACCAAAATGCGTCGCAGAAGCACTGCAAGGCTCCAGAGTTCCAGCCTCCATCACTAGGAAGCAGATGCTGCAGAGGAGATTTCTCCGCCACTTGGAGGAGTAAGAATCATAGAATCTTAGAGCTGGAAGGGAACCAAAGGTCATCTAGCCCAACCCCTGCAATGCAGGAAACAGTGTAAAAAGAAGCCATTCTTAGCTAGAGGCTGTGCTAAGCAGGTGCCAGGAATTTCCTGGCTGAATGCAAGAAGCCCAGCTGCGAGAGGGCACCGTGAGGGCAGAGGTCTGTTTTGGCAAGAGCCCTTTGAAAGGGGAGAAGAAAGGAAAGTCGGGGATGAAAAAGGAAGGGGGGGTTCTCTCCACGCCCCTGCCCCGAATCCGCTGCCAAGTCTTCCTTCCCAGCAGGAGCTGCTGAATCGAGGCTCATTTGCCTCCGCCGGACCCGCTGCCTTTCATCTCCCAGGAGGCAGGCTGATAAATTTTACAAAAGAACAAACAGCTGAAAAATGCTGGTATTTAAAAAATATAGCAGGAGAATTTGCATCGCGCTCCCTTTGTGCGGAGGGAGACGGTATCATTTATACACCAGGCAATTCGGCTCAGAACATTTTTTGCGTAGCAATTAATTACATGCTCGCATCCGAGCGGCTGCCTACAGGCTAAGCGAGCCGCGCTGTTATCCACACAGCAAATATCCCACGCACATCCGGAAAAGCATTAGAAGGCACCCATGGCTGGCGGAGGGTGGGGGCGGGGGGCTCAGGGAGAGCCCCAAAGGCCCAGCGGGGCTCGTCGCCACTTCCTGCTCCTTCCAAAACACTTTTGAGCACAGCGGCAGCAAACAGCAGGCCCAGTGGAGTGCGCAGAGACCTGAGTTCAAATCTCTCCAGCTCAACCTCAGTTCCCGCATCTGTAAAAGAGGAACAGCAGCAATGTGAGTTTGCAGCCTGACTGTGTCAGTCGGACCGGCTGAGGTGAACCAGATGTTGTTGTTGTTGTTGTTCCCAAAGAGGTGAATGCAGAATCTCTTGGGGTTCCAGTCTTTGTCTCAGCAGAGTTGCTCCAAATGTCTTCCTGCAGAAATCAGGAAGACCAAAATTTTAATAAGGAGTGATTTTAATAAAGATGAATTTTAACAGGGAGAAATGTAAAGTATTGCACTTGGGCAAAAAAAATGAGAGGCACAAATACAAGATGGGTGACACCTGGCTTGAGAGCAGTACATGTGAAAAGGATCTAGGAGTCTTGGTTGACCACAAACTTGACATGAGCCAACAGTGTGACGCGGCAGCTAAAAAAGCCAATGCAATTCTGGGCTGCATCAATAGGAGTATAGCATCTAGATCAAGGGAAGTAATAGTGCCACTGTATTCTGCTCTGGTCAGACCTCACCTGGAGTACTGTGTCCAGTTCTGGGCACCACAGTTCAAGAAGGACACTGACAAACTGGAACGTGTCCAGAGGAGGGCAACCAAAATGGTCAAAGGCCTGGAAACGATGCCTTATGAGGAACGTCTAAGGGAGCTGGGCATGTTTAGCCTGGAGAAGAGGAGGTTAAGGGGTGATATGATAGCCATGTTCAAATATATCAAAGGATGTCACATAGAGGAGGGAGAAAGGTTGTTTTCTGCTGCTCCAGAGAAGCGGACACGGAGCAATGGATCCAAACTACAAGAAAGAAGATTCCACCTAAACATTAGGAAGAACTTCCTGACAGTAAGAGCTGTTGGACAGTGGAATTTGCTGCCAAGGAGTGTGGTGGAGTCTCCTTCTTTGGAGGTCTTTAAGCAGAGGCTTGACAACCATATGTCAGGAGTGCTCTGATGGTGTTTCCTGCTTGGCAGGGGGTTGGACTCGATGGCCCTTGTGGTCTCTTCCAACTCTATGATTCTATGATTCTATGATTGGGGTAAATTTATAATTGATCTTAAGAACCATTGTGAACAGCTAAAATTGTTAGTAAGATTGGAATAACACTTGTAGTCCAATGGTGAATTTTGGATATAATGGAGATGTCAAAGATCTGGATTATTATAAAAGATGCAGGAGGAAATGATTTACATGCAGATGCAGGAGGAAATGATTCCCCCAGTGGGATTCCCCGGGGGGGTGCAGAGAGGCATTGTGGGCTGGAGATGTAAAGGTCTATCAGACTTTGAAAAGCTGGTACCATTGACTGGACCAAGTCCACCCATTTTGTTGAATTCGTTAAACCAAAAGGTTTTACTTGGATTTTGAATAAATGTGCAATTGATTGTTATTGTTTTGAATTTTACTGTGTTCATATCTTGCTTAGTGGGTTGTGCAAACCACTCTTCTGAATAATGCTTTATATAGGGTACTGGGCTGTGGGTATGAGTTTATGCCCCCCCCCCAATTTTGGGAACTACTGCCCTAGCTGTTGATGAACTACAGCCTCCGTCAGCCAGAGCGGTCAGGGATTGAGGGGGGAGGGCACGCTTGTTCAGCTGCATCTGGAGGGCCACAGGTTCTCCCCATCTCTGCTTTGACTAGAGATCAGCCTTGGATCTGGGACTTCTGCACAGCAACACCCCTTCAGACAACCCCAGCATCTTTCTCCAGACTTAGCTGATCTGGGGTGGATCTACCCACAGGGGAAAAAACGCTATAAATATGTCATAAATGAAATCGTTATAACAAAAACTCTATGTAAAATCGCATAGAAAAGTTTTGTGCTTTACAGCACCACCTGGTGTTGCATGTTTATAACGCATTTGAAATGCTGTTTTTTGACTAATGTAGCTGAGTCCCTGGTTGCACCTTGAGAAGCTTGGGATCTGGGATAAAATCAGAGCGACCAGAATCTGTATGATGGCTACTGCCCTGAGCTGTAATTAATGGGGGAACCTCTTAATGTGGACTGGTTTGCAGCAAAAAACAAAGACATAGCAGGACCGGGGGAGGAAGGAGGTGGTCTCTTGGGTGTTATTTTCTATTTAATCTTCTCAGCACCGCTAAAACTAATTTTCTGATTTCCTGGCCCCCTTGCGATGCGCGCAGAATAATTCTTAATAAGCTTTCGGGAGATACCGTCTTTATCCCATTTATTAGGGCACGTCGTGTGCCCAGCTGCTTACTGACTCGCTGCTACATTATCAAGACTTCCGTTGTCTCCTTGGCTCTCAGAAGCATGTCCAACTTTGGTCCCAGAGAGGGAGGGGGGAAGCCCCCAAATGCCATCAGAAGTGTGGCAATCCAGATTTTTGCTTTATTGCCCCCATCCTCCCTGGAAGAAAGCTGGCCCAGATTCCCCAGATGGAATGAGTCTTCTCCAGCTGTCAATGTATTGCATTAAACCCCACCTTTTCTCCAAAGAGATCAGGGTGGTGTGCAAGTTCTCCTGCGCCCTCCCCCCATTTAATCCCCATAACAACACTGTGAGGTAGGTTAGGCTGGGAGGAGCAGTGGGGTTTGAAACCTGGTTTCTCCCAGGTCTCTATTCGGCTCTCTCTCTCTCTCTTTTTTTAAATTAATTTTTATTCAATTTCCAATATACATTCCATCCATGTTTAACATCCACTTCTAACATATACATCTTTTAGACTTCCCTCAGCCTGTCTGACAATTTTCCATATTATCACGATTACTCACATTTCTTGAATTTATATTGCGCTTTAACAATCTTAATCTTATCATATCTTTTAAGCAACATTTCTATCAATCATTTTCACAGAGCTTCTTGAAAGCCAACAAGCGTTAATTGCTCCTCACATACATTTTTGATATACTCTGTAAATTTATTCCAGTCCTCGGTGAATCTCTGGTCGCGTTGGTTCCGGATTTTCCCCGTTAATTTGTCCATTTCTGCATAATCCATCAGTTTCATTCTCCATTCTTCCCTCGTCGGCATTTCTTCCTGTTTCCATTTCTGGGCCATCAAAATTCTAGCTGCTGTCACTGCATACCTAAATAACTTCACATCCTTCTTTTTAATTTCATTCCCTAATATTCCTAATAAAAATGCTTCTGGTTTCTTAACAAAAGTATATTTCAACATTTTCTTCATCTCATTATAAATCATTTCCCAGAAGCCTTTCACTTTCTTACACTCCCACCACATGTGATAAAATGTTCCTTCTTTTTCCTGACATTTCCAACATTTATTACTGATTTTATACATCTTACCAAGTTTCACTGGTGTTGCATACCATCTATACATCATTTTCATAAAATTTTCTTTTATTGTAGTGCATGCAGTGAATTTCATTCCTTCTTTCCACAATTTTATCCACTCATCAAATTGTATATTATAACCAAAATCTTTGGCCCACTGAATCATAACTGATTTTACTTCTTCGTCCTTTGTATGCCACTCAAGTAATAATTTATACATTTTTGATAAAATTTTAACCTCACAATTCAAAATTTCTTGATGAAACCTAGATTTCTTTTCCTGAAAACCTCTTTCTGACATCTCTTTTTTGAACATTGCATTCAACTGTCTATTCGGCTCTCTAACCAAACCACCCGGGCTCTCATAAATCATAGGTGCAAAAAGCTCGACACTCTGGCGACGAATTCTTCAGAGTTCCAAATAGGCACGTAACAAAGTGTGCCTCCGTTCCACTGCCCCATCACCCACTGCAAGAAGACCTTGGGAAGTCTCAAACAGGGTCTTCCAGAAACCTGGCCAGCTTTGGGGACTGGACAAATCCTAAATGTCACAGCTCAGACTTTCTGGCTGCAGCAGGCTGGCATTCCCTCCGCCTGCAGCGGATCTCGAACTGGTAGCCTGGGAGGTGCCAAGCAGGGATTTGGGGTGTGGGGGTGGGGGTGGGGGTGTAGGCCTCCTTGCAACCAAAGACTACAGCAAGGGTGGGTGAAGAACTTTCTTTTCTTCCTAGCCTCAGGGTCACGTTCTCTTCCAGGCAACAGCTTCTAATTTTTCAATTTCAGTTGACTATGACTTTTTGTAATATCAGAATGTACGTTACACCTTTTCTTTCCTATGTGTAGTTCAGCAGCCGTGACATCATCACCATCATTTACAGAGAAGACCTTGATGAAAGGCCATCGTGCGGAAACGCCTCTGGCATAACTACAGCGAAACTTTTAATTGTTGTGCCATCTTTGAGATCCCTCGCTCCTCTCTGCTCCACGTCCTTGCTTGCTGGGCTGACCTGCCAGAGGCCATTGCTTAGTGGGGCCAGAGGCCAAAGCGCTCAGAGCAATAAATGTTAACCCTTGTACAGTAGGGTACAGAATGCAACCCCCTGCAATGCACAAATCACATCACACACACCAAAAGACATCTCTTTTGTGTGAGTGTCCTGTGTGAGTGTCTGGAGGTGGTTGGAGGATGGATGGCGGCTAACAGATTGAGGTTGAATCCTGACAAGACAGAAGTACTGTTTTGAGGGGACAGGAGGCGGGCAGGTGTGAAGGACTCCCTGGTCCTGAATGGGGTAACTGTGTTGGGATACTGCCAGGGAGATAAAGTCCATCATGACTCCACGTCGTCTCCGGACGTCCATCGATTTCCCGTAGACACGCAGTATCAACAATTAGCGACAAGAGCTCCAGAAATAGCATGCCATATTCCAGAGCTGATGCACGCTCTATCAGCAGAATTCACACAGCGAAAGATGCACACAGGAGAGCATTATTTAGAAGTTTATTCAGCGTTGGTCAGAACAAAGAAAAAAACATGACTGCCTGCTTCGGTCTGCTCAGGCACAGAGAGAGAAACGAAAGCAATAGAAAACATAAACTTCCAGTGAACAGGAAATACGCAGACTCTGTGACTCACAAAGCCTGCTACCTTTTAAGGTGGAACGGAAATATCCTAACAAACTGTGCCCCTGGACCAGGTGCGCAGCCTGGGAGTCATTTTGGACTCTCAGCTGTCCATGCAGACGCAGGTCAATTCTGTGTCCAGGGCAGCTGTCTACCAGCTCCATCTGGTACGCAGGATGAGACCCTCCCTGCCCGCAGACTGTCTCTCCAGATTGGTGCATACTCTAGTTATCTTCCACTTGGACCACTGCAATGTGCTCTATATGGGGCTACCTTTGAAGGTGACCCGGAAACTACAACTAATCCAGAATGCGGCAGCTAGACTGGTGACTGGGGGCGGCCGCCAAGACCACATAACACCGGTCTTGAAAGACCTACACTGGCTCCCAGTACGTTTCCGAGCACAATTCAAAGTGTTGGTGCTGACATTGAAAGCCCTAAATGGCCTCGGTCCGGTATACCTGAAGGAGCGTCTCCACCTCCATCGTTCTGCCCAGACACTGAGGTCCAGCGCTGAGGGCCTTCTGGCGGTTCCCTCCCTGAGAGAAGCCAAGTTACAGGGAACCAGCAGAGGGCCTTCTCGGTGGTGGCGCCCGCCCTGTGGAACGCCCTCCCTTCAGATGTCAAAGAGAAAAACAACTACCAGATTTTTAGAAGACATCTGAAGGCAGCCCTGTTCAGGGAAGCTTTTAATGTTTAATAGTTTATTGTATTTTAGTGTTTTGTTGGAAGCCGCCCAGAGTGCCTGGGGAAACCCAGCCAGATGGGCGGGGTATAAATAATAAATTGTTGCTGTTGTTGTTGTTGTTGTTGTTGTTGTTATCTCCATCCATGTAAGCAGGTGGCTTTATCTGAGTCCAAGGACACATTTCAGCCAGGCAAAAACACTCAAGGAGAGTGCCAAGCAGTAAGGGTCTTGGGGGCCACATAGAGAGGCTTTGAGGGCCACATTTGCCCCTTGGCCTTGAGGGTCCCTATCCCTGGGCTAGATGAAGGCTTCCTGACTCTTTTAAAAGCTCCCAAGCCATACTTGCTACATGCTCAGAGCAACCAGGAAATCTGGAATACTGCAGCAAACAAAATCCATTCTTTCCTCCCCCTTTCTTGTCATAGTGCCTCCCGCCTCCCCCCAGATGTGTTTCTGCTGCATTGTGTCCTCGGTTGGCTGGGCAGGCCTCTGTGCTTTCAGGTTCTGTCCAGCAGATGAGCTAATCTCAGCCACCCATGTGGACAATCGCCCCCGCCACTGCCCCAGCCCAGCCACAACGGAACTGGAGGGCATCCTAAGCAAGGCAGCGTTTACGGTCGCCAGGCAAACGCTTTGGCACCACTGTATGGAGCGGCTGGCTGAGGAAGAAGCGGAATCGAGAGCAACTGGCCTGTGTGGTTGTTTTTCAGAGGGAGAGCAACCTGCCGCCCTCTCCAGATCCATCTCGCTTCCCTGAACTTGCAGCTCAAAAGTGCTTGCAAGGAAAGAGAGAGGTTTTTGGTCTTGAACTCTTTCTTGCTAGTTCCACCTTCCCTGCTGGGACTCGGATCAGAAGAAGAACAGCCCTGCTGGGTCAAACAAAAAGCCCATCTAGTAATAGTCCCCCTCTATTCAGCCTTGGTCAGACCGCACCTGGAAAACGATGCCCAGTTCTGGGCATTTAAGAAGGATGTTGGCAAGCTGCAACGTGTGCAGATGAGGAGGGAGGATCAGGGGTCTGGAAACCAAGCCTCATGAGGAGCGGTTGAAGGAGCTGAGTATGTTTAGGGCTGCCATACGCCCGGTTTATCCCAGACATGTCCGGGATTCCAATGGCGAAATTGCCACCTGGAGGGAATTTTCAAAAATTGGCAAAATGTCTAGGTTTTTGAAAACAGAACCAGGAAGTGTTGCCCAGGAGCAAATCAGCTCAACAACTTTTTGTTTCTGGATTTTTTTACTTTTTGAAATATGGAGACCCTAGTTTAGCCTGATAAAGAGGAGACTGGGTGGAGCTAGGACAGCCATCTTCAAATATCTAAATGGCTGGTCTGGGGTCAGTCAAGCCAGTAGACCTTCTAGATCAGGGGTTAGCAAACTTACTGCGCCTTGGGCCGGTGTCTCCAGTGGCGATCGTGCGGCGGGCTGGAGGGCGGGGGAACACGTGCCCGTACGCGTGCGCACACGCTATTTCCTGCACACTTCTGGGTAAGAGGAGCACCGGAAATAGCTTGTGCACATGTGCACAGGCCTCCTCCAACCCAGATGTGCACCGCAAATAATACTTGCGCATGTGCAAATAATGCACAAGCTATTTCTGGTGCTTCTCCAACCCGGAAGTGGGCAGCCGTGCAGTGCAGTGCCAGTAAGAGCAGGTGGCAGCGGTGGGGGTCGCCGTGGGCTGGATAAACTAGTCCCTCGGGCCTTATCCGGCCTTAGTTTGGGGACCCCTATTCTAGATACCTGTGGGAAGCCTGCGAGCAGGATCCGAGCCCAAGAGCCCTCTCCCCTCTGCTGTGCTTTCCAGCAACTGGGATTCAGAAGCATCACTGCCTATGCCTGTGGATGTTATGTACTGAAGTTCTCACCCTGGGCCAGCAGGGGGATACTGTAGATAGTTTTCGCTCAGGTCCGCATATGCAAATAAGGAATTGAAAGTAATGTTCAGTGATTGGATAGTTACAGAAAGTTGTTACTGCTGCTTTGTAGTTGAGCTCTATATAAGCAGGTTGGCCGAACCCTTCAGCTCAGTTCTGTTCTGGCCTGTGAATAAACAAGAGCTGTCTGAAGAATCGCTGTGTTGTCTGATATGTTCACCAACAACTTAACAGTGGAGGCAGCCATCCTGGCTAGTAGCCTTTGCTAGCCCTCTCCTCCACGAGTCATTTCTAACCGTCTTCACTTAACACTGTCCCCATTTGTGCCAGGCTGCCAAGCTCCCTTTCCTGGCTCCTTCTACTTCCGACCAGGGAGTTGGAGCACCCGTCCCCTCCATGTTGTATTTATGAAAAATGCAGGCAGCTCCAACCCAGCAGCTGCTCAGCCGGGGCTGAGCTCATTTCGTTTAATATTCCTTTTTTTCGCCTCTCAGAGTTTTATATTATTCAAAGTGAATTTGGCAGCCTTTGAAGAGGTGCTCAAAGCTTCTCCGCTTTTTTTAAAACGGAGGGAGGAAAGAAGGGAAAATCCCCCCTCCCAAAGCCCCTCTCCCTGCTTTCCTCCTTTCCCAAGACTTAAGAAGTTTCCACATTCTCAGGGTGGGAGGGGGAGAGGGATGGAGAAATATGATATTTAACCCCAAAAGGAAAATCTCTTTCCTCACGAGCAACTTTTGAGCTTTATTTCCTCGAGGGAGAAGTGGACATTTATTTATTTGATTCCATTTACGAATGGCTTCCCAGAAAGCATCTCAAAGCAATTGCACAGTCCGTAAAAGCAATTAAAAACGATTTCAGGCAGAAGGAAAATTCCGTATATTAAAAAAAAAGTTTCAAATCCAATGCAGATAAAAAAGCCTTGGGGCGGGGTAAACCGCCTCTTCCCCAGGCAAAATCATGAGCTATGCTTTGTTTGATCCAACAACTATGTTCTGATCCGTGCATTAATTCAGGAAGTACAAATGAGGTCAGTTTCCTTAAAAATGTGGGCTAAACAAATTTTTCACTAACTTTCCGAATCTTGAATTAGCATCCACATGGAAAGAAAGGCGAATCATAGAAAAATTGAATTGCAGAGATGGAAGGGATCCTGAGGGTCATCTAGACCAACCCTCTGCAATCCAGCAGTCTCAGTTTTACCTCTTTCTCATGACTGGAACACACATGCACCCAAGTGTATGTGAGAGTAATTGAAGTCACCTATTATTGCATGTTTTGGATGCCTCCTTTTTCTCATTCTGCATATCAAGATCTCCCTGGTTATTTTGGTCAGGTCCCCAGTACTGCTTTATAATAATACTAATAAAGTCTGTATGGTTAAAGCTATGGTTTTCCCTGTAGTGATGTATGGAAGTGAGAGCTGGACCATAAAGAAGGCTGATCACCGAAGAATGGATGCTTTTGAATTCTGGTGCTGGAGGAGACTCTTGAGAGTCCCAGGGACTGCAAGAAGATCAAACCTATCCATTCTTAAGGAAATCAGCCCTGAGTGCTCACTGGAAGGACAGATCCTGAAGCTGAGGCTCCAAGACTTTGGCCACCTCATGAGAAGAGAAGACTCCCTGGAAAAACCCTGATGTTGGGAAAGATGGAGGGCACAAGGAGAAGGGGACGACAGAGGATGAAATGGCTGGACAGAGTTCTCAAAGCTACCAACATAAGTTTGACCAAACTGCGGGAGGCAGTGGAAGACAGGAGTGCCTGGCATGCTCTGGTCCATGGAGTCACGAAGAGTCGGACACGACTAAACGACTAAACAACAACAAGAACACTAATACTAATAATCATGTTTGTCTCCAATAAGCCCCCTTTTCAAAGGAAAACAACCCAGGCAATTCCTTCACCAGGAATTTTGCACCACTTGGGAAAGAGCAGAACATGTAAGAACACATCAGTGTCCATGCAATCCGGAGTCCCTCTCATCAATATGGAATTCTCTTCCCCTGGAGACAGACTGACACCTGACCCTGAACCTTTCCCCCTCCGAGAATCAATACGTAACCTTTCTCCTTCCACTGCAGCTTACTAACAAGGAGTAATTCTAGCTCGCTGCATCTTTAACTGGTTTTATTCAACGGTTGTTGTTTTTTTAAAAAAGCTACTATAAGCACATACTTAAAATGTTTGTTAACAACGCCAACAAATCCTCTGAGACCAGGCAGGTTAATAGTTCGAATGCACGCACGAAACATTCCCATTTTACAGGTGGGCAGCTGAAAGTCATGGAGGTCTGCTGTTCTGAATTCCCACAGTGAGCAGAAGCTGCGCTGAGCTGCAGCCTGAATTTCATATCCCAGCACCGCATGCTGGTTATGGGAGTATAAGAAAAGCCTGCCCATCTAGTCCAGTGCCCTGTTCTCACAGGGGCCAACTAGTTGCCCTCATTCTGGCAAGCAGGATTCAACCACAAGAGATCTCTCCCCTCCTGGGGTTTCCAGCAACTAGGATTCAGAAGCATGGCTGCTTCTGACTGTGGAGGCAGAACAGAGCCAACCTGGCTGGTAGCTCGGGTTGCCAGCTTTGGTCAGGCAAAATATGGGTCAGGTTGGGGGGTGAGGGACACACGCAGTCTCATGACACCCAATCCCCTCCTTGTAGAGTAGGGTTCCCCACCGTTAGCTACCTGCCTCCCTCAGACACACATCCAGTCACATTGTCGTTTCTGAGCACAATTCAAAGTGTTGGTGCTGACCTTGAAAGCCTTAAACGGCCTCGGTCCAGTAT
This sequence comes from Podarcis filfolensis, assembly GCF_964270895.1. Lineage (NCBI taxonomy): Eukaryota > Metazoa > Chordata > Lepidosauria > Squamata > Lacertidae > Podarcis > Podarcis filfolensis. Next base: position 3,884,999 of record NC_139613.1, on the reverse strand, counting down.
ACCTGAAGGAGCATCTCCACCCCCATCGTTCTACCCGGACACTGAGGTCCAGCACCAAGGGCCTTCTGGCGGTTCCCTCACTGCGAGAAGCCAAGTTACAGGGAACCAGGCAGAGGGCCTTCTCGGTAGTGGCAACTGCCCTGTGGAACGCCCTCTGACCAGATGTCAAAGAGAAAAACAACTACCAGACGTTTAGAAGACATCTGAAGGCAGCCCTGCTTAGGGAAGCTTTTAATGTTTAACAGACCACTGTATTTTAGAACTTTGTTGGAAGCCGCCCAGAGTGGCTGGGGAAACCCAACCAGATGGGCAGGGTATAAATAAAAAATTATTATTATTATTATTATTATATAGTCGACCAGTTCCCATGGACAACTTGAGCCGCAGCTCCAGCCTCACGCGCTTTCTGGTGTTGGAAGAGACATGAGTGCAGAGGAAGAGGGAGGAGGAGGGAGGAGGAAGGAAGGAAGGGCAAGTCAGGTCAGGGTGGCAGAGGGGGCCAAGCAGCAGTGGACCTGGACCGTGTTAGACCGGCAGCTGCAGCTGAGGAGCAGCACAAGTGAGAGGGAAGGAAGGAGAGGCGAGGGAAGATGAGGTCACTCCTTTCTCTGTTGTAACTTGCGCCAAGATCCTCATCAACCGCACCAACAGCACAGCAACCGCCATTGTGGGCCGGCCGAGATCAAATACAGGTAAGAAGGCACCCTGTTTGAAGGCCAAACAGAAAAGGGGACACTTTTGTCCAAGAAAGGGGGTGATCCCATTTTTCTAGGGACGGGTGGCAACCCTATTGGTAGCCGTCAACAGCTTTCTCCTCTGCGAATGTGCCTTTTGAACCTGTGGTAAGAATGGACTTCTACACCACCTGTTTGTTGCCCAGGTGAGGGGACACCTTTTAAATAAAACACAGAACCAACAGAAAAATAGGAAGCATAGCTGTCAAATAGGGACCCTGTGGTTGTTCTGATGGAACCACCAGTTAGGAAGGACTGCTTTGAAGGAAAGTCGTAACACAGCCTATATGCAGGATTCAAACACAGCACACGAAGAATCGTAAACTTCCAAACATCCTTCTACGTACATCAAGAAAGTTTACAGGTCGTGGGATGCAAGTGTCCATGGCTCCATACTGAGATCAGCATTTGCCCCAAGACATTTGGTCCCAGCTAGCACACTTTGACCCAGTTGCCTTGGCAACCAGACCTTCAGTCGGGGCTGTTGACATGTCATGCCCATATCTTACTTCCCTGTCCCTGGAAGATGTGGAGGACTCCAAGGAGATGCTGGCTTTAAACCCCGGTGTTAGCTCAAACCAGACATAGCAGAACTTCCTGGCTGGCCATCTGTGGCACTTTTAGGGCCAGATAAGATTGTGCAAATGGGACGCGGGTGGCGCTGTGGGTTAAACCACAGAGCCTAGGACTTGCCAATCAGAAGGTCGGCGGTTTGAATCCCCGTGACGGGGTGAGCTCCCATTGCTCGGTCCCTGCTCCTGCCAACCTAGCAGTTCAAAAGCACGTCAAAGTACAAGTAGATAAATAGGTACCACTACGGTGAGAACGTAAATGGCGTTTCCGTGCGCTGCTATGGTTCACCAGAAGTGGCTTAGGCATGCTGGCCACATGACCCGGAAGCTGTACGCCAGCTCCCTCGGCCAATAAAGTGAGATGAGCGCCGCAACCCCAGAGTCGTCTGCGACTGGACCTAATGGTCAGGGGTCCCTTTATCTAAGATTGTGTAGGAAAGCATGAGGGTTGCAAAATGCAGGCACACAGGAGTCATTCATGGTGTTCTATCTCAAGGCTAAATACAATTAATACTGAAACACAAAAGCAAAATTTATATCTAATGTTTAATCAAATATCAAAATTCTGCATCAGACCCATCTAAGTTACGGGGGGGGGGGCATCACTGCTTACCGTGGCAGTGAGTTCCACAGTTTAACTCTACGCTGCAGGAGTTGATCGCGGGAAGCTGTGTTTTAAGTGCAGCAAAAGGAATGGAAGAGGCATTTTGTTTCCTGTGCAGGTATTGTGGATTTTGTGACTCGGGTTGGTTTCTTCCGGTGCTGGCTAAATTGGAGGCAGCGTCTGATGTGATATCATGCATTCCCACCATCTGATCCTTCCAGGTTAGCAATGCGTCTCCAGCTACAGAACGGTCAAATCAGCAACTAGAGAATTGCTGGGAAGTCACTTGCAAAAATCCCGGGGGCCGTTGCGGGAACCTGGTTTGCAATTAAGAAAACGATAGCTAAAATTAAAATGGCTTTCTTCACCGGCCTGGGTACTCAATAATTAAATAAGAGAGACCTGAACAGGCAGGGGCAGTGAAAGTAAACACGCACCGCAGAGAAGCCCCACAGCTCAGGGAAACCCACAGAAGCTCTCGGAATAGCTGGAGGAGCTGATGAACAAAATGCTACGCCAAAGGTGCTCTGGCCAAGAGGGAGGCAGGGTGGTTCAGTGGTTAGTGGTTTGTCTGACCTGGGAGATCAGGGTTTGAATCCCCACTCAGCCATGAAGCTGGCTGGGTGAACTTTGGCCAACCACTGCTTCTCTCTCCACCATACCTACCTCACAAGGTTGTAAGGTAAAGGGTAAAGGGACCCCTGACTGTTAGGTCCAGTTGCGGATGACTCTGGGGTTGCGGCACTCATCTCGCTTTATTGGCCGAGGGAGCCGGCGTACAGCTTCCGGGTCATGTGGCCAGCATGACTAAGCCACTTCTGGCGAACCAGAGCAGCGCATGGAAATGCTGTTTACTTTCCCGCAGGAGCGGTACCTATTTATCTACTTGCACTTTGTCGTGATTTCAAACTGCTAGGTTGGCAGGAGCAGGGACCAAGTAATGGGAGCTCACCCCGTCGCGGGGATTCGAACCGCTGACCTTCTGATCGGCAAGTCCTAGGCTCTGTGGTTTAACCCACAGCGCCACCCGCATCCCCACAAGGTTGTTTACCTTCCCGCCGGAGCGGCACCTATTTTTCTACTTGCACTTTGATGTGCTTTCAAACTGCTAGGTTGGCAGGAGCTGGGACCAAGCAACGGGAGCTCACCTCATTGTGGGGATTCGAACCACCGACCTTCTGATCGGCAAGTCCTAGGCTCTGTGGTTTAACCCACAGCGCCACCCACGTCCCCACAAGGTTGTAGTGAGGATGAAATGGGGAGGAAGAGATCCACATACACCACACTGAGCCTCCTTGGAGGAAAAGGTCGTGTGGAAATGTCATAAATAAACCAACAAAAGGTGGAAAGAGGGGTGGGTGCCTTTTAAACCATAATGGAAATCCCAGAGACTTGACTGAAAGCAATGCTATTTCAAGAATAGGTACCCAGAGGTAACATAGTGCAAATTTTGGGGTTTCTTTGTTGTTTTTAAATGAAATATAGAGTTTCAGACTCTCACATACACAGAAAGAATCTGCAAGAACATGACCCTAAACCTGTTAGATAATTAAATGTGTGCATGTTGCCTTTCAGACAAAGTGTTGTCTGTGCAATTTAAATACAAAACAGTATGAAAAATCAATAAATAGGAGACAACAGTTGCTGGCTCCGTCCCCCTGCAGTGCTGGACTGATAAGACCCAGATTCGAATCCTGGTTTATGCACAAAGCTTCCTGGGTGACCCTGAGCAAGTTGTTGTCTCTCAGCAGAGCCTACCCCACAGGCCTCTTGTGAGGATACAACAACCTTGGTGTGTTTGTGCACAGGGAGATTCATGTGCGCTGCTTTGAGTTCAGTGCATCAGCAAAAGAGTTAGAAGACATGACTGGAGGAATGGCTCACAGATAATGGAGGGGAAATACGGACCGAAGGGATGGCGGACTCAGCGCCACAGCAGCAAGAGAGGGAGCGAAAGTCCAGGAAGGGTGCAGACCAGAGGTGGTTGATAAGGACTTGCTTAATTAAATAAATGTTTCGTTTTGAATAATTCCAGCCGAATCTTTACGGGCAGCGGCAAACTTTGTTAGCAACTTCTTCCTATTATTAAAGTGCTCCATCTTCCATTTTATTTGCAGCGGATGTGTCACACGCATCGACCGGGTCCGCGCTTGGTTATTTTCCATGCATAGCCTCTTCTGGAAGGGGAAAAAAGCAGAAGGGAGGTTGATTTGCCCACCTAGCCAGAGCACACCAGGCAGCGAAGGGTTGTGATGGCGACGGGAAAATGCTTTCCAAATATAGCTGACAGAACCGGGGTGATTTTATGCAACCATTGACAAGCTGCACAGAGCTACCTCTGCATGACCTTTCGCCACTTCGCTCAGGCTGAGGATCTCAGTGGGAGACGGTGGGTGAACTTTTAAACTGTGGCGGGGCTGTTGCGAGGAGCGCAGTGGGGTCAAGACCCCTGCTCCGTCTCACTCAGGCTCTACACGGCTTTGAGCATCAGTCCCTCTGGGGAGTTCAGGCAGGAGGAGCTTTTCCCTCGCCTGTTGAACCTCGGCCTGTTTGCATGCAAAGGCTGCCCTCTACCACCGAGCACCACGCAAAGCTGGCTCTCTCTCATCCGCTCTGCTCCGCAGGAAGTTCCCTGCCCTGGCTGCCCAGAGGATTCTGCCAACGGCACGGCAAGTTGCTAAGGAGATTCTTGCCGAACCACTGCTGGAGGTTTTCCCTGGGCTTGTCGATAGCAGGCCGGCCGCAGCGCTCTCCAAACAGCTTCCCCTTTGCCGTGCCAAGCTCTGAGCGTGTCCACATGAATCGCTTTTGGATGCAGCCGCTGCTCTCTGGGAGTCAAATCTCTTCTCCTCAAGTTAATACCTGACTCTAAATCCTACACAACCCACGTATTTCAATTTTCCAGACCAGCAAGCGCAGGAGCATGGCTCCGGAGAAGGGTTGGATGACTTCCCCAAACTTTCTGCCAGTCGTCGGGGAGAGCGTCAGCAAGCCCCCGTCCTGGAAAGTGGGCATCTGGAACAAGCACCTGTCTTTTGCAGGCAGAGCTGGGCAATCGCAAGCCGTGTTTACCCGGGAATGTTCTCTCTTGCAAGCCCCATCGGAGGGAACGGAGCCTCAAGTATGAGGCTGTGCACTTTCCCTTGGGATCAAGGAGCCGCATGATGGTACATTCCCAGTGGGCTGGAACCACAATTTTCATAGAATCCCAGAGCTGGAAGGAACATCAAGGATCATCTAGTCCAGCCCCTGGCAATGCCGGAATCTCAGCTAAAGCATCCAAGACAGATGGCCATCCAACCTCTGCTTAAAAACGTGGGAATGTTCAGGGATGCAGGAGAAGATATATTGTTTGATTATAGCCTTTCCAACTTCTGTTAACAAGTTCACAATTTAGCAGAGTAACATTCCCCCTTTTAAACTCACAGCGGATGCGTTAGCTCAGGCTCACTAAAGCCTCTATAATAACTGTTCTGGTATTTTCCCCTTATTCCCTCATAAAAGATAAGACACGACACAGTCTTCTATAAAAGTATAAAGAGAGTTTACTCACATTCTGTTCACAAGCAGATCTCAGAAGGCAGACTTAGCTTAGAAAAGTAACATACACCTAGAAACTTTCTCATAAGAAGACAGTCCCTTTGTCCTCTCTTGGCTGGAGGCCAAGAGAGCATCTTTGGCTAAGCAGATGTTGCTTCTTCGATGCATGTAGTCAAAGAGAGAGATGGCTGCCCTGCCCTGTCCTTTTGTCGTTACCTGCCCAGGTGAGGCCACGCCCACCTCTAGTCACATGCAGAGGAAGTCTGTCCCAGCCCAGAAGGAAACAGGAAGTTTACCTGCTGGCTGGACAAACATTCCTCCCCATGTGTAAACATGTTCACTCTAGGAATGTTGTACTTGACTGCTCTTGTGCTTCACATCCCACAAAAAAACCCACAAGGAAGGAGCAGAGTCCACTACCTCCTGAGGGAGACTATTCCACTCTTGAACAGTTCTTACTGTCAGAAAGTTCTTCCTGATGTTTAGTCAGAATCTCCTTTCTTTTAACTTGAAGCCATTGGTTCTAGACCTACCCTTCAGAGCAGGGTAGATTCTATTTTCATAGAATCATAGAATTGTGGCATGTGAAGGGCACATAGGGTCGCCTAGCCCAACCTCCAGGTACAGAAGACTCATACAGTGTCAAATCTCAGGGGCGCATTTATTTTCACATGAAGGCGGATCTGAACATCTATATAGCTTTATTCAACAACATTCATCTACTGTAGACCCTCCAAGCATCCCTCTTTTCCAAGGACGCCCCTGATTTAGAGAAGCCGTCCTGATTTCTTATTTGATCGCGGAATGTCCCGCTTTCCCTTAGGCTGTCCCTGTTTTCATTGGAGAAATGTTGGAGGGTATGAAGTTATCTGACACACACACCCCGAGCCACCTGAAGGCAATCCTGTATAGGGAAGTGGTTTTTTTTTTTTTAATGTTTAATGTTTTATTATGCTGGAAGCTGCCCAGAGTGGCTGGAGCAGCCCAGTAAGATGTGTGGGGTATAAATAGTAAAATTGTCATTATGGAATGGGGGGCGTCCCCATTTTCATCGGAGAAATGTTGGAGGGTATGGTACTGCCCATTCATCAGTGCCTCTACACACTCTACTGTGCGGTCTACACAGAATATGAAACATATATTAAAACTACAAAAAAAAACCAAGCCATTAAAATAAAGTTAGACTAAAAGTAAAATCAGTTGTTTTGAAAAAAATCTGAAATCCCCTGTGAAATGTTACTTAAACAGAAAGTTTTTAGCAGGGGCTGAAAACACAGCAGAGGTGTCTGCCTAATGCCAATGGACAGGGAGTTCCAAAGTGCAGATACCAACACCCAGAAGGACTTATTCCTCGCAAGCACAGAACGGGAATTATGTGTCACTTGCAAATGTGTCAGTTCTACAGAAACACAGGCACCGGTCTCTAAACAGTTGTTCCCATGGCACAGCTTTGCAGCAGGAGATGCCTGGTGGAGTTGGTCCTCCCGCAAAGGTGATGGAATGGACTTCTTGCTTCCTCTCTCCCTGATGGAATAGCTGCCCACAGGTAACAAACGGAAGAGGTCTGCTGGAGCTGGTTTGGGGCAGCAGAGGCAATGGAGGGAGCTCTGGTTGCTTGGGAACGCAAGCAGTGGGGTCCGTCGCTGCCCTGCTGCTTGTAGACCACCCAGATGCACTGGCTTGGCCACTATGGGGAACAGGAATCCAGACTGAGTAGGGCTTTGGCTCCAAGTTAATTGCAGCGATCCAGATCCACTCCTGCGTAGGGCTGCGATATGCGATACGTCCGTCAAAAAGTGGCGACCAAGCAAATGGCAGCCCGTATCTGCTGCCATCTTGAGATCTTGCAAACAAACAAACCCTCAACAACTTTTGTGTCCAGATTTTCACTCTTTAAAACATGTCAACCCTACCCCTCCTTCTTCATGGACTCGCTCCAAAACCAGATCCTGTGAGCTCCAGAATGGGAGCTCAAAACCTCCCCAGACGTCAGCCCAGCCCACCACCGACTGCAACCTTCACACCGCCCTGCAGATAAATATGTTCTGTTTAAGCATGAGGGGTTTATGACTTAAAGGTCAAGCAGGTGTTTCTGGCTGTCAGGTTTTCATCATGACAGCTTAGCGGATGGCGTGCGAAGTGAGGCCTTGAGACACAGAGGATCGCATTGTACCTGTCAAGGCCAAAACAATAATAGTAATAAAATTTATTTGAGGTCCAGATCAAACGTGTGCGGCATACTCCAAGCTACTGAACCCCAATTTCTGCTTCGTTTTCTCCATGCAATTTAGATGGTGTGGAGCTGTGTTGAATGGTACACCATCAAGTTCCCCGATAGTCCTGTCCTCCCACCCTATGCAATCCACATCTTAGGTGCTTGTCTAAGAGGAGATACCTGCTGAGAACATGTGGGATTTCTCTGTGATTAGGGAAACCTAGTTGTGCACAGAGGCATGAGGGGAAATGGATCAATGTGATCAGGTGGGAGTTGCACGTGCCAAGACTCTGCTGTGCTGGGGTTGTGCCGAAGCATTCGCAGAAAGTTAGGTTTTGTGCAAAGATTTGCACTCGATCTACCCACAAGATCTACCCACCCTGGAAGAATGGCAGATGAAGGTGATGGACTATACGGAACTGGCGGAAATGACTGGCAGAATCCGAGACCAGGGAGAAGAGTCGGTGGAGGAAGATTGGAAGAAATTCAAAGACTATTTACAGAAATATTGTAAAATTAAAGAATGTTAGAATGATGTTGGAATGAATCTATGTGACTTTAGCAGATATGCTATAAAGACTTAGGAAAAATAGACTGTTAATTCGTGAAAGGAGGGAAAGTAAAGCTATATTAATTTCAAGATAAATTTACAGGACAAAAATTTGAAAAGAGGGAAGGGATTTGCCGAAATGGATAATTGACTTAGAATACAAAAAAGGGAGATGTGAGGAGGTCAGGGAAATAAGCCAATGAAAGATAAGTAATGGGAAGATTTGCTGTATTTTTTATTGATTTTTCTTTTTTGCTTAATGGATTTTAATTCTGTTTTTTCTTTTTGATTTCTTTTCTTTTTCTTTTGTATTTTATCTTTTCTTGTTTAAAATGAGGTTTTTTATTGTTCTTTTTGTACTGCTAAAAACTTTAATAAATATCTTATATATAAAAAAAAAGATTTGCACTCGATTGCGGACTGGGATCAGGAATCATGATCAGATCATGCCGGCGTTTTGCCAGATGCACTGATTTCCCAGCCCATTGCTGGATTCCAGGGTACCGCCTGTCTCCACCAGTGCCTTCCCATATGCCTTGATAAGAACATAAGAGGATCCTGCTGGATCCCTGTGGCAAACCTGAGTGCAGGATTTGAGCACCTGTGGTTTCCAGCAACTGGCATTCGGAAGCAGAGTGAATGTGGAAGCAGAGTGTCAGGGAACTGCCATCAGCTCAGAGGCGAGAGGTGGAGGGGCAGTTGTTTTACAGGGAGCCCCTGAAGATCTTGTGAAGTTCTTCCTCTGGCGAGGAGGGAAGCCCCGCCTCCAGTGGGGAGGGGGTGAAAGGATCAGAAGATGCTAGGGAGAGCCCCAACACCGAGCCTGAGCAAAGCGGAGGGGAGGCAAGTCCCCCTTTGCCAGTAGGTATGCGCGCAGAGAGGGGAAGAGAAGGATGGGGATCACACGACTGTTATGTTGGGGAAGGTATAAGGTCCGCCCACTCCCAGATTCTGCCAGCGACTGAGCAGACATGGACTTGCGACGCTCTGCACTGTAAATAGCTTTGTACAGTTAATAAAGCCTGGAAAAGACAGGTTGGAGTCTTGCCTCTTTGCTCTTGAGCAACCACATCAGCATATTACAGCGAGCATAGCCATTCTGGCTAGAATCCATCAATTGCCCTCTCTTCCATGAATGTGTCTAATCCCTGATCTTGAAGCACAGCAGGTAGCAACTGGGGAAAGGGCCTTCTCAGTGGTGCCACCCCAGCTCTGAAATGCTGTATCCTGGGAGGCTCGTCTGGCATGTTGTCATTTCAGTTCCAGGAAAAAGCACTGGAAAACAACACAGGCCTTTAATGCAATGATCTACTGTATTTTGGGTTGAGTGCGTGGGTTTTGCATGACTTTACCACTTTTTGCATTTTTAAAAATTCACTCCCCTCCCCTGTGTTTTTGTAAGCCACCCTGGGAACTGCAAATGAAGGATAGGGGTATGCATCCCTGGAAGAAAGGAATAAAGATCAGATGTTTGAGAAGGGTCGTGTTGGAGTTCCAGGCAAAATAAGCAGCAAGGGAAAATCTTTTCGAGAGAGCTTCAGGCGGCTTAGAGTGCTGCGAACGGCAATGGAAAGGCAGGTGGGGGAATATTTTTGGAATACCAACAGTGCAGCAGACACCCAGCCTCACCAAGTGGAGCCCCCCCCCCCCCCGCATGCTGCTCAAAGTTTAAGACTGCAGAGGGCATGTGGGAACGAGCAGCTCCCCAAAGCCCCGTCTGGGGAGTTGGTTAACATGTCACAATCCCAGGCAAAGTTATTTTTAAGTACTGTAAATCTCCCGCTATTATTTCTCTGGCTTGATGTAGTGAGCCATGTCATTTTGAAAGGAAATACATAACAGTATATTAAAGAAATCATGGATCTTCTCATTCATGTTTAAAACAAATTTATTACAATGTAAGAAAGCCTGAATAGCGCAAATTTATTATGATGATTTAAGGCCCCGAGCACTCGAGCTAAGAAGGCCTCCCGATAAATAATTTTCCTTTGGAAAAACACAGCAAATTAATATAGTTTACCATTTTCCAAAGTTATATATACAAAAGTGAACAGTCTTAAATCAATATAGCTCCGGGTAAGTTTACTGCATAGGGACGCGGGTGGCGCTGTGGGTAAAACCTCAGCGCCTAGGACTTGCCGATCGCATGGTCGGCGGTTCGAATCCCCACGGCGGGGTGCGCTCCCGTCGTTCGGTCCCAGCGCCTGCCAACCTAGCAGTTCGAAAGCACCCCTGGGTGCAAGTAGATAAATAGGGACCGCTTACCAGCGGGAAGGTAAACGGCGTTCCGTGTGCTGCGCTGGCTCGCCAGATGCAGCTTGTCACGCTGGCCACGTGACCTGGAAGTGTCTGTGGACAGCGCTGGCTCCCGGCCTATAGAGTGAGATGAGCACACAACCCTAGAGTCTGGCAAGACTGGCCCGTACGGGCAGGGGTACCTTTACCTTAAGTTTACTGCACCCTCAGTAGGCGGCTCAGACGTGCGTCCCAGCGACCGGGGGGGAGGAGGGAGGAGAAGATGTCCCTCCCTTTCTGGGCAAAACTAGCTGCCACGGTAAATGTGGCACAATCTCTCATGAGACAGAGAATTGGAGAGTTAGAAGGGATTCCCAGTGGTCACTGCACTGCAGATGACCATCCAACCTCTGCTTAAAAACCTACTATTCTATTAACAGTGGAATGCTTCTTTCAAGTCAAATTTCAGCATCAGGAGAAGACCCTGTGGGCACCAAGAAGGACATCTGTCTCTGCATGTTTGATAGTGCAATGGTCGCCCTTGAGAGGTTGTGGACTCTCCTTCCTTGGAGGTTTTTACGTAGAGGTTGGACGGCCATCTATCATGGATGCTTTAGCTGAGATTCCTGCATTGCGGGGGGTTTACTGATGACCCTTGGCATCCCTTCCAACTCTACAATTCTATGATTCTATGTGTGCCCGCAGGAACCAGGATGATCCATGATGATGACCATTGCCTCAAGGAGACATGGCAGGTGCTGGAAGCATCAGGGTCACTATTATAAATACCAAGGCTAGTCCTATAAAAGACTGCGTAAACAGGACTGTCATCAGCAGCTGGAGAAGACCAAGGTAAAGGTAAAGGGACCCCTGACCGTTAGGTCCAGTCGTGGCCCACTCTGGGCCACAGTGCCACCCGCGTCCTGGAGAGGACGAAACCACCTCCCAAAGGAGAGGATCTCCCAAGGGTATCTCTGCCCCACGAGGGCCTCCTGATGGCTCAGTCCTTGGAAGAATTCCTAGAATCATAGCTATCGTCAAGTAATGATGAGGGTGCATTTGTGAACCGGCTCTAATTCACAACATTGCCTCTGGCGTTTTCTTGTCCTGTCACTCGGGAAAGCCGGCTGCTTTGCAATCCCATTTAGGCAGCTTCCCCCATCCGCTTACACCCTCCTGCTCTTTCGCTTTGAAGGACCCTTAACTTTATCAGGCTATCATCTGCTGCCTGGACAGATATAACACACAAAACTGAGATGGGCTTTGAATGCTTGCATCTCAAGAAAAGCAACTTTTGCCTCCGGCGTTTCCAACGTTGCTCGGCCCAGCGCATTGTTTGGTGTGTTTGTCAGTTGGGGGCCCAACAAAGAAGATGAAACATTTTCTTTCTTTTTTTAAAAAAACCAGTCCAGAGTACCTGCCAACTTCCCTCTGCCTGGACGTGTGTGCTTCGACACAAAGGGAGGGGGAGAAACATCCAGAAATTCCGCACGACATGCCAACTCACAAAACGAGGTGAGAAATAAAGAAACGGGACAGATAAGAAAGGGGGAAATCCACCTTGATAATTTATTAAATTAAAACATTGCATGTGTTTACTTTTAAAGATCCAATCAAGTTTCAGGTAGTACTTACCAAACATAACCCAAGAAGTATTTTGGAGGGTGGGTGGGGAGGGGTGATTGTTTTTACAGATCCGTTTCTTACAAAGTGCACATGTGTGTTGGGGGGAGACAAAGACAACAACAACAACAGGCCATTGTGGCAGAAGCAAGACTCAACGCATGAAGAGCCGGACAGCGCAAGAACAGCTGCTCCAGGACCATTCTGATTCCACCCAGCAAGGTTTACGTGGAGTAAATCTGGGACAGAGTCCTCCCCCTTGCACTTTGCTGTCTCTGGTTCGTGCTTTCAGCTACAGGAACTAAACTGCACATGGACAGCACATAGCTGTCAACGTTTCCCTTTTTTAAGGGAAATCCCCTTATTCTGAATAGGACTCCTCGCAAGAAAAGGGAAAAGTTGACAGCTATGTAGCACTTCCCGGGCTAGTTTAAGTTTTGATTCTCTTCTATTGCTTGAGCAGACAGAAAAAAACAATTTCCACCCGCAACCGCTGATTTTGGTCTTTGACAGCCACTGATTTTCCCCCACCCGGTTTTCCTCTGAAGCTGTAAATATTTTTAATAATTTCGGCTTTATAAAGCCTTGTGACAAAATGCCTTTGGCGTCCAGAAAGGACTGCAAGTTGAGCAGAGGATGTACATACGAAGTAGTGCAGACACTACGGCACCTGAATGGGGCATTTTCCATATTGTGCTGTCAATGTGCAGAGTCTCCAAATTATGCTGGGAAATGTGGAGACAAAGCATCTCACTTTGCCCAGCCTTCATGCATTTTCCCTTGCTTAGCCACATTCACCAACTGACGTCTTGGTGGGTATCCTCACTTATGCAGGTTATGCAGATTGATTGGACAATGTACAACATTCCTGGTTGATGCTGCTCACATGTGCACAAAGGCAAGCATTGATGCAGTGTCTCCACTGAATCCCACGAGATGCCATCTGTACACTAAAATGGCAGCCACTCTAACTGACTGCATGAACTTTTGAACAATTGAATTTGGAGCACTTGGCCCAACTGTGCAACCAACCCTCTTGGATCCTCCTATTCCTTTTTTTAAAATATTTTTTTATAAAGTGCCTCAGAGACAGGTTTTTTTCCTATGCGTGAATTTTAGCCATTATGGATAAGAGTTTGAAGTTGAACCCTTGACAATGGTCCTTTCAAAAGGCATTGATGACCAAGGTACAATTTGACACAAAAATCAACAGCATTAATCCGACCTGTTTATCAAGAGCTTTATCGAAAATCCTAGATTCAATATTAAAAGAGGTTAAATATTGGCACTGGCTAAGAACTGGAGACAAAAAAATCACTCTGACAGAGAGAGCTCTGGAATGTAAATTTGAAGGCACCGCTTAAGGTTGATAGTGGCATCTTAAAAAGGCAAGCAGAGGGGCAACCAGGCAAACAAGAGAAGGCTAGAAATTAAAAGGGAAAACTATTGGATTCATTCCTGAAGAGGGACTGTCTAAAAAGGAGAGGGGGGAGAGAGAGCTTAGGAAGAAATCTTGTTATTTTATGTTGCATTCGTTCTCCTGTTTTTGGGTAGTTCCTATGTTAATATGAATCGCTGTGCTCAAATGACAGAAATATAATAAAAAGGTCATGATCTGAGCTGGAGGGCAGCGATATGCAGCCCTAAAGACCATCTTGCCTAGTGAAACTAAAGACCGTGATGATGAGGCAGAAACAGCAGCGAAAAGCCTGTAAGGTGCCCCGTTCCTGAACGCTAAAGGCCAGCGTTCAAGGAATCAAACGATCCACGCATTACTGCGACACTGGAGGAAGCCCTAAATCTGCAGCATTTTTAAAGAGCTCAGTGTTTCCTACTTGGACCTGTTCGTTTCTTCCTATAGTGCATACCTGATTCTTGGGTCAGTGGAAGAACTTCATGCTCCCTTCAACTTTGCTAAAAGCAGCACACCAAAAAAACTAGAAGCTGTGCTAATCCCCATGGGGAATGTCACCTTGTGATCTGATATGGGGTGCTGAGACGTCCCTCCGCTTGCAGAATTAAGGCAATGGATAAGGAACCCTCCTGCAAACTTGGGGGAAAAATAGCAGCTTCCCAGCCCACCTCGAGGACATAAGCAGAGAGGAAGGCAAAGGCAGGGGGAAGAAGGGAAAGAAGGAGAATGTCACAACTGATGTCCGCCCTGCCTAAAGCTGTCCGTCTCCCTTTGCAGCACACGCAAGAAGGAGGTGCATGTCTTCCTCTTGCTCCACCTCTGAGCTGCAGAAAGGGGGGTTTCAGAGTCAGGTTTCCATGAATTCATGCCTGTGGCTTCTGTTCTGCTAAAATACGAATGCTGAATGTGATTGTTGATTCCTGCAATCCGCAGCCGTTTCAACTAATCCCGCAAATTTCTTTAAGTAACTGAACGTGCAGCTTTTCCGGGGTGGAGCATATTTTAAAAACAAAATGTAATAAGATATGGCACAAATGATTAAAGCCAGAAGGAGGAATGCACGTCACATGTGGCAAATGGGATGAATTACTGATTTGTCTTTATTTACAACACCCAGGAATGGGTAGGGGGTTAAAAATAGAAAAAACCGGGGGGTGGGGTGACCTCAGAGATAGCACTCCATGAGCTGGTCTCACCCTGTAGCACTTTTCAGCATGGAGGAGTGGAGAAAAAAAATAGCAGGTTAGGCTATCAAAATGCCTGATTTTGTTCACACAGCTTAGCTGTAAGGGGCATGCTCTCTCAGTAGATATTCTATGTCCAATACACCCTTAAAGAAAAACTGAGAGAGAGGCTTATTTCGTAAGAGATTCATTAACTGAGAAATGTCCATTAGTGTTAAGAGAAGGCTGCCGGTTACCCATCTTCAACCCCCACCCCCGTTAAATGGCACAACACAGAATCTGACAGACGGTGCTGGAAATTCATTAGCTAAATATATAGGTAGCACCCTCAATTTTAACAGGCTACTTGGAAAAAAATGATAAAAGTTGGAATGTGCTTTTGTGTATGAGCAAGCAATGAAGCTCTGGGAAACTGGTTTTCACAGCTAAAAAAATAAATCAATAATGAAATACTAATCCCTTCCACAATGGCATGAATTTCTTTTCCTTTAAAAATTATTACCTTGTAACCGTGCAGAGAAAGAGCCCAGAAATGTCCTGCTTACACTTCGGTCAGTCTGCTTGAAAGGATGCTTTTTAGACATGATTCGGAAATTGGGACAGGGGAACTATCGTGTTAAGTTTTTTCTAAGGGGTGGGGGGAGTTAAGGAGACAATCATTCGTCAATCAAATAATTTAAAAGCAATATCCCGATGTGTAAACATGCCCATGTTAGAAAGGGAAGACAGGTCCTTGGGTCCACCTGGAAGGAAACGCTAAAACCGCTGGGCCCCTCAAATGAAAAAGATCTCCTCCAGAATGCGGCTCTCCTCTAGCTCAGCCATGGTCCCATTCATGGCACAAGTCGGGCTCTGGTTCCATCCAGGATTCCTCCACCTCCTGCTTTGAGGCACAAGCACTTGGCTCTGGTTGCGGCTTTCGCTGTAGTGATGCTGAAGCCCTGGGCTCATTGCTTCCACCAGGTCAAAGAGAGAGGACTCGTACCTGTAAGGAGAGAGAGGACAGGAGAGACTCTATTAAACACACAGTGTTCTAGCGGTCTTAGTAGACCAGAAGTTTAACGTGAGTCAAAAGTGTTATGCATCGGCAAGAAACAGCTAATGCAATTCCAGGCTGCATCAGCAGAAGTCTAGTGTCCAGATCAAGGGAAGTAATAGTCCCACTCCATTCGGCCTTGGTCAGACCACACCTAGAATACAGTTCTGGATGCCACAATAAAGGAAGGATATTGGCAAGCTGTAATGTGTACGGAGGAGGGTGACCAAGAGGACCAAGGGTCTGGAAACCAAGGAATGGCTGAGGGAGCTGGGGTTGCTTAGCATAGAGAACAGAAGACTGAGATGAGAGCCATCTTCAAATATCTAATAGGCTGTCAGGTGGAAGATGCACCAAGCTTGTTTTCTCCTTCTCCAGAGACCAGGGCCTGAACCAATGGATTCAAGTCACAAAAAAGGAGATTCCCACTAAGCATTAGGAAGGAATTTCTGATGAAATGTTTGACCCTCGGAAGGTGGTGAAATCTCCCACCATGGAGGTTTTTAAACAGAGCTTGGGTGGCCAGGGATTTTTTTGCTGCGATTCCTGCATTACAGGGAGTAGCAAGAGATGATCCTTGGGATCTTGTCCGACTCTACAATGATTCTATGATTCTAAGAACAAGCACAGAGGTGGACAGAAGTTTGTCAGTGGTCTCAGATATCGCTGCCCAGTGGAAAGCTGTTACCCTGATGCTTAACACTTTCAGGCTGCGGAGAAGTGCAAAGATCCACTGAAAATGGCAACAGAAATGGGCAGTAGAAGGCCAGGGAGAGGCACAGCAATGGCTTTGAACACACTTGCATCTCTTAAGGATTCAGCTTTGCATGAGAAACCCCAGAAATGACTTCTACTCCAGCTTTTGCCCACCTGCTGCAACTTCCACCAGTGGCAGTCACAGAATATGGCAAAGGCTGCATCATCTCCTCCTGCAATTCTGTCAAGCACAAAGAGTAGTCTGGATGTATCCTTTCAAACCAAGGATTAGTTTGTGGGGGAAGAGAGAAAAAGTCACTTGCAGGCCAAGCTAACACGCCATGCCTGTGTTTCAGCTGCAAGCCAACTTGGAGTTAATTTCTGCTGTAAGTTTATCTAAGTTTTACAGCATTTCAGCTATCGGGAAAATTAAATGATTTGGCAGATTACAAGAGCAGCAAATGCAGCAAAGATTATTTAAAAGACCAGGCATTGGAAATCAGTCTATTTGACATCAGGGCTCTATATGCAAGAAAGCAAACTCGCTCCGCTCAAACGACCTTATCTGATGGAGAGACCTCTCCTTTCGGCTATTTAGTGGTTAATCCCCCGATAATACAGTTTGTCCTGGCCTGTTGAGGTGCCATCAGACAGCATCTGGCTGCAGGCGACGGAGCTCACCGAGCCAATTTCCTCCATGCTTATTTCTAAGGAAATATTTTTAAAGGGAAACTGCCAAGATGCTCTGGCTCCAAAACAGATCTCCCTCAGAATGAAACTTGACCATATATTGAATACAGCAGCTGCTACTGCAGTTAGCACTGTGGTTTTGAAAGGGACCAAGTTGTGACAAGCCTCTGATTTAGAACAGGATACCTGCTCCTAAATGGGATGCAGGTGGCTCCGTGGGTTAAACCACAGAGCCTAGGACTTGCCGATCAGAAGGTCGGCAGTTCGAATCCCCGCAACGGGGTGAGCTCCCGTTGCTCAGTACCTGCTCCTGCCAACCTAGCAGTTCGAAAGCACATCAAAGTGCAAGCAGATAAATAGGTATCGCTCCAGGTCAACGGCGTTTCCGTGCGCTGCTCTGGTTCGCCAGAAGCGGCTTAGTCATGCTGGCCACATGACCCGGAAGCTGTACGCCGGCTCCCTCGGCCAATAAAGCAAGATGAGCGCCGCAACCCCAGAGTCGGTCACCCGCGTCCCTCAAGTTTTGGGTCAAATCATATAAAAGCTCAACTACTTGGTTGGCCCTTTGGTAGGCCCTCACGGCCCTTCACTTCCTCAAATCTGGCCCTCTTTCAAAAAAGTTTGGACACCACTGGGGATTGAACCGGCAACCTTTGTGTTAACAGCACCACGCTCTAACCAACAGAGCTGTATCTCCTCCCATGGAACTGCTGCTCCGCTGGGAAGATGGTGTTGGTCAATGGAGCAAGTTCTACCCAGCTGGCCACGCCCCCATGTGTGTGAGCCAATTAGATCCTTCCCCCTGCCCTCTTTTGGAAACTGCATTGGCTGGGAGAAATTTTAAAGGACACCAGCCTCTCGTACTAAGTTCTGCTCCATGTGCAGCAGGCTGGCTGAGGAGATGATGGGAGAGGAAGAGAAGAGGTTTTTAAATACTGGTATGTGTGGGTGGGTGGGATGGAAGGAAGTCTGCACAGAAACACTTCAAGCATTTTTCGACAGCTAACCAGTGGAAAACTGCACAAACTTACTATTATGAAAGTGCAACCAGACACATCGTTTGTACATTTATCTGAAACAGCTTCAACTCACAATGAATATATTGATATTTGGGGAATATGACGCTGTATTTTGGATGCATTTCCATCACCAAGTGTCAGCATAATGTGATGCTTCATGAACACAGTACAATAGTTTTTTATATTAAAAAAAACCCAACCCCTATATTTAGCTGCATTATATTTTCGTCTTGCACCACCTGGCTTAAATAATAAAATGATTTTGCTCCAGTATGCAGAAAACGGCACAATTTCAAGCCAATCTGATATTTGGTGGAGTCAGTAAGAATTCTATCACTAGGCAAAAGTAATGAGATTTATTGGCGTCATAAATGCTCCGGCAGTAAGATATATGTATATTTCCTTAAACAAGCAGTGTCAGATATTATTTGATCATCATGTTCAGCGATATCTTTTCATTTACAGTCTCTGAAAATTTATTCTTCAACCATAAATGTCTAGAAAACACACAGCTCTGGTTCTTTGAAAAGGTGATGGCATTTCAACAAAACGTTCGCGCAATATGGCATCGGAGATTAGTAACTGTAGAGGTTTGCTTTTATTTAAGCGCATGTTCCCAATGAAATAAAAAGGTTTATGTCAGAAATTTGAGTGGAAACATAAAAATAAACCTCCAAGTGATTTATTAGTGGTACACGAATTGCCTTTGGATTCAAGCAGGCTTTCCGACTGATATAATACTGCTTTGTACTTCTAACACACCTTCAGCTCCCAAGTACTTTACAAACATTAATTACAGATAATAAAACGCTTATGATAGTGTGTGCCGGTTTTACAGAGCAGGAAGCCAAAGCTTTGGTTGCTTAAATCACATGTTTCAGTCAACGGGGATGATTCAAAGCCACAGACATCCCAGTGTGGAAAGTCTGGGAGAGGAAAGAACACGGCGTGCTCAAAATATGTTTTCTACCTCTTCCACCAAATGAAAATCAGGGCACCTATCTTGCCACCATCCTCTTTCTGAGATATTTCATAACTGATGTCTTGCTTCATGAAGAAGAGTACAAGTTTCCCCAACATCAGGACCCAATTGTGACTTTGGAAAGAGAAATGGAAGTATTAAAGAAGTGAGTTTATAAATAAAAAGACACATATGTGAGTACAGTTATCAGAGGCTGGTACACAGACTATTTTATGGCCCATGAAGCCACCAATATCTCAATTGCCACTATGATTGTGTTGGAATTCTGGAAGCCAAGATTCAAGTCTACTCTATGGAATTAACCCCTTCATGCATTCATGAGGCTCAAGGATGCTGTTTATATGAGGCTGGTCATCCCTTCAGCATGTTTCAACCTGCCTTCTTCTTCACACCAGTGCCTGTGATTCAACGCTTGAGAGCTCTTGTGCTGTGTGTCAAGAAGGGGGCATCAAGGTTTAGCTGGAAAGCAGCGAGTGGTTTCATCGATATTCAGAGCCAGCTCTTGCATTTAATAAGTAAACAGGTAAAAAAAAAGCCAACTGAACTAGTCACTCATTACTTGCTAAATTCTAGCTCCTCACTAAGGTGGTGATTCTGCACCTGGGCTGTGCTAGAGGATCATGCGACTGAATGCTCTCTCACACACACACATTTCTCCCTGCACACTGAAAATTAGCATCAAAGGGTCCTAACCCTGCATTCTTTGTGACATGATAATTTTCTATGAGAAAGGATTAAAAGAAAATGTATGGGAAAGCATACTGCTTTACCACCCTTCATCGGAACTGGGCCCCAGCCTCATAGATGCTCACATTTTAACCTTGCTCCTCCTCCCGATTTTTTTAAATTCATAAAATACATCAGCAGAAGTCTAGTGTCCAGATCAAGAGAAGTCATAGTACCACTCTATTCTGCCTTGGTCAGACCACACCTGGAGTCCTGTGTCCAATTCTGGGCACCACAATACAAGAAGGGCATTGGCAAGCTGGAATGTGTGCAGAGGAGAGCGACCAAGATGATCAAGGGTCTGGAAACCAGGCCTTATGAGGAATGGTTGAAGGAGCTGGGTATGTTTAGCGTGGAAAAGAAGAGACTGAGAGGAGATATAATAACCCTCTTCAAATATCTCAAGGGCTGTCACAGGGGAGAGGGAGCATGTGTGTTTTCTCCTGCTCTGGAAGGTAGAACTCAAACCAATGGCTACAAGTTACAAGAGATTCCGACTAAACATTCGGAAAAACTTTCTGACAGTAAGAGCAGTTCAGCAGTGGAACAGACTCCTATAAGAGGTGGTGGACTCTAACTGAGGTTGGATGGCCATCTGTCATGGATACTTTAGCTGGGATTCCTGCATGGCAGGGAGTTGGACTAGATGGCCATTGGGACACCTTTCAACTCTAAGGTTTTATGAGTCTATTCTATGATAAAATACATGGACAATGACTTGCAAGACTCAACCATGTTTCCCTTCAATGTAAGGCCAGAAGTGAGCCCAGAAAGAGGTTCAAAGGCATCAGCTACACCACCACCAGGATCTAAACAGCAGCAATCTCTACTTTCCCTTAAAAGTTCCAAAGGGAATTCTTCTATCTGTAGAGGCGCCTGTGCAAAATATATAAGGAATCACCAGCTTTATGGTGTTGTGTACATATTCTTAATATTTGGCAGTGGCAGAGAGAACACAAGAGATGGGGGGGGGGACAGGCAGTGGAAACAAGAGATGGATATAAAAGTGTTGGGGGAACCCAAATCCAAGTGCTTTCTTTCCCACAACCAAGATCAATCCTTACGACTCAGTTAAGCACACAGTGCACTATCCCTCCCTTTAGCTCCCAGCATTAACACCCCTCGACACCTGAAGGCTGTTACTGCGCCTCTCCCAATCACTGTTTCACAGGCTAGACGTATTTTATCGCTCCCCATACATCAACACTTCCTAGCCTGGCGATATTTCCTCTGAGCGGCTGCCTCTTTGGGATTTCAGTGCCCAGAGATGAGGACCAAACTCCCCGCGTGCCCTAGAACAGTCTCGGGAATGCACAACTCTGTTCTCTCTCTCTCTCTCTCTCTCTCTCTCTCTCTCTCTCTCTCTCTCTCTCTCTTTTCTGAGGCCAAACAGCATCAGATTCTTTTGTGGTTGTACAGCATCACAAACTGATGACCAATTTTAATCTATGGCACCACTGAAGCATAATACATCACAGCCCACTGTAAAATCTGACGTGCAGCTCTCACAGGCTTGCCGCCCGTGGGGTCACTGGCAATAAAACCAAGGCTTGTAACAATGCCATCGGAGACAACTGTCTTTCGCAGGCACCGGAGAGGGAAGAGCCAATTTTGATATTAGTGTTGCAGTCTTGTGAACCCGAAAAGGCAGCGTACGGTGTGGTTACGGGGCAAATGCTTCAACGTGAGAGGCCTTGGCTGAAAAGAGGCTCAGCTCTGCTGGAGCGTTTGGACTAAGGCAGAGAAAGCGATCTGTGCAATAAAGGGATAGTGCAGAAGTTTGCAAAAGAAGGAGTGTGCAACACACCCTTGGCTGCTCAGTATTAATAAAGGCCATCACCTGCAGCAGCAGCAGCTTCCAACACTTAAAGAAGTTAGCACAAAATCAGATTAAAATGGAAGCACAGGTGATTGGCTCCATCGCTTTGCTGAGCTCAGTCTTGGCTGCTGAAAGGCAGCCCATCCACACCAACACACACAGGTGGT
Source organism: Podarcis filfolensis (assembly GCF_964270895.1). Classification (NCBI taxonomy): domain Eukaryota; kingdom Metazoa; phylum Chordata; class Lepidosauria; order Squamata; family Lacertidae; genus Podarcis; species Podarcis filfolensis. The sequence goes on along the minus strand of NC_139613.1, from coordinate 3,863,193 downwards.
ACAACGAGGCAATGATTGGATGCGCCAATGAATGATCTCTTCCATAGCGCCAGGGAACGACCTGATAACAGGTCCCTCAATGAAGCTGTTTGATAAGAGGTTCAGGGCTGACAAAAAAGAGCAGTACTTCTCCAATTCTCTCCAACTCGGGCTGGAATGAAAGGGAGAAGGCGTGTGCACTCTTCAGCCGCTCACCAAAGTGGTACTTTGAAAGAAGAAGCCTAGATGCAAGTTGACAGACCTACATGTATCAAGACAACAAACTCTTGCTTTGTAAATCTTCCAGCACCGCAGCGATGTTTTCTTTCTGCTTATTAGCATGCACTTTGGAGAGCTCTGGGCACCTCTGGATGGGCATTCAATCCCGTTTACACGGCTGCATTACGGAAACATGCATTTGGCATCAATAATTCAGAAACACTTTGTTTGAAAGTTCAGATTTGGGGAAACACACATGAAGCGCACGCTTTTAAAAACAGATTATGTATCCTAATAATAACCAAGCCACTCTATTTTTAGCGTAATTTGAACAAAAGCATGTGATTAGGTAGATGAAGCTTACACACAGGGAGATATCTAAAACACGATGAGGTTTAGAAGCCTCCATGATCGGTTAAACAACTTCAGGATAGGAGGGAAGGCATGGGATCTAGAAGACCTTCGCACAATTACCTTTCTCAGAAATCCCTGCCTAGCATATCCCGTAGATCCATATTTGATCCCAATGTTTTCATTCATGCCTCATCTTCCATTTGTTTTAGGTGGAAAGGTTGCAGAAATTGGATGTGTGTCCTTACGTCCCTCAAACGCTCTCTCTTCTACTGTGCAGAGTGTTCTTCCAGGAAGACAATGATGTGAACTGTTTGCAAATCCCCCCGGGTCTGCGTCTCTTTGCCTCTATATACTTTTGGCTCCTGAATGTGCTGGGCTTCCTCTTGCCCTGGTTCAGTCTCAGCAACTCTTCTCCATGCAACTCCTCTCATTATACTTCCCCCAAATTCTTCCCTCTCCTGAGGCATCCTAGCCTTCACTGTCACATGTTTCCTAGCCCATCCCAACAATCAATTTCCCCCACTACGCCGCAGGGCAGGATCCACACACAATCTATTGGCTTGAACACAGCCTAGAAGGGTACAAAACGCATGCCAAGCTAAGCTCCACGTGCACCTTCTCCATGGCAAAAGATCTAGAAAATAAAAAGAGCCAGCTGGATCAGACCAAAGACTTATCGAATCCAGTATATGGTTACCAGATTTATTTCAATGAATCCGGGGACCCCCCCCCTTTTTTTTTTTTTTTTTGAAGCTGAGTAGCAACAGGGAGTCAGTAGCGGGGGTGGTGAGGCAAAAGACCCTGGGCCCAAGCACAAATGCATATTGTATAAAGGTGCAAAGCCCTTCTTTCGCACCCTGTGAAACATAAATGCGCGGAGTTTTTAAAAAACTGGGCAATGGCGTGCAGCCTGCCCGTGACTCCCGAGCCTCCCCCGATCTGTCAAAACAAAGGGGGCAGGAGATCGGTACCGCTGGATGTCCCTGGTTCCCCCTCGGAAGTGGCAGCGCCAGCGAGCAGCTCCTGAAGCCAGCCAGAGCCAACTGTGCTACCAGTTGCAAATCTGGGGACATTCCGGGGACGAAATTTGTCCGGGGGCAGATTTGCAAATCTGGGGACTGTCCCCGGAAACTGGGGACATCTGGTAACCCTGACCCAGTATCCAGTTTGCCAGGGCCCAACCAGATAACTCTAGCACCTACAGGCAGGCGCCTTTGGGTGTAAGGCTCAAATTCAGTGCTTTTAAGAAGGCTCCAGCTATAAATGAAATGTCACGGGATACTGGTGGTGGCCGGGGTAGGGGTGGGGGTGGCACAGTGTGAGTCCCCTGCCATCCAGAACAACTGCAGCACAATTAACAGCATGAGCTTTTTATCGAACACTCCCTCAACAGAGAGGAATGCAAAACAAGAACAGGATGTTGGGGGGGGGTCCCCATGTCATCATCTTCATAAAGCCTATTATCAGCATTCCCGCTGCCCCCCATTTTGGGGGGGGTGTGGAATAGGAATACATTTGTGGAATATGTATTACTTGCTTTGCACCAACATTTCACGTAGGCTCACCCCAAGCTGGAATGAGAAAGACGCCAACTTCTGAAGTTGGTTCTGAAGTTGGAGTGTCAATGCTGCCTGGAGGTAAGTTTCCCCACCCAGCTGCCCCAAAGACCCATTTAATTAGCAAAGAGTGTTAGCTCCACATTTCTGACATACGGAGGCCTCCAAGAAAACATGACTCAAGCCAATCCAAAATGAATGTGACCCTTCCGTGCCCATAGGAAGAGAGAACAAAAGACTGCGAAGGCTGCAGGCCGTGAAATTAAAATGTTCACAGATACAATGAAGTAACAATACCATGTTACGGGGGGGAAGAAACGTCTTGGAGGTTTAAGTGCACAGCGAGAACGAGAGAAATAATTTATGGGATAAACAGAAGGAAAAATGGAAATTTCTTACTGCGGATTTCTATTCCCAGGGGCTCCTGGAGGGCAGTCCTGGAACTTCACATCCAGGGCAGGATTCCGGAACAGAAAGCCACATTTGGCCTGTGCTCCGTCACACCTTTTCTCTGAATGCTGCCTCTGCACATGCCAAGGATTTGATCTCCTGCGGCTTGGAAAAGTGGGGACGCCCGCATGGTCGACCAACAATTTTCCAGTGAGTGGAAACATCAACTGAATGCCACAAAGTTGGAAACCCCCTTAGAGGATACGCTGTAAGCCCCCCAGGTGGAGACTTCCCCAGCACCATACAGTGTTTTTTAAGCCAGTGTGATAACGAGATAGAAGAAACCTGCCTGGACGTGTGTCACCCCCTACCCCCTAGGAAACAAACAATGCCCCCAATGTCCAGAAACACAAAGTCCTATCAAGACAAAAATAGACATCTAAGATGCACCAATGCTTTTTCTGGGATGATGAAGGATTTGGAGAAAATGGCAGAGGGACTACCTCTTGGGACTTATGGAACAGTGAAGTGACTTTGGGGACAAATGTAGGATCCTGCATGAGAATTGATATTTTGCAAACTGCTTTAAAGCCTGCTTTGGCATTAAGTGATATAGAAATTGAGCAATAAAATAATGATGATGATGATGATGATGCTGGGAAGTTGCACCTGATGACCTTCTGGATAAAACGCTGCCTGCATGATACAGTGTTTGTCAGCAGACCTTTTTAAATGATGGAATTTGTAGGAATCTAGAGGCTCTGGGTTCCTACAAATTCCATCATTTAAAAAGGTCTGCTGACAAACACTGTATCATGCAGGCAGCATTTTATTTCCTCAAGTGAGAAGATCTCTGGGCTAATAAATTGCAGTGCCGCTCATAAGTTATGATGCCGCTGAAATGAGATTGACAGGCACACGAGCCATCTGCAAAATGCATTTACTGTGTCCAACTGCAGGGGAATGGGATTAGAATGCAGCCCCCAACCCTTTGCCCAAAACAGCAGGAGGAGGGCAGGAAGCGAGTTCCAAACGCACACAAAGAGAGAACTCCTGGCAATGTGAGGTGTAGGCAGAACTCATCCTGCTGGAAAATCGCCCGAAAGAGAGTCAGTCTAACAGTGCAAAGGTCATTTCTGACAAGGCATGTTTTTCACACCCTATTGATCCAAGACAGCACATAAGGGGGAAGAAAACACACCGCTGAAATGTGCCCGCGTTCTGTCTGCTACACATTTAATAAAATCTGCAGGGCTCCGAGCTTATTACATTCTTCAAACTTTTACTCATTTCATCCCAGTGATTTCATTAAGTTAGATGGCGACATCTTTATTAAAAAAATAATCAAAATTGAAATGTTTCAATAAACCCAATTTTGGTTTTAAGTAGTAAAAGATGATTCAATGCAGACGAAGCAAAAATGAAAGTTAAAAAGTACAATAGCATTAGAGGGTTTGAAAACCTCTTCTTAAAAAAAAAGGAGGAAGAAGACTTTTAAGAAAGCCCCAAAGGAAATAAGGGGCTTTTTGGAGGTTGGTGTTTCTATTCATTGACCCTGCAGAGAAAAAAGAACAAATTTCACACACGCGCACACCTTAACAAGTTACTCTTGCTAACTATTCTAGGCATGCATGCATCAAAATCTTGCCAAGTTTATAAGACGGAAAGATGCAAAGGAGCTGAGGAAAAGAACACAGGTAATTCAGCATCAAGCAGAAACCACAGGAGCAACAGCGGTGCCAGGAAAACACATGATATTTGTGCAAATAATAAAATCTGTTCCAAATCCACCCAAATAACCAACTTTCAATCCCTTTCCTTTCAGTCTCGGGGGGCGTGGGGAACTGGCTTGTGTAGTGCTTTGTATTAAATTAGCAAGCACAAAAAATACATCAAGCCACCTTAGTTAATGAGAAAGGGTGAGGAGAGGAGAGGCAAAAGAACAACTATGGTACAGTGGATGTAACACAGTGTTGGAAACACCCAGTTCCACAGCAGGCATCACGCAGAGACTGCCAAAATGCAACACATAACCACTGCCTCTCTCTATGTGTTATATGGAGAGAGAGAGAGAGAGAGAGAGAGAGAGAGAGAGAGAGAGAGAGACCCAGTTTGCACGTCAAGGTAAACCACAGTTAATGGCTTACTATGAATGAGCAGATAGATCTTGCTTTGGTTCCTGCCCTAGCACGAGTGGGAGCAAAAATATTTCGGAGAACCAGAACAGCAGCAACCGTCATTAATTCACTCCCCCAAAGCCAAGTCTAGACTGCCCTGTCCTGGTCTCTGATCCATAATTGACTTCTGACTTCTGCTCAATGATTGAAACTAAGACCTTCACGTTGAATCTATGGACTAACATGAACTTGTCTCTACTCATAAACTCTTATCTCTAATGAATTATTGTGTTATACATATCTTCATGAGTTTGTAATCTCTGCTAGAGATTGTAATCTCTATTTGAGTTTGTAATCCTTGTCGGGATACATACTTTTGAATGGATCAGTTTTTGTTAAAATTGACTTTTGATTAGCGAGTAGGGACCACTCCCGCTATTGAAACTTACATTGGCCTGAGTTCTTGGTGTGCTTTTTTCTTGGTATATTTAATAACAAGAACTCCAACTTAGTTAAAGTCTAGACTGCCAACAGCATGTGCAAAGCCCGCATTTCCTCCAAGGCAACAGAGATTTGGCCTATCCAAGCAGCATAAAGTCTGGCAGAAATGAGGTTGTGAAATGAAGTGTACTATTTAAGATAGCAGGTGGCGGGGTATACATGTTATGTTCCTCCACATTAAAACAAAGCTAACCTCTCTACGAACAGAAAGTCATCGCAGCAAAGGAGGCGGCTGGACCTCTGCTAGGACAGCAGCAACCAAGGTGGTCCCCTCCAGCTGTTGGGATGAGGATGCTCACCATCCCTGACCGTTGGCCTGCTGGCTCGGGCTGAAGGGAGCTGGACTCCTGACAACATCTGGCCGACAGCACATTTGCTACCCCTATGCAAGGGCGGGGTGTTTTTGTGGGGAGGGGGTATACAATGGAGAGCATTCAAAAATGGTGCACCCCACCTCTGTAGTCCGAAGTAGCATGGGCCACTCCATCCCTTCCTAAATCTGCCACCTCATCCTGCAAAACTAGGAGACAGACAAGGCAACTTATGAAACTGAGACCTGGTTTACACGTTTACATGCATACAGGTAAAGTGTGACTGATGAAACACATGGAATAAGACAGGTATACTTGACTACACTGGGGAGTCAAGACTGGCTGCAGTTTTCATTTGAGTGAACATGCACCATTCGTAGCAATTGCCAACCAATATTTGACACAACCTGAAATCGCATAGTCTGAGAAATGTACTCATTGGGTGAAAGTTTTGAGCAGGGTGTCAGATTTAGGGGGAAATGGCAGAGGCATCTTGTGGGGGAAATGGATGCATTCAGCTTAAAGAAAAACGATAATGTGATAAATGGTGTGGGTGGGTGTAGAATGATGCATCAAGACAGCAAAAGATAGGAAGGAATGAAAGCACGGGCAGTTTATTTTTCACACTTGGAACATACACAAGGCGACCCACACCATACCATTCAGTCTAAGGTTTAAAATGTTAACATTGTTCTCTGGATTTCAGACATGCTGCTAGAGGTAAAGGTAAAGGTACCCCTGACCATTAGGTTCAGTCGCGGACAACTCTGGGGTTGCGCGCTCATCTCGCTCTATAGGCCGAGGGAGCCAGTGTTTGTCCGCAGACAGCTTCCGGGTCATGTGGCCAGCATGACTAAGCCGCTTCTGGCGAACCAGTGCAGCACACGGAAACGCCGTTTACCTTCCCGCCAGAGCGGTACCTATTTATCTACTTGCACTTTGACGTGCTTTCGAACCGCTAGGTTGGCAGGAGCAGGGACCAAGCAATGGGAGCTCACCCCGTCGCGGGGATTCAAACCGCAGACCTTCTGACTGGCAAGTCCTAGGCTCTGTGCTTTAACCCACAGCACCACCCGCGTCCCTGCTGCTAGAGGTAGGTGAGCATTAAACTGTATTGTCTCAAGACCTCAACTAGATCAAGGGCTTGTCCTGTTGAACCAAATATAAAATGAATGACCAGAACTATACTATACCTAAAGTGGATGGCTTGGCATCAGTGCAGGGAAAGCAATGTATGGATTTTGCAGGGTACTGCAGATGTGCGTTTTGCAGCAACTGATTTGTTCATGTAACAGCTTAATAATAATATTTTCTCCAGGTAAGTGCAGTTTCTGCCCCTCTACAATCCTCCAACATGGCTGTTTCATGCACCTTTTATCTTCAGACCTGGAAGTGGAGACAAGGCCCATTTTAGGCCCTTATCCGGGCTCAGCGTAAGAACATGCAGTGATATAAGAGCAACTTTGGGCATGGAAAGAGATACGGGGGCACAACTAAGGGAAAGGGATCGATGTGATTCATAATCTGCTTTGAGAGTCACTGAAGGGGAGTCCCAGAAAAGTAAAAAGCCTGCGACAATTCGGGGGTACGTGCCGAATCGTTTTCCAATGCTGTGTCAAATCATTACAACAAGTGCAAAAGGGGAACTCTGCCATTTTATTTTATTTTAAAAACTTTTTTTGGCACTGTAGCACTGCTTAAGCCAACAGGAACATGAACAGGGGGAGACAATCATGTAAAATGCTTGTTTCGGACTTGCTCCATTTAGAGGGGTTAGCAAACCACCAGAGTTATCAAGAAAAGGAATGCAAATGGCCAGTGAACTTAGCCTTACAGCTCCTTACTTCTCTTCACTAAGAAACACCCATCCCTGCTCCTTCCAGCTTGTCCGCCATCTTTTTTTCTGTCCATTAATGTTTCTGGGACCATTCTGCTCCCTGACTCTATCCACTGCTCTATAACTCATTCAACGTGCCTTGGTGACAAGAATCCGGGATCCTTCCCCAAGCCCTGTAATAAAATCTGAGAAGTTCTGCATTTGGCGTGTTTTTTTTAAACCCACCACAGGATTAGATACAATTTGGACCTGGGGAAAGTGGCGCGGGAGAATCTCCGAGCCCGACATCGAACAATGCAGCTCTTCCAAAGAAGCAGCCCTAAAAAGAGTTAAGCCAGCTCTCTAATGTGATTTGCACTTTATTTTCCCCGGCTTATTCTTAGTTTCAAAACCGTAATCAACTTATTGTCACACCACTGAGTGACGGAAACCTTGCCAAACTACTTCAAAAATTGACAAGGTTTCAGTTGCACTCAACAATCCCAGAAGACACATCCACTCATTTTAATATAAAATCCTATCAGAGTCGCATAGCTGAATAGCGGAGGGAAAAAAAAGAAAAAAAAGTTTAAAGGACAAGTAGCTGAAAGAGAGCTCTCCCCTCCCAACTCTCCTTCCAACCACACACCAGCAAAGTTTGGAAAAAGAGATGATCAAAAAGACTCAACGATCCAATGCTAGATTAATGCAAATATCTGCCTGCAAGCAAGTGTACTATTTGATTAAACTGGCATACATCAAGTACAATTAGAAAGGTTATTTATAACTAAGAAATACATAATTCTGTATTTTAATGAGGGTGACAATTACAGCCGACAGTTGCTAATTAACATTAATCCATTTGCACTGGGAGTCAGGGCGTTCCTGGCAGGATTTCACGTTCTCGGCAATGGACACAATCCGTTGCGTCAAGTTGGTAATGGTGGGTGGCCCCTGAGATGAGCAAGTTGCCATCTTAAACACAAAAGGCACCTCGCTACACTGTGCCCAATCCATTCCAAAGCCTTCATTGCCCACATGGAACATCATGGCTTCTTTTTGCTGTTGCCTTATAAATGGAGGCTGGATTTTCATGCTGGCCGCTCCCTGTAGACCTGTGGAGTTTCAGGTCACATTACAAGGAGAGCGAGAGCTAATTTTATTTCCTAAGCCAGCCATGGGTTTATGAACAGTTCTGAATGGTCCAAAGGAGGTTTGCAGCACTGCCTGCAGAATGCTTCCTTCTCTCATTGAAGGAGACCAGGAAATCTCTCGCTGGGAGGGCTCATACCTTAGTGCTTTGTGATTTTCGAAGGGAGCCTTTTCAGAAAAGCTCAAGCTTAGAAAATGCTGTATGCACACCTTGAACCCATGCTCCAACAACATGCCAACACTGCATGCGACTCCCTCACCATCACTCCAGTCCACTCTTGGTTTATTTGACCCTGATTCGAAGGATCAAATGGGGCGAGGTTCAAATACCAGTCTCCGTTACATGTGGAAGTTAATGGTGATGGAAGCCTGCAAATGCTGTCTAAAGCAGCGGTTCTCAATCCCTGATGATGGCCTTGCTAGCTAGGGGTGATGGGAGTTGTAGTCTAACAACATCTGGGGACCTACAGGTTGAGAAAGGCTGGTCTAAAGGGTGACTGGCATGTTTTCTTGAAACAGCTTCCATGAGGGACAGCACCACCACCATTTCTGATGCGGACTAATTGTACATGGAGTGATTTTAATGGAGAACTAGGCTCCCTTTAAAATGCCAGGCTCATCAGAATAGGACCGCCTGCACTGCCCCCTTATCTCGCAAGACATTGATGGTTCAAATTTTATAGTGTTGCAATGCCTGGCTTGCCTTGTGACTGGAAGAACTTGCTCACCCATCTTTGCTCCCGGAAGAATCAGGTGGCACCTGTAGCCACGAACACTTTCTGTCTATCAGACAAGCTGGCTACATCTCTGGCCTAGCACACAGGGGTCTGGCAACTTTCATTTATGCCTCGGTAATCTTGTGGATTATGCATGGCTTCCCTTGAGAAGCTTTGACTGGGAGAAAAATATGGCTGCACACCACAGGACAGCATCTTAAAAAGCAGAGACATCACCTTGCCAACAAAGGTCCTTATAGTTAAAGCTATGGTGGTGATGTATGGAAGTGACAGCTGGACCATCAAGCAGGCTGATCACCAAAGAATTGATGCTTTTGAATTCTGGTGCTGGAGGAGACTCTTGAGAGTCCCATGGACTGCAAGAAGATCAAACCTATCCATTCTGAAGGAAATCAGCCCTGAGTGCTCACTGGAAGGACAGATCCTGAAGCAGAGGCTCCAATACTTTGGCCATCTCATGAGAAGAGAAGACTCCCTGGAAAAGACCCTGATGTTGGGAAAGATGGAGGGCACAAGGAGAAAGAGATGACAGAGGACGAGATGGTTGGACAGTGTTCTCGAAGTTACCAGCATGGCAGTGGAAGACAGGAGTGCCTGGCGTGCTCTGGTCCATGGGGTCACGAAGAGTTGGACACGACTAAACAACTAAACAACAACACCACAGGACCCTGATCCAATCCCCAGCAACTCAAGGTTGAGCCAGGAAACACTTCTCCCTGAAATCCTAGGAGCTGCTGTCAGATAGTGAAAGGACTGACCGGGTGCAAGGAAGTTTCCTATGCTTATCTTCTTCCTTTCCAGGCCACCTATTAAGATCTAGGTACAGGAAGGAACATTGTGCTCTGGGTTCCATCTTTATATGAAACACCATCAGTGAAAGTCTGGAGAACATAAAAGCTGTCCTTAATGAGAGAGGCCTTTGATGAGTGATAGGGTAACCGCTCTGATCTTCATTCTAGCTTGTTTTAACCTTTTTTTTTTCCAAAAAACAAAAAACCTGTTTCTGTTCACAGGGCCTGCCTTTTATATTGGATTCTGTATCTTTATATTTATTTGGTGTGTTTTACGTGGAATTGTTAATTGCTTTGAGCTACAGGAAAAACAGTACATAAATATGATACATAAATAATGAGGGCACTTATACAGTCAGATGGAGACAACGAAAGGGCAGAAATTCAAAGAGAAAAGCAGAATAAAAATCAAATATTTAAGATGATCTTGGAAGGATGAAGAGGAAACATCAACGGGTGCCCTGAAAACGGCACAAGCAGCAATGGCTTTGCACCATGGAGAGAGGCTTTAGTTAAACATTCAAAGGACATCTTAAATTTAAGAGCAGCTCAGCAGCAGAGGAGCAAACTGTTTGCAGGGCTTGCAGAATCTTTTGCCTTAGAAACTGGAGGCACTGCAAAGGCAGGAGTTTCAAACTCTCTCTCTCTCTTTCCCCAGCGAACCCTTTTTGACTTGCAACTTGTCCATCACGTGCTCTCGTTGCAAAGCACCCTTTCACACTAGGGCAAATCCTGCCCTCTTTCTCTTTCACCCGCCACCCTACCTAGTGTGAAGGAACAGAGAACTCATTCTGCAATCCCTATGGTGACCGAAGGAACTCACTGCCGGGGATGACTGCGCAAACCTCCCTCAGGGAAGGTAAGTAATCCCATTACTTATGATCTCACTAAGGAAACCGAACCAGCAGTTTGAAAACTGCTGGGTTAAGGTGCATGAAAAAGGGTTGGCTGAGTTGTGCCAGTGTGCCACCGTCAGGAAACTACAGGCCATGCCAGCTCCAAATAGGAACTTTAGCTGGTTGGGCATGCCTAGTGGTGTATTTTATTCTCTGCAACTTGAATAAGCTACGAAATAAGTGAAGGCACCATGAACTTGTCTAAATCCAGATCACAAACTTTTGGAGCTGTTGGGTTGCCCGACATGAAACTTTTGAATGCGGACCACCCATAGATCTCCGAATAACGGGCAAGGAGTTGGGCTAGTTTGCTTGAAAAATCCAGCACGATACAATCCCTAATCGTCACTCCATTTCCTAGCAAAAGTTACAGGGAGTTTCCCATTTGGGGAACAATCCACCAGGAAGTTCTCCTGTGGGTCTGGACCAGAGATCTTGGGTGCCACTGTCCATGTCTATGGGTTTGTGGCTGTGTATCAACATCAATGAATTCATTTCCACAGGAAACCTTTGAGGAAAAGGGGCCATCAAGAAGCTACTGACCATTTGGGTTTTCTTCCTGAAATGGGATCATGGCGCAAATTAAGGTGGTGGCAGCGAGGGAGTTGTGGACGCTTGGATTTCTACAAAGAACCACAAGCACCCTATAATACACCATTTACAAAGTGCTGTAAATTCCATATTTATTTTGCGAGCGCAAGATAGATAGCTTATTTCTGCATACAGAGGTTGCCGGCTAAAATCAGGATAAGCAGTATTAATGTCCTATGGTCAGTATTATTGAACCTCCAAAGCAATAAACTACGAGTCGATAAATATTACATTTGCAACATAGTTAACATTCTCCTACTGTCTCTGGCACTTATTACACATTGTAACCGCAAGTCTACAATACATTATTCATATTTGGGGTGTCACTGAGTGATGGATTGCTGTAAGAGAGGCTGTCCTTTAAATAAATCAACAAATAAAAATGCAAATGTTAACATTTTCAGCCACAACTTTTCCCCATCTTGAATGGGGGGAATGAAAATTTCACATTATATCGACAGCAAGCAGAGAGAACAATTAACAACCTACACAGTGAATAAGAGAGATTAATTTGCCAATGTCTGCTTTTATCACTCGCATACGGAACTATATTGGACTTTTCATGATGTTAGTTCTCCTAAGGGAAAAAAGAGGGGGGGGGACTTATCTCCTCCCCTATTCAGAACTTAATTCACCATCTTCCCCCTCACAAATCTTTTCTCCTCAAAACGTTTAGAAATTAGATCACCCCTCCCCCTTTAATATTAAAATTTTGACTGAGAAAGGGCACTTCTCCTGAAGTTTCCACTTAACGAAAGATGTCTGAAGAATGCAAGAAGCCATGTCAAAAAACAGAAATCAGTTCCCCGAGACGCCGAAATCTCAAAAGCAGTTGCCGTTCTAGGCACAGCTAATTCATATTTTTATTTACTACAAAGCGTTCCGTTCAAAGGATCCAGTGTGATAATACGGCACTGTGGACTGATTCAATATACAGCTCTGGGCATTGCATTTTACATCAAATATTAATTTGTTTAAAAGTCCCCAAATGCACATCTACCTGATCGGAGATGTGCTGGGCAAATCATGCCATTCCTCCTAACAGCCCCCAAACACAAATTTGCACAACGTAATTTGTTTTTCTAAAAACTCCAAAGGATGCAGCCGTTGCGGATCTCTCCGACGATAGTGTCTCTGAGTTATTACTTAATATGTGCGCTACAGGAATGTGCAAGGACGGGCTCTTCATTGCAACGTGAGCCAAGTTGACTGCAAAGATAAAACTTTCGGTCAGGGGGAAGGCAGGCAAACCGCAAGGGGAATCCTGCTACTTCATGCCCCGGATGCCTGATATTGGCCAATCCATTTGGTCCGGGATGGCAAAAGATGATGCAGGAGTCACGGGGGCCACAAATCGGAGGGGAAGGCAGCAGCTCACTTTTATTCTGTTTCAGTTGTTTGCCCTCATACTCCTAAGCCATTTAAATATGACTTAATACTCCTCAGGAGTGGGACACCAGCAGCTTGACTTCTCCATCCTTGAGGGACACCACTGGCCAGGCCGTGGCAGTGAAGCAGATGTGCCCAGAGCCAAGAGCCAGCAGAAGACGTGTTCCCCACCACTGCCCTATTGCGGCCACTGGGTAGGACCTCGACATACCGTATTTTTCGCGCCATAGGGCGCACCGGACCATAGGGAGCACCTAGTTTTTAGGGGGGGAATTAAGGGGGGTTATTCCCCCCCCCCAGCCCCAAAGAGCAAAGAAACCAAGACAGCCAGCAGGATCCATCCCGCTGTCTGTCTTGGCTTCCTCTTTAGCCACGCACAACCTCTCCAGCCGGGAGAGGTTGCGCGCGGCTTTGGCAGAAGCCAAGACAGCGAGCGGGATGGATCCCGCTCGCTGTCTTGGCTTCGTTTTTAGCTGCGGGGCTGGGGTGGGGGAAGCCCGAGCTTCCCCCGACCCCAGCCCTCAGAACAGGTCCAGGAGTGGCAGCAAGATTGCGCGCAACCTCGCCACCACTCCCGGAGCTTGCGGGGCTGGGGGCAGGGGAAGCCTGAGCTTCCCCTGACCCCAGCCCCCAGAACAGGCTGCTATCTGCAAGCCTTCGGAGCCCGGCGGGCACTCCCGCCGCGCTCCAAAGGCTTGCGGATAGCTTCCTGAAGCCTGGAGAGCGAGAGGGGTCGGTGCGCACCGACCCCTCTCGCTCTCTAGGCTTCAGTGAAAGCCTGCATTCGCTCCATAGGACACACACACATTTCCCCTTCATTTTTGGAGGGGAAAAAGTGTGTCCTATAGAGCGAAAAATACGGTAAGTAGTATGACCAAGATCATTACAAAAGTAACCATAAAAAGTGGCTTGCCACTGTAAAATATAGAAAGTCAACTGTTTAGAACAGGGGTCAGCAAACTTTTTCAGAAGGGGGCCGGTCCACCGTCCCTCAGACCTTGCGGGAGGCCGGACTATACTTTGAAGGGAACAAATGATGCAAGAGCACCATGAGCCCCGGTGGCTGCTTACCTGTGTCTTGCGAGTGGCAGGGGCTAGCGGCAGCAGGACGATGAGCGGCGCATGAAAGGGCTCCAGAGAGGGGCTGCTTAAAATGGTGGCCGCTCAAGCGCTGCTGCTGCTGGCACCCACAAAGCCCAGCCCCCTTCCTCCTCTAGGCAGGGCGGGGAGAAGTCAGGAGGAGGGAGGAAGGAGGTGCTGCCACCGTGTGAGGGAGAGGGAAAGAATGTGCGAGCTGGTGATCCACGCGGCGATTCCCGGACCGTCCATGGGCTGGATCCAGAAAGCAATTGGGCCTGATCTGGCCCACAGACCTTAGTTTGCCTGCCCAGGGTTTAGAACAGAATGTGATGGCTGATGGGAGATGTAGTCCAAAACATCTAGAGGGCACCAAGTTGGGGAAGGTGATTTAGAAGAAGTTGTAGCTACTGCTTCTCCTTTCCCTTCTGGGCAAGAATGGCACCATGGTGACAGCTGAAGAAGGGAAGGAGGGAAGAAGAGGCCACCACTGGGAGCTGGACAATGACAGCTCACCCAGGCTGCTCCTTTCTTTTCCATTCCCCGCAGGGCAGTTCAACAGGTACGGCTGACTTCTCACAGATCTGCATCTTTTGCTTTGACATCGCCCTGCCCGGCTCCCCTCAATTATTTCTGATTTCTGCTTGCCTTCCCAAATCAGTCTCAGGAGAGGAGAGGAAAACGGAAAGAGATTTAGGTGGGTGGGGCTGGGGGATTTGTTCCTCCAGACCCTCTCTCCCCAAAAATTACCAGCAGTGATTACCTGGCCACAGAAAAATTAAAGGAATGGGGGGGGGGACACAGTATGTGCATGCCATAAACACGTGTGAAGCAAACAGTCAGAGCAGAAAGTGACTCTGAACATCTGCTACTGGGACACAGGTGCTAGTAATACAGGGAGCACTAAGTTGAGAGCACAGGTTTCATCACTCTGAGTGATGGAAATCTGCCAGTGGCTGTGGGGACCCACCTGTCTTCTCCCTGCCTCCAATGCTTCTTTTAAGGCATTTATTTGGTCACTGTGAGACAAGGATGCTGAACCAGATGGGCCATTGGCCTGATCCAGCCCAGGATGCTGGGCAGCCCAGGATACTGTACTATACAGTGGACGCTCGGGTTGCGAACGCGATCCATGCGGGATGCATGTTCCTAACCAGCAGCGTTCGCAACCCGCGTCTGCGCATGTGCGGATTGCAATTCCGCGCTTCTGCGCATGCGCAAAGCGCGTTTTAGTGCTTCTATGCATGCACGACCGCCGAAACCCGGAAGTAACCTGTTCTGGTACTTCCGGGTTTCGGCGGTCTGCAACCTGAAAAAACGCAATCTGAATCGTCTATAACCTGAGCTATGACTGTACAAATCCATTCCTGTTGCTTTGTCCCTCCTCTATTTGGGAGACCAAGCTCATCTCTCCATCTCCCCAACCTGCTCTTCCCTGACCCTCTCTTGTGCTTGAATCCTGCTTGACGGCTTCCCACATGGCCACAGTGAGAACACGATGCCGGACTAGATTGGCCACTGGCCTGATCCAGCAGGCTCTTCTTACTTTCTTATATTAAGAATCAATCCCTACGAACGCGAAGGCAGCTTCTGTCGCTGATGCTTGCCAACGCTTTGCATGAAACCTGGCTTGGCTCTACTTGCAAGAAGTTTAAATAGCCAGAAGTAATTACATATACTGCAAACTCAATTGGTTTTCTGCCTGCCGCTCTCCTTCTCCCCCACCCCGCAGCCCTCCTGTTAAGGCTCAAGTTTTGTTCAGCAAGTTTCAGCCCCAAACAAAGCAAACCATTAGGGTTAAACCGTTAACTGTGGATTCTAACAAACATGCTGACAGATCTTTAACTTTAGTGGCACACCAGCAGCTATAATTCTCCATATTGATTAATTTAGTTAGTTAAACCTGCAATCTAAGCTTATAACCCATTCAGTGATAAATTGAGACTGACCTGCTGCCCAAGCAGGTTTCGTGGATGAAGAATAGGATTGGGTTTAGGTCTCCCACAGAAATACTTGTCCATTTACCATTTTCAATTAGAGAAGCCCATGAGTAAGGGAAAGCAAAACAGGGCTCTTTAACCTGGTCAATTATACTAACACGCTGCACCAAAAGGGGCGGGGGGGGGGTGAGAAGGGAGAAAGGAAAAGCACTCTCAAAGGGAAGGCAGAGAACATTCGGGAAGAGCAGGCACCACACCAGACAATCATTTATTGTTGTTATTATTATTTAGCACAAGATGTAGAAAGGTCTGAAACCAATTTAAACACAAGAATGTAGCTGGACAGGATAGCAAGCCATGAGGTCATCAGCTGGGCTCTAAATTCCTCCAGCTCTCTCTGCCCCTGGCCGAGAAAGTAGGAATGGGTTCAAGGGTAAGATAGAAACTCAGTGCTCAACTTTTACCTGCTACAAAGCAAAAACCAAAAACAAACCTCTCTCTCTTTCATCATCAGCACCAGTGCCAGAGTAATCTACCCAGCCAGGAGAAGATGGTGGAGAAAAGTTCTGTGTCCTGGCCACATATTTTTTCAGGACTGGAGCACAGTGCGTTCCCTCTCCTGATGGGGGATGACCCAAGGTGGACAGACAGAACGAGAAAAGCAAGACCCCAGAAGGATCCTGCCTACACAGCCTACCTATATATGGGTAGACATTAGGAGCTTCGGTGACATATTTTGTGCTGAAATGAAAGTTTCAAATCTAGCACATCTCCTAGTCTATGGCAGGGGTCAGGAATGCCACATTTGGCCCACCACCATTTTTGCCATGCCAGGGAATGCTGCGACTGGGCCCAAAAGGGGTTGCAGAGCCCCTTGCAAGGTGCTTTGAAGACCCAGCTATCAGCAGGTGTGGCGGGCTTCAAATTGCAGCGTTGGGCTTTCTGCAAGCACCAAGGATCGGCTGGTTGTCAGCACTTCAAGAAAGCTTTGCACAGCTGAAACTCGGGCAAGCTACAAGCAGATTGTCAAGCAGGCATCACATCAGGGAAGTTTTTCAGACAATGAATGGCCACAATGGATCCTGATACAAGCATGAAAAGAGAGCCAATCAATGAACAGTCAAGGACTGGGGGGCCCCTTGCTATAGTATTGGCACCAATGTATGCAGCCAAAAGGGACAAATAGGAAAGCGTTCCAAGCCTACAGGGCTCTTTGGATCTAGGTTGGCGAAATAACCTTTTGCATCGTTCATGAAGGAAGGAGTCGTGGATTCTCCAGAAGATACTTACCCTTTCAATCACCCTCTTGCTCAAAGAAAAAGTAAGTTTCTGTTGTACAAGTTTGTCAGTCAGAGCCTTTAACCTACTCCCAAAATGCTTGAATGCTCAGCCATTCTGTGCAAAAACTGGATGGGATGATCGAACAGGTACACCTCTTCAGAGACATTCCACTACTGAACCCCTTTACAATCTATGTTAACATGCTCTGTCTTCTTTCACAAGACAGAATCCAGCAATATGCAAAGTCAATAGGCTGTGCATTAAGAACACTAACAGGGAAGCTGATTTGATAAAGGCGAGGGGGATTTTCAGATACTACAAAACTTGAATCCATTTTGGCCCAACGCGAGGGCCCAGCACAGTATGGTTTAAAAACGGGCTCTGGAACAGTTGCTCGCATTTTGAGTTCCTGAACTATCCTAGTAGTTAAGTTTTTCAGAAGCCTGCACCTTGAGAGAACAGTTCCTTCTCAATGGTGGTGGCCACATGTGTGGAACTCCTTGACATGTATCAATTCAATTGACACCTGCTTCAATGGCTTTAAGGAACCAGGTTACACACCCCTGAACTACCTTGTCAGCCATAAGCAGAGTCCACTGTTACATGTGCACCAATGCTCAACAGGATTTGAAACTAGGGTTTAAAATAGCAGTGGAAACCCCAGTCTAGGAGGAAAGACAGTTGGGTTGGGCAGATGTAATGGTGAGCCATGATTTAAAACTGGCAAGTAATTTATGTCCAAAGAGAAAGTGAAGGATGGAGCACCGACTCCCTAGTCTGTTTCCAGATTTGCAAAGAGGCAGAATAACGTAGCAAACACACTGGGTCAAAGGGTCCCTGCTCCAAACTGGAAGTGCCCACGTCTCTTGCCATCAGCACCCCCCATTTTAAGCTGACCATTTGATGTCCAAAGCTAGGATTCGTTTTCAAACCGGGCCGAGATTTTCATATAATACATTCTCAGCGTTGAGAAGACCAAAGTAAAGGCAATTGCTGTTATTAACCTTATTAGCCCAGAAGAAAAACAACTCTGCTTTTATCCTTCTGTAGTTCTTCACAAGAGCAATATTGCCATTTAAGGTTTCTGAAGGTGACTTATCAGAACTGCTGACTTAATGTGATTTTGTTGCTTGCCGTTAAACAGCAAAATAACATTTGTATAAAATGGCTTAAAAGAAACACATCATGATAAAATGTGGTGCAATTTGGTGGGAGCGAGGGCAATGACACTGGGAGGATTAAAAAACTTAAAGTGGACTTTGAAGGGAAAGAAAGGTCTAAACACAGTGAACACCATCCCTTTAAATTATTTACAAATGTATTAAATGTGTCAGGACTTATAACTTAAAAATACTTCCCCCCTCTCAGGCTCTAAGTAAAAATTAAAGCATTAGAACTTGGCATATTCCTGCATTTCTTATTCTAACAAGCAATTTAAGGCTTACTATAAATGTCACAGGATATGGCAGTTCTAAGTTTATATTATCCAGCTTGAGCAAAACATGAAATATCACAGAAACTCAGCTGCTTCCCCTCGTATCTGGGCGAATTTGATGGTTGCGTCTGAGGAATCTTAAACCAGAGATTACCAGTCATCTTACCGTGAGGTGTCATGCTGGATTGGGGAGGTGGCCGCAGTTACAAGCTCTTTTCTGCTGCCTGTCAGTCCGGGGGATGTAGCCGCATCCTTCCGGGAGGCTGTACTCATCCCTGCAGAACACGATGGAAGACAATTATGATGGGCATTAGAGGCCGAAAAAGTTTTGGACAGCCTTTCTTGCATTATTTCAGAACGCAGGGCCCAAGTGCCGTGCTACTCCTCAGGGAACTTTCTATATGGTGAATCGGCAGCCAAAGGAGTCGTTACTCTTGACAGGTATGGAGTGGAATATATATTTTCAGGGCCGCCTGGAGTCATAATTGCATAATACACCACCCACAACAGACTTTGTGTCAGCGCTGTGGTTTTAGCAAGTGACAGGTTCCCATCCCCTAGTGATCATCTGGCCAATCCTCGCAAACGTCACCCCCAGATCACCAGCATTCTCCGGAAACCAGCAGAGAATCCGCAGTACTATTTTAAATAAGCACAGTTATTCTCAAAAGCACAAAGAACTGTATCCTCTACATTCTGCTTTAATTCTGAGGCAGACTCATTTCTTTTGCAATGCCAAAGCCTCGTATTAGCTGGACATCTGCAGCGTAGAAACCAATCTTGAAATCAACCCACAGGGAAAATGAATGGAGGAAAGGGCCACTTTCTTTGAGAAGCATATTGTGTATACAGAAGACTAGAAGACGTTAGAATCTGTTCACAAAGCACATATAGAAAACATGTGAAATAAGGCAATAACTTGCCTAGAAATGGGTCTGAAAGAGATGTTTTCTCTGGGAACCAGGTTTGTACATACTTAATTTGGACGCTTTAATTAAGAGCTATGGTATATTACAGTAAAAGCTGGGCTCTTGGGAGAGGGAATGAGCGAAAAGGGCCTTGCTCAGTACTAGCTGGAGATGTTCAGGATTGGACCTTCTTCAGGGTCACACCTTTCCCTCCCCCCTTTTTTTCGAGGGGGAGGAGAGGCCAGAATTATTTCCCTTATTAGTGAGATTATGGGGAAGACTGAGCACATTTTTTTGCATGCAGAATGTCCAAAGTCAATCCCTGGTATTTTTCTAAGTAGGGTGAGGAAAAGGTCCTGGCCAAAGCTGTCCAGAGTTTCAGATCTAAATGTAAATACTGATCTAGACGGAACATGGTCTGCCTCAGAATTACACAGTTTCTTATGATTTGTGGACCAGCTGTCTTTGACATTCACAGTGCTGTTATCAATAGTTGGTGGAGTTCCCGAGGCAACTACAATGACTTGGAAGAGAGTTAAGCTAGGCATCAAGGGACTGAAGTTACTTGATTTCAATAGTTTGATTATAATCTCCAGATGACAACTCTAGGACAATACTCTCTAAAGCAGTGGTTTCTAGTTGGGGGTCCATGTAACCCACCCAGGGGGGCTGCGGCAACATTCACATAATGAATACTTCAAAAGAGATACGATTTTTTTCAAAAGCAGGGTGTCTGTGCATTGGCTTTTGGAAAACAGGGGGTCTGCATTAGAGAGCTAATTGGGAACCACTGCTCTAAAGCATAATTGTGCAAACCCTTTCTCCTGTTGCTTCTGGTTATGAAGTTTAAACTTGATTTTGAAGCTGGTTGCCACAATAGAGGACCAAGAAAGGAAACACCTCAGCCTAACTTTAACCTAAATAGCTTCCATGCAAAGCTATTATTCCTAGAAATAAATAAGAGTACCTAGTTTTCTGGTCATGAAATGTGCTGCAACAGATAAATGTAAACAGCATCCACAAATATAAAGGAGCTGGACCAGTTCCATCATTTGCAAATGATTCCCCATTAAGGAGGGTGCAAAGGCATTGCATTATACTGGCAAAGTGGTCTTGCTGTTTGGGAGTGCCTTATGAGACTGGTGTTTTCTTTTTTTTAGCAGAAACTGGTGGGCAGCCAACACATAGGATAGTTTAAAGTAGGCTTTGATGTCCTACTCCTGCAGACAGTGCAAGAAATGGGACTTTCTACTAAAGCGGCTGGTTCCACGTGGTAGTGGCAAGAGTAAAGTGGTCAACGAAGTGTGCAAACTGCTCCTTAGAGGGTGGTGGGATGGCCTAGGGGGTGCTAAAGAGGTAAAGGGGCAGCAGGGGGTGTTAGGAAGCAAAGGTGTGGCGGGGGGAGGGGGGGATGGGGCGCTGGAACTGAAAATGACCAGACTTTGAAAAGCTGGTGTTACTGGATTAAGTTCATCATTTTTAAAAATTAATTAAACTAAATAGTTTTAATTGGATTTTGAATAAATGTGCAATTAATTGTTAACATTTTGAATTTTACTGCGTTATTATCTTCCTTAGTGGGTCGTGCAAACAGCTATTCTGAATAATGCCTTTTATAGCGTGGGGAAGGGGGCACAGGGGATGAGATTATGGAAGCACAGGAGCAGTGGCCAAAAAAGCGCAGGGATTTCTGCTCTAGTAAATTAAAGGAGCCCTGGTCTACTAAGCACACGCTGCCCGAGGAGGACAAACAGCCAGCGGTTTGATACTTTATTGACAAAGCATTCACTTACAGTAGCTTCTAAGGTGCACAGAACATGCAGAAATGCTTCTGGAGACTTAAGGAGCTGGCATAATGTCCCCAGGCTGGTGCTCCGAGCAGCAGCATGACTTGCCTCTCCCCAGTATTAAGTACCTTCATCTGATGGAGCACACACAAGCAACCTTCAACTTCCCCTACACAGAAGCTGCCACTGAGCCTGTCTCTTTAAGCCCTTCCTGGTCCTGGGAGTACAGGGGGGAAGGGGATTCTTTCTACTGGACCCCCATCTCAGGCACAATTCTCTTCCTCCAGCCCTGGCTCCTGTCTCATGGGAGGCACAAAACCCCATAAATTGCTGCTCCCTTCCTGTGGATCAGCCTTGGGTCTTGCAGCCTCCGCCACACACTCCTCGGAGACCTGCTAGTCCTGGGCATTTGGGGAGACCCAATCTTAAAAAGCAGAGACATCACCTTGCCGACAAAGGACCGTATAGTTAAAGCTATGGTTTTCCCAGTAGTGATGCATGGAAGTGAGAGCTGAACCATAAAGAAGGCTGATCGCTGAAGAATTGATGCTTTTGAATTCTGGTGCTGGAGGAGACTCTTGAGAGTCCCATGGACTGCAAGAAGATCAAACCTATCCATTCTGAGGGAAATCAGCCCTGAGTGCTCACTGGAAGGACAGATCGTGAAGCTGAGGCTCCAATACTTTGGCCACCTCATGAGAAGAGAAGACTCCCTGGAAAAGACCCTGATGTTGGGAAAGATGGAGGGCACAAGGAGAAGGGGACGACAGAGGACAAGATGGTTGGACAGTGTTCTCGAAGCCAGCAGCATGAGTTTGACTAAACTGCGGGAGGCAGTGGAAGACAGGAGTGCCTGGCATGCTCTGGTCCATGGGGCCACAAAGAGGTGGACACGACTAAACGACTAAACAACAACAACAAACCAAGTTCTTCTGAAATTGAGAGAAGCTGTGCAACTGCAGTGTCCTGTGCTCTGAGCCCAGAGCCTTCAATGGCCGGCATCCTAATGCAGGTGAGGGAGGCAATCTGTTAATTACTACAAATCACTTGACTGCCAAGCCAGCGCTTATCAGCCTGTAATTTCCCCCCACCAAATTGCTAAAAAAAGAGAGAGAAACATGCGGGGAAACAAAGAGGGGAGCATGGAGAGTCAGAGGACATGGTCAAACTCCTCAAGGCGTTTTTCATTCTTGGGGAAGCCCACAGAAAAGTCCAAAGAACAATGGGGGAAGTGGGCATCAATTCTATTATGAGGCATTTAAAGGAAGGAGGGGAGGGTGGGAAAAAGAAAGAAATGAAATAATGATGGTTTAAAAAAAAGGAAAGGAAAGGAAAAGGGAAAAAAGGGCAAAAGAAAAAAGAAAAAAAGAAATCCATCAGTGAAAATTGCCCCTGAAAACTTCACAGAATTGTAACGGCTTTCTCTCGCTTAAATTGATTGGTGTAGCAACGTTATGAGATGACTATTAGAATTCATTGCGCGCCACAGAAAGAGCTGAAATGTCAGCAGACTATACAGCAAAAGTAATGGGTCCTGAACTCCTGTTAGTCAAAAATGATTTTGTTTCAAATTAGAAATTGATTTCTTTTGGACACAAGCCCTTTGCCGGCTTCCAACTTTTGTAGCTGAGCCTTGGAAGAGATTAACCTCACCCTCTGTTCGGGTCCCCCTCTGATGATACCCTTTCAAAAGTTTCTTCGCCGCGAATGCTTTTTTAATGCGGACGCGGTCTTAACCAATAACACAGGTTGTTTGTTCCTAGGAGAGCTGCACCACATTCTGCCTTTCTTTTTATTTTTCTGCTGACACAAATCGCAAACTCGTTGACAAGTTTAAAAGGAAAGGAAAGGAAAGGAGGGGGGGCAAAGCCAGCTCATAAGCGAAGCAAAGATTATGTTAGGCTCTGCAGCCAAGCACAAGACTGCTCCAATTTCTTTCCCCTTTGCTTCGAGAGAAAGAGTGCTTTGGCCCACTCCTTAAGTGGACACACTAAGTGAAGAGCAGAACAGATGCGGGCTATAAAGGAGTCCTTGGGCTAGAAAATTCTGCGTTTCCGGCGGTAGAGGGAGATTGCATCATGAAAAGTCAGACACGCACGCTGACTTCTTTTTGCTGGAAATTAAAGCAAATCTCCCATCCCCATCAGGCAACCATTTTCTGTGCTTTTGTACTACTGGGCTGGCATGGCAACCATTAAGTTTTCAATCAGATTCCTTCGTGCCCTATCTCACGGGCTCAGGGAAGGATACATGCTATTCCTAATACCTATTTATTTCATTTATGAATCGCTTCCTACGGAGAGGGTTGTGGGTTCATTGGGAAGAGGCTTTCTGCACTGCAGGGGGTTGGACTAGTTGACTCTCACGGCCCCTTCCAACTCTACAATTCTGTGATTCTATTTCGGAGCTATTTCACAATCAAGAACATGGGTGATAATAACATCCACAATAAAATACATATTAACAATTTTGTATGTAGATTCATGGATAGCTCAGCTGGTAAGAGCATGGTGCTGATAACACCAAGGCTGTGGGTTCGATCCCTGTAAGGGACAGCTGCATTACAGGGGGTTGGACTAGATGATCCTCAGGGTCCCACCAACTCTATGATCCCAAAACCATTAACATGATTTCATATATAAAAACAATTGAGACAATTTTTAATGACCTTTGTGTTGATGTGTGCATTTTATGAATTGTTACCGAGGATGAAGGGAGGGATATAAATAAAACTAACAATGACAATGATGATCTCTGTTCATTTTACCCTGACATTCACCTGTGCAGAAGAATTATATTAAAAGGTAGATTAAGGCTCACTCTGAGATTACTGGGCCACCTGCTGAGAAGACTGACTCAGAAGCTCTTAACGTTTATGACATAACTGAACTGTTAGTTAAAAGATAGCAAAGGAAGGAAGCACAGCAACACAATTTAGTTATGGAAGCCACAGGTAAAGACCGAGCAAGCTCCGGATTGAGGGAAATTAAGAAGGAAAGTTTAACACTCTCTTCGCCATGGCTGTGGCAAGAAATCACCTATCTGAACCTGTTTTGTTTTTGGCATTTCAAGAGAACACTCCCCGCAGCAGCTATTTACAGAAGCTACGCATGTTAAATGCATTCACACAGAGAACCATTTGACTGCGCCAACCCAGCCACGGGCATGGCAAATTTGGGGTGGCAGGTGGCGGGATGGCTACTCGCCCTGAAAAAAATCTCCTATCCAGTGGGAGGAGCATCTTGTTAACTTAATGCCCTACAGTCCACTCTGGCAAATGTTATGCTCACTCAATGGATGTGGTGGGTGCATGTGTGCTTATTAATAGAATAATAATCTTCTAAGTTACTACATGGGACCTGGAACTTCATGTTGAAGACATCACATGGAGGCTCTGCATCCTTTATCTCTTACATGGGTCAACTAAGGAATGGAAGATGGTGAAGTTTAAAACAGCTAAGTTTTTTCGTTCAGTGTCTCTACCTTTTTGCTGTGCTCATACATTGGCAGAAGTCTGAGTAAAGCAGGAATGGAGGGGCACTGAGAACTGTTTCAAAACAAATCATCAAACAAGCCAGTTTTAACAAGGAGAAATAGCAGAGATGGATATAGCACAGAAGTTAACACCAAAAAGCTAACACAACAGAGCTTTTTCCAAATCCTTTCTCGCTGTACTGAAGCCTTGTTTTAAAGTGCAACTCTTCTCAAACACCTGTCCATCGTTTAAAATCACCGATTCCTCCCTCCATGCCTGCTTTATTCAAACTTCTGCTGTTATTTAAAACCATTATTTACCTATCCTGTTGTGCAGCTCCCTCTGTTTTTACTCCCCTACTTCAAGCAAATCCAGGATTGGGATGCAGCACTAAAAAATCCTGCATGATGACAGCCTTACATTTCTATGTATATGGGAAGATATGTTGTATGCACATGTTGTTTTGTAAACTGCTTAAGATACTGTTTCAATTATGAAACTGCATGTAAATATATTACTGTACTTTTCGCGCCATAGGACGCACCAGACAATAGGACACACCTTGTTTTAGAGGGGGGAGAACAAGGGGAAAAAAATCTCCCCCTCTCTGCCCAGCGCCCCTTCAGCAAAGCGGCAGGAGGCGCTGCGCAGAGAGGGGGAGAATTTCCCCCCTCTTGTTTTCCCCCTTTAAAACAAGGTGCCGTTTAAGGTGCGTTCAGTCGCCTTCAGACGGCTACCTTGGAAGCCTGGAGAGCTTCCAACCGCACCGACCCCTCTCGCTCTCCAGGCTTCAGGTTCTTTTCGACCTGCTCTTTGGGGCTGGCGGGGGGAAGCCCACCAGCAGCCCCAAAGAGCAGGTCGGGGAGCAGCGGAAAGCTTCTATGGCTTCTTTAGCCCTGCACGCGCTCTCCCAGCTGGAGAGGTGGCGCGCGGCTAAAGAGGCTCCTACCATAGTCGCGCGTCACCTCTCCAGCCGGGAACGGGTCCCGGGGGGCTTCTTTAGCCCCGCGCACGCGCTCTCCCGGATGGATAGGTGGCGCGCGGCTAAAGAGGCTGCTGCAATAGCTGCGCGTCACCTCTCCAGCCGAGAGAGGGTCGCGGGGCTATGGCGTCTTCACTCCATAGGACGCACACACATTTCCCCTTCATTTTTGAAGGGGGAAAAGTGCGTCCTACAGAGCGAAAAATACGGTAAATAAATAATACAGCACAGGAAGGTGTAGGCACACCAAAGACAGTAGAGGATGTGGTGAAGGTTTGCTGGATGGTGCGGGTGACTTGGCCTTTGGGGATATCGGGGTGCACCTCACCTCTTCTGGGTCTGACAGTCTCCTTCTTTGTGTGCACTCCAAAGCATTCACCGTCTGCATGGGCACTGAAGCCAACACATTTCTTCCCTCCGCTGCTTCCTGGTGTGTTGCAGCCTCTCCCAGAAGCTGACGTTTTTGAAAGGCAATCTTCACAGCTGAGCTTCGGAGAACTGGAAGAGGGGAAAAGAATATGGGTGTCACATTTCGGTCTTCTCCCTCACTCTCTTTCAAGCTAACTGTATATTAGCATATAAAAGCATTAAAATATATTTGACCCACCAAAACAGCTCCCTTATCTTCCAGACAAATGAAGTGCTGCAAGTCCGGAAAATTTACTTGTACATACTCTGGAATACCTGGGTGCTATTTTTACCTTCCAGGGGGAACCAGGTGAATGGCTACTTGCAGGCCTGTTCAAAGTACTTAGCTCCTGTTATTTATTTATTTTTGTTATTATTCTTTTTTGAGGGGGGCTATTTTGTACCCCTTCAAGCCTTTGGGTTCCCGTGAGCATGATGATAGCTCCTCTCTTCTTTCTTGGTGACCTTGTTTTGGTGACAAACCCATCAACAGTCAGCAGCTGAGTTCACTATTAGAAGGAGAAACAAGACTTCAAGATCATACTGCTGGAACGTACCATGTAGACCAACACCTGCCCTAACTTCAGGTGTGATGCACAGGAATAATACGTATGCCCCCCCCTTTGAGATTACTCTAAGATATGGGGCTGAATAGGTATCCCCGTTGTCTCCTGGGAAAACGTAAAAAACGTTTCCAGTGCACTGAAAAGATTGGAGGAGCTCTCTTTCACCCAGGAGTTTCAGCACAATTAGCATCATTTAAAAGATATTTAAGAAGCCAGTCGTTATTTGGGCGCCTTCTGGGTTTCCAGGGTAAAGATTTAATTAGAATTGATAGCCCTGTTTTCTGAAGAGGGCGACCTTTGACTTGCAAAATTAGTGGGAGGAAGTTACTTTGCTGGAACACTCAAATGGCTTCTCTTGACAAGCCAAGGTTACCTCTAGGATGGAATATTACTTTCAGGGTTGAGTAGCACTGCAAGTGCCAGAGAGAGGGAAAAAATTAAATTGCTAATTTTAAAGGACAGGATGGAAAAGAAATAAAAAAAATGTACAGCATAGCAAGCTCTGCTAACAAGGCCTTGGGGTCTGACCCTTCAGCTCTTAATGCAAGTGAAAGCCTGAAAAGACCAGGAGTTTAGAAAGAGAAGGATTAATATTGAGTAAGGATTTCAAGGGTGTCAACGCTGTAATGCCTCAGAACGAGAAGAAGTCTTTTGCTGAAACAGTAGGCTGATGAAAGCTCTTTCAACACAGCCACCAGCCTTTTCCAATCTAGGTTATGCATCGACTGGAACAGAGTCAGGCCACGTTTCCACCCCACCCAGTTAGCAGTGAAGGGTGCCTATCACTTTGAGGAATCCTTTGGTCAGTTTTATTTTCCCACCTCTCTCCTTTCTTTTAAGCACCTCTTTTTCCACGTGAGCTTTGGCTCATCCTCCAAATTATCAGTCCCGAATGAAACCAACCAAAGGTTAAGCATGCATAACAGCATCCCTCCCTCCTTCTGTTGCACCCCACTATCAGCTTAGCTTGCAAGGATATGGAGGGGGGGCATTTTTTCCCCCTGCATAATTTTGTCAGGTGCCAGGAGCCTGAAGGAACTTATCTCAGTTGTATACATCCTATTGCTCTATGTGCTCAAGGGGGCTTAAAACCAAGGCGGCTTGGTTTTAAACCAAGTCATGCTAGCCCACCGAAAGCTGCTAGCATCACTCTTGCTCACATGCGCAGTCAGGGCTGGTCCAAGGCATTTCAGCTCCAGAGGCTGAATCAAAAAATGTGCCCCCACCACCAGGAAAGAAGAGGGGAGAGAAGTTCTATTTCAGGGATAAGCAGGGTAGAAGCAAGATCCATAATGGGGGAGAGGGGATGGGAGAAGAACAGCAGTGCCTCCTATTAAATGAGAGGCTGCTGTGGAGGCAACATGTGGACGGGTCTGCCAAGGATGTGCCCTATAGCTGCCACTGGTACGGCTGCAGCAGCAGCAGGCGATTTGTTCCTTGGAGGCCAGATCTGCCGCCCCTGTGGATCCTGCCGCCCAAAGCAGTCGCCTCACCTTGCCTCATGGGCAGGCCAGTTCGGTGACACAGGACCCAACTCAGTGTGAAGACAAGCGTCCAAATGCAAACACGCACATTCAAGGCTACATAACGGTGGCTAGTGAAAGTCTGAATAGCCTTGGGGCTGCGAAAGTAGTGCTAAATTTCCCCTTTCCACTCCACGTGACCCAGAATCTGCTGTGCGCCCCACCCCGGCTGCTATTTACCTAACAAAAACGATGGATGTAGAAATCATAGAATCCTAGAAATGTCGATTTGGAAGGGGCCATGGAAGGAATTCCTTCTGCAAGGAAGGAATCTTTTGTCCAACAAAAGTTGTGGCTTGAACCCACAACTCTGGCATTAAGGGTCTCATGATTTACCAACATTTATTACAATCACACAACTAGCATTACAGTGTCTCGTTTCGCCCGCAGTCATGCCCTGATTGCCAAAAGATTAGAATGGCTCCCTGTTCCTCCTATTCCATCCCTACTCAGATCTACATCTTCATAGGCCTGGGAGCTTCCTATAGATTTTTTACCTACAGTATCAGTTTATTGTAACTGGCTGAGAACACGCTCTCTCTAAGGTATGTTTGACCCAGCCGCACAGTTATGTTCCCTGCTCTCTATTCCAAAGAGTTGCGCTGGTTGAAGATCTTGTGGAGCTTTTTCCCAGTCAGAATATTGTCTAAACACTGAGTTGCATGAACCAACCGTCTTGACAACGTAAGGGGGTTTCCAATGTTCAAAGAGGTTTCCTTTCGTAGTAGGCACATAGATAGATTCATGGCCTTCCCTACAGCGGTTCCACTCGTGATCACTGCCAGGAAGGCATTTAACATTTCTAGCTGTAATGAAGCCACTGAACAATATGCCAACGAGTTAAAGACATAGGGCAACCCTATGGGGAAAACGCAGGAAGAGAGACTCAAATATGAAACGATTCTCCACCAACACAAGATTCACCTAAACACTGTCGAAGCAAGATGGGCCACCTGGAACTTGACTTACTTTAGCTCCCCAGTGCCAGGGATCCCCCCCCACTTTTGAGCTGGAGTGGGATATTTCAAAATGCCATTCAGGACCCACCGAACACTTGCTGGGATTTGCTTTCTTTAAGAAGTAGTGGGGCGGGGAGAGGGGGGCGAGAAGTGGGGGAGAAACGTTAACCTTTTGTTTTATTGAATTAAAATGCCACGGAAATGCTGATGTAGTCTTCAGAGACTAAAATACTTTTACCAAGAAGAATAGCTGTCATTTATTAGACACAAAGAACAATCGCTTGATAGGATGCTTTCTGACAAAAAGCAGATTGGTATTCTCGTCATAGAAAAAGGCATTGTGGGGGGAAGGGGGGGGGGAGAGAGAGAAAACCCAGCACAGACCTCTGAGACTTGAATAATTTAAAGCCGCATTTGGTGCAATTTGAATTTTTCTTTAGGGAGGCAAAGTTAAATACCTTTAATTTGTTCTAATTATTTCAAATTTGCAAGTTAATTATGGCTGATCATTAAATAACAAAAAGGACTATCATCTCCATAGAGTTTTACCTCCTACCCTCTGCATTACTTAAGCTCGATTTTAGTATGCATGAATTAACTTTCTAAATAATCGCACGGTTTGACTAAATGGCTCAGTAAAATGAGCTCTGATCCTCAGAATAAGCATTAATGGACATTAGGAAGGCTACTGGGACCCATGTTGCTTACATTATAAGTATTTTTAATGGGGTCTTATTTACTAATCTTTATATACTGCTCAAGTTAGGGCACTAATACGGCTTCATTAGTCTGCTTTAGCGGAGGGGGGAAAATGTCACTTCTTCAAAACACTAAAACCAATGTCTGCTCAGAGGTAGCTAAATTCATTTTTAAATTAAGTCAAGTCAAGTATGATGAAATTTAACTTGTTTGAGAACAGCATAGCCTGATGAATCAATTCGGCATAATGGCAGCCCTGGCCCACAGAAGGAATTTTACGGGACTAGCGATGTGCTAAGCTAACCAAGCAGCAAGAAGGATGCTTCTCTTCCCCCTGGCCACAGAGCAACACTTACCACCAACACCCAAAAGCTCCTGCCGGGCTCCTGCTCAGCATTCAGCGCTCGGCTGGCTGCTTCCCGGCCATGAATTCTGAATTTGGAGACTCACCTTTCACTGAACCCTGATCTAGTCATACATTTTGCAGGGCTGATCAGAGGTATCCAGAGAACATTAAGCCAGCAAAGCGTTTGGAAGCTGACAAGCGCAAGGGCAGCAACAGAGGCCCTCCAATATTGATTATTCAACAGATGGCCGGTGCAGTTTTAGCCTTCTGCACCCCAGCTGAGACCGCAGGCTTGGGAGCTTAACCACCGACAAACTGACAGATTGCCTTGCTTGGGCTCACCTCCCGGTCTTAATTGGCTGCACCGTGATGTTTCCGGTCATCAAATGCTGTCAGGTGTGATGGCTGCAGAGGCTCAGGTCCGTCCCCCCCCCCCGTCCTCTTTTTGAAAGTATAAGCAACTATGCTGAAATAGATGTCCGGTGATTCATCCGGGGATGACAGATTAAGTCCCCATAAACTGAAGAATTGCTTGCCACTCTGCCCTTCCTGAACATCTCTCTCTGCTAAGCTGAAAAGGAGCCGAAATGTGGTGGAAGAATTCCAGGGATGAGTCTGCACGCCTAAATATGAGTGCCGACTTTCCGCAGAACTCAAGCCTTTACCCCAAGGGGAGACCATGGTTTGAGCAGCGTGAGGGGGTGTTTCAGCTGGTCCTCAGACACGAGAGGCCCCACTGAGACCTTTGCAGAGGACGGCCATCAGTTTTCATGAACGCATGCAGGCCTTTGCAAAGTCTGTAGCCTACAGGTAGAGAGCATTCTCCACCAGTCCCAAATCTTTTCACTCTGGGGAGGGGAAGCAGAACCACCACCATTAAACTCTTTTCCCAAAGAGGAGCCGATGCACTACACGTTCAGAGTCATTCTGGTGCATGGAAACCGAAAACAAGAGGGATTGCAGAAGCAGTTGACTACAACCTTTCCTCTTCCATTTGCCCACTCAGAACCACCCAGTCTTCAAAGCTACCCTTTTTCCTGGAGGGGAAAAGCCCCCAAGATGGTGGTGAAGGAAAAGGGTTAGGCAGACCCTCCCACTGTTGGCCCTCTAGTCCCTATTTTGGCCTCATGTGGCCGCTTTGTATCATTTTTAAAAAATTGCTAGGAGTAAAGTTACTCATGGAACTGTCTGCCACATTTGTCATGGTTTTGAGACCTGGTCTATGATTACGTTCCCAGGAGGTAGATCAGGGGCCGGATCACTCCCGCGGAGATCCTCCGTGGGGCGGACCAGCGCAGCGCAACACCGGAAATCACGTCTGTGCATGTCTGTGGTGCCGGAAATCTCTCCTGCTCATGCCCAGATGCCGAAAATCGCTCCTGTGCAGAAGTGATTTCCAGTGCCATGGACATGTGCAGAAGCCGTTTCTGGAGCTGCGGAAGAGAGTCCCCACGCTGCGCTGGTTTAGCGCAGTGCGCCAGGACTCGCCGAGCGGGTGGTTCGGTTCTGGGGCGGCTCCTGAGGGATAGCTCAGTCGGTAGAGCATGAGACTCTTAATCTCAGGGTCTTGGGTTTGAGACCCATGTTGCAGGGGGTTGGACTAGATGGCCCTTGTGGTCCCTTCCAACTCTACAGTTCTATAAATCTATAAATCATGGGCCAGTTAAACGGCCTCCGTGGGTCACTTCTGGCCCATGGGCCGCACGTTGCCGACCCGAGGTAGATGTTCCACTGCTATAAAGCAGCTAACTTGGTTAGCTACGAAGGACACTATTGGTGGAGCTAAATAACTGAAAGAGGACACTTATGACCAAAGCATAATCAGGATTCAAAATCATGTGAGAAGTCTTCACAAATTTCGGAGGTTCTCTACTTCAGAACTCTGCCTGCCAGCTTCTTGGAGGGGGAGGGTAACAACACCAGAAGGAATGGGGCTTGTGCAAGTCACAGAATCCTAGAATTGCAGTGTTGGCAGGGACCACGAGGGTCATCTTGTCCATCCCCCTGCAATGCAGGAATCTTTCGTTCAACATGGGACTCAAACCCATGTTTCAAACCCACGATCAAAAGTCTTCTGCTCTACCAAAACAGAACTGTGAATGGAAAGGGAATGCTTGAACAGGGATTAAGTTGAGTCCTGCAAAGAAGGCACCAACAAAGCACCAATGCAGAACCTAAACAGAGGCACCTGTATAAAATCTGCGCACAGGAGAACAACTCGCAGCACAGCTGGAACTGGAAGGGAATAGATTCTTGTAGTACTAGGTTGGGAGACTGCACTCAGGACGGGACTCCTCCCCAGAACAAACAAGGTGAGTGACCACATTAAGAAAACTACTAGATGCAGGCACCTCTTTCTCCCAGAACCAAGCCCTGTCCTGCGACATCAGCAATGACAGAAATGGCACAGGCAGAGATGCACAATGTCTCTTGTAGCATGCAGGTTGTGTGTTGAGAAATGATCTCCTAGAGAAGCTAGTGCACCTTGGGAAACAGTTCACAAACAGCAAGCAGATGAGGCTACTTCCCTCCTCATCCCGATATTTTCTTTTGCAAATCTGTCATTCGCCCTGGCTTAGTTTTCACTGAGGGAGGATAACCCAGATTGCATATTGGGGCGCAACACAACTGAACACTCCTCAATGGGGGAGGCAACCCTCACACATAGGAAACTGGATGACAGGAAGAAGACCGGCCCTGAAGCTCTCTCGCTGATATGCTAGCTTTCTATGTGCAAGGACTTTTTTTTTTTAATAAGGAAGTAACATTCCAACAGGTGGACACTCAGTCGAGCTCTGAAGCGGCACAGCCCAGAGACGTGTTTGCTTCCAACTCTGCGAGGCCTCAGCTCATGTTGCTCTGTGTGTTTGCTTATCGGCGGCATCTGGCTGAGAAACCGGCACGCTAAGCTTACGTGTGGCTTGCAGAGCAGAACTGGCCCCTCTGCCTCTTTCGCAACCCACACACGTAGTCAAAAGCCTTCGCCAGCACACCCCTTGAAGAAATAAGGAATTAAACGGGTCTTTAAACTGACACCAGCGTATCCTCTCCGAAGCCTCGTTCCTAATTTTGCTGCAGTAAATAAATAAATAATGGCGTGTTTTGATCCTCCCCTTTGCAAATTCCGGCCTTAATTGGCTGCTCTAATAAACAGCAAAATGATTAGAAATTATCCTCTCCCCTCCTTCCCCACCCATGGAAAATAAATCTCAGTTGGTAAAGAGAGCGGGCGAGCGTTGGGCTGGGGTGGGGGACCTCCCCCGGCTTAGAGCTCTGCAGAGATTCATGTTGAAGTCAGGCCTGGCAAGCTTTAAGCGGGACAATATGCCAGGAATCTGCACGTGGCCTTTCGTACGGAGCGGAGTAGGGCAGCTGTCGCTCCAGCGAGCAGGGCTGTCAGCCTTCACAAAAGAAAGCCATGTAAATGCCAAGTCACAGGTATAAAAACAATCCTTCAAATGCAGCGCCCACGTATCTGGAAAAACCTGCCTGGCTCTTGGTGAGCGAAAACACTGAAAGGATTGACAGAACATCCTCTTCCAAACAAAGTTTCTGACCTAAATCCCAACTTCTGAAGCTGTTTCAGCGGCCCTGCTCTCGTTCCCTAGGATGCTGCTGCATTATTTTGGGGTGGGGTGGGGGGAACGCAGCTCATAAGAACAAGGAGCACTTTTGAGCAGGCATTTTAAAGGTCCAGATTTAACAGCTTCCTGAAAGTGGCCTCATTTGGACACAGTGCTAAACAACAGTTTAGCACAATGAGGACTAACTGCTTTGAGCCTCGGGTTTGTGCTCACACGCCTTCCCCTCTCCCCCCTGGAGGAGCATACGTCACACAAATATTGAAATTATTGTGGACCCATTCTGGATCTTTTACAAAAGCTGGATTTTTTGTGGTACAAGAAAAGGTGGTTCTTTGGGTTCATTATTCTGGAACCCTAGCTGAATGACCCTGTCATGTGGCTACATGCCAAAAAATAAACTTAAAAAATAGCAACTATACCCACTATAAATGGTTCTGTAAACCGCCCTGAGACCTCTGGGTATAGGGTGGTATGTAAATTCAATAAATAAATAAAAATAAATAAAATAAGCGAGGACAGACCCTTACCTGTGTGGAACCAACTCAGTTTCTAGGGCTCCAGTAGATGCGAGCAATTTATACTGCAGAACATTCAAAGTACTCCTGACATTTGCTGTTTCATGCAAGGCTTCGATGCAACGAGACCAGCAGCAATGAACAATACAAAATAGAAATGGAAGTCTCCCATCTTAATTGCCAAAGTACTTTCAAAAGCCTTGCTTCACACAGGAGTCCGTATATGAGGCTCCACGTACTGAGAAGACACTGGGTGACTGTAGCAGCTGGCTATTCTGATAGGTACTGGACAATGAAGAGAGCCAAAGGCGTTTCAGTGCCACCACCAGCTGCCTGATAGGCTGATGTCCCTCCAGGAACACAGTTGCTTTCGACTGCTCCAAGTCCAAGAAGCCAAATACGGCAAGCAGGGCGAAGGCATGGAGCCAGTCAAAGGTATTTAGGGAGGTTTGGAAGGGGACTCTCCATAGGTGGGTGCAGCATCTGCCAAACCCCCTGGTTGCTAAAGCCACTTGAGGTTCCTTCGCTGCATGGAGCCATGTTCACAGACTTCTGTCTGAACCCCAGCCACACACTGAATAGGGAAGAGGAGTGTGAAAGACAACTAGGAGGGAGGAGAAGCTGATCATAGCCAAGCAAGGAGATGAACAGGGCATGAGTGAAGTTATTTCAGAGAATCTCACCAGGAAAGTTTGAAGAAAGTTGGCTAGAAAGTGGAGGAAAGGGAGCAGCAGAGCTTCCACCTCAACTCAGAAGCCCATATAATAAAGAGGGAATGTAACTATGTCAGCACCAAAGTTTCCCCTTTAAGGAAGAAAAATTAGGAGCTCCTTTTTAGCAAGATTAAGGTTGAGCTGTTGGCTAGACAACCAAGATTATGTTTCAGAGAGACTGTTGTACGAGAGACAAAGCGGAGCGATGGATTTAAAAGTCATTGGCATAGAGATGATAGCTGAATCTGTTCAGGTGGATGAGGCTACCCAGGGGATAAGGCAGTGAAGACCTTTGAGCAAATCAAGACCAGCCTAAATCCCTTCTCTGAACGGGCTGGAATTGTTACAAACACACACACACACCTGCCAAGAGGAGATCTTGCAAAACACACACCCATAAGTACACTGTCTCTCCATAAAATCTAAAGATCATACGGCTTCTAAAATTAGGACGCCTGCTAAATGAAAGTTAACCCGAACAATAACTTTAGCTAAACTCTAGGTCACAAGGACTGAATATAATGAGATGAAGAATATGAAAAGGCCATTCATAATGAAATTCATCACACTACGAATGCCATGCTTAGCTGCCTTATAACGTATAATTAATGATCCTATAAAAATCCAGCACTCCAGACTCTTCCTGCTGCCCACAGAGCCGTTCTTGATGCTGGGCAGGGAGGAAGAGCAGCTGCTGCCACAAACGCTGCCCTCTGAGAAGCATTAGCGGGGTGCTCCCCTCCCCTCCACGTTTGTCCATCAGCTGCCATGGACCCATTTCCATAACTTGCTGAGCTTTGGGGACCCTTATCCAAAAACCAGCGTTCGCAGCTGGCCAGGGAAGATGACAGGCTGTGCACATCGGGAGCATGGGATCAAACAAGTTTGCTATTAGTTCTGATGGCAGACCATCTCTGCAGCAGCTACAGCCTGAGCGAGTGGGCAAGGGCCCAACAGCTTTGCCCTAGGCAAGAGAGGTCTGCAACTGCCAACCTTTGGGCCAAATGCAATGCGCGCCCATCAGGTAGCTGCCCCTCATCTGCCCACTGGAGAACAACCGGTTCAGAAGAAGCAGAGGTCGAAGCAAGGCAAGGTTGTGAATCTCCAGCTAAGCAATCTGTGAATCTGTGCAGGTTGAGCAAATTGCAACATCCATCCCAGCTTGAGTCTGTTCCCCAACAAAGTGACCCAAAGTGGGGTTGGGTGGGGGCAGAGAAGCAGACCCATAGTGCATCCCAAGTCTTGCTGGTTTGTGCTGCTGCCCAGGGCAGAAGGTGTGAGTTTTTCACTATGTCTAGAGCTGGCGATAGATAAGGTTCAGGGGATCTGTGGGGATCTAGAGTCAGGGGATCCAAAATTGATGGCAACCCTCCCCCACCTTAGAAGGACACTCCGGGTGTATTGTTCCATGGTCCATGGGAAAGCCAACCTGCCATGGAGAGAGATTTTTGAGCCCTCTGCCTTCCTTACTAGGCTCTAGGAAGGCACCCATGTTGCGGAACCCTTCAAGGGAGATCAAGCCAGGCTCTCTGCTGAAACCTCCCGGCTATCTGTAAAAAGCCCCCCTTTCTGCTAAGCCTTTGACAATCCTCAGAATTAAGTTTTGACAACTCTGGATCTATTTTTGGATATTTTACTGGTGCCATATGCTGCTTGTTGGCTTGTTATCAGCAATTACTATATTATATTTCAACTATCACACTGTATTTTATTTATAACATTTTATGGCTGTTTTTAATAAGCTTCAAGCCAGCTTGAAGGATATATCTATGGACTGGTTTTTGTGCTTTGGTATTTTTGATACCTGGCCAATGATTTTCTTCTCCTTTACTTTTAGGCTATTGTTGTAGAGGGAATCGGTATTTTATGAGAATCTACATTCTATTATGTGTTATCTTATTAAACTTGTGTTACTATAACTGCTTTGGTTTTCATGTTATCTGTTGGCATTTGTGTTCTATGTTGGAAACCACCCGGTAGTCTTTTGACAAAGGGTGGTATATAAACAAACAGGCAAAAATAAAATATATATATAAATGAAGAAGAGGGTTGACAGAAATGTGTCAGTGATGGAAACAGCAACTGGCGTTCCACTTTTCCTTTGTTACTACTACAGTCATACCTTGGAAGTCGAACGGAATCCATTCCGGAAGTCCGTTTGACTTCCAAAGTGTTCGAAAACAAAAGCACAGCTTCTGATTGGCTGCAGGAAGCTCCTGCAGCCAACTGGAAGCCGCGAAAGCACCACCAGACGTTCAGCTTCGAAAAGAACGTTCAAAAACCACAACAGTCACTTCCAGGTTTCGATCGTTCGGGAGCCGAAACATTCAAGATCTAGGCTGTTCGAATACAAGGTATGACTGTATGCATTTCTATAGAGCGTTGATGTCCCCCCCCAAAAAAAAATATATTCACATAATCTTGGTGAAATCTTTGCAATCACCCTACACAATGTCATTGATGGGGAACCTGCAGCCTCCCAGGTGCAATTCCCATCATCTCTGAGCACTGGTCACACTTTGCTGGAACTGGAGATGGGCTCCAGGGCATTTGGATGGTCACAAACGCCCTGTCCGTGTTGTAAGGTGAGCCAGTATTATTGTCATCCCCAGAAATTAGGCAGAGGCTGAATGTGACTAGCCTAACAAAACAACAACAACAACAACCCCAAAACCTGGTGAGTTTATGGCAGAGGTGAGATTTGAACCAGGGACCTCCTGATACACAATTCAGTCTCTCAGCCACTTCTCCCTAAACCTCACCCCCATTTACAAGGCCTTTAATAGCAGAAAAATAAACTGTTTGAAGATCCATCTTGTTTTACATCACCACTCCCAGCTGATCCAATATAACAAACGGGTCGTCCATTCCTCCATCAAAAAAAAAAAGAGAGAGGAAAAAAGCCTTATCCCTCGTGAAGCCGTGGTGCTCAGATTCAAGGTTAAAGGATTAAGGCCCAAAGCATTGCATTCCAAAGGAAAGCAAGCCAAACATCAAAAGAAACACAAAAATCAATCCTCTTCACCATGGGAGCAGTGTGAAGAACAAATCAGCCAAGCTGAATCTAACATTTTCTCTGTGTGGCTCTGGGAAAAAAATTAGCACTCTTGTAAGCATAATGGACAGTTTGGAAAAGGCTTGGCACCAATGGAAAGCTGCTGAGCTCAATTCAAAGCACCAAGGCACTCCAGGAAAGATCCCTGCAGGAGTAACCTGGGTCAAAAATGGTAGGTGGGGCACACTGAAAAATAAAATTAAACAACCACTCCAGCCTAAGTAGCTTTGGGTGCACCCAAAGTCTTCGAGAGGAGCCTTTGAAGTCTCTGTATCTGCAAGTGGCTGGGCATTGCCTTGCACACAGCACTTCATGTCCTGGAGCACCGTTGTGATCAAGGTGGCAAAAAGAGGAAAACACGGAGCTGATGGTCTAGTGAAGGACAGAAACATTGGGAGAGGGAGGCTTTGTTCATTCCGCTGAATATTTTAAAGACACCTCTGTTTTGTTGAAAGCAGCCTTGCTCCCGAGCAGTGAAACAAGAATTAAATGAGCACGGCAAGTTGTAGGTGAGAATCAAGAGCAATCGCTTTCATTCAAGACGCGGGTTCTTCCTGCCCAAAATCTAAACACAAGCAGCAACATGCTCCAGTTGGTTCAGGCAATCATAACGTTAAGGTGCCCATGGGGGCAAGCTTGCCATCCTCTAAGATTTCAGGGACATGCTAAAGCAAGGATAGATAGAGAACATCAGGTCTAGGGGCCTAATATGACCCTCCAAATCTCTCTCACTTGGATGATTCCTTAGGCTATTTTGCTTTGGTCAGACCACACCTGGTATACTGTGTCCAGTTCTGGGCACCGCAATTTAAAAAGGATGTTGACAAGCTGGAAGGTGCACAGAGGAGAGAGACCAAGATGATCAAGGGTCTGGAAACCAAGCCTGATGAGGAACAGTTGAAGGAGCTGGGTATGTTTAACCTGGAAAACAGGAGACTAAGAGGAGATATGAGAGCCATCTTCAAATATCTGAAGGGCTGTCACATGGAAGAGGGAGCAAGCTTGTTTTCTCCTGCTCTGGAGGGTAGGACACAAAGCAATGGCTTCAAGTTGCAACAAAGCAGATTCCGACTAAACACCAGGAAGAATTTTCTGACAATAAGAGTTATTAGACAGCAGAATGGTCACCCTCGGGAGGTTGTGGACTCTCCTTCCTTGGAAGTTTTCAAGCAGAGGTTGGATGGCCATCTGTCATGGCTGCTTTAGCTGAGATACCGGCATCGAAAGGGGTTGGACTTGATGACCGCTGGGGTCCCTTCCAAGTCTGTGATTTTAGGAACCTTCCCAAGACCTCACCATCCCTCAAGTGCTTTTGCTTGGCTGCAAAGCATCCTTGAACTCTGATGAAGCTTCTTGCTTGAGCTGGTGCAGGACAGAGAGGGCAGTGTGAGTGCTGGTAGAAGCAAGCCAAGTGTACCAAGGTAAAACTCACTTTAAATGCTCTGCTCCCCTTTGTCTCTGGCCTCGCCCATCACTGGCATGTTGTCCTCGTGAAGTTGCACAAAAGGGAAAGTGGCCCTTTAGCTGAAAATGGTGCCAGAGGATGGGTGAACTGAGGCAATGGGTGAACTGCCTGGTGGGATCTCTCCAGCCCTATCTGATCAGGCCAAGAAGACAGTGGCTGATCCAAGCTTCAGCACCAATGCTCAAGAAGCAAAGGCAGAGGTCTTGCTATTAGGGTCTTCTTCGATCTTCACCTTGCAAACAGGTCAGACCTTGCTACATGGATGAGCAATCTGGTTACCGTGAACGTTGATTGCTGCAGCCTTAAAACCTTGCCCAAATTGGGCAAACCTGCCAGAAGATGCAGTCATATTACCTATGTAATATGCTCACTCCCCTTTTAGCTGGGTGACCAGCTGCAGAAGTTACTGTGTACACAGGTTGCTACAGGGTTGGTAACTAAAGGTCTGACTCTGACTCCGAAGGAACTGAAGTGGGCCCACTTGAGAATTTGAAAAGAGTCCATCCCAGATTGCAAATAATGCTAGATTGGAAGAAAGCAGTTCCACATAAGGCTTTGAAGAGCAAATGCCTCCCTTTGCTAAAGGCCGCCAGTTGCTGAGCCTATTTGTGGCTGTAATGGGATAAATCCACTATATAGACATCTGTTATGCAACAATGGGCAATGGCATCCATCTGTTGCAGAGATACAGCACTTATTGACAAGTCAGATTTGTATCTACCGATAAGTCAGCATTTGCACTTTTGTGCAGATCTGTTAAGGGACATTTCATTGACCAAATAAGTGGCTCCCACTCTGTTTTTCTCCTCTCCAAAAGCTACAAGCATCAACATAAACCAATCTGGCACCGGCAAGTATGCTGGGCTGTTAGAAGAGATAGTGACAAGAGGGTTAGCTAAAATTTCTGCTTAACTAAAGAAGGGGAGAGAGGAAAAAGCCTGCAAACAATTTGCAAAAGGGGTTCATTTGAGGCTGTCAAAATGCCAGTTTAAAACCGCTGAGAAGGAAGTCAGGGAAGGGGAAGCGCAAGCAAGTTGCACTCAAGTAAATTCATGAAGCCAACGAGGTGGTTCAAGGTGTTATTAAATTCACCTCCAGAGACAACACACAAGAGTAGAGTTTGGCGGCCTCAGCTGAATGCTGGCACAACTGGCAGCTACTTCTCAAGAGACCCAGAGCCGAAATAGCAGGATTTGATGTGTGTCATGATTGAAAAGAATTGACAGGTGGCCCCGAGAGTAAAATAGCAGAGCCACAAGGTGGAACTGCATATGGAATATTGGGGGGAGGATCTCCAGCCCAGGGGAGAAGGGGGGGCTGCTGCTCAGGAAGGTTGGGGGGTATATTTCCACCTCTGGGGAAGGCAAGAGGAGCTGCAGGTAGGCATCCATTTGCATTTGACAGCCTTGATTAAATTAGGAAACAAAAGGCAGAGTATAAAATACACACCCTCTAAAGTTCAGCTATAAAAGAACTGCCGATAATGTGTTTTTAACAAGCAGCAGAAATAATTCCCTCTGCCACCAGCATCACCACACCCTCTTCTCTTACCAGACATTCAGAACAGCTATACCATAAACAAAATCTGAAAGATCCGACATCCCTTCCCAGAATAATCACCATAACAACGCACATTCAAAGAGAGGGAAAGTGCTATGAAATTCTGCAATTGACATTTCCAGCTAACTAAAAATATCAGAGGGGAAATCACACTCCAGAGTGAGATGGAGCCTCAATATACCCAAAATGAGAACATTTAGGTGGTGCAAATAATCC
Source organism: Podarcis filfolensis (assembly GCF_964270895.1). Classification (NCBI taxonomy): domain Eukaryota; kingdom Metazoa; phylum Chordata; class Lepidosauria; order Squamata; family Lacertidae; genus Podarcis; species Podarcis filfolensis. The sequence goes on along the minus strand of NC_139613.1, from coordinate 3,821,900 downwards.
GGGGGGGGGGGAGAGAGAGAGAAGGAACTCCTCTAAGAAGAACAATTATGCATGGGAAGGGTCCCTCAACATAGCACAGCTCTAGCAGAAAAACTAGGCTATAGAAAGGAGTTCCTGGTTGACAAAACACTGTTCTCAGTGTGGCAGTAGGTCCCACTGAGCACAATTGGCATAATATCCTATTCCTATGCAATGTGCTTTGAGGGACAGCCTCGCATGGTCATAGGAGAGGAAAAGACACATTTTCCTTATAATTTGTTTAGTTGTGAGATGTGCACACCTGTGCTGGGGACAGCAGGGGCATAGGTGCAGTCTAAAACTTAAGGGAAGCACAACACAATTTGTCTCATTCACAAAATAAATGGTGGAGCATTTTTCATTTGTTTTTGAAGATGTGGCGGTCTTTAAAGAGGTGCAGAAGGAAAGAATCTCAGTCTCCAAAGTTTCTAAAGCGGCAAACTATCAAAAGTAGCATGTTAAAAAGAGGCTGCAAAATGGGGCCGGCACAAATTCTCGTTAGAGATTTCTTCCCCTGCTCCCGGTCCAGAGACCATTCTACACTCCCCAGGATAAGTAGAAATAGCGCCATCTCTGAGTGGCTCCAAGTTAGATGGGAAGTTTAGGACCAGGCAACCCCTTTCGCTCTCTCCCTTCCAAAGGCAGCGCCTGCAGAAGTAAGAGTGAGTATTGATACCCACGTTGCAATGCTGAGTATCTCTTTCAGCAGATATCAACTCCCAAAAGCTGCAGTGATGAACACTATGCTTTGAACATCCAACTAAGGATAGCTAGAATGATTGCATAGGAAATCTCCGGATCTAGGGAGGAGAAAAAGTGTGGGATACCAGTAGTTGGAGGAGAATGCTGCACAGAGAAGGGGGTTCATGATGCACACTAAGCCGAGCTGTGCGCGATCAGTTTCACAGTGACCCAGTAATCTCCACACTTCCCTGGGGAAGGAAGCTTTCCTAGAGTCAAACATGGCAATCAGCTGTGCAAAAAAACCTGAAGAAGCATGTAAAATCTCATTGACTGCCCAAGGAAATTCAATAGGGGTGAACATGGCTTGTACAGAATAAGCCCTTCTCCCCCGCCCCATGGCTTCTACCCCTATTGACATGACCAAGCATAAGGTGTGCAGCCAAGGTCTTTGGGTCCGAGGAAGAATGGGAATATCACAAGGCTGAGATCTCTGAAGTGCGAGACGTAATTATGCACCATTTCATTATTAGCACAGCCTCTGCCTGCATGGTACTCAGGTAAACAGCTGACCTCTTCTCCCACCCCGTTTTCCTTCCCGTGCAGAGGTATTCATATTCAAAAATCAATATAATAAGTAGATTACCTGGGGGGGGGGAAATCACCTCTCCCAGATGTCAGGAGTGTGCACAAAAGCAGGTTCTGGTCGTATTGATCTTACTAAATACTCACAGAGTGGGTTCTTCAGCACGTAGCAGACCATCTGCATCGGGGAGATGGATTTTTCCTTTTTTTAAGACGTACAATGTGGTTCTGCTTTAGACAACATTTTCAAGGGCCTCTTGCACCGGGGCCTTGCAGGGCAAGTGCATAAGAACGAACAGGCGCAGGCCGTTAGCAGATGCAGTTTCTGTGATGTGGGGTGGTAGAAAGCTGCCTTCTGGTAAGAAGTGTCGGCCACTCCACAGCTCCCCCGCCGCCGCCGCCCTTTGCCATGCAAGAATAGAACCCAACAGTGCTCATGGGATTTGGCCTCAAGAGAACTAAAGCTTTTGAAAAGAGTTTTTAGCTCATACAGTTGTGGAAAAAGTCCTGTTGATATTGTGAGCAGCACTAAATGTGGATGTTGGTGGGACGTTAGGCACTATGATGGCCGTAGTGGAACACAGGACTAAACTCTGATCTGTGACCTGATCTAGCAAGGCTGCTCCTGATCTTTATATCCATTAATTTCGTCTGCCATTCTTCTTTAGGTCGGAATTTCTTCTTGCTTCCATCTCTGGGCTAACAATACTCTTGCCGCTGTTGTTGCATATAAGAACAGTTTGACATCTTGTCTATTAATGTCTTGGCCTATAATACCAAGTAAAAATGCTTCTGCTTTTTTAAAGAATGCGTATTTCAACATCTTTTTCATCTCATTATATATCATTAAAAGGGCTAATGGCCAGGAAATACATTTCTGGCATAGGTCTTCAAAGTCAACAGATGGACCCTGAGCTAAGAAGTTCAGAGAGACAGTAGTTTAGTGGTAAAAGATGCTTTTCATGCCCTCCTTTGGCAGCAGAGGAGGAGAAAGATCTCTGCCCCGAGACTCTGAGCTGCTGCCAGTCAAGACATCACAGAACTGAGCTAAATGGATCGATGCCTCTGAATGAGGCATTTCTTCAAACTCTGAGAAATACGGAAGAACTATTCCTCAAAAGCTGGGGTGGAAGACCTTTTTCAGCCCAAGGCCTGCACTTCCTACTAGGCAACCTTCCAGGAACCACATGCCAGTGGTAGGAGGAGCATCTTCAAAAGTGGGCGGGCCATGAGTGTAGATTTTACCTTTGCACAGTAGGCTAGTGTCTATATATGCACCACCCACCCTACCTTACTGTTCTCCATCCCAATAAATAAGAGATATTAAAGGAGGTTCAAGGACACGTGCCAGTCAGGTAAAAATACTTAAGGAGGGTGAAAAGTATGGGGGAAGGGGTGGCCTGGGAAGAAGCTTGAGGGCCATATTTGGCCCCTGGATGTGAGGTTCCCCACTTATGCTGTAAAGAAGCTTTCCTCAACTTTGTGCCCCCCCCCAAATGGCCATGCTGGCTGTGGCAGATGGGTTTTGTAGTCCAAAATGTCTGGAAGGCAGCAGGTTAGGAGAGGCTGTGCTCCAAGGCTGGCTAACCTGGCTGCATCAAGGAAAGAAGCAGCCTTCCAAATCATTATCCGCCCCCAATCTCACTGTGAGATACTCAGACATAGATGGAATGGGCAACATTGATTAAAGCTGGTTGGTTGATTGGTTAACTGGAGAAAGAACAAAATGATCCCATGACAAAAGTAAATGAAGAAGATCAAATGGGTGGAGCAGGTCTCAGCTTTTGCAAACAAACAGCTTGACGTGAAACTGAAATCAGACTTGCCCGCAGAAGTCTCCCTCTGGGTAGCTTGAGGTTGAATCCTGACAAGACAGAAGTACTGTTTTGCAGGGACAGGAGGCAGGCGGGTGTGGAGGACTCCCTGGTCCAGAATGGGGTAGCTGTGCCCCTGAAGGACCAGGTGCACAGCCTGGGAGTCATTTTGGACTCACAGCTGTCCATGGAGGCACAGGTCAAGTCTGTGGCCAGGGCAGCTGTCTAGCAGCTCCATCTGGTACGCAGGCTGAGACCCTACCTCCTTGCGGACTGTCTCACCAGAGTGGTGCATGCTCTGGTTATCTCCCGCTTGGACTGCAATGCGCTCTACGTGGGGCTACCTTTGAAGGTGACCCGGAAGCTACAACTAATCAAGAATGCGGCAGCTAGACTGGTGACTGGGAGCGGCCACTGAGACCACATAACACCGGTCTTGAAAGACCTACATTGGCTCCCAGTACGTTTCTGAGCACAATTCAAAGTGTTTGTGCTGACCTTTAAAGCCCTAAACAGCCTCAGTCCATACCTGAAGGAGCGTCTCCACCCCCATCGTTCTGCCCGGACACTGAGGTCCAGCTCCGAGGGCCTTCTGGCAGTTCCCTCACTGCAAGAAGTCAAGTTACAGGGAACCAGGCAGAGGGCCTTCTCGGTAGTGGCGTCCGTCCTGTGGAACACCCTCCCACCAGATGTCAAAGAGAAAAACAACTACCAGACTTTTAGAAGACATCTGAAGGCAGCCCTGTTTAGGGACGCTTTTAATGTTTGGTGGACTATTGTATTTTAATATTTTGTTGGAAGCCGCCCAGAATGGCTGGGGAAACCCAGCCAGATGGGCGGGGTATAAATAATAATAATAATTTATAATAATAATAATAATAATAATAATAATAATAATAATAATAATAATATAGCTTTAAAAAGATGCTCTCCGAGAGCCAACGAGATGCCTCTCTCCACACAAAGGCCATTTTGCCTTCCAAATGCTAAGCCCCACCACCCTCCGCACCTGTCTGCCTCTGGGGTCCCCACTGAGAGGCCTGCATGTTCTTGGGACCTTTCCTCTTGCCCTTGTGCACATCGCCCAGCAGGCACGTCCCCTTGCCTGCTATTCTTCCCACAGATAATAGAAAATAAATTGCAATTAGATTTGGTAATTGTAGATAATTAAGTCAAAATGAGCAGTTAATTATAAAAAAAAATATGTTTTTCGGGTGTTGATTGTATCATTTATTTTCTTTCGAAACTCTAATGTCTCGCTTGAGCAAGTTTAATATTTTGAATACTTTTAACCCTTTTTATAAAAAAAAGCAAAACAAAGAACAGCACAAACAAAAAAATTCCTCCTTTTAAGTGGAGCCTTGCTTAGCTGAGAATTAACATTCAAGTTTTTACCCCAGGAGTTCATGTCAACCAGAAGGTAGAGATAACTTCTTTTCTTGATTATTTCTGTGTTTTGTTTTTCAAATAGCAAAAAAGGAAAGAAAAGTCTTTGGCATTTCAATGACACAGTCCAGCTGCACAGCATCATTCTCCAGCCCCAATAATCACATGCACCCTTTTCAGAGACTGAAGCAAACATCACTTCCATATTCAAATGCATAAAGGAGACAAATGGACTTGTCGTCTTAGCCTCCTCTGGCTTTACATTAGATTAAATTATTTAGGGCGCATTCATCTGGTAACCTTTGCAGAACTGATGAATGAATACAGGAAGCAAACTTTCCGATGTCTTGCTGCCAAACTTCACGACCGGCTGGCACAGAGACTCGGGAATGCGCAATTGCACACTAATGCTTTAAGATTACTGCATGTCTCCATCAGAAAAGTGAGACATAAAGTCGGACAAACAGTCCCATAGAATCCCTAAGTCTTGTTTCTCTCACAACCTATGTTATCTCTCCCCTCTCGATATAGGAGGGCTGTTGCCACTAACAAAAGACCTGCAGATGCTGAAAGTAGATTCGCTAGAAGAGTGGGAACATTTGATACTTGTGTTTTCTAAGTATTACATACAGGTAACTTGCAGATCATGTGCATTTAACTGCATGCGACAATTTAAAAATAAATAAATAAAAAGGGTGGAAAGGAGATGGGCACCTGGGGTATTCTAACCACCGTATTTTTCACTCTATAAGATGCACCTGACCATAAGACGCACCTAGTTTTTAGAGGTGCTATGATGCTTATGTACTGCTTGTGGGCTTCCCACAGGCATCAAGCTGGCCACTGTCTGGCCACAGTGCTGGCCACTGTCTCCGTGCAGCACCCCTTCAGCGAAGCGGGAGGAGGAACAGAAGGAGCCCCTTCTTTTCCTCCTTCTGCTTTGCAGGAGAGGGGCTTTGCCTCTCCCTCTATGCGCAGCACCTCTTCTGCGAAGCACTATTCGCTCCATAAGACGCACTCACATTTCCCCTTACTTTTTAGGAGGGAAAAAGTGTGTCTTATGAGGTATTTAAATATACTTTCCCCAAGAAACCAGAGGCCTTTCTCTTGGGTATTGTCGGCCAAGGGGTGTTAAAGACGGATATAAATTTCTTTATGTATGCTACAACAGCAGCTAGAATACTCATTGCGAAGTACTGGAAGACGCAAGAGCTACCCACACTGGAAGAATGGCAGATGAAGGTGATAGACTACATGGGCTTGGCAGAAATGACGAGCAGAATCCGAAACCAGGGAAGAGAAGCAGCGCAAGAAGAATGGAAAAAATTCAAGGACTATTTAAAGAAATATTACAAAGTTAATGAAAGTTAGAATGATGTTGGACTGGAAAGTAAATGGTTGCTATTAGCAATGGTTAAGACAAGGAGAATAAGGAAGAATAGTCTAAATTTAAATTAAAATAAGGGAAGATTCGCTGAACAATCAATAAGAATTTGGAATACAGAAAGGGGAGGCATGAGGAAGTCGGGGAAGAAAGGTATAAGAAATTAGGATATGAAATGATACATGTTTTTTTGTTCTGTTTTTGTCTTTGTATGTTTATGTTTGTTGTGTTGTGTTTATATGGAAAAAATAAAAATATTATAAAAAAATAAAAAAGAAAAAGTGTGTCTTATGGAGCAAAAAATACAGTATATGTGATTTTGGTTTTATGCGCTATCCCCAGAACACAACCTCACTGTATGTTAAGGTTACTGTACTATGTTTTGGACAAAATCAAACACAGATAAGTCCGTTTATGGTCACCTCTATAATGAAGCGACACATTATCTATCTGCACAGGAAAGATTTCCTGCATGAGAAAGGAGGAAAACCCTATCCGTAAGGAACAGAAAAGCTAACGCATCCAATTGTGGAACTGAGTTTCTAAGCAGTTTTGATCATTGGTCAGACAAGGGCCACCAATGGAAACTGAAGGCACTACCTTCAGGAAAAAGAAGCAAAGTCAGACATGCAGATCTGAACACGACACTAAAAAGCCAAGTTCAGTACAACTGGCTTTGTTTCGAAGGCAAAATGATGGTGTGGGCAGCACACGCTGATGCACGTTTACTCAGAAGCAAACCGAATTGCGCTCAATCCAACCCTCCGCCTGCCTGGAGAATCGAGACCTTTGCGGGGGTCGTCCCTCAGCCCAGTCTCGAAGCCCAAACTTAGAAGGGAACTTTTCCCTGCATTTGTTGCTGCAGCAAAGGTCGAGGCAGCCCTCGAGGGATGATTCAGAGATCAATGCTGGCTACAATCACAGCCCCAGAACTGGAGAAGCGTAGTGTTCAAACACAGAAAGAGAACATTGAGAAGCTTGGCTATGAAAGCACATGACACCCAATGAGAAAAACACAGTGAGTGCTGCCCAGTGATTGCTCCTGCCTCTCCCGGTGCAGGCACTTGTTATAAGGAGTTCCGCATTTTCATTAATTAACGGAGAGATAGGCAGACCCTGTGCAACTCTGCCCATCCTAGGGTAGGGCTCAAGGAGGCGCCCTCTCTTCCCCCAGAGATTATTAGCACTTCTGTACAGAACTCTGCTTCCGCACTTGAAGAACTACAGACCTGGGTCAAACTACAAAGGTTGCCAGGGGACACTTTTTCAGAGCACCTCTGCTGAATTCCAACTCCAGTGTCACCCTATTTGCTGCCTGTTTTGGGGCCCTCTCTCCCTCCTGGCTTTGTGCCATGTGAACCACTTCCAAACCTCTCTCTTAAGCTTGCTGTCTCCAATAAACGTCTGTTTCAAACCTTGCCTTGGTTGGTTTCCTGACTTCTTTGACGCCCTGGCCTGATCCTGCTTCGCCTCTGAGCTTCATCTGAGAGCCCCTAAGTGACTGCCTTTAATGCAGGCTCCCAAGGTCTACTTTCAAGGACAGGAGCCCAGGTCCAGGTCTCTGCACCCGCCACCCCACAGTCTTTATTGACTATATTGTCATCCCATGATGTTACTTCCATTCTTTTTGGCTTGAAGCATTTAATCCGAGAGAAGGGAGGAAGAGGTGAAAGAAAATATGTTTTTTAGCATTCTGTAAAGCCCTTTAGACAAATCATAAAATATACTGACACATGAAAGTGCTTAACAGAGGAGCACAAGACCAAGGTATTACCTGAGGCCCCCACAAGTGCCATTCATCACTGGGGCCAAGCCGCCTGGTCTCATCAGCACTTCATCAATGAGCAGTTCTTCCGAATTAGGAGGCTGGCCTTTAAACCTGGGGTGGAGAGAGAAGAGCCACATATCACGGTAAACATGCACGGTGCTGAGCAGCCAAACTTTCGCCCCTTCTCTTCCTCTCCCCCTTTACACAGCAAGTAAATTAAACACTTAAACTGCAATCCTACCCACACTTAACTGGAAGTAAGTGCCATTGACGTCAACAGGACTTGTGTTTGAATAGACACGCCTAGGCATGAGCCATCGGCCTCCAAGCCAAAAAACCCTAGATTTATTAGAATCCTGCATTATTTTCTGTGGAGGGGGCAGTTCCATGAATACTCCTTGATGCAGTCACAAAGCAGTGGTGCCAGGTACTGAGGTCAAAAGCAGTGCTGTGTGCTTGCCCACCAGATCTCTCAAATGCTCAAGGAATCACTGGATGAGGGCATCAGAAGCGGGCTTTTGAATTCTGAATTTCAAAAGTCCTCAAGATTTTGTTATTGCGATCAGCAAGTACCACAAATGTATTGCCAGTTGGGCAAACTTGCAAAGAATGCCAGCTCCATTCATACAGCAACATTCTAGACAGAAGAATGGTTTGTTTCCATCCCTCCACCCTGATAAATTTAACCCAGAAGAGAAAATACAATTTTTTAACAGAAATAGCAATTTATGGAACGTGCAACTGAGGCCACAAATAGGTTAGATGGCTTTAAAGAGGATAAGATGATTTAGGTAAGAACGTGTTGAACTTGCCATTATTAACTAGAACATGGGTAGGCAAACTAAGGCCCGGGGGCCGGATCCGGCCCAATCACCTTCTAAATCTGGCCCGCAGATGGTCTGGGAATCAGCGTGTTTTTACACAAGTAGAAAGTGTCCTTTTATTTAAAATGCATCTCTGGGTTATTTGTGGAGCCTGCCTGGTGTTTTTACATGAGTAGAATGTGTGCTTTTATTTCAAATGCATCTCTGGGTTTGTTTGTTTTTTTAAAAAGGAGGGAGAACTATTGACTTCATGTCTTGTGTGTTGTGGGCATCTCAGAGGCACCTGGCTGGCCAATGTGGAAAACAGGGTGCTGAACTATGTGGATTTTTAGTCCAATTCAGCTACAAGGCTCTTCTTCCGACACCATTACTGCCATCATGGGGGCTGGCAACTGTGCCATTCTATGGGTGGCACCCAATGCTCTCGTTTCTTTAGGGTTTATGCTTTTGCAATTGAACTTTCCCCAGCTCCTTGCCCCACACCCTCCCCACATCTGCTCTGGAAGGCTGAAACCCACAACAGATTTAGGGGGGGGAGAGGGGGGACAGTTTCGTTGTGCAAGTGGCAGCACTACTCTGGATACAAGCCTCTGTTTACAGCTAGCTAGCTAGCACACACACACAAACAGAGAGTATCAAGACAAGCTGTAGAGCCGAGTTTTGCCAAAAGGAAAAGAAAAATGTGTTTCTCAGCTAGTCTCTGCAGGCATTTAGGTTGTATTGGTGCACTTTAGCGGGGCTGAAAGTCGTGACTGCCTAGCAAAACCTTAAAAGAAAAAGAAAGAAGTTTTCATGCCTCCAAAGATGGAGGTTGTATTTAGCTATCATGGCTAATACTGTTGAGAGACCCATCTATCCTCCATGAACTTAAATTAATCAATACATGGGAAGGAGCAGAGCGGAGACAGTAAAGGATGCCTCTGGTCTTCCTTTTGCAGCTTTTCTGCCAACCAGCACTTTACAGAACGTGCAATCTTCTCAGCAGAAGCTGGATGCAGCAGATGTGAGGATACACAATAAGAAAAGCGTAATTGCAGAGGCATTTAAGAGTCCCGTCGTTGGGCAGTGGATGCCCCACAGAGCACTCCGAGAACGACTTTCAAAACAACAACATTGCCTCGCACAGACTTCAGGCCTTCCTTTTCTTCCTCCATTAGCAGGAACATATGCATGGATTAGAGATATTTGATCATTAAAAATCCATCTGCTCCTACTTAGTTCTTCACCTTTGTTTGTGACCCCAGTAGTCTTCTAAAGTACACAGCTCTGATTGCCTCTGATCAAACAGGCATTTTAACAGCCAAAGCAACACAGCTTGCTTTTGAACAGCATCTTACAGACAAAAGAAGAGATCAAGGAGGGAACCTTGGGAGCTACTCTGTCCTTGCTGGCCACTGACACAGAATGGGACCTCATCCTGAGCTTTTATGTATTTATTGGTGTCTGGAGTCCCCTCTCCTCTGCTGCCCCCCCCCCAGTTAGGTTTGGGAAGGGAAAGAGGGCAGAGGGCTCCTTCAGGGAGTCTCCTCTACATGGTTATACTTGCATGGAGGAAAAGAGCATGGCTGTGCCCTTTGGCCCTGCCTAGTTCATCTAGCAAGCATACTACTCTGTGGAAGAGGATCCCTAAAGAGGGATCAAGGACTGCCTTAAACTCAAGCGTGGTCTGATTTCAATTCCAAATGGGTTTAGGGGTGTGGGGAGAGAGATGCTCCATTTTTTGCATGATGCCCAGTCATGAAAACATAGACAGCTACTGCAAAGGGAGTCATGAAGGTTTGTGTATATATATATATATATGTGTGTGTGTGTGTGTGTGTGTGTGTATGGGGCAAACCCATAGTCAGATCCCTGCTTAGCTATGAAAAATAACTGGTCAGGCTTGGCCAAGTCACCACCTTTTACTCCAACCTGAGACTAGAACAAACTCTTTGAAGGAATTCAACAGATAACTCTGCAGATGGAGAAATCAAAGGACGGGTCATGTCATATTGAATGGCACGGGAGACGCCTCAGCTCAGCAGTAATGAATATGTTTTGATTGCAGAAGGTCATAGAATCAAAGAAATGTAGAGTTGGAAGGGAGCCCGAGGGTCATCTAGTCTAACCCCCTGCAATGAAGGAATCTCAATTAAAGCATCCATGACAGATGGCCATCCAACCTCTGCTTCAAAATCTCAAAGGAAGAAGAGTCCACAAACTCCCAAGGAAGACCAAACCACTGCCAAACAGCTCTTCCTGCCAGTTCCTCCAAGTGTTTATTTAGAATCTTGTAATTTGAAGCCATCGGTTTGAGTCCTACCCTCCAGAGCAGGAGAAAACATCCTCCATGTGACAATCCTTGATATAATGTGAGGTCCCAGCACCTCACATTAAAGAAACTAAGATGAGTTGAGAAAGACTTTTCTTGGCCTGTGTCTAGAGAACAAGAGGCCGAGTATTGCTTCACTTCCCACAAGGCTTCTGAAGGTGGGACAAATGGTGAGAATCAGCAAAGCCTGCACAATTTATCTTATTTGCAAATTTTGTATCCTGCCCTTCCTCATGAAATGAGCAGGGGGCAGGCTACAAAACTACTAAAAGTGACCAAAAGAATAATTAAAACATCTAAGACCCACAATCCATTTTTTATACGACATCCCACACCATTTGTCAATCTCAATATAAAGTTACTGCTGAATATTCAATTTTCACCTGGTATTTTCACCTGGTATTGAAAAGGAACCTTCTCAGCACCTGCCTAACATCAAGGAGGAGATCATTCCACAGTCAGTGGGCCACCACCAAGAAGGCCCTATTACACATCGCTGTGGCCCAGGTATTTATTTGGCAACAACCAAAAGGGCCTCCTCAGTGGATTGGGACAAGAGGAGACAAATGGCTACAAGTCCTCACACAGAGAGAGAGAGGACTTGCAGGAAGCAAGGAGATGGTGGCAATTACAATGTCTGGCTTGTAAGGGAAGTCAAAAGTGGTGGACCTCTGTGAACATAATTTGTCTTAAAGATCTCAAGTTAGTGTTTAAAGTAAGGGGACACACTAAGCAGTTCACAACACTATTTCTCCTTGGTTTTTGGGATTTATTGCCATTGTACTTCTCCATCCTCCAAAACAAAATTCTATGCTAGACTGTTATGGAGATAAGCTTGAAAAATACGATGGTTCCATGTCTTGAAGTCTCAGAGGCCTCACTACAACCAAGCTTCCAAAACACATGAATTACAAGCTTATCTCACACAAAAAGTAAAGAAAAGGAAGGAAGGCATCGAATGGAGGTTATTTTGTGATGAGATGGTGTGGAAGTCGGTTTTGGTACCTCTTTGAAATCAAAACCTCCCTTGAGGAAATGCTATAATACTCGAAACACATCGGGCAATAAATAATCTTCTAGCACCTCTGAGATTTCTTCCCCTTTCTGCCTCACACTCAAGTACCCAACTCAAGAGTAGCTCTGTACTGTAAGTGGCAATTGTGTTTGCTGTGGGCGTGCTGGTGTTTTCTGCCGCAAATGCTTAAAGTGTGAATGACAGATGTGCGTCCTTCAACATCCATATACATGCACTGGGAAACCACAACACAAATCAGGGCTCTCAGGTGAGGGTACGCAGGTGTTTAGGCATGCATGCCTGTCATTCACATCTTAAGAATTTGCTGTGGGGAAAACCAGTATAACATCAGCATACCCATAGCAAATGTAACTACTACATAAAACGTGGAACCTCTCCGAATAACTCAGGCAGAGAATAGAAATCATGTCAGGTCAGAGCCAGCTGGGTACATGGTGTGAAGTTCAATCCACAAGTCAGTTGTCTACCCCTGCTCTCTACAGGGCACCTAGAAGTCACCCACCCACCCTTCTCAATTGATCTCTACTTGCACAGCCGGATCGCTTCTATGCTTCCCCAGTACAACTCCCAGCTTCCATGTTTCAACTAGCTTTGAACTGCCTTCAATCTTTTTCATGCTTAATAGTAGTGATGGGGCAAACAGAAGGAAACAACTGCTAAAGTCTGCCTTAAATGGCTGAAGCAACTCTCTGAGACCTTGCAGTTGGGCATAGGATGTTTGCTTATGGGCACCAGAGAGTGGGAGTTCACTGAAGTACAGCGACAGCCATTTTTAGATCAGCAGAATTAATCCCCCACGCAGAACAAGCCTGATGTAGCTCAGAATCTCGAAGAGGCTCGCAATGCATCGTATTCCTCGATGCCATCATTGAAAATGCTAAACTACCACAGTATCTGAGCCATTTGCAATGTAGCTTTAACCAAATTGTTCCCATGACGCCGCAGATGATTAAGGCAGATCACACATCTTTGTGGAACTAATGTCTTTTGGTAAATTAGAAAGCTTGTTGTGTTTTATGAGTTCTTCTGTGGCCTGAAGAGGAGTTTAAGAAATGCTCATCTAACCCAGCACCACTGAGTGCTCACTGGAAGGACAGATCGTGAAGCTGAGGCTCCAATACTTTGGCCACCTCATGAGAAGAGAAGACTCCCTGGAAAAGACCCTGATGTTGGGAAAGATGGAGGGCACAAGGAGAAGGGGACGACAGAGGACGAGATGGTTGGACAGTGTTCTCGAAGCTACAAACATGAGTAACTGCGGGAGGTAGTGGAAGACAGGAGTGCCTGGCGTGCTCTGGTCCAGGGGGTCACGAAGAGCCGTACACGGCTAAACGACTAAACAACAACAACCCAGCACCAGATATCGGCCTAAGAAAGATGTCAACAGACCCACCCGCCTTCCATAAACCCCGACAGAACTCGAGCAGAAGTCCCATTTCCGACACTCCTCCCCAAACTCACCGATTGTAGTCAAGCCTGGATTGGTGGAGCTGCTGTTGCTGAAGCAGCAGTTTTGCCTCCTGCTTGGCTAACAGATTCTGAAGGCGTTCTTTCTCGATTTCCAGCTCCATCTTCTGAAGCAGCAGCTGCTTCCTCCTTTCTTCCGACAACCTCTTACCGCGCTCCATTTCTTTGGGTCTCAAGTCCGTGCTGCCGTTCAGTCCAGGAGTATGCGACGGGCACGAGCAACAGGCAAAGGATTCACAATGTGGTCCGGAGTGCATTTTTGGAAGGTGGCAGCCCTCTTGGAAAGAACCATGATCCAAGCTACCCGGTTTCTTGTGGAAAGAGCAAGTCTGAAGGGGACAGCTGTTTCTCCTCTGCTCCGCGGCAGGAGTTGCTTTCTTGTGGGGAGGCAACTTTTGCCTCGTTGGCGAGACCACGTTGTTGCACTTACCATGCAACCCATTACCCATCATGAACTCGTTCCGCTCTTCTTGCCGAAGACCCTGGGCTGCAGCTTGATGAGCATGACTGTTCCTGCAAGACTGAGACACAGGGATGTGGGTAGGACTTCCACGTGCCATTCTGTTGTTCTTGTATAAGGCCTGTGACCGAGCAATGCTAAGGTAGGATCCATCCAGTTCCGAAGATGACAGAGGTTGACAAAGGCTTCTATGGTTGGACATCTACAAGGCAAAAACAAAAATCAACCCACTTTAATTTTTAAAAATTCCATTTAAAATATGTTTAATTGTTTCTATTCTAGTTCTCATCGCTGGCTCACAGCGTTGAAAACTTGTACCAGCACCAGTAAACTTGCAGCGGTTTGATGATCGACACCTAACGCAACTCAACAGAAAATGGGTTTCAAGTGGAAGAGAGGAATATGCTATCAAATCTGCAATTTAATTCCGTCTACACAGGTACAATAAATATAAAAACCACTGCCTGCAGGATTTGGGGCATAAACAAGGTACTTCAGCCTATCAAGGAGTTGCGAGTATCTAGGGTTACATAAAATCAACTTGAAGTGTGGCAAAAAAGCATTAAATGTTAATGTCTGAAAATGTTTAATTTTGAATACAGAGCCAAGAAATCCATTCAGCCACTATAAATACTGTCTGATTGGCCATTACACAGCAGGGGATTTGATGTAAAACATTTCACCTTGCGCTGAATGGGATATTACTTACTGTTGGAAATTTGATGAGAGTTTTTGAAATATCCTTACAGAAACACTGATAAAGAACTAGACCACTTCCTGTAAAATACGGTTCTACATCAAAAGCTGTCATTCAACTACAAAACACGTTTAAATCCTACCACATAAGTGATTTCTTTTTCCAATTAAGTTGGGCTGGTGATGAGAGCCTGATAAAACTCCGGAGCTAGAAAGACACGTTAATTTGCATTTGTTGACCCAATCCAAAATGTGGGGAGCGGAGGCGACCCGACTGGGCCCATAGTTCATGTATGTTAACGGGCACTAAAAATCCCAATATGTACCACAGAGCACTCTTGCACCATAGTTCACTGAAGTTAAACAACTGCATTGAATGAGCCATCCCCAAGGCTTGCAATAGATGTTCAAAGTGCTCTTTAAATCTCAGCATTTATTTCAGGAACAACATTGGACCAAAACTGTTTCAGACTGGATTTGTGTAAGAAATTTCCCAACCTTTAAGTATGTTTAAGCACAGAATCCAAGGTCTACAAAGACAGCAAGAATGTTTTGATGGAGAGTATGGACAGGGAAAGCTTAAAACATTCTGAAACTGTGTGTAACAACAGCCTGACAGCCCCTTCTCTATCACAACTTATAGCATCAAACACACCCAAAGGGAATGTTCTCGGAAGGGGGAGGGCTGGGAATGACTCCCTGTCCGCAGAATCCGAGACCTGGGAGAAGAGTTGGTGGAAGAAGACTGGAAGAAATTTAAAGACTATCTGCAGAAACACTGTAAAATTAATGAATGTTAAAATGATGTTGGATTGAAAATAAGTGGCATTAGCAACAAAGTTAATAAGAATATGCAAAAATGAATTGATAATGGATGAAAATATAGAGTTATAATATGTTAAGATATAGAGTTAAGATAAACGAAAGAGGGTAAGGATTTGCTGATTTGATTATTTAAATGGGAATACAAAAAGGGGAGGCGTGAGGAGGCGAAGGAAACAAGCTAATGAGTTTAAAGTTACAAAAAACGGATTTGTTTTTAATTCTTTTTTATCTATTTGTTTTTTGTATTTCGTATTTTTATTCTTCTTTTTTCTTTTTTATGTATGCTCTCGTTTTTGTATCTTTTTCTTTCTATATGACTTTTTTCTATTTTGTAAACCTATGTTTTTGTAAAACCTCAATAAATATCTTTTTTTTAAAAAAAAAAAAGGGAATGACTCCCTGTCCGAAAGCATGGACAGCCACTGAACCTGGTTGACCCACATGGCCCGAATTATCAGCTTCCTAGAGGCAAAGAACATTTCCCACACTGCTCAAGGATTACACTTCCTCAGGGGAATGTACCCCCTTCATCGTAAGATCTCAGGGCGGTTCACAGAATAAAATACAGGACAAAAATAAGTAAAACAAAACAGCAAAACAGTAACACCCCCCTTCCCACGACACATTTAAACGGCTGTAGGACATTAATCAGTCAAAGGCCTGGTTGAAGATGAACATTTTCGCCCAGCGTCTAAAAGAATACAATGAAGGTGCCAAGAGAACCTCCCTGGGGTGAGCTTTCCACAAATGGGGTGCCACCACTGAGAAGGCCTGTTCTTGTGTTGCCACCCTCTGGACCTCACGTGCAGGAGGGACACAGAGAAGGGCCTCAGAAGATGATCTCAGGGTCCGGGTAGGTTCATATGGAAAGAGGTGGGCCTGAGAGGTTTAAGGCCCCTTTTTCAGATTTGTAGCATTTCCTTTGTCCAATGAGCTCAGGGCATAGGTTTCTATCTCCGCCACCCCCCAATAACCGTGGGAGATAGATCACCAGGGTCTTTATGGATGAAGGTGGTTTTGAACATGGACTCATTCCAGTCTCCATCTGTAGCCTAGGCTTGTTTTATGGCTTACTACTCAGAGTTTGCCTGGGGTGAGACAAACCATGAGTCTGGGTTCAAACTCATTGCTAAGTCAAACCATGGCTTGGTTCACAGCAAGGAGGGAGACCAGAGGAGGAACACGGTTTTCTCCCTGTTTTCTCTTTCATGCTAAAGGTGTGGTTTGGCTCAGCATTGGGCGCTGTGGTCTAAACCACTGAGCCTCTTGGGCTTGCCAATCAGAAGGTTGGCGGTTCAAATCCCTACGACGGGGTGCGCTCCCGTTGCTCTGTCCCAGCTCCTGCCAACCTAGCAGTTTGAAAGCAGGCCAGTGCAAGTAGATAAATAGGTACTGCTGCAATGGGAAGGTAAACGGCGTTTCCGTGCGCTATGGTTTCTGTCACAGTGTTCCGTTGCGCCAGAAGTGGTTTAGTCATTGCTGGCCACATGACCTGGAAAGCTGTCTGTGGACAAACTCTGGCTCCCTTGGCCTGAAAAGGAGATGAGAGCCGCAACCCCATAGTCACCTTTGACTGGACTTGACCTTTCAGGGGTCCTTTACCTTTTTTATATATATCTAGTCCCGCACTAGGGACATGGGTGGCGCTGTGGGTTAAACCACAGAGCCTAGGACTTGCTGATCAGAAGGTCAGCGGTTCGAATTCCCGCGACGGGGTGAGCTCCCGTTGCTCAGTCCCTGCTCCTGCCAACCTAGCAGTTCGAAAGCACGTCAAAGTGCAAGTAGATAAATAGGTACCGTTCCGGCGGGAAGGTAAACGGCGTTTCCGTGTGCTGCTCTGGTTTGCCAGAAGTGGCTTAGTCATGCTGGCCACATGACCCAGAAGCTGTATGCTGGCTCCCTCGGCCAATAAAGCGAGATGAGCGCCGCAACCCCAGAGTCGGCCATGACTGGACTTAATGGTCAGGGGCCCCTTTACCTTTACCTAGTCCAGCACTGTCTGCTCTGACTGGTACTCCAGGATTCCTAGCAGAGGCCTTTATGTTCACTTGCTGTGAATTGGAGATGCCTGAATTGAATTGAGATCGAACATGGTGCACTCTGTGCACAGCGTGTTTGTCCCACCACGGAGCTCTGGCTCTCTCTGGGGTGCTTTGCCAAGAAGTCAAAAATGGCAAAAAGCTCCTATTAAGTGCAGCTCCTGTGCTATAGCATGTAGCCAGGCACTTGGTCCAAAATCCACGTTTTGGCAAGTGTCGGAGAAAGTCAAGAAGAAACTATTACTTATTTCTCAAGCACTATTCAAAGTCTAAGGTAGCCTTGCCTGACTTTATCCTCCTGTCCAAGGAAAGCATTTTTGTTACCCCTCATTGCCAGGTGCATTTCTGACACTGTGCAACAGGCTGCTGTTAAGCTATCAAGATAGTTATGCCAATCTTTGGTTGAAAGAGTTATTAGGAAAGAATTTACTTAGAAGAATATGCAGAATTAAAACTTAAGTGAAAGATATCTGGCATTCAGACTCATTCCTTTTATTGCCCAATCTTTTACTGAAATCTCCATTACAAAAAAAAAAAGTCTAAGATTAATCATTACAAAGCACCTAGATGGGACAGAGATTGCCGATATTAATACCCCAAGATAAATAAGGCAGATAAGCATGTAAAAAGGTTAGTTGCCTATTTTCTTAGCAGGAGATAAAGTGCCATTGTTGCTCATGAATGATGTATGATGATGATTGCTGTATTTCAAGTGTGCCATACAAAAAAGAAAGGCAAGGGGGGTGAGACAATGAGAAGGTAATAGTAAAAACGCTGCATTGTTCTCGTTTAGCACAGAGCGATCGGCAGGAGTGAAGACGTGTGGCTTACAAGGAATCTCTTACGGCAACGGAGAACAAATCTCTGCCAAAGCAGAATCCACAGCTTGTGTGATGGGTGCCTGCTTTCTGCTTTAAAATAATTATTCTAAGAGCAATACGCTGTCATTAATTGCTTTAACCTCCTATGCTATTCCAACAGAGGACCAAGGGTGCAAGACACACGTTTTCAAAATGGCTTCTGAGGTGACACTGAGAATGATTTTCAACTTAGGTTATTGTTGTTTTCTACAAACTTTATTGAAAAATTTAAAAACAGTTATCAAACACAAAGGGTTGTCTTCCAAGACAAATGTTAAGTCTTGCATGCAAACATCCACACAGCATCAAAACAGACTTGGAGAATCTTTTATATTACAATTTTAGTTCATATCCACAGGGTATACATCAAACTAAAGCATTAAAATAGTTTCCCCATAGTGGCTGCTGTAACCGGGTTGGGGGGGGGGGAGATTACTGTACTATTATTAATAAACAATATGAATTGAGACCATATGGAGATAAAATCATATTTCTTGTAGGTGCTATATCCACACATATTGGGTCCCAGTTTCCATAGTGGGAGGAGGTGCTTTTTCCTAATGGGAAGCAACTATTTGTGTCGCTGTTCACATAAGAAAGAAGTTCAATTCTTTACGCTTGGCATTTGGATTGATACCGTTTCCCATCAACAACAGGGCTAACATTGAATTGGGTACAAGATGACAGTGGAAAAAATCAAGCTCAGAAATCTTAAAAACAACGGACACTCCCACCACATATATGGGAAGGTGCCTTTAAGGGTGAGACAACACTTGAAAGATGCAGGGGCCAACTTATGTTTTAGGAAACAAACTCCTGCCTAAGAATTACTATACTCATTCCTCTTCAAATCAGTTACTTGCCTTGACTCTTGATGCTCAGTGAGCATTATTGGCTACTCTGGGGGGGAAAGAAAACCTCTGCAGCGCTCTGGGCATTCATTTGTGTAGCCCATGACCTGGAAAGGCCTCCATACCTTAAGAGCCCTCTGACCCAAGGGCCTCAAAAAAACAATAGGTGTTTGAAAGGTCCCAGAACCCAAGTTTTGGGTTTGCTTAGCTCTTCTCATCTCATCCTAATGCTCACCTGCACCTCTCTCTTTGCACACACACCTGGGTCCTCTCTGTTTCGCAGAGACCAGGGAAGAGACAGAGGCGTCCTCTTTACGTATAAGGCTCATGGGTGGGGGGAACCATGCAACTCCACAATTTCTTCATGCTGCAGATTTGAAAGATAGGGCAGCGGGCACTTGCTTTTGCACAAGGCTTCAGATGTGGCATGCGTTTCTCTCATGATGCCCCAACCTTCCCAGGAGGCCTGTGTCTGAAGCAAGAAGGCCCCCTCTTCAAGACTTGTGGGACATCAGGACATCACAGGACAGGGGCTGGGGTCTCTCAGTGCAGCATCCCACTCTCCTCGTGACAGCATGGCTAGCTTGGTGTGCTCCTTAAGGGCCGCTGGGTATGCTTCTTTGGTACTGTAGCTTGGGAATATTTCAGAAGACATGGCCACCTTTCCAACCGGGAAGGCGGTTTAAAGTTGGCTTTAAGCAAGCAAAGCCCTATGCGGATAGGAAAGTCGTGTACTTCTGTGATAGAGCATCTGCTTTTCATGCAAAGGCTCCAAGTTCAATCCCAACCCTCTCCAGTTAGTGCCACCCTTGAAATTCCAGAGAGGAGCTCTCTGCATAATACTGAACTAGGTGGACCGGTGCTATGACTCCATATAAAGGCAGTTTCCTACCGTATATACTCGAGTATAAGCCGACTTTTAAAGCACATTTTTAATGCTGGAAAAGCCCCCCCTTGGCTTATACTCAAGTGAGGCGGACGGCGGAGGGACGAGAGGCCCGAAAGGAGCCCTTTCTCGCTGCTGGTCCCACCGCCGCTGCCCGCCTCTCGCAAGGGCAGGCACAGGAGCTGAGGTTGGGAGAGGCACTGCGCTGTGTCTCTCACAACCACAGCTCCTATGCCTGCTCTTGCGAATGGCAGAGGCGGCGGCGGAGGGATGAGCAGCCCAAAAGCAGCCCAAAAGGGCTGCTGCTGCTTCTTCCTCCGCCGCTGCCACCACCACCACCAGGTTTGTGATGTGGTGAACTGGCTTATCTTCGAGTCAATAGGTTTTCCCAGATTTTTATGCTAAAATTAGGTGCCTCGGCTTATATCCGGGTCAGCTTATACTCGATTATATACGGTATGTTGCCTCGGGAGAGGCAAAACGAAAGGAGGGCTCCCTCTCTGAGAGCACAACGATGCGCATGCAGCGATACCAACCTCAAGTGCCACATGGAAAACCAGACCGCTGATGTTTTGCCTTTCCTGTCAGCCATGGCACAGACCTCTCTCACACAACAAAAACATTCCCTTGACAGTGCTTGGTGCAGAAATTAGAATTCAGCGTGTTGCCGGCTTTATCAACATGCAACAACGACGGAAATAAATAAAAAAATAACGGAGCGGCTATGACTTCAATTTCACCTCCCCACCACTCCTGCCCTTTGTTTTACAGAGGGCTCGGCGGTGCAAGGCCTAGATAAATATTTCAGAAACAATACTATTTGTGAGCAGATCAGGTTGCCGCCATTTCCCAGTGCATTTGGAGTTCACGCAAAAGAAGGGCAGGCGAACGGTGGGCTGCATCGCTAAGTCCGGGGGCCTGCGAGCGCCGAGCCGTCGGCTGGCTGATCGGGAATGCAAAATGCAACAGCTGCAAGCTAATCTTTGCCAAAGCCCCATCCCGAATAAATGGAGTGCATTCTCCCCAGCGCAATTAACTCACACACTCTGGCAGCTTTCTGCTAGAAGATCATCAAGGTAGATTACCTTCCAGCATATGAACTAAATACTTACAGGTGTTATATCATCCGTTATTACTTACAAACTTCTGCATTTAACAAGACATCCAGGCAAATGAATGATCTCATTTATGAATTATTTATTAGCGTTTCACAGCATGCTCCTGGCGTCATCCATGGCCTTTTCCAGGTCATATGACACCAATTAGAGCTGAATTTTAAATTATTCAATAATCTGAACTCTCTTGTCATTTAACATATAGATATCAATGCAGTAAACAAGTTAAGTCTAATGGGCCCCGGAGGTTTGCATCGCCCCCCCTTTCCTAACCTGCACCTCCCCACCCCAGTTCCCCTCCCGCCCATCAGCCGCAGAGGCTTTGCTCCGCCGTCGGAATAAGAAAAACAACAGAATGCAGCAAACACACACATTTGCAAGGTTTTAATATCAGTTATTTCGGCCTGCCTTAGGGATTTCATATCGCCACTTACAAACACTGAATTTAAAATGTGTAAGTCTTTAGCTGCAAGCTTCTTCTTTAAAAAACCCAAAAAACCAAAAGCATCTTAAAAGGGTATATCTGGGATAAATTGCACCGAAAGGTTTACCCAATTTAAAATGAAGCAAAAGAGTGATAGAAAGCACGGAACGTTGTTTAAAAGCTAGACCCTTTCACCCCTGCTGGAGGGGGGAAAATGCCAACATTTCTTCTTTGAGAAACAATACAGGTTTTGGGGGAAATTATAGTCCTTGCTGTTGTGTACTCAAGGAGACAGGTGCACAACATGTCTTCAGTCATGAGCTGCAATATTTTAAATTCATGAACTTTCTCGTAAGGTGGAGGTGCTCAGACTGTCACAGTCCGCTTTACCTGAAGCCAGAAAGGCACTAGGTTTGACATCCCCATCCACAGGCAAATAGCTCACAAGGCTTGGGCCGATGCACCATCCTCTCAAATATATAGACAAAGCTACCTTGGAGCAGATCAGACCATTAAGTCAGGGTACGGTCTCCTCTAAACAGAAGCACCACATCTTTCTGGCAGAATTCTTTTCATTAAACTCAGGCTGCTTTCTTAAAATGGAGACACCAGGGATCCCACCTGCAAACACACATAATACTCATTCCACATTTGTAAAAACTCAATCACCTGGTGTGGCAGCATCTGCACTTTGGAACTCCCTGCCTATTGAGAGCAAGCAAGCACCTTCATTAATTAATAATAATAATAATAAACTTTTATTTGTATCCCATCCTCCCCAGCCAAAACTGGGCTCAGGGCAGCTAACATCAAATATATAGTAAAGGTAGAGGGACCCCTGACCATTAGGTCCAGTCGTGACCGACTCTGGGGTTGCGGCACTCATCTCGTTTTATTGGCCGAGGGAGCCGGTGTACAGCTTCTGGGTCATGTGGCCAGCAGGACTAAGCCGCTTCTGGCAAACCAGAGCTGCGCACGGAAACGCCATTTACCTTCCCACCGGAGCAGTACCTATTTATCTACTTGCACTTTGACGTGCTTTCGAACTGCTAGGTTGGCAGGAGCAGGGACCGAGCAACAGGAGCTCACCCCGTCGTGGGATTCGAACCGCCGACCTTCTGATCGGCAAGTCCTAGGCTCTGTGGTTTAACCCACGGTGCTACCCACGTCCCATCAAATATATAACCTTAGTATAAAATCAAACAATAATTAAATTACCTCCTAAAAACAAGTCAGGATCAAATTAAAATCTAATTAGATGGCTTTCCGCAGGATTAGGGTTGGGAACAGTAAATGCTCATCGGGCCCAACTGTTTACGCTGTTCTTATATGGGCCTGTGAGAATGCTGGGAGGCTTCTTTCATACAAGTTCTTATACAAAAAGAGAAGGGGAGTCAGGCTGAGCCCTGACCAAAGCCCTGGCGGAACAACCCAGTCTTGCAGGCCCTGTGGAAAGATGTCAAGTCCTGCAGGGCCCTGATCTCTTGTGGCAGAGCGTTCCACCAGATCGGGGCCAAGGCCAAAAAGGCCCTGTATCGAGGCCAGCCTAATCTCCCTGAGGCCTGGGATCTCCAAGATGTTATTATTAGCGGACCGTAAGGTCCTCCGTGGGGCATACCAGGAGAGGCGGTCCCATAGGTACGAGGGTCCTAGGCCGTATAGGGCTTTAAAGGTTAAAACCAACACCTTAAACCTGATCCTGTACTCCACCGGCAGCCAGTGCAGCTGGTAAAGCACTGGATGAATGTGATCCTGTGGCGAAGACCCCATAAGGAGTCTCACCACGGCATTCTGCACCCGCTGAGTGTTCATTGCATTCTTTCCAGTGCCAGCCTAAAAAAATTCCCCACTTTCACCCCAACTAGGAGGGACCTTGCTCCCTAGACACACCCCTTTGATACCCAACCAATCACAGCACTCGGCAAGAGATGGTCTCCTGGAGATCCCATCCCATCTGTTTCAGACCAACAGGAAATGGGTCTTCTAGGTGGTGGCAACGCCCTCTTGTTGCATATATGACAAGCCTTATCTCTACTGTCTTTTCGGAGCCTATGTAATACCTTTTTTAAAACAAGCCTTTTAAGAGGAGATGCTTGCCCCAGAGTGCATCGACATTGGATTTGGAGCTGTTAACCTGCTCACTGCTTTTGGGAAGTTTCATGGAGAGCGATTCGTTGACGAAGAGAGAGAGAGAAAAAAAATTCATGAATTACAGTTTTCCTTTAGAGAGGAAAACCTATTTAGACAGAGGTGCTCAGAAAAGAGCAGAATAAGATTTTGGTAATATTTGCATCTAATGGTTCATATTCCTCTTCATTGAGCCCCATACTTTTGCTCTTGCCTCGTTTTTCTCAGCCTGAACAGAACAGCTCAAAACCAACTGTTTGTGTGAATGTAGCTTAAGATGTAAGGAAGACAGAAGATCTGTCTGGGAGGGCAGAAGACAGGGAACAGCACCCAAACACCAGTGCTGACACATTTGCCTTTACCATTTCGTCTTGCTGATTTTGTCCGGGTTTCGCTGCTCCACTCCAACTGAAAAGCGCTATTTGCTTCCCTTCCCAATGTTATGTCATCTAATGGTTCCATCTGCTCCCTTCATCTCTCAGTGCACATTTTGGGCTCAGAACTTCCAATAAGCTGGATATTCTTTGGCATGTTCCTCTCCTGACCTCACAGCTACCTTTCTATTAAGTTCTGCTTGATATTTATTTGGGGCCTGAGAAGTGGGTGGTGAAGACAGAAATGGAATAAGCACAGGGAGTTTGAAGCTTGTTTGTGTCTTCCATTAATAGTTCCTCATCTCAACTAAACGGATTTGAGTGAGTTTCCTCCTGATTCTGAAACGCCTGCAAAGCTCCTCTAATGCTGAGCGCTGCTGGCAAACTAATTTGGATTCATTCCTTCAAAGGGGGCAATTCACCAGCTACTACCGATGCCACAACCAACCCAGACTCCTTGGTTTTTAGTCATTCTGTGTCTTCCTTTAGATTGTTCAAAGCATTTTTCCAGAAGTTGTTTTGGTCTTTTATTCTTCACACGCCTGGTGCAGTGCATGGTTGCCCAGACAAGAGTTTGCCACAGCAAACCAGCTGGTCTCCAAGGCACACAGCAGCTATATCATTTTGTTGATACAAACACACACAGCTGCTCTTCTGGAATTTGTGTTTCCTTCATTTTTCCTGCACATCAGAATGACTAGGACTGTCCCCCTTTTAGCATCTTCAAGGCATCCTTTCCTTGGTCCACAGCAGCTGAGCTGTCAACTAACAGCAATTAAACAAACTCGCAATGGAATTAATGCAGGTTTCATCACATCTTGGCCTCGGCATTTCCAGTTACCCCTCACTGTTACACTTCTGTACTTTCTTTAACATCATTTCCCAGATAGCAATTTCAGAACACATCTAAAAGCGAACCCACACAATTTTTTGCAACAGATCAGAATGATGCTTCCTATGGTCTAACAAGAAAAGAAGGTTGAGATCAGAGCAAAGATGTCTAGCTTTAAAGAAAGCAAGACTCAGAAAACATTATTTTCTCAACATATTTCACTTGAAAACAAAGGGAGGAGGGCAACCAAGTCTAACTAGAAGTGCCATTTCACAAGCGTCACACATTAGGGATCTGATCATGTAGCTGAAATTCTCCACACATTTTCCTCCTACACGATCAAAGCTTAGTAACACTCCTGAGCCCTTTTGATAGAAATTAAAAAGTTTTTGTAACAGGTGGGAATCACACTTGGAGAAGTGGGTCAATGGAACAGAGCATTCGTTAACACTCCTATTCAGAGACTATCCCTGGATGTAGACTCTTCACACTCCCTCTTCTTGCATTGGAGATGCTGGATTTAGAGAAGCTTAAGATATGGGGCAGCATATCCCTGTGCCAAAAGAAGCACAGAAATAGGGCCTCTTGGCTTCCAGGAACTCGAGAAGACTGGCAACCTCAATTTGCACTCCAGAAACTGCAGCAATGCCCATCTAGGGTCAAAGAGGAGTTAACTGCACCGAAAAGCACACTAGCAATGTCACGGATCATTCTATGTTACCACAGCACACCAACATTTGCAACTACGTTTAATAAATTTGGTTGATATGACGGGGCTGGTATTTAGTGCCCCTGTGATCTGAGAGTTTGTAGTACAGGCAACGGCCATTTCACATGGTGGTTCTGTTCCTGGCCCCTGTGTCTGCGAAGTGTGCATAATCACACCCTGCCCACCTTCTTCCCTCGTCCAGGTCCATAAGGACCCACGCCACGGTTGTCAACTTTTCCCTTTTCTTGCGAGGAATCCTATTCGGAATAAGGGAATTTCCCTTTAGAAAAGGGAAATGTTGACAGCTATGATCCACGCACCAGCAATCACACATCATTTAGACGTGCCTAAAATGGTTGCCGCCTATAGATATTACTTCTAATAGATCCAAACTACAAGAAAGAAGATTCCACCTAAACATTAGGAAGAACTTCCTGACAGTAAGAGCTGTTGGACAGTGGAATTTGCTGCCAAGGAGTGTGGTGGAGTCTCCTTCTTTGGAGGTCTTTAAGCAGAGGCTTGACAACCATATGTCAGGAGTGCTCTGATAGTGTTTCCTGCTTGGCAGGGGGTTGGACTCGATGGCCCTTGTGGTCTCTTCCAACTCTATGATTCTATGATTCTATGATTCTAAGATATTATTGCTGGAAGATCAAGAACCCTTTCGAAAAAGCATCGTCCCTTCTTTCTAGAGCGAAGTGTAACGGCATTACGTTAGTGCGCATGCAAGCCTGAACAGCCCTCTACTGCTGAGACTTAAGGAGTTAGCTCCTGATACTTGGAAAAAGAGATGCAAACACACCTCAAGTTAGTGTCCATTTCCCAGTTCCGTTCTCAGTGGCAGATGGCAAGCACTGAAAGAATGCTGTCAGAAAGATAACTGAACTTGCTCAAATGCGAGGCATCCCCTGCAGACCCTTTTTGGCTATAGATCTAGCATGTCTTTGCTGAAAAAGAATCAGAGTCAGAAGCTGTGCCAAAAAGACCAAAGGCTTTTAAAAAGCATCACCATATGCAAGAGAGATTGTTTTAGCGAAACAGGTAAATGAGGAAGGATATTTCCATAACAGAGGCATCCCGCAAAGCTGAAGCATTCCCCGGCTCTCTAGCAAAGGTGGCCCCAAGTGAGTAGACTCAAGCAGGGCAATGTCCTTGCAGAAGAGCATTTGGGTTTTGCTAATGATCCAGGTCCCTGGGTGATAATTCATAAAAAAATATAAGAGCAAGCAGCAATTTTCATGTGGCTGCCCTTTTGATCCTACATTTGTAGGGAGCATTTCTGAGGCTAGCTAGCGGCGCCCCCGTGGCTCTGGTGGGATGACCTCTAGTCTGCCCCTCAAATGACAATCATGCCAAAGAATGACAACAAGGACTGCAGAGAGGTCAGTGTGGTGCTTGAAAGGCAGCCTGGCTCATCGTGATCATGACCTGACAAAAAAGTTACACAGAAGTTTCGGCTTTCGAAAAAGGTGAGTGTGTCTCTGTTCTGATGCATTCTCACGATGGTCAATAATATCAAGCAGGCCCAAGAATCCAGGGGACACATAAGCAACATACAACAACTCCACACCGTTTATGCCAGCCCATTTGCTGCATTGTGTTCAGGATTTGTGCATAAAAGCGGGAACAAATTTTTGAGATTTAAGAGAGGGTCCCCAGTTGCTTCTCCCACTGCAGGAAGCTCAAAGCTTAAACCCACGGGCCCCATTTGGGGCAGGGAGAGATTCAACTACACTCAGATACGTTAGCAGTTTTTTAAAAACACACATGAGTTTTAGAGAAGTATTTGATGTGGTTACTTTTTATATTTTATAGCAGTCAACAGTTAAAGTGCTCCTGAGAAATAATAGCACCCCTCCTAAAAATGAAGAGGGAGTTAGCCAAGCCTACCTAGGAAGAAGGGTCCCCTGGACTGCAAGAAGATCAAACCTCTCCATTCTTCAGGAAATCAGCCCTGAGTGCTCACTGGAAGGACAGATCCTGAAGCTGAGGCTCCAAGACTTTGGCCACCTCATGAGAAGAGAAGACTCCCTGGAAAAGACCCTGATGTTGGGAAAGATGGAGGGCACAAGGAGAAGAGGACGACAGAGGACGAGATGGTTGGACAGTGTTCTCGAAGCTACCAGCATGAGTTTGACCAAACTGCGGGAGGCAGTGGAAGGCAGGAGTGCCTGGCGTGCTCTGGTCCATGGGGTCATGAAGAGTCAGACACGACTAAATGACTAAACAAACAAAAAACCTAGGAAGATAGTTCCCTAGAGAAGACTTTTGGGTAAAGAACCACTGATTTCAATTCAGGTGCAAGGCAAGTGACAGAGAACATTGAGGGGTCCCTCGGATAAGCAGAGCCTAAGCTAGCCTTCCCCAACCTGGTGCCCTCCAGATGTTTTTGACTGCAGCTCCCTTCTGTTGCAGACACCATGGTCAATGGTGATGGGAGTTATATTCTAAAGCATCTGGAGAGCACATAGATTGAGCTTGAGAAATTACAAATAAAACCAGTGATTTCTGTGGGGTAGGGGAGACGGGTTGACTTCAGTTAGTGCTAGGTCTGCAATCTCACAGCAACAGTCTAGAACATTTGTCGTTCCCAAATTCTCTTCAGAAGCAGCTCCACGGATAATACACCGCTGAAGTTCAACCCAGATGTTGTTGCAGATCATAGTAGTCAGATCTCTGCTGCCAGGAAAGTATTCCACTGGTTTGTCACGTGTAGTTGGGAAAAGGCACGTCCAGCCCCAGGTGGCACCCAAGAATCAAGCAGTCCACAAGTACCTCCAGATCTGCAGAGATGATGTTCCAGAGAAAAGCAGCCTCTCACCAACTCATGGACCACATTTTTCCAATCCTGGTCCCCTTCAGGTGTTGTTGGACTCCATTTCCCATCATGCCTAACCACTGGTCAGGTTGTTAAGGGTGTCACCAGACCTGCTAGTGCATCTATATACACCAGCTCACATGAATCTTGTACTATTTTGAGGATCTATACTGGAAATGATTCCATGCCACAGATGTAATTGAAATGGACACAATTACTCTGTAATTAGATTTAAGAGCCTTTGAAAACAAATTATACGGGACATGCCAAATGTTTGCCCATTTTATTTTTGGGCCAAAAACGGAGGTATCCAAAGGCCAAAAAAAAATCCTACATAATCCCTTAACATTCTGGGCTTTTGACCCCATCATTTCCTCATTCTCTGCCACTGCTATTTCAGCACCATTTCCCCCTTCAAACTTCTGTGCCTTTTTCTTTCTTGTTTAATCACATAGAGGGCTCCAGCCAACTGGAATGAGATACCATAATGGCACTTAGGAGTGTATCAGATTTTGCTACACGGCAGTGTTACTCAGGCAAACAAAGCCAACCGAGAGGAAGGGCAATACCTCAGTCGTATCTGTGATCATGGAAAACAGGGTTACCAATTGCTTTCACTCTGCATGGGCTAAAACACATGCCCACTTTCAAGACAATCCATATCACCAAAGGATCGCCAGAAGGATCATCTTCAAAAAGTTGTTTGAGAAGTGCCCTCCCCCAAGTGCTTGATCCTCACTTTAGATTTGGGGGGGGGCAAATGCTTTTGGCACATTCACTTGATGGGTAATTATGGGTCTGGAACTTTGGTATTATTTTGTTTGCCAAATTTCTCCAAGCTGAACTTCAAACTGAGCTCTGACAAGCCTTAGTGACTGGAGAGTCAACTAATTAATATCACTCTGGGATATTTAAAGCCCTTTGAGCTATTTAATAATTTTGTGTGTGTGTGTATATAAATGGGACGCGGGTGGCGCTGTGGATAAAACCTCAGCGCCTAGGACTTGCCGATCGTCAGGTCGGCGGTTCAAATCCCCGCGGCGGGATGCGCTCCCGTTGCTCGGTCCCAGCGCCTGCCAACCTAGCAGTTTGAAAGCACCCCCGGGTGCAAGTAGATAAATAGGGACCGCTTACTAGCGGGAAGGTAAATGGCGTTTCCGTGTACTGCGCTGGCTCCGGACACGACTGGCCCGTACGGGCAGGGGTACCTTTACCTTTACCTATATATATATATATATATAAAATATATATATATATATATATATATATATATATATACACACACACACACACACACACACACACACACTGATCAGTGAGCAAAGCTACATATATATATATATATATATATATATATATATATATATATATATATATATACTGATCAGTGAGCAAAGCTACAGTCTTGAAAATGATGGCTTTAAAATAAGACACAGCAACGTTAAAAAGAACAGCAAAAGAAGCCTTTGGTCTGAAGCAGTTAAAGGTAAAGGTAAAGGGACCCCTGACCGTTAGGTCCAGTCGTGGCCGACTCTGGGGTTGCGGCACTCATCTCGCTTTATTGGCCGAGGGAGCCAGCGTACAGCTTCCGGGTCATGTAGCCAGCATGACTAAGCCGCTTCTGGTGAACCAGAGCAGCGCACGGAAACGCCGTTTACCTTCCCGTCAGAGCGGTACCTATTTATCTCCTTGCACTTTGACGTGCTTTCAAACTGCTAGGTTGGCAGGAGCAGGGACCGAGCAACGGGAGCTCACCCCGTCGCGGGGATTCGAACCACCGACCTTCTGATCGGCAAGTCCTAAGCTCTGTGGTTTAACCCACAGTGCTACCCGCGTCCCTAGTTATTTCATCATAAAATGCCATCAGAACACAGCAGCTTTTTTCCTTAATGTCTTGTGCTCACTCCCTTCTGAGGAAGGAACAGCTAGTTGTGTGATGGCCACACTCACACTCAACCTCAGGCTGTAGCCAAGATACGGCAAAGACATCCAATCTTCTCAATCAGTTTCTACTCTGTGATGCTTGATAAGATTAATAGTTTCCTGCTGCTGTGGCATTTCCTAGAGTAATGTGAACTTGCAAATTTATAAGAAGGATGAGTACAACATGAAGCTCTCTTGGAAAAGGGCAGGCACTAAGTGACACTCACTTGGGATAATTCTTTGAATCCGTCACAAGCATCAGCAAGTGAGTGGCTCTGTTTGCAGCTTTGCCTGTGTCAAAAACATATCCAGGTGAATGGTTATTCCATAATTCGATTGCCTAATGCTAACCCTCCTTCAGGAGACACCTGAATTAATGAGTGCAGATTGAGGGGGTGGGGGAAGAGAAGATAAATCTCAACTGGGACTGGTTTTCTTATTTTGTATGCTGTATGCCACCTTAATATGCTTTATTAAAGTGAGTATTATAAATATTTAAATAAATAAAATAGCTAAATATTAAGCTAAGGAAGCTTTCAAAAGTTCAGTGAGGGAGGAGTGACAAAATATAACCAGATTCTCTAAAGATGGTCTGTGCTGCTGGGCAGAGAGACTCAAAGTGAGTAGATCCCATATAGCACTTCTGGGCTCCACCAAAACAGTAGCCAGCAGCTAGTCCAGAAATTTTTATCAGAAACCACACAGAGATATGTTGCTCTAGTAAGCGGTACAGTAGTACCTTGGATCCCGAATGCCCTAAAACTCGGGCGTTTTGGCTCCCGAAGGCTGCAAACCCAGAAGTGATTGTTCCAGTTTGCAAGCGTTCTTTTGGAACCCGAAAGTCCGCCGGGCTTCCACAGCTTCTGATTGGCTGCAGGAGCTTCCTGCAGCCAATCAGAAGCCATGATTTGGTTTTCGAACGTTTTGGAAGTCAAACGGACTTCCGGAACGGATTCCGTTTGACTTCCAAGGTGCGACTGTATCGAAATTTTGTTAAATAAATTAAACCACAAAATAAACTGTGCACATGGAAGGTGGAAAAGAAAATATTAAGCAGGCATAGTTGGAAACCTGGCTGGCTATAAAGAAAAAGTCTGCAGTACAATGGGACAACCATTAAGATACAAAGTCAGAAGGCATGGCTTGGTGGTGTCTTTAGAACCACAACTCTTTTAATAAAGATCTACCCAGGAGCCAACAGCAAGGTCAACCAACAATTTACCTAAAAAACACAAGACCCTGCAAGCTGTTGTTCACACCTGGGAAGCCAGCTATGCAAATAGCTTTTTCCTTCCATTCAGCACACAGCAGACAAATGACTATGGTACAATGTGGGCTACTTATCTTCCCAGGACTCCAATTGCAGGCAAGGAGAAATCCTGCGCAGTGCCTTTAAACAATAAGGCTTCAGGAGAATACAGACTCTAACAAAAAATAAAAATAAAAAGTGGACCTCTAGATCTAGCAGGAACATAGTGATATATTTTAACGGGCCTGTTTGTGGCATTGCCGCTGCAGTCCTTTTAAACACACTGTCGCTGCACTATTTAAAACAGGCAATCCTAAAATATCTTAAGCATAATGATGGTTTCCTGGCAATAACTCACCAGGAAAAATCACTTGCGGTCATGGTGAACACCACAATGAAGCAATCAACTCAACTCACAGTGCAGCAGTGGAACCAAGAGAAGCAAATTCCAGTGCAGGGGCTATCAGGAAATGGACTGCAGATAAAACTGCCAACACCACAGTGGCTTTCTATAAAATCTATGATGTGGCTGCCTTTGGAATAATAAGGAGAGTTCTGGCCACACACAAAAAAAAAAAGGACCACAGAGCTGGAAAAGGTTTAGGAAAGGAAAATCAAAATGACAAGGAGTTGAAGCATCTAGGCAGCCTTTCTCAACCTGTGGGTCCCCAGATGTTGTTGGACTACAACTCCCATCACCCCTAGCTAGCAAGGCCAGAGCTCAGGGATGATGGGAGTTGTAGTCCAACAACGTCTGGGGACCCACAAGTTGAGAACCACTGATCTAGAGGGTGTGCGACAGCATCTGTTCTGAGTTCAGGGAAAATAAAGTCAGGGGAAAGGCGAAAGGAGTGGAAAAAGTGATGAGAGATAAGTACTTGCATACTTATATCATCAATGGCACTAGAACTCAAAGTCATCCAATTGCACTGATGGGCAGTAAATATATGACCAGCAAAAGGAAGTGGTACTCCACAAGACATAGTTAATGTATAGAGTGAATTATCAGAAAAAGTGGAAAGGGCTTTAGAAGGGGATCAGACTAACTCGCGGAATTAGGTCTACGGCTCGCTATTGACTACTGCCAGCTAAGCAGAATTTCCTGGTTCAGAGGCAGAGTGTCGCTATGTACCCATTGCTGGAGAGAGGAGGCAAGAGTACAATTATTAAGAGGTTGTTGCAATGCATTGCACATGGGGCTTCCCTTGAAGGCAGTACGCCAACTTCAGCAACTGCAGAATTCAGTAGCGAGGTTACTAACAGGGTTCCAGACATTCAGAACAAATCATGTAGGTCCTTGTTCGTTTTCACTTCTGCCAGTCTTTATCCAGACCAAGTCAAGGTATGAACCTATGAATCCTTCTGTGCCTTCGGACCCAGTACTTGAAGTCCACCTTTTCCCATATGAGTCTATTCAGGCTTTGAGTTCATCTCTGAAGGCCCTCTTCGGTTGCCCTCTCCTCCACCAGAAGCGAAGAGGATGGTGTACCACCCACTCCTGACTGTCTATAGAGGACTCTACCCAGAAAAGAACTCCTGGCACCTTCTGTGCAGAACTCAGCAGTTCTTCAGAAAACTTTGGCAGTTTTATTAAGCAGTGACAGTTTTAAGGATGTGAGAGTTAACATCCTCCCCCTGCTGTTGTTTATTTGGATTGCTAGGCCTGATGGGGAAGTTTGTTTCCTACAGCTTTGTATAATAGGGGTGGGTAATTTATGCTCTTATATAATTGTGTCCATTGATTTTTAATTGCAGCTTCTATCCTGTATATTGTTCTTTGGTTTGTTTGTTTTTGTTATTTTATTATTTTGTTTTTGTTTTTTGTGGGGGTTTTGGCCACTGGTCCCAGCACCTCCTGGCAAATAGAAGGGGAAGAAATAGAGGCAGTGAGAGATTTTACTTTCTTGGGCTCCATGATCACTGCAGATGGTGACAGCAGTCATGAAATTAAAAGACACCTGCTTCTTGGGAGAAAAGCAATGACAAACCTAGACAGCATCTTAAAAAGCAGAGATATCACCTTGCCAACAAA
This sequence comes from Podarcis filfolensis, assembly GCF_964270895.1. NCBI lineage: Eukaryota > Metazoa > Chordata > Lepidosauria > Squamata > Lacertidae > Podarcis > Podarcis filfolensis. The sequence continues at coordinate 3,788,406 of NC_139613.1, read as the reverse complement.
GGTCCGGATAGTTAAAGCTATGGTTTTCCCAGTAGTGATGTATGGAAGTGAGAGCTGGACCATAAAGAAGGCTAATCGCCGAAGAATTGATGCTTTTGAATTATGGTGTTGGAGGAGACTCTTGAGAGTCCCATGGACTGCAAGAAGATCAAACCTATCCATTCTGAAGGAAATCAGCCCTGAGTGCTCACTGGAAGGACAGATCCTGAAGCTGAGGCTCCAAGACTTTGGCCACCTCATGAGAAGAGAAGACTCCCTGGAAAAGACCCTGATGTTGGGAAAGATGGAGGGCACAAGGAGAAGGGGACGACAGAGGACGAGATGGTGGGACAGTGTTCTCGAAGCTACCAGCATGCATTTGACCAAACTGCGGGAGGCAGTGGGAGACAGGAGTGCCTGGCGTGCTCTGGTGCATGGGGTCACGAAGAGTAAGACACGACTAAACAACTAAACAACATCAATCCTGTATATTTGGGAAACAAGTACCACTCCTCCACTAATCCCTTTGCTCACCAACCCAACCTATTGCCTCACCACCTCACCAAACCCCACAATCCACTAACCCCTTAGATCTTCCCCCTTCCCACCTCATCCCATTGCTGAAGCCAAGCGGGATGAAGAGTCAGCCCGGAAGCAGGAGCACTGCAAGAAGGAGGCCAGAACTGGTGGTTGGTCAGCCTGAAGTTCTGCCACTACTGCCTTAACCTGGCTCACTCTTAATAATAATAATTTATTATTTATACCCCGCCCATCTGGCTGAGTTTCCCCAGCCGCTCTGGGCAGTTTCCAATCGAGTGTTAAAAACAATAGAGCATTAAATATTAAAAACTTCCCTAAACAGGGCTGCCTTCAGATGTCTTTTAAAGATAAGATAGCTGCTTATTTCCTTCACATCTGAAGGAAGGGCGTTCCACAGGGCGGGCGCCACTACCAAGAAGGCCCTCTGCCTGGTTCCCTGTAACCTCACTTCTCGCAATGAGGGAACCGCCAGAAGGCCCTCGACGCTGGATCTCGGTGTCCGGGCTGAACGATGGGGGTGGAGACGCTCCTTCAGGTATACAGGAACGAGGCCGTTTAGGGCATTAAAGGTCAGTACCAACACTTTGAATTGTGCTCAGAAAAGTACTGGGAGCCAATGCAGATCTCTCAGGACCAGTGTTATGTGGTTCCGGCGTCTAGCTGCCTCATTCTGGATTAATTGCAGTTTCCGAGTCACCTTCAAAGGTAGCCCCACGTAGAGTGCATTGCAGTAGTCCAAGTGGGAGATAACTAGAGCATGCTCCACTCTGGCAAGTGCATGCTTATCTTAAGCAGTGGCAGATTACCAGACTGGCTGGCCACTTTTGTCTTCCCTGTGCTGCTCTTCTGACCAGGCCAACTCTTCATCCTAATCAGTGACAGCAGCAGAAACAGCAGATCCCCAAACTGGCCAGGGAGGAAGAAGTTGACCAGTAGCAGTGCCAGCTTGACTGGGGCTCTGGGGCAGAGAGGCAGAGGAGTCAAATGGAACAGGGTGGCCATGGAGGGGCTTCTGCCGTCTTTTCTGGCTCTCCCTTTTGCAGCTTCCTTGGCCAGCCATTCACTGCTTCTCACCATGCTGTAGTTCACAGCGCCACCTGTCTGTGGCCAAGCAAACTACAGAGTAATGACACTGTTACATTCTTATTATATGTACTATTGTACATTCTTCTGGTTAAGCCATTCCAACACACTTTGACTCAGGTTCTGCTTATGGGCTTCCCTATATGCATCTGGCTGCTTATGGGCTTCCCTATATGCATCTGGCTGACTAGGTTATTTAAATATATTTTTCTGTGGGCCTTCAACTTCCCTCAAGCTTGCCAGGACCTCCACCTTCTATATGGGTGTTTCTATTCTGGCTACATAACAATGAGCACTCTCTCCCAACTATTAGAAATAAAAGCTAAAATAATGCTCAAACACAACTTTTTTCTTGAAGTATTTTTTTAACCCCCATTTTTGCACAGTGCACATGAATTTAAACATTTGTGAACCTGGGCAGCAACCAGGTCATAGCTGAACGCAGGCTTGACGGTGTTTTCCTAAGATTTAACACTACCTGTTAACTACCCTGAATAGACCGATTAGTGCGGACAGGTTTGACAGGATGTTAAAGTACGCAGAGCCTCAGCCTACTCTAGACAAATATGGTTAAAGGTAAAGGTAAAGGGACCCCTGACTGTTAGGTCCAGTAGTGACCGACTCTGGGGTTGCAGCGCTCATCTCGCTTTATTGGCCGAGGGAGCCAGCGTACAGCTTCTGGGTCATGTGGCCAGCATGACTAAGCCACTTCTGGCGAACCAGAGCAGCGCACGGAAACGCCATTTGCCTTCCCGCCGGAGCGGTACCTATTTATCTACTTGTACTTTGACATGCTTTCAAACTGCTAGGTTGGCAGGAAAAATATGGTTACATCTTCTCAAACTGACCAGGTCATGACTAGGTTGTGATTTTAGCACCAACGAAACTCAGGAGAAAACTGGGTTCCATCTACATTAAAAAGAAACTAATTTAAACCAATAGAGCATCCCCTGAAAGGGGTGCATACTTTATAAGCTGAGACATTTTACATGAGTGAGTGAGCAAGCAAGGAAGCATCCTCCCTGGTTCCTTTGTGTTAAAAGGACACCTCAATGAAAACAAGCTCTGCTTCTTTCTCGAGTTCACCTGCACCTGCTGCTTATTTCTCACCTGAAGTCATAATTCCCCCTTTGACATCATAATCATTTTCACAGCCACCAATTGAGATGTCACAAACCAGAGGATTACAGTCGGGTGGGAAAATAAGCAGCAGGAGCAGATGAACTCTTAAGAAACAAAGAACTTGTTTTCATGCAAATGCCCTCCTGAACAAGAGAAGAACAAAGAGAGGGAAAGCTGAGCAAACACCACATATCAAAAAGCAGCAGCTTCTTCCAAATAAAGTCTGTCACAGAGGTTTTCCCTGTGAGGAACTACATGATGTTGCAAGGCTGCCTGCAAAATTGGAACTATTCAGAATAGAAGCAGCCATTGTTGTCTGCCTGGATTTCTAGGAATATATACAGGTGAAACTCGAAAAATTAGAATATCGTGGAAAAGTTCATTTGTTTCAGTAATTCAACTTAAAAGGTGAAACTAATATACGAGATAGATTCATGACATGCAAAGCGAGATATGTCAAGCCTTTATTTGTTATAACTGAGGCTTTCCCTCCTTATGGAGGGTCTCAATGATGGCTTTCTGCACAACTGTCAGGTCAGCAGCCTTCCCCATGATTGTGCTTCCTACTGAACCAGACTGAGAGACCATTTAAAGGCTCAGGAACCCATTGCAGGTGTTATGGATTGAATAGCTACTACACCTTTTCACAATGTTCTAATATTCTGAGATTGTTAATTTTCATCAGCTGTATGCCATGATCATCACAATTATAACAAATAAAGGCTTGACATATCTCGCTTTGCATGTCATGAGTCTATCTCATATATTTTAAGTTGAATTACTGAAATAAATGAACTTTTCCACGATATTCTGTTTTTTTCGAGTTTCACCTGTATATACTGTATATATTGCCTGTAATGTAAAAGGCTCCATCATGACATTTACATACCTCTATACAGGTATTCAAGGCAGTACACATGCTTCTCCACACATCCTGCCCAGCTTGTTCTCACAACAACCCTGTGAGGTAGGCAATGCAATTACATCTTCAAAGGTTCAGGTGTGGTCAAAGGGAAAGTTTGAAGCACCAAAAGGGGCAGGAATGGGAACTTTCCCTGCAGCGCTGCATAATTATGAAAATACAACGTAAGCTTTAAGCAAAAGGGCCAACTTTTATTTACCGAATAAAAACAATTTCATTTTTTCGGGGCAAACCCTACCATTTCAGTGTGAGAGAAATTCTCCTAAACAGAATTTGTGAAATCATTCACCTTTTTAAAAGTTTGTCTGATGCTACCAACTTGGCCACCTGTTGTTTTTTTCTTCCCGGAGAAGACATACTGGCAGCCCGAGGATCAGGGCTCATATAGTGAATAGGGTGATGTCACACCCTACAAAGCCAATCAGATTTGGCTATATGATGGTTATCACTAACAGGGAATTAGAACACTTTGTCTTGGATCAGTGGCATGGATGGCCACAGCCAACCAGGAAACACATAAGACTATGAAATGATGCCACAACGCTGTCTGATAGATTTGCTTATGTGAAGGCGGCTGTTAGGGCTGGTATGGTCAGCTGACGAAGGGTCAGAGCACAGTTAATAGGCTGGTGTGTGTGTTTTTTGCTAGTAGTGCTAAATAATCTTTTAACAAACATAGCAGTTTTAGCACTGCTGAACACATTGAACAAAGAACTGGGTGGTCTCAGCAAAACCTCTCAGAAGGATGATCACTGAGGGCCGATTCAGAAACAATTTCAACCGCGACAGCACAGTCCTACCTGTTTACTCAAGAGGTAAATCCCACTCTGTCCCAGGGGTCACTCCTGGATTGTCAAGTATGGAATTGCCACCTGTGGCACACCACTTCTGTGTAGGGCAGGGGTAGGCAACCTAAGGCCCGGATCCGGCCCAATCGCCTTCTCAATCCGGCCCACGGACGGTCTGGGAATCAGTGTGTTTTTACATGAGTAGAATGTGCACTTTTATTTAAAATGTATCTCTGGGTTATTTGTGGGGCCTGCCTGGTGTTTTCACATGAGTAGAAAGTGTGCTTTTATTTAAAATGCATCTCCAGGTTATTTGTGGGGCATAGGAATTCGTTCATTTTTTCCCTCAAAATATAGTCCGCCCGCCCCCCACAAGGTTTGAGGAACACTGGACCAGCCCCCTGCCGAAAGAGTTTGCTGACCCCTGGTGTAGGGAATCCAAACAAAGAGGTGGAAGACCAACAGACTGTCCAGTTAATTTCAGCACATTCTTAGTCATCACTGCCCACACCAACCGCACCGGAAAGTCTTGATCATGCTGTGACATGAGCTTTTTTTCTCCCCAGCAAGCACACAAGTTCTTATTTCTTATTTCATGGCCTGAATTTCAGAGGTGCTAAGTACTCTGAGGTTTCATCAAAGTCAGTGGGAGCAGTGGGTGATCAACAACCCTGGCAAAGAATCCGCTAATGCCAATTATCTGCAACTTTACATCAGAAAAGGCATTTCTAAATTGATCATTAAAAATGCAGTCTGGCTGGTGAATTAAATGTCAGGTTCTGGCCAGATATGAATTAAAATTGCTGTTGAAATTCAAAGCACAAAGGGATCCTTAACATAAAAGTCAAATGCAACTTCAGCTAGATGGGCTGTCCCTGAAGCAGTTCTGTAAAGCAACGGAAAAGCAAGTGCAGATACCACCACAGCGCTTGATGCACTCCAGAAGCGCTGAGCCTTGGGGTTGTCCCAACAAGGCCTGGCTACAGAATCCATGAAGCCGGGATAACAACTCTTTGGTCTCTGCTTGTTCTTGTCCCTGGCTAGCAACAAGAGTAAGCAGTTTCCTTACTGGACCAAACCAACCCCGGCACTCTGTTTCCTGCAGTGATACCAGATGCCTCTGGGAAGGTCGTCAACACGAAGGCTAAACTCTCCAGTGTCTGCATCTGAATTCAGAGTGGGGGGAAAGGTCCCATTAAGCGAGCATGGTTACGGTAGTTGGCAAAAGAACTATCCTCCTTCCTGTGGGCATTTTAAGAGGACAACGAAGGGTTAAAGATTGGGCCTTCACTCCAAACTGGCTTACTGGCAATCCCACATGATACCCTCTCTCCTCACCCCTTTGGCTCTGCAAAGAGAGACCACAGTGAGCCAACCACTGAAAGTTAGCGCAGTCTTGCCATGCCTGCCCTTCTGTACAATGGTACCTCGGGATGCGAACAGGATCCGTTCCGGAGCACTGTTCACATCCTGAACAGAACGTGAGATGCGACAGCGCGTCTGCGCGTGCGCAGGTCGCCGCTACCGCGCATGCACGTGACGTCATTTTGACCGTCTGTGCATGCACGAGCGTCGAAACCCAGAAGTAACGCGCTCTGTTACTTCCGGGTCGCCATGAAGCGCAACCCGAAAATACTTATGCTGAAGCATATTTATTCTGAGGTATGACTGTATGGGGACGTGGGTGGCGCTGTGGGTTAAACCACAGAGCCTAGGACTTGCCAATCAGAAAGTCGGCGGTTCGAATCCCCGCGACGGGGTGAGCTCCCATTGCTCAGTCCCTGCTCCTGCCAACCTAGCAGTTCAAAAGCACATCAAAGTGCAAGTAGATAAATAGGTACCACTCCAGCGGGAAAATAAATGGTGTTTCGGTGTGCTGCTCTGGTTCGCCAGAAGCGGCTTAGACATGCTGGCCACATGACCTGGAAGCTGTTCTCCGGCTCCCTCGGCCAATAAAGCAAGATGAACGCCGCAACCCCAGAGTCGGTCACGACTGGACCTAATGGTCAGGGGTCCCCTTTACCTTATGACTGTATGACTTCCTGCAGGCAAAGACGAGCAGGGAAGCAGTCTGAGGCTGGAATGTGATGGACTATGCCAAGTTGGCCAAATTAACTGGGAAAATTCGGAACCAGCAAGACCAGACTTTCCTGAAAGATTGGAAGACATTTATTATACATTTGAAAGACAATTGTAATCAATTGACATTGCTTGTAGGGTTGCAAGAAGTTTTATAAGGAGAATTATATGAATTATTGCGAAAAAGGACTAAGAAGGAGTTTATTTAGGATTTGGAATTTATAGCAATAACTATTAAAATAAAATGCAAAATCGGAAAGAGCGTTAGAAAACCATTAGTCGAGGTGGATGGAAGTCCTAGGCTGTGATAGCCAAAGGTTTGTTATAATGTATAAGATGGGATGTTATGTTTGGAAAACATGTGTAAAAACCAATAAAAATTATATTTTAAAAAAGGAATGTGTATTTATTTCATAAAGCAAGCAAACAAACAAAAATTCAAAGAGGTTGGGTTCTTCCCTTTGCACAATTGCATCAAATAAAGAAAACCGGAATAAAGTGAGGAACCCCTAATAAAAAAACAACCACAATTGTGGGTTTCTGATCCTTTTATCCTGTGGCAATTGCAAGTTTGTAGTAGCCAGCAATCATAATATGTATAGTGTTTGTACGGGAGTTATCCTCACAGCACACTGCACTGCCTTCATGCCTCATACTGAAAGATCATAGAATTATAGAACTGTAGAGCTGGAAGGGACCCCAAGGATCATCTAGTTCAACCCCCTGCAATGCAGGAATCACAACTAGATCATACATGACAGATGGCCATCCAACCTCTGCTTAAAAACCTCCAAGGAAGGAGAGTTCACTACCTCCCAAGGCAGACAGTTCCACTGGCAAACAGCTCTTACTGTCATAAAGTTCTTCCTGATGGTTGGTCAGGATATCCTTTCTCGTAATTTGAAAGACATTAGTTCAAGTCCTACCCCCCAGAGCAAGAGAAAGCAAGAATGTTCCCTCTTCCGTGGGACAGCCTCTTGAGATATTTGAAGATGGCTATAATATCTCCAGAGGAATTAAAGAACCTTTTAATGAAGGTGAAAGAGGAGAGCGCAAAATATGGTCTGAAGCTCAACATCAAAAAAACTAAGTTCATGGCCACTGGGCCCATCACCTCCTGGCAAATAGAAGGGGAAGAAATGGAGGCAGTGAGAGATTTTACTTTCTTGGGCTCCATGATCACTGCAGATGGTGATAGCAGTCACAAAATTAAAAGACGCCTGCTTCTTGGGAGAAAAGCAATGACAAACCTCGACAGCATCTTAAAAAGCAGAGACATCACCTTGCCGACAAAGGACCGTATAGTTAAAGCTATGGTTTTCCCAGTCGTGATGTATGGAAGTGAGAGCTGGACCATAAAGAAGGCTGATCGCCAAAGAATTGATGCTTTTGAATTATGGTGCTGGAGGAGACTCTTGAGAGTCCCATGGACTGCAAGAAGATCAAACCTCTCCATTCTGAAGGAAATCAGCCTGAGTGCTCACTGGAAGGACAGATCCTGAAGCTGAGGCTCCAATACTTTGGCCACCTCATGAGAAGAGAAGACTCCCTGGAAAAGACTCTGATGCTGGGAAAGATGGAGGGCACAAGGAGAAGGGGACGCCAGAGGACAAGAGGGTTGGATAGTGTTCTCGAAGCTACCAGCATGAGTCTGACCACGCTGTGGGAGGCAGTGGAAGACAGGAGTGCCTGGCGTGCTCTGGTCCATGGGGACACGAAGAGTCGGACACGACTAAACGACTAAACAACAACAAATAATATCTACTCTCAGTCTCCTCTTACAATATCCAGCTCCTTCAACCGTTCTTCATTAGGCTTGGCTCCAGAACCTTGATCATCTTTGTTGCCCTCCACTGCGTACGTTCCAGCTTGTCAGCATCCTTCCTGAGGGATGTGGTGCTCCCTTAGTAATGGTATGGAAGAAGACAAGTGCCTAGAGAAATGTTCTGCAACTCCTGTCCCCTGGACATTCACCAAAGCCTGACAACAAACAACTTGGAGAAACTCTGATGGATCCTCTGATGGATCACAGTGGCCTGGGAGGGGCGCTAAAATTTTCCCCTTTCAGAATACTTGCTACAACTATGAGCTCCCCTTTCGTCCACCAACAGAAGAAGAAAATTAATGGTGCCAACTTTACCTATTTTGTATCTTAGACACCATAAACTAATAAGTAAGAGAAGAAAGCATTTATCAATTGATACAATTAATTGATGAATTCATTAATTGCAGATTAAAAGTGGGGGTTTAATTGGATCTTAAATTAGAGCTCACCAAAAGGGCATTCTCTGATGGTGCTGCTGTTGATCTATGTGCATCTCTTGATTCAGACGGTGTGTTTAATGTGATTTTCCAAAGGATTAAGTGATTTGTCTTTGCTATTTAGTCAAGACAACTCTATCCCCACACTATACAATGTAATTTTTCAACAAAGAAGCTAAGAGTACCTTCCAACTTCTAAATAAAACTTGTCATTTCCAACTTTTCATTAAACATTGTTGTCTTCTACAAGGACCACACGAACAAAAGGTTTCTACATACACGCTTAGATATTTAAGTCAATGTAGGATTCACATGTTGCCAAAACTCTGTTACCTTATTAGCTCATCCCAACATCCACCCCCTAACAAGTAATATATCTAAAAGTGTCACAGCCATCCTAAATAAACATATGCCTATTTCCAGTCAGGTTACAGTAGGGATGGATAATCTGTCAATTCTGGCTTCTTCCATTTGTCATTTTCCCAGCCTTAAGTTCAGTTCACACACCATTCCCACATCAGTTGAGACCTTTTTTAAAGGAAAAAACGTCCACATGAAAATTCATATACATTTGTGTATGCATTTCTCCTAAAACATGTATTTCTGTAAACAATTTCCCCTACCACAATGCATTTTTCTATATTCTTTTCACTAATTATTGCCCACCCTTTTCCAGAATACAGTTGTACCTTGGTTCTCAAACACCTTGGTACTCGTACGTTTTGGCTCCCGAACGCTGCAAACCCGCAAGTAAGTGTTCTGGTTTGCAAACATTTTTTGGAAGCCAAACACCCGAAGCTCCTGCAGCCGTGTCTTGGTTTTCGAACAGTTTTGGGAGTCAAACGGATTGAGTTCAAGAACCAAGGTACCACTGTATACCCATTTTTGTACACATCATTTGGTTGGAGAACTGCCTCACAAAATTCAGAAAAGTTCAGATTCCAAAGAGATAGCTGTGCTTCAGTTTGCATATTGTTCTGAGAAGTGCAAATTAGGTAGCTTTGCCTTCCGAAGTGAGCAATGAATTTCTCCTTTATCCCTAGGTTATAGGTATGCAAATCCAATCAACTGATACTAGTTTCAGTGCTTTGCCTAATTTACCTCAAACTGCACAACCTGGTTCTTTCAGCGCAGAGTCCTTAATGTCTGCTTATAAGGAGAAAATTAAAAACGCTATCTTGCAATTCCATTGTGCAAGGACACAGGAAATGTGTCTAGGTTTTCAGCATCAGTGGCGTGAGTGCAATTCAGCCACTGCCGTCTGTGATCTGAAATTTCTGCATTTCTCACTTTAAAGAAGTGCCTCCTATCTCTTGGAGGAAGAGGGACGCTCAGGGTTAGGCAGGGAGAGATCTTCTCTGCAATTGTACAACCTATCTTCCACGAAGCACAAATCCCTCCCCTTATGAAAACTGATTGCTAAGCAGAGCTTTAAATAAAGTTTGGAAGCAAAGGCTCTGAGGTGCTCGCTCCGATTTCTGAAATGAGAGGTCAACTCTATTACCCCTCGGATGCTTGACTTTCTGAAATTCCTTAAAAGGCGCCACTTGCTTGCTAGTTTAGCGCATGCCCTTCATGTAATCAGGCATACAGAGCCAGCGGTGCCGTCCATCATAGATGCTTTCGTCGAGATTCCTGCATCGGAGGGGGTTGGTCTAGATGTCCCTTGGGGAATTCCCTTCCAACTTTGCAATTCTGTGATCTCTTCAGCTGCCACCCAAAGCTTTGTATTTTCTAATTCGCCAGTTACAACAAGACTTTGCTAATCGGAACGCAGGCTCCACCTGCTTCAGGGAGGCTACAATTTGCTGCATTTCCAAAGTGATACAGCATAAGTAAACACACAGTTTAGAGAATAACGGCAGCCCTGCCCATTGGGAATTTTTGCATTACTGGAAGATAATGCCTTCCCCCCGCACCCATCCCTCACACCAGCTTGAGTTAGACATTAAAGCAAGCAACGTCTCATACCATGTACCAGTGGGGATTAAAAAAAAACACAAACCCACAGAGATTCATTTTTTAGTTGCTTGTCCCAACATGCGAAGACAATATGTATTTATTTCAGTTCATCAAGAACACCTAGTCAGAACACTAGGAGCCCAGCATTTCATATGGAAATGTGGATGTGTTCTGCCACATCAATATCTCCATCTGAATTTTGCTCCCAGGATGTCCAAACAATTGCTGTCAGCAGGATAACAGAACGATTCACACTGGAGAGCTCCCTTTTCAGAACGGCTATATACTAACACCAATTCTTGTTTCCAGTTCGTTACTATCTGCATGCTGCTGATCAGAACCCGTGCAGGCTGGTGGACAGAGCTGGCCCCATGTCCAGGAGGGGACTTGGGTTCAAGAGAGGCTCTTGCCACAGATTCATTCATTGTGTGACTCTGAACAAGTCTGCCTCCGTCCCCATTCTGCAAAATGGTAATTCTAGTTAGCTGCCAAACAGCTTGCAAAAACAAAAGAAAAGCACACAAAGAGACTGATAAGGGAAAAATATTTCAGAGCATTTGGCAAGCCAGAATTATAATTCACATTTAAATGATAAATATAAATGGGAGCATGTCAAGTTCCATATTAGATGAGATTCTCAGATGTACAGTACACATACATTTCAATATAAATAAATATATACATAAAACCAACTTGCTTATGATTCATGCAACATTAGATCTACTTAATTTTCCCCACAATAGTCTTCCACCTTTCCTCCAGGGATCTAAGAGTGGACAGTGGACACAGAGTTCTCATTTTATTCTCACAACTCTTCCACATATTAAGATAGGCCAAGAGATAATAAACTGCCCACAGAAACCCCCAAGATACTTTCTTTTTCAGATTTGTGAGTTGGCTAAGAAGACTCAGGTGCCTCCACAATCCTACACAGTCTGATTTCACCTACAAAATCCCTGGTTTTAAACAATGAGGCCAGATCAAAAGCTTTCAAAATCAAAATTTTAAAAATGGTATAATCAGCATCCAATTACGCCAAGGTATGATAGTTTCTTAATGTCTTCAACCCATTAAAAGATATTCTGGGCGGCTGCCAAAACAGATTCCTGCAAATAAGATGATTTGCTCAAATCATTTTCTAAACAACAAAATATTGTCAACACTCACAAAACCAAGAAAGCAGAAAAAAAACCAGCCCACAATTTTGGAACATTAATTCATTTTTGTATTGGGGATGGTTTAACGGCAAAATTAGATGCCAATGTGAATGTACTGAAGGAGAGGAAAGTTGAAATGAGGGGAGAAACTCTCCTCAGTTTGAAAACCTTGGATGGGGGAATGTTACTAACCTAAGGAAGAAACAATAGACCATATTCATAATATATGTTTTCTACATGCTGTAAAAAAAATCATAGAGATCATTGTACTCAGCAGGCTTTTACGACATTTTTGGCTGAGATTCGTGATTAGGATGATTACATAAACTGTTTATTACTTGTTTCAGTCTGCGGAGCACAAAAGATCCTCAAACTCTTCATTTGTATTGGGGTGTAGAGAGGACTGACAACTCACTGAAGGCTGAAAATGTGCACTCAAACAAGGCCTCCGAGGAAACTGTGGCATTTTATTTTCTGCTTTGCAAGGGTAAGAGAAAGGAGGCATGCTTTTCTGCAAAGCAGTTAGCACAGAAAAGTTTTTCCAATCCTGGAATTTTTGTAAGGTGGAAGGGCGAACAGAACATACACATGCCAATCACGTGCAACGCTTCTCAGTCAATGTCACATGGGTCTTCGCTTAAGACATGCAGAATTCTCCGCGTGCACATGGAGAAAAGGAGCAGACAATGATAATGGCAACTGGATTTTCATGTTTCCCCAAGTCTCAAGCAGAAGCAATCAAAATGAATTCATCTCAATGCCTGTGATGGCCAAAGCGTAGCTGTGCACTGTCTGGCGGTTCAAATTAATGGCGAGGAAAGAGATCGCATCAATCAGATTTGCCAAGGAAGACTGGCACAACTTCAATCGAATCTGACGGAGTTCAGTTCTTGCCAAAATGATGGGCCAAGCCTCGGGCTGAAATGTTCTGATTATTCATAATGACATTACAGTCCAGAGCCTTTGATTAATTCAGGATCCAGATATTTCTGCTACTGCAACAGAAGCACCCTGCTCAGCAATGCATCTCCCCTCACGATGCCATCATTAACAGAATGCCATTCTCCAAGCAACCATTGTTTCCACGGTGGCTGCTACAGGGTGCTTAATGGCATAAAAACCCACGTTATGCTTACTCTTCTAACAATTTGCTTTACTAGGCACACCAAAAAAAAAAAAAGGTAAATAAAATTATTGTAAAATGTTCAACAACTTGGCTGCCCGGGATTCTGCTAAATGAGCCTTCTTCAACACAAAGGAAAAGCATTTGTCTCAATTGTTACAAACAATGTTATCTTTCAACACTTTCCAGAAACCTTCCCCAGACCACCGGGCGGTGGGTTTCTGTCACAGAACAGCCCCATTTGCAAATAGAGCTCGCCACAATTAATAGCTTTAAGAGAAAAGGGAGAAAATCTGGTCTTCTTACCAAGATATTCAGACAGAAGGAAATTCATTAAGACACAATCTTTCCAATAGGCACAGACCTAAATCTCATTAAAAAGCCACCATCCCTGTTCAGTTAGAATAGCCCAATGACAGAGAGGAGAGGGAGAATGAGAATGAGAGAGAAAGAAATATTCAGGACCTGAACAGAAGAGGCTATAACCATTTGTGCTGGGGCTGCAACATTTAGTCAGTTCATTCATAAATTCATCAATTACAAACTGGGGACATACAAAAAAAGCTGCCTCTGGTTGATCAGGCAGCAGTTTTAATGCAATAATGAGTTTTGAGGCAAGTATGCCTAAAAAACCTTAGCCAACCCCAACCTCTCATAAATAGGAAGAAATACCCTTCTAGGATGGCACCAGCACATTCATGCATCATCTGAAAACAAAGAAAGCACCAACATCTTCTGATTTCTGCAGGCTTTCCACTAGCTGAACAATGCACAGACCAGGCTGTATCTGACAAAGCCATCCTGTTAGATACAATGGGACTTCCTTTCCTCCATTGCCCTTCACGAACAGATTTGAGGGGGTGCAGGGAGAGGAGAGCCCTGCTGTGCAGGTGGAACTCCTTGCAGCAATGTGATGACTTCTTTGGATGCAGCTGTGGTGTTCAGGTACGCTTTACATGCAAAGGACTGAGAACCTGAGACCAGAAGGATGCATTACCCAGGACACAGGGCATCATGATTTCAAACCCTTCCCTGCAAGTACCAGAAACATGCTTCTAGTGCCATAATGTGCCTCCATCACCAGCCTCAGCTCCAGCCAACTAACCACATCACTGACAAGCCCAAGATCTTACCCCAAGGCAGAAGATTGCTCCATTTTTGCCTATATTTTCTCAGCTAAATAAGATTCAAAGGGAACTGGAAATGTCTACATGTGACACACCTTCTCCACAACCAATTCCCATGGAAGTTGGATCTTTTTATCAGGTTAATAAGAAAGAATGGAAGGAGGGGTAAAAGTACGATGTTATGATGTCATTGCAGAAAGGAGTTGAATTCAGCATTTGGGGTGAGGGCAATTTTCAGTGACATTCAGTGGAATTCAACATGGAAATTCTGCGTTTCCAATATCACGTACAATGTGCAGTTTCAGCCTAAGACTCAGGGGCCAGGCATACTGTGCTGTTTCAAAGACTGAGTCTCTTTGCCTAGAAAAACAGTAAAATGGAGCAGAGGTAAAATGTTGACTAAATACAGTTAGTTTCATCTACAACCCAAGCCCAGGTTTTCCAATGACTCTAGAGAGCAGAGTTTGTCGGAAACCAAACTGCATGTGTTAACACATTTCACAATTACATTTTCATCAGCATCTAGGATGCCAGAATCGCTTATGGGAGCAATTCCCTGACTGAAATATAAAGTATATCTTAGCATGCCCCCTTGCTGGTGGATTATTGTAGAGAGAGAGAAATTCCATGAGGAAGGATGCAAAATGACGACGACTGCACACGAGAGGCAGAAAATGGAAGCGGGAGGGTGGAGCAAGCAACTGAAATTTGCATTCATCCTGAGCTCAAGGCTGGGAGGCAACTAAACTTTGTCAGCCTCACGTACCTTCTGCCACAGGTGGGTACAAAGAGGCCAAGCCAAAGACTCAAGGGAGACCAGGTGTGTGCATGCATGTCTTACAACAGCTGCATTGTTCAGGAGAATCCCAAGGGGTATGTCTCATTACCGCATGCAATCTTACACTCCCTGCTGAGGTTAGAAGAGAATGGAGATCTCCTACTTTGAGCTCCAAGTTTACACACACAGCCCAGAATGCCCCCAGGACCAGCAAGAGAAGATGCAAAAGAAAACTGCAAAGGAGGGAAATCAATGACCCTTTTCTTCTCCAAGCTAAACTCACCCAGTTCCATCAACTTTTCCTCATAGCACTTGGCTTTTTCCATACCCTTGACCATCTTTGTTGCTCTACTCTCAACCGTTTCATTTTGTCCACATCCCTCTCAAAGTGCAGAACTGGACAAAATCCCCCAGATGAGATCCGACTACTGCACTGAAGTATAACTACAGTCGTACCTCGGAAGTCAGACAGGATCCCTTCCGGAAGTCCGACTGACTTCTGAAACATTTGACTTCTAAAGGGCAGCTTCTGATTGGCTGCAGGAAGCTCCTGCAGCCAATCGAAAGCCGTGGAAGCCCCGTCGGACATTCGGCTTCCAAAAGAACATTTGAAAACCAGAACACTCACTTCCAGTTTTCAATCGTTCGTGAGCCGAAACGTTAGACTCCCAAACGGTTCGGGAGCCGAGGTACGGCTGTTTTACTTCTCATGACTTAGAAATTATGGGAGGAATTCAGTGTAGCAGTGTAGCAGTATGTGGCATTTCAGCTGTGCTCTGGTCTGGGGTTTCTCCCAACCTCCCAACCTCCCAAGCCAATTTCAAGGAGGCAATAGCCTCTCCCCCCTTCATCTAAGACAGAGTGTGGAATCTGGGGTGAGAGGTCTAAATGTGGCCCTCAAGTCTTCTCCATCTGGCCCTTGGAACTCTCCCCTGGCCTGGCTTTACACCCAGAGTGTTTCCGCCTGGCTGGAATGTGCCCTTGAACTTTGATCATGCCTCTTGCTTGCCTGGATAGGGAGGGATATTTGAGTGTGTGTCGAAACCAGCCTATCACACAAAGGTAACCTACAGATTTGCTGCTCCACACCCATGGACCTGCCCATTACTGCTATATTGTGGTTGGAGAGTTGCACGGAAAGGAATGCTGCCCTAGGGTCCAAAAAAGTTCCCTGATCTGAGTTGAGGAGTACTGGCCCCAGCACAGAGCACTGAAGAACTGCACCTGAAACCTCCTTCCAGTTGGTTGAGGAATAGCTAATGAACACTTTTGGGGCATGGTTTTCCAACCACTTTTGAATCCACCTGACAGCATTGCCCTCTAGCCCCCATTTAACTAGACGGCACACCAAAAAATATCACGAATAAGTTCTCATCTTCCTTAATGAGATGAATTGCAGAAAATCGTTCTTCCAATCCTCTTACCTTCTCTTTTAATGGTGCAGCCAGCTTACAATTGCTGCAGGTGCGGTCTGAGAGGGCTTCAGGCATGAACACAAGCAAAGCATTCGTGCTTCAGGTCATGACCACAGAGCCCTTGTAGGCTTCTGTAGAGGTTGTGCCTTTGCTTCTTCATAGCTTCACACTGCTGGAAGGTTGCTGGGCTCCGGTGGATGGAAGCCAATGAGGCAATTTGGAACACACCAAAAGGACATATGCCTCTTGACCCACGGGTATATAAAGCAGTGAATGCCCTGATCGGCTAGGGTTGCCTTACTCTGGGGATCAAAAACCCGGACACATACCCCACCATACCAAATCTCCTTCACTTGCCCCCTCCCTACCACTAACCCCTTCCTCACCTGCCTGTTACCCCCTTCTTCCCTCCCTTCTCTTACCTTTGCCGTCTTCGGCCTCCTGCTCACAATGGGAGACTGAGTGGCCCCGGGAAGATCACGCAAGGCCTGGCAGCCACCAGGACTGGCACAGGGCCTAGCGCAGTCCCAAGGCCGCGTAAGGCCTGGTGGCAGCCAGGAACAACACCAGGCCTAGTGTGACCTCCAGCAGGTCATTCCAGGACACCCGATCCCTGCTTCCTGTTCCAGTGCACAGCGCCTTCTGAGCATGCAAGTACCCCACAAAAAAGCCAAAACCCAGACATTTAATCCAAAATGCAAAAATCCACCCAGGCAGGGGTGCTGGCCCCCCAAAACCGGACGTCCGGGAAATCCCAGACATATGGCAACCCTACACATGGCAATCCAGGGTC
The DNA here is from genome assembly GCF_964270895.1 of Podarcis filfolensis. NCBI lineage: Eukaryota > Metazoa > Chordata > Lepidosauria > Squamata > Lacertidae > Podarcis > Podarcis filfolensis. The sequence continues at coordinate 3,771,276 of NC_139613.1, read as the reverse complement.
TTTCTTCAGCAGAGACTGCTGGGACGTAGTGCAGAGAAGATGCTATCTCCAAGTTCAGTGCTACTTACTGGCCTGTTCAGAGCATGGGGTGGGGAGAAGCCGAAGCCACAATCAGCTTGCAGTGATCTCCAGAGAGGCAAAACAAATTTCAGTAAGCTTATTGAAATTGTTGTGCATCACTGGAGATCACTGCAAGCTGATTGGTGCTTCGGCTTCTCCCCGCCCCATGCTCTGAACATGCTGAACGCATCCATACAAACAGGATACAGCCAGTTATTTCCACCCCTAGAGGGTACTCAAAGGTACACAGTACCGGCAGCTCTTTTGTTGTTGTTGTTGAAAAAAAGCGTGGCATTTACAGTAACAACTTCATGGTGAGTACGGCATCTATTTTTCTAGGGGGGAAAGCACTGGCATACAGCTCTGAAACCTAGCACCCTATTGGCATGGGAGTGTTTCGAAGCCAATCAGTGTAACTGCTGTTGGAGCGTATCTGCGCAGAAGTGAATGCCATGGCTCTGAGGCAAGCAACGTGACATACAAAGAGCTGCTAAAAAAGCAGAGAGATCCAAACCCTACAGATGAATGTGCAAGAGGAGTTTGGGGAGCCATTCCCTTTGTGACAGCCCCCATGCAGAACCCTCGACTTCCTTGCAAAATGCAAGAAAATGAAAGTGTCACGTTCCACCATCAGAAAGATGAACTGACTCGCAATTCCAGGAAGTTGCCCCCTTTTCAAAAAGCCTTGTAGACCTCTGACAAGTTGCTCATCAAGGCAGCTGGTGTTGCTCTTGAGACGATCAACATGCTGTTGATGTCGAACCAATCTCAACTCAGAGGCAAAGCCTTCCATTTCCTGTTTTAAGGTTCTAATCCATAAACCTTCATCATAACCTGCATTTTTTAATAATAATAAAAAAATCCCAACCTGAATGGAGAGATAATGATACACAATATGAAGACAGCCAATCAGCTGGCTACCCCCCTCCCCAACAATATTCCAACAATCAGCCCCAGCTGCAGGCCAATTAAACTCAACAGTTCACAGGTGTTCATAGAAATGACTAACACAAAAGAAAGTCTTACTTCAAAAATGTTATATTTAAAAGCTTCGAGGTGGAACCAAGAAAGATAAAAGCCAGAATTAAGTTTATTGCCACCCAGTGCTTCACTCTGAAGCAGGTTTCAAGCAAGGCCTCCCCCTGGTACTAAAAGTTTGATGAACATCTGCATTTAAAATATAGGAAATTGGAACACGTGAAGGGTTTTTGAAAAATGCTGGTTGCAGTATCAGATCAGCTCCGTAGACATTCACTTATTTTTATAGGTGTGTGGCAATATACTAAAATATATTTGCAAAGTGGGCAAAAGATGGCATGATCTAAGTCAACGCTGCATGTTAGATTGCTGGCAGTGGCACTTCTGTAAATATTGTTGGTGCTCATTCCCCAACCATAATTCTCATTTCCCAAAATAACAATTTCTTTAAATTTTAATGAGAACAAAACCATACTAGGATCACATGGCACACTCTTCAATTCTTATTAAAAAAAGCGAGATGGGGGGAAAGGGGGATGAACATGGGCCCTTTGACAACTCTCAAGGTCCTCTTAAGCCCTCGGTTGACAGAAATTCTCCAGCAAATGAATTCTCGTCTCCTCTCTCTGTAGACTAGCAAACAAAAGTATCAGTAAAAACGAATCTCTTTGCGGTCCTATAGCAGAATATGTATACAAATTAACATCCAAATGTCTTTAATTCCCATGATGTGTCTATTAAGCAGCAATTCTCCAAAAGGCTGTTTAGCTATCCAAACAGCAGCCTAAAATTATCATCTTTATAAGCTCCCCATAACTTATTGCTCAGCTCCTATGAAAAGTCATTAATATTGGACTCTCTCTAGCTTAGTCTCACAGGAGATATTCTGCAAAGGGATGCAATAAAACTGCGATTTCTGCCATCATTTCATTAAAAATCCTTGTTAAATTTCTAGCTGAACAGTGTACATAATATGAAAAAATATTCAGGGCGCTTATTAACTATGCTGCTCCTTATGATATGAACTTTTAAAAGAATAATGAAGACTATTTCTAACCTGTAAGAATATTGTTCATTTTCATTGCTATTAAATTTTAATCGGGGCATTGTTTAAAAATGTTTAAGTTTCATTACATTTCAATGTCTCCTGGAATGAAAGAAAGGCAATGAATTCACCAGCCACAACGCTTGTCACTCATCCATCTCCCCTGCTGACATCTCAATATTATGGGCATTCTGTGTTCGTGGGGCTCAACTTCCCATATGTACCAGATTACATTTTTCCTGGTTTATGCTTGCATAAACGTTTGAGTAATTTGGACCAGAAAAGAAATGGAGCCAGAGAATACTACTCTTCCCCACTAGAAATCTAAAAACGTTTATCACATGTAGAGGGGATATCTATGGGGAAGGGAGGGTGGTATATTCTACAGGCTTGTGATATTAAGACCAACCTATATTACAATCCTCTGTGGAAATATATGCAGTTGGCAGGACATGTAGCGTTGACTGTAAGGAAACAGACACTCTTCAGCATAAGAAATACACTGGGTCTGAGAGTGAAAATATAGGAATAATTTGTGAGATGTTTTGGAGGATTTTTAACACTTTCTGAGGTTTTTAAGCAGGCATAGGCAAACTCAGCCCTCCAGATGTTTTGAGACTACAATTCCCATCATCCCTGACCACTGGTCCTGTTAGCTAGGGATGATGGGAGTTGTAGTCCCAAAACATCTGGAGGGCTGAGTTTGCCCACGCCTGTTTTTAAGGGTTGTGTGTGTGTGTGTGTGTGTGTGTGTGATGCTCCTTATGATATGAACATATGTGTGCACATATCTGTATATATACACACATACACACGTATATGTACACATTTAGCTAGCATGCGTGCCAACATGTGTGGACATGAGGAATATGATGGGGTAAATGAATTTTAAGTACAGTGGTACCTCAGGTTAAGTACTTAATTCGTTCCGGAGGTCCATTCTTAACCTGAAACTGTTCTTAACCTGAAGCACCACTTTAGCTAATGGGGCCTCCTGCTGCCGCCGTGCCGCTGCTGCACGATTTCTGTTCCCATCCTGAAGCCAAGTTCTTAACCTGAAGCACTATTTCTGGGTTAGTGGAGTATGTAACCTTAAGCGTATGTAACCTGAAGCACATGTAACCCGAGGTACCACTGTAACAGCAACATTCTCTCTCCCCCATTGTACATAATTAAGAATAAGCACTCTCCTTTCAAACGAGGTACAAAAGTGGAAATAAGAATAAAAGAATTCCTGCAACAACTGCGTAGATCCAAATGGTGGATTGGATATTCCTTGTACTTGTACAAATGGCACTGACCAAGAGGAATGGGATGGGACATTCCTGAGGGAGAAGAAGAAGAAGGAGAAGAGTTTGGATTTGATATCCCGTCTTTCACTCCCTTTAAGGAGTCTCAAAGCGGCTAACGTTCTCCTTTCCCTTCCTCCCCCACAACAAACACTCTGTGAGGTGAGTGGGGCTGAGAGACTTCAGAGAAGTATTACTGGCCCAAGGTCACCCAGCAGCTGCATGTGGAGGAGCGGAGACACGAACCCGGTTCCCCAGATTAGGAGTCTACCGCTCTTAACCACTACACCACACTGGCTCTCAGAAGCTGAAAACCCTTCACTCCTACAACAGTATGAGAATCTTATGGTTGTCATATGATGGGAACATATCAGGAGGTAAGCAAGCCAAAGTTCAGGAGCCAGAGCAGTGTTGCCCAAACTTTCTATATCCAATATACTTTTTTACAGATATAAAAAAATCTCCCCCTAGAATGAAGGGCAAGCATAGTCTCTGCATCTATTAAATACCCCGTTCCACATTGCCTCCCAAAGCTCACACCTTTACTTTTACGCAGTCAGCGGGGGATCGGAGATAGGACTGTGTTTGCTAGACCAATAAGATTCCCCTGGATTTCCCCAGCTTAATATGAGCTACACTAAGGGATTCTGGTGCAATCCTACTTGTCCACTCGCAGAGAACCAGGGAATCAAGGTTTTAAGGGGCTCCTCCGCTCTGGCAAGTGTAGTGTGGTGGATGCACTCAACCTTTCTCACGGCACTTTTATTGTGGTCTAGCGCACAGTTAGTGAAAACCATGGAATAGTTTAATACTGAACACCAGTATTTCCTTCCTTACCATTTGCACACTTAAATAAACCACTGAAATCAGTCCTAAGAAATGTACGTTCTTGTGTGCACAAAGATGTGCTAATGTGTGTTACTCTGAGTGCACACAGCAAACAACTTCCCAAAGCGTTTTCATAGAATCATAGAGCTGAAAGGGACCCAAAGGTCATCTGGTCCAACCCCCCCCCCCACACACACACAATTTACACACACACATACACACACACGCACTATATATTCTACGTATGAAACACCTGGCATTCTAAGGTTTGGATCTTCAGCTGCTCCTGGTGGCTACCAAAAGCCTTGAGCCCATTACATAAACATGCTCTGATCATAGTGTATACTGGAACTGATTTCCATGTTTATGACACTGCCCATCATGCACCTATGTGTATGTGGGAAACACAACAACTGAACTTGAGGACTATGTTAATTAACATAGTCCTCAGCATAGCTGGTTCTCCATGCAAACATATTCTCACACCAAATGGTACCCTAGAGGTTCTGTTTTCGAGCAAAACCCATACCACAAGTGTTCTGCATAAATCACAGCTTAGACTATTTACGTGCTGCATTTCTAAGTCCTAGAAGTTTTGTAAGAACACCGCAGACACAAACACTCAAATCGACCAAACACAAAATTGTAGACAGAGATTCAACAGAAACAGTTTCACTTGGAGGTCTTTTCTTTTCTGCCGAGTTATAAATGCCACTGTTACATTACATACTGCTCAATTCACCCCCACCCATGCAAAAGGTTTCATACCAAGACTGTATTGATTTAAGCCAGTTTCATTATTACTAATGCTCTGCTTAATTTTAAAGACAACACGATATTGAGCAGAATAATGCCCTGCATTAATAAACTTTCCCTTGAAATGGCTAGCAGATTTATTGCATTTGGTTGTTCAAATAAACACCAAGATCACTTTCCATAAATCATCATCTGCCTAAAAAGGCAGCCAGCATGGAACTTGATAGAGAAAGAGAGAAAGAAAAGTTATTAAAAAGTGTGTGAAATCTCATTGTAAATGTTAACTGATGCATTTTAATCAGGTACAACATGCCTGGATCGGTTGTGCTGCCCGACCTCGTCTTAGTGAAAATAAAACCAAAAGTCCCCTCATCCACCAGAAGGCTGTTACACCTGTCAACGATCGCAATGCGATAGTACGCAGTATTGCTACAGCTAAGGTGGTACTATCGCATTTTAAAGGAAGAAGAAATGTAAAGAATGGAAATAAATATGATCTTCATCCACGACTAAAATTGGCCATTCCACTTGAAATAATCACAACATCCTCCTAACAAAAACAGACAACAAAAATGCTCACCTAAAATCAATGTCATATTCTTTTTTTTAAATGTGAAAGCTCCTACGATTCTGATAGACACTTTAGCATGTTTGGAACCAGTTCAAATGAGCAGAAGTTCTAACTGGGTGCCTTTCTTATTTAAGACATATTTTAAAATTCATTCCAAAAGGGAAACTTCCAAAGTGAGATCCTAGACAAAACTGTGTGGCTGGTGAAGACAAAACAAAACAAAACAGGACCTTTCGAGTGGTGGGCCCACATTATATGATGTCCTCCCTGCAGAGGTGAGTCTGGACTCGTCAATGCCTGATTTTAAGCATGGAACGAAGAGGGAACAGACAGACAAAACAAAAGACACGTCTCTTATGAAAATGTTCATATTGATCTGGGAGCAAATTAAAGGGAATACATTCTGAAAGGACTATTATGCAGGATAGGTATCCAATGTCCTGAGCACATGAACTCCAGCCTTAAGAGCCTAAGAGGAGATCTCATCTAATCCAGCCATCTGTTTTCGACAGAGACCAGATACTTAACTTCTGCTATGAAGACAACAGACCTCCCCCTCCCGGCATCCTCAAGTCGCTTGTTCCCCAGAACCTGATATTCAGAGAAACACTGTCTGAACCTGGAGGTTGCTATTAGGCACTGTGGGCTAATAGCCACTGATAGACCTTTCCTCCAGGAATTTGTGTAATTCCCTTTGGGCGCCATCTAAGCCAGCAACCATTTCCCTAACTTGTAGCAAGGAATTCTATCATGTCAGATGATTGGAATAGGTGACTGGACGTGTTCCTTCTCATTCTAAAAGAGATTGAAACTGAAGAACCTACTGCTAAGGGATTACAAGCAGCACAGCGTCCAATTTCCTTTCCTAATGGAGTCCAGAAAAGAAATACACCCTGGGATTTGCTCTCTCATCTACAATTGCATCAATTATCTTCAAAATGATTCAGGTTTCTGAGGACAGTCCTCTGTACGCCCATCTCCTTTTACCAGCCATTTATTCCCTTCTCCCTTCAGTGGGTGCTGCCAGCACATGCTCAGCACCAATGAATGGGGCTGAAATAGATTCTCCTTTCATTCCTCCGAGAGCTGGTGCTTTGGAAACAGAAAGCAAGGAAGACTCTCTCTGCTTGTGGGAGAAGCACAGTCCTCCTCGAACTAGCAGGACAAGCAATGAACTTGTCCATGAGCCAACAGTGTGACGCGGCAGCTAAAAAAGCCAATGCAATTCTGGGCTGCATCAATAGGAGTATAGCATCTAGATCAAGGGAAGTAATAGTGCCACTGTATTCTGCTCTGGTCAGACCTCACCTGGAGTACTGTGTCCAGTTCTGGGCACCACAGTTCAAGAAGGACACTGACAAACTGGAACGTGCCCAGAGGAGGGCAACCAAAATGGTCAAAGGCCTGGAAACGATGCCTTATGAGGAACAGCTAAGGGAGCTGGGCATGTTTAGCCTGGAGAAGAGGAGGTGAAGGGGTGATATGATAGCCATGTTCAAATATATAAAAGGATGTCACATAGAGGAGGGAGAAAGGTTGTTTTCTGCTGCTCCAGAGAAGCGGACAAGGAGCAATGGATCCAAACTGCAAGAAAGAAGATTCCACCTAAACATTAGGAAGAACTTCCTGACAGTAAGAGCTGTTCGACAGTGGAATTTGCTGCCAAGGAGTGTGGTGGAGTCTCCTTCTTTGGAGGTCTTTAAGCAGAGGCTTGACAACCATATGTCAGGAGTGCTCTGATGGTGTTTCCTGCTTGGCAGGGGGTTGGACTCGATGGCCCTTGTGGTCTCTTCCAACTCTATGATTCTATGATTCTATGAACAGCCTCCCGAGAAGTCTACTCTACATGCCATTTCTACCTTCCCAAGTTCAGTGAGATAGGGGACCAAATTCAAAAAGGAGGCAACATGGCGCCATTAGGATGAAGATGGGGAGGACAAAGGTTAAGGCCACCTCTCCCTGAAACAGTCCCAGCTTGGATTGGAGGAGGGCACGTCCTCTATTCATTTTTTATTTGCACATAGCTTCTCTGCAGAAAACCTGGCCTCTGCGACACATAATTCAATTCTATCCAGGCCTCTCAATAAGCTTTTAAAGCAGCGGTTCTCAACCTGTGGGTCCCCAGATGTTGTTGGACTACAACTCCCATTGTCCCTGAGCTCTGGCCTTGCTACCTAGGGGTGATGGGAGTTGTAGTTCAACAACGTCTGGGGACCCACAGGTTGAGAAAAGCTGTTTTAAAGGGTAGATGGGGCGCAATGAACCACATAACAGACAGGTGGTTCCCATTACCACAGTCCCACAGTAACGACAATGGATGAAGCAGAAACCTTCAGCAGCGAATGCGTATTCTTCAACCTCACTGCATGCTTTTTTGTTTTTTGGTTGTTGTTTTTTTGAGTGGGGTTTGGATGAAAAATGGGTCAGCCACTGAGATCAACCAAAACATCAAGCACTGAGATTCTAAGTTTAATCAACCCTCAATAAAAGCCAAAATTGGGTGGTTCTTCATTCAGTGGGAAAGACTAGCATGGAAACCTTGCGGCAACAAATCACCTGCTCAAAATAATAATAATAACAATAATAACAATAACAATTATTATTATTATTATTATTATTATTATTATTATACTACACAAAAATACATATCATAGTAACAAACAAAAACAATACACCCCCTAAAAAAAGTTTAAAAGGCAATAGATTGTTTAATTGGTCAAAGGCCTGGGACAAGAAGAATGTTTTTGCTTGGTGCTTAAAGGTACGCAACATTGCTTAAGGAAATGTAATGTTTCCATTTCACAAAGACCTGGTTATAAAAGCTTTCACACATGCAATATTTAAAAGCACGCATCACCTCCAAGCATGTGTCCAGAATGTTTTGTGGTGCTAAGTCACAGTAATGGCTATCTGTTTATAGGTCAGAAGAGCAGTAAATTATTCCAAGGGAAAACAGTAAAAGGCTGCATTGTAGCCAGCTGTGCTTTTAACAGGTTATTGTGAAAAGCACAAGGATGCGGGGGAAGTGTCCAGGTTTTGTAGCTATTGCCTCAGCCAGTGTTCGCTTGCATAAAGATGTCACTTTTAAAACATTTAAAAGTCAAATTGTCTGGAGAATACGTTCGTATAAAATTTATTTTCAGAAACTGATATTTAGCCTGCTGCTATCAGACTTGATTGCTCTGCAACGTTTAAGTGTTAGGCAAATTCCTACAGGTTAGAAAATAGAGACTAACATTGTAGATTCCGTTCTGTGATGTGTCGTTAGGAAGAGACTGAAATGGAAATTCCTACACTTTAAGAACAAATCAGAGGCTGGTTGTGGAGGCTGCTCTTCCTGTTCTTTCAGTTCCAATGCATTATAATAATTTATTTTGGCATGAGTGAGCAGAGGTGAAGGGAAGGTCCTCAGAAGAACAGAATAAGAATGTAAGAACAGCCCTGCTGGATCACGCCAGTGGCCCAATCCAGACAAGCGTCCTGTTTTCAAAGTGACTAACCAGATGCCCAGGGGAAGCCCTCAAGGAAGACCTTGCAGATCGGACATATGGAGCTTGTCTTGAGACCCTAAAGCTGGAGAGGAAAACCTGTGGTCCTCTAGATGTTGCTGAACAAGAACTCCCATCATCCCAGAGCACTGAACATCTGGAGGACCACTGTTTCCTCACAAGTGCTCCTCAGATAACGAAAGCTCACTTAAAAAGCATCAGAGGGCAGATAAGACTACAGTCATACCTTATGTTACGTCCGCTTCATGTTACGTTCTTTCAGGTTACGTCCTGCGGCGACCCGGAAGTACCAGAAAGGGTTACTTCCGGGTTTTGCCGCTCGCGCATGCGCAGAAGCGCAAAATGACATCACGCGCATGCGCAGAAGTGGTGAATTGCAACCCGCGCATGCGCAGAAGTGGTGAGTTGCAACCCGCGCGTGCCCAGACGCGCCACTGCGGGTTGCACTCTTTTCATGTTGCAAAGGGGCCTCCGGAACGGTTCCCATTCGCAACCAGATATACCACTGTACTGGAATTGGAAGACACCACGGCATAACAACTGCAGGTACTCTTGGGTGAAGCCCATGTCAATCTGTGTTCAGGCCTAGTTATGGGACTGAATCAGTCTTGGCTGCTCTGATGGTTGACCTTTATTAGGAGAAGGACAAGGGAAAGTATGGAGATGCTATTCTTACTTGATCTCTCAGCAGCTTTTCGATGCCGTTAACCGTGGTCTCCTTCTGAGCCAACTTAGTGGGATGGGTAACGGAAGTACTGTTTTACAGTGGTTCTGATCCTATCTCCAGGGTTAGTTTCAGAGAACAACATTGGGTGATTGTCTTTTGGACCCCAGCAATGTGCTATGGGGATGCCACAGGGCATCAACCGGTTCCATGTGCTTTTCAACATTTATACAAAGCCATTAAGTGAAGTCATTAGGAAATTCGGGATAAGATGCCATCAGTATGTTGAGGATACATACTTCTATAACATCTGAATCAGGAGAGTCTTCAAGACCTGGACAAGTGCTTGGGACTGGTGGTGGGTTGGCAAGATGGAGGCACTGTGGGGGGTAGTTCCTAAGTCTGGGATATTGGTCAACTGCCTGCTTTGGATGGGGTCGTGCACCCCTAAAACAGCAGGTTCATAGTCTGAAAGTGCTCCTGGATCCATCTCTGTCACTAGAGGCCCAGGAGACCTTAGTGGATTGGTGTGCCTTCTACCAGCTTCATCTGCTAAAACAACTGCAGCCATTTCTGGCCTAGGATAGTCTGATCACTGTAGACCATGCACTGGTAACCTCCAGGCAGGATTACTGCAACATGCTCTATGTGGGGCTGCCGCTGAGGTTGGCCCAGAAGCTGCAGCTGGTGCAAAATGTGGAAGCTCAACAGTTCACTGGGACAGAATATCGCCAACGCGTTACTCCACTGTTGAAAGAATTACAGTAGCTGCCAATGAGCTACCGGGCTAAATTCAAGCCGCATAAATTCCTACACAGCTTGGGACCAGGATACCTGAAAGATCATGTCACCTCTTATGCATCCAGTTGGTCACTGTGCTCTGCAGGCGAGGGCTTACTTCAGATACCGTCTTATCAAGAGGTCTGTTCCACACAATGTGGAACATTGGGCATTTTGTGTTATGCCACCTTCCCTTTTGAATTCCCTTCCCTTGAAGATCAGACAGGCACCATCTCCATTGGCGTACTGAAGACCTTCTTCATTCTATTGAACTTTCTCAGTCTGAATTGGTACTGGAAATATTGAAAAGACTTTCAAAAGAAAGATTTTTCCAGGGTAATTAGTGTGACTTGCTTACTTCCAAGGACAGAGTGTTCAAGTGGCAGAAAGACTGCCAATGGCCAGGATCTGATTTACACACAGAGAGATCCAAGACCCTGCCATATTTGGAATTGGGATCAGTTGGCAATCCCCTGGTATACTTCCCCTTCCCTGGGTCTGCGTGCCAGAGAACTATTTGCAGGTGGCTAATGGTAAAGGATAACCAGACTGCCTTATCCTATTTATGTCAAGAATATGTGTCATGCTGTGGACAGCAAGACAAATCAGGGTCTAATTAGCTCAGTCAATTCCTTCAGTATTATCCTTTCAGTCTACATTGAGTTATTAAAGCCATGGAAATACAACACTACCGAGACAGCAATGATGGAAGTAAGATGTCAGAAGCTTATTAACTGGAGTTTGAGGATGCAGCTGCAAAACAGACAAACTATGATAAATACAAATTGGCTAAATGGTAATCCATACCGTTGCCTTACGTTTTTAACAAGCTCTGTTGCCTCATATACCACTGGTCAAGAGTTGGTTAGCGGCTACTTAAATAGCAGGCAGTATGGTGGGAGCTTCAAGTATGAACAAGGAGTCTTGATGCAAAAAAACAACAAACCACTATTGGGATCTCAGCCTCCATTCACAAGTGAAACCAACTTAACATGTATTACTGCTTTTACTTGCATTTATCCCTTGGTAACGTTGCCTTCGTTCCTCTCCTGTTGCCTAATGTAGACTCTGTTCTTTGCGACACAGGCCTATCTTTTGTTTTGCTGCAATCAGCATGTATACTGACACAATATTTACAATAAGAAAGATAATAACATATTTAAAGAAAGAAAGTCACAGAAAATTTAAAGGCTATCCTGTTATGGATTTTATGTACTGTATATGGGGAAAACCCAACAACACTTCACACACACACACACACACACACACATATTCCAGTTATTCACCCAGCTTCACTCAAAACAGAATCTGAAAGTCACAATTAAACACAGCAGAACCTTAAGCAAAATCACATGGAAATTCAAAATTTGGGGGTGAGGGCAGTCCACAGTGGGGATGGGGTCACCTTTCTATAGAGTCCAACATCTGCCTCTGACCATAATCAGAAGCAGGTGTCTTTAATGGAAGAGCAGAACAAAGAGCACATGAAAAGATTTGGACTCACTCCATTTTTAGCAACTTTTTACCACTAAGCTAAAGAACTTTACAAAGAAAAGAGTATCACACACTCACACCCATTTAGCAGACATAAAGACGGATGCTCACAAAAGGAATGGTGACAGTCAGCTTTACAACAGTCACAAAACCTGGAAATCTCATATACGGCTTCTGCTTATTAGTTGGATAGATAGATAACAGGATGCCTGCAATGTACATATAGAAATACTCCTCTCAGAGCCCAGCTGGGCTGGCAAATCTCGATCAGGTGGTTGAGTGTCCCTTTTATACAGGATCCTCTCCAGTGAAATAGCCCCATTTGCTATTACCCTCTGATCTCAGGATGAAACTTGAAATGGATTGAGGCACCCATCCACGTATGCAACAAAACGTGCAATTTTGCAAAGCAGCTGTTCAAAACAAGTACCCCAAGGACTAAATTATATTTGAAGGATTGTTCGGTGCTGTTTAGGGTCTGGATGAGGCGGGGGGAGGTTCACTCCTCAAGGTAGTTTGGAAGAAAGCTGATACTGATTGATATCTTGGCAAAAGCTGGTTTCTCAGGTTTGATTAAAACCAAACATCCAAAAACAATCACATCTGGGATTCAAGAGCTCTGTGGTCTCCAGGAACCCTCCTGTCTGGTGGTGACTTCCAGTTTTCATAGAATCTTAGAGTCATCAAGTCCAACCCCTTTCGATGCAGGTATCTCAGCTAAAGCATCCCTGACAGATGGCCATCCAGCCTCTGCTTTAAAGCCTCCAGGAAGAAGACTCCACCACCTCTTGTGGGAGTCTGTTCCACTGTCGAACAGCTCTTACTATCAGAAAGGTTTTCTGTATGTTTAGTCGGAATCTCCTTTCTTGTAACTTGAAGCCACTGGTTCAAGTCCTACCCTCAAGAGCAAGAGAAAACAAGCATGTTCCCTCTTCCATGTGACAGCCCATAAGATATTTGAAGATGGCTATCAAATCTCCTCTGTCTCCTCTTTTCCATGCTAAACATAGCCAGCTCCATCCAGCACTCCTTGTACGCTCCTCATATGTTTATCCTTTCCATTTGGAATGAAGGGCCACTGTACAGCAATAGACCATCTGCTTTGAGTACAGAAGGTCCCAGATCCAGATCCAATCCTTGGTGCCTTCAGATAGGGATGGGACAGACTCCCTTCCTGAAACCTTCCAGACCAGGCACCCCCAAACTTGGCCCTTGTTTTGGGACTACAATTCCCATCATACGACATATGATATCTTTATTGCCACTATCCCATACAGAACAATGAAACTGAAAATCTACATAAAACATTCAAAAACCCCTAAAAACTCTGAAACCCCATTTTAAAATACAATATACTATAGAGACTCCTTATGCTGCGTTTAGAACCAGAATTGCATTTGCGTAGAAACTGTTTCTCAGGCGGCTAGTCCTGGTCTTTATAACCCTATACCTTCTTCCAGAAGGCAGAAAGAGATCATTTCCGGGGTATGTACCATCCTGCGCTATCTCTGCAGCTTTCTTATGGCACCTGACAGCATAGATTTGATCTAAGGTGGGAAGAGTGCACCCAATTATTCTCTCTGCAGTCTTTACAACCCTGGACAGCATTGTTTTTTCCCTGGCCGTGCATCTCCCAAACCACACACACAGACCAGAAGTTAATACACTCTCCACAGTACAATGGTAAAATGCTATCAACAGGTCCTTTGAGAGATTGTTTTTCTCAGAAAATATAACCTCTGCTGTGCTCTCTTCATCAGGTCTTTGCTGTTTTCTCCCCAGGTTAGGTCATCCCTGACCACTGGTCCTGTTAGCTAGGGATGATAGGAGTTGTAGTCCCAAAACAGCTGGAGGGCCAAGTTTGGCCATGCCTGTTCCAGACAATACTGAGCTAGATGGGTCAGTAGTCTAACTCAGCAAAAGGCAGCCTCCTATGTTCCTGGGGCAGCTTGTTCTCTTCGAGCTCTGGCCTTTGCACCCCTATAAAGTCCCATGGAGAAAGGCTCCTCCCAAGCCTCTTGCCAACTCCTGCATCCTTCAAGAGCACTAGTCCATGATTAAAAAATAAACCTACTACATTTTGGAGAGTGCAGAACCGCTCTGCTAGCTTTTCCTGTTTCCAGTTCAGCCACGAACAATTGCCAACAAACCCAAAAGACAAGGGATTTGCAGATGTAGTGAACATTAAAAGTAAGAAACCAAAGTGCCGCCAGCTGTGCTCACAAACAAATGGATTAATATGAAAAAGGGGTGGCCTGGCAAATAATTTTGCCCTTTCTGCCACGGGAGAGGTTCAAAACAGCCCCCGTGCAGAGGTTCATTCGGCAATGGAGCAATGAAGCACAGGTCCTCTAAGTTGCAAAGCATTTCCACAATTTCTCGCCAAAATAAATTGGATTCTTTCCACTGTTTGAGATGGCAGCGAAGCAAGGACTGTATAATTAGGTCAGAGCTGATTACCTAGAACAAGGGCAATTTTCTTTACATCCAAGTAAAGCTTCATGAAAAGCAGCAAAGAAAGTGCATTTGGGAGTAGCTGAGAGACTGTCTAAAATCTTTCTTGATGAAAGCGATTTAACTACATTTTAATATAGATGGTATTTTCTATTAATGTCAGGGCAGAAACTTATTGCTCCACATATCTCATCACAAGGGCTATCTCTGCATCTGTCTGAGTCAACTTCAGTGACCACTTCAATATTCACTTTACAATTAATGCTGCTTTTTTATGGCTCGCTAGAAAGTAAACCAATTTCAGCCCAGCTCCTCAGTATTGAATTTATTATAAAAAGTTATGTACTTAAAACTCCTATAATGAAACCAGAGGCATCATGAGATATTAACCTAGAGTTAATGCTGAGAAAGCCGGTTTGAATAATTCAATTCATGTCACCTTAAGTATCTTTTCAAATGGAATTAACTTTATCTCACACACAAAAAAGGAAGCGCCACGTTCCAGCTACTGATTATTGACTCCACGAGGGCTCCGTCTTAAATCATCACGGCACCATTTTCCCCAGTAAGTTTGTGGGGCTCTTGCCAAGACAGATGCTCAGAATGGAACGCCAGGCTGTCAGCCGAGGGCCGCTGGGACTCCACCCTCCGAGAAAAGGTTCTTCCGCATCCCAGAGACGACCCAGCGGAGCTGAACCAAGAGCTCGCTGGATTCACAGTTTGGACGGGGATGCAGGGTTCCTGCAAAGTTTTTTTCTCAATGTCAGTGCCTCTTAACAATATCAGGAACTGTTTTCATCATCACTCAGATGGCTTTAAAAGAAGAATTTGACATTCATGGATCCATTAAGGATGGCAACATGGTACTGAGCTATTAGATGAATCTGCGCCATGAAAACCCAGCTGGCCACAAGCCTGGTGTCCCTGGCAGACCAGAGTGGTATGTAGACACAGAAAAGAAAGTTTTTGGGGAAATAACAGCACCAAGAACAGGATGAGAAAGCAGACAATTCTGGTCAAGTTACAAAGAAGAATCATATCCAGAAACTGCAGAAATATATCACTGTAGATAATACTGAGCTAGAGGAATAAGGCCGCTTCCTATGTTCATATGCCACATAAACCTAGTGCTCTCTGTGTTCGTTTATTCTCTCTTAGAACTGAGATTATCCACTGCATTTGGAAGCTGGGAGAATGTGGAAGAAGGAAGGAATTGGGCAGTGTAGCAAATCTGGGAAGAGAGACCGAACAAGGACTGATAGCAGCCTCTACCTTTTCAAAGTCTGCCATTCGCCAAAGTATTGCAGAAGGTCACAGCTGTATTCTTCAGTGTTAAAAGGCCACCTGTCCACTCATTCATGGATCCAATGAAATCAGGTCATAAAGCAATACCAGTGAGACAAACACCCCCAAGGTACCACAGCACTTGCAGTCTTCGGGCTGCTGCAAAGAACATGGGTTGATTCACACATGCATGCCCCTGAGGTCCTAAGATTACTGTTCTTCTGAAACAACAGAGAAAACTCTTGCACGAGACTCTGAAGTGCCACAGGGCCTTTTGAAATTGAAATTCTGACTTAAGTACAGTCGATGCTCCAAAAGCTTTAGCTTTGTTTTATTCAGGGAAACAACTACTGCGAGAGTAAGACCATACACTTTGACTAAACTCACCTTATGCCATTCTTCTCCCAAAGTGGGGGGGGGGACATTTAAAAGTATATTTTTATATGATGTTCACATCACAGTAAATCTCCTCTGTATGCCTCCATAAGGTTGTGGGAGAACAAAGACTAAGACCCTTGTCTGAAGTGACACCCAAATTGCAGAACTTCCGTTCTGGATGTAGGCACCTGACATGTTGTTGTTTTTTACTATCTTTTAGGCACCATGCAAAGTCTGTCCCATGTTTAATGGCAGGTACTGTATTTTTCGCCCTATAGGACGCACTTTTTCCCCTCCAAAAATGAAGGGGAAATGTGTGTGCGTCCTATGGGGCGAATGCAGGCTTTCGCTGAAGCCTGGAGAGCAAGAGGGGTCGGTGCGCAACGACCCCTCTCGCTCTCCAGGCTTCGCGGACCTCTCCGCAAGCAGCGGGAGCGCTCCCGCTGCTTGCGGAGAGTTGCCTGCATGCCGAAGCCTGCGCACGCTGAGATCAGCACGCCCAGGCTTCGCGGACCTCTCAGCAAGCAGCGGGAGCCAGCGCTGGGCTCCCACGGCTTGCAGAGAGCTGCCTGTTTGGGGGCTGAGGTCGGGGGAAGCTCGGGCCTCCCCCGCCGCAGCCCCGCGCCTGGGGGGGGGAATAATTTTTTCCCCTTTATTTCCCCCCAAAAAAACTAGGTGCACCTTATGGGACGGTGCGTCCTATAGGGCGAAAAATACGGTAGTTACTGTAACTGCCCCCTGGCTGGTTCCACCTCCACACTAGTCTAGAGAATGGTGCTCCCCAAACTCCAAGAGGTGTTGGGGGCTCCTGCTGGCTCGACTACAGCTCACATAGAGGACGTACTAGGCTTTCCCGCAGCAGCTGCTTTATCTTAAAAAGCGGGTAGGGCAGCAAGCATCCAACAGAAAGAGAGCTGGGATGAAGGGGTGTTGGTTCTTGTATAAAAGGTCCTTCCCATTCACTGCAGTGGTGAGAAGGAGGAGGACAACTAAAGAGAGCCCTGAAGCCCAGCTGCCTTTTGAGGAGAGGAGAAGGACAGCCAACAGAGTATCAGAAGGGCAAACAGTCCAGCCAGGTCTTTCAAGGAGGGTGTGACAATCAAACTGATGGAGACTATCTGTCAGGAGGCTTAGAGGGAATATCTGGGTAGGTTCATTCCCGGGAGAATGGGATTCCTCCCTCCTTCGTTGCTGTGCTCTTAGTTTGTAACTGGACTTAAATTGCTCAGGTCCAGAGCTTATAACCAGCTCCAGTACTTTTTGCTGGTTCAGTACCCTGCCCCCTGCAGGGGCTGCCATCTGCCTTCAGGAGCTAGGGCTGCAAATGTGCCCCACTGGCCCCAAAAGGCTGGCGGCCCTTGAACTTGGCAGAAGTTCTACGCCACGGGGGGTGGGGAGCAGTCCATAGGTCCTAGTTCAATAGGAAAAGCCAGATTTCTTTTTCTTTCTTTCTTTCTTTCTTTCTTTCTTTCTTTCTTTCTTTCTTTCTCTTTCTGCCTGACAGTCACCAGTACCTCCTCTGTTCTATGTGGCATTTCTGGAGGAGCTGGGATATGTTACCCTGGTCAGTGGCCTTTATGGAAGGTGGTCCCTCCCTGTCCTCACCACACCCTCCAATAGTTGGACTGCTGCTTTATAGTTGCTGGATCACTGCTCTTTCATCTTCTGTTCTAATCTATTGTTGTGGTTTTTTTTATGTTTTCTCCATTGTTTTATATGATATGCTCTCTTATTGGGCTTGGTTCCAGGAAGAAGGCGGGGAGGAAAAATGAAACGTACTTGTTGTGTTGGAAAGCAAAGCACACATCGAGCTATGATCAATGGTTTCACTGGGCTGCTGATCCAGAGATGGCTTTAAGCAGGGGTTTCTCACCTCTAGGCCCCACGAGAAGGGAAGGGAAGGGTGCCTGGAGGACTCGCCATCTTTAGGGAAGCACAGCAGGTTTAAATGCTCCAACTTTTGCTCCTGGAGCCCCATGGCTGCAGGTGCCATTTCAATAGGATGACGAATAGCAACCATACAAAAAGGAAACAATGCTGGTGGAAGGGATGAGGCACTTACCTGCTGCTCCTTCTGCTTGGCAGCCTCAAGCTCCGAAAGAGAGTATGTGAGCTTTTCTTGCTGCTCCGAGAGATACTTCTGATAAAGGCTCAAAAGTTCCTGGCACTCTCTGTATTGCTGCTGCAGAGGTGAGATAGCAAGTTAAGGACAAAAACATTTCTCATGGATGAGGGAGTGGGAAGGGGGGAGGGAGAAATGAAGTCAAACACATTATTCTGTGCAAATCTGATTTAGCTGTCCAGGTAAGAAATCAGAGCAAAATACATGAGCCATACAGCAAGAAGATGGACTCTTTCAGAATGTCTAGAGAGAATAAGTTACAACTACATAAACAAAATATTCATCTCCTTTCATCTAGATTCCTGACTAAATGCAAGAACCCTGCTACATGGGCCAAATATTACTGAGTTTTGCCTTGCAATTTGGGCCATGTAGAGATTGCCTTAATTTATACAAATCCTCCCTCTACAGGGCTTTGCACAACATGTTCATTCTCCCACAAGCCACCAGTTTCTGGTGCCCAATCTTTCCATGACTCCAACACACAACGTTGGGTGTTTGCCTGGTCGAATAATGAACACTCTTTCAAGCATTCCCTTTAAACAAAAAAACAAGATGATGTAATCATCAGCATCCTGATTACAGAAACAAAACTAGACAATTGTTCTTGTGAAGCAATTAAATTAACTTTCAATGAAATTATCGGAACCTTTAACAATATGTTTCTACAAATGTGAATGGTGAATGGGCAGTTCTCCCCACTGGCTTTTATCCCAGAAAACCAGGATCCAAAGTTACCTTTTTTAAAAACGATGAAATTAAAAACAGGAAGTATAGTAATAGCAATTAACAACAGAGTAGACAGCAAGCCCATTTTTAAGGACAGTTGTGCTAGCAAAGCAGAAAGCCAACTCTTCAATCAACATCAACACATTGTTTTGTGTAAAAAAAACAAGATGTGAGTCATGGGCAATCCTAGGCTATTTGTGTTCAGAGGTGCCTGCTGTTATAGCAGGGGACCAGCAGGAGATGTTTTGCTACTCTGTTAGGTTTGCACCCAATTCCTGTAGGACCGGGGGCAGCGGGGGGGAGTAGTTCTCGCTCCTTGTGAACAAATGTCACCATAACAAAACGCTAAAAGGCAAGTCGGCACCTACACAGTGGCACTCTGTATCATGGGATACTGACCAGGCAATTGGCCAGGGTGCCAATCTTCCCAGAATAACTCTTTTTTGGCCTGCCACATGTGCGGAGCAAACAATTCCATCAGGGAAATGTGCTGAAATTCCAACTACTGACAGCACTCCCTCAACTATACATACTCCCATTCAATATATAAGATCATATTATATTCACACTTTGTAAACTACACTGGCTCCCGGTTTCTTTCCGGGCCTAATTCAAAGTGCTGGTTCTGACTGCTAAAGCCCTCCACGGCTCAAGACCAGGGTAGGTGAAGGATCACTTGCCATCAGAAGCTCTTTTACAGGTGTCTCTGCCATTGGTCCAGCAGGTTAATACTTAGCAGAACCTTTTCGGTGGTGGGACCTTGACTTTGGAATGTTCCCCCCAAACACACCAGGCGCGTAATTTAATGTTATTCCAATGCTAGGCAAAGGCCTTTTCAGTCTCCCAGGCTTCTAATCTATGCTGATTTGTTCCACCCTGACTCAGGTCTTACATACTTACAATGCATCTACAAATCTGCTGTTTTTATTCAAAGGCATGTTCCCCCCCCCCCTAATTTTATTGTAACTTATCGTGAAAATGTGATTGAACAGTGGGGGTGTAAATGGCAAGAAACTGTTCAGACATTTCTGCCACCATCTTGGCTGCTCTCTGGTTCGCAGAAAGTGGATGCAAAGTGCAGGATGGGTGGGACATCATAATTCAACAAAAGAAAGCAAGGGAGACCGGAGACGGAGACAGAGACGGTGGTGATAAAAACAGGCAGAATGAGCTCAGAGATGCAAATGAGGTAAGTGTGGATGATTTATTCAACAGCGGCCGGCATGGTCATCAATTTGCCTGACTACAATCCCAAACGCAAAGCCTTTCGCAAACTCCCCATGGCTCATATGCAGGCGCAGCCTGGCAGGCCTTTCAGAGACCGACGACAAGTTTTGGACAGTGATCTAGAGACGCAGCAAACTGTGGCATTTGCAAGGATATTAGCAAAAGCGCCCTGCCTTGCTTGCAGCATTGAAATTCCAGGAGGAGATGAATCGGCTCTTCACCTGTCACCGTGAGATTCCGTCCCTTGCTCATTTAACATGGTAAACCATTTCCTTAGCGTCCCCCCCCCCCACTTTCCCCTCCCCACCTCTCTGCTTTTAATTATGCATACAGACAGGGCGAGGGCTCTCTGTCCAGAGTCCTCCAAATAAAGGCTTTAACAAGATGCCACTGGTAAGGGAGCAAACACACACACACACCCTTTCTAGCCCGCAAACCGCACGGACTTGCTTTAACTTTTTCCTATGATCCAAGTAGTGTGTGTGTTGAAAATGGTGGCCGAGGTTACCCATCGTATAAACTATTTGTTATTTTAAATAGGACACACACACACTATTCAGTTTCCAAAGGAACTCAAGGTTACTCACAACACCCCCATCGCACACCCCAAAACTCACATTAAAATACATAACAATCCCCAATAAAATCACTGATGTTAACGTCAAAGCTGAGGCCCCATAAACGAATACTGAAACAGTCATGAAAGCCAGGGCTTTTTTTCAGCCAGAACTCGCTGGAAATGAGTTCTGGCACCTCTTCGGTGGGCACTATTGACATTCTAAGAGAACAAGGGAGGTGTTCATGGTGAATTCCAGCCCCTCTTTTTCTAGAAAAATGGCACTGATGGAAGCCAAGCATCAACGAAAAGAACTACATCGGTTAGGAGCTTATTATGCTTTGTTGTCAACCCTAAAATGGCTAAGAGTTGGCTCAACAAAGTTTTCAGGAGGCAAGCGAATAAATCAGAGATCAAGAAGTAACTTGTTGTCTGAGATGGTCACACAAATGGCATTTTTAGGGCTACAGTTGTTGTAATCAACGGCCCCTCTCCTTGTTCTGCTCACATCCACTGCACCGGCACCTCTTCTGGGTTCCTGCCCCTCCTTATCACAAGATATACAACAAGACCAGCCTGGGCTGTCCAATACCCACAGCCAGAGAAGCTTGTCAAAACAGCAGGAACGTCGTTCCCTTATTCTGCAGTTGCCTGGGTTGGCAACCTCTAGCTTGTGTCTATGCACCGAACCAAACAGTGCTTTCATACATACAGAAATCCAGCAAAGCAGGTAACTACAAAAGAAGGGAGCCGCTCAACTGCAGCTGGAGGGCTTCTTTCTGGATGCTCAAAAAGGGCAGAGAAGCTTGCTAGGAGGTGGCAAAAACCTATGGCTACCTAGATTTGGGGTGTCACCCTCAACCCCTTCCCAAATGCACACTTGCTTCCCTTGTGTGGTCTGACAATGCAAGGAACGGATGGGAAAATCCCATACTTCTTGTAGTCTAGGAAGACGGGGGAGAGACACAGATATGGCCAATAAGGCCCTCCCCTTCTTGCCCTCCATAAAAATTAGACTTTTCCCTTCTCCTGCCCTGCAACATTCATCAACACCACCACCACAACAACACGGGTTGGAAAAAGCCCTGTCAGCTTCAGCAGGTCTGTTTTCAAGCCCAGTTGCTGTGCAGGGAGCAATCTTTGTGTAGGTCTCTAGCTGGGGGAAAACAAGCTGGCATAATCTTCAAAATGCCCCGATGCTTTCATCCAAGCCTAAGTGGACGCGGGTGGCGCTGTGGGTTAAACCACAGAGCCTAGGAATTGCCAATCAGAAGGTCGGCGGTTTGAATCCCCGCGGCGGGGTGAGCTCCCGTTACTCGGTCCCTGCTCCTGCCAACCTAGCAGTTCAAAAGCACGAAGTACAAGTAGATAAATAGGTACCACTCCAGCGGGAAGGTAAACGGTGTTTCCATGTGCTGCTCTGGTTCGCCAGAAGCGGCTTAGTCATGCTGGCCGCATGTCCTGGAAGCTGTACGCCGGCTCCCTCGGCCAGTAAAGCGAGATGAGCACCACAAACCCAGAGTCAGCCACGACTGGACCTAATGGTCAGGGGTCCCTTTACCTTTAAGTGTTGTGGGGTGGTGGAAGAGGTGAGCACAGGAGTGTGTTGATGGGTAGGTGGCCTCATCTAGTTTATGCGTTGCTCCCACCAACACTGCTGGACCCCAGGCCCAAAATGTGGCCCCCAGAATGTGGCTGAAAGAAACTCCCCACCTCTGTTGTGGACGTTTCCTCTTCCTGGCTTATTTCCTCCAAAAATGTGGCATGGAAGCCCCAAAAGGGTTTTCCATTTGATCCAAGTGGGCACACCTGGGAACCTCTTTGAAATCAGTCCGAAAACGTGAGCCCTTCCAAACGCCTTTGCTTGGCTTGAAACAAAAGGATGGCACAAGCAAGGTTTTAAAAAAGCTAATTGCCTTTCTGAGCCAACAGACGTGGAGCTCAGGCAGTTTTATAGTTCAGTGTGTTTTGTCGCTGCACACACTCACAAAAAAAGTCTGAAATGATTTGTGGTGGTCTCCCGAGTCTTTGCCAGTGATGATGTATATAAAAGGAATTTTTATGCCAGCTGTAACCATCGGTAGTAATGTTTATAGTAGGTGAACATATTAGCCTGGACGCAGGGCATGAATTTTACTCTTGAAAAAGCCTGTTCGTTTATACAGCCCAAGAGTTAAATGTCTGCATTTGAAGACAAATGGCAGGAAAATTCATTTAAATCTGGGTTGCATGGCAAAATATAAGAAGCAGCCAATCTCATCATTATCAAACTCTTGCTGTTCGTTCTACCTGCTCAGCTTTTGAGCACCTCCCACATATACACAAGGAACAATTGTGTTCCTTGAGTTCACTGTTACTTAGTTAGGGGGTCCTTCCCACTAGGACAAGAAAAACCAACAGGACTGATTGCTGCTTTGCTTTCTGCACCTCCACATCACACCAGAGAAATTACAAAAGCATCCTATACAGCAGAGAAGGCCTTCTGCAGGAATTATTTCATTAGACCTTGCACTTCCAACATTTTCCCTGATTTTTTTTTAAGTATTTTTAAAGAAATGTAACATTTTACTCCGTACAGTATTGCTCTCCTTTGCTTCCCCTAGAAAACTTACTGTATATTTTCCAGGGGAAAAGGAGCATTTCCATTACGTCCCACCAAAATCACTGCAAATAAAGCAAGCTGACAAAAGCAGAAGTGAAACGCAGGAAGTTAACTTGTGAGATCTTCCTAGCCATTGATTGAGTAGTTGTGATATCACAGAAGGCTTAGAAACATTCCAACAGTTATAAGGAGTTTTAACTTGAGTGACGAGCGGCAAAGAAGTGAGATGGCCGCATTACTGCAACGATGATCAAAGATCAGGCAGAGTCTGCAGATGGCCTGGGATAAGTGCAGTAGGGTAACCAACACAGAGATAGCAATACAGAAACATAACTGCATTATTTGGGGAGGGGGTGTAACACAGAGTGATGTCATCTGTTCCCAAAGCATTGTATCATGGCAGCTTTCATAACTCTGGAATAAATGTCTAGTTCACCAGAGGGTATATTCTCAAACTCAATATGAGTAACTAAGCATGCTTCAGCTGGGAGAGTCAGTGGAAATAAACAGCCAGAAGCTTTTGTTGCTCATAGCGAGAGAAGCTGACCTAGCTTGGAAGCTCTGATTGTGGGAGACAGGGAGGGGGCTTGTCAGATTACCCATAATTTCAACCTTAGGGATGCTCAGGAGATTCGTGTACATTTGGCTAGTCTCCTTGCGGTTGTCTTCTTAGTGCCAATGGCTATTGAACATGATGCCCAACACACTTCTGGACAGAGAAGGATTTAAACCTGGTTCTCCCATGTCCAAACCCACCAAAATATCTGATGCACCGTGATAGCTTCTGCCAAATGCAAAAGGTTTTTCTCTTTTCAACGGTCTAGGCTTAGTACTCCAAGAGTTCACTTGTCCAGTAATGACAAACACATCCTCCAAGCAACAATATACATTATTAAGAGTTTTACTTTTTCCAAATTTGTGGAAGAGTTTTCATGCAAGCTGTCATGAAATACATAGAGCAAACCTGGGTTTAAATGGTGCACGAGCTCCGAGAAGCTCCGATCGCTTTCCTAGACCAGACAGTCCCAAACATCACACACCACCTGGCACATGCTGTGTGCACTTTCGGAAGCCCAGAAACAATGACCACGGGGGTGCCTGCCTGAATTATGGCTGAGGAAAAGGGTAGAGCCAAGCAACTTCCCTGCGGAGTTTATTAGCTAAAATCTGAAGGTGCGGCAAAGACAGAAAGTAATAAAATGTTTTATGAACAACTTTACTTCTCATGTTCTAATACTGCGGAGCTTATGTGGACTATTTAGCTCAAGCAAGCGAAGGACCTGCTAGGAAACTTCCCACAAGGCCCTTCTTTAATAAAGAAAAGGTTCTGCTCAAGCTGTGAACTCCAGGAAAGTCAATGTCCTCTGGAGAATTGGGGTGTTCAGCAAAGCGGGCTGCAGAAACATAAAAGGAGAGGCGCAAGGCAGAAATGTATCCCATTTCTGTCCAGCGAGAAGCTAGGAACTGGAGATTTGAATAGCTTAATGCTAGCAAGAAGTTAGCCAGTCAATTAAACCAAGGTGCAAGTGTGAAAAGAGATGGGAAAAGGTCACCACGCCTGCAGAAGTTAAGCCACTCACTTCTGTTTGAAGTGTTGTCATTCTATTGTTGAGCAGTATAGCTTTCATATAAAGGAATGGCTAATACATTCCCATTGTGTTTGAAAGGAAATTAAATTTACATTCTTTGGGAATATGGTATCATAATTAGTTCATGACTTGATTACACTTTGAAGTGAGCTGGGATGGCACACGGTGCATACAAATGAGCCACACGGAGGTTACCTGCCTTAAAGAAAAAAGGCACCAGCACTCCAAACAAAGGGAAAGATTCCCAGCTTTCAGCTGGCGCAGCCAGGATATCAAATTCAAATGTTTTCTGCTCCCATCTGGCATCAATAAGGCCACAGGAACTTAAAGATGCAGCCTCCTAATCAGCTGAATGAGTTGTTTGGAAAACTAATCCTTCCATCTCCACCCATACCACCTGCACAGTAGTTGCTAAAATTGATTTTAAAAGCAATGAAAAACACTAAGCTCCTTACATCGGTCAAAATTGCCGATATGATTTATTTCCACAAACAAGATGGAAATTTCATGAACTACCGAAGGGAGATTTACATGCCATTGCTCCTTTAGCAACCTGAATTTGTTTGCCAAGATGTTGTTGAAAATAACATATTTAAACCACCACCAAAAACACAGAGGGCAGTAGAGAATCACAAAATTGCAGAGACTGCTTCCAAACCAAATTACCGAAGGAAAATTCAAATTAGTCACTGCAACCTATTCACTTTTGCATGAAGGCAAAATGGTTGTTCAAGCCTTCTTCTTTTTTTAACTGTGCCCAGGTTTCCAAAGAAAACTCTTGAATCCCTGGAATGGCTGTACCAAACTCTGGTCACCATTTCTCATGGTTTTGCTTGACACTGCCAAAGCCACCTCCCTTTCCTTAATGTTCCTTACAAAAGTGTTTGCTTTTACATTAACTCGCCCTCACTCAAAATCACTCTCTATTGCCTTTATTTGCCAACAGGGGCACAATCATGTCATCAATCTTGAGTACCTGCATCCACTCACAGGACTAGCCACCTGTCATGGATGCTTTAGTTGAGGTTCTTGCATTGCAGGGGGTTGGACTAGATGACCCTCGGATCCCTTCCGACTCTGCAATTCTATGATGCTGTGACTTTGCTCATTAATATCTAGGGACAGCATCGCATGAGACACGCAGTCGTAAATTCCCAATAACTCCCTAGGATCACCCAGAGGAAAGAGTGGTGCTAAACATATTGATGACACTACACTCCAAACTTTCTGGTGCATCTCCAGGGCTTCATATAGATGTCAAATACCATGGGGAACAAGATGGAATCCTGTGGAACCCCACAGAGTATCTCAGGATGTGAGCAACATCACAGGAAGGGTGCTTTGAGGATGAGGGTGAAACTGAGAAGCTCCCTTGTTATATTTGCTATTATATTTGTTGTTATAGTTCTAGTATGGGAACATGTGTTTTTTGTATGTTATTTTATTTGTGATTGTTTTGCTATGTTATTATAGAGTTGTTTTTGTGGTGTAAGCTGCTTTGAGCATCGTCTCTCTCTCTCTCTCTCTCTCTCTCTCTCTCTCTGTGTGTGTGTGTGTGTGTGTGTGTGTGTGTAAAAGTGGCATCCAAATAGAATGAATGAATGAACTCCTATGGTGCCAAATAATAGCCTCACATAACTATTTTCTGGAAATGGCCTTGGAAGTAGCAGTGGAGCCACTGAAGCACAATGCCCCCGATACCCACTTCCCTGAAATGTCCAGAATTGTCAACAGCATGGGTAGGCAAACTAAGGCCCGGGGGCTGGATCCAGCCCAATCACCTTCTAAATCCGGCCCGCAGACAGTCCGGAAATCAGCGTGTTTTTACATGAGTAGAATGTGTGATTTTATTTAAAATGCATCTCTGGGTGATTTGTGGGGCCTGCCTGGTGTTTTTACATGAGTAGACTGTGTGCTTTTATTTAAAAGGAATTCTGATGGGAAAGTTTGCTGACCCCTGGTCAACAGTATCGAAAGTCACCAAAAGATCAAGGAGAGCGAGCAGGCCTGAATCTGGACTTCTGAGCTGGAGTTTTCTGGAACCAGAAGAGAACAATGCAACATTCTTGGGCAGGGCAGGAACCAACACAATGGGGCCCTCTTGTAAGAATGCTTGTGGTTAGTAGGGACATCTGGGGCTGGCCCTGAGGGCAGTGCGTTCTCCCACTCCATATCCCTGGCCTCATTTCCCAAAATGCAGAAGTGGGGGGCTTCCCTCCCAACATTCACAATGTCCCAAAGATCGCCACCTCCCCAGCTCTTCTGATATACCCTAAATTCACAGTCCCTGTTCTATTTAGCAACATGGATAGCAACATGGATATGGTGATATTTTCCTTGCTGCCCTGGGGCTTGGCTGACTGCAGGTTGTCCACCTAGGCTGAATAGCAACAGTTGTTCAGAAAGCTAAAAGGCAGAAACAGAGGAATACAGACTCAGCAAGGAGGGATGCAGACAGAAGATGGCTGATTTTCTCTCTCACGCAGGATCACACCCCAGTTGCAGAACACAGGTTTTGGGCGTACAAGATCCCATGTTCAATCCTTGGCAGCTCCGCCTAAGAAGCATCTCAGGCAACTGGTGCTGAGAAATAGCTTTTTCCCTTTGGCTCTGAACAGCCACTGCCAGTTAGAGAACACAGAATTGGCCAGAGCAGGTAATGGCTTGACTCTTTGCAAGTCAGCCTCATACATACACAGGCAACAGCTAAGTTGCTTGTATATAACACAGAAAGAAACTGAGTCGCAATTTCCAATCATTTTGACACAATATTTAGTTGGACCTTGGAAGACAGAAGAGAACAGAAAGCACTGTTTCTGTACATTTAACCAGAGTTCTTTAAATTCAAGCTGAGTTGAGCTCTAGGTGCTGCAGTGATGATTAGAAGGGTATGGTGGTCCCAAGACTTGCTGGTTACCAATGGCAAGACTTTGCTCTCTGTTTACATTCTGCACAGGTTAAGGTCCTCCAGAGCCTGACCGAGAAAGTCAGCACAAACTACACCTGGGCCTATAGAGATGCTCTTGCAAAATCCGTCTTGGCTTTGGGTGCTTCCATTGGCTCACCTGCCAGTAATCAAAGCTCCTCCAACAAGGATCAGTCAGGGGCCCTTGGAGCGGTGGGGATGTGCTGCCTTCATCATTGAACAGGATACAAGTTTTCCTAACGATATAGGATTTGTGGGAGAAAACGTGTTCCATTTGCAATGCACACACACAAAGTAAACTCAACCCAAGCTATAGCAAGTGCAGGGGGGTGGGGGTGGCACAGAGAGAAGCAAGCGAGAGGCTAAATCTTCCAAACACAAAGAAATAGGTGTACTACTTCCCCCCTCCCCTTTACATATTTAAAGTGCAAGATTAAAACAAATATAGAGAACGCTGCATAATTTAGCTGTCATTTTCTATCAAATTGCTCATAATTGTAACCATAAAATGATAATATTCTACCATATGTGCATCTGCAAAGCTGACAAAAGCATTGGTCAGTGCCATGGAGACAAAATATGGACCGAAGGCTCCCCTTAGTGGCCGCTGTGGGGGATATCACGGCAGCCCAACATTCCTGATGGCCCTCAGCAGAAGGAGTCTTAAATGTGCAGGGAGAGAACCTGAAATGGTTGCTTTGACATGTGCTCCATCTTCAGACAGACTTTCCAAGCAGGAAACAGTGACTCTATAGGCACACGACTTCTACACTGGCCAGTTCACTTCTGGGTCGTTTGCACACCACTCCTCACGCGCAGGCACTAAGTCAGGATTTAGTCTCCCAAATTTATTCCTAGGCACCCCATTAATTTGAACAGATTGTTCACCCTAGGAACCTGTGCTTACTGAGATATGTTCCCGCCGTGAATTTCTGCTCAGTGGTGTTGATGGTGATCCACTTCTTTCTAAGTGGTGGATCAGTCCATTTTGGTTCTTTTTGACTCCAGCTTGAACTGGTTTCCATTAGAACAAAAAACGAGGCTCTCTACCGCTGAAATTAAAGGAGGCACTTCAGGAAGACGGACGGGTGCATAGCATGGGTGGAAGTCACGGAGGCAGAAATAGTGAGAGAGGAAGTCACACGTTGCTTACTAAGAAGAGGCAAGGGAGGACGGAGGCTGAAGCCCTTCCCCTCACTTGCCCCTACATTTCAGCCAGCCCTTCAGCGTGGGCTCCCTTTACTTTGTGCAACTTGCCTTGCTAGGGCAAAGTAGGCAGTGTGAATGCTCCTCAACGCAGTCCAGTCCTTTCCTCGAGAGCAGAGCTTTCTCCTCTCACCCAGTTCAGACTGCTGACCATGGGAAGACAATACCTGTCTTTGAGCACAAAAAGCAGCATAGTCTGAGGCTATGATTTGGCCATGCTGGCACTACAAACCGCATGCAACCCCAAGGAGAAAGGAGAGTGCACTACACCAGACGAGCAGCATGGCCACGACAGAAGAAGGAAAGCTGGCTTTTGTATCGAGGCTTCACAGGCCCTCTCTCATCCATCCTTGCAGTTGCTTTGTTGTCAAGACATTCCCTGTTCTGCACATGATGTTTGGAGGTTGACAGAGGAAACCGAGGCCATCCAATGACTAGGTTTGTAGAACAAGATCCTAACCCAGATCCACCTCAGATCTATCTGAGACCAGCCCATAGGAGCTTTGAGGCAGTTCTTTCTAGGGCTGTGCACACTGAACTAAAACTAGGACTATGAAAACTGAGCATATGCAAAGAAGTTACCTTTTCTGCTTAAGGTGGTAAGGGACTAAAAGACAGAGCAAGCGCCGGGTCTCAACAACCATAGCATGGAGCCATGTTTTGCAGCACAGAAAAAAATTACAGCATTGTGGCGGCAATAGAAATGCTAACAGATTTGTTACTCAACTGCTACCATAGAGCAACTGCTACTTGGCAAATGGCGCAGCTGACCTTCCATTTTTCCTGCTGCTAGACAAACATGGCAAGGTGAAAGAAATTAAGCATAGCACTTCAGCTTTGAGCCCTGGAAGTCCTGCTTAATTCCACCAGCACTGCTTTACTTACCCACACACCCAGAGAGAGAAAAGGGGGGGGAGGGAGAGAGAAGGGATAGAATATTCACCTAGATGCTCTCAAGGCTATTTTCACCATCATGAAAGCAAGATGCCTGCTCTTCAGCCAAGTGAAGGCTGAGGCTCTCGCTTTGAAAAATCCTCTTTGTCTCCAAACACACACCTGCATATTTCTAGATTCACATATTTATCTTTGGAAGTTCTCAGCAGATAATGATACTTCCAATTTACATTAATGGCATTCATCCATGACTATTTGAATTCATCTACCTGGGTTGGTTCTGCAATTTGATGAGAGCATTCACTTAAGAAGCGGGGATACAATGGATCTAAGAATTGGCAGCAGTTATGTCTGAAAAAGCCAAAGGATGGACCTCATATCCTGGAAGCCATGGCAATAGAGAACGAGAGGACAGCATCCTTCCCCAACTGGTGCCCTCCACATGTTTCATTTATATATAGATTTAAAGTGTTAACAAGAAGGCATCCTATAGCAGGTTATGGGGGAGGGAAACATTACTGTATAACAAAAAGGGAATGGAAATAGAACACTTTTAAAAAACAACAACACAGAAGTAAATCGCCCAAATGCCTAGGTAAATAAATAGGTCTGCAGCAGGAACTGAAAACTCACAATAGTTGGCACCAGCCTGATTTGGGAGAGGAGGAAATTCCAGAAATTGAGGGCTTGTCCTGAGAATGTTCTCTCCCACATTGCTGCCAAGACAGTAGCCCCAAGAGATCTCAAATAAAAGGCAGGTCTATATGGCAGAAGACACTTGGCCAGTTATCTAGCTACTTCGGGCTTTGCATGTCAGTATAAGCACCTTAAATCTGGCCTGGCAGCCAGTAAATGCAATGTGTTTCCTATAGGCTGCCCCACACTGCCATGCTATTGCATTTTGCCCCACCTACAGCTTCCAGACCAGCTTCCGAGGCAGCCTTACACAGATTGCATGACAGCAGTCAAGCCTCCCAGTTACCAATGCATGGATCACTATGGCCAGACTCTACCTAGTCCAGCAACAGCCGCAGTTGGTGCACCAACCAAAGCTGGCAAAAGGCCAATGGCCATCCTAGCTGGGGCTGATGTGAGTCATAGCACAAAACACATGGAGGACACCAGGTGTGGGGAGGACAGAATAAAGAGACATGTGAAACTGCCTTACACTTAGAGAGTTCATTGATCTGTTTCACCAAGCGATGTTTCCTCTGATAGCAGGTCTTCAAAGCCTCAGGTGGTAGCCCTGCTGCCTAAGATCCTTTAACAGAGATTGAATGTAGAATATTCTACATGAAAAGCACATAGTTTTGCCACTGAGCAAGAAGACTACTAGCAAGTGAGCAGGACAAGAGGGCACTGTGCAGGACTAGTCACACTAGTGTTTGGTTCTCTCTCCTGCCTAGTCACTGCAGGGGAAAGGTTGTGCTATGCATGGTTAGTAAAAAGTGGTACCCCTCTGATGCTATAACCCACTTATTTCTGGGAAGGAACATGGATATACTAAAAACTTGCAACATGAATGAAGTTGGAAAAGGGCCCTGGCATTTGAGGCTTCCTAGATGGAAACTACCATCCTGGTTCTCAATGAATTTATGCACATAAATCTTTCCACATGGACCAAGGAGAAAAAATGAGATTGAAACTAGAGCAGATTCTCTCTCTTTTTCACTTCACTGAGTAGCTGCCTATACTCTTCAACACAGAATCAATTTCTTGCAGGAATTTTGATAGATGTTTGCCAAAGATGATTTCGGTGTAATGTATGACAATGGAAGCCCTTTTGAAGCTATGATAATCAAAACCCTCTCCTTAGAAATAAGAGGCAAGGGTAAGAATCCTTCACCTTAAGCTTGCTGCCCAACCCGCCCACCATCTTGCATTCAGTTGCATCTTCTCGCAAGAGACTGCCTTGAAGTCACATCAGCTAATTCGATTCGACAAAAACTGCAAGCTGAAAAATGAGGAAAGGAGCCCATCAATGATCAGGGCTCTTCCCTCGCTAAAGAACATCAGCCAATCACCAGCTTATTCACATTTTTGTGCAACCAATTATGACATTCATATTCCACCTTCCCTCCAGGAAGATGAAAGATGTGTATACAGGGTTCCTAAGTAGTCTAGCATCCGTGTACGGGACTGAACTTCTGCAGCGGTGCTGAACAATGTGCCCTTGGCCTACACTCCCATTAGCCCATGTCATCCAGAACATAGTATGGGCTGCAGAAATGAGTGTGGAGGAAGAAAGCCAAGCCACACTCCAGAGAAGGCAAATGGGACACTACAGTTAGCCTTAGAAAGGATAGTTATATTTGGCAGTCTCTTACAAACACTTACCCCTTGCATGTGCTTGTATGTATACACACACACACCCAAAATTATAATAATCTGGGCACATTTTTCATTAGGCTGATGTTATTGCCTCATTTCTAAGCCCTGCACCTAGAAAAGTCTTTCAGACTGAGACAAATCAGACACTCGTATGGTGCAGAGCACAGCTGCTGCTAAACAAGGGTGCCCATACGAGCCAAGAAGTCCTGCCCTTTCAGAGGTACCACAAAGCTAACTGTCTCCGGACTGCTCTCATTAGAACCATCCAGCACGGCATTCGCTTGAGTATGCTGCAATTTCCTCTTTCAAAACGGCAGCTATTTTGACAGCTTTTCTAACCTTATTAGAACACAATCTGTTTACAGCGCTTGTGATGGGGTTGGGAGGGTAGGGAGAGAGCCACAGCGCTGAGACGGGAGTCGAGGTCATACTGACAAATCCTCTGCGAGGGGAGGCGGGGCGCTGGCACTCGCTGCCAACAAGACAGGGAATGCACAGAGAGAGAAAAAGCCTCACATTACCATCCCATGTGCCAAACCTAGTTAAGGCCATTTCCCTACTTCCGCCTCTGAAAAAAACCCAGCCTTAAGAATGTGCCAAACCGAAGAACGCCAGTTGTCCTGAATCATAGCCAGCAAAGAAAAGATTTAATAACAACCTCATTATAAGGTTCATTGTTGTAGGACTATTTAATATACAAGATTAACACATCTTATCGGCCAGTTCCGCCGAAGCCTATTATACCCCTCATTAATACATGCACATTGCTACATCATTTACAATGCCAACTTCTCAAGTAACACTGCATGAAAAGAGGGTGTGGAGGCGGAGGAAGAAGAGGCGGCGGCTGCTGCTGCTGCTGCGAATAAATTGCCTTCTTCCGTACAAAGAGTAGACGCTGAAATGTTCCCTATAACTCAGTGTGTCAGACGTCGCTTTAGAGGAACACTTACTTCTCTGCAGAGGGAAACCTGAAGACGGACGACAGCAGCTTCCCTCGGTCTCACCAGGGTTCCTGTTTCTGAGTTATAGCAAGTTGAGAAAGGAAGAGGCAGAACCATTAGCACCGCAGTCCCAAGACATCTTCTGGTTTCCAGCTTTGTTTTGTTTTAACATTTACAAGCTGGTAAATTTTTTTAAAAAGCAGAAAAGCGAGACAAGGAGTTCTCTGCCATCGGGAGCCTTCTAAGGTCAGGGTATTCAAACAACTTACTCCGGAGTGGTCAGTTCCATACCATAGTGAGTTTGGGAAGACACTGAGCCCAGAGTGCAGAGTCCTTGACGAAAGCAAGGCTAATGAAGAGGCCTGCCAGGTCACATCAAGCCCATCTAATCCGGCACGCACTTCCCAACAATGGCCAGATGTCCATTTCCAACAAGCACTGACTGAAGGCAATAGTTGTGCACCACACTTTGTCCTAAACAACCGGCAAACAAACCGGTACACTATCTCTGAAGGTGGTGGTTCTATTTGGCCAACATGCGTAGTAACTGAGTGATGCAAAACATGACATTTACTTTTGTCTTTTCTGAACTTACGGTCAATTAATTTAATTGGGTGGTCCCGATTCTACAGCTACAAGAGAATGAGTCCTAAACAGTCTCTTGACACCATCTCTGGCCCGTAATCATGGTATAGTCATAAAGTATATGTTTAAACCCTCAACCAGGCCCCCTTCTCCAGGCTAATGGGTCAAATGTCTAAAGGCTCTCATAAATAAAATGCTGTTTATACCTACAGAACTAGGGTGCCACAAAGAAGGTTCTAGACTAGCTTTCACCTGACATTCATGTAAAAAGTGGTTTCATGTTGTAGGGAGGGATGAAGGATCACCAACCCTCAGGCAATCTGAAATGGTTTCTGGTCCAGAAACAGATAAATTGTCTATGGCCATACTACCCTGAACACGCCCGATCTCGTCAGAAACAGATAAATCACCTGCTGGTCTGTTTAATTATTATTACTACTGTTACTTATTACATTTGTATACCACCCTACGCCTGTGGATCTCAGGGTGGTTTATAACATAAAATTGCAATATAAAAAAACACAAAATCAAAAATCAAAACAAAGACATCTAGCTGGAGGCTGGAAAGGGTGGAAATAGCTTTGGAGATCTGAGGCGAAGCAGAATGGGTGAAGGAGGTAAGGTAAAGGGTAAAGGGGCCCCTGACCATTAGGTCCAGTCGTGACCGACTCTGGGGTTGCAGTGTTCATCTCGCTTTATTGGCCAAGGGAGCCGGTGTACAGCTTCCGGGTCATGTGGCCAGTAGGACTAAGGCACTTCTGGTGAACCAGAGCAGCGCACGGAAACACCATTTACCTTCCCGCCGGAGCAGTACCTATTTATCTACTTGCACTTTGACGTGCTTTCGAACTGCTAGGTTGGCAGGAGCAGGGACCGAGCAACAGGAGCTCACCCCGTCGTGGGGATTCGAACCGCCGACCTTCTGATCGGCAAGTCCTAGGCTCTGTGGTTTAACCCACAGCACCACCCATGTCCCTAAAATCTTCCTTATAAAAGTTCAAGTCAACACAAGAGTTTCCCAGATTTCAATGACATTTAGTGCTTTCTCCTCTTTCTATACAAGAGAAACCACAACGAATGGCACAGGCTACCAGCAAACGCATCTCAAACGGAGATTTAAAAACATCCCAACAGGCACTACAATTTGGTGCCAATAAGTGGAAAGTAACCTGCAAATGCAAATGAGAAAAAGCACAGTACGCAGCTTCATATGTGTCTATTTTAAGTTATCTTAGTAGAAATGCAAAATAAGAGACTGAGCAAGGATGGCAGAAAAAGGCTCAACTCTCTCTCTCTGCAGGATTGCAAAGCTCTGGAATCAGCAGGCCGTTTTCATAAGGCACCTCTTTCCACTGCATTTGTTTAGGAGCACAATGAGCGTGCCTCTGAAAATGCCAAGGAAACGTGGGCCCATAAATAATGCTGCATTCCTATTTGCGCCTAACCTAAATATTTATGTCGTAATTTAGCAGTTAAAGATGCAAACTCTTTATTTTAAATGTTACTCTGCATTAAAGGTTAACCACATGACGTGTTTACTATGAGGCTTTTGAATGACATTAAGGCGAGAGCTCGCTTTGGCCAAGCTTCCCGCAAAAAAGCGTTGGGAGTTGAAACGAAACCGACACAGGCGAGCCCTCAAATCCACATTCCGCAATAATGAATGAGAGTGCCAAGACCTTTCTAAGCTTCCGCAGACTCTCCAGCTGTAGCTTAGACAAAAGCCGGCAGCGCAGCAATTTACAAAGCGGAGGCCATCTTCGCCAGGAGGAGGGCTGGGAACACAAACACGTGAAGCAAAGCCTCACTTGAGGTCTGGAGATGGGGCAACGCGAGGGGGTCTTTGAGCCAAAATGAGGGTCCCTCGACAAGAGCTGCGACCCCTTTCTCATGCAGTATTCTGTAGCTTCCAGCACAAAGAGGAAACCCTGCATTCCACTTGCAGAATCAAGAGTATGGCTGTTCACTGTCTAGGTTTGTTGGACTGGAATTCAGGTGGAAGGGAAATGACAAACTGACTGCCACATCCAAAACTATACTACCAGAATGAAAACCAAGCAGAAGCAAATCCAAGAACTGGAGGAGCTGTTATGACCCAAATCACAGGATCTTGCACCGGCCTGACCCATGTAACATAAAATGTCTGGTTGGCCACTATGGGAAAAAGAAAGCTGGACGAGGTGGATTTCTACTCTAATTGAAGAGGGTTCTTCTATAGCTCAATGATTTTCAAATGTCTACAATGAGAAAAAAATCCTCTTTTTTCCCCCTTTTTTCTTTTTTTTGTCCCTCATCCCCGTACTGCTTGTCTGCCTTGGTGAAAACCCCACAAATCTCAGAGTATTTCTGGGGCATATTGTAAAGAACACACAATCGGGAGTAAGCCAAAATCTGCTTCGCTGTTGCCTTGACGAGATAAACGTGTGCTCTACAACACAGGTCTCCTAGTGGTGGGTCAGGACCTATAGCAGGTCACAGCCCAATCCAAGGTGTCTTCCAACAGGAACACTGCCACCATGCAAATATATGGTAAAAGGTTAAGAAATGGGTCCCCAAACACACGTTTGGATTAAAAGTGGGTCCTGGGTCTGAAAAAGTTGGAAATACCTGCTCTAGAACATCCCTAGAAGCTGTGCCATTACAGGGAGTGACAGGCCCACCATCTTTCAAAGAAATCTGTTAATGACTGAGGAACCCTTTGAGGAACTCCTGGGTTCCTTGAGTCACAGTCTGAAAGCAAGGGAAGATCCCCTTCTCCTTTTCTACCCTGAGATGGATTTATAGCACCTAATGCAACCATGGCAAACGCTTCTCCATGTGTCCTTGAAAACCCCCAAGGAACGCAGCAGATGCTGTCATTTTTCAAACCAGCTTATCTCTTTGTCAAACAGCTCCTACAGTGAGTACAGGTTCACACCACTAGCCTGTATCTTCTTGCTCGGTCCCCTGCAGAGCTGCTGAGCGAAGTGGTCCTTCTTTTAAAAAGGGGAAAAAATGGTAAGCATCAACGTGCTCCCTTTGCCACCGCGGCATCCTTACCTAAAATACAGGAGTTTTCAATCTATGTCACAGCAAGCCTCTCTGGGCCAACAGACAACTAGTTTGATCTTTCCTAGAGTGTCACAAAGGCAAAGCAAAGATTCATAGTGCATATTCTGCAGTTTTATTTAAAGCAAAGATAGGGAACCCTACAGATGTTGCCATACCTTGCCTCCCATCAACCCTACACCATCAGCCATGCCAGCTGGTGCTGATGGGTTTTGGAATCCAACATCATGAGAGCCTCTGGTTCCACACCCCTGACATAGGGAGTTCTGGAGCATCTCGACACCATACCCATTTGTGGCAAAGAGGAGCAACTCGGATACGCCATATTCCCCTTCCCGTAAGGAAATAAACCACTTATTAGCTTCTTCCACTTTTCCTTGGCAAATACAGCTTCATGAGGGAATGTGTTAATTTTCACTTCTTCTGTGAGAGGGGGAGATGAAGCATTCATTCTTACTGATGGGATCTGTGTAGGTTTGTAAGCATAAGCAAACTTTCCAGGCTGAGGAAACCCGTTTGCAAATATTTGCGCTCTGAAAACCACCATTCACTTGGATTTTATTTTCCTCCAGTCCAACTGTACGGAGTCTGAAGGACACTCAAGGCAAGGCTTAAGTGCAAACACTGACCTTTCCAAATGCAATCAAAATTCATCTTGGGGTTATGCGGAGGGAAACGTAGAGTACTGTAGCCTATTCGGTAAAATAGGGTACAGCACACTAGAATAGAAACT
This sequence comes from Podarcis filfolensis, assembly GCF_964270895.1. Classification (NCBI taxonomy): domain Eukaryota; kingdom Metazoa; phylum Chordata; class Lepidosauria; order Squamata; family Lacertidae; genus Podarcis; species Podarcis filfolensis. The sequence goes on along the minus strand of NC_139613.1, from coordinate 3,733,694 downwards.
GGCCCTCTACACCATATTTTGCATTTTTACCCACCAGACAAGCAATGCAATAGGAGCAAGAAGTACTTTTGCAGGTGGAGGAGGTTGCTTTGGCACGGGCCAGTACAGAAAATTCTGAATCAGATTCCCCCCCCCCCCGAAAATTTTCTAGGTAGTTTGCAGCAGCTAATTTGCATTATAAAATGTTCTGATGCCCTGGAGAGTGATCTAATTTAGCATGTTTATTTTACTTGTATTTAGCAAACAAAGCTAAAAATGCTGAAACTGCCAAGCTTGCCCAGTATTGTACTTGCAATTGGCACCCATCCATTGTTTCTAATGAACTCACAAAATGGGGACAAAAAAATCTTCATGGTAAAAATAAAGCACTGGGGAAATGAATTTATTTATCTATTTCTCTATCTGTTTTCTATACTGCCCTTCATTTGAGGGTCACTGGGCGTTTTACAATATAAAAACACAAAAAATATGTAATGTATGTTGCACACCCCATCAGTAGTTGTAGTAATGTGGTGTTCTCATTGCCAAAGACGGGACACTTTTTAAAAACAGGATGCTGGCTTCTCTCTTTGGCAGCAAGAAACTGCTCAGATGCCAATATCAATGAAATCTATGAATAAGAGGGGATGTAGACAATGAATTTCTTGCTAACTTTATTTCTTGCCCAATCAAAGACTTTCAGGATGGCAAAAACAATAAAGAAAGTTGCAAAAGTTAGGGAGACAAATAAATTAACTGGATCTGTACAAATGGTAAAGAATCCTCAAAATCTCAGATTCATGTTTTCTTGTGTTTCTACCTCCAGAGGGGTTTCCATGTTAGTCTCTAGCAGCAGAAATAATCAACGATCGGAATTCAACACAGCACTATGGCAATCATTCCATCAGCGCAAGCATTCCAGCTTTGCAGGCAGAATAATTCCCACTTTCCTTCCTCCGTGCACTGTTCTGGGGCTTTTCCCAACCCCCGTGCAAATTTTGGGGAGCACAGCGTGAGGACATGGGGGAACCACGCTAGTAGAAGTTGCACTGCAGTGGGCTAGATTAGATTTCCCTTTGGGTCCCTTCCAGCTCCACAATTCTATGGTTCTGAGTCTTTGCACTGAAACCTGCCCATTGAGCTGCATCTCATGTAGTCGGCTTGTGTCCACAAAAGCTTATGCCATAATAAATTGTTTAATCTTTAAGGTGCCGTAAGAATTAGAATTAGATTGGTTAGAATAATGATAGGCCTTCATGGGTGCAGAGATGTCGGAAAACATGAAGACAGAGCCTGCGAATGGACCAAAGGATTCATCGAGGTAACTTATGCACTGTGGAATGTTAAAAGTTCACAGCCATGGCCCATGCCAATCTTGTCAGTGACTCCTGTGGGGAATTTTCCAAAGTGGCTGTTGCAGCAACCCACGTGCCCTGTTGAAACTAGCCCTAAGTACTTATTAATTGCATCTAAATATATTCTTCCCTTGTTACTTTAGCTTCTCTCCTCTCTTCTTCTCCATTTCCTCATGTCTCCTCTCAAGTCGAGATTGGACAGAGACTCCCCCCCCCCCGCCAAAAAAGCCCCATCCATCCATCTATCCATGGAGAAGAGTAAAAAAATGAAGAATAAATAAAAAGCTAGGGTGTGACACATCAGCTTTTGCGTCTTCTTCTTTTATTTATTTTTTACTGTTCTTTTATTTTACACTCCTTCATCACAAACAGGTTAGGATAAAAAAGAGAGGGAATATGCCTTAGTTAAGCTCAGGGTTTTTTTCTATAGCTACAGCAAAAGCAAATATTCCTTTTGACACCATATCCCCAGGTGCTTATAAGGCAAAGTGCTTTATTGCACCTCTTGCTCTGGGAGAAGAGAAAATGAAGCATGAAATAAGAAATATGCTTGCAGAACAATATTCATTGGACACTGATAAGGCTGTACAGAAGCAGGGAGGAAAAAGGATTCCGCTTCTCCCTCTTCTCCCCCCCCCCCGCAAAAAAAAATCCTAGCACACACTTCGTGCAGTTTTTGCCAATGGTTCACCAACATACTTCTCTTGGCTTCCCTTGCACCTCACCTTCCTGGGAGCCAAAGTTGTGTGGATCTTACCAAACCCATCCAGCAGAACATTTTTACACCTGTACTCCCGCTCAGCAATTTTCCAAGCTGGAGAATTCTTCTTTCCCTGTTGCTTAGCTCTATCAAGCTGGCCAGTCAGAGGTAATTGCAAATGTAGCTGATAGTCTTAAAAGCTCCTTTTTTATTTTTATTTTTAAAGTATTTTATAAAGAAACCCAACTGTGCCTTGCATGAAGATTAACTGCTCTTTCTGCAGGCAGCACAAAAGGAGCCTTGAATTGTGTGAGGAAGCCAGAGGAAGCCCAGATACACCTACACAGAACAAGCATGGTCCTTCCATAAAGCCATTTTCTTTCTCCAGTTAATAAGGTTAATCAAACCTCATTTCAGACACCGCAGGCCAGCAATCACTAGCCAAATATTAAGGCATAGACGCAGGCAGTTTTAAAACTTCTAGTTTTCCTTGGAGTTGATAAACAAGGGCAACAGTCCCTTCGCTTCTGATTCCTATTATTTTCAGGTAAACAAGCTAGCCAACTTCCAAACCACCTTCTAATTTGAGGGACTAACCAACTTTGTTGCAGGAATGCCCTGACACTATGGGCAAGGGGACCTAGCTCAATGGGGATAGATCCAGGCTGTCCCCCTGCATCTTCAGCTAAAGGATCTTCCTGTTTGATCTGTCACAACCCCTCCTTATCCAGAACCCTGGAGGGCCAGTGGCTGGGAGCTCCTGGGTGCCCTTGCTTGTGGACTTGCAAAAACATCTGGTTGCTCTTGAAAAGGAAATGCTTGAACCTTACCATGGAAGGCAGTTCTTGTGCCCTTGCTAGGTGGGAGGGACCTGGCTCAGTACAGAACAGCCTTCTCTACTGCAGCCCAATAACAATTGACACAACTTGTTTTAGTTGCCCAAAACTAAAATGTTCAAAGAGATGGTGTGAGTTCAAAGAAAAAGCCCAGCCTGAGCTAACTAAAAGCCCTGAAGTTCACTCAGGATAGCATTCATCTAGTACCTTGGTTCTCAAACGGATTAGTTGTCGAACAAATCGGCTCCCGAACGCTGCAAAACCGGAAGTGTTCTGGTTTGCGAACGTTTTTGGGAAGCCGAAAGTCCGACACAGCTTCCGCTTAAGTGCAGGAAGCTCCTGCAGTCAATCGGAAGCTGCGCCTTGGTTTTCGAACGGTTTCGGGAGTCGAATGGACTCCTGGAACAGATTAAGTTCAAGAACCAAGGTACCACAGTAAAGATGTTGCTGCACATCCCCTTTCAGGAGGGATTAGCTATTTCTCCAGCCTGGTAGTGTCTCCTTCTCCAGCTGGGCAGAACAGACACCTGAGTACGACTTTAACTTCAGCTACAAGAGTGGATCTGGTATCAGGCACATGATAAATTATGCGAATTAATGGGAAAATTCTGCATGCCTCCTCAATTTATACAGGTTGCAGAACTGGGGTTTTCTTTCCACAGAATTTAGGTACCTGGATTTTTTATTTTTAAAAAAAGATTTGAAATATGTGGGGGGAAATGATTTTGAAGTTACATGCAAAGTCAAAGCTTGAAAGAAAATCCAAGTCACCAGGAGATGTTCTTTTTTTTAAAAAAAGGGGGGGAATGTCTTACAGAGAAAGGTTTGCGTGACTTCCTTCATTTGGATTTAAATTAAGGATTCTTGATTGAAAAGAGCTGTAATTGAGTCAAATCTCAACAGATGCCTTAAGTTCTGCATTTAGCATCCAAGAAAGGCATCTGATGCTCAGCAGGCAACTTGCATATCCTATGGGGAAAGCCAGCTATGAAGGCACCATCAAGGGGTCATTGAATTGTTCGTGCCCCTTAAGGCAGCAACTCAAGAGCCTCCGTCTCTATGCAAGGGAAGCCGGCAGTCTCACACCCTCTCAAACTTGAGGAGCTACTAATCCCCACCCTGTGATGCTTTTGCACACTTTCTGGTCCCCAGGGCAAATACTCAGGATGACAGTGATCCTGGCCCACCCACCCCCTTCTCCCTCACTCAAGAGATCTGCGCACAAGTCTTTGCCTCCCCTGTTACAAATGGAGGACAGAAGGACAACACAGTATTGTTTGCATTAGAGTTGGCAATCGAATAAGAAGCCACTACGCCTGGAGAAAAAAAATAGGGAAAGGTTTAAATCTTTTATTAGTGATTTGCTTGAATAATACATCAGACTTGCTCTAATGCAATAGACCATGCAAGATACCCAGGGATTTGCCAGGGACTCGCTAGTCAAGAGAGGTTTCATGTAAAAAACCCATACCAAAAAAAAAGATATAAGTTATAAAAGGAGCCCAGAGATAATCTCAGTAATTTCAGGGCATTTATTACCTACCGTTACAGCACATCCCTGACAGTAGTGATGGCTGAAGCACTGGGAATATACAGTACAAACAAAGAAATGCCTCAAAATTGCTGAGCTTATCTGAAATTATTCTCTCTTTTATTGGCTGGTGGGGGAAGGGATGCTTGCATCTGTACCTTCAGTCTCCTTCAACTCTGCTTTAGTCTCATTCCAGGAGGCAGGCAGCTCCTTCTCCAGTGGGAACAAAGTCAAAAGCTCGATTCATATTTTAAATCAAAAGGGACAGAAATTTATGATGCTAACACAGTTGATAAAGCCTCAAATGTCAAAGCATCAGCTAATTAGCAGAGGGACAGTCAGCACAGGGGGTATGCGATGCCTTCACCTGTCTCACACAAAGAAACAGGAAAGATGCATTGCTGTTTATCCCTTGAACCATCATGGCTAAGCTATCTTAAGGATGCCCAGTTTGAAATTATGAATCCATTTGGGACTGCAAAAATCCAGGACTCTAAGCCATGTTGGCGCGCAAGAAAAACTCCGAAATTCTTATTAGTGCTTATTGGGAGAACCAAAATGTCACAAATAACTGGAAGCTTTTGAGTCCTCCAGAACTCTTCGTTTCAGCGCGAAGGGAGTTGGCTGGCGTAGAAGTCTGCACTGAGTCACAGCCCTAAGATGCAACGCAGATGAAAGCTAGCACACATTCCAATGAGGCTCCACTATGCAGGTTTCAGGCCACACCTAGGAATTCTGGGATGAACAATGGTTGGTTCCCCATTCTTGGACTATAATATCCAGCTGTTGCTCAGACCCACTCTTCAAACTAGGCAAAACACCAAGATTCTATAGTTGGTGGTAAGCAGAAGTAAACCATGTAGTTTTGATATTCACAAAGCTGTAGACTGATTTTAGATGGTGCGCTGGATAGAGGAAAAAGTCTACAGAAACCTAATTGCAATGTTTTGTACATGGGGCCACCTATTAAAATGGTCTGGAAACTGCAGTTGGTGAAAAGCAGAGCCCCCAAAATTATTAACTGGAACTGGGCAGTTTGGCCATGTTATGCCAGTGGCTTCTCAGCTGCACTGGCTCTCAGTTTGCAGGCCCAATTTAAAGAGCTGGTTCTAACCATTAAAGCCTGCTTTGATCCTGTTTCCCTAAGAGGCAGCCACCTCATGTACCTGTCAAGGCCTTAAGATCCTGTCCACAGCTGCCTAACAAACTGAAGCATCTTTTCTGCTCATTAACCACATTAACATAAACTCGTTTGTTTATTTACTACATTTATAAACCATCCTTCTGCCAGGGCACCAAAATGGTTTAAAATTTTAAAATTCATATTCCAGTCACAAATAACTGGAAGCTTTTGAGTCCTCCAGAACTCTTCGTTTCAGCGCGAAGGGAGTTGGCTGGTGTAGAAGTCTGCACTGAGTCACAGCCCTAAGATGCAACGCAGATGAAAGCTAGCATTTAACGATGATATTTAACGTAAAGTTGGTCTGGGTGGGGGGTGCAGTCCAAGAGGAGAAGGCCCTGGTGTTGCCTTTGTCTGCATCCTTCATTCCCTTCTTTCTTCTCATGGGGCTTCTTGGCCTGGGTTGAACTTTGCCTTTCAACTTCATTTTTACCAATTCCCCCAGTTTGGGAAAGCCTCCTCTTTTGAAGTCAAATGTGACCATGTTGGATTTTCTTAGCAATTGCATGTATGCTGGATTTGGTAGCACTATGGGACACTGTTCCCAATTGGTCCAACAACGCTTGCATCTCATGCTAGGTCCTGGGCACCACTTAAGATTTACTCCAGGGTTGTTAGCCCTCTGCTTGTGGTTCAATGACCAACGGTTTTATGTCATTAAATACATCTGGAATCAAAGAATCATAGAACTGTAGAGTTGGAAGGGACCCTGAGGATCATCTAGTCCCACCCCCTGCAAGACAGGAATCTCAGCTCTTTCTCACGACTGGAACATACACTCAAGTCTATCTGAGGGTAGTTGAAGGCACTCATTACTGCATGTTTTAGATGCCTCTCCTTTATCTCATTTTCCATATCAAGATCTCCCTGGGTATTTTGGTCAGGTCCTCAGTACTGCATTATTGAATAATGAAGTAATTCACTACCCACGATTCTGTGGTGGAGCCTGTCCCTTTGGGGGTTTCTACATTGCTGGACTCTGTGCCCTTTTGACATTCAAAGCAACACCATCGTACACCATCCCCGTTTTTCCTACAGAGTATGTATCCCGAGATAAACATGTCCCACTGGCTCAGTCCACCAGGTTTCAATTATGCCCACCATATCTGTGCTCTCCAAGCACTCCAGCTTGCCCATCTTGGCTTGCAGGTTCCTAGCATCAGCATATAAACACCTATACACTGTTTCTCTCTCCAAATGTCTTTGGCATGGACATGTAACACTACAGTGCTAAGGCCCTTTTGAATTGCTACTGAAAGCCCCTGCATACTCGGTGCTTACTTCTACCTCTCATTTGGACCACCATAAATATTCTCTCACACTTCCCTGGGGTGTTATTTGCTCCAAACCTGATGCTCCATGGTGCTCTCAGCTTTCCCCCAGCAGTCAGTTTGAAAGCTGCTCTGCCACCTTTCTGATTTTAAGTCTGGTTACATCCTGGCTCCAATGGAGCCTGTGCCTCTTCTACAGGCCCAGCTTGTCCCCAAAATGTTCCCCAGTGCCTAACAAATCCAAACCATGATCTCACCCATACAGTGAGACTACTCAGCTGTATCTGCCTAGCTACTCCTGCACACAAAACAAGTAGCATTTCAGAGAAAGCTACCTTTGATGGTCCTGGCTCTCAACCTTCTACCTAGCAACCAAAAATCACTTCCAGAGAGGCACACAACAACATTTTGCCATGTCACAGGTGCCAAGATACAACATGACCATTGACTCCTCTCCAATAGTATCTAGACATGGGTTGTGACACTTCCTTCTCAGCTTCTCCAAACCAGGAACCTAAGCCTCAAGGGAACAAATTTGCTCCCTGTGCAATGCAATAGATAGACCACAGAGCCCTGTTGCCTTTCTATCTAGTATTGATCATTGTTGGACACATAACAACAAAAGAGTCCAAAAGCAAGGGGGCTTCTTCTCTTTTTAAGTTCTTCCATCTCAACTGTGCCCTGCACTCCTCCTCTGTAATTTACAATTGCTATTGGTCTCCTTGTTCCAGCAGCAACCTTTTTTATTATATTGTGCATGCACACACATATATCCATACATATGCACAACGTTGCAAAGGAAGCTGGCAACTATTCACAGTATAGTGATGGATACATTGAGCAGCAGGTATAACAGTACAGTCTTTTGCCAACCAGCTAAGGGAAAAGACAGACCCAGCTCAACATTTTAATGAGTGATGCTTACCACCACCTACCCCAGGTAGCTTATGAACCCACCAAAACATGGTATGGACCTAGCAGCACCCCAAGCCCTAATTCTTTCAGTCCAAGCTGGAGCTGATTTTGTTCTGCACATCTGAAAACTTAACCACACACTATATATTTTATCATTCTTTTCCCTCTCCTCATCCCCTGATTTCCCCTACTTGTTCTTTCAAGGGCATTCCCATTAGGAACAAACAGTGTTCTCTCCATTCTCCCCCTTTAAAGCACAGGAAAGATAATCATATCAAGAGAAACTTATTACTGTTTTCAAATTGTCTCTGCCTCTCAGCAGGCACACTCTCCAGGCAACAGTTTTGCCGCTACATTAGGACTAATTTTTCTCCCCCTCCAAATGACATTTTGTACTGTGGGTACAGGAGGGAAAAGAGATGAGAGATTTGCAGTCTGGGCTGCAGATGAACCCTCACAAACAAAAACGCAAAACAGGAGAGCTCAGCCCTCTTTGGCCCAGAATAAAAAGGTTCCGCTTAGAAGAAAAATGTTTCCCAGCGTGAAACAGGTGTGTGCGCCTGTATATTCAAACACAATATCCATTTCATGAAGTAGGGTGAAGCCCCTGCTCCTCTCTGGACCTGGATTCATCTTTCCAATTTTTCCTGGCGACCCAAAACGCATCTAGAGAAAGAAATATCTCCCATATCTATTGGGATGGGCAGAGCACACACTGTATGATGCTGCCATCTCGTGTCCAAACCTTTCAATAGCAGAGCTCCGGCTGCAGGAAGCGTAGGCTATTGTCTTTTGAAAAATTCAGATTTTGTCGTAGGATTTGCAAGTCGTCGTCCCCCCTGCCCCCAAATCTCAGCCATCTGTTTTCTGTCAGGTTAAAGCAGGAGTGGGGAACCTGTGAACCTCTGTATGTGGTTGGATTCCATTAGCCCTAAGCTAACACAGCCAATGGCCAGGGGTGGTGAGATTTGGATCACTCCAGGGTTAAAGTTTTAGCCTTTTTAAATCAACCTTTCACAAAAATGACCTGAGATCAAGGCCAATAGAAGAAAAGTCTGTGCCTTCATATTAATTTGCACCAGACTGAAAAATCTGTATTGTGGCACTGCTAGCAAAGCCCTTACAGAAAGAGGCAGGGTGGCGGCAGCCAAGCCAAGGTTTTAGTGCTTGATCTTCAATAGAAGCCCATAGTCCCATAGTTCACTGAGGTTTAAGCAGATATAGTTATGCTGGACTGCAGTCTTGATTCCATTAGAATGACAAATGGGCTTCTAGATTATATTATTCTATGCTATTTGTTAAGAAATGTGCAGTGATCAAAAAAGCACATCGCTGCCGGCCACAAATCATGTCAACCATGAGAAGATAATGTCCTGTGATAAGCCACTAAAGGTACATAAATGCAATAAATAAATAAATAATCCACTAAAGAAAGCATTTGTGCATTACTGTAGGGTACACACATTGCTTTTAAAAGAGGAATCATTCCCAAATGAGGCTTCTGGAGGCGTGGGCGGAGAGAAAGGATTTCTTAAGATTAGAACTACTTTAAAAGTTTTGTCTCTGAAAAGAGTGATGCTGTGAAATCTGTTCAGCTTCTGTTATCCTAGTCTGCACTTCGTAATTTGCGTTTTATTCTATAAATGTGCTTTGATTTGGCAAAAGCGGCGCACAGACAAGCAAAACCACATGCTGGTTCTCCAGTCTAACAGGCCAGAACATCTCTGGCTGAAAGGCACGCCGGCGTTGCCAGGAAAACAGACAAGTTATCACAACCAGACAACTGCACAGAGGCTGCTGAACGCACAAAGGAAATTCAACTGCCAAGATGCAGCCGAAGGGAAACGTGTGGCACACAGCACAAGCTCTCCACTGTTCAACCAAAGTCAGCCTTCCTATTAAGCCCATTGCTATGCATGATCCTATTTTGAGTGCACAGGATGCATAATTCCCTGGGCTTCCGCTGCCCTTGCCCAGCACAAAGATCCCACCCGACTCCTCGAGTGCTCGTAAAATGCAGACAATGTGAGGGGAGACAGAACGGTTTTCTTTGTCTCTGTGTTGGTTCCCCCCCCCCCCGAAAAAACCCCAGAAACATGGGGGTGTCTCTCCCTTTACAGAAAGCAAAAGCAGCAAAGCACTTTATAGGCCTTCCACAAAAGCCTGAAATCAAGGAAGCGGAGTTCTGTGCTCACGTCATATAGGAATCAGTGGGCTGGGCAGAGGGCAACCATAAACACTAATAATGAGAGACAAATACCTGGACTTTTGGGTAAGCATGCACAGGACTGGGTGTGTAGGTCAGCAAGCTCTCAACTGGGACATTCATAGTTTAAAAAAAACCTGGCTCTACCATTAGTTCACTGGGCAAGCAGCCACCTTGCCTATCTGCACTGTAGGGTTGATAATACTGACCCTCCTTACAGGACTACAATGAAGAATTCTTGAAAATGTAGATGAAGCTACTTTAATACAGACAAGGACCTACCACACAAGAAGGGAAAAGACCCACAGCTCGGTGGTAGGGCAACGGCTTTCTGCATGCAGAAGGTACCTGGTTCATTCCCTAGTACAGTGGTACCTCAAGTTACATACGCTTCAGGTTACATACGCTTCAGGTTACATACTCCGCTAACCCAGAAATAGTGCTTCAGGTTAAGAACTTTGCTTCACGTTGAGACCAGAAATTGTGCTCCGGCGGCGCGGCAGCAGCAGGAGGCCCCATTAGCTAAAGTTGTGCTTCAGGTTAAGTACGGACCTCCGAAATGAATTAAGTACTTAACCCGAGGTACCACTGTATCTGCAGGTAGGGCAGGGAAAGGACACTCCTTTCCGAAACCCTGGAGAGCTGCTGCCAGCCAATGCAGACAATATTGAGCTACAGGGCCCAATGGTTTGACTTGATATAAGGCAGCTTCCTATGTTCCTGTAAGAGGCGCAGTGCAAATATGCAGCAACGGACCACGAGATTCAAAAGTAAAATACATCTAAAGGCCAAATTTCTGGACCCCAATCAGTCTCACTCTTCTTCTTTTGGATATTCATTAGAGTAAGAGGAATTCTAGTTATTGCCATTCCATTTTTTGTCTTTGCTGACAAACCTTTAACATGCTCCCCTTTCTTGTACGTTAGCACCGCTGCTTCAAGTAGACACAGCAATATATTTTTTTCAGGCACTAACCTACAACAAACTGTTGCCCGGGTCCAACAGAAAGAGCTCCCCTCACTCTTCTATGCCAAATAAAAGTTTTCTCACTGACAGCTCACCATCCATTTAGAAAGAAATCTGTCTAAATTCAGTTTAACGCATCTCCACTAGGCAATAACCAGCCAGGATGTTATGCCTTGTCTGAATGAAAGATTTCTTTAAAACATCACAGCCTATAGACTCAAACAGATGTTTAAACTGAAGTGGAATAAGATCCTGCTTCAAACGACAAGATTTGATTTTCTGGATTCCCTTCGGTTATGCGAAGAATCAGCGTCCAGTACATAAACCTACTTACAGAAAATATCTTACTGCTCCAGAGAGAGATTAAAGCTGGTGCTGGGAGGGCGGGGGAAATCCAGGAAATCAAAAGACAAAAGCTAGGGAGAACATCTGTACCAATATTCATAAAATCATGTTAGACGGGTTAATACAACAGAGGCATCTGGAGAATTTATGGACCTAAACACGATTAAGAAAAAGAGAAGAACGAACTCAGAATACCTGCTGGGCCTATGAGAAGGAGAAGGGAATTGTCTTTATATTTATTGAGGTGTAGGGCTAAAGTACAGGAGAACAGCAAAAATATGAGAGCCTAATGTGGTTTCCAATAGCAATGTCAGTGGGAAAAATGTCTTTGTAAGATAGAAAGTGGAAAAGATTTAAAAGGAAACAAGCTGCTGCCGACAGCATCTTGTCTAAAGTGGAATGGGAATGAGTTTTCCTTCCCACCTCTCAGGCCGAAACGCATTGCTCCAACCACACAGTCAGGAACACAGAATGCTGCTCCCAAATCCTGAAGGATGTGCATGCCTCCCCTCGACTCTCTTTTGTTCCAGTGCACAAAGGGAACCGGCATAAGGAATTCACATGTATATAATATCTGGAATTCGAGAGAAGTCAGTCCTTCAACAGCAGGGCTGAGGAGCAGAGTCAAAGCCCAGGTTTTACAACATACTCCTTTAAAAAAATGAAATATGGTTTGCTGTGATAGCTGAATTAAACTGGTAAGCTATTGCCTGGTAAGCAGGGGGCGGGGGGGCATGTGCTGGGTGCGGGTTTCTGCTAACCCTGGTTTGGTGTGATGTCTAAACAAACAAGCCAATGTCATGCTCTGCATCCAGAGGTTGCTGCATCGCAGATATAGGAAGTAAGCTAACAAGTGCGCTGAGATGATGGAAATCCAACCCAGGCAGACTGGGAACTGGAATAAGATTAAATTAATTGAAATATCACTCAAGCTAAAGGAGCGAAAATGAAATTAACATTATGAAAAACAGGGGATTCAGTATCGGGTTGACATTTTGTATTCTTGCTGAAAAGTTCTGATTTATTTTTAAAGGCTAGGGGCGCTGATTACTAGTGGTGGTGGGGTACCAAGCAAGAGATCATGAGATGGGAACAAAGGGGAGATATTAAGTGCCTTGTGCCATGAGATTTAGTGCCCTGAGCCATCATTTCCTAAATCCTTTCCCAAAATCAGGGCTCCTCTGGTGATTTCTTCTTTTTCCCTCCACAACTATGTCAGCTAGAATGATGCTCAGCTGTTTAAAACAAAACAAAAAAGGCCTTGCTTACTTCCATGGAACTTACCATAAGATCACAACAATAGTGTTAAGACAATGCCAAAAGTAGGTTATAGACAAAAATCTTCATAAACTGAGTTAAGTTTTAGTTGACAATGTCCTCCTAGCTACTTAACTGTGTTCTCTGCTACCACCGATAGTGGAGATCCCTCCAAATGTCAGAACACTGAACTCGATGATATACTATCCTGAATAGGTCCTGGCACAATGCAGGGTGGAACGTCTCCAAGGGACAGCATCCACCGAGGTGAAATGTGCATCACAGCATCTGTAAGAATATCTGCTACATCCTTCTTCCACAATGAGAGGCTCGTTCTTCCAGGGAAGTGTTTTTGGCACTCAGATGAGACAGCAAATGAGAAAGCAACCCAAGCTATTAGTGGCTTGCTTAGAACTTGTTCAGCATGAAGAAAAAGACGGAGGAACCGTAAGTCATAAGATACATGAAAGGAAAATGGAGGCAAATAGCTCTCCTCACCTAAGGAATAAAACTGCTGCTTTAAGTTATTTGGAATGGATACCAAGAAGTTTTTAAGAGATAGGGCAATAAATCGAAAGTCCTCATAAGAATCAGCACAGAATCCAGAAGGCAGATTTCTGCTAATTCCAACCAAACCTTTTCTGCAAATTCCAAGTGAACTGCTAATTCCAATTGCATAATTTATATTATAGGACCCTTACCTGAAAAAAAAGTCCAAATAGTACCAGCATCTAATTTGCATTTTACGTTGAGGTTTTGGAGATGAAAGTTTCTGGCTTTACCCTAAGACAAAGGCCTCCTTTATATATGTATTTAAAAAGTAGAGGCTGGAAAGAGGGTAAACAGGGTGTATGTGAAAGGGTCTTTTGCATGGGTTTGTAGCCATTTGGGCTGGAGAGCTCCCCAGAGTTTGGGCAAGGTTGCTGAGGAATACTGCAGCTCCTTTGTTTCACCAGGTTTTCCCTGGAGTTCCCTGGCACCTTCAAAATCATGTATAGGGGGCATTTGCTTAGCTCTGTCCTAGCTGTAATTAAAACTGCAACTTAAACTAAATGGACAAATAGTTAACACTCTGAGAAAAGGGAGTTAACAGCAATTCAAAATAATTTAAAACAAATTACAATTTGCTTTTTAAAAAACTGCTTTTCAGAAATATTTGTATCGCTTGGGACAAAGTCTGAAAAGTTATGTGACATATCAAGTTTCTTTGATAGGAGAGACTAATAACCCAAGCAAAGTTACATAATATAAAAATGGAAATAAAATTTAATATCTATAATTTCATGTTTATGTATGCTTGTCCAGATCACAAAAAAGTGATAGCAAAACCTAAATCAATATGACCTGCAAAGCTGGGATATTAACCAATGAAATGTCTATTTTCAGACTGGTCCCAGGAAATTATTACAACTAGTTACAGAAATTAAAGATGTGTGAAGGTGCCTTCTGATAAGCTCAGGATTATTGCCATAAAATATATTTGCAGAATATAAATTATTGTATGTTCTCAGGTGTTCCAATGAGATATTCTAAGGAGGCTTCTTTCAAAACATTTAACACTTATTCCGTCGCTTTTGAGGCAATAATGTTAGGGTTGTCAGCTTTATTGACAGACATCAAAAAGCTAAGGAGAATTAAACATGTAAGACTTAATCCTGTATCACTGCTTCAATGTAGAACAAAACTGCAAAAATGAACATTTGAAGAGCTGCAGAGCACATACTGTATCTTTTACAGCATTTTATCTTAAAGATGAATATAATAAACGAGTTATTTCGGGGACTGAGACGGATGTTCTCCAGCCAACTTTTTTTTTTTTTTTTTTTTTGCAGAAGAAAAGGGTTTGCAGGTGGCAGAACACACACACACACACACACACACACACACACACCCAAAAAAAGCTTGCCATTTTTATACAGGTTTGCTGCTGTTCACAGCCCCACTTGACTACAGCTTCTGTATGAAAAATAGCCCTGCTTCTTAGTAACAGTGACATCACACAGCTAGATTTGGCAGTGCTAGATGGCCCCAAAATGTTAAAAGCCGCTTGGGGTTTTAGCAGGCTTGCTGTCAACAGGGAAACATGCTGAGAAAAAAATGGCACTCTTACTCCAGAGGCAGCTTCCGTACTGGAGAGAAGAACCTCAAACTGCTTCTAAAACCAGGCAAAGTTTTGAGTTCCGTAACTCTGGTATCCTGCATCTCTAACAGTTAACCAGTGGATTTTAAGATGCAGAGTTTCCCCCCTGCAGCAAATCAACCATGGCTGATGAAACTAGGGAAAACATGCATGCTATTGTATAAGGAATCTGAATTTTGAAACATAGGTGTTCAAACTGTGACATAGACACAGCCAATGTTAGTATCTACGTTAATAAGCTGCTTACAACTTGGGCTACAGAATCCTAAGGGTTGTTTTGCTCAAGTGCTGGGCGTCTTATCTGTGCCCTGAGATTGGAGCGGGGGGGTGAAGGCTCCTTGTTGCGGTATGGTTCACTTTGTGGCAATACAGGAGCCTTTCCCTAGAGCAGCCTTTCTCAACCTGTGGGTCCCCAGATGTTGTTGGACTACAACTCCCATCATCCCTGAGCTCTGGCCTTGCTAGCTAGGGGTGATGGGAGTTGTACTTCAACATCTAGGGACCCACAAGTTGAGAAAGGCTGCCCTAGAGCATAGCCCAACTGTGGGAACTCCCTCTGCCTGGAAGCACAGAAAGCAGCAACATGACTGGGCATCCGATTCCAGGTTAAGAAATTTTCACCCATGCTTTTGGTGGAATGGGTGTTATTCTGAACTGCTCCTGCATTTCTTCATGGTTATGGAATAATGACAGTTGCATTGTAGATGTTGCAATTTTCAGAGAATAGCAGAGTTGCAAGGGATCTAGCCCACCCCCTGCAACGAAAGAATGATTTTCACTGCTTTAATGACTTCTTCTGTTTAATATTTTGTAAACTGCCCTCAAATCTGCAACTGATGAGGTGTGGTTTTAAAATCAAGAAAATAAATTAAATACTAATAGTGTGCTATAGCAGGGCTAGCTACGTCTCAGGACCTAGGGCAGAATATGGCCCTCCTAGCTTCTCTATATGGCCTTAGGGATTCATCCTGGGCCACACCATTTGCCAGCCTTCCTCCAAACCCTCCTCAAGTGCTCAGCTGTGGCAATGCCTTTCTGTTCGTCTGGATGGAATGTGTGTGAGCTCGGGTGTACAAACAGATGCACACATCTCTCTGACTTCTGCATGTCTGTAAGGCAACTTACTATAGAAAGGTAAGAGTCACACACTTTTGCATCTGGTTCAGCCCACATGTAGCATCCAGCCCTGGTAATGTTGTCCTAGCATGCAACACTCAGGCAGAAAAATGAAGCCCACCCCCGAGACAGAGTGTGTGCATTTCAACAAAGTAAGCTCTGGAAGGGGAAGCAGAGAGGCACTGGGTCACCTGAACTCACCTCCTGGTCAAGGCAAGGTCTGAAATGAGGGTTTTCTGGTTCAGGGCTCGCCATCTTAACCGCTGCACCTCAACAGCTGCAAACATGATGAACCTATCGGAGATCCTTACGCCTTGCATAAATCACCTGTTTTGGCTAAACATGCGCCATTCATAGGGGCTTAATCTAGTGAAAACTAAAAGCCATAGAAACCAGACAACCAATACATACAAGTTTGCTCATTACCCTTCATGTCCCACTCTGCTGAGGAAAAGCATATTGACTTTAACTCTGTTCCTTACTTGATGTCAAAACCCGGAACCATTCCAAACTTCGTTACCCCTTAATATGATTTTAAGCAAGCCCTTTGATGCCATTTTAACATAAATTTGGATAAGTATGCCTGTTTATTGGATTCTTTTTACGATCAGGCCATAAAGCCTGGTTCATACAGTATCTTCATCTCTAATGATATTTGTCTAATTAGGAGATCATTAAAGAACTGTGCTCAGTAAGATAAGGCTGCCATATGGATACATTTAAGCAATGTAGTGATGGAAACTTGAAAGAGAAATCCAAGATAGGATAGTCTAAATTGCATATGGATAAATCTTGAATTAACAGTACCTTTGATTTGGAAGATTGTCAGTCATTTGCAAACCTAAATTGATTTAATTAACGCTAAGTGTGAGAAGCACATGACCTCTGAAGCATTTCTGTGAGATCTGTAGTCACACAAAAAGGAAAAAAAGCACCTAACCAACAGTCACACAAAGAGCTAGTATAGTGTGGAGGCTTAAAGCTGCAACTTCACACTCATTTACCTGGAAGTAGGACTCACTGAACTCAAAGGGACTTACTTCTGAGTAGACACTTGTATAAGCAGAAAGGGTTCATTCCTAAGCACTTACTAGGGAAAAGTCCCTCTGGATTCAGTATGAGTTACTTCTGGAGTAAACATACATAGGCCTCTATTTCCTTGGAGGTTTTTAAGCAGAGGTTGGATGCCCATCTGTCAGGGATGCTTTAGCTGAGATTCCTGCATTGCAGGGGGTAGGACTAGATGACCCTTGGGGTCCCTTCCAACTCTACAATTCTATGATTCTATCATCTGTAAACTAGTTCCCATTTTCAAATCTGCCGGTTTCATGAGGTCACAAAGTATCCTGGGTAAAGCCACAACCTCGACAATCTGTGCTATTGGGCCCTTTTTGTAAAAAAAAATTAAAATGTAAGCAAAATTGTTAAACGCAATCCAAACCATGACATACCACACAAGAAGGGAACAGAACCACGGTGGAACAGCACAGGGCCAGAGCCAACAAAAATCCCCAGATTTGTGTTCTCCAAACTTATCTCATGGTTTTGAAATACTGAAGATCGACATGCTAGCTAAATGGCAAGTTCAGAATCAACATGCCTCTAAACACCAGGTGCTGGGGACAATGCAAGAGAAGATGCTTGTCTCTTTTTCCCCAAAGACATATGGCCAGCCTCTGTTAGGACAAGAGAGGGGAACAAAACGGAACCTTCAGTGTGAACCAGCAGGTCAGACCTTACATTCTAATAGCCCAATAAGCACCAATGGCTTTTACTTAATGCTCAGGGTTTAATAGTTGTTGTTGCTGTTCTTTGCTCAACTGAATACAGAGGTGGCTGCTGCTACCCTCCCTGGTCTCCAGCTATTTGTGCACTTTTAATATCATGTGCAACTAAGGAGGAAAAGGGAACTCTGTTACGTGTATGTGTGACGTGTGGGTGGGTGTTGTGCCTACTTTTAAACCTCTCGCTGTACAAGTAAATCCGTAATTGCTTGACTCAATTTCTGCAACAGCCACAACTCCATTTTGCAGACCAGGTTCCCCTGGGGTAGAATCCAGTGAGGCACTCCCTGCAGGAGGAGCAGATTTACTGAACTCCGCACCACAGGAGTAATCCCATATCCCTATCTGGCTGCTGCAATGTGCTTCCCAGGACACCAGTCCAGGAAGGGATGAAAACTTGAACATACACAATCCATGCTCTAGCATTCAAAGCTGAGACCAAATGGAGAACTGCGGCTGGGGACCAACCCCACTGTTCCCAACTCACATGATCGAGGCAAAGCGTGAATAAACAGGGAAATGGTTTGAACTGCTCTGACATACATCGTCTCCTTTCGGCTTCTTCCATCTTGCTGTGGAATGCAGCAGATGGGCTCCACTCCTCAGAATGGCCTAGGCAGGCGAAAAGCTAAGGTAAAGGTAAAGGGACCCCTGACCATTAGGTCCAGTCGTGACCGAATCTGGGGTTGCGGCGCTCATCTCGCTTTATTGGCCGAGAGAGCCGGCGTACAGCTTCCAGGTCATGTGGCCAGCATGACTAAGCTGCTTCTGGCGAACCAGAGCAGCGCACGGAAACGCCGTTTACCTTCCCGCCGGAGCGGTACCTATTTATCTACTTGCACTTTGACGTGCTTTCAAACTGCTAGGTGGGCAGGAGCAGGGACCGAGCAACGGGAGCTCACCCCGTCGCGGGCATTCGAACCGCCAACCTTCTTATCGGCAAGTCCTAGGCTCTGTGGTTTAACCCACAGCACCACCCGACGAAAGGCTACCAATCACTAATTTTGAATTCTACCCAACACTAATATCCCAACTGTAGAAAAGGAATTGAGCGGCAATATTCTCCTTTACTTGGTGGGATGGGGAATCTACTACTCTCAACCAAAAGAGTTAAATAACCTTCCCATAAGCCCAGTTTTGTGATATCTTCCCATTTCCATGACAAAAGTGCATCATTATTTCAGCTGAAGCCTTCTCCCTATTTTTCTGAGCCCCACAAGAAAAATACAAAGCTGATTCCACTTTCTACAAGTTAATTCCGACCATAGGGAAGAACCCTAAATGCCTACAATACACAATTAAAGCAGCCCCCAAACCTTCAAGCTCCATCACGTGTGAGAACAGGCAACAAGAATTTCCAATTGAGCAGCAGTTTTAGTGCTCACTTTTTATTGTGCTGGAGGATTTAAGGGAGCACAGTAGGAAACTTGGTATACAATACATTGAAAGCTACTGCGCTAGCAATCCAAGTCTATTACTGCCAAATTAGCTGCATTTCGAACATCTGTTTAAAACTTTGGGATGACACCAAATGAAATAAAGCCATTCACGCACGACAGCAAGTGCTTTGGAAATTCAGGGAGAAGAGTGGTGATTAGCTGTAAAGTTTGCCAAACACACAGTTCAATAGCACTAACTCCTCTGTATTGCTGCATTCAATGGCTAGCAAAGACACCCCAACTACGCCAGCACTAGTCCCTCGGGAAAGTAATGTGTGGGGTTTAAACTACTCTGCACAAATGCTCATGGTGGCACAATGGATAAATTCAACCTAATATCTGGCATAATTATTGACTGCCTGAAGTTATCCCACAGACACATGGACAAGTTGCAAATGAACTAGCAATCCACTTCAGGGGCAATCCCAGTAACTGGACCCAAAAGAGAACTGCATCAAGAGGCATGTTATCCCCCTCCAAAATAAGCAGCTTCAATACATAGCATGGTACACTTTTCTATTTTATTCTGATGTACATACCTATGTTTTTGACGTCTATACAAATGAAATCCAGTAATCGATATACAGCATTCGAAAACCTGGCAGAGTTGCAGAGTCCAAAGGAACAGACTGCCCAAAACAGGGCCACTGAGGTGGGGATAATACACACACACACAAGAAAAAAAGGTCTGATTCATCTTGGAAACCATAAATACCTCTTCTTACTAAACCATACATTCTGTTTAGATAAACAACCAATTTTCTCAGCGGTATTTAACTTTTATGGGGCACTCAACTGTTTTGAATAGGAAATACATCCCAGCCACTGGCAGGCTGTTTCCTTTACACCTTTCCAATCACTCACCTAAAGGCTTCCAATCTATCTCTGTTTCGGGCCCATCAGCTGGCCTTTTTGCCTTCCTTTAAACACCTCCACTCACTGTATTTCATGCACAGATTAGTAAAAACACATCCACACCTCCGGCATGGGAGTGTCGTACAGGGAACAGTGATGAAGAGTGCAAGCCTCCCAGGTCCATGCCCACAACCAATACAGTGGTACCTTGGGTTAAGAACTTAATTCGTTCTGGAGGTCTGTTCTTAACCTGAAACTGTTCTTAACCTGAAGCACCACTTTAGCTAATGGGGGCCTCCCGCTACTGCTGCCGCGCCGCCGGAGAACGATTTCTGTTCTCATCCTGAAGCAAAGTTCTTAATCTGAAGCACTATTTCTGGGTTAGCGGAGTCTGTAACCTGAAGCGTATGTAACCTGAAGTGTATGTAACCCGAGGTACCACTGTATGTGTAGACTATCTTGCCACTCAGAGAACACCTGAGAACCAAGCACAAAATCCACATGAGCCATGTGGATTATGGACAAGAGCAGAGAGCGGTGCTTTCCTTCGTAGGCATGTGAAAAGAGCCCTGGTCCTTCTCCAGTGACCTCACTTGTGTCACTGCAGAGAAGCAGGTATACTTGGTAAAAAGGTAAAGGTACCCCTGCCCGTACGGGCCAGTCTTGACAGACTCTAGGGTTGTGCGCTCATCTCACTCTATAGGCCAGGAGCCAGCACTGTCCGCAGACACTTCCGGGTCACGTGGCCAGCGTGACAAGCTGCATCTGGCGAGCCAGCGCAGCACAGGGAACGCCGTTTACCTTCCCGCTGGTAAGCGGTCCCTATTTATCTACTTGCACCCGGGGGTGCTTTCGAACTGCTAGGTTGGCAGGCGCTGGGACCGAACGACGGGAGCGCACCCCGCCGCGGGGATTCAAACCGCCAACCATGCGATCGGCAAGTCCTGGTCGCTGAGGTTTTACCCACAGCACCACACCGCGTCCCTTGGTAGCTACACCCAATGAAACATCCTGAGAAGCCAAGTGGGTAAACTGAGGCCTCAGGGTTCCCACTCACAGAGGGAGCCAAATGTAGGCTATAGGCATGCCCTCAACTAGTGGAGAGCCTTGTGGACAGGAAACTCAAGGGACAATGGAGGAGAGAGGACACAGAGCCCCACTCTTCCACTTCACGCAATTATCAGTGCTTTAACTCAGAGTTACAGCAAAGTATTCGGAGAACTAACTCTCTTCTCTAGCTATTTACAGTAAAGTTTGAATTTTCATCCCCACAATTCAGCAGCAGCCTTTATCAAACCTAGCTTTTAACACAGAGGAGTTCTCTTGCATTATGGAAATAGAAGTTTGAGGACACTTAATTTAAAAGCTATTCCAGGCAGACCAGAACTGACAGCGCCCAGAATCTTTACATGATGAACATACGGAAAATCCGACGCCACAGCGGTAGAGTACATTTCTATTAAAGTTCAAGAACAAAGAGAGAGGGGGGTTTAAATATAAAATAACTCTCCACACGGTTTGCACCAGGAGCTAGGCACTTGTTGGAATGGTCGCTCCTGCTGCTGGTGGTTGATTTGGCAGAGGGTTCAAAATAGGCACCTATTCAGTCTGCTCACGTGATTTTAACATGCACTCCAGAATTCTTAGAGATTAGTGAAAGAACAAGCCTATTAAATTTATGAGCACTCAAAACAACTTGTCTTCAGAAAACCAATACAACCAGGATAATTGACTCTTCCCATAATCATATACCAAACAAGTGTCAACTTTCATACTTCATGGAGGCAAGAATTTGAGTTTAAATGCTCAAAATTCCAGAGCTGGGAAACTTACATTAAAACCTTTTTCTGGAAAAAAATCTCAGGAAGAAAGATTCAAACCATTCTCTAGTGAGAAGGAACCCAAAATTCATAGACCTAAGTCACTGTGGGATGTACATCACAATTCTATGGAAGTATAAGAAAGGTTGTGATTTAGGGCAATAATTCAGCTTTTTAAATATATATTAAAAATGCAAGTTGCACTAACGTATTCTTAGGGCAGTGTACATATAGCCTGGCCTAGACAAAGGAGTGATTTTTTGTATTTCCAAATCAAATTGCAACAAGGAAAGAAGTTTCCTTTCAGTGTCAAGACTCAGTGTGCTATATTCTCAAGTTGCTTGACAGATGACCGTAGAGTTGGCCATTACCATGACTAAGGCAGGCTACAACCATGCCACATAGCATGGAAACTGGTCTGCTGAGGATTCAAAGAGTGTGCTGAGCTAATTGAGAGCTAGTTCCAGCACTCACAACACAAAGCTAACTTCTACCAAGTCAGACCATCAGTACATCTATCCTGGTATTGACTCCTTTGCCTGGAGCACCACTCAAGGGTCTGACGCAGAAGTCATTCCCATTGCCTGCTAACTAAACCCTTCTAGCCAGACACAGCTGAACCTGGGACCTTCTGCATGCAAAGCACATGCGCCACCACTGAGCTAAGATTAATGGTGTCTTGACAGGGCTTCACAAAGCCAGCTTTTATGACAGGTTATTTATGTGCTAAATAACCACAAATACTTCAACCAGAAAGTCCAAGTTCTTTTAGATGAAAGAAGCATGCCACCTAGGCAAACTTGTATAAATATACTTCACTTACCAAGTTATCACTCTAGGACCCAGAACAGACTTACCAGCTTGCCTGCCAATGGTCTACTTTGTTAGATGTATGAAGCACACCTCGGCTATGCAAACATATGTTGAAATGAATCCTCTACAGGACTTCTAAAGAACATATTGTACAATTGACCCCAACCACCTTGGTGTTCACTAATTCCTACCCACCTTTTCAGTTCCTGTGATAAGATACCAAAGAGCAAAATATTCACCCACCAAGGAAAGCCACTCCAACACATGAGTTCTGTTCTTTGTCAGGAAGTGTGCCAGATCATATTCCTCCTTTTCCATTACTGAAATCAAACACAATCAAGTTGCACAGGTGCTGCTGAACACACAAATTGGACAGCAGTCCCTTATCACTTGGCCACGCACAGCATTCACCGTAACTTCCAGAGCCCCAACAGAATTTCCCTTCCAATTACAAAATGCAGTCCGTTCCATATCCAAGACCACAGCACATCCAGCAACATAATTTTCAGTCACCTCTCCATGTCCCCTTAAAACATTAAGCGTGTGATAGGATATTTCCTAGGGAGCACCCGTCCACCAGGAATGAAACTATCTTGGCACAGCTGAGGAAAGCTATCTGGCTGGGCTATACAAAACGAGGACAGACTTAGCAGGTCAGTTGATGCCCTTGGCTTGAGTTAGATATCTCAGATAGCAGCAGCAGTCACCTTGGCTGGACAATCAGGCTTCTGAATCCAAATCTTTTGGCAAGGTTAAATTTGTAGTGTGGAAGCCTCGTCCAACATGCCAGCTGCCTTCTCTTCCTGCACCTGCGTACGCCCAGGCAAGAGGAGGCCCCCGGACAGCTAGCTCTTCCTTACATTCTCCTGGCTCGTCAACATTCACATTAGAATAGGCCGAAATTGTTTTATTCTTAGTCCTCAAAATGCAACCTTCAGACTGCTCACATTTAAATCACGTTGGTATTTAAGCTGTCACACTTGCGCTGCCGGGCACCGCCGAGTCCCACCTGAACATTTCTGTTCCAGTGCCTGTCGCATGGCACCAGTGATATTCAGTTTAAGGTTAAAGGAATGATTTAAAGGGTGTTAACATTTATCATTCTTCACCATTTTATTGCAACATATATAAAAACCAGAAGGCATGCCTACAAATCCACAGTCTACTCTCCAGGATCTGAGGAACAAACAGATAACCTGTAGGTTTTGCTTTTCTTTATACACCCCAATGACTCTCTTTGTTCCCCAAAGTTTTATGTGGCATAAGGTAACAGTGAGGATTGCCAAGTGACAGCACACCATCTTCTTTTTTTTACAAAATATTGTTTTAAGTTGGAAATAAAGTACAAGGCAATTAATGTCTTTGCCATGGAAGATTGCAGCAACTCCAAGCAATTCCAAAAGTAGTTATTTGATTTGCTGCCCCAGAGAGTGAAGAACTCCAGGTTTGCTTTGAGGAAGATCCTACCCAAAAAAGAAAAGCCATTTGCAGCGGAAATCTCAGCAGGTCGGCCGATACGGTATTTTAAAAGATGAATTCCCAAAGGCAGCAGTATGAACTTGGGTGCACAGCATTCTCACAAACATGAGGCACTGGGATGGGGAACACTTTAGAGCCACCCCTTCCTGCTTTGTTGCAGCTTGGCACGCTAACATTGTCTCTTTTCCAAACATGCCATGGATATTCTAAGGGAAGCTGAAGATTTAAGCCATAGCAACATGTGAGGACAGAGAATAGCACTGGGCTTGGATTTAGGTTCTGCCTCTGACATGAAGGCAAGTCTATCTCCTCCAGCCACAGACCCTATGTGTAGGAGCTAGGAAATAATGACACAGGATTGCTGGGAGGGTAAGCACAGTAAATATATGCTGTATAAAAAACAACAGTAGCCTTTCATCCTCTTGACATATCAAGCTAATCTGGGAGCGTCTATAACTCCCTTCAGTCCTCCATTCTATTGCTTCCTTTATTTCTTTGTCCTCTTATTCTCTCCTCCTTTCTTCTTTCTTGTCTCTTTCTCCTTATCTCCATGCCCTTTCAATCTCTTCCCACCTTCCTTTCTCCCACCTTATTTCCCCCCTCTTTCTTTTCCTCTCTCCCCTCACATCCCACTTTAGTATTACTCTCCCTTTCCCAACCTTCCCCCCTCCCTTTTCTTTTGTCTACTGCTCAGCAGAACCTGAAACTCAGCCAGGAAGGATGACTTGATCACGTAAGTTCTATACTGCTTAATATATATATTTTTTAAAATCTCTAAGAGTTGGACACACAAAAAAACAACCCTGAAGCAAGAACAGGCATCTTAAACAAAATATTACAAAAACACAGTTACATATAAAAATGTTGCATTAATACAAAGTTACTAATATAAATAAATCAGTATCAATTCATTTTCATTCTGACACACCCTCCCTCTCAGCCTCCAGGTTCTCACCTGGGGTCCAAATATTGGGTTGCAAGGCCCCCCAGAGATAAAATAAGGGGTCCTAAAGGGACAGAAGAGAGTTTAGTGCTGGGGGAGGAAAATCGGAGGATTGCTGCTGCCCCAAAGCAGCCAACCTGCCACTGCCTCTGAGACTGCAAACTGTGTTGCCGGATCGTCAACCTAGAACCCACAATCACGGAGCCTCAGAATGACTGTGTTTGGTCTCATGCAAAGGATGGGCATGAGAAGAGGGGAAAACTCCAGCTTCCACTGCCTCCTCCTGAAGCCCTCTGCTTTTCTCAAAGCAGTACCACAAACCTCAGGGAAGGGCCAGGGTCCAGCCCAACTGCCATTCTTCAAAAACGACTTCCCACTCTCGCATCAGGCAGCAGCATCCCAATGCATATTAGCTGCCCCTCAAGAAGCTAAAGCAATTAAATGCCACCAAGACAAGACAAATTTCAATACACCACCAGTTCGTATTAAAGATGAGCCCTGGGTCTGATAGGGCGGAAAAGGACCAGAACGCATCGGGGAATTTATCATGGCATTCTCCTGCTTTGGCTTTTGACTTGTCTAACTCCGAGGGGCAAGTCCTTTGACTTTCTTCCTTGCACATGTGTGTGTGTGTGTGCGCGCGCGCGTGCACACACAAGCGCACGCACACACACAGGGTCAGGGCTCTGGCATCATCTTATCCAGAGCTTCAATGCTGCCAAACAGCTACCTTGCCTCATTTCATCACTTCTGATAAATCTGCTGACCTCTGCATATAGCGGCTTGCTTTATACCCTTCCAAAAATTATCGTGCAAAGAAAAATAATTCTCTCTGTAGAGACTCTCCTCCATGGGGAAGAAAGGTTGCATCTCACGCTCCTGCAAGGAAAGTAGGTGTCAGAACATTTCAGAGCAGCGGCTGAGGTCAGGACTGGAGGTTTTTTACTTCTCACAGCTATTTGGAGTGACACAAACTACATCTAAAAAGTGCCAAGAGGAGTTTTTTTTTTAAATTTAAAAAAAATCCTTTGCAGTTTGGGGAGGGATCGAGGAAGGCAAAGCATCTCTGATTTGTATATTAAAGCACAAACATCTGTCCTACTGATGATATTCTAGGGAAGCACATTAGCATAAAATTTAACGATGTCAAATAAGTGGATGTGAAATAGGGACTGCGTACAGCCACTATTTCCAAGCTTGACAGAAACATCACTGTTTAGAAATGCAAATGAAACCATTATGTTCAATAATTATATGAAAATATGAACAGTTCAGCATGTTTTCCAGCCCTGATGGCGGTTAATGGGATGTACGCTTATGTAAATAACTACTATTAAAGCTAATGCTGAAAAAAACTAATAAATTCACACTAAAGCAACTGATTTAGTACGCTTTTAAAGCCCAGCAGTGCTCACTTATTAGGAAGGAGTGCATTCTTATGTTTAGAACTCATCACTGTTACAAGTCACTGCAACTCCATCAATTACCCGGCATTAATGAAAATGGGACACATACAAAAAAAAATTATTGCCTCTCAGCAGTTTTCCTTAAAGACAAAATATAGAGGTATTACTGCCATGGGGCCTGGAGGGGAACTCATCAGCAACATAATCTTTATTGCTACAACTGCACTTCCTGCATTTTAACCCAGGGGTATTTCTCCTGTCCCAAAAAGAGCTATGCTTTCCATGAAATTTATAACACACCTGCATTTCAAAGGGAAGCTCTGAAAACTTAAGAGTCACTTCTCCAACATAAAATAGAGACCTGCTCCAAGCAAAGCGTAACCCAGACACCAAGCTAAGGTGCCAGGGGCAACAGGCTGGGATGTTGAACCCGACCGAATCCATATAAATACTGTATGTTTTGGTCTGACCACTTCAATTCCCTTCAAAACAATCGTGAATCTTGGGGTCTTTCCCATGCTTGGAGTTGGAACCCAAAAGATGACCAAAAAATAACCGTGATCAGTGATGGAAAGTTGGCCTACTACTCATCTTCAAACTGTCCTTCCAAACATCACTGGAAGGGTGGGTTGCAACAAGCCCCTTGTCATTTTTAATATTGCAACCCAAATGGAAACTTATGAGAGAAGTCCAAACTTGGCATTTCTATTGTGATGATGAGGGCCGTTTTCCATCCAACACCACACTCAGAGAATTCAGCGTGACACTCTGCCACAGCAGAATTCACTCAAGCAAAAACTGTATGCAAGAGATGTTCACCCAAGCGCTGGGGAAAGGAGATTCACAAATTCCTGAGCTCCAGGTTAGGACCCTCTCCCTAACCCTTGGCTTGCCCATAGGTATGGTTTTCAGTTTGGTGGCTTCATTGTCTCAAGACCAAATTCTCTGTCCCATGCTAAATTAATCCCTGGATATATAATTCATCTCATTCCTCTACCCCAGATTTTTGTTTTTTGCAATGCTGCCCTGTGCAGAGTAGCTAATCTGCTGCTCAGGGTAATTCCTCCTTCTGTTTGAACAGAGTAAGTCCTTAAATCTGAGTAGCTTCTGTTGTTGTTGGAACTATGCTGTCAAAGGTCTAGGAGCATTCAATAAAGGCACAGCTCTGGCAGAACCTGCATGTGGGAAGGAAATAATCAAGCTGTCCATCATCGTTTTAGGGTGAGTATCCTTCCAAAGGAAGATTTGGTAAAGATGGACACACATAATAAACTGATAGCAAAGTCTAGACTTTTTTAAAGGCTTCCAACAAAATGAGACAAACATGGGATCTTCTTGATTATGATTTCCAGTTCAGTTCTTTAAAGATACTCATAATCTTGAAGAGACAATCCAACCTAAAGAACTTTAGCACCTCTGGATCTCCATCTTGGTTTTTGAGGAGTGACATACAAAAATAAGTTTCACATTTAGCTTATCTACATCAGATTTTATTTATAATCTGGGAAGATCTGCCCAACTGTGTAATTCTGCCCTCTCTGTTCTGAGATTAGGGGGAAAAGTAGCACTTAAAAAACAAATACTAGATCAGGACTCATGCCACATTGAACTGCTTATTCCTTCAGGGACACGGTGACAGGGTTGCCAACTAGGAGTTTAGCTATAAACAGAATTTGAGCAGCCCGGACCGGGCCTGGTTCACACACTATCATAAACTGCAGGTACAAACTATGGTGTGCTGTGAACAAAGAGCATGCTGGTACTCACTGCTCAAATTGCACCAACTCCACTCCTCCCTTTGAAAGAACCAAACCAGAGGATTAGCTTAGCACTGCATGTGAACCAGCACGCATGGTTAGTTTCTCTCCAAACAAACCATGAGAGGAAGCCAAGAACAAACCTTTTTTGGACAGAACCCAACCACAAGGGCTAGTTCACACATAATGTTAAGCCAACAAACTTTTTTTCCTCCTGTGTCAGAAAAGGGAAGGGGGGGGGAGAGCCACAGCTCGTTTGGAATTATGGCTTCCTAGGACATGCAAACCAGGCAATTTCAGCAGCAACCAAAATTAGACTACAAGACAGCAGCAAAGTTGTTGTGCCTATGACAATACTGCAAAGCTGTGTTATGGGATTGCTGAAGTTTCAAGGCAACTGGAAACATATAATATTGTCATGGTCTTCAAGGAATTGGCAAAATTGAAACAAATATGAAATGGAGGACACTTAAGATGTGAAGGATCTTAGGCAAAACAGTTTCAACAAAAAAAAATCATAATACTAATTTTCTAACATGCAGCTACTCACCACAGCAAAAATTCTATAGACAGTAGAACACACTCATGTTTCCTGAACCCAGCCAGGCAAAAGCAAGAGTTTGAGAAAGGTCTGCAAAAGTGCATCACTTTGGGGAAAGGTATGAAGGGATGTCGCGGGCCAAAGAATTATTTAACTGACCCTTCCCTATACCCCAAATCAAGCCAGTTCAGAGGACTGAAACTATGGGACTGAAACTATGACAGTCAACTTTGCAATGGGAAAACACAAAACTCATCACCCTGCAGAATTTCCTACATTTAGCTTAAAAGGAGGATTGATGGTAGGGGACTGCGGAGGAAGAGATGGGAAGGACATTGAAGAACTTGCCAACGAAAGGAGGGGACATTTTTTAGAAAAGGACAGATGGCAGATTGGGAGATGACAACACCCAGTGAGCAGAAAAGCCAGAAACATCAAGTCTAGGGCAGGTTCAGTAGAGGGAGGAAGCAAAACAAGCCATTCCAACTCAGTTGAGCTTTCTGAACATATCCCAACCTTCCAAAAACCAGAAGCCTGACAAAAGAGCTAGCACTACATTGCAAAAATGTGTGCCATTCCTCTTACTGAGAAGAAGATGTGCTGGAGCTTGATGTGAGAGTCAATACAAGATTCTAGATATGCATGCTTGCAAATTGGCAAAATATTGCTGATGTTTCAAAGCTGAGACTCTGATACCTCCATCTTTGAGTTGGCCTCCCTCCTTTACCCTCTTCTCCTCCTGTGAACTTTCTATTCTTCTGTTTTCTCTATTATTTTTCTTTGAGCCAGCTTTCATCAAGTTGGAGGTCTATCCTCCTTTGAACTTACACAACCTCTTTTTCCTGTCTTTGGAGGAAGCCATCACTTTTAGTGGATGTTGACTGCGAGATGAATGGCATTTTTAACAATATAAAAGGAAAAAAATGTGGAAATCCAATAAATATCTGAATTTCAAAACCATGTACTTGGTTGAATCCTATTAAAATGGATAGTATGGGATGCAGAGTTCCTTGCTTGGGTTCTTAAACTTACTCTACTTTTTTATCCAGAGTTGGCCCAGTGAAGTCACAGCAGACAGCTCAGGTCACGACAAATGTACAACCTGAAGGAAGCACAAAAGGCCAGACAAGAAGCCATTGAGACACCAAGCGGGTGGTGGAAGCTAATTTGTTCACCACTGCATGGTTACAATCATTGTGATAAATGGCTTGCAAAAAAAAAGGATACCAATTGCTTTCACCAAATAAATCCTTTTATCCAAAAGGGAAGAGAAGGGATAAAAAAGTGTTCTGCCATCTGAATCACCGAAACTACTTTACAAGTGAAGGCCATTCTAAGGTTAAAAACAGTAAGACAAATTTGCTGCTGATTAATAATAAAGCCATTCATTTTATTCTTCAAATCTAAAGTAATTACAAGCCAGAGTATGGCAAATGGATTTAGCTGAAGCCATTATTACGTCAGGAAAATCCTTTAAAGAAGAACAGTCATTTAAAAGACTAAACTGAATAATGAACTCTCCTGAACAACAATTATTATGAGATTGATTTATTGAAAGTGCATTTAATCATGCAAGAAATGTTTAAAACTTTGCAAAACAGTTCAGTAAGGCAGCAACGCCAATCACGGGGCTGGCCCAACGTGCTCATTACTGCCGAGGGGGCAGGAGAGACAGGGGAATTCATTTCGGTATGAGCAATAAAGTATATCAATTTCTCTGAATCCACATTTCTAGTCAATTTGCTACAGTGCAGGCTCCAGCAATTAATGATCTCATTTACCACTTGTGCCTCCATTTAGGAGACCTCAATCTTGGCCTTCTCTTGGGTCCAAGTGTCAGCAAGCAGACCATAACTCAGAAATGCAACCCGTGTGCACAGAACATCCACAACGCCAGGCAGGGCCCACTGTAAAATTATCACTGCGGTGTCTGTTTCCACACAGCAAGTTGCATGTTCAAAGCAGCTCGCTCGCCACGCGGACAGGGGAATCTGCCACATGCAGCCTGAAACCTTTTGAGAGTTGGAACTCATCCATTTCTAAATGAGCACTAAGCAATTTCTTAAACTAATGAGGGAACACTATATTACTGAGACTCCCCAGAAAGTATTTCTGTATCAGGGAGCCAGTGCAGACAATCCTTGAGCAAGGAACAACTTGTTCAGAGAAATCACAGCTAGGCTATTATTTCTTTTTTCTCTCCCCGGCCTCCCAAAAATCTGGACTGGCTATTCATTTAGGTGCTTAATTTTTAACTTGCCCCACCCCAGTAGCTCTGAGTAGGCCACATTACTTAAGATGTAAATACAAACTTATTGAAAACGTACCCCATGGGAAACAGTATGTATTTAAACAGTAGTTTGATTTATATAGTGATTTTGGATTCCCCACACCCAATATAATCCTTGCAACAACTCTCGAAAGGCAAGTCAACATTAGTGGTGTGTGTCTTGTCTTGGACTACCCGGCAAGTCCACGCTGAGCTAGCATTTTAACCTGGTACTTCTCAGCTCTTAGCCATTATGCACCACCCACGATCAGCTGTTTAGCCAAGCCCCTAAAAGCCAGAGCAGACAATAAAGGATTCTTAGCCCAGAAAATCCTCCAGCTCACACTTCGGGTGGTTGGAGAGCCACCTGGTCCAATTTGCCCCACTACAAGAACTCACAAAATCTGCCTCTAACTCAATCCAGGAAAAAATTCAAACCTCCGTAAGCAGTGGCAATGCAAGGGGAGTGATGCCTCTGCAAAAAACTGTGGGTCTTGGCAACTGTCACAGACAGGGCTATGGATTTAATAGGGGCCAGAGTCGCTGCCTGGACATGAAAGTTTGGCAGGGTGCCGCTCTGCATGACAAGACAGCCCATTCGGGATTGCCATGAGCTTCTGTGATGACACCGCTTTGAGGTTTAATCCCACAGAGCTGGCATTAGGGGCAAAATGTCATTCTTTAAGGACACCCTGTTAATCCTAGCTTCCACAACCACGAGCAACCCAATCTGCCTTTGTTCTCATAAGCGTCCGGTATTTCAAGGGACAAACTAAACCAAGTGAATTAAGACCGAAAGTGTCTTCAAGAGCATTTCTGAGCTTTGGTAAATTTAAACACTTAGCATTATTTTAATGCCGGTCTTCCTTGATGTTAGTTTAGGAGTTCATAAAAATTTCAAGGCATGTGTTATTTACCCAACAGCCCTTGACTACGCCTTCTACATTTAACAAGTTGCTAAATACATATATTATTTAACTGATGCCACCATTATGGTTGAGCATATAAATATTCTGGGAGTTTTTAATAAGCTGAGCTTTTATCCATTAGGCCATAATGACTGTTTGGAAACCTTTACTAGTGGGGAGCCAAGATGCTCACTATGGGCACCATCTTCAAAGGCTGGGTACTCAGGAATTATCGGCTCTTTTTCTCCATTCTTCAACTAACCGTCTCCTTCCAGAGAAAAGAGAGTGAATTGGTTCAGAACTACACAATACATTCCTTACCCATAATTTGTGAAGCCTAGTTTTGGCAGCTGAAAGGTCCAATGTGCACAGAGTCCACGAAGGTATAATAATAATAATAATTTATTATTTATACCCAGCCCATCTGACTGGGTTTCCCCAGCCACTCTGGGTGGCTTCCAACAAAACACTAAAATACAATAACCTATTAAACATTAAAAGCTTCCCTAAACAGGGCTGCCTTCAGATGTCTTCTAAAAGTTTGGTTGTTATTTTTCTCTTTGACATCTGGTGGGAGGGCGTTCCACAGAGCGGGTGCCACTACTGAGAAGGCCCTCTGCCTGCTTCCCTGTAACTTGGCTTCTCGTAGTGAGGGAACCGCCAGAAGGCCCTCGGCGCTGGACCTCAGTGTCTGGGCAGAACAATGGAGGTGGAGGTGCTCCTTCAGGTATACTGGACCAAGGCCGTAAGAAATATTACATTCCTTTCCCTTCACAATTATTACATGGTGATATTCAGAGCCATGTGGCAAACAGTGACCTCAGTTCACATGCAACTTTAAACCACACTTTTAAAATAAACTATGGTTTAATGCACACTAGCAATTTTCCCCTGACTGTGGTGTGTGGGAAAGGAAACAAATCAAGAGTCTAGTGAACCCAGTCTCATGGCTTGCTTCCTCCAGAAACTCGGCTCCATTCATGGCTTGTTTGGAGAGAAACAAACTATGAGCCCATGTTCACACATCCAGCTTGTACCTTCACCCACCTGACACAGTCAGGAGCAAAGGAGGAACAAAGGGCTGGTGTGAATTAAGCCGTTGTTCAACAAAGATTGCAAAACAGGGCATTCTGGAACCTGAACCTGAACAGTACATTAAATACCTCAACCAGCAATACTGATACAAGGATATTCTCAGACTACTTGTGTTCTGTGTGCCAGAAGAGCCAAATTCTGAGCCATGTGGCAAGGCTACAAATGTGTGTTTCGCCCTTTGCAGAGACACAAGGCTATTAAGTACTGGCATTGAATGTAACCGGGTGCTAAACCGCTACCAAAACTATCAATCATGCACCTGCCTGGCTAACTAAGAGACTGAAGTTGGTATGCAATTTCAGATCATTAATGTCCAGCCAGGCCAAGCACAGCACTGCATGCCAACTCAAGCTAATGGTTGCTCTACGCTATTGGAAGGTAACTTTTCCCAAACTGGAGAACCCACCAGAAATGTTCACAAACACATATTCAATTTTAATTTCTGCGTGGAGACTTTTTAAATATATTTTTGTAAATACTAGGATTCTCAAGAGTTCCACAAATGCTACGGACTGCAGGAAAAAGAACTCTGGGTATGAGAGCAGCCCTGCCCGACTGCAAAGGAACTGCATGTAGCTTGTAAGCCTCTCGTCTCTGCCTTAGGCCATTAAAGAGATGATCAAAGGCATGATTGACAAAGGTCATAACACAAAGACAAGGTCCATTTTAAGCACATTGCCATCAGCAAGCAAACACACACAGCCACCTGCATAGCATTATATGGGATCCTGAAATAACCAACTCAAGACTCTGTATCTGCTCATGGCCCCTTCTGAGCTCATTCCACACTTCAAGATGGTAGGTAAGGTAATAAAGAATGCCAGGATTATTTCTTTGCTTATGAAATGAGCATTGTTCATCATAATCTTCCTGTTTTTTCTGCTCACTCCTGATGTTTTTTTCTTTAACTTTTTGTATTATTGAAATGTGCTTTTATAACTTACTGTACATCACTCTGAGTGTCTTGTATGAAAAAGTAACGAATGTGTTTTATAAATATAAAAGTAAAGGGACCCCTGACCATTAGGTCCAGTCGTGACCGACTCTGGGGTTGTGGCGCTCATCTCGCTTTATTGGCCGAGGGAGCTGGCGTACAGCTTCCGGGTCATGTGGCCAGCATGACCAAGCTGCTTCTGGTGAACCAGAGTAGCGCACGGAAACGCCGTTTACCTTCCTGCCGGAGCGGTACCTATTTATCTACTTGCACTTTGATGTGCTTTCGAACTGCTAGGTTGGCAGGAGCAGGGACCGAGCAACGGGAGCTCACCCCGTCGCGGGGATTCGAACCGCCGACCTTCTGATCGGCAAGTCCTAGGCTCTGTGGTTTAACCCACAGCGCCACCCGCGTCCCTTTTATAAATATACAGCATAGCTAAAGTGATTGTCATAAAATAGACACAGCATGCACCCATATACACACCAACTTAAGTCTCTCTTGTGACCATCAGCGACAGTCACACACCTCGGTTTTGAATACATATGCACGCGCAAACACCACCAAAACCTAAGGCGCATAACTCTCTTACCCATTCATGAAGAGCATTCACAGGCACCTCGAGCCCCTAAAAGGAACAGACTATGTTTACAAATCTTATATGCTCAAAGCTCTTCATTTGTTCCATTATCTTCAGAAGTCAAGAGCCAAGACTGGTTCAACACAATGTCCCACTAAGGCTAAGATGACAGAAATTACTTAGAAGTGGGGACAGCACAGCACAACCATCACAAGCCATGAACTTCCCTTACAATTGTTTGCAATCTTGATTAAAACTGGATCTGCTTCATCTACACTCCCCTGGCTATGCTGACCGGCTGCAACCTTCTCTGACGTCAGTGGAAAAATATTCTTCGCATCAGAACTTGGCTTCTGAAGTTCCTCTTTACTTACCTTCATGGGGCTGTAGCCATTGCTCAGAGTCATCTAAATCGAGAGGCATTACTAATTTCGGTCCATTGATTTCAATGGGTCTAGTCAGAGGAAAAACTCAGCTGGGCACAACCCAATATTCCTCAGAAATATTACATATCACTCCTCTAAGAGAGCTTATTAAAATTATCCCAAGGCTATAGGAAAAGAGTTACTGACACAAATGCGCTCCAACTGTAGTATACAGTTCTTTCTTTGGCAAGACCTATCCACAAAATCCCCTTCTACCTGACAATGATACAGTGGGATAACCCTTTCTCTCTAGCTGGTTAATGATTTCCCTAGTTATTTTCACCCCCAACCAATGTTACCATACAGCAAACAATGCTAAATCACCACAATGTTTTCAACTAACCCTGAGGGTGGAAGATAGAAGCTCGCATTTAAAAATATGCAAGCATAACATCAGCACACAACAATAGACTATCGGAGATATGGTACCCCAATTGCAGTAGAACCAGATGGCCCCTAGTGTCAACACCAACTCTTACGATTCTGTGAATTGTTCCAATTCTATGAAGTGTTAGGGGCTTTTTCAGCCATTAAAATAAATTCTTCTGGCTACTTCTGGGGTGCCCAGTGTAAATAAACGAAGTCGGGAAGTGTGTGTTCATGAAAGAAATGCACCTTGGAAACCGCCTGAACTCCCCCAGATTTCTAACACAAATTTAAGAGCTTCATAAAAGTGTCAGGGAGCGGGAGGCGCATCACCTATGTGTCCATCCCATATTTGTTTTAAGCATGTCCCAAACAGATGCCTTCCCACATTCCAACACAGCACCAAGTTTCCTCCCCTTCTTTGCAGAAGACCAAGCATTTGTATTCCAGATTGATAAGTCATTTACACAGTTCCTTGGCCACTGAGCAGACTTCAAGAGAACTGAAATTAACTGATCAGAGGTATGTGAAGGATTTTGAATCATTCATGTATGATGGATAAGTGTTCGCGTAGTTAAAATTATATTGTTTTAAATTATGTCCTTGTTTTATGTTTCTAGTTTTTATAGAGTTTTATGTAGTGTAAAATCGCATGTATTAACCTTCTGCCATCTTTGCCAGACTTCTCCTGAAAGAAGTATTTATGCTCGAATAGTCTCTCGCCAATAAAGGTAAAAACAAAAACCCAAAGGGATATATTTCCTTCTCGATAGCTCAGCAGCACTCATTAGCATTAATGGAAGTTACGCATGCAGAAATGCGCCAAAGGAGAAAGAATGCCCCCCGGAGTGTGCATCCCACCTCACATCCATAAGCATATGCAAAACTCAATGCCTAGAACACTGCGCCGCTGAAGGAACGAAAGACACTATGAACACAGCAAATAAGTACGAAGTTTCGAACTCTGTTCTAAAAGCATCAAGGCTGAGCCCCCTAATACCCAATCACACAGTTTAATTAATTATAATAATAATAATAATAATAATAATAATAATAATAATAATAATAATATTTATACCCCGCCCATCTGGCTGGGCCTCCCCAGCCACTCTGGGCGGCTTCCAACAAAACATTAAAATACCGTAATACATCAAACATTAAAAGCTTCCCTATATAGGGCTGCTTTCAGATGTCTTCTAAAAGTCTGGTAGTTTTTGTTCTCTTTGACATCTGGTGGGAGGGCCTTCCACAGGGCGGGTGCCACTACCGAGAAGGCCCTCTGCCTAGTTCCCTGTAACTTGGCTTCTCGCAGTGACGGAACCCCCAGAAGGCCCTCGGTGCTGGACCTCAGTGTCCGGGTAGAATGATGGGGGTGGAGACGCTCCTTAAGGCATACTGGGCTGAGGCCGTTTAGGGCTTTAAAGGTCAGCACCAACACTTTGAATTGTGCTCGGAAACATACTGGGAGCCAATGTAGGTCTTTCAAGACCGGTGTTATGTGGTCTCTGAAGCCGCTCCCAGTCACCAGTCTAGCTGCTGCATTCTGGATTAGTTGTAGTTTCCAGGTCACCTTCAAAGGTAGCCCCACATAGAGCGCATTGCAGTAGTCCAAGCGGGAGATAACCGGAGCATGCACCACTCTGGCGAGACAGTCCACGGGCAGGGAGGGTCTCAGCCTGCGTACCAGGTGGAGCTGGTAGACAGCTGCCCTGGACACAGAATTGACCCGCGCCTCCATGGACAGCTGTGAGTCCAAAATGGGGTGCTGCAATGGGGCAGCAGGTGTTTTGCCCTCTCATCAAATAATTCTACAAGCAATGATCTCTCTACTGGGGGATATTTGTTTGTTTGAAGCTGTGGGTGCGGTCAATGCAACATACAATTCCAAGAATAGGCATTGACAATGCAAGTAATATACCCTAGAAGAATAGCTGTTTAATTGGAATGAGAGGATCAGGCCAATGACCCATCTAGTCCAACATCCTGTTCTCAGAGCGGCCAAACAGATCCCTGTGGGGAATCAACAGGCAGGACCAGAGCGCAAGAGCACTCTCTCCTCTTGAGGTTTCCAGCAACTGGTTTTCAGAAGCATCAGTGCCTTCTTCTCTGCAAGGTGCGGGGATTTTCCTTACTCACACCTTGCAGTGGGAAGGGGGGAAAGGAGAGAGAATTACAAGTGTGATATTTCCATTAACTTTTGAATAAGGCAGGTGCATGTGGCATCACTGGGAGCGCTGTTTTGCTTCTGAATCCTTCAGGAGCTGCAGCCCTGCCTGTCCCATCAGGTGATATCCCAGAACAAGCGGTGGAGTTGGAACCAATGAACTTCCCAGGCCAAGCAACAAGCTGTCCAGGGGGGTCGGGGGTGGCAGCAGGAGATTCCCAGCTTCCCGCTTGACACTACGGTCTACCAAGGATACCCTGAACAATGTTCTGCTTTACTTACTGCCCCTACCCTTCCCGAATCCCACCCCACCTTCTTCTACAGAAGCACACCCAGCAAGCCCTACATTTGCACCCAATCTGGCTGCAAGGTGGGAAATGACACTGCACCATTTTGTACCCCCCCCCCCACTGCCCAAGTACCTCTTGTTCTGTTTTTCACTCAGTGATCAAACCATCAGTCAGTCAGTCAAACTGGCAGATTAGCACTCTTAGCTCTGGTTACGAAATGAACCCACAGTGGTAGTTCAGTCCTGTCTGCCAAGGGCCTGGGTCAATGCCTGACCAACATCCTCTTTTTTCTTTTTAACTTGGGCATGCACACCCTACCCTACCCGATATCACTGTCTGTTGTAGTCGCCAGCAATTTTATTCTGAATCATTCAGCCCTGTTGTGCAAGTCTTGAAATAAATGACTATGTTGGAATTTCAAACACCGTAATGCCTGGCAAACATCCTGCTTGTTTCAATGGGGTTTTCAGAGATAAAGGGAGGAATTCAGTGATGCTAAGGCAATCATTCCATCAGGGCAACCAACACCCCCCCTTCTCCTCCCTGCCCCCTGCATGCTGTTCTGGAGGTTCTCCTATCCCCACAGCGCCAATTTCAGGGGGGATGAAGGAAGGAGAGGGGAGGAAAGCCCGTTGTGCAAGCAGAAGTTCCTTGAACACAGTTTCTATTGAGGAGAGTCATTAGTTGAACCCTGCCCAGTGGTTTTGGTGACTGAGGACCCTTCTGCCTATTCAATGTTTTCCGAAAAGGAGAGGCAGGCCACATCAAAGCGCACCTTGCACTGATCCGATAATGTGCCATTTGCTCCAGGTGAGGACCATGCCAGGGCCAACATTCCAGGCACCTGGCAACACCCAGGTACACAATGCAGGCAAAGTGCGGGGTGATATCTCTGGAAGCCTGCATTAGCCATCCGTGAAACTGCTGGAGCAAGATTAAGCAAGAGAGGTGGGAGGGAGAAGTCTATATTTTACTAACGCACAAATTCTGTTTCGTTGTTTTTAAGTTGACAAATATCTATTTCACAGCAAAGCAACATCCTGGGAACAGCTGGGTGGCACTTTCAAGCTCAAATGAGCCAGAAGTGCATGCTGGCAAGTCACCTCCGATTGCTTCTGAATGGCAGCACATGGAGATTTATGCCTGGCTATAAATTAGGACAATTATTTCTCTCCGGTTTGCTTTTTATTCCAGGCAGCAACTCTGTGTTTTACTCCCCACCCCACCCCCCACCCCGCTCTTAAATAAAAAAGGATATCTTCCCTTTCTTTGATGATGAGTTCGTTCTGTTCCTCAAGTTGTCTGATCTTCTTCTCAAACGACTCCTGCTCAGCTTTCAGGCGCTCCTCTGTCACCTCTTTTTCCTCACTCACCCTGAAAGAATGAAAGAACACACACACTATCAGACAAATATTATGCATGAACACAAGCGGGGAAAGCTTCTGATCAGGGCCAGCCTTAGGCATCGGGGCAACTTCTTCCCCCACCCACCCCAATCTCGCTCCGAAACATCGGGAGGGGAGGGAGAAATGTGTGGATAGATTTACTACTGCTGCTTCTGCTCATTTACATAGCCCCTCTCATCAGCAGAGCAGCCGATTCCTTTTACTGCTTTCAATCTCACCAGCCGCCATACAAAGTGAGTCATTATTATTGCTGTTTTACCAACGGGGAACAAAGGCTGAGAAAGTAACTTGACCAAGACCAAACACTGAGCCCACTGGCAGAGGTGGGACTTGCTTTGACTGAGGAGCAAAAGTCTCAGGGTCTTATCTGCTGTTGGAGCATATCATTTCCAGCGGCAGGTGGAGAATCAAATGTCTGAAAGTTTCCCACCTCATAAAAATACTGTATTTTTCGCTCTATAAGACGCACCCAACCATAAGACTCACCTAGTTTTTAGAGGAGGGAAACAAGAAAAAAAATATTCTGAATCAAATGTTGTTGAAGAGGAAGGAGGATGGAGGATCAGACTAAGGGGCCGCCAGTCCATCCGCCCCTTTGGGGAAGCTGGATCTGCTGGCCTAGCAGCATTGTCCCTGCTGGGGGGATCGGAGGAGGCGGGCGAGACGAAGCAACACTCTTCAGCAAAGCGGGAGGAGGAAAGGAAGGGAGCCCTTACAGAGCCCCTTCCTTTCCTCCTCCCGCTTCGCTGAAGAGGCGCTGCGCTGCTCTGCTGAACCCAGCAGAGCAAGAGGGAGAGCTGCACAGCGCCTCTTGGTCTGCTGGCTTCCCAGCGAAGCAGGATGAGGGACGGAAGGGGCTCCGTAAGGGCTCCCTCCCGTCCCTCATAGTGCATCACTGGGAAGGCATCACAGCGCAGCTCTCCCTCTTGCTCTGCTGGGTTCAGCGATAGCTGCGCAGCCTGCATTCGCTCCATAAGACGCACACACATTTCCCCTTACTTTTTAGGAGGAAAAAAGTGCATCTTATAGAGCAAAAAATACGGTACTCTCTACACTAGCCTCCACCAACCTGGTGCCCTCCAGTTGTTTTGGACTATGACTATGAGTTGCAGCCTAAAATACCTGGTGAGCACCAAGGTGGTGAAGGCTGGTCCACGTTACATATCATGGAGGAAGTTCTAGGCAACGGTGGCCCCATGCATGACCCAAGGGTGGACCTCCTGCTCTGTCTGCAGATCTCCCTCTCCATTTGCTCCCTCACCTGCCGAGGGGGATCCTGCAAACTCTGCTGGTCCCTGACTCTCCCCCCCCCCAGGGACCAGAGGATTGTGTCCTTAAGGATCATAACTGTGGTGCTCCTTTATTTTGTGATCTCCGCTTTTTTTTTAAGTCAAGTGTTGATAACAT
This sequence comes from Podarcis filfolensis, assembly GCF_964270895.1. Taxonomy (NCBI): domain Eukaryota; kingdom Metazoa; phylum Chordata; class Lepidosauria; order Squamata; family Lacertidae; genus Podarcis; species Podarcis filfolensis. Next base: position 3,693,216 of record NC_139613.1, on the reverse strand, counting down.
GCTGTCAAAGATTTAAGCTGATGTTATTAGGGGAGGGAGGGAGGGAGGTTGTTCTGTGTATGAAATAAAAATCCCCCAACACTGATAAACTGGCTGAGGAAACCATGAAAAGCCATGTTGGCGATCCAACTGACAAACAAAGGAATGTGAAATATAATAAGCAAGAAAACAAATCTGTGTCTTTTTCGTGAGCTGTTATGAGCCTCAAAGCCAAATACCGAGAGGTGTCTGTATATAAGGCACAGCCTTGGCTTCCACTACTAACATCTACCTCCTCTGCATCTAGTACTATACCAATGTGTGCTGCCACAACTCTAACTCATTTGCACAACTGGAGAAAGTGTTCCTCCAAATGTTGTGGGAGGGGGGGAGCAGCATCACTGTGTGTGTGTGTGTGTGTGTGTGTGTGTGTGGCCGGGGAGGGGGGGCAGCCCTTGCAAAGAAGATAAGCCTTAGAAGATACAATTACTCACAGGTGACCAAAAAGACAGCAGAGAAAATGGATACACATGCTTTGTCAGATTATGTCAGATTTATGTCAAGGCCTATTCAAGACCTGCTGGAGATTACTGTGTACTTTAGTGCTTTATGCCTCATGGTGGAAATGCCAAAAATGATTTCTGGGTCTGTCAGGAAGGAAATCACTGGAAGCTAAACAAAAACTTTGGCTCACTTGCTGTACTTCCACTTCCGATTCATCTCCCCAGAACATATTGTTCTACATGTTACTTGCTACAGTATGACAGGAGCACAAGCATGATGCAACTTACTTGCGTTATCCTTTGGAAAAACTAGTGGTTTTCATTTTACTTGTTTTAAATGGTATATTTTTGTAACCCACCCTGGAACCATTTGGGGAAGGTAAAGGTAAAGGGACTCCTGACCATTAGGTCCAGTCGTGACCGACTCTGGGGTTGCGGCGCTCATCTCGCTTTATTGGCCAAGGGAGCCGGCGTACAGCTTCCGGGTCATCTGGCCAGCCTGACTAAGCCGCTTCTGGCGAACCAGAGCAGCACACGGAAACGCCGTTTACCTTCCCACTGGAGCGGTACCTATTTATCTACTTGCACTTTGACGTGCTTTCAAACTGCTAGGTGGGCAGGAGCAGGGACCGAGCAACGGGAGCTCACCCCGTCACAGGGGATTCGATCCGCTGACCTTCTGATCAGCAAGTCCTAGGCTCTGTGGTTTAACCTACAGCGCCACCTGCGTCATTTGGGGAAGAGTGAGCTATAAATGCAAATAATTAATGAGCAAATAAGTAAAGGCTTAGAGCATTATTCAACTACCGTGTTGCATCAATACAAGGATTTCCATACAATGGTATTTTCTTCCCCCGATGCATATTCCACAATCTCCCCAAATCTGCTCCAGAGGGTTGTGGAGCATGAGGAGAGGGAGGAAATATTCTGTTGCACAAACAGAAATCCTTGCACTGACCGAACAAGAGATTTAACGCTATACTGGATTCCTCCCTAGGTGAGTGGACCTCAGTTGAGGTCAGGTTAACATAAAATGAGTCCTTGCTATCAAAAGAAAAGACCACCTCATCCAATGACCTGTTTCCTGCAATAGTCAACCATTAAGTATGACTACACCCTCCTGCTGCTATTATCCACCAGCTAGCATTCAGACGAAGAATACCACTGCCACAACCTCCTCCCTGAGCAAAAACATACAAAATGCGGCTTGATGTCAAAGTAATTTGCCCATCTGTTTGTATATTTATTTATTCATTTATTGAATTTGTATACTGCCCTTCATCCAAAGATCACAAGGCGGTTTACAACATAAAAACGCAAAATGAGAAAACAAAATGCATAACAGAAAAGACAAAAACAAAGCAATAACCCTCCTACAAACACATTTAAAAGGACATAGATCGGTTAATCAGCCAAAGGCCTGGTTACAGAGAAACAGTACTGCCTGTTTTTCGCCTGTGGCAAAACTTATTTTTCAAACGCAAGTCCCTAGACATCGGGTTCCCCCATCATTTAGAAAGCCCAAAACAAGAGCAGGTGTAAGAAGAGGCTCGTTTCCACTCATTAACAGTGAGCCAACTCCAAATTCTTAAGTAGCACGCGAAAGCAGAATTCTCTTAATTAAGGATTTGAAGGAGTAACAGGAAAGGTCTCCTGCTAAGGAAAAGCGATACCTGGCAAAACAAAAGCTGGTGAAAGCTTTGCACAATGATATGAAAGGCGTCATAGAGGAGACATTATGTTTCAACATTTAGACCCCTGCGTTTCTTATCAGGGTGCAGGCTCAATATTTCCTTAAGAAGTTTTCTTGAACAGATATATACTGGAGATTCACAACATTTGAACCTTTGTGTGGAAAATGGCTAAGGGAAAGAAGTCCTGGCCTGTGCGGGGCTAACATCTAGCTCAGAGCTTTCCAAACGGTCTGTCGCAACCCATTAGTGTGTCAGCCGCAGTGTGTAGAAGTGTTGTGTGAATGCCCCCTCCTTCTGGGGCTGCAAAGGGGTTAGTATAACCTCTGGTTTGCTAGTAAAACTGAATTACTGTGCCATGAAATGATGCATGTCTTAAAAGTGTGTCATGAACACGAAATTTGGAATGCTCTGATCTAGCCATAGCTGTCAACGTTTCCCTTTTTTTAAGGGAAATTCCCTTATTCTGAATAGGATTCCTCACAAGGAAAGGGAAAAGTTGACAGCTATGAATCTAGCTGCTTCAACAGACAATTGAAGACCAGGAGACTCAGCCACAGAATGGAGCTTTGGTTGGAACATCAGAGCTGCCCAGAGTGGCTGGGGAAACCCAGCCAGTTGGGCGGGGTATAAATATTTATTATTATTATTATTGGAGAACAAGAAGGGGAAACCTATGTATACCTTTGCCCTGCTGTTGTGACTTTTGTATCACTATTTTATTGTGTTAAAAAATATATTGTAAGCCACCTTGAACACTTCGGTTAGTAGGCAAGGTATAAATAAACACTCCTAAATTAACTAATAAATGAATAAATAAATAAAATGCAGCTCCACACAGGAGCTTCTGCACAGGCCAGCAAGTGCACAAGGTGAACAATACAGAACTGGCCTGCTTACTCTGCAAAGTGGACGGCGTGTTATAGGAATGAGAAGAAAACAACAGTCATGCTAAGCCGCTGGGTAAGAACTCCTAATTCAGACTGGTATGGTTGTCTTTGGGTTGTATTCATTTTACCCAAGCCCATGTACTGCTGGAGACCTAGGGAAACTCAATATGCAAATCTAGAAAGGGAGTTTATTTACAAGCCATTGAAATAAAAACTTTTATGATGTCTACCCACACATTTATTTTCACTTATTTCTTTTAAAATATTCTAACTTGTCTGATCAAGTGTTTTTTTGCATTTGTTACTGTTCGACAGTGGAGCAGGCTCCCACAAAAAGTGGTTGGCTCTCCTTCCTGGGAGGTTTTCCAGCAGAAGTTGGATGGCCACTTGTCATGGATGCTTTAGTTGAGATTTCTGCATTGCAGGGGGTTGGACTAGATGACCCTCAAGGTCCCTTCCAGCTCTACCATTCTATAATTCAGACTAGACAGACCTCCGATTTGACACAGCAAGGCAAGCAGGTTATTTTCTTAAACACCACTGGTGACATTAGAGAAGGATTATGTGGTTATCTGTACGGAAATGAGGCAGGTAGACTGTTATACAGGACAGTCTACCAGGAGCATCAATCTTGAAAGAATTGCACTAGCTGCCAAAATATTACAGGGCCAAATTCAAGGTGCTTAAGATGACTTATAAAGCCCTATGACAACTTCAAGAAGTGTTGTCTCCTGTTCATTTGTATCTTCTGGGAAGGCTCTATTGCTGAAATTTGCTATGCAGCAACACAGGGGAAGAGCCTTTTTGGTGGTGGTGCCCCAATAGTGCAGTTGCCTCCCATCTGAGTAACAGTTGACACCAACACATAGCAGTTTTCATTAGCGCCTGACTGATTAGTAGATATTAGTCCATTTTGTTATTCTGGCATGGTTTGATCTTTCTTGCCCAATATTTATAATGTGTTGTTTCAGTTTTAATGTCCCCTGCCCTGGGACTGCCTTTGGCAATATAGGGCAAGATAAAAGGAAAAGCAACAAATAAATCAAGTGAAGAACCAAGGCGTAAAATAACTCCTGCTGATCAAAGCATTAGTCCAAGAAATCAGAGTATGGCAGTCAATCTACAATGCACAGTTCAAAACAGAAAAAAGGAGTATTCCTACTCTGTGTTGTTACTAGGAATTACACCAGTGCTGGTTAATAGTAATGGGGGGAAAGAACCCTTCCATCTTTTCCAAAGAGAGAAGAAAATTATGGCAAGCATTAAAAGAGTGGAGGTGAAAGAAACTAAAGCTTAACTCCCTCATTACGGTGAAGAGGTCTTTTTAATTATATCCATTAAAATATGATTAGGTTTAAAAATAAAAGGAAAACCAAGTATAAGAGAGTGTTACGCTCATTTTACTTTTCAGAATTAATGTTGCTGCAACTTTCTATTTTTCTTCCAAGAAATGGAAGGTAGAATTATCAAGTTGGCCCGGGGGGGTGGACGGGACTCACAGCATCCAAGACTTAAAAAGAATCTTGTTCTTAAATGAGTTAATGTATGTATACAGAGGAGATAAAAAAATGCTTTCCTTAGAAAACAAGGAGGGAAGCATAAATATTTATTTAAATGATTTAAAAAAAAATCCCTTAGCATCTCTTCAAAAAATAACCCAGTTTGAAATAAAAAACACAAACATAAATGCTAATGATTGCACTTACGATATTTTACAACTGAACCACAACCATCTTGGACCCTCTGCCCAGTTGTGACATAACAAACCATGGTTTGCCGTTTCGTGAACAAGTGGCTGACTTGCATGCATTCCCGCAACCCTTCTTCACACAATAAGGAACAAAATCAGAAGCTTGCAGGACCAGGTTTGATATCCTGTAAACAAACTACAGTATGCACAACACATGTTTTGCCACAGTTGGTTTTCAGAGTTCACTACTGGACAAAATATGGTTTCTTGCAAATGAAAGCATCTGACAAGGACATCATCTCAAGGACAAACAGAGAAGGATTGAAGTGGGTCAACTCTTAGTGGTCGCTCCCTGTGGTTCATTCTGCTGGAGATAAAAAGATAAGATATGCCAAACTCGGCTAGGCCTCAAGTCCAACCAGGCTAGATCTCAGTCTGTGATAGCTATCAGCCAATTATCCCCAAAAATACACAGATAGAGGACAATGAAAATACAATTCCCCCATTGTTCCCAGCATGACTTGGTTCTCATCATGACTATTAGGTGACCAACAGACATAGCCTCATATTACTGTTTGTCCAACTGTTTCGCTTAGCAATTTTTATCATAAGCCACTTTGTGAGGGAATGCTCAAAAACTCAGGGGTAGAAAGTAATTATAATCTCCTCTCCCATAACTTCACCCAGTTCATTCTCAGTACCCAAATATCACATTCTGCCCACAAGCTATACAGTAGGGAATACAAACAAATATGCAGACACATGCAAACCTTGTTTTCCTTGTTTTCCATTCTTACATTAATAGGAGAGCAGTGATCACAGACTCGTGGGAAGAACAAGAACCTCATAATGACTCAAAGGAGGTTAAAGCTTTTCAACAAGAAACTCCTTCTCTATCTCTGGTTACAACCAAAGCTAACAGAACATCCGAATTGTAGGATGATGCTATATAAAATGACAAATCTGGATAACAATACATGTTATCCCCAACTGACTCCAGCTTCAAGGCCTCATGAGAACTGGTGCATGTTGAGCTTAAACTAGGAAAATGATGAATGGTGCATAATTGAAGTAGGCAGTGGGATTGGCTGAGGAGCAGGGAGCTAGAAAAGCATGTGCAAGGCTTATTAGCGCTGCTTCCGAACACTAGACAGGCAACATACAGCCCACCTTGTTTAATCCTTCAATCAATTCCAGCAGCACATATTCCAGCCTTTTACCATAGCTTAGATGGCAGAAAGCAGAGACTATCTAGAGTGAACCTGCAAAGCCAGTACTAGGCAGATGGATTATTAAAGGGACAGTGCAAGTCACAGCCACACAAACTGCAGCACTGAGGCTTTTGCTGTTAACCACCAATTTGTGTTCAGGAGTGAACCCAAGACAGGTTTGGCTGAAGTGGGTGGCCATAGGAAACGACCCTCCTGCCGTCTTGTAAGCTTATGTACAGTGTTGTAACTGATGTCTCTATCCCTGACCTTCTTGCCAGCTAGGCCATAAGAATGCATAAAAGTTCACTCCTCCTCAGGATGCTAGGTTGCAACAATGGCAATGAGATAATTAATAAGCAAAAGGGCACCAGGAGCAGGTTTTGAAATCCTGAAGTCTCTAATCTAAGATTCTTGTGCCAGGTTCCTTCAACCAACTGGGAATGCCGTAGAACTGAAAATACAAACTAGACAGAGCAATGGCACTTCCAGAATGAGTCAGGCAACCTCAAGTCAGATCACCTGCACACGCACAAGTGTGCACGCTCACAGTTTCAGGAGCACTCCAGCAGGTACCAAGAGAACTAACTTGTGATGAATCTTTCTAATTAATTCTAATTATTTAGAACACTTATTTTAGAAAGTTAGAATATTGCTTTTATATGTGCTTAGAATTGTGAGTGTATGCTGCTGCACTTTGTTGATAAAACTACCTTTATAATAAATTTCTAATTTTTTATATTATTTTCATGTGGACTCACCTTTGTCGTTTGGGAGGGTTCAGATACACACATTAAAGACAGCACTCTGTGTGACTCCCGCTAAAGATCCTTTGGGAGGGAGTGTGCTCTCAGGACCACATGGGTGCTGGTTTCACACACAGTCTCCAAACACACATGTCTATCAGGCCCCATGTTAGTATGTCACAGTCCAAAGCAAGAACTTGTAGGTGCTTGGAAGGAAGCAGCAAAGTGAGATAGGGCACAATTTTTCAGGCCATCCATGACACAACGGGGACAAATTTTGTAGGAAACCCTTTGAAGACCTTCCTTAAACAGCAGCAGTCTCTTGCAACAAAGGCAGACAACTGCTCCATGCCTTACTTGATCATACCTGTGCTAGCAAGGAGTGGTAATACAGTGATACCTCGGGTTACAGACGCTTCAGGTTACAGACTCTGCTAACCCAGAAATAGTACCTTGGGTTAAGAACTTTGCTTCAGGATGAGAACAGAAATCGCACAGTGGCAGCGGGAGGCCCCATTAGGTAAAGTGGTACCTCAGGTTAAGAACAGTTTCATGTTAAGAACGGACCTCCAGAACGAATTAAGTTCTTAACCCGAGGTACCACTGTATGCTTTTAATAAACATGAACGCTTAAATTTCATAACAGTAATTGGAAAGAGAGTCTCATCCTAAACCTGATGCATTATCAGACAGTTTATCCTCACCTTGCAAGCTCCTTAATTAAGTTTGCTATGCGCCTCTTGTCTTCAGGACATAAATCCTTTAGAGAAGCACTCTTCATTCCTCCTTTGTCAGGGACCTGAAAATTAAAATCAGCATTTTAAAAAGCAATCATTAACATGGAAGAAGTGTTTCTGAATCTACAATAAAAGTATTTCAAGCACCAGAGGCTGCATATTCAGCCCCAGATGAATTAAGAACTGAAGAGAACACAAGTTTTTAAACAATAAAAAAATCAACCAGTAGGATAATTTCCCAAATTGTGTGCTGGAGGATTCGCCATTAAATTGTGCTTCTAAAGATAAGCTCCAGCTGGAGGGAAAAGTTTGAAAGGGGGTGGGGGAAGGAGAGTGCAGCCAATTTACCCATTCTGTAATCCTTATTAATGATTTTATTTATTAATTGGTTGACAATGCAGTTGTTTCAGGAGAAAAAGATTGCTCTGCCCAAGGTGCTATTGAGAAAGTGTACAAAAGTCAACCCATGAATATATCATATAACTATCAATACAATATGATGTGTGAATGTTAAACGCAACCTTGTTAAATCCAAGTCATAATAATAGGAGGGAAATTGTTTATCATTTCAATAAATACTATTCAAGATTTAAAATGCGTGAATTTTTTCCCTCTGTGGTTATTTCAGAATTCGGCATTTAGTTCACTATCAATCCGGTGCAGTTCACAATTCAACATGCATTCGACGCCTCGGTCAAAGCTGATGCTGCTCAAAGACTTAAAAGGAGCCCCCAAACCCTCACAGTTGATAGAACTAATGTGCCTGCCATATCAACCCCACTTTGCTACTGTGCAGGGACCAAAGGAAACTGAAAACCTCAGGTTACTGCAGCAATGAAAATGTCACTGCCAGTGCTTTGGTCATCCTCCCTTACTGTAAGAACTGGCTAACTTTGCACTCCTTGTCCGCCAGAGGGCATTTCATGCTACATAAATGCTCAGTTCCCTTCAGCTCTCTGCATGCATGTAACAGCTAAGTCTTGAATTTTCACAGCTAATACAATGTGCACCTTCAGAGAGCTGAGTTGGGAGTCTTCCATTATATTCTCAATTTCAGTCGTGTAATAGCACCTTTCTTCAGCACCTTTCTCCACAGTGAATAACACAGCAGCAGAACAAAAATACTGAGAATGAGCTAGAAATTACTGGACTACGCAGAGACGAAATCCAAGAGTAATTAATGACTAATGCTTGAACAAAACGGTGGTTTAGAGGTTTGGGAAGGATCTTTGCAGAGAAGGTCGCAATGTACAACCTGCCTCACCTTGCACAATGACACCAGTTGATGCCGCTACTGCTAAACTGCTGGAGTAAACTCAACAGAGCCTAAATTTTAAAACTGTTTCAACACAAACACATACATACACAATACAGACATGCATATAAGCATGGGTATTCCTTAGATCCCAGCCCTTGTCCAGGCATTTGTGTCTCTGCTTTGTGCAAGAGTTAAAAACAGCCATCCATTTCTCTGGTGACATGACAACAACTCAACCCTCTATAAGAATAAAAAGTGCCTTCTTCCATGATGGATGGTGGAGGAGAGACACTCTGATAGTCCACTGTGTTTTTGTGCTGACTCTGGATGAGATAAGACTACTCTTCCTTTATAGCTAGCCAAGAAATCAAGTGAGCTGGCTGCTCAGTCACCTGCATGAAATTCCTGGTTGCCTGTGGCTACTAGGCAAGTCATCAAATACAAGGCAGTCTTCAATGATTTTAGAACCGATCCCTTTCACCTTTTTAGTCTTTGAACACATGGATGTCTCCATCCCCTTAGGTGCCACTTTAAATTGGCCAAAGGCTAACAATACAATGCTTTTTTTCCCTCTGAAGAGCTTGCCATTTCTTGCCAACAGAGGCCTGTGGCACAGATCACAAAGAATGAACAAAGGGTGTGTATCTCTTCTATGTTATGCCTCTTCAAGAGCATGACTGGGAGTTGTGGCTAGACATTACCAAGAAAACATGCCCTTCTGGGTTCAGCTACTCCTTTCAAAGAAGTCTTCAAAAGCTCATAAAATTATTATTTTAAGCCCTCTTTGAAATGGATAGCAGCGATCAACCTGTATCGAGTGATGTTTCTCACAACCCCAGGCATTAAAAGAGCTTCATTCAAACCTTTTGATTTGTGTTTAATTTAAACAAGCTTTTCACTCAAAGCACTTCAAGTTAACAGCTGCAGGTTACATCTGCGAAAACTTTCTCCGCACTTCTCAAAAAAGGATGACTAGTTCCAAAGGCAACAGCTCACTCCCTACATTCACACCAAATAGATGCTCTCCCATTATGTTTGAGAGAAGCACCCATTGCAGGTACCCTGAGTCAAGTAATTTCTGCAACACGTATCCTTGGTGGACACTATGCATAGTGCTTTTAAATAAGCAGCTTTTTCAAAATCATGAAAAACATGAAGGAAAGCCTGGTTTGCAGAACAGGACTGTCCCAAAACACACTGGGGAACACTGCACTCCCAATGATATTCACGAATTCCCCAGCATACAATATATGGCTGGCAGATTATCTGCCTAGGTATTAAGAGGAAGTCATATTTTTTTTTAAAAAAAGGCAAATTGAGAGAACACATTTAAATCTAACAAGCTGTGGGAAAAGGGAGGGCACTCCCTTAAAGCCGGTGGCAGCAACCAAACAGCTAAGCAGGGGCGAAATGATGGAGATAAAGCATGCAATAAGGAGATCGTCTGAAGAGAGAAGTCAGTAACACACCCAGTGAACAGATCCAGGGGAGAACCAAATCTCATCTCAGCCACAAATTCAGCTGGCAACCTTCAAAACCCAAGTGTCAAACCCCACTCCATTCACAATATAGAGGAATAATACATACAGGGTTGTTGTAAGGTTTGCAATATTACACGCACAGCTCTGCACTGTATATTGTAAGTTATGTATGTGTAAGTGATGCATTACTCCAATATAGGAGCAGCACACAGACCAGAAGGGTGGCTAAACCAAGCCAGAAATGGCTGGCAGCTCTTTAAGCCATGGAGAGAACTTTGCTAAAGGACGTACAGAGCAGAATGAGAGGCATGGCACTGCCATGAGTGAGAGGAGGGGAGGAGGGCGTAAGGCTGAGGCTACCAACTGCTTGTTTATGCAATCTCAACCATGCCAGTAGGTCATTCTGCTTTGACCAAAGCTAGGTTAGCACAGTTTTCTTCTCTATGTTCTGGTGTTTGCTGGTACTTTGTGCAGAGAACAGCACAGTAAACAGCATGGCTTCCTCTTCACCTTGACATCTGAGGTGGAATCTGGCAGCTGAAGCAGCATCCCAAAACAAGAAGGATTTGCCAAGCCACCAAGATCCACAGGATTCAGGCAGAAATCCCCCTTCTTTCACTTCTGAGGTTATGCAATAAACTCTCAGAAAGAATCCCGCACGAGAACGGAGAAGATACAGGCAAAAAACAGTTCACCGTAGTTCCTGCACTTACTCTCCAGGAAGGTCTGCCTGGTGACATTAACAACCTTGCAGCACCAGGCTAATGGGGAGGGTATTCCGTGGATGCCACAAGAACCACAACTGGTGACCCCAGATGTACCTCCTTCTCCTTGGAGCTGGATGAAATGGGATTATAATGCTTACTGCTGTTTCTGTATTTATTTTTGGAGGAGCTTTGTTGAACGCAGCAGGTAGAGCATGAGACACTTAACCTCATGGTTGTAAGTTGGAGCCTCACATTGGGCAAGAGACTCCAGAACTGCAGGGGGTTAGATCAGATGACTCTTGTGGTCCCTTCCAACTCTACAACCTATGAGTCTATGTACCTGAAAGTCTTTTAATCATCTGCAGTTTTCTAAATACCCAGAAATGTTTGTTTCTATTAGGCAACAGACACATAGAAGGAAAGAAGGACTGGGATTGACCCCTACAGCACCTCCAGCCTAGATGCTTAGACCTTTTATCTCTTCGGGTAGTTTTTTTTAAATGTATTTTTTAATTAAAGATTTCTTGGTTTACAAAAGTATGTGCAATATCTCTTTTTTTCAAGTTACATTTTCTACAGATCAGCTTCATTTATTGAGACATTCATGTTACATTAGGAAGAAAAAGGGGGGAAGAGGTGGAGGGGCCATGGTGTGGGGGGGGGTCGGATAGCAGTCTTTCTATTTTACTTAATGTATGTGTGGGGTTTTGTGTCAGCCTCATTTGTGCAGGTTGTCGTTCCTATTTGCTTGTGTTCCTTTGGTGAAGTTGGGTTTGGCCTAGGGCATGGGTAGGCAAACTAAGGCCCGGGGGCCGGATCCAGCCCTATCGCCTTCTAAATCTGGCCCGCAGACGGTCCGGGAATCACCGTGTTTTTACATGAGTAGAATGTGTGTTTTTATTTAAAATGCATCTCTGGGTTATTTGTGGGGCATAGGAATTTGTTCATTTTTTTCCTTCAAAATATAGTCTGGCCCCCCACAAGGTCTGAGGGACAGTGGACCGGCCCCCTGCTGAAAAAGTATTGTTGCTTGTTTGTGATTGGCTGTGGTGAACTTTGTTTTCAAGTGTGAGTGGGGTGGGTGGATGTTTTTGAATCAGGTTAGCAATATTGATTCGTATGCTGTCAGTGGATTCTCGTCGTTGTCTTGTTGGGCTGTGATGTGATAAAGGGGAGCCATACCGGGGTAAAGGAATCTTCTTCTATTTGTCCCTTAGAGAGACATGTTACAGATAAAATACCTGCTACATACCCTCAACCCTTGGGTGGGATAGGGTGGGAAACAAAGCAATAAAAATAAATTGAAATATCAGTTCTTTTCTGAAATAGTGCTGTACTTTTTGTTTGTACCACCCAATCAAATCACATCTTGATTTATGACTCAGCTACACCAGCCCAGCTGGGCAGCAATTGGGCAACAGTTCTTCTTTGGAAACAAGGGCTTTCACACTTTCCAATTTGCCCTGTAAAACAGATCGGCCTCAGGGAAAAGAAGAACTAGATGACTAATTGGTTTAGTTGCTCCAGGTTTTTAAACTAATATATACTATGTTATTATAATCATCATCACTGGAGGGGGTGAGCTAACATGTAATATTCTCTTTCTGTGATCCCTGCTTTGTTGTTTTATAACCCACTATTGCTTCTTTAGACAGAGGCCCATTAGTCATAGCTATAAATTCAATAAAGGCAGCGTAAGGATGCACTTTGACAGCAGCTCCTATACAACTGAAGTTTACGTCTTCCACTTTAGTGACACTGTAATGTATTCAAAAGGAGCACTGCTCACACTGCAGGCATAAACTGCTGCTATCTGAGGGGACGATCTTTAACTCTCCGCCTCACACAGCCATGGTTCTGCCCACGTGGAGAAGGCAGTTCTGATAATTTTAAACGCTCTTTGCAAAAACATTCTGCTAGAGGGATGGTAACTTGCTGGGTAGAGTGCACGGCTTAATCCAAAGTAGTTGCGTTCTATGTTATAAATCTAGGACCCTCGTACCTACGGGACCGCCTCTCCTGGTATGTCCCACAGAGAAATTTACGGTCTGCAAATAAAAACATCCAGAAGATCCCAGGCCACAGAGAGGTTAGGCTGGCCTCAACTAGAGCTAGGGCTTTCTCGGCCGCGGCTCCAATCTGGTGGAACGCTCTGTCACAAGAGACTAGGGCCCTGCGGGACCTGACATCTTTCCGCAGGGCCTGCAAGACAGAGCTGTTCCACCAGGCCTTTGGTCAGGGCGCAGCCTGACCCCCTCCTCTGGCAATCTGCACAGAATTTTGCTTAATTGTTGCCATCAATTTGATTTTAATTTCATTTTAATTAATTTTATAATGAATGTTTTTAGAATGTTGGATTATTTTGATTGTTGTTAGCCGCCCTGAGCCCAGCTTCGGCTGGGGAGGGCGGGATATAAATAAAATTTATTATTATTATTATTATTATTATTATTATTATTATTATGTGTGTGTCTGTGGGCGTGTGTGTTTTGCAAGCAATTTTTTATTCTGAAAGTGTTGCCCAGAGAAAAAGGTTTGAGAACCACTGCCCTAGACAGCCACAGCTGGTGGAAGATAGCAGCCTTGGTGAACCAATGTCTGGCCCAATAAAGGGAAGCTTCTCAACAGAGAATGTGGAAGCTGATCACTGAAGAAGCTTGTCTTTGCTCCAAAGAGAAGAGAGACCTGTTGGGAGGAGGCAGCAAATCTCCAAAGAGAAGAACTGGGACACCTTGCCAGCCAATCTACCCCCCCCCCCCGTTGCCTTCCAGCCCCAAATAAGAGGAGCAGGAGGACATGCCTCTTTTTGACAAATCCCTTGCAGCTGCCTGCTCATACTGAAAGGCAGCTCATCTGTCACAACACTATACACAGCTGCAAGAACAGGCAATGACAGAGGTGTATCCAGAGTTTTGACTCCCTAAAAGAAGCTTTTAATCCTTAGGCACTGTGACAGGAACTGGTCCTACTTGCTCCATTCTGGCCCCAGGCTTGCAAGCGTTAATCTAGCCACAGTTACAAATGCTAAAGTAAATTTTTAGATGCCTGGACAAGGAAGATTTTTCAAGGCCTACACAATTACTTTATCTTTGCACCTTGAATGCCACAATGATTGCACACAAAAAGAAGAGGGGAAAGGCTTCTAAGCCAGATACAAACAGCCACTTTTCAGCTGTGTGAGAATAAGAAGAGAGCAAGGGAGGCAGAAAAAGTCTGCATCAAAAGTCTGTATCCAATTGGACTGCCATCGCTGCCACCATCCAAGACCACGTTTACATTATATCTCATTTGTTTCAGTATTTTAACACTGTAAACTGCCCTGGGTGCCTTGGTAGAAAGGCAGAATATAAATGTCATAAATAAATAAAACATTAAGTAAACTTCACATTGTCATCCTCCACAGGTTTACTCTGTCCTGCTGAGTTGAATGGACCTGCCGGTTAAATCTGCCACAGATTGCAGCCTCAAGAGTTCTGGTTTCATTTGCCCTTCTCCGTACTGACCTGCTGCCCAGGCGCTTGGCCTGTGCTTTTCCAGGCATCCATTGGGGCAGGAGCAGCAGCTGCAGGCACCTTTGCCTTCACTTCCGCTTTCTGACCTTTCAGCAGGTGTCTTGCTCTAAAATTCCTCTCTGTGGAAATTCCTAGAGATTGAACAGACAAGATCAGGAAAACTTCCAACTTGTTCTTACAAAGCACCTCCCACACTGAAGCTTCCCACAAAAAAGAGGAAATGAAAACAGCACCCTCCCCCACCCCACCCCAAAACAGCTTAAGCAGCGGCCCAGCCCAAGGAAAAACTCTTAATGAACGAAAACAAACCAGCCCAGACTTGAGAAGGCCCAAGGATAACCCTGCCCAACACCAAGAACCCTGCACCTTGGACTTACTATTCCCGTCAGGAGACAGGGGCCGAATGCTTGGTTCAAAGAGTCCTGCATGGTTACACCATAGACCAAAGAGTAATAGTCTTTTTATAGACCACAGTTATCACATCAGCTGCCTGACTATTCTCAACATATTTATAAGAATAAGCTCAATTATTTTGTATACCAAACAGATTATTAAGTACCTCCAAAGCCATTAAAAAAGTTTTATAATTCCATGAGCAACTAGTTTTTCCTTCTCCCTACCATTTCTTTTACAATTATGAAGTTGACAATCACAACACAGAACCAAAGACCAGGGAGAGGAGTAGAGAGGAGGACAAGACTAATTTTTGCTGCCTTGTTCCTATACTCTTCACAAGGCAATTAGAGAAAGTTCCCTTACTTCTGTCATTTGGGGCTGGAACATCCTATAATATGTAAACGTAAAGGTAATGGGACCCCTGACCATTAGGTCCAGTCGTGGCCGAGTCTGGGGTCACGGCGCTCATCTCGCTTTATTGGCCAAGGGAGCCGGCATACAGCTTCCGAGTCATGTGGCCAGCATGACTAAGCTGCTTCTGGCGAACCAGAGCAGCGCACAGAAATGCCGTTTACCTTCCCGCCAGAGCGGTACCTATTTATCTACTTGCACTTTGACGTGCTTTTGAACTGCTAGGTTAGCAGGAGCAGGGACTGAGCAACGGGAGCTCACCCCATTGTGGGGAATCGAACCGCCGACCTTCTGATCGGCAAGTCCTAGGCTCTGTGGTTTAAACCACAGCGCCCCCCGCGCCCCCCTACAGTATGTAATTCACTACATACCAATGTGGGGTGGCTGCTTTGGCATAGCCAAGCTTCTCTCTGGCTTTGAAGGGCCCAGCCAGCACCCAAGAAGTGGGTGGGTGGCAGCAATCAGCACGATACAAAGAGACTACAAGCTGATCAACCAGGGCTGATCTACTGAATCATCTGCCTGCAGAAGAGAACTTCTCGGATATGAAACATGGAGAAAATTAAGGCATAGAAAATTCATCTACCTTCAAGAGCCATATGTTTCTTGACATGGCACTAACTTCAACTTCTAAGGGTCAATACAGAGAACACATTTTCACACAAACAGGAACCGTCTCTGGGGCTGACAAAAAATATGTATCATTGGAGCAGAGAGCACGCTGGAGTTGCTGTCAGCTGGGTTAAGCTGTTGAAATTATCCAGGGAATTTTTTTCTTTTCTTTTTTCAGTAAAAACAGTCAGAATATAAAAGCAGGTCAAAGCAGGCCAACAAAACTCTGTCTCACCTTCTCTGATACCTCTAAGTAAGGAAGGGCCAATTGGGAGTTGGCTAGGCAGGCAAATGAAACTCAGAGCCCAGCTCTAATTCATCAGGAAGTCAGTGCATACAATGAAATTATTCAGTTTGATCTATATACTCCCAGGGTAGGGCCAGAAGGAACATGATGCCATGACCTATCGGAAGCTGAGCAGGTCTAGGTCTGGTTAGTGCTGGTTAGAGACTGCCTGAGAACCACAGGTGCATGCATGCTACCTTGGGCTCCATGATGGAAGAGAAGGTTAAGTGCAAGTAAATAAACATGTAAATATGAGCAGCTAGAGATCAAATGTTGCTAAATGACAGCTTTAAGCCATTTCTCTAGCTCTAGGAGGAGCACCTAAAGGCTGGCTGCCAACCTGTGAAAATGAGATGATGGTGCCTAAAAGCACGCCATGATTTTTCCAGCCTCCCTAAAGGACCTGAAACAGTTGTATCCCTAAGTTATCATTTGAACTCTTTTACTTCTAGCCCTCTCCCCAAAGTTACAAACAGAACCCCAATCTTATTTTATAACCCGTTGCTCCAAAGTTGCCGAGATAAGAGTGCATGTGCCGTATGCACAGAGTGAATCCGAATCAGGTCCTGGCCCAATTCACTACCCAACAAGTCAGGTTAAATTTGGCAACCATTCAAAGATCCTACCTGGGACATAGACAGGTGGCTGCTCTTCGTCAGAAACTGAATGCAATTTCATTCAAGGAAAGAAAGGGCAAAAGGTTTGTTCCATTCTACATTTTACACTCTGAAAATATTATACAGTGGTACCTTGGTTTACAACCATAATCTGTTCCGGAGGTCCATTAGTAAACCAAAACAGGTTGTAACTTAAGGCACGCTTTCGCCTATGGGGCCTCCAAAAAAAGTTGTGTGTAATCCAAAAAAAATAGATTGTAATTCAAAAAAAGTTGGCAAACCGGGACACACACTTCCGGGTTTGATGTGTTTCTATTCCAAAATGTACGCAAACCAGACTGTTTGGAAACCAAGGTACCACTGTAGTCTGAAAAATCTTCTGCAACAAAATAGAAAGTTCAGAAGCAGCAAAACACTGACCAGGAGACTGCCAAAGCAGACATTTCTGTAAATCCACTTTGTTATTACTCTTAAACAGACCTCATTTAAAAGGTTGTCTTTTATTAAAGACTCTGTAACTAGCTCAATCACAGAGATAATGAGCCACATTTATTTGTATTAGCCTTGATTATAAAAGCAACTCCTGGAGGCTATACATTCAATGCATGCTCCTCAGACTCTGATTATGGACACAGAGAGACTAAGCTTTACACGCACACATGTTTAAAAAAGTTTTCTGGGGCTCTTACAAGCAGGTACTGGTATCTGATGATCAGGAGAGAAATCTGGGTGAACTGCACCCGCAAGACCATAACCTGGGACCCTTCCCTGTTGGACCATCCAGACTGCCATCAGACTGCATATCTTTAGCAGTCATCTATCAGCTCATGGTGGATTCAATTAAGTTAACAACAGCCCATTGCCAAGTATTGGCAGCAAGTTACATCCAAGAAGTTGTTCTCTGCACATCATCTCTTCTAGATGCTGAAAGGAAGTTCTTACTCTGCCCCAGTGGGCCAGAGGGAAGCAACCAAATGGAGACTAAAATCCATTTGGAAAGATTTAGTGTAAATACATCAGCCAATGACCTATGTATGCAAGTTAGTTCATAAAAGATGTGAGCATAATAATACCAAACAGAAATCAACAACAAATTATATATAAATGAATTCTGGGGAAGAGGACTGTATATCCGAATAATGAGAGAAAGGAACAATATATGCAGATAATGATTACATGGAAAACAAAATAGCATGTTTATGCAATTACTTGCATATACTGTTCCTTATAAGGTACACTGCTCCCTTCCTCATGATTCATTTACATACAATATGCTGTTGATCTCTCTTTGATCTCTTTATACTCACATCGTTCATGAACTAAAATGCATTCACTGATTTTCTGCCAATATGTTTAAAATTATGTTTTTGAAATAGATTTTAGCTTCTTGGGACCACTTAGTCTCATCCACCCTGGCAGATTAGAGTCTCATTTTCTCATCAGTTACATGCACCCAGAATGTGACCATATAGCGTTACCGTAAGCTGCTCATCTAGCTCTTTTAAGCTGGAGGTGCAAGACGTGTACCCCTCCCTCAGAGCCTTAAAGATATTAGAATCATAGAACTGCAGAGTTGGAAGGAATCCTAAGGGTCATCTAGCCCAGCCCCCTGAAATGCAGGAAAATGAAGGTGGCCCTTATGAGGATCAAACCTGCTGCAACCCTGGCATTATCAGCACCACGCTCTAACCAACCGAGCTGCCTAGTGCAGGATAGCCTTCTTTGGCAGAACTGTGATGCAAAGTCTTTAAGAACCACTAACTTTGCCTCTGGGAGCCTGGAGGTCTGAGCCTCCATTTCTAGCTCTATACAGAAGTTGGACAATTTGGTGGCCGGGACCCTCAGTTGTTTCTGCTGCGAGTGGGATGCCTAATTTTGCTGCCAAGGATCGAAAGGGCGCTAGGAGGGAGTGGCGAATAGGCTATGGGTCTGTTTTGCAGGGTCACGAGACATGGGGTCACTTGGTGAAGGGGAGAAACTATGGAGGCAGACGATATCATAAACAGGACACGTCCCCCAAGACATACAGGCACCTCAAGGGCCATGAAATCAATATACGTCTCCCCACCACCAGCCCCGTCTTCCCCATGACGGAAGGCACCAAAGTTACCAAAACTTCAGCTGCAGCAGCTCAGAGTTGATGGGAAAAGCCGGGAAGCCCCGAGTTCAAGTCTCCGCTCAGCGTGACTATTAGGGTTGCTACGCTGTGCACTAGATGGAGACTTCGAAGGAGCTATAGGGGAATTTATCATACTAGCACTTGTACTACAACACGAAGCAGCCCTGTTTAGCCCTCTCTCTGTCCCTCAAGCGACGCTCCCCGGCCCCTCACAACACCCCTGCAGAGTAGGGCGAGGGGCGAGAGAGAGGGAGGCTGGCAGGCCAAGGTCCCCCCGCCCTGGGAGTGGGGGCTTCCCCCGGAACCCCTGGGCCTGGCTCTGCACTCGGCGGGGTGTCTTTCCTGAGGCAACGGAGGCGGCTCTCTGCACATACTCAGGAACCACGGCAGCCTTGGCCACCGTTTATTATCGGCCCGCCGTCAAATTACCCCCCCCCCGCTCTTCCTTCTCCTCCCGCCACGCCCCCCCCCCCGCGAGCCCCTCCTGAGGGAAGGATACGGTCCTTACTCCAACGAGCAGCTGCTTCCGGCCCCGGCCCCGCGGCCACATCCGCCATCTTGAAACAACCGCCACTCCCAGCGTCCCCCCGCCCTGCCACGCCCCCCACGCCCGACTCTGACTTCCCATTGGTTTACGGAACCCGGGCTTTGCCCAGATACGGCGCAAGTGACGCGCTGTCGTAGGAGCCGGCCAATGGGGAGGACTCGGAACGGACGGGGGGTGGAGATAGGGAGGAGGAGGAGGAGGTGGAGCCGGCTCTCCCATTGCCTTCTGGGAGTTGTAGTGCCTGCTCGCCCTACAGAACGGCGGCCGAAAGGAATTCAATGAAACGGAGGACCGCGTTTCCCCAAAAGCACCGCGGCGCGGCGTCTGAGCTACGGGTTGCGAGAAGAGGCAAAAGACGTTAATCCAGTGCTCTCCCTCCCGTTTGGCTGCGTGTACAGGTGTGCAGGTGCAGGTGGTCAGGGGCTTATTCGGGAGGGAGGAGGAAGAGGATGGAGGAGAAGGCCCTGCGCAGCGTGAGCAGCTCCAGCATCCTAGGTAAGGTGGAGGGGGAGGTGGCATCCCTGGTTACCATGGAAACGGCCGAGGGATGGAGCCGCAAAGAGCCTTTCTTCCCTCTTGTTCATTGCATGGCGCTTCCTCCCCCCTCACAACATCCCTGTGAGGGAGGCCAGGCTGACCTATATTTCCTATGTTTTTCCTCACAACAGCCCTGTGAGGGAGGCCAGGCTGACCTATATTTTCCTATATTTTTCCTTACAACAACCCTGTGAGGTAAATTCTTCTCCCCTCCCCCACCTTCCCCAACCTCCTTTCCCTCAAGACTTTTCCTTCTGGTTTTCCCTTGGCAACCGTTTCCTGTTTTGTGGGGCCCATTGCAGTAGGACCCCCTCCTAAAGTGGCTCTCTGCTATCAACCTAGCTTCCTTCCGGGCTTAAGAATCTCCGCAGCCAGTTATTTCCTCTCAGCCTAACCTGCCTCACAGGGTCGTTGTGATGACAAAATGTGGGAGAAGATAATTCTAATTCAAAATCCTTTATTAGGCATAGCACACCACACATTATCAAACAAACATCATATACAGACTGTATAAAATACGGGCTCAGCGAACACAATTTATCCCAGTCCTATTCTTAACTCCAAAAAATAAATCGATGTACATAGATAATATAATACAACACAGCAACATCAGCTACCCTTAAGAACCACTAAGTCTCTCTATCATGGCCCATTCTTTCTTCATGGACAGCACTCAAAAATTCAGCCACTATAACAGTAATTTGATCATCGCTGTCTGCCAGCAGGTCCTGAACAGTTGGTTGTGTAAAAAACTGTCTATTAAATTTTAGGGCCTCAAACAATTGTCTTCTGGCATAACTGCCAAAAGGGAGAAGATAATGCCGTGCACCATCTTGGGCTCCTCAGAGCAAAGGTGGGATATCAATGTAATGAACAAAAATGCTCCAGGGCTACTTTTTTATTGCATTTTTATTACAAGTTTACCTCCAAGGAGTCCAATGTGGCATAGATGGTTCTCTCCCTCCTCATTTACCGTAATCACCGCAACAACACTGTGAGGTAGGTTAGACAGGCACTGACTGACACCCACCCACCCCCAGTCACCTAGTGAACTTCATGGCCAAGTGGGGATTCGAACTCTGGTCTCCCAAGTCTCAGCCAACACTCTAGCCACTGCACCACACTGCCTCTCCTTTGACCTTAAAAGGTAAAGGTACCCCTGCCCGTCAGGGCCAGTCGTGACCAACTCTAGGGTTGCGCGCTCATCTCGCTCAAGAGGCCGGGAGCCGGCACTTGTCCGCAGACAGCTTCCGGGTCACGTGGCCAGCGTGAGTAAGCCGCAGCTGGCGAACCAGCGCAGCACACGGAAACGCCGTAAGGGGAAATGTGTGTGCGTCTTATGGAGCGAATGCAGGCTGCACAGCTATCCCAGAAGCCAGAACAGCAAAAGGGATTGCTGCTTTCACTGCGTAGCGATCCCTCTTGCTGTTCTGGCTTCTGAGATTCAGATTTTTTTTTTCTTGTTTTCCTCCTCCAAAAACTAGGTGCGTCTTGTGGTCTGGTGCGTCTTATAGGGCAAAAAATACGGTATTTATCTACTTGCACTTTGGGGTGCTTTCAAACTGCTAGGTTGGCAGGCGCTGGGAGCGCACCCCGTCGCGGGGATTCGAACCGCCGACCTTACGATCAGCAAGTCCTAGGCACTGTGGTTTAACCCACAGCGCCATCCGCGTCCCTAAACCGGTGACCTCTGGGAGATTTGGAGCTGAGGTCACCGGCTTTGACCTTGCTATGGCATAAAATCCTGCCTGGACCGTCTCATGTTTTGGACCTGACCTTCAGAACACTTGCCCCCCAAAATAAGTTACCTTTGCTTGGAGGAAAAATACCTGCTACTTTTTCTTCTTTTTAAAGGACTGCCTTCTCCAAAGTGTACATGGCTCTTTTAATAGTGTAATCTTCTGTTTTGCCCTTAGGATATTTCTAATCTAATATCCAGGCTTTTAAGACAGAATTTCCTGTTTGATCTAGGATTTGGTTCAGGCCCCTTCAGAACCTGCCGCTCACTCATCCCTCGAAACCTTTGTGCAACCTCCGTCCCCCGTCCTGCCTGTGTTCCCTTTGATCTCAGGAGAACCAAATTTGTTCTGTTTATAATTTGCCGGCTTGTTAAATGCTCCCGTGGCAGTGGTGCGGAGGAGGAAGGCCCCACTGGATGACTGGCCCTTTCCATAAAGGAGATCTGTATTTTCGTATTAAGGCTGGAACTAAATGATTTTAGGCGTGAACCCCAGAATAGAGCACCGGAGACTGTTTTGCAGGGAGCCCAGGGGGATGAACTAAATGACCTAATAGGATTTCCCCCATCTTTTACCTTTGATGCTTCAAAGGGCTCCCTAAGGGTGGGGCCCCCTATCTGTCCTCTTCTATTTTCCATGCAGAAACCTAAGATCCGCCTGCTTGATAGCTTCCAAACACTGTGTGCTGTGCAGCGACTTTCTTCCTCTAATTCCGTCTTCCCCAAAACCAGTGACCTCTGGGAGATTTGGAGCTGATGGAAGCCGTAATGCAGTGGTGTCATGGACCGGCTGGATGCAGAGAAGTGGTGGGAGGCACAAGCTGGGGAACCCTCAAGGGAACCCCCAGGGGAAGAAGGCTCTTAGAATCAGAATCAAAGAAAAACCCTCAATGACTAGGACCCAAATTATCTCAGGGCCTTCCTGATTCCTGGTTCTTCAATCACTGAGAATCTCTGGTGGTTCCCAGCACCCCCAGTTTCATCTAGTCTTCACTCGGGATGTACCCTTTAGTGTGACAAGCCAAGCCCTGTGGAACTCCCTGCTACTAGAGGTTTGTCAGGGACCAGCCCTCCCTTCCTTCAGAGATCTTTGGAAAGCTTTGTTTGGTTGTACATTTACAAACTCAGAGGTGTGAGCTTGCTTTTGTCGTGTAATGTTACTGATATTAGGTGTAATTTGAAACAAACATATGTCTATCAACAGAAAGAAAGCTTTCTCTTTTCTGATGTTACATATTTGTTAGAGTTCAAAATCCCTCTTTGCAACAACAGGTCATGGAGAACTGTAGAATAATAGCCAATGCTCCTGAAAAGAAGCATGTATGCAGTTTCTGGCAATATTCCCAAACATTATTTTTATACTATACTGAAATGTTTAATTTTATTTTTTTTTTCCCGCCACACTTGCCATTCTCCCCTGCCACCCCCTTTGAGAAACACTACTCTCAGGGGTGTTAGACTTGTCCCCACCAATTATTCTCCCTCTGTTAAATTGGGCTATAATGAGGAACTGAAGAATCAGGGGACTCTCACCTGCTGTTGGGTCCTGCTTTGAAGAGCACCCTCCGTGTGTGCGACGCACCCTTCCTCTCGATGCTGCCGCTCTGATAGCTGTTAGTTTAGGAGGCACGAGTTTTCAGGGCATGTAATCCAGGGCAGCAGAGAACCGGACATAGCAATGACATCAGGCAGCAGGCAGGCAGCTCAAGAAGAGGAGCAATGCAAACCTGGACAGAGCTGGCTCTGCGGACGCAGAGTTATAGATGCAGCAGGGCAAGGGGTCAGTCTTGACATAGGCCGACAAGAATGCTGAGGGGGAGAGATGATAGGGCTCTCAGACAACAGCTGGATACTGCAGGCCTGTTTCTGTCCATCGGGGCCAAGCAAAGTATAGGAGAAAGACAAATGCTGGAAGCAGTATAATGGACAAGAGGGCCAGCTGCACACCAAGGCTTGTTTGTTTATTAAATTTGTACACTGCCCTACACCCATAGGTCTCAGAGTGGATCACAACATAAAACCACAGTATGAAAAACACAAAATTCAAGTTAAAAATAAAAACAAGAACAAACCAATAACGACCTCTCTTGTTTGCAGGCTAGCACACTCCACAAAGCAAGGATGCCCTCCAGATGTTGGGAAAGGATTGTAGTTTAATGGTAGAACATCTGCATCACGCGCAGAAAGTCCCAGGTTCCATCTCCATCATTTGCAGGTAGAGAGCTTCCCTGCCTGAAACCCTGGAGAGCGTCTGAACCCTGGAGACAATGGTGAACTAGGTGGCCCAACAGTCTGGCTGAGCATAAGGCAGTTTCCTATGTCTCAGTGTTGCAAGTACTCCAACCCCCATTTCTGCACATATAGAATCCTAGCTGCTATTGTTACATACAGAAACAACTTTAACTAATTATAACTGACCGCAGGTCTCCACAACCAAAAGCGGCAGGATCTAGCTCACCTTGCAATGATAAACCCTAAATTGAGACAAGACAATTTAAGGAAAATTCACCAGAAACTATTCACTTTGGTTGTTGTTAGTGGCTGCGGACATGCGATAACATTACAGCACATGACTCCCCCCCCCCAATCATGGGAACTGTAGTTTACCCCTAAACACAGTGCTATAGGTCCCAGTGCAACACATGACTGGCTTATCCTAGAGATCACTGCATGCAAAAACTTGCGGTGCCAGAAGATGTTGAGCCTAATATTTACCCTGAAATCCCAACCACCTTTGCCCAGGACAATATACGACACCCTGGACTCAGTCATTCATTATGTTGAGACTCAGTTAAATTGTCCTGTACCCTAGGGCCCCTCTTTTCAAGTTTGTCTAGATCACAGAGCACCAATTGGTGGAACAGTGTGATAGACGGGTTGGAATTAGGTGGAAGGAAGGAAGATTCGGGTTTAAATTGCTATAAAGGCTGTAAGACCTGTTCTTCCTCCGATGTTGAAGTGTGGGATGAGTTGTAGACTATTAATATCTCTTCCTTTGCAGGGTACGTCTGCCCCCTTGAAAATCCTGTTTATCGTTTCCGAATCTCTTTCTGGAGTAAAGGACGTAAAGTGCAATATCGTTCATCTATGGCCAACTGCGATGTGATGCTAAGAGTCACTAGCAGACCTGGTTACGTTAAAAGACCTGGGTCTAGAGTCAGGCTAGTTACTTATCCAGACCTCATGGCGAGTTCTTTTTGCTGAGTTGCTCTTCAGATGCCCTTATGTCCAAAGGGGCTCCAAGTGAGCTAACCAACCAGCGGGCCATTTCCCCTCTTGCAGGATGGCTTTCTTCTTAAAGAAGAAGAAGAAAAGTTCATCAAAAGTTTATCCAGTTAATTTACAAGAGAGTGTCACCCAGGACCTTGCTGCCCAAAGAACATACCAACTCTTGCCAGTGCTGGTGAAACCTCCTCAAGCACGTGCAGAGGCCTGGAGGAAGAACCAAGTCCAGCCAGTTGTTTTCCCTGTGTTACTACAGCACCAGGCCAGTACAGTTCAGCGGGTCAGCAGCAGACCAGACGAAAAGCATTCTGGGCCAGTGTTCCCAGGTGAGTAGGCAGAACCAGATCCCTTTCGGGTTCCTCTTTTCAAGGCCTGCATCATACGAGGCTGGTGTCTCTCTTGGTTTCCTTTTATCTCTGGGCACAAGCCACACCCACCCCACCCCTGAATAAACATAGTTTAGAGGTCCCGGGCCCTAAGGAAGTCAGATTATCCTCTACCCGGGCCAGGGCCTTCTCAGTGATGGCTGTGACCTGTTGGAATGCTCTGTCCCATGAGACCAGGGCCCTGCAGGATTTAACCTCCTTCCACAGGGCCTGTAAGACAGAGCTATTCTGCCTTGCTTTCAATTTGAACTGATCTTTTATTCCCCTTCCTTTCCTCCCTCTCCCCTTTTTATGAAGATTACCTGCTCTGGAATCCCACACCTAATTCTCCCCTGGTCTC
The DNA here is from genome assembly GCF_964270895.1 of Podarcis filfolensis. Lineage (NCBI taxonomy): Eukaryota > Metazoa > Chordata > Lepidosauria > Squamata > Lacertidae > Podarcis > Podarcis filfolensis. The sequence continues at coordinate 3,667,600 of NC_139613.1, read as the reverse complement.
CTCACTGGCCCAAGTAGGACTAATTTAGCCAGCTAGCCCTGGTGATCATCTAATGTTTATTTGATGGATTTTCCCCCTAAATTGATTTTTGAATTCTGAATTTATTGTTATTCATGTTTCATACTGTATTTTATGCTTTTTTGTTGTTGTTGCATAAATTAAGTGTTTTAATTTTGTTGTTAGCCGCCCTGAGCCTGGTTTTCTGAACCTGGAAGGGTGGGGTATAAATAAAAAATTATTATTATTATTATAGCATGTCCATGGCTACAGCCTGCACCCAAAAAAATCACGCATCCACTGTTGCGTGGGGCCACAATGGCGCAAAAATGTGGTTACAAAGCACGGATCCACATGGATCCTCAGGATTTTTGCATTGGGCTACTCCAAACTCACCGTCAAATCACATGTCTGTGGCCACAGCATGAACCACAAAAATCATATATCCACTGTTTCGTTCAGAACATTTTTTTTTCTCTTGTTTTCCTCCTCTAAAAACTAGGTGCATCTTATGGAGCAAAAGATACAGTTTTAGTTTGGCATTTGTGTTCCCTTTTAATAAGAATAATAAGTGCTGGGGAGGCCAGAGATTCATACTATGGCCTGAAATAACAAGGTGGAGCTGGTAGTCTTCCCAGAGCTGGTACAGCGCCAGACCAGCACCCTTCAGCCGGTCAACAGAAGGCCAGACTCCAGGCAGCAGCGGCACTTGCCCCTGCTGAAAAAGAAGATCCCCAAGGATTCTGGGCCAGTGTTCCCAGGTGAGTAGGCAGAACCAGATCCCTTTCGGGATCCCCGTGGCAAGGCCTGCGTCATACAAGGCTGGGGCCTCTCTTGGTTTCCTTGATCTCTGGGCACAATTCCCACCCACCGCACACCTCCTTTTTAAAGAGACGTGTAACATGGAGCAGGGACTTCTGGGTGGCTGCCCCTCTTTTGCATTGCTGAGGATTGGACTAGGTGGCCCCGCAGGTCCCTTCAGATGCTACAGTTCTATGATCCCTGTTCAGATACGGCATGCATCCACTCATTGCAACAGTCTAGAAGCCCCCTGACAAAGAACTTGCCCTGTTTTTTCATGTATAAGATGAGGTTTTTGTGGAGTATGGTGGTTAAAGGGTTAACCCCTAGTGGTGTCCTGTATCTGGGGGTGGAGTCTCGTGTCAGTTCTTTGTGAGTTACTTTCAGTTTTTACGCTGAGAGACGCTGAGACACAGAGCGTGTGTTTTGTGCTCCGGCACAGAGAATTTCTCCAAGTTCTGATGGATTTATTGCTTGTAAATAAACGCTGTTAAAGAGAGAAGAACAGCTTGTGGACTCTTCCTTACTCGTTCTCACACGGAGGCAACGCTGCGACTCTGCGTACTGCTTAAGGTAGCTCCTGACTAAAGCCTGCGCTGAGAAACACAGCAGAAGTTTTGCGCAGAGGGAGTGTACTGGACACGCAGTTATTCACAGGTTATGGGAAGTAACATTTCTTTTGCCGGGTGTGAGAAGAGACCACAAGGAAAAAGGCCAGCTTTGAACTCCTGCCTGAGAAGGGGGCAGTCCTGAGTTCGCTGGTGAAGCAGGAGCTTGCAGCAGACTACATCTACAGAGGACCAGCTGGCAGAAGCATGAGTAAAGCTTATAAGCCCCGGGGGAAGATGGCACAGGCTCAAGAGGCTTTTAACGTGCCCTTTGGGAAGCTAACTGGCCCCAACTGGGATGAGTGGTCCGTCAGAATGAAGTACTGGCTGCTGGGAGAACAGCTCTGGTCTTGCATGCATCCCCCACTACCTCAAGCTGCTAGGAAAGCTAGTGAGGCTGTGCTGGTCCCGGGGGGGTTGCTGTGTGGCATGGTCTGAGTCAGGTCCTGGGTCGAGGGTCTGGAGGCTGTCTGTCAAGGGTGAAGCGGGGTCCAAGGTAAGAAGCTGGACGTGGTCAGGAACTCCGGAAGAGCAGGTCAGAGTGCTGGCAGGAACAGGTTTCCAGCGATGTTGCTCCCACAACCTAGGACTGGGCTGACTGGCCTTTATCTCCTCTGGGGCCTAGGGCGGTCCTGGGTCACAGGTGACTCACCTCTCCTGGCCTTAAGGCGAGCACTCCTCCTGAGAGAACTTAGTTCCCTCCGCCTCTCTGCCCTGAGCCTCTGCAGCTCAGGAGAGGCTGGAAGGTTACTGGACCCAGAGGCAACCTCAGCTTCCCCTGACAGGGCTGGGAGAGGAGCACCTGCAGGCAACGGGTCCTCAATCACCTCCGGAGCCAGAGTGGATTCACCTGGTGTCTGCTCCTGAGGATCCGGCACAGGTGTGGGCCCTTCAGATTCAAGCCCCTGCCCTGGCTCAGCCGGCCCTGGAGGTGGGGACTCCTGTGTAGGCTGGGATTCTTCAGGTTCAGCCTCTGAATCAGATTCCCAGGCCATCACAGAGACAGACGTGGCTGCAGCTCTGGAAAAGGAGCAGTGGGTGCTGGGCATACTAAAAGCAAGTGTGGATGCTTGGCTTTTGCCTCATGTAGAGGGCATTAAGGAGTCCTGGGTCGCTTGGCAGGCACTGGAGAAGGCGTTTGTAGCCACAGTGGGAGCCCAAGACCGAGAGGGGACTGTGAGCCCAGTGGGGGCTGAAAGGAGCCCAGCAAGGGCTGAAGGCAAGCTGTTCCTATGCTTCAGCACATCTATGCGATGAACAGGGAGAGAGGCAGAGAGCTGGGAGGAAAGCAGTGGCAAGCTGTTCCTCAGGAAGCTGGGCACCCAGGAATGGGGGTGCAGACAGCAGCTGAAAGAGCTCTGTTAAAGCCAAAGTCTCCAAGAGTTGTTTTCGCCGTGAGAACTGTTCTGCAGAGGCTCAGGAATGCAAGGTCAGCCAGCAGAGAAAGCAGATAAGCGACAGTTCTCAGACAGCGAAGCTTGAGAACACCGGCAGAGGCCCTAGTGGGGGCGGAAGTGTTTCCATGGCAACGTTGGAATGTCAACAATCAGCCACTCTCTCATTTATCTTGGACAATGGAGCGACTCACACTCTAGTGCCATCTGGTGGGCTTCTTCGAAATTGCAAGTCTGTGAAAAGTGGATGATATGTGTCATTGGCTGATGGATCGAAGAGACAGTTAACTGAGACTGGCATGTTGTATTGTTCTTTTCTAGATCATGAAGTCCAAGCTTTTGTGGTTCCTGAGATCGCCAACTGTCTTTTAAGTGTGTCCGCTCTTGTAGCTGATGGCTTCAGTGTAAAGTTTGCAAATAACGTGTTCTTTTTTCAGGGATGGGAAGAAGCTATACAGTACTGAGTGCAAAGATAGGCTGTTCATGGTGGAGATGCCTATTGCTAATGTTGCTGTTGCAGAACCCCCTGAAGAGGCACAAGTGCAGTGCGCAAATGTGCCACCACACAATGGTTGTGTACATCTTTGGCACAGGAGATTTTCCCACACAGAGTGGTCCTACATTAAAAAGGCCCCAGAAAATACTGAGGGGTGTAAGTTTAAGGGATGTGACAAGTTCTTAGATTGCAGAGCCTGTAAACAATCTAAGGTAACCACATGCACATATCCTAGATCCACTAGAACAGGGATCTGCAACCTTTAAGACAAAAAGAGCCACTTGGACCCGTTTCCGAAGAAAAAAAACTGGGAGCCGCAAAACCATTGTGACATTTAAAACAAATATATCTCCGGAGCCACGATCTGACAGTGGGCAGGAAGGTGACGTCGGGACGGTGTGTGACTAACACACGCACCGCCCCCATGCGACGTCACAGCCAGTACAGCGCCCGCCAGTGGGGAGTGTCGGGGCACACAATGCACCTCCTCCCCTCGCTAGTATCTGCCCCGGAGCCGCGGCAAAGGTGTAAAAGCGCCACATGCGGCTCCGGAGCCGCGGGTTGCAGATCCCTGCACTAGAAAGACCAGCAGGCCCTTTGAGCTAGTCCATGCAGATTTGTGTGGCCCCATGCAGGTAGCGTCTTTGGGTGGATCCAAACACGTTCTGTTGCTGATCAATGATTTTTCGAAAAACTCATGGATTTTTACAATCCGACACAAGAGTGAGGCTGCTGCGTTGATGAAAGATTGGATCACAGCAGTAAAGATTTTGCACGAGATTGGTGTCCTTCCAAAGTGATAGAGGGGCAGAATTTACTGGGTCTGCGCTGCAGAATTTCTTCTGACAGAAGGAAATTAGTCACAGGCTAACAGCACCGCAGAGTCCTCAACAGAATGGTGTTGCTGAGTATAAGAGCAGAACACTGCAAGAGGCTGCGGCTGCCATGCTGTTTGACGCAGGCCTGCCACAGCGCTTTTGGGCCGAGAGTTATAAATGTGCGGCCTTTGTACAGAACAGAGTGTTCAATGCAAGTGTAGGGGACACGCCCTATTTTCTGCTGCACGGTAAGAAGCCCAAGGTGGATTTCTTGCGTGTTTTTGGCTGTGAGGCATGGGTCCTCATTCCAAAGGACAATCGCAGAAAGGGTGAACCAAGAGAAGATGATCTTTGTAGGGTATGAGCCTGGGTCCAAGGCTTGGCGTTTCGCATATCCAAGTGGCAATCAGTCTCAGCTGCTTATTAGCAGTAGTGCTGAGTTCTGTGAGCAAAGTGGGTGGAAACGCCTGCATGGGAACCCAGATGTTCTTTCAGAGCAGTTTGACTCAGATGAGGAAGAATTTGAGTTCAGTGCGCTTTCTGAGGTTTGCAGAGAGCTGGAGTTCTATGTGTGTTTGGTTCAAGAGATCTGCGGGCAGAACTGTTTGCCTGTCGTTTACGAAGACAATCAGCCTTGCCTCAAATTGGCAGAATCTGGGCAATTTAAGGCCAGGACCAAGCATCTAGACATTCATTTCCAGAATGTGTGTCAGAGTGTTCAAGAGGGATTAGTTGTGCTGAAATACTGTCCCTCAGCCAAGAACCTCGCTAATGGTTTTACAAAACCATTGAACTTCCAACGTCATGGTGAGTTCTGTGAAGGTCTGTGTTTGGGGTAAGCTGTGTTGCTTGTTTCCCTCCAGATGCAGGGCAAGAGGGGGTGTGGAGTATGGTGGTTAAAGGGTTAACCCCTAGTGGTGTCCTGTATCTGGGGGTGGAGCTTCGTTCGGGAAGCTGCGTCAGTTCTTTGTCTGTGAGTGACTTTCAGTTTTTACGCTGAGAGACGCTGATACACAGCGTGTTTTGTGCTCCGGCACAGAGAACGTCTCCAAGTTCTGATGGATTTATTGCTTGTAAATAAACGCTGTTAAAGAGAGAAGAACAGCTTGTGGACTCTTGCTTACTCTTTCTCACACGGAGGCAACGCTGCGACTCTGCATACTGCTTAAGGTAGCTCCTGACTAAAGCCTGCGCTGAGAAACACAGCAGAAGTTTTGCACAGAGGGAGTGTACTGGACACGCAGTTATTCACAGTTTTCTACCCCAAAAATCATGTGTCAGATTGGGGTTCCTCTTATACATGGGTAGTGCTGAGGAGGGACAGGCAGTTGGTTGTAGCCTCCAGGAGGAGATTTCCAGCGGTGATTTCTTTCCTGTGGAAAGGGCTGTTGTTGATTGGCTGCTGCTGTGGCAATCAGGCAGTGCAATTTGATTAATGGCTACCCCCCCTTAAAAGAAAAGCTCAACAACAACCCTGGGGAATCCCCACCCCTCAAAAAAAAAGCTTAACAAGTCTTGGCAATTTCCCCCTATTTTCTAAATATTGAGTACCCAAAAATAGGGGGCATCTTATACACAGGGACATGTTACACACGGAAAAATACAGTACCTTTCCCTCTCATCCGCCTTATTTACTCCTCTCTCTCTCTCTCTCTCTTAAGAACTCTCAGATGAAAACTTCGGGCAATTGTTGATGGGTAGGAAGATGCTGGGAGGAAGAACATTCAGAGAAACTTTGGAGATGATGGATGAGAGGGAAATTTTAGACACCATCCTCCAACACCCCCATCCACTTCCCCAGGTGTGTGTGATGCAGGTTGGTTGATTGAACTCATGAGCTTTCCCCTGTTTGTTATGAGGAGATATACTTAAATTATGGGGTTGCTAAAATGCATATACAGTACGTATAAAGATATGACTGTCCAACGAGGCCTTACAAATGGGGGGGGAGAGAAGGCAAGCAAAATGTGAGCTGAACTATTTAAAATTTTAAGATATGATGCTGTTATGGTTCTACACTCAATATGCCAGCAAATTTGGAAAGCTCAGCAGTGGCCAGAGGATTGGAGAAGATCAGTCTACACCCCAGTCCCAAAGAAGGGCAGTGCCAAAGAATGCTCCAACTGCCGCACAATTGCACCCATTTCACACGCTTGCAAGGTTATGCTTAAAATTCTACAAGGCAGGCTCAAGCAGTATGTGGACCGAGAACTCCCAGAAGTGCAAGCTGGATTTAGAAGAGGCAGAGGAACCAGAGACCAAATTGCAAACATGCGCTGGATTATGGAGAAAGCTAGAGAGTTCCAGAAAGACATCTACTTCTGCTTCATTGACTATGCAAAAGCCTTTGACTGTGTCGACCACAGCAAACTATGGCAAGTTCTTAAAGAAATGGGAGTGCCTGATCACCTCATCTGTCTCCTGAGAAATCTCTATGTGGGACAAGAAGCTACAGTTAGAACTGGATATGGAAGTACTGATTGGTTCAAAATTGAGACTGTATATTGTCTCCCTGCTTATTTAACTTGCATGCAGAATTCATCATGCGAAAGGCTGGACTGGATGAATCCCAAGCCAGAATTGAGATTGCCGGAAGAAATATCAACAACCTCAGATATGCAGATGAAACTACCTTGATGGCAGAAAGTGAGGAGGAATTAAAAGAACCTTTTAATGAAGGTGAAAGAGGAGAGCGCAAAATATGGTCTGAAGCTCAACTTCAAAAAAACTAAGATCATGGCCACTGGTCCCATCACCTCCTGGCAAACAGAAGGGCAAGAAATGGAGACAGTGAGAGATTTTACTTTCTTGGGTTCCATGATCACTGCAGATGGTGACAGCAGTCACAAAATTAAAAGACACCTGCTTCTTGGGAGAAAAGCAATGACAAACCTAGACAGCATCTGAAAAACCAGAGACATCACCTTGCCAACAAAGGTCCGTATAGTTAAAGCTATGGTTTTCACAGTAGTGAAAACTTTTATTTAAAAGATGCTTGGAGATTTAAGCATCCTATAAAAAGGATTTCACCCACTTTTCAGAACCGAACCAATCTGCCAGTAGCATAGATACGCTATGGATTTTGAAAGAAATACTGTGGAGAATAGTGGTAATACAATCAAAAACAATTTCTAACCACAACCCCATGATGTTAACATTAAAAGAGGACAGATAGGGGGCCCTTTGAAGCATCAAAGGTAAAAGATGGGGGAAATCCTGTTAGGTCATTTAGTTCATCCCCCTGGGCTCCCTGCAGAACAGTCTCCGGTGCTCTCTCCTAGGGTTCACGCCTAAAATCATTTCGTTCCAGCCTTAATACAAAAATACAGATCTCCTTTATGGAAAGTGCCAGTCATCCAGTGGGGAAAGTAGCAGGTTTTTTCCTTCCAGCAAAGGTAGCTTATTTGGTGGGAGGGGGGCAAGTGTGCCGAAGGTCAGGTCCAAAACATGAGACGGTCCAGGCAGCATTTCATGCCATAGCAAGGTCAAAGGAGAGGCAGTGTGGTGCAGTGGCTAGAGTGTTGACTAAGACTTGGGAGACCAGAGTTCGAATCCCCACTTGGCCATGAAGTTCACTAGGTGACCAGGTAGGGGGTGGGTGTCAGTCAGTGCCTGTCAGTCTAACCTACCTCACAGTGTTGTTGTGGTGATTAAATGAGGGAGAGAACCATCTATGCCACACTGGGCTCCCTGGAGGAAAACTTGCAATAAAATAAGTAGCCCTGGGACATTTTTGTTCATTACATTGATATCCCACCTTTGCTCTGAGGAGCCCAAGATGGTGCACGTCATTATCTTCTCCCACATTTTGTCATCACAACGACCCTGCGAAGCCAGTTAGGCTGAGAGGAAATAAATGGCTACAGAGATTCTCATTATGGAATGGGCATCCCTGTTTTCATCAGAGAAATGTTGGAGGGTATGTGGCTGCAGCATCTGCCTTCTCATCTCCCTGTGTCTGTATCTGTGGCATCAGCCTCAGCCGGCTGCAGCCACCAGCTTGCCCTTGCCTTCTCCATCACAGATGTCTTCTAAGACATTTTGTCACTATTATCTATGTGCAGCACAGCCATAAACAGAGGCCCAGCAACACTGCCACATCCACAGTTATGCTATGGAACTCACTGCCACAAGACGCACAGGTGGCCACTAGCTTGGATGGCTTTAATATAAGATCGGACAAATTCATGGAGGGTGGCTCTGCTCTGATGGCTCTGCTCTGCCTCCATAGTTGGAATATATATAAAAAACAAAAAGCATTGTCCAATAGCACCTTAGAGACCAGCTAGTTTTTTCTTGGTATGAGTTTTCGTGTGCATGCACACTTCTTCAGATACGCATGCACATGAAAGCTCATATCAAGAACAAACCTAGTTGGTCTCTAAGGTGCTACTGGACAATTTTTAAATAATAATAATAAATTTTATTTATATCCCGCCCTCCCCAGCCGAAGCCGGGCTCAGGGTGGCTAACAACAATAAAACAGTACAACACTCTAAAATCATTCATTATAAAATTAAGTCAAATCAAACCGATGGCAACCATTGGGCCAGAGCTCCGCGAAGATTGCCAAATATTTTTTCTATTTCTACTACGTCAGACCAACACGGCTACCTACCTGAATCTAGATCCATAGTTGGAGGCAGCAATGCTTCTGAATACGACTTGCAGGAAACCACAGGAGGGTTCCAATTTAACAACTGGTTGAATATTTTTTGGATTGATTTTTTAAAATGGCATTTGTTAGATTTGCAAATGTTAAATCTTTTTTTAAAAAAATTGTCCTTTTTATCTTTAATTTTATTCTTGTGTATAAATATTACATTGAGTTGCATTGTCAAGTCAACCTTTTGGGACTGTTAAAAGAGGAAATTCCCTTTAATATAGTCCCGATTCTTGTAGAGGAAAGGAACACCATGTAGAGTACGTTTTACGGCTCTTACCGGTCAGCAGTAACAAATAGAGACAAAAACAATATTAAAGCAAGGCGGCAATTAAGCCTGATCGTTTATTGCAAATAAAAGATCTGTCGCATCAGGGTCCCTGCTCAGCGGAGGAGCAACCCGAACAAAAGAAAACTCAGACATTTATACCTTTCATTTTCCATACAGAAGAATGAGCAACTGAAGAAAAACAGAGGACGTCAGACTAGGTGCGACATGAGGGATTTACATGTAAATCAGAAGGGCAAATAGTTGTTAATGGTAGCATTTGTGGATACTTGATTTCTATGGTGTAGACAGTGTATACAAAAGGATTTAGGCAGATTCCTATTTTTCCCATGTTTATTGATGGCCATGTATTGTTTGTTTTTCTGATTTTGCAGGAAGACTTTGAGTGATGCCTGGAGCAGATCGATAAGAGAGGAAACAAAGACAGGATTTTGGGTATTTCCCGGTACTTTGAATATATAAGTGTGATTGTATAGCCTTGTTTTGAATAAAGTCATTCAACCTGTGAATTGGTGTGTGTGTGTGTACTGTAGGCTTTGCAGATGGCATTGTATAGCCACGGACAACTATAACATTTCTTAGTAGCATCAAAGTTTTACAGATACATTGGTACAAATAAAGAAATACACAATTTTTTGTCAGCATTGAAAAGTAAAGATACAGAAGGTAACAGATACAGTAATACAGATACGTGAGATTTCTTTTTTAAAAAATGATTTTTATTAAGTTTCCATTTACCAAATTACCAGAGTACACATATCATACCAATTAGTCCAAATTATATCAGTCCACATCATAAAGTCCAAATATTTTCCGGATTATAAATTTTTGTGGGGGATACCCATGCTTCTCGATTGGCCGGAGTTCATACATCTATATTTCTGCTGCTTTCCTGATGTTTTCCAGTCCCATCTTCTCAACTCTTTGTTGTTACTCATTTTCCTTTTCTGTCGCCTCCGAGTTCTCTCCACAAGTGGGTTGAAAGAAACAGTTTACATCTCTGTGTGGGCTTTTGTAATGCTCTCTCATAGATCTCTCACAGAAATCCAATAATCAGGACATTTGTGCGAGCAGACGCGCCATCTTGTCACTCCGATGAAATACAGTCTAAATGTCTGCTTGTTAACTTTCCAGACCTGCTACCTCATAAATTAGTCCTCCAGGAGGGTAGCCTTTCAAGTTTTACGATCCCAAGCTGATAACCGATCCACGGCTTTTCCTCCCTAGACCCTATATCCTGCAGCAAAGGTCTGCCTGTCCATTCAAGTCCGATTTCTTACTGCGTCACAGAGAGAGACTCTTTTCCAGATCTTTCACAGAATAAAACCTTCAATTCATATTATTTTTTCCCTACGCAGTTCATTTTTGATCCCTCTTTCAAATTAGTCATTGAGACAGTTCTTTAAGGGGGAGGGTTGTTAAATTAATCACATGAAAAAGTAGCAAGTCTTCCCCCCCCCCCCTTTCCGTTCCGTTCCTCATACTAAAATGTCTACCATTCTCTGATGTTATCTCTGTTCCTTCTGTCCCATTCTCAGTGGTAAAATTATTAGATCAAAACAGAGACAGTTCTTTAAGGGGGAGGGTTGTTAAATTAATCACGTAAGAAAGTAAAAAGTCTCCCCCCCCTTTCCATTCCTTTCTGTTCCACCTACCAACATGTCTGCGATTCTCTGATGTTATCTCTGTTCCTTCCGTCCCAATTTTCTCATCTCAGTGGTAAAATAATTAGCAGATAAAAACACTCCTGACCTCTCTTGAAGCATGTGCGTTTACTTTCTCCAATTGTTTCTTCTTTTTAAGCAACCGCAACCGGATTCGCTCCTGAAAGTAGCTTCCGGGAGTTCCGAGCCTGTTCGAGGGCTTTCCACCCTGTGCCTCACCCCCTCCTTCAATCGAACTCGGGGGTGATTTATGGCATCCGCGGGTGAGTACAGTGTCTTCCCCTTCCCAGGGATGACGAGGGAGACTGATTTTACTCCCCATAATCAGCCTCTAATTACCTCGTACAAGCTGGATAGATGGTATTGTCGGCCATCTTCCAAGGCGCCCCTAGCCGCCCCCCAGATACATGAGATTTCAGTAAAAACTTGGTGACACAGTACAAGTGTATAGATACAACGATGCAACAAATGTAATGTCAGCAGATGAACCTTGAGGGAATTTTTTGAGGGACTTTATAACTCACTTTATGATTGTTTATTATTCTTATAACAGGACCATAGAATAATCTACCAACTAAACCCGGGGTCAGCAAACTTTTCCGCCGGCGGGCCAGATCACCCACGTGAGCACGCACACCTGTGCACATGCGCCCACGCCTGCCGCTCTTTCCCCGCTGGCTTTCAGAGCCACGCCGGGGGGGGGGGAGGTTCCTGCAGCCAATAGGAAGCTGTGGCTGCGTCCTGGAAGTCAGTCCCCATGTGGAGAAACTGGAGCAGCACGCCAGTTTAGCTCCGCGCGGGGACTGACTGAGCGGTAATGGCTTCCTATCCTGCAGTCAATAGGAAGCCGTCACTGCCCACTTGGTCAGTCCCTGTGCTGAGCTAAACCGCACCTCCAACCATTTTTCAAACAGGCACGTTCCTACATACGCCGCCCTGACGCCAAGGAAAGAGCAATTGGGATGGCTTTCTTCACAGAGGTGAAAGTCAGAAACAGGGAACGCCTGCAGGCGCTCCTGCTTTGAAACAACTGCACCCAGGCAGGCAAGGAAAGCAGAGGGTGTAAGAAGGTCTCCTGTGCCACCATTGATGGCTGGCAGGCCTGCCCTCTGCCTGAGGCAGCAATTTCTACAGGCCTTAGATAAGAGCCGAGGGCAGTGTGCATTAACTAACTCCTTGCGCTTTGCTCCCCCTTTAATCCCACCCAGGGGGGCCCTGCCCTCTGCCTGCCCCTCAGAGCCTGCATGGCACACAGGGCTGGGCTTTGGCTGCTGCAGCCTCGCCTCTCCTCGTCACCTGCTTTCCAGCAGCCTCTACAACAGCCTTTCCCAACCTGTGGGTCCTCAGATGTCGTTGGACTACAACTCCCATCATCCCTAGCTAGCAAGGCCAAAGCTCAGGAATGATGGGAGTTGTAGTCCAACAACATCTGGGGACCCACAGATTGAGAACCGCTGCTGTACAAGCTGCCCAAGGGAGGAGGCCAGCAGCAGTGGCCACAGCATAGGCAGGAAGCTACCTTAAAGAGAGTCAGGCCAATGGTCTGGCTATCTCAGGGTTGCCTATACTGGTCAGCAGCAGAAAACTAATCTGGCACCTCGGTTGCCTTTCTGTCCACTCCCGTCCCCAGGTGTCAAGACACAACCAGAAACTGCCAGCAACCTTAAGGGAGCTCACAGAGTTGCTGAGGAAAACCAAGCCCGAACATTGGGAGACAGCAGCCGTATTGATAGGTAATTGAAAACAAAGCTCTTAAGATGAAAGGGGATTTCAGGGCATGAGCCAGAAGTGGGATTTCAGCTGGAAAACCTGGAGGCTGAGAGGCAGGGATGCAACTCCATGTGTCTGCCTGACTCTGTCCAAAGGAGAGCGCTAAAGGGAGGCTGCACCCAGAAAGTAGTTTTACTCTGCCTCTCTTCATCAGGCTTGGGGGCGCCTGACAGGCCCTAGAAAGGACTGCTGCTGCTGCCACTGTCACCCAGGACTGCGTGCCAGGAGCCTGAGGGCCCTGCCCTGCCTCTCTCCACCTGGCTTGGGGGGACCTCACAGGCCCTAGAAAGGACTGCTGCTGCTGCTGCCACCCAGGACTGCCTGCCAGGAGCCTGAGGGCCCTGCTCTGCCCTGCCTCTCTCCACCTGGCTGGGGGGGGGGCGCTGACAGGCTTCACAAGGACTGCGGCTGCTACTCGGCAGAGAGGGCTCCTGTTTTTAATAGTTTTTAAATTATATTTTATCTGTGGCCTTTTAAATTGTGCTTTTTTGGTATGTTCTTTTGTTTGTGTGTTTCTTTCTCTGTTGGGGTGGGTGGGTGTTGGGTTGTGGATAGGTATAGTTTTGATCTTAAGGGGAGAGGGTCAGGGCTGACTGGGAGTGGGCCCCAGCCAACAGAATGGGGCATGTTCCACGGGAGGTGGGGTGTCCTGGGACATCCGATCTCAGTTAACATGGGCAGCAGGAAGAGTTACGCTGTCCACACCATGTCATTACTGAGGAGGCAGGTTTAGTCATTGTTTGAAGACTATCCCTGCCTCCGGGTCTGATCTTCACCAGAAGGATACTGGAATCAGCAAGGGAGACCCACATGACTTTAAGGTGCTGCTTTGCAATGTCAGGAAGACCTTGTTTGGGTCCAGCTTGTTCACGAAGGAATCGGCCTCCTCAGAGAGCTGCTCCGTGTTGACAGTGGATGAGCTTGTACATGTTGAACCTTGTGGAAAAGGAGAAGGTAAAGTGAGGAGCAGCAAACAGCACTTCCTGCCACCCAGAACTGCCTGCCAGGAGCCTGAGGGCCCTTGTCTTGAAAAGGATGTTGGAAAAAGTTCAGAAAACGGCAACCAAAATTATCAAGGGGGTGGAGTGAATCCCCTATGAAGGAAGGTGGCCAAGGTTAGGACCTTTTGGTCAGGAGAAAAGGCAAGTAAGAGGCAGCACGATAGAAGTTTATGAAGTTTGGCATGGCACAGAGGAAGTGAAGGGAGTCTCTTGTTAGGAGATGAAGGACAAGTAAAAGAAAGGTAAACCAAGGAACTCAAAGGATCCCAAACAAGCATGGCTCTGGAACGCAAAGGCCATCCTGACACAGAGGACTTTAGGCTCCTAGCCCTGTCTGTCAAATTGTCCGTCTGGTAATTATCAAAATTGGCGATAAAAAAAATGCTGCACACAGCAGAGAAGGTGAGCAATGGAAGGGTGGGGGTGTCTCCAGGCCTGTCTCCTGGCTTGTTATCTGCCGGCCGTGGGACTGGAGGTCTCAGACAGGAATCCCGCTAGATGAGCTCAGGGACAAAAGAGGGTCTGCTTGGGATGGAGCAGATCCCTAATTCAATCCCTGGATGACCTGCTAAATTATTATTATTACCCTTTGCAAGGCTTTCTTGGCATAGAGCTGCAGGAGAGATATCACACCACAGCATGGTAATATCCTAAACTCATGTTGCATGGTGTATCTGAGGGAAGAATCATGCTTGAGTGTCTGAGTGTGTGCATTGGATGCAGAGTTCAATCCCTGGGGATCTCCAAGTGGGGCTGAGAACAGCTGCTGCCCCCCAAATCCTGGAGTGTCAGTGTCTAAATGCCTCTATGGGAAAGTGGGAGTGATGCAGAAAAGAGGAAGGGAATGGAAGGATTCGTTCAGAGAGGAGAGCATTTATGTTGCATGCAAATCCCCACTGGTATCTCCAAGGAGGGCTGGAAGAGACCCCCTGCTATGCCACCTGAAGCTCTGGAGAGCAGCAGCCAGCCAGTGTAGAGGTGGTGTGGCATAGTGGTAAGGGCAGTGTTTCTCAACCCTGGGGACCCAAGTTTGAGACACACTGGATTAGAAGGCCGGTCTAGGGACTGGGAGGCTGGGGTTCAAATTTCCGTTTCGCCATGAAGCTCACTGGGTGACCTTGGGCCAATCACTATTAGGCTGCAGGATGAGAACAACGGACCACCCCACCTCTCGGGGGGGGGGGGGGTTAATAAGGAACTCTGAGGCCTACGGATGACGATCTGGGCCTACGGTGCTTTCTACAAAGGATAAAAGCATTTATTTCCAAAGGAAATTGATCTCTGAGGCCCTTCTTCAGGTGCCTCCTCCACGAGACGTCCAGAGGGCAGCTACACGAGAACAGGCCTTTTCTGCAGTGGCTCCCTGTTTGTGAAAGGCCCTCCTCAGGAAGGCTCGCCTGGCACCTTTGCTACCTATCTTTAGGCGCCAGGTGAAAATGTTCCTCTTCAACCAAGCCTTTGGCTGAGTGATCTCAGATACCTTTCTAAATGTGCTGGGTGAGGGGGATGTTTGCTTCTTGTTTTTATTATGCATATATAGATATAGTAATTTTATATAGTGATCCGCCCTGAGATCTGTGGATGAAGGGCGATATACAAATTTTAATAATACAGTGGTACCTCGGGTTAAGTACTTAATTTGTTCCAGAGGTCCGTTCTTAACCTGAAACTGTTCTTAACCTGAAGCACCACTTTAGCTAATGGGGCCTCCTGCTGCTGCACCGCCGGAGCACGATTTCTGTTCTCATCCTGAAGCAAAGTTCTTAACCCGAGGTACTATTTCTGGGTTAGAAATGTAACCCGAGGTACCACTGTAATATTAACAACAACAACAGTAGCAACAAAGCATAGATTGCTCTTCAGGAAAACTTCATCACAGGCCATCATAGACAACAGCCTTTGTCAACCTGGTGTCCTCCAGATCTTCTGGACTACAAAGTCCATCACTCTCAGCCAGCACAACGTTATGGTGCTAGGAACAGTAGTCCCAAACATCTCCCACAAAGGCAAAAGCTAACGGGTTTGCAGATGGGGCTGATTTGTGCAGGCAGCTCTTGGGCTGCTGGTATCACACAACATACCCGGCTTGGTGTTCTTGTACACAAGGCAGATCATCCCATTCCCTCTCCACAGGTCCACCTCAAACACCAGGCTTCGCAAGTCCAAGTGAGGTTTCTCCGGCCGACCCCCATTACCTTTGGGGAGAAAGAAAAGGCTGAGCGAGGCAGGCAGGCAGGCATTCTCATTGGGTGCAGGGCAAGGAATACTCAAACCAGGCAGAGCTTGAGAAGCTGGGCATCAGTGGGGCTTGTGTATAAGGTCATGGAAACTTTTGGTGGGGTAGCAGGGGAGGTGGAGGAGAACCGAGGTCTCCCATGGACAAAGGGGTGAGGTGGGGCAGTACCTCCTTCATTGTCGGTGTCCTCCAAGTCAGCTGGCGTAGGGGCATTGGGCAAGGCATAGACGGCCAATCCTCTGACTTGGTTTAGCTAGGAGATGCTGTTGATGGTCATGCAGCCAAGGGGCATCAGGTTGTCTGGAAGAAAGGCAGCCATTACTAAGTTGCTGGCATGGATGCCACAATTCTGTAGGAGCACAGAAGGCTCACAGAACATGGTGCCCTTTGAAGAAGAATCTCAGCTTGCTTGCTTGCTTGCTTTTTGCTCACATTCTTCATGAACTAAAATCCATTCACTTATCTTCTGCCAATACGTTTAAAATTAAATTTTTAAATAGATTTTAGCTTCTTGGGCAAATTACTCTCATCTACCAGGTTCAGATTAGAGTTCTCACTTTTGGATGTCAGGCCTCTATCCAACCCAACAGTGGGGAAACATTAATCTGTTCGATCCCTTGAAATGCAAGCCCAGCACAAATTTACATCATCTTATCAGCTCACATTGATTCTGGCCTCTTTAGTTCCTGTACAGAAGCAGAGGAAGCTATCATAAATTTATCCAGTGCCTCAAATAAAATGGAACATGATTTCAGTGTGTTTATTTGTCATATTTATTAAGAACAAGTTGTTTACCTTATTCGAGTGTTGTTATGAAGAAAGGCATTCCAGACACCTTAGGCAGGCACGGCCAAACTTGGCCCTCCAGGTATTTTGCGAGTACAGTCCCCATCATCCCTGACCACTGGTCCTGTTAGCTAGGGATGATGGGAGTTGTAGTCCCAAAACATCTGGAGGGCCACATTTGGCCATGCCTGCCTTAGAATATAATCCAAACAACTGTTTGCTGTTCTCCTTGCAGCTAGGACTGCAACTTAACCCTCAATATTCAGTTGTCAATCCATTGATGTTGCTGTTGGCATCTGTCTGTCTCAAGAGACAATGGAGTAATCGTGTTGATATGGATTAATTCTAAGAAGCCGACAGACAATTTGTAGTGTCAGTTTTGCACATGTTGCACTAACCACATATGCATTCCCTTGGACTTTTCACTACCAGAAAATGCTGCAGTTCTAAATGGAATGCGTGACAAGAGACATGTTTCCTGGGATCCAACTCCAGCCGTTTAATAGCAAGCTTTGATTTTTTTTATTGAACACTGTCTGAGGGGCCTGTACATTGGTCATGCATTTTCAGGAAATAATGTGAAATTTATAAAATACCACCCTGGTGATTAGCTGCAAAGTATTTGGATGTAATTATAATGGCTTGAGGTTGGAATACACTCCCACCACCACTTGAGAAACAAAGAATATAGTCACCGTACCTTCATTCTCTCTCCCTCGCCCCCCCCCAAAAAAGTCCAAATTCACTACAAACTCACTAAATGGAGCTCCTCCCCTTCCAAGCATACCAATCCCAGGCAGCCATATCAGCAGGCCACATAAGAGAGGGTAAGACAGCAAGGCCCTCCTCATAAGCTCACCTGGGACAAATTGTCATTTGGCTCCTCCCCACTCCAAACTGTCTTCTGCAATCCCCACTCCACCCAAGTCATTATATAACTTCACTATACAAGCAGGAAAGAGGTCATACCTGAATGGGCTTAGTTTTTCCTCCTCTCTCCCCATTTCTATCTATTGCCTTTGTTGCCATTTAATTCTTGTGCACTGCACTAGTACTTAGCCAAATAAAAAGGTTGAAATCCAAGGCACAGGGTCCAGGTCAGTTGTCAGTGCAGGTCAGTAGTCACTGCTAAAGACCCCCTTGGGGGAAGGTGGTGCAGCAAGAGTTACATGCACCAAGAATATGACCATATGGAGTTATCGTAAGCTGCTCATCCAGCTCTTTTAAGCTGGAGATGCAAGATGTGTGCCCCCCCTTTAAGCCTTGAAGATGTTAGAATCATAGAACTGGAGAGTTGGAAGGAATCCTAAGGGTCATCTAGCCCAGCCCCCTGAAATGCAGGAAAATGAAGGTGACCCTTATGAGGATCAAACCTGCTGCAACCTTGGCATTATCAGCACCACGCTCTAACCAACCAAGGTAACTTTTGTAGAACTGCGATGTGAGGTCTCCAAGAACCAACTCACTGGGAGCCTGGAGGTCTGAGCCTCCATTTCTAGCTTGATACAGAAGTAGGACAATATCCTGCTGCAAGTGGGACGCCTAATTCTGCTGCCAAGGATCGAAAGGACTCTGGGAGG
Organism: Podarcis filfolensis; assembly: GCF_964270895.1. NCBI lineage: Eukaryota > Metazoa > Chordata > Lepidosauria > Squamata > Lacertidae > Podarcis > Podarcis filfolensis. The sequence continues at coordinate 3,649,497 of NC_139613.1, read as the reverse complement.
GTGAGATATACTCGGAGTCGCAAAGTGATTTCATGCTCTTTATTCAGCTCATAGTGGTGAGGAGGAATGAATGTCCCCTCAAAGTATCTGCTTTATATACATGATTTACACAATGGGCTGCACATGATTGGCTAATTCCAGAATTCTACTGTAAGCCAATCAGGTTGTGGATTCACTTCTATCTGGAGCATGATTGGGTGGTTCCTGCCAACCAATCATACTGCTGCCTTGTTCTAGGACCAATCAGACTGCTGCCTTTTGGATCCTATTGTTCTAGGACCAATCAGACTGCTGCAGTTTGGATCCTATTCAACTCAGTACATAACAGAGGGCGTGATGAACAGGCTATGGGTCTGTTTTGCAGGGTCACCAGCTATGGGGTCACTTGGTGAAGGGGAGAGGCTATGGGGGCAGACAATATCATAAATAGGACACCTCAAGGGCCATGCAATATACGTCTCCCCACTACCAGCCCCGTCTTCCCCATGACGGCAGCCAGCAAAGTTACCAAAACTTCCACCAAAGGGAACCACAAACAAAAGCTGAAATCAGCTGCAGCAGCTCAGAGTTGACGGGGAAGCCGGGAAGCCCCGAGTTCAAGTCTCCGCTCAGCGCGACTATTAGGGTTGCTACGCTGTGCACTGAATGGAGACTTCAAAGGAGCTATGGGGAATTTATCATCCTAGCACTTGTACTACAACACGAAGCAGCCCTGTTTAGTCCTCTCTCTTTCCCTCAAGCGACGCTCCCCGGCCCCTCACAACACCCCTGCAGAGTAGGGCGAGGGGCGAGAGAGAGGGAGGCTGGCAGGCCAAGGTCCCCCCGCCCTGGGAGTGGGGGCTTCCCCCGGAACCCCCGGGCCTGGCTCCGCACTCGGCGGGGCTTCTTTCCTGAGGCAACGGAGGCGGCTCTCTGCACATGCTCAGGAACCACGGCAGCCTTGGCCACCGTCTATCATCGGCCCGCCGTCAAATTACCCCCCCCCCGCTCTTCCTTCTCCTCCCGCCACGCCCCCCCCCCCGCGAGCCCCTCCTGAGGTAAAAAGACGGTCCTTACTCCAACAAGCAGCCACATCCGCCACCTTGAAGCAACCGCCAAGTCCAACGTCTCTCCGCCCTGCCACGCCCCCCGCACCCGACTCTCGGCTCCCATTGGCTGACGGGGAACGGGCTTCGCCCACATACGGAGTCGGAGGAGTCGGCCAATAGACAGGATACGGAACGTGCGGGTGGAGAAAAGGAAGAGGAGGTAGAGGAGCCGGTTCTCCCGTTGCCTTCTGGGAGTCGTAGTGCCTGCTCTCCATTCCTCCCCCCCTACAGAACGGCGACCGACAGGAACTGAATGAAAGGGAGGACTGCGATTCCCAAAAGCCACCGCGGCGAGGCTTCTGAGCTACGGATCGCGAGAGGAGTCAAAAAACGCCCACCTGCTGCTGTCCCTGCGTGTACAGGTGTGGTCAGGGGCTGATGCTGGAGGGAGGAGGAAGAAGAGGATGGAGGAGAAGGCCCTGCGCAATGTGAGCGGCTCCAGCAGCACCAAGCCCTACCTGGAGAAGCTCACCCTGGGGGTGACCCGCATCCTAGGTAAGGTGGTGGTGGCATCCCTGGTTGCCATGGAAACGGCCAAGGGATGGAGCCACAAATAGGCTTTCTTCCCTCTTGTTTATTGCATGGCGCTTCCTCCGCCCTCACAACAGTCCTGTGAGGGAGGCCAGCCTGAGAGGCAGGGACTGCCTGCCCACCACCCCAAATTTCTAAATTCCTTTTTATCTCTTTCCAGGTTTTCCCATAATTATCTTTAAATATATTAACATTCTTAATCTGTTTTGGTAGTTGGCTTGTATTATTCTGTCTTTAATTGATCTTGAATTAAAAATTACCAAACAGTCTTCTGGCAATTTCCTAATCTTTGCAAAAATTGGATTTAACGTGATAAATACTGTCAATTGAACCATCCAGCTCCTCCTCCTATGTTCCTAACCATTCAGACAATGTGTTAATTAAATACTGTTTTACATTCTCCTCCTCTTCCTCTGGGACTCCTCTAAAAAGTAAAATCATCTCCCACTGCTTCATTTCCAAAACCGCTATTGCATCCCAGCTTGTTTCCTGAGTGGCACAGACAGGTATGAGGTTAAGATCAAAACTGGCCAGGAAAACACAAGGGTGTTTCAAAGAGGAACTGTTTCAATCAATCAATAATTCAATCAAGAGGTCCTGAATATTCTGAACCTTAATTTGGAGCAGACTGACAATGCATAGTCAAATTGACAGATATTAGTGAAAATGACTGAAGCATGTAGCTGTCTCAAGACCCCTTCCCAGCCCCAAATGTTTTCTTTTCCTTTTTTTCTTGGAGGAATTTAGGTATACTCTGTATATGCAGGCATGTTTAAGGGATGCTACCCTTCTGAATGTGATCAGCTCTCCATTGGATGGAGGGGACAGGGGAGAGAAAATCATCATATAAAAACAATGGCATTTGGAAAGGGAAAAGTTGAAGCGAAAAGGTTGTTTCCTAGAGAGAAAGGCAGACCACACAGAAAGCAATGTCTAGAATCTTCATTAAGTTCTCTACAAGTGCTCTCAATTCAAATGGAAGCCCAGCTGCCCTGCAGCTGCTTTGTGGCACTCGGAAAGCAAGAAGCACTGCTCCTGCTTGCCTGCCTTTTCTGAAGATCTTCTGGGCATGCCAATTCTCGGTCTCACTGCCTTGCCATGTTGTTTTTTAGCATGGACAGGAGATGTTGGCTGGGTACAATCTTTGGATTGATCCGACCACCGCAGCGTCTAAAAAGCTCCTCACTGGCAGCCACCGCAGCGTTTGAGACAGCCACATCCAAGTCACCCTGAAGGTCCAGGAGAGCTGCAATGGAAGAAGGAACATGAGAACCACAGCAGAGTCCTCCTGGATCAGGCCAATGCCCTGTGTCCTGTTCTCACAATGGACAACCAGATGCACCCACAGGAAACCCATAAGTGGGACCTGAGCACAAGAGCCTGGTTCCCTCCTGTGGTTTCCCGCAACTGGTGCTCAGAAGCATTTCTGCCTCTCAAAGCCATCCAAGTTGGTGGCTATCACTCCTTCCTCTTGTAAGCTGCCCTAAGAAGACAATTATGAATCACATATAGATATTTAAAGAGATAAATTCAAAGGAGGGGCAGGGATAGGTCTTGTCAGGAGCAAATGCCCCTCATGATAAGGACAGAAGGAGCTGCCTGGAACAGAGTTAGACCCATTGAGTTGCCGAGCTCAGTATTGTTTACATGGAAGAGGTTTCCAGGACTGGCCGTTTTTTGATGTGGAGATGAGGAGAATTGACACAGAAGGACACCCCGCCCCCCTTACCATTGGCTCGGCTGGCTTTGGCTGATGGGAGTTGTAGTCCAACAAGATCTGGAGGGGGCTGGTGTACAGGACAGGAGAATTGCAAAGCAATGGGGTTGCAATGGCAAAGAAAAGCAGCCTGGGAAGTGAGCTGGGCTCCCTGGGTAGCACATGCCATTTTAGGGGGTGAAATATGTTTAAAATATGTTTTTGGGTGTGAGGAATTAAAAGCTGCTATTATTTTTGTGGTAAGTCTATGTCTAATGAAGAAGCAGAAAAAACTGCTTTCGGAAAAACCAAAGAATTTTAACTTCTGAAAATGTGAGGTAATTACATTAATACTGAAATAAAAATTACTAAGTTCCTAGCAATCATTTGTAATGATTTCTATGCAATTTTACACTCATTTCACTGACTAAGCAAAAGCAAATCATATTCATTTCACCCAAACAACATCTGAATTCCCAAGTCATGTTACAACTTTTTAGCACCCCTCGCTTTCTGAATTTGAAAGCTGAAAAATTCAGCACGCCCTACTGTGACAATTCATTTCGCCTTGGCATTGCTGGGTAAATTAATGCCAGGTGTTAGAGAGAGAAAGAAACACTGTTTCTGTTCAAGTCCAGGTGTACAGAAACAAAACTTTTGTTGTTAGGTCTAATCCAACTATATTATACTTTGCCAATGCAATTTCTTGCCCAGCACAAACTCGTCAGATTTCCCATCATGTTAGTGGCTAGAAGAACATGGGAATCACAATCCAGAAGGGAAAGGAGACTGCAGGGGCTGATAGTAACTAAAGTGAGATAATCTGGGATTAATGAGATTGGGAAAAGTCCTGTGATGAAAGGATCCTTGTAAGGAAAAGAGCCGGTTTGATCCTTACTCACCCAGATAAATGTCGTCAATTTGTTTGGTGCTCACCAAGTCGGGTTTCATATACTGCGCATTGCACGCTAGACAGATCAATAGAAAACGATCAGTTCCTGCATTTGATACTTTGTCCAGCTTAAAAACATTCATCAGACCTGAGGCACATGGGCTGTTGGTACTCTATAGAAGGGGCTAACAACTTCTGGATCACTTTCACAATTTGCTGGTTTAATCGTAGGAACCTAGGAAGCTGACGGATGCTGGGTCAAAGCATTGGTCTGTCCAGCTCAGGACTGTCTACACTGAATAACAGGGGCTCTCCAGGATTCCATACAGGGCAAATGGTGTGGCGTAGTGGGGGCTACTGGGGGGACTGCCCCAGGCACAAAAAGGTTGAGGGGCACATCTCTGTTTTAATACAGGCAATCCTCGTTTTGCGTGGGAGTTATGTTCCAGACCACACGCGTTGGTGGGGGCCACGTAAAGCATTCTACCCCACCCTTGTTTGCCCTGCCGTACCCCACCCCCATTCGACCCTTGCTCTGCCCTTTTAGTGACATCTTAATGATGTTTTGGTGACGTTTTCAGGCCACTTCCAGTGTGCATGGTTCACCAATTGCAACAAACCAGTCACTGCCTGTATTTAAAAGTGGTAACCCACCTTGGGGCATGGGTCGGGTAAACAACAACAACAACAGCGGAGAAGCGCCTGACTTTCTGGTTGCAGCCTCCCTTTAGCACTCTCCTTTCGATGGAGTTCAGCAGTGCATGACACCTGGAGTTGCATCCCTGCCTCTCAGCCTCCAGGTTTCCCAGCTGAAATCCCACTTCTGGCTCGTGCCCTGAAACCCCCTTTCATCTCAACAGCCTTGTTTTCAATTACCTATCAATATGGTCGCCGCCTCACGATGCGCAGGGTTCCTGCTCTTTAGGTATTCCATCATCTGCGTGAGCATGTCCGGCAACCTCTGCCTGTATCTCCACAACTGGGGGGTGGGAGTGGACAGGAAGGCAACCGAGGTGCCAGATTAGTCTTTCCTAAAACTCCAGCTTCTTAACGCATTTCTATCCCTCGTGGTGGCCAAACAATACTTGAAAAGTATGACCTAATTATTTCCAAATTGGCCACCCACAGTAATACTACTGCCTTTATATAATGCAGAATCATACTTCATGCCCAAGTATTAAGAGCACAGAAAAATTTAGTTGGTTTAGTTGGTAAAACTATGGAATCAGAGCACAGCCACCCTCCATGAATTTGTCCAATCTTATTTTAAAGCCATCCAAGCTAGTGGCCACTGTGCGTCTTGTGGCAGTGAGTTCCATAGCATAACTGTGGATGTGGCAGTGTTGCTGGGCCTCTGTTTGCGGCTGTGCTACACCTAGATAATAGTGATGCCACAGATACAGACACAGGGAGATGAGAAGGCAGATGCTGCAGCCACATACCCTCCAACACTTCTCTGATGAAAACAGGGACGCCCCATTCCATAATGATAATTTTACTATTTATACCCCACCCATCTTAGTGGGTTGCCCCAGCCACTTTGGGCAGCTTCCAACACACATAAAACCATAATAAAACACTAAACGTTAAAAAGCTTCCCTATACAGGATTGCCTTCAGACGGCTCAGAGGTCGGATAACTCCATACCCTCCAACATTTCTCCAATGAAAATAGGGACATCCTAAGGAAAAGTGGGACATTCCGGGATAAATCAGAAACCAGGATGGCTTCTCTAAAACAAGGACGTCCCTGGAAAATAGGGACACTTGGAGGGTCTGCAGCCACAGCTAATCCAGGGGGATTCACATCAATACACCACAATGGCATAAAACTGGGGGGTTAATTTAGCAGAGGGAGAGGGAGGAGCAGCTGGGAGTGCTGCAGCTGTTGCACAGCACCATTCTAAGAAAAATCAACACATCCCCCCCCCCCCATTTCTCAAGAGTCTATTTTGCAGAATTTCATCTAGATATTCTTCCACTTCCTCACCCAAGCCGTGATCTGGGGCATTGTGGTGGATACAAAATAGTAGCCAGGCAGTAGAATAAAATAAGCCTGAAACTCCCACTGCTCACACCAAACACACACAGTTTGGGAGGAAAGTAAGTGAGTCCCAAACTTAAGAAATGGTGGGGAAATTTCTTCTCCTCTGAAGAAATCTGGTGAAAGGGTCTGGAGGGAACAGTTGACCGTGTTAATTTTACTCACAATATACTTGCAGATAACTGAGAATCTGTAGTAGAGTCTGTCTTGCTGCACAGACTCAAAGATGTCAAAGGGCAGCTCCCCCAGTTTCAGGAAGGTGACAATTATGTTAAGGACAATTCGACACTCCTAGAATTAAAAGGAGGGGTGACATTTTACTTCACATCAAGCCTTAGGCTTGCAACAGCTTTGAAAATATACATATCTGTATTAAGGCCGCAATGCAAATAAAATGCAGACAGTAACCCAGGTAGGGTTAAAAACACAACTAGCCCACTGGGAATTAAGCACCTGTAAGCCCTGAGAGCTCACCTAGGTTTTTAACAAGCATCAAAATGCCACTAATGTAGGGGCTCACCTGCACTCAGAAGGGAAATGATTCCATAGAGTGGAGCCACCCTGAAAAAGACCCTCCCTCTGGTTACTGGCTGCTAAATGACCCTCCACCAGGCCGGCCTAGTCAGCTGATCACAGTGGCAGCAGAGGTGTCAAGGCTTAGCTTTCAAACCCAAAAACTCAAACCTTGGTGTTTCAAATAGTGTCTAATGACCAGGTTTTGAAACCAACCATGCAGGGGTTCCACTCCTTAAACCTAACCAGCCTGGATCAGAAGACTTCCAGAACCAACTTCCTTGGAAGGTGGTGGCCTCTCCTTCACTGGAGGTTTTTAAGCAGAGGTTGGAGGACCATCTGTCAAGGATGCTTGAGCTGAGATTCCTGCATTGCAGGGGGTCAGACTAGAGGACCTTGGGATCCCTTCCAACTCTGATTCTGTGGTTCGATGACTCTGACGGTTCCAACCTTCTGCAGAACAATCCCAACCACAGCATGGTATCTGCAGAGCAAGTGACTTGAGCAAGGGGAAAAGGAGGGAAGAAGACCCCAGGATCTCTAACTTTTCTGACCTGGACAGAAAAATCCCTTTTTAACCTCAGGTGTGGTGATGACTCAGACCCCAAGCACAATCGAGGCCCACCCATTCAAGACCAGTCTACGCATTACTTGATCTGTGGGGCAACATGGGATGATTCTCCAAGCCCTGCTGCAACACGCAGACCAACGCTCCTCATGTGGAAATTCCCAGGAAAGGGGAGAGTTCCTCAGCTGCAACAGATGCTTCGAGGACCACCCAACATTGGTATCGTAAGGGGTTTCCACAGGCAGAGAAACATTGCTCTGCGTTCCAGCTGCGTGCGACAGTTGCCAGGGAGAAGTAGTTTGCCAAAGGGGCCAGGCGATGCCCAGACTGGCCCTTCCAGCCTCAACTCACCTCTCCGCTCACAGGGTCAGTCAGCTGGATTATCAAGGGGACGAGGCTCCTGATGACAATGTCCTCCACCCTGTTTCTGTGCTCTTCCTTCACGCCCCTCAACAGCATCCCAAAAAGAATGATGGAGCAAAGCCTGAAGTCATTGTCCTCCTGGGGAGAGAGAGGAGGAGAACGCCATTCAGTCCCAAGTGCTGTGCAGGGCAAACCCGTCTCACAGGTTTCAGGGAGTTTAGCTGAGCAAACGCTTCTCGTTCACTATGGGTCTGGTTGTTAGCCGGGCCCACACACAGGGGACCAACCCCGGGGGCCTTTGCCCACCACCGTCAAGGAG